>NC_059343.1:107283328-108508328 GCF_018350155.1 Leopardus geoffroyi | reverse complement strand
AAATACTAGATACCATTGAGGGTATCTTAAGTGACATTTGCGAGAAAACACTAGATGAGAATAATGTCCTACTTGCTGAATCCACTCTTAATAAATGTAATACAAGTGGGAAACATTTAGAAGCAAACTCTGAAACAAACGCCAAGTGTGCAAATAAGGCTGTTCCAATGGTTTTAGTTCCTAAGTCTTGTGTCGTTATGATTTCCAGGGATATGGTGAATATTGTTCTTCAAAGTCTCAGTTCTGCTATCATGCTTGGTGTAAATGCAAAGGATTCTATTTCTCCAAAATTGCCCCTGATGTTTTCTGGTGTATGTCCCAAATCAGAGCATCAACAATCTCCTGTTATGGACCCAGTGAATGAAGGGAAAAGGGAGATACATCCATTTGCAAGAAAGGGAAGAGATGTACAGCTGAAATAAGTCTACTCTGATGACAATCAGAGAACTGTACTTAAAAAACAAGATGCCAAGAAATATGCTTCTGACACATGTGAAGAAAATGCTCACTTCATTACTAAAACCATTTTGAATAGATTAAAATCTTTTGCCACAGAAAGAATAGATTTTCTACTTACTCTTGATAGTCAGACTAGAGAAAAACCATATGTTTTCCCAGAACTTACAAATTATAAACAAAACGACAGTCTATTTCTTGAAGCAAACCAAATGCCATCAGATGTGAGTATCCCAAAAATCTCAACAGCCAGAACCATTCTTGGTCAAGATGTCACAGATTACACATTTGCTAAATATAGGGAAAAACATAGGCCTTCAATTCATATATCACAAGGTAGTCTTAGGGAATATGCTGACATAATTGCAAGTACCATTTTGATGCTTATAAAAAATGACATAGATTTAGAAATCCAAAAGATGTATTCATATCCAAACAATACCTCATTCCAAGAAAACATAATTGTGAGTGAAGCTGTCAACAACATCTTCAATAGTTTACATGATAAAATATCTTTAAAGGCAAATAGGCTTTACTCACAGCAGAACTCTAATCTATTTACACAACTAGCTGTACAAAATGAAATATTGCCTGGTCAAAGAAAGATGGAAGACAACACTGAACTATCTCTTTTTTCAAAATACCCACATCAGAACCAAACTCTAATCAGAAGCAGGAAACCTGAGAAGGGTTTTGGAAGAGATATTTAAAAATGGAGAATCTAGACAGGAAAAAACTGCTTTGTTAAATGCAATTAATGAAATTTTAAAGAAGGTATATCAGAGGGTAATGGAAGACATAAGCCATTGCCCTCCATGTAATGAACTCCCCCACTTTACATCTGATTCTAAAATTAAAACATCAATAGCAGCACACAAAAAACCCATGCAGTCATATATAAGCAGTGTTGCAAATGACATAGTAGAAAGTGTTTTTGGAAAAATGTTCTCAATAGTTATGACATCCTTATATGAAAACAATAAGGTCAGAGGAGAACTGGAAGCATCTGGCAGTGATGAATTACTGGTGAATCCATCATACTTTCAAGACTTGAAACAAGCAGAAAGAAGTGTTCCCCCCGAACATGTGATACTGCAAGTTTGCCCTTCTACAGGCATTAGAAGCATGACTTCTTTGGAAAACACCTTACTGCAAACTTCTCCATTGCAAGTGGGTGAAGAATTGGCCCAAAAGGTTCTCAGAAAGATCACAAATTTTGTTTTACAAAACCTAGAAGAGAATTTGTCCCCTAAAGATCAATCTGATGAAATGCAATCTCTGAGGCCATGCAGTTCTAAAGCTAGTTCCAAAGGCAGCCTAATGCGAGTTTTAAAACACACTTTAAAGCAAAATCAAAAGTTCTCTCTTTGCCTAAATTTGGAACAAAACCACACCTAGAACCTAGTGGTGCTAAAGCCAAAAACAAGACGAAGTTAAGTCCTAGAGAGAAGACTTTAAGAGGCAGTCAGTCCAATACTGGCATTGGTCTGCCATACCTGCTATCAACAGGGGATGCTAAAAACTCTTTAGTGAGAAAAAAACTCCCCACTGCAGAACTAAAAATGTATGCCAAGGATATAGTAAGCAATATTCTGGAAACAATTGTAAGTGAATTTCAAAAGATGAGGCAAAATAGGCTAATGGTAAATATAAACACTTTAACTTCTGATCAAATCTTGACAGCAAGCAAAATAGTTAATGCAGTTTTGCAAGGATTATATGCTACAAAGAACACCAATTTGTCCAACCAAACAAAAGGCTCATACTCGCATGATCTCAAACTTTCACAGACGAATTTTAGGGCAATCTCTCTTGCAAGTCCAGAAGCCCATTTGTCTTTGGAGAATGTTTCTTCACAGCTAGAGAAAGTCTTTCCTAAAGAAGATATTTTTAAACAAATGCTTGATAAATGGCAAACAGAATCAAATGACATAGAAAATGAAAAATATAAGCTATTGATGATAGCTGAGACTGTTTTTGAATGAAATTTCAATGAAAACAAAAGAATTAGAACAATCTGTTTCACTTTTAAATTTGTCACTTCTTGGGGCGCCTGGGTGGCGCAGTCGGTTAAGCGTCCGACTTCAGCCAGGTCACGATCTCGCGGTCCGTGAGTTCGAGCCCCGCATCAGGCTCTGGGCTGATGGCTCAGAGCCTGGAGCCTGTTTCCGATTCTGTGTCTCCCTCTCTCTCTGCCCCTCCCCCGTTCATGCTCTGTCTCTCTCTGTCCCAAAAATAAATAAACGTTGAAAAAATAAAATAAAATAAATTTGTCACTTCTTGATGCTTGTGAAAGCAGGTACAACTTTAAAAGAGCTGCCTTTAGAACTGTGGGTTCCCAAGTACAAATTAACATATTTGGTCAGGAAATTGTTAAAAAGCTATTTGAAAAATTAGAGGTGTACTTCATGACTCAGATGTTCATAACAGATGGTGAAGAAATGCTAGAAAGCAAGAAAGAAACTACTACTAGAAATCAAGGTGGCTCCTTAACAACAAACATCCTCAACAGTGTACCAACATATAAAACAAAGTTGAAAGACAAAATATTTGGGGGTTCTAGCCACCAAATTGCTCAAGAGATCATGGAAGGGGTTCTGAACACCTTAGAATCATTTGCAGACCTACAGTTTAAACATATCCCTACATATGCTTTTTCTGAAATTGTGAAAATACCTATTGAAAACTTTTTTGCTGTCCAACAGAAGCCATTAATGAAAACGATATTGCCCAAGTTACAACAACTGAATATGTTTCCTGATGAATCTAAATCAAGTAGTATGATCTCCCAGGAGAACATGAAGACGACCCTTCGACAGCTTCACTCATTCCATTCAGAACTGCTTACTTATACTGCTAATACTGTCAATAACATGCTTGGTATAATTAAGAACAAGCTAGACAAAGAAAAATGCCAAATGGAACCATCTTCAAGTCAGATCATCAGCACACTGATGGACCAGTGTACTCATTTCTATGAATCTATGATAAAAAGCCATCCAAAGGAAAATCTGCTCCAATTAGCTGAAAATGCCAACACTGCCAATTGGCACAGGTTTGTAACTGGGATGGGAATGTTCACTTCAAAGTCAAAGGGAGTTAGCTGTGGGGATGATCTTCCACAAATCCCTGGCTTGTATTTTTATTCAGAGGAAGATAGAAAAGTAAAGGATAAGATTTCCTCAAATCTATCTTCATATGTCAGATACTCTGCAGGTGATACGCCTAAATCCAGGAAGCCATTGGAAGGGCTTGAATCAGAACTTAAACCATTATATTCTAGAAGTGAAGGCCAAGGCCTCAGCCATTTTGATCAAGCCACGAAAGGAAACAGCTCTCTCCCAGAAGGCAGCATCTTACAAAAACCATCTCAGAAATCTGGTGACTCTGTGCAAGCAGCACCAGAGCACTCCACATCCTTCATAGAAATGGAAGAAGGTGAAAATCAAAGAGTTAATCACTGTGAGTTCCCAAAACCAGTTGTTAAGCTAAACCAAAAACAGACAACCACTTCTCCACCCAAAATATGTGTAGCTGAAGAAAATATTGTCAATACGATGCTGTTGAGTTATGGCCTCACAAGTCAAACCCCACAAACTAATGAAAGTATAGAAACAATGAAACCATTTTTTGTATCAAAGGAAAAGCCTTTGTCTCTAATGTCTGAAGAACAAAAGGATAATAAAAGCTTGCTTAAAATATGGGAAAAAAGAATCAGCTCTAAAACCAAAGAAGAAAACAAGCCTTATAGCAAGTGTAGACAATTTCACTTTACTGGAAAAATGGAAAGATAAGTACCAAATATTAGAAAAAATAGCACCTCTTGAAGAGGCTGAAGTCATTGCTTTTGCAGATCAAGAACTGGGACCACAGGAAATGCATTTAGTAGCAAGATATGTTACTACAGCTGTGGTCACACATTTCAAGAACTTTGAAGCCAGAGGTGAGTGAGGAATGACTTATAAAGAATTGGCATCATTTTAGAAAAAAAAAAATCCATGAGTTTTGTTTCACTTCTCACATCTAAGAAGCTGCATCCATTGCTTCTCTGAAAGTAATCTTGGATTTGGGGTGGCTGATTGTGTGTTTTTCAACTGGTCAGTATGCTAAAAGGAAAAAAAATGTTGATACATTTACATAATTTTTATTTGGAGGAGTGTTGTGCAGTTTTCACTATCAACAGATGAAACTAAATGGGCATAATTTAAAGTGATATATTTTGTTGGGCATGAGGTATCACTAAGACACGATGAAACCAGTTGTCTTTCTTAGGATATACAGTTGCTCTAAAGGCAAATTCCCAAACATAAGTTCAAAGAGGGTTTTTCTTTTTATGTGTTTTTTTTTAAGAATGATTTCTTAAATTATAGTCAGACTTTCCATACATAGACTGTAATGATCCAACTTATTTTTGATATATACAGTTAGTCTTTGCAATTATTGATGATAGAGTTTACAAGAACAGTGGCATCAAACTTGTTCTGTTCATGTGCCACTGTTTTGACTTAAGCTCTTTTTTAAGTACAATACTCTAAACCCATGCTTACAAATAGGATATATGCACTCCCTTTTTATGAATGCTTACATGCATATTTTTGGGTTGAACCGTATAAAATAGCCATTTTTGTGTGTCAAAAACTGTCAAATATCAGCAGTTTCATTCAGTTCAATTTACTGTATACTATAGAGTCCCAAACTGGATAATTAGCTAAACAGCTGAAAATGTTTTCAAGAATAATATGAGGTCTCTAGTTATCACTGGAATCACTCTAGGGCATTGCACCTAAAGTTGAAAATCATTTCTCTGCCCCAAGATTTCCAAAAGCTACAAATATGTTTATACAAGAAAGAAACAAACACTTACAGATCTGAATTCTGTTTGGCCATTTTCTTAACTTCCTGGTGGAAGTAAGTCCCACATGTGGGAAATAGAGATTTGAATAAAACTCAGTTCCTTCCTTGACTAGGTTTTTCTATTTCTTGAGTGAGGTACCCCCAAGGTAAAATTCGTGTATAAAATATTGTTAGTATTTTGAATGCTCAACATTTTCCCTTAATGCATGTTAAAAATAGTAATGTTTTCTATTTTAAGGTCCTCTTGATGAAAAAGTATCTATTGTTTCCACACCGTTAAGGAAAAAATATGAATCAAAGCAGCCTCTAAAAGACATTAACTATGATTCTTCACTTTATCAATTTTGTGAACATCTCACTGAACTGGTTATTTCCTATATAATTTCAAGCATTTATGACTGTACTGAAGATGGTGAAACAAAGCAGAAATCACTGGAAAACTAAGATGCAGCATTTAGCAAGGTTATTCTAGTTCATTCACAAGTATTTGCAAGTTGGTCAATTTCTGTCAGAGGACTTGCTTTAAACATTTCTGAAATCATTATTCAAATCCTTATTAATAGTGACATTTTCAAGGAAGACATTACACAACAAGTGATTTCTGTGAAAACAAAATATATTTACTGCCCAAGAGTAGCTGCGGCTGACTTTGGTGATCTCTTTCAGGATCTCTTAATAGGAGTGATCCATGTTCTGTCCAAAGAAACAGGAATAAAGCATCAGCATGGCAGCAGAGGAAGAAACAAGCCACTCTCCATGCTTAAAAGCCATAGTTTGCCCATTTGCAACAAAACCAAAACTATGAAAAGACAGACACGCCCCAGAGGTTGGGAGTCAGCTCCTACCCAACAAATTAATCAGCTAGTACAGAAAAATAAACTAAACTCGCTGGCATGTAAGTTAGGCACTCTGGCTGGTAGCCTAAAAACTCATGAATCCAAGGAAGTAGTCAATAAAATTTTCAATATTGTTTTCAATTTGTTTTTGCCAGATGAATGCCCAAATTGGGACATGAATTCCAATAAAATACCAAGAAAAATGTTCCTATCTTCAAATAACCAGCAAAGCCTTAGAATACCTAGAAATAACCCAGGACTCTCCCCCAAATCAGCTTTTCTTCTGAATGTTGTATGTGAGAAACTTAATAGAATACTTTTGGAAGAATGTACAGCCAACAACTTCCTTACAGATAGCCCTCCTTCTGATGAAATTTCAGTAGAAGGTCAACTGTTCAACATGCTACAAAATGTAGAGGATTATTGCAGGGAAACTATGGACTCTGGTTCACCATTTGAAGAATATGACATGTCAGACCTTTTGGAAGATCTGGCAGAAATAAATCAAGAATCTATGCTTAGTATTACTTCCCATACCTTGGTAAAATCCTTAATAGAAAAACTGTCATGTGGTATACATCAACCTCCCAGAACTCCACTTTTTACAAGCAAGAATTTAACGTATAGTACTAGAGAAAGACTCCCTAGCTTCCCCAAAGGAAAAAGGCCAGAATTAAAAGAATCAAGACTGGGTAAACACTCTGTAAGATTCATGAGTTATGACAGCAAGCCTTTGACAGAACCACTGAATAATCCCAGAGTGATACATTCCAAAACACAAGTCCAATTTTGTAAGCAATTTTCAGGAAAATTCCCTCCTCTGCCTCCTCTTCAAAGACCAGGTAAAAAAGAATTGAATGCAACAGCCATTCTTAACATGACACATCCAGAATGCATGTACACAGGAGTTTACTCTGCCACATTTCTGGAGGAAATAATTGCAGACATTTTCCTTAATCTCTCTACCTCATTGCAGGGCAAAAATGTAAACATCACTGAAGCTCAGCTCAATGAGATAAATATATTAGATGTCAATTCTGTAGTGAATGAATTTAACAATGCTCAAATCACTGTTTTACGGGATGTTGAAGAAAGGATGTGTTTTCCATCAATCAATAAAGAAACTGTTAGAAAGATTGTTGACTCAGTTTAATAATGATGTTTCATGGGAATATGCATTACAAGTTACCAGTGGCCATCATCTGACACATGCTACCACCTCAATAGCAGAACAGATAACTAATGGCATATTGAAAAAAAGTGTAGACTACCAGCTCCCATTGTGCTTTGTAGGAAAGATCATGCTTAATTCATGTTACCCTCTTAAAGCTGAAAATATATTGCAGAAACTTCAAAACAACCTGAGAGAACTTAATTACCAAGGTCAACATTCAGCGGGCTATACTACCATATTATCACACTCATTTTTAGAAGATGTCATCAGAAAGCTATTATTTCAGCTCATTTCTCCACCCTGCAAGGCTTCTTGCTTTGGAAAGAAGTATTTAATGACTTCAGATTTTAATGAGATGCCCACCTGTATAATAAATAAGGTTTTGTTAGCCATTTCAAAGCACAAGATTTGGCTCAGTAAATATGACTGTCAACATCTATACAGAAAAAAATCTTCAAAATATGGTGGAATCTGTTTATAATAATGTTTTTTTCAATATATGAAATTTATTGTCAAATTGGTTTCCATACAACACCCAGTGCTCATCCCAAAAGGTGCCCTCCTCAATACCCATCACGCACCCTCCCCTCCCTCCCACCCCCCATCAACCCTCAGTTTGTTCTCAGTTTTTAACAGTCTCCTATGCTTTGGCTCTCTCCCACTCTAACCTCTTTTTTTTTTTCCCTTCCCCTACCCCATGGGTTTCTGTTAAGTTTCTCAGGATCCACATAAGAGTGAAACCATATGGTATCTGTCTTTCTCTATATGGCTTATTTCACTTAGCATCACACTCTCCAGTTCCATCCACGTTGCTACAAAAGGTAATATTTCATTCTTTCTCATTGCCACGTAGTATTCCATTGTGTATATAAACCACAATTTCTTTATCCATTCATCAGTTGATGGACATTTAGGCTCTTTCCATAATTTGGCTATTGTTGAGAGTGCTGCTATAAACATTGGGGTACAAGTGCCCCTATGCATCAGCCCTCCTGTATCCCTTGGGTAAATTCCTAGCAGTGCTATTGCTGGGTCATAGGGTAGGTCTATTTTTAATTTTCTGAGGAACCTCCACACTGCTTTCCAGAGCGGCTGCACCAATTTGCATTCCCACCAACAGTGCAAGAGGGTTCCTGTTTCTCCACATCCTCTCCAGCATCTATAGTCTCCTGATTTGTTCATTTTGGCCACTCTGACTGGCGTGAGGTGATATCTGAGTGTGGTTTTGATTTGTATTTCCCTGATAAGGAGCGACGTTGAACATCTTTTCATGTGCCTGTTGGCCATCCGGATGTCTTCTTTAGAGAAGTGTCTATTCATGTTTTCTGCCCATTTCTTCACTGGGTTATTTGTTTTTCGGGTGTGGAGTTTGGTGAGCTCTTTATAGATTTTGGATATTAGCCCTTTGTCTGATATGTCATTTGCAAATATCTTTTCCCATTCCGTTGGTTGCCTTTTAGTTTTGTTGGTTGTTTCCTTTGCTGTGCAGAAGCTTTTTATCTTCATGAGGTCCCAGTAGTTCATTTTTGCTTTTAATTCCCTTGCCTTTGGAGATGTGTCGAGTAAGAGATTGCTACGGCTGAGGTCAGAGAGGTCTTTTCCTGCTTTCTCCTCTAGGGTTTTGATGGTTTCCTGTCTCACATTCAGGTCCTTTATCCATTTTGAGTTTATTTTTGTGAATGGTGTGAGAAAGTGGTCTAGTTTCAACCTTCTGCATGTTGCTGTCCAGTTCTCCCAGCACCATTTGTTAAAGAGACTGTCTTTTTTCCATTGGATGTTCTTTCCTGCTTTGTCAAAGATGAGTTCGCCATACGTTTGTGGGTCTAGTTCTGGGGTTTCTATTCTATTCCATTGGTCTATGTGTCTGTTTTTGTGCCAATACCATGCTGTCTTGATGATTACAGCTTTGTAGTAGAGGCTAAAGTCTGGGATTGTGATGCCTCCTGCTTTGGTCTTCTTCAGAATTACTTTGGCTATTCGGGGCCTTTTGTGGTTCCATATGAATTTTAGGATGGCTTGTCCTAGTTTCGAGAAGAATGCTGGTGCAATTTTGATTGGGATTGCATTGAATGTGTAGATAGCTTTGGGTAGTATTGACATTTTGACAATATTTATTCTTCCAATCCATGAGCAGGGAATGTCTTTCCATTTCTTTATATCTTCTTCAATTACCTGCATAAGCTTTCTATAGTTTTCAGCATACAGATCTTTTACATCTTTGGTTAGATTTATTCCTAGGTATTTTATGCTTCTGGGTGCAATTGTGAATGGGATCAGTTTCTTTATTTGTCTTTCTGTTGCTTCATTGTTAGTGTATAAAAATGCAACTGATTTCTGTACATTGATTTTGTATCCTGCAACTTTGCTGAATTCATGTATCAGTTCTAGCAGACTTTTGGTGGAGTCTATCGGATTTTCCATGTATAATATCATGTCATCTGCAAAAAGCGAAAGCTTGACTTCATCTTCGCCAATTTTGATGACTTTGATTTCCTTTTCTTGTCTGATTGTTGATGGTAGAACTTCCAACACTATATTAAACAACAGCGGTGAGAGTGGGCATCCCTGTTGTGTTCCTGATCTCAGGGAAAAAGCTCTCAGTTTTTCCCCATTGAGGATGATGTTGGCTGTGGGCTTTTCATAAATGGCTTTTATGATCTTTAAGTATGTTCCTTCTATCCCGACTTTCTCAAGGGTTTTTATTAAGAAAGGGTGCTGGATTTTGTCAAAGGCCTTTTCTGCGTCGATTGACAGGATCATATGGTTCTTCTCTTTTTTTTTTATTAATGTGATGTATCACGTTGATTGATTTGCAAATGTTGAAGCAGCCCTGCATCCCAGGAATGAATCCCACTTGATCATGGTGAATAATTCTTTTTATATGCCGTTGAATTCGATTTGCTAGTATCTTATTGAGAATTTTTGCATCCATATTCATCAGGGATATTGGCCTGTAGTTCTCTTTTTTTACTGGGTCTCTGTCTGGTTTAGGAATCAAAGTAATACTGGCTTCATAGAATGAGTCTGGAAGTTTTCCTTCCCTTTCTATTTCTTGGAATAGCTTGAGAAGGATAGGTATTATCTCTGCTTTAAACGTCTGGTAGAACTCCCCTGGGAAGCCATCTGGTCCTGGACTCTTATTTGTTGGGAGATTTTTGATAACCGATTCAATTTCTTCGCTGGTTATGGATCTGTTCAAGCTTTCTATTTCCTCCTGATTGAGTTTTGGAAGAGTGTGGGTGTTTAGGAATTTGTCCATTTCTTCCAGGTTGTCCAATTTGTTGGCATATAATTTTTCATAGTATTCCCTGATAATTGTTTGTATCTCTGAGGAATTGGTGGTAATAATCCCATTTTCATTCATGATTTTATCTGTTTGGGTCATCTCCCTTTTCTTTTTGAGAAGCCTGGCTAGAGGTTTGTCAATTTTGTTTATTTTTTCAAAAAACCAACTCTTGGTTTCGTTGATCTGCTCTACAGTTTTTTTAGACTCTATATTGTTTATTTCTGCTCTGATCTTTATTATTTCTCTTCTTCTGCTGGGTTTAGGCTGCCTTTGCTGTTCTGCTTCTATTTCCTTTAGGTGTGCTGTTAGATTTTGTATTTGGGATTTTTCTTGTTTCTTGAGATAGGCCTGGGTTGCAATGTATTTTCCTCTCAGGACTGCCTTCGCTGCGTCCCAAAGTGTTTGGATTGTTGTATTTTCATTTTCGTTTGTTTCCATATATTTTTTAATTTCTTCTCTAATTGCCTGGTTGACCCACTTATTCTTTAGTAAGGTGTTCTTTAACCTCCATGCTTTTGGAGGTTTTCCAGACTTTTTCCTGTGGTTGATTTCAAGCTTCATAGCATGGTGGTCTGAAAGTATGCATGGTATAATTTCAATTCTTGTGAACTTATGAAGGGCTGTTTTGTGAACCAGTATATCTATCTTGGAGAATGTTCCATGTGCACTCGAGAAGAAAGTATATTCTGTTGCTTTGGGATGCAGAGTTCTAAATATATCTGTCAAGTCCATCTGATCCAATGTATCATTCAGGGCCCTTGTTTCTTTATTGACCGTGTGTCTAGATGATCTATCCATTTCTGTTAGTGGAGTGTTAAAGTCCCCTGCAATTACCACATTCTTATCAATAAGGTTGCTTATGTTTATGAGTAACTGTTTTATATATTTGGGGGCTCCGGTATTCGGCGCATAGACATTTAAAATTGTTAGCTCTTCCTGATGGATAGACCCTGTAATTATTATGTAATGCCCTTCTTCATCTCTTGTTCCAGCCTTTAATTTAAAGTCTAGTTTGTCTAAGTATGGCTACTCCAGCTTTCTTTTGGCTTCCAGTAGCATGATAAATAGTTCTCCATCCCCTCACTCTCAATCTAAAGGTGTCCTCAGGTCTAAAATGAGTCTCTTGTAGACAGCAAATAGATGGGTCTTGTTTTTTTATCCATTCTGATACCCTATGTCTTTTGGTTGGCGCATTTAATCCATTTACATCCAGTGTTATTATAGAAAGATACGGGTTTAAAGTCATTGTGATGTCTGGATGTCTCTGGTACTTTGTCTCACAGGATCCCCCTTAGGATCTCTTGTAGGGCTGGTTTAGTGGTGACAAATTCCTTCAGTTTTTGTTTGTTTGGGAAGACCTTTATCTCTCCTTCTATTCTAAATGACAGACTTGCTGGATAAAGGATTCTCGGCTGCATATTTTTTCTGTTTAGCACACTGAAGATATCATGTCAATTCTTTCTGGCCTGCCAAGTTTCAAAAGAGAGATCAGTCATAAGTCTTATAGGTCTCCCTTTATATGTGAGGGCACGTTTATCCCTTGCTGCTTTCAGAATTTTCTCTTTATCCTTGTATTTTGCCAGTTTCACTATGATATGTCGTGCAGAACATTGATTCAAGTTACGTCTGAAGGGAGTTCTCTGTGCCTCTTGGATTTCAATGCCTTTTTCCTTCCCCAGTTCAGGGAAGTTCTCAGCTGTTATTTCTTCAAGTACCCCTTCAGCACCTTTCCCTCTCTCTTCCTCCTCTGGAATACCAATTATGCATATATTATTTCTTTTTAGTGTATCACTTAGTTCTCTAACTTTCCCCTCATACTCCTGGATTTTTTTATCTCTCTTTCTCTCAGCTTCTTGTTTTTCCATAACTTTATCTTCTAGTTCACCTATTCTCTCCTCTGCCTCTTCAATCCAAGCCATCGTGGTTTCCATTTTGTTTTGCATTTCGTTTTAAAGCGCTTTTCAGCTCCTCGTGACTGTTCCTTAGTCCCTTGATCTCTGTAGCAAGGGATTCTCTGCTGTCCTGTATACTGTTTTCAAGCCCAGCGATTAATTTTATGACTATTATTCTAAATTCACTTTCTGTTATATTATTTAAAACCTTTTTGATCAGTTCATTAGCTGTTGTTATTTCCTGGAGATTCTTCTGAGGGGAATTCTTCCGTTTGGTCATTTTGGATAGTCCCTGGCGTGGTGAGGACCTGCAGGGCACTTCCCCTGTGCTGTGGTGTATAACTGGAGTTGGTGGGCGGGGCCGCAGTCAGTCCTGATGTCTGCCCCCAGCCCACCGCTGGGGCCACAGTCAGACTGGTGTGTGCCTTCTCTTCCCCTCTCCTAGGGGCGGGATTCACTGTGGGGTGGCGTGGCCATCTGGGTACTTGCACACTGCTAGGCTTGTGGTGCTGGGGATCTGGCGTATTAGCTGGGGTGGGTAGGCAAGGTGCACGGGGGCAGGAGGGGCAGGCTTGGCTCGCTTCTCCTTCAGTGATCCACTTCAGCAGGGGCCCTGTGGCAGTGGGAGGGAGTCAGATCCGCTGCCGGAGGTTTGGCTCCACAGAAGCAGAGTTGGGTGTTTGCCCAGAGCGAGCAAGTTCCCTGGCAGGAACTGGTTCCCTTTGGGATTTTGGCTGGGGGATGGGCGGGGGAGATGGCGCTGGTGAGCGCCTTTGTTCCCCACCAAACTGAGCTCTGCCGTCTGGGGGCTCAGCAGCTCTCCCTCCCTTTGTCCTCCAGCCTTCCCGCTTTCCGAGCAGAGCTATTAACTTATGACCTCCCAGACGCTAAGTCGCGCTTGCTGTCGGAACACAGTCCGTCAGGCCCCTCCGCTTTTGCCAGCCAGACTGGGGGGCTCTGCTTGGCCAGCTAGCCGCCCCTCCGCCCCGGCTCCCTCCCGCCAGTCCGTGGAGCGCGCACCGCCTCGCAGCCCTTCCTACCCTCTTCCGTGGGCCTCTCGTCTGCGCTTGGCTCCGGAGACTCCGTTCTGCTAATCCTCTGGCGGTTTTCTGGGTTAGTAAGGCAGGTGTAGGTGGAATCTAAGTGATCAGCAGGACGCGCAGTGAGCCCAGTGTCCTCCTACGCTGCCATCTTCCCTGCCTTGTTTCTATAATAATGTTTTACAAATATCTGACTCTCTTGTGTCAATACAGAAAAGTATAGTAAGCCAAAGCCCAGTTATGCTTGACCGAATGGCCAGTCTCATTATTCAAGAGATTATTGACAATCATTTTCAACCATTTTTGTGTGGAGAGAGCTTACCTTGTTCAATGACTCCATTGGATGAAATATCAAATATGGTTAAAGGGATTCTCAGTGAGGTCACAGAGTCACATAGACCTCTGAAACCATCATCACTAGGTATGGACTTTTATCCTAATGCATTTGTAGAAGATATTGTTGCCGGACTATTATCAAAGGTCTTTAATCCAAAATATAACACTGAATATGAACTGGATAAAATGACCCAAAAAGTAGTAAACTCAATAAATAACCATTTTAACCAAGCTAAAATCTGCATTCTTCGTGATGACCAAAAACAGTCTTTCCCCACTGTAGATATAGACACTGCAGATAAACTCATCAATTCAGTTTATGAGGATGTTCTGAAACAGCATGGGCTAGCCCCTGAGGTTGACAATGAAGAACTCAAAAGCAGTGATATTTTTGCAGAAAATGTTACCAATATAATTGTGGATGCTATTTCTGATTATCTTTTTCACCCACTGTTTTCTGGGGATTTGTCAGCTTCCTCCTATGCTACTTTAACAGCAGAGAACATTATTCAGAACATCTTTAGTGACAGCAGTGAAACTACCAAGTCAAGCCAGCATCTATCTCCATCTAACACCTTGCTGCCATACACATTTTTAGAAGCCATAATTAGAGTACTCTTATCTATAATCTTTCCTTCTACATCTAACATGGTTCCATGCAGTGAAACTCCAAAAGGTAGATTAGGAATTAATTGCAGTGCAATCTCTTCAAAGCTAATCAGTGATATTAGGATGAAAATTTCCCAACATGAAATTCGATTTTCAAAAGATGAAGAAACCGAATCTACTTATTCAGAGGATGATGCTCAGCATCTTGCTGATTCTGTATTAAGAAATATCTTGCAAAATTATGGGTCTAAAGAAGCAGTTGAGCATGATATCACAAACAGTAACAATGTTCTTATTGACAGATTAGCAGGTTTTATCATTAAAAATATGTCAGCAGCATCTCCACCCATTTGTGTATGAAAAGTCATTACTTCCTCCATCATATACACATTTTGATGATATGAGAAAGCAGCATGTTTTTGTTGGTGTTTACTCCTCAGCCTTTTTGGAAGATGTAATCACTGGGGTTTTAAGCAAAATATTCCACAGGGTGTTAGGTATTGTGCAAACAAACTCAATAAGAGATTCAGGAAAAGAACTAACTGTTGGCAACAGCTGAAAAACTCATATATTTGATAACGGAAGAATTCTCAAAAGCTCAAGTTAGCATCCTAGAAAATGCAAAGGAACAATTGTGTTTGCCACCAGTACACAGAGACATACTGATCAAAGTTATTGACACAGCGTATAGCAAAGTTTTACAAGAATATGAACTGGGACCTGATAAAGGCTTTCTTGAGGATACAAAAACATTGGCTGAAAGGGTAACTAAAATTATACTGGCTGAAGTTTTTGATTTCCAAATTCATCCAGATTTTATAGCAAAGCTGCCTTTTAAATCATATTCAAGACTCAATGCTGATGTGTTGATAAAGAGAGTTCATTATGCTATTAGTAAATCAAGACCCCGAAGACAGACCTATACAACATATACCACTGTATTATCACATACACATTTGGAAAAAATAGTCACTCAGGTTTTATCTCAGATAAGTCCATTGAACTGCAGTGCAGAAGACCCGGATTTTTTGCAGTCAGACTTCAGCAATGCATTTGTGAGGCTGATTGGTGAAACTATGTCAATAATTTCTAAACATGCAATATGCATTATTAAACATGGAAATGAAAAACAAAATGTGACTTCAAAGAAAGACATCCAGGCTATGGTTGAGGCCATTTACACTGATATTTCTCATTCAAGTCTATACCAATCTCTTACAAAAGATAAAAAAGGCATGAATAATATACCTATTACAAAAATAGCAAGTTATATAATAAAAGAAATATTTAACCATCATTTTGAGTCATTTTTATCTGGAGATAAAACTTTTCCTTCAGGTACAGTGGGTCAAACTTATCAACAGAGAGCAACAGATCCTGAACAAAGAGAATTATTGTTTATTGTGAATTCAGCTGTCTTTTTAGAGGATGTAATTTCTGAGCTTTTATGCAGAATCCTCTATGTATTCTCACATAATGTCTTGGCTGCTGAGAACCCATGTAAAGCAAAAGCCAACATAACTAACATTGTTACAACATTAGTAAAATCAATTGTGCTGGAATTCACCATGTCAGAAATTTTAGTTGCAGATCACTTGGATGAAAAACTGTATTTTTCAGAAGGATATAAATAAATGGTTAAAAAAACTGTCAGCCTAATTTACAAAAAAAATATTGGATGATTATAAATCTCTGATTCATATTTATAGAGCTATACAAAGTGATGCTGTTAGTTTTGGGGAAAAATATGTTATTTGCTATTAGAAGAAATTTATGATTATCAAGTGGAGTCATTAGTTTTGGGAGAATTAGCAGCTTATTCCTGTTCCTCCCTCCAAGATGAGAACATCATCAGAAATGTGCTTGACACCATCAACAATGATAGCCATGTTGTGCCATCATGTATGACTGTATTTCCATGTTCCTTTTTAGAAAGTATTATTTACAAGCTTCTAGCACATATATTCCCTTCATTTGAGACTGAAACTGAACTAAATGAGAAAGAGGTGCCACCAGATTATGAGTTTGTGAATACAGCTTCAAAACTGACTGATGAAATTATAACAGAAATTTCTGAACATGAAATTAGACTTGCCACAGCAGAGGAGCATGTGGAAAGTATGCAGTTAGGGGCAACTGAGAACTTTATTGACTCCATATGTAATAATATTATGAAAAAAATTAAATTAGAAGATGAAACACAGAGCGATACATGCAAAAAGGGAGACTCATTCCTCAAGAGAATAGCTGGTTTTATTATGAAAGAAATTGTGGACCACCATCTGCAGCCATTTTTACATGATGAAGAATCACCTCCCTATGACTTACCCAAAAATGACCACATCATTGAACTCTTAGAACTTGATAAAGAAAACAAACAGTCCTTCCCACAGGCTTCTGTGTATTCTGCTACATTTTTGGAAGATGTCATAATTGACCTTGTTCACAAATTTTATACTCTCCCAAGTATTGCTGAAAACCCTAAGGACAAAGAGATATCAGAAGAAGACCTCATGGGCATGGCTATAAAATTTGCAAATGCCCTGATTGGGGAATTTCGGAAAAGTAAGATTAAAGTCCTAGCAAATGCTGGGGAAATGTTTTCTTTTCCACCAATAGATAAAGAGACAGTCAATAAAGTATCTGATTCTGTATACGATGAGGTCATGGAAATGTATGGATCTAACAATGTTCAGAAAGATGATGGAAGTAACATTGTTATAGAGATGATAGCTGCTTTAGCCAAAAAGGCAATCTCTGCTTTCAAGATTCAACCCCTTTTTTCAGGAGACTGGTCTTCCACCTTCTTTTCATTTCTAAATGTGGATAACATCATCCAAAGAGTTCAACACCTACCATATGATAACTTTAAAAAAATAAACAGAAGCTTGAAGAACCACCCAGTTTCTTCACTAGAACAGTTATCTACACTTACTTCTCTGACTTCAGGCCTGAAAGGTGTAATGGACACTTTGGAAATAGGTAGAGGAGCACTTCATGGAAAGGGAAATTTCAAAAAGGAGGACACATCTATGAAAATAGGCAGCATCCATGAGCTGACCTGTACCACTATACCTAGCATTATGAAGGGTGAATTACTACCCTAGCATCAGGGTTAGTTGGAGGTGTGGCAAATAAAAAGAAAGGGGTTCTAAGAAAATCCCCAAACCCCCTACATGATAAAGCAGCATATGTAACTCAAGAGGATGGCAAAAATTTTGCCCAGCCTGCCTTAACAAATTCAGCTAAAGAGAATGTTCCTGCAAAAGAGGAAGAGAATGAGAAAACTAAAGATAAAGAGATTAAAAGTAAACCAGACAGTCCATCAGAAAATAACCCCAGGTTTTTTCCTGATAACTTTTTAGAAAATGTTATCTCTGAAATAGTTAACAGATTGATTTTTAATTCCTCACTGGGTACAGATGCTGCATGTCAAAACGTAACCAATAATGTAAATCAAGCTGAGGTCTATGACACAGCTATGAAACTCATTGATTCTCTGTTAAAAGAGTTTTCAGATGCTCAAATTAAAGTATTAAGCCCAGGTCAGGTTGGTCAGTTCCTCCCATCTGCAGATAAAGTTTCATCCGTTCACAATGTACCTCTCAGGCAAAAAGAGCCATCTGTGGATAAAGCACCTCCCCAGAAAAAAATGGCACCTGCAACTAAAACACCTTTTTCTGATGAGGCACCTTCAATGGCTAACATACCATCAAGTGATAAAATGTTGGTCAATAAGATTGTTCACTCCTCTATATGCAATATTTTGCAGGAATATAGATCTCAAGACTCCATTTATAAGGACATAAATAGTAATGGTGAAAATTTAGTAAGAAAGCTAGCTAATGCAGTAATAGAAGAAATTTTGCAGCATCAGCTCAACTTGCTACTTTATGATGAGGTTCTAGCTGCAGCATGTTTGCCTCTAGAATCTAAGCAGGTTATGATAAAGGTCCATAACGTAGTCCAAACAGCCTGCAAAGAATGTCAAACATCTTCACCATATACCATAATGCTACCTTGCGAATTTTTAGAAAGTATAATTTCTTCTCTCCTATCAAAAATTTTCTCAACAGTATCCAATGCTAAAACAGGAATATCTGAAGATAATTTGTACGCAGAACTGGATTTCCTTCAAATGAAGTTAGTAGGTACAATTATGGCAGAGATCTCCAAAGATGAAGATATGATTGTACAGTATGTAGAATCCTTACATCCTAATGATGATGAAATTATTCAATTGGTTGTTCAGACGATTTATAATAATCTATTGCCACAGTTTGGATCTCAAGAGAGCATACAAAATTGTGTCAGCAGTGGTTGCAAAATCCTTTCAGAAACCATAGTTAATTTAGTTATACAGGAAGTGGCTGGCAACCAGTTGCAGAACTATTTTTCTGGAGAGCTAACACCACATCAATGTATAGAAGTTGACAATGTTGTTGAAAATATCCTTAAAGATGTTATCCAAACCACTGAAGTTCCCCAGCCTCAGCCATCATGGGCTTACAAACTGCCTTTTAACATAATAGAAGAGGTTGCTGTAATTTTTTTGTCAAAGCTTTTATCTATGTTTCCAAAAGTGGATAAAAAACAAAACAATTCTCTAAATGCTGAAATGCAAACAATAATCTCAAAAATCTTAAGCTCATTCCAAGAATATCTCTCTAAAAGTCAAATTATTATAGTGCCACAGGCCAAAGAATCACCCACTGTATCTTTAGCAGATAGTACAACTATTGAAAAAGTGGTTACTTCTGTCTATAACAGTGTTTTAAGGCGCTCTGGCTCTCATATTTCAGTGTATAAAGATTTAATAGGTAAGAGCAATGTTCTCTCTGATATAATAGGATTTTTAATGGTGAAGGAAATTTCCAATTCAGAATTTCATCCTCAAGTAGAAGGAGAAACATCAAGTTCAGAGTCGGTTCTGGAAGCTGTCAAAATTATGGAAAAAGTGGTTAAGATTATTGATGGCCTCAAGTCAAGGAAAAAGCCTTCAATCAAAAAAGAGACTGTGTCAGATGCCAGGTTTTTAGAGGAAACCCTGGCCTTGTTCTTGGCTAAACTAATAAAGTTGCCAAGTGCCTCAAGCAAAAATGCCAAAGAATTATCAAAGTCTGAGGTAAATAAAATTGCATCTCAATTGACAAAATCTGTGACAGCTGAAATTTCCAGAAATAATATTAGTGTTGTAGCTACTAATCCTGAAGAAAACTTTTTAAATCCAGAAAGTATAGAAATTATTTCTCAGATGGTCGATTCTATTTATAATCATGTACTACAACAATCTGGAACACATGAAGAACTTTATTATGACATGAAAGGTACAAACAATGTCTTCTCTAAACAGGTAGCTTCTTTAATCATCAGTAAAGTTTCCAGTTGTCCATTAGAAACAATTAGCCCACAAGATTCACAGGCTGATCTCCTTGGCGATTTGGATGTTGGTCGAATTGTTGAAAAGGTGCATGACCATGGTGTTAAAAGAGGGCCTGAGCTAGAGCAAAAAGAATTAGGTCAAGATTTAAGCAAAGAGGAACTTCCAATTAAAATAATTCCTCACCATGGGAAACAACCAATCAATATTGATCCAGACATTGTTGCAGAACACTTAGGAGTCATTTCTATAAAAACACAACCTCGTGCTCGCTTCGGCAGCACATATACTAAAATTGGAACGATACAGAGAAGATTAGCATGGCCCCTGCGCAAGGATGACACGCAAATTCGTGAAGCGTTCCATATTTTTGAGAAACTTAACAGGAACCCATGGGGGAGGGGGAGGAAAAAAGAAAAAAAAAAAAAAAGAGGTTAGAGTGGGAGAGAGCCAAAGCATAAGAGACTGTTAAAAACTGAGAACAAACTGAGGGTTGATGGGGGGTGGGAGGGAGGAGAGGGTGGGTGATGGGTATTGAGGAGGGCACCTTTTGGGATGAGCACTGGGTGTTGTATGGAAACCAATTTGACAATAAATTTCATATAATAAAAAAAATCCACTTAAAAACATAACCTCTTGAGAGACTGCAGATGGAGTGTTTAACTAGAACTGGACATAGCATTGAAGCACTGAGAAGAATGGCAATAAGTGGGAGGAGTCACTCAGTGGACACACCTGATGCAGGAAAGGGAAAGAAAGAAAGACGCGTCTCATTGGATGAGGGGGGACGACTGAATATAAAGCCATTAGAGGGGGGCACCTGGGTGGCTCAGTCGGTTAAGTGTCCGACTTCGGCCCAGGTCATGATCTCACGGTTCACGAGTTCAAGCCCCACGTCAGGCTCTGTGCTGATGGCTCAGAGCCTGGAGCCTGTTTCAGATTCTGTGTCTCCCTCTCTCTCTGACCCTCCCCCATTCATGCTCTGTCTCTCTCTGTCTCAAAAATAAATAAACATTAAAAAAAAAGTGTCAGATTAAAGCCATTAGAGGTAAGTGCTAAACACAATGGTGAAAAGAAATGAGTAGTTACTGAGACATGGTTGTCTTGTGATTTCCTTCCTCGGGTAGGTCAATGGGAATGCATTTGTAAAATACGGTCAATTTTCTCTTGTCCAGCCTACTAGAATTGGACATTGATTCATCCAATTCCCTGCTTTCCTGGGACTCACCCCATCAGCAGTGTGGCTCAGTGTAAAGGTGGCAGGCTATTTTCCATTAGCCAGTCAGACTAAACTGCCATTTCTTGAATGATGGGAATACAGGGAAATACCCTTAACAGTAAACAGGACTGACTGGAATTGTAGTCCTCATTTGGCAACTCGGAAGAAACGTGATTTTTATAATCCCCACAATTCTTTTTTTATGGATGTGCATTATCATAGTACTGTATGGGTCCAAAAGGGCCAGTTAGAATAACAGGTAAACCTGTTAAAGATTGAAATCTTCAAACTTAAGGCTTCACAGTAGTATTGATTTTACTTAGAAACTTTCATCAACAAACATCAGGCTGTAAGCTCTTTAAACTTTATTTGTTTCTTCTCATTTTGTGTTCATTACATAACATTTTCCCAGTTTCCTATATTCATACACACTTAGGAGGTGCCCAGTTTCTTTCCTATTGTACCCTTGTTCTAGACACAGTTGTCTTCATGCTTCTGGTTTTATGAACTAGTTTTTCTGAAGTCTTATATTTGGGCTCTGAATATACTTAAAAGGGCTTGAAATGCAAAAACACTGTCCTTGGTACAATATGACTATTGAAAAACAGAGAGGGAGGGAGGCAAACCATAAGAGACTCTTAAATACAGAGAACAAACTGAGGGTTTACGGGAGTGGGGGAGAGGGGAAAGTGGGTGATGGGCATTGAGGAGGGCACTCGTTGGGATGAGCACTGGGTGTTGTATGGAAGCCAATCTGACAATAAATTATATTTAAAAAAACAATATAACTATTGAAAAAGTAGTTCTGTTTACTGATCTTAGGGCACTAGGGCATAGGAGTCTTTCCAGATGGAGTTACACTGATCCAGCTCCCATGTTCCCATGTAATGAATACCAAAGCCCCTCTGTATAAATGAGCCTCTTGCAAGGATGATGGTGTGCACTCACACTCAGGATGTGGCCTGTGATTTACAAACTGCGCAAAGTTCTATAGAACCAGCCTGCCTGGAGCATAAGCCTAGGAACAGATTTTCCTTAGCATTATTTTACAACCCACTGAACTAAGTCTCAGAGCTGGTGAATACATTATGGGTACGTTTTTTTTGTTTGTTTCAAGTACTCAGATTGTCATAGACACCGATGGAGTCTCCTTGGTCCTTAGTTTCTTGGACCAGATGAAGGTCCTTTCCAGTTCTAAAATGTCCTTTTCTCTCTGGGTTCTCAAAATTACATTAGCATTTACTTAGTAGCCTTTATATATAATTCCTTGGGTACAAGATCTATGTGTCTAAACAAAGAACATTACTCCCAGGTCATTACCTCTTAATCATCTGCAGAAATATCTGTCAGTCTTGGTTACCTGCTTTCTTCTTTTACATCTTTTATCAGTACTTTAACTGTCTCTTTAATCCCACAGAAAGTTGGAAGAGATTAGCTAATCAAATCAACTACTGCTGCTACTCTTTTTTTTTTTTTAATTTTTAATGTTTATTTCTTTTTGAGACAGAGAGAGACAGAGCATGAGCAGGGGAGGGGCAGAGAGAGGGAGACACAGAATCTGAAGTAGGCTCCAGGCTCTGAGCTGTCAGCACAGAGCCTGATGGGGGCTCGAATTCACGAACCGCGAGATCATGACCTGAGCCGAAGTCAGACGCTTAACTGACTAAGCCAGCCAGGCGGCCCTCAACTACTGCTGCTACTCTTAAGGGAAGCAAAAGCTGTCTCAAGAAAAGCAAACAGATATAGATAGCTCAGTTAAGACAGATACTTTGCAGCTATCTGGATAGCAGTGCTGTCCATCCCCAACGTGGAGATGGAGGTTTCAGAAAGAACAGTACATCAGTTTGAGGAACCCAGACAACTCCCAGGCTAGTCTTCAGTCAGGAATCCTCAAGCAGTGTGCTTCATGTGCTATTTTGAGGTACCAAAACTTTCCAACACACCAGCCACATGTCTATCAAAGACTCACACAGTGATATATTCCAGAGCCATGTAGATGACTTGAGTTTTTGAACCATTATTTCCTTCCACCAGCACAGATCATCAAAATTGATGGTGTTTCGGTTTCTTAACAGGAGTTCTTCTTTCATTTTGTTTTGCACAAAAGGTATTACTGTAAGGGACCATTTCTCTGGAAATCTGGTTTGCAGTGTTATAGAGATCTGAGATTGATAATTCAAATTGATTTAAATGTTCTGTGGCATCATCAAAGGCTACAGAAATAGGAAAAGTCATTTATTTAATTATAACTGTCTTTTCCTTGATCTGTCTTTACCACTGCACAATGGAAAATGACAATTGACTAGGGAGGTGAGGAGAGATGAAGATTTACTCTTTGAAGCTCCTTTAGGAAAACATCTTCAAGGATTAGAATGTAGAGGGGTGACAAGTGAACATTCAAAGCCCTTCACAATCATTTTTTAGAATCCAGGTTAGCCAATATCTTGCCTCTTTTTTTTTTCATGAAAATGTCTATATTTAGATTGCTCTATGATTAGTTCCCTCACTAAGTTTAGAAAAACATGTTGTCATGTCTAAATCTGTTAACAGAACTTTCCAGGTAAATAATGAAAACAGAATGTAATTAAAGTATTTGTGCATTTTGCATTTCTTGGCAAGAAAAAAGTAAAATGTGAATCAAAAGAAAAAACTTATGTAGGTTCCCTTCTTTGGACCAAATGGCACTATTCTTGAATGCAAAACAAAAAGATTGTTGAATGAACAAATATTGCTTATGATTTTTTATTTATTTCTTCTTTAAATATGCCACTACTATACCAGTAAATGGCATTTGAGGATAATTTTACTAAATTGAAACTGACGACCATATTAAAATTGCTTTATTACTATATAACCACAAGAAAAAATGAGGCTGTTGTTTTTAATATTAATTGTCTCTTCAATTCCAGACTGTGAGTAGGAATTCATTTCAAAATTTAATAAAGCCTGACATCACCAAAGTGGAGCTTTTAAAAGATGTCCACAGCAAAAAAGATCTTATCATTCATTTGGTAACTCATGATACTCATCCAAGAGTTTCAGAAAATAAAATAGAAGAGAGCTTAACTTCTGATGAAGATGAAGTTGTTTTACAAGAGGTTATGAAAGAACTTCCAGAAGTCCCATTTGAAGATCAAGTAAAAGAAGACATGAAGCCCATTACAAGCACAGTGGCTTTTGCCAAGCCACTGATGAGCAAGAGAAATCTGAAAAAATTTTTGTCACTAGGAAAATATTGTCATCCCAAATCCACTGCAACTACAACAAATACTGAAGCATCACCAACTCAACGGACAGAATCTGAGGAGACACAACAAGGAACTGTTTCTAAGCCTGATGTGACCAAGTCCAAATCCTCAACTGGCACAGATTCTTCCTTTTCGGAAAGAAAGACACAACTAAGTGTAAGTGACAAATGTGACTATCAATGACCAGGTTTCTATAGAAAAGGCACAGAGTTTCACAAACTTAGTCCAAGTAATTTACATTGGATAGGAAGAAAAGGTCATAAACTGGATCCAGGATCCAACTTTGATGATATTTACAACGAAAGGGAAGTGATTAACAGATGAAGCCAGAAGCGTCAATTGAAGAAAAATAGATCATAGAAAGAGTCCTAAGTTAGTTAGAAGGACAAGAAAAAAAGAAAATGGAAACCAGTTAGGAGAAATGCATTCTAACTATTTAAAATCATTGATTTAATTCTTTTTTGTACTCAAACCTATAAATACTCGCTGGAAGTTCTGTTTGCAGAAACTCCATGCCAATGGGCAAGACCAGAAGATGGGCTGGAGGGGAGTAAAGAGATTCATGCAAATTCAGCCTATCTGGGTTTGAATTCTGGCTATGCCACTTAGTAGCCATGTGGCCTTGGGGCAAGTTACTTAATTTTTTTTCTCAAAAATTACTTATCCAACTTGTTGCAACATAGCAAGTTAGTCAAAGTATGTTGAATATTCCTCAGCCCACAAGTCCCACTATCACTTTGATGCACATCTCCTGTCCCTGGTTCTGTATCCTAGTGATGGTCTGGGCCTCATTGTCCTCTTGGGTTAGCTGTACCAAAAAATTGTACCATAAATGTGTTTGGAGAATACACATGATTTAGGATTTCCTGGTGAGACAATATCCTGGATTATCCATTTGTAATAATTTCCAGATTAACCCAAAAACTGCAGTGAACCAGAGAAAAGAAAACACAGAAGTACAACTCTGGCCAATTCAGAGAGCGCACCATGACAATAGCCTCAACATAAACTCAGATCTATTTATTAGGATCTATTTATTAAATGGAAGCCATGTGAGATTTCAGGAGCAAACATAGTGTGCCTGGTTAGAAATGCTGGCTACATAGATAACTAAGGAAACATTATAGTATATTTTACTTGATTTATTACAAAATCTCCTTTTTGTAATTACCTGACTTGTACTTTTCCAGAGAGAAGAAATGAAATCTAGTACTGAACCGGTACATTACTTCTTACATAGAATTATGAGTTCATCCTCGTACAATGAAGAGGATCTGCCTTCATTTTCTAGGTACAGTTAATTAAAGCAATACGAGTTGGCTAAGAAAATAGAAATGAAATGAAATTATGTTGGTGGGTAGCATGGGCCCCTCAAGTAAACCTGTGAGGAAGCCAGTGTCTTGCCCCTCAAACTCCCCTCAACTCCTTCCCCTCGTTCCCCTCTGTGGTTACTTCCTAGGCCTCCCCTTTCCATCTTCTCTCTCATTCCTATTTATCTGGTCTCTACTTGCTTCTTTCTATTACAGTGGTCTACTTAGTATAGTTAGATTAAGTCTTAAATGTGTCAGACTGGAACCTAAGAGACAGGCCCTGGATCAACAATAGTTCCTGCACTAATGGCCCACTGAAAGGGCTTCCTACTTAGTTTCCTTATGTACCTAAACACTCAACAGTGAGGCACTATCACAGGGATCCCCAAAATGGAGGGGTTATGTAGGTTGGAGTATTCAGGGAAGAATTCTCAAAACCAGTAGAGTTTGAGTCAGGCCTTAAAGGATGGATGAGATTTAGATAAGTCCATCCAAGTTGGGGGAGACTGTGAGAGAAAGGCTGGACTATGCAATATTTATAGGAGACACTGTAGACTTGAAGTCTGGTTAACACTTTTTCTAGAGTAGTCCAAACATGCCTAAAATTGTTTTTATGTTTATAAAAATATTCACAAGCTGGGAAGAGGAGCACTTTTCATCATGGGAGAAATAGGGTATAAGGAGAAAAATCTACCTGATGGCAACTATATTCTTTTCCACCTCGCACTATGAAATTAAGTTTCTTTTTGACCTGATGCCATTTTAGGACAACTACCCCTGGCCCACCATTGATCCTCTCTCCCTTTATGATGGTTGTAACATACAGGTAATACAGTATGTTACATGCAGTATTGCCAGCAACTCTCAATTATTTGTGTCACTGAAGAAGAAAAGAGGGCACATACAAAACCAAACAAAAGTCAATGTAGCAATCATTTTCACTTGATTTGAAAACTCAGAGACATACCATTCCAGATTTACTGCTATATGAATAATGATTTTGACAGATTTTTCTTTAATTTAGCCAGTATTCCTTCATATATCAAATACATAGAAAATGAAATTTCTTTATCTTTTTTTTTAGTGGTGGTGATCGTCCCTCAGATCCAAGTGCCATAGTATCAGAAGGTTGGATTGATTTTTTTTCTCAATTTAGATACTACTTAAAAAGACTTTGTTCAGCATTGATAAATTTCCTATTGTGAAACATGAAGTTAATGCTGGAATTTCTAGTAGGTTGACCTACTTTGGGGGTGTAGTTAACATAAGCTGACTAGTTTGCTTTTCTTTTCTTCTCTTCTCTTCTCTTCTCTTCTCTTCTCTTCTCTTCTCTTTAGAGAGTAAGAGCAGGGGAGAGGGACAGAGGGAGAGACAGAATCTTAAGTAGGCTCCACACTCAGCACAGAGCCTAATGCAGGGCTCGATCCCACGACCCTGGAATCATGACCTGAGCCAAAACCAAGAGTCACACGCTCAACCCACTTAGCCACCCAGGCACCCCTAGTTTGCTTTTACTGAATCATTATGATTTCGTTAATAATTCTGGTATAAAGTACATGGTGTGATATTAAGAGTTTAAAATTGCCATGCTCCTGTAGGAAATATGAGTTTATCACATCTGTACATGGACTAGAGCTCATGCTACTAGGATTTAATCATCTCTTTAAGAATGTATGCTTGCATTGCATAACTAGCTTAGCCCCAGTAAAATATATAAAAAAGCTTTTAAAGCTACAAATTAAACCTAAATTTATTTGTTCATGTTAAAATCTTGCTAGAGTAGATTCCATTTTATCTTTTCTCTGTTAGAACTGACTCACTAAAATATTTACAATTCGAGTTTTTGGTCACCTATTCTTTTTTTTTTCAACATTTATTTTGAGAGAGACAGCATGTGTGGGAGTCAGGGAGGGGCAGAGAGAAAGGGAGAGAGAGAATCCCGAGCATGCGCTCTGTGGGTTTCGATCCCACAAACCATGAGATCATGATATGAGCGGAAATCAAGAGTTGGATGCTTAACCAAATGACCAGGCATCCCTGGTCCCCTGTTCTTTCAAACTGTAAAGGATCAATGTGGTTCTCACAGTGACAGCACTGGCCTAGAGGGGGGAGTGTAATGTTTACTATAAAGGTGGCCTTGAAAGTTAAACTACAGGGCTGGAGTTGACTTTAATTATTTCAAGCCTGCAGCCCACTCAAAAAGTTACTCAAGAAAGCTATCCTCTCCACTTTTAAGTGGAAATAAAACTTATTAAATGATGAACCATAGAGTATTGTTAAGTTCACCAGAATTCCATGAGCAGGTCATAGTCAGAAGATGATGTAATGTACCACTGGTGTGTACCCTGCAGTATGGAATCATCATAGGATATTAGAGCCAGAAATAAGCCATCTAATGTAACTTTACTTTAAAGATGAAGAATCTGGGGCACCCAGGTGGTTCAGTTGGTCAAGTGACTGACTTGATTTCAGCTTAGGTCATGATTTCACACTCGTGAGTTCGAGCTCCGTGTTGGGCTCTGCACTGAGCATGGAGCCTGCTTGGGATTCTCTCTCTCCCTCCCTCTCTGCACCTCCCCTACTCATTCTCTGTCTCTCTCAAAATAAATAAATAAATAAACTTTAAAAAATTATTAAAAAAAATAAAGATGAAGAGCCTGAGGTTCATGGTGGGGAAGTGACTTGTCCAAAGTCATACACTGAGTCAGAGTATAGATCCCAAGTCTCCTAAACCTGAATCCCATTGTATTGTTTTCCTCAATTTCATTGCACTGCATTATGCTTAGTTCCTACATCCTTCGGTAATACTGCACCTCTCGAGTTTATTCATTCAATCACATTCAACAGAGATTCTCTGAGCACTTTCTCTGTGCTAGACACTGTTCTAAGTTCTAGAGATAAAGCCCTGAGTAAGAGAAACAAAGTCCTTACCCTCATTCTAACTTGGGATTCAGGGGGCAACATAAACACAATCAATCTAGATAAGAATAAGTACCCCCCATCTCACGTAGGGTAAAAGCCAGAGTCTTTACAGCGGCTTACAAGGCCCCACATGGTCTGGATAGCTCTCCCTGCTCCCCATGACCTGTCTGACCACCTCTTCTTAGGATCCCTCTTAAGCACTCTACTCCAGCCACACACGCCCTTATACATGCCAGGCATTCTCCTTTCTCAGAACCTTTGCACTTGCTGAGCTGCCTGAAACATTCTTCTCTCAGAGATCTGCGTAACTCACGCCTCACTTTCTTTAGATCTTTGCTTAGATATCATCTTCTAAGTAAAGCCTCCTCTGAGCACCTTCTTTGAAATTGCAACCCCAGGGGTGCCTGGGTAGCTCAGTCGGTTGAGCTTGAGCGTCTGACTTTGGCTCAGGTCATGATCTTGGCGGTCCATGGGTTCGAGCCCCGCATCGGGCTCTGTGCTGACAGCTTGGAGTCTGGAGCCTGCTTCAGATTCTGTGTCTCCCTCTCTCTGCCCCTCCCCCACTCATGCTCTGTCTCTCTCTCTGTCAAAATAAATAAACATTAAAAAAGATTTTTAAATTGCAACCCCAGCACTCACTACCATCCCACACTCGCTATCCTCCTTCCCTGCTTTAACTTTTTTCCTAGCATTTATACCACCTGATAGATTGTATGTTTTTACTTGTTTGTTGGCTATCTCCCTCCCCTAGAATTTAGCTCCATGAGGACAGGGATTTTTGTCTCTTTGCTATATCCCCACATGCCTAGAAAGAAGGCACATAGCAGGCACTAAGTAAATATTTGTGGAATTCATGAATGAATATGACAAAAAGAAAGAAGAGCCAACATGATAGAGAGTGGCTGGCTAGATTAGTTTGGTCCAAGAAGTCCAGAAACATCAGACCTCAATGACAAAAGGAAGCAGCTACAGGAAGATCTGGAAGCAGAGGATCCCAGGTACAGGGTACAGTAAGTGCAAAGACCTTAGGATGGTATGAGCTTGGCATGTTAGAGGAAAAGAATAAAGGCCAGTAACAGGAGCCCAATGAGAAGAAAAGTGGTATGAGATGGGGTTAAAGAGATAGCCAGGGGTCAGATCACATTAGGACTTGTTATAGACAATGGAAAGGAGTGTGGATTACTTTTTGGGTTGCAGCAGGAATCCTGCAGATTACTTTTTGGTTGCAGGGAAGTGATATAATCTAATTTATGAATTAAAAAAATCCCTATGGCTACTATTTGGAGAGTGAGCTGAGTAAGGATAGGGTTAAAGCAGGAAGACTGGTTAGGCAGCTTTAACAATAATCCAGCCAAGAAATGACGGTGACTTGGGACTAGGGGTATAGCAGTGGAGATGGTAAAAAGTGAACAGATTCAGAGTGTATTTTGAAAGTAGAATCAGCAGGACCTGCTAATGGAGTGGATGTTGGAAGTGAGGAAAATAGAAAAAATCAAGGATGGGTCCTACAATTTTGGCTTGAACAACTAAGTGCCTTGTGGTACCAGATAGTGAGATGGTTGGGCAGTGGGTAGCAAGAGTGGAGAGGGGAGAGGGAACAAGAATTCTGTTTGAAGTGTGTGAGAATGGGACCATTAGATACTCAAGTGGAGAGATCACATGAGCAGTTGGATAGTTTAGAATTCAGTGCAGAGGTGAGGGCTGCAATACAGATTCTTAGTTTCACAGACAATAAAATCTAAACTTGACCCTACCTGGCACTCTCAAGTACCTGGAATTTTTCCATCCCCTTTTTATCAAAACAACTTCTTAGATATATCCAGAAGAGTTGCTATGCACTTAGACTAGACGTTTAAAAAATTATATTGGAATGATGGCCCGGACAAACCCAAATGGCCCCAATCATTAAAAAAAAAAAAAAAATCAGTTCAAATATGTATAGTACACAAGACTTCCTAAGGCAGGAAAGTACATTCAGATACCTTAGAATAACTAGCAATTGATAATAAAATTTATTGGATATTCTGGTTAACCAGTTTCATTAGATAATTCAACTATGGGATCTCCTCATATTCAAAGTATGTGAAGTTTTAGTATATTTTTTCTAGAGCCCTTGGACCAAAGGGTAATCTAGAGAGAATCTTTTCATCTTGGTCCTTTATGATTACACGTGTATAAAATATATATTCAAATACATACACATTATTTCATCTGGTCCTCTTGTGAGAAAGTAGTCACATCCCCATTGTACATATGAGGAAACAGAGTCAGAGAAGTTACAGAACTCACCACTGTTCACTGAGCTCCATAGTGAAGCTAAGATTCAAACACAGTTTTTCTGACTCCAAACACGTCCATTGTTCTACTGTTCTCTCCCTCCCTGGCTGTGGGTCCTTTTGAAACTTCCCTCTTGGTATCATCTCTACCTCCTAAGGCCAAATGTCAGTGGTGTCTGTCAATCACTGATGTCTCCTGTAATTCAAGATAATGCCCCAGTGCTCCCCTGATCTTCATGGGAAGCAACCATTTCCTAAGAGCAGCACCGTCCTTTCCAGCCTTCCTCTAGCTGGCAGCCCCATCCAGTTCTTTTCAACTCCCTGCAACCAGAGCTACAGGGGTCCTTAGAAATCATCCACAGCCTAATTTCCCATTTTACAGATGAACGAAGAAGCCCACAGAGTTTGAGTGGCTGTGTAAGATGCACAGCTAGTTGCAAAGCCTGCCTTTCCTGATGTGCTGCCTGGTGCTCCTACCACATTACCCACTGTCTTCCCCAGTTGGGGAGTGAAGGACCAAGACTTGTGCCCATAATTCTAGGGGTCTTACCTCTTTTCAGCTTTTTCTGTTTGCCTAATTTCTGTGATCCTTTGTTAAATTATTGAGATTATTTTTGTGCCAAAATTTGTACATGTCTCTGAAATAATTGTTTTTCCAATATTGTATTTTGATCGCAGAAAGTCTTGAACGTCCAGATCTGGAAAGGGCAAGCACAATTAAGGTAAATATTTTTCACTGGCCCCTCATTGTGAGCTAGTGAAGCCCTGATAGAAATAAGGGACTGCCTTCAAGGGAGGGACTGTATTGTGTGTTCTGAGGTCCATCAGGAAGCACTCCCTTGTCCACACCCCCCATAGTGCCTTAAAATCATCCTGCACAGTTTGGTTCCTGTAGCCTCTAGAGAAAAGCTGAACAGGAGTGAGTCCCAGTGCATTCCCAGGTAGACAAGACAAGGGACCTGGTGGGGGCAGAGAGGGAACGGGTGCTTCAAAGAGGAAGGGGCACTGCTTGAGGGAAATGAGTGCTCATTCCAGCTACTTCCCATTATCCCTGAGCACTGACCCTTCATAGACAGCTTTCCAAATGTCTGAGCAACTCCTCAGTGTGATCCCAAGAAATTTCCCTTCCTAAGGCCCTCTTGGGAAGTTTCCAATAATGGCTGATGCCACAGATCCTCCTGGACCCTCTTCTCTGTTTTGTATCACTTTTGCTTCTCTCCATGATTGCTTTAACCTCTCCCCAGCATGTACACACATGCACACGCATGAGTGTGCATGCACACACACACACACACACACACACAACCCACATCAGTTTTCCAGGCACTTCTCATTTAGCAATACTAACATCTATTTGACAACATCAAGCATCACTTAGAAGCCATGGTTTCCAAGAAAACATTAAGAGGAGAGGTAGAATCTCCAGTGTGGAGGCCTACTGATAGACTTTTCCATTGCCAAGCTGATTCCCTGACTCATCCTGACTCTTTTTGCTGACTGTCCATCTCACTTGCTGAGTTTTTTGCCATTGTGAAATTAAAGACATGATCCATTAAGATATTCAGCATTCTTTATTGAGTAGCAAAGAAATTCCTGCTTGCATTCAGCTCCAGAAAAACACCAGTCACTATATACATGAATGCATACACTCTCCAGTGTCAGACACAAAAAAGAAGCCATTATATTTCCCTTAATGCCAAAGTCCTTACTATAAACAGCCCTGTATGAGCTGCCCACCATCTCTCTGCCCAACCCCCATTACCTCTGTGTGACACTCTGTTACCCTTCTGTCCACTCATTGTCACTCCTCTGGATACACTGGCCTCCTTACTGCTCCCCTAAAATGCCAAGCATGCTCTTACCTCAGGGCCTTTGCACTTGCTCTTTCTTTGCCAGGAACACTATATCCCCAGATAGCTGTGTCTTGCTCCCCCATCTCCTTTCAGTCTTTGCTCAAAAGTCACCTTCTCTGTGAGGCCTTCCCTGACTACCACCATGTAAAGTGGAAACACACACACACAGTATCCTCCCCTATTCTGCTTTATGTTTTGTCATAACACTTAAGTCATTATTCAATCATTCATTTATTTAACAATTTTTTATCAAGCGCCTACTCTGTGCCACGCACTGGAGATTCAACAATAAACAAAGCAGACAAACATTCCCGCCTTAATCCTCAGGTAGACTCTCTATTCACTTGAATATAAGCTTCATGATGGCAAGGGCTTTGTTTTGTTCATAACTGTATGCCCAGCACCTAACACAGGGCTGGAATATAGTAGATGCCCAATTAACATTTGTTGAAAGAACAGCCTCAGCCATCAGAGCCAAATTTAATCTCTGTGTTAGGAGTTCCCCAGCTTTCTCCCCGTTAGTCTGATGTAAAGCCATAATTGGAAACTACTACACAGAGCAGAAGTTCTCAACCGTGGCTACACCTGGAATCATCTGCCAAACTTTAAAAACTGATTCCCAGGCCTCACCTCCAGAGATTCTGATTAGTCTGGGTTGCAGCTGGGGCCTTGTGAGTTCTAAAGGCTGGCTACTTTAATGTGTAGCCAGCACTACAAACCATTGACTTCACCTACTCACGTCAGGCCATTTGGGGGCATCTGCCCCACCCGACCCCACCTTCCTTTAGATCAGAAGTGCTCAGCCTGGCTGCACGTAGAGTCAACTGGGCAACTTAGAAAACAAAGAAATGCTTGCCCCACCCTAAGGGGTTCCTGTTCAATTTGGGGTGGGGCTCAAGCGTGCCTATTTTTAATATTTCTCCAGATGGTTCTACTGTGCTGCTACTGCTGAGAACCATTTCTTTAGATTGTCCCTGTCCCAGATTATCCCTTTAAATATCCTCTTTTGCAATGTCTTATGTCCATAAGCTGCCTCAAATCCTCTTAGAAGAATTAGAATCAAGCTTCTATGATAATACTCTGCCCTCCTCACCGTCAACACCAAACACACTTCTCTCATCTTGCATGTGTTTATGCCTTAGTTTATTGATTTGCCACTTCCTTTTTAACTGCCACCATCACAGAATGGCTACCCTGCAGCCTGGCCATCTCCCCCAGCCTATTTTGTGCCCTTATAGGATCATGCTGCTTCTGCATTCCAGGAGGGGATAAAAGTCCACAGAACAAAGCCAGCATCTGAGCCACTATCCCTGCCCTACCACCTCCATGCTCCCGCAACCCCACACTGCCACTTACTCGCTCCAGACCTCACAACTGTTACGAATTATTTAAAGGGAGATTGGAGTAGTAAAATGGACATCCCTTTTCCCCCATTTCCCCTTGAGACCCCCCCCCCATGATTATCTTCTCTCAGAGAAGGATCTAAAAATGTTATTTATTCCAAGCTCCAGGAGGGAGGGGCATGCATGGCTGACATTTTTTTGCAACACTTGAGCCCTTGAAATTATCCTATAGGGGCAGCCCATGTCCAAGCCTGAGGCCAATCCTGGGTGTCACAATGGGCAAGAATTACGAGAAGTCATGCCTAGGAATGGCCCAAATCCTGGAGAATAATTGAGACTGCAGAGCACCAAGATTACAGTGTATAATGCCACACAGTTGTGCTTTGTCCCTTGAGGGTTTCTACATACTTCTGGCATTCACTGTCCAACAAAGGACAGGGGGCTTAAGCTAGTATTTCACCTATGTCTTGGCAGTTTATCACCCTCTATCAACGTGAAAGTGGTCTGGGAAGCCTTTATTCTTCAAATGATGGCATTTCAGGTACAACATATTTATCATTTTATAATGAAGCTCTCAATTATGTCATTCTAAATATAGAAGTTTTGATTATTCATTCCCCCCTTGCAGTGAGTGGCTCCTGTCTTGCAGCAGCCTTACCCACCACCAATATGGGGCTGAAATAATATTACTAACAGTGTATCTAGATTGTTATTTGCAAGTTATAATGCAGTTCTCTGAGTTGAACCTCACAGCAAAGGGGTGACATTTACTGGAAGTAACATTTATTAGGTATCGGCTATGCACCAGGCATTCTGCTAAGTGTTTTTCTCACATCCACCCTGGGAAGCATCATATCCATTGTATTGATGTGGAAACACAGTCACTGAAGTGAAATAACTTACCATGCCATGTTGCCTCTGCAAGTCTTAAAGTCCTGTTATACAGAAGAGAAAATGGAAGCAAATGACCTGCCTGACGTTGCAAAGCCAGAAAGTGGTAGAGCCAGGGCTCTAACCTCACAGTTCCTGTGACTTTTATCCCACATTCTTTCTTCCTACCAGCCAGGGGCTACATCCAGTTGCCACTGCATCTCAGAATGGGTAGTGACCAAGGAAAGCCTGCAGCACTGAGTGGCAAGTAGGAAAGGAAAGATCCCACCTAGGTTTTTGACTGCATGTCCAATCAAATAGGAAAATCGTGTTCTTTTGGACCTTTAGTTTGACCAGGACACCTCCCCCCAATCCCTGCATTCTGCACATTAGAGGAACTCACTGGCAGCACCTCTGAATTCAAATAACACATTTTTTCTCTCCTTTGAAGGGAGAAATGCATAAATGGCCAATGTTGTGCTCAAAATCGTAAAAAGGCCCACCAAGGAGAATTTATTAGAAATTACAGTGATGTCTGTTTATGAAAACCCATAAGAAAAAGGGGACTTCTCTGGGCGAACACATGCCCATTATGGCTTATAATTTTTTTTTGTTTTTGTTTTTGTTTTTTTTACAAAATATGGTTTTATCGGGAGTCTAAATCAGTTCATAGTGTGAAGTGACATACTATAGTACTTGGCGTGCATTGTGGCAAATTCAATTTGGCCATAAACACATCTCTTTTCTCATAGCGACCAGTGTCAACCAAGTGAACCCCACTACACTGCTCACAAGCTGATCAAAGCAGCATCAGGGTGTCTTGAAAGAGAGTTGGTCTCACCATGCTGGCTTCATTTTGACATAATACCTAACTCCTACTTCCAGCATGCTGTGAATGTCACACCCAGTGATTGATTTCTCTTTCCAGAAGTTTTGCTTTGAGAGGAGTAGGAATTGTTAGCCAGAGGTTTCACTGTGCCCCTAGGGATGAGCTTTGTGTATGCTCTTATTCTAGCCAGTGCCAGTCTTTAAATAATATGCAGCATCCACTAGAGCAGTGGCCCAAAGTGTTGTCCAGTGACAGCTTGCATCAGGATCACCCAGGATGCTTATTAACAATTCAGAATCCTGGCCGCTCCCCAGAGCGGCCCAGTTAGTGTCTCTGGGAAATGGGGTCCAGGCATCTGCTTTCTTAACAAGATCCTCAAATTGCAAAAATAAAGTTTCATTTTTCCCCTCCAGTGAGATTTTCAGAATATGGCCTTGCAGCATATGCCTCCATTCCGTAACTGAAAGTCTTTTGTCTTGCTTTTTCAGACTGTAGGTCTCTCCATTCAAGCCTTTGTCTTTGCCTCTGCAAATTTTGACTTTTTCCTTATTTCTAGGTTGTTCTTATTTTATCAACTACTAGCACATTCCAAGACTGCATTATTAATTGGAAAAGCTAAACTTCTCCCCCTTATTTGGGAGTAAATTTTCTATCTGCTACTTTACTTTTAAGCATAGATTCTTGAGATTCCCAAGGTTATATTGCTGGCGAAGATCAAAAGCTAGGTAACTGCAAAAGTTATAGAAGAACATCGTCGTTTACTGGAAACAAGAAAGTATGTGGTTTATTGTCCTGTTGTCTTTTCATGACATCCTGTCATGATGCATCAGCAGCACAGATAAATGCTCATTTCTGTCCTTACAGATACAATAATCATTCTGTTAACATAAATTATGATAGACTTTAAGAGCCCTTTACACAAAACAACTGGTGCAGAAAAAACGGGTCCAAATGGAGACTTATTGGCCACACAAGTCCTTTATAGCTCACACAACAAACAGATCACTTGGGGTCAGTCAACTGAAAATTTACCCAAAGCGAGTGAGAAACGATAACCTTTTTTAATGCACTGCTGCTTTTACCTGGACATTCTGAAATGGACGGAAGTAACATTTTCATGTGGAATTAGCTCCTCAGGCTGTTTTGGATAGTTACCTGATGGCATGAGGGAGACACGTACTGCTGAGCTGGCTCAAGAAGCATCAGGGTGCAGGCAGTACAGAGCTGACCTGCATGTCAAAGCCTGGGCTCTAATGCCAACTTGGCCACCTTCCTACCTCACCCAAGGTCATTAAGGTCATCTCAGATGAGGCATCCGACCTTACTGAATGTCTCTGGTTTCCTTCCCAAGAGTGTCAGAAGGAGCAACTAAAGATTCCTTGTGTTATCATAATGACCACTGAGAAATGTATAGAATTTTTGAATCACTATATTGTACACCTAAACTAATATACCACTGTCTGTTACCCATACTGGAATGAAAATTTTAAACTTTAAAATAAGACTCTTTGTGAAAGCACTTTAAAACTCAAAAGTTTGAGGCGCCCTGGGTGGCTCAGTCAGTTAAGCGTCCGACTTCAGCTCAGGTCATGATCTTGCGATTTGTGAGTACAAGTCCCCAGTTGGGCTCTGTGCTGACAGCTCGGAGCCTGGAGCCTGCTTCAGATTCTGTGTCTCCCTCTGTCTCTGCCCCTCCCAAACTCGCACTCTCTCTCTCTCTCTCAAAAAATAAACATTAAAAAAATTTTTTAAAAACCTCAGAAGTTGTTATATAAATGATTCTTTCTGAATCCTAAATTATCAGTCCCCTAGCCTGACAGGCTCAGTTAGAAAGCCCAATAAATGACCAGATTTCTCTTTTGGTTTGTTTACAGATGCTGATAAGCCCAGTACTTCCAAACAGCGGTCTGAAATGTTGAAGAAGGCATCATCAGTTCTGTCCAAAGTGTCTTCAAGATCCAAGGCCAATGTTTCCAGATCTTCCTCAACCTCACCCCCTCACCAGGACAGAAGCTGAGGCTGCTGCTACACCTAACATCAATAACGGTGCTGGCCTTCCTCAAAAAATAAATGATTTTTGAAACATGACATTGTGTACCACACGCTGATTCTTATAAATACTTTTAAATTCTTATAAACAAATAAAAGCAAAGAATGTACAAAAAGGCAGCTGGAAAAAAGAAGGGGTTAACAAATGCTTCTGATTTGGGCATGAAAAGAGGGACTGTCCCTCCCATAGGGATGTATCTGCCAGGCAGCGTGGGATTCAATCTCTGCTCTTGAGGGCCCTGAAGCCTTTGCTGGCAAAATAAGACTAACTTAAAAGTGAAAGTGTGACACCAACAAGAGTCAGTCATCATGTATTTTGTGTGCTCCAGGAGTTCAAAGAAGGGAGTCATGGTTGTGAGCTGCAGTGGTCAGGATAAGTTTCCTGGAGGAACTGGAATTGAGGCAATCCTCAAAGGACAGGTAGGACCAGGTAGGCCTGGAAAGTACCAGGAAGGCTTTCATCTCTGGTCACAGAGCTACATACAATGCCACCATGTCTGAATGATCTAATTCAGTGCTGTCCAATTATATATATATATTTTTTTTTTTCATTCCAGTACAGTAGCCACTAGCTCCACAAAGCTATTTAGTCACTAGTATTATTGAACAACTGAATTCTTCACTTTATTTCCATTTAAATAGACATGTAGAGCTAGTGGCTCCCTTACTGGATAGGACCAGTCTAGTTAGTACTTGGCCTCATGTACAGTAGCCCAATTCAGATTAGGTTGAAGAATTCCTTGAAAGCTCATTTCCAAAGTCTATCCCCAAACACCAGTGCAACGATCTGACTCCTCAGAGGGGCTCTGGAAGCCTCCAGGCATCCTCTTGGCCCCTTCAAGACACATGAACCACCAATGTGGCCAGAGGGAGCTTTCCAGTCATATCTGTGCTCCTACACTTGCCAAAACTCAATTGATGGACAAAAGATAGGCCCCTTCTAGAACACCAAATTCAAGGCATCACAAAGAGCAAATCAGAACCTGTTCCTGCCAGCTGGCCTCAAACGTAGTGTTTGGCTAGAAACTGCTTCCACAAGACTGAAACCACCACTCTGGCCTCTCTCTATCCACTCAGTATACAGGAAGATGATCATTCAAGTAGTCATTCTCATACTTTATCCAAAAAGTTAGGTCAGAGGAAGGTTCCAACCTTATCCAAAACTCCCCAGGGAAATATTTCTAGGCAAGTAAATTTCCTTTATGCTGTACTGATAGTCCATAAATGTTAACTGAACTTTTGCAAATAAAATGGCAGGCAGTTCTGCCCAAATATCACCTATCCCCCAAATTTGGCTGCCTTCATCTATTCACTCATTCCTGCCCTTACATACTGAAATTCACCACATGCAGCAGCCTAAGTTTTAAAGTCATTTTTTAAAGGTTCACAATAATGACAAATACTGATCTTACATATGGATTTAATTTGTTTTTATTTTTTTTAATATATGAAATTTATTGTCAAATTGGTTTCCATACAACACCCAGTGCTCATCCCAAAAGGTGCCCTCCTCAATACCCATCACCCACCCTCCCCTCCCTCCCACCCCCCATCAACCCTCAGTTTGTTCTCAGTTTTTAAGAGTCTCTTATGCTTTGGCTCTCTCCCACTCTAACCTCTTTTTTTTTTTTTTCCTTCCCCTCCCAAAATTGTGGTTTATATACACAATGGAATACTACATGGCAATGAGAAAAAATGAAATATGGCCTTTTGTAGCAACGTGGATGGAACTGGAGAGTGTGATGCTAAGTGAAATAAGCCATACAGAGAAAGACAGATACCATATGGTTTCACTCTTATGTGGATCCTGAGAAACTTAATTTGTTTTTATTAAGTAATATAAATCCAGTTTGGAATTCAAAAGTACAAACGGTGTGGTGAAAGCCTCTTCACCTCTCCTCTCCCAGATGCTACCTGGTTCATTCCAGAAGCAATCTCTTTTACCACTGAATCGAGTGTCCTTCCCGATATACTCTATGAGTAACAAGTGTGTTAATGTATGGCTTTAGAAGGAAGTCTAATTGAATATCTTCCCTCAAAAAGGCAGAAAACAGAGAGGAAAAAGATGGAGGGAGAAGAGAATGGAAGGAGAGACAGAGAATGCAAGCATGCTATTTGACAGACACTATCTCCTGGAACCAGTGATTTGGTCAGTTTCTATGGTTGCATTTGTAGCTTCAAATAAACTCAGTCCTCATTTTAAACATGCTTTTTGTTGGGGCACCTGGGTGGCTCAGTCGGTTAAGCGTCCGACTTCAGCTCAGGTCATGATCTCACGGTTTGTGGGTTTGAGCCCCACGTCGGGCTCTGTGCTGACAGCCCAGAGCCTGGAGCCCGCTTTGGATTCCGTCTCCCTTTCTCTCTGCTCCTCCCCTGCTCACACTGTTTCTCTCTCACTCTTCTTCAAAAATAAACAAACATTCAAAAAAAATTTAAACAATGCTTTTTGTCAAATTAATGTCAATGCTAAATGTCAAAAGGTGAGCACCACCATGGGAGGAAAGGTCCCTACCATAGTGGTTCAAAGCCTGCTGGCCAAAATACATTAAGAATGCTTGAGCTAGTAGTTATAGTCCTTGGAGATGGAACCATCTAAATATAGATTTAAGTACTAAAAGTAAAAATGCACTGCCTCACTTGCAATGAAAGAAAATGCAAATTAGAATAACCTGAAGGTATCACAATATACCTTCCAGAAAAGAAACAAGGAATAAAATGAAAAAAGCCAGCGTTGTCCAGAATGTAGAGGAAAAATTACATTTGCACTCTACAGTGCTGATGGTTCCACAAATTTGACCTTTCTGAAAAGCAATCTACCAATAAGTAAGACAACCGATTGTTCTGTCTGTACTTTTGGATCTGATAACTCCACTTTGGGGAATGTGGTCCAAGGGAATAATACAAAAGGAAAAATTTAAAAGGGACTCTGTATAAAAATGTTCATAACAGTACTATTGATTATGATGAAAAATTATAACAATCCAAGTGGGGGAAATGGTGCAGTGTGTTAACAAGAAACAATGCCATACAGACACTGAAAATGACAAGGATAGTGATAACATAAATACAAGTGTACATTTGAAAAAAACAAAATCAGCTTGCAAAATAAGATGTGTACTCTGATAACAATCACAGAGTATATTTTATGATTTGGCACTAATACGACATACTAATAAAAAATCCAAATAAGTTAGAGATTTAATTTAATAATCATGAGGGGTTTTTGCTGTTATTAGCTACTTGCTAATAAATGCCTTTCTCTTGAAGAAACATCATCATAATCACCATCACTTCTTAAGTCATTTCTAACCCTATCCCAAGCCAAATGGAATATCTAATACCTCAGTTTCTCGTGAGGCATGAGAAAAAAGAAAACATCAGTTCAGACTTTTTAAAATGGCTTCTTTGAAGAGGTTAGGTCATCTCCAATCATCCCCAAAGTACTCTTCTAAACCCTAAGCTGGCAAAAGGTTTTCAAATTTTTGACTGAAGTTCATTGTGGAGAGTATACTGGCCTTAAATATAAAATTACAACAGCCATGTATTTGTGTGATACACATACACTGCAGAGTAACTTAATTAACATAGGTCATACGGCTTTGCCCCTTTATAGGACCCAACATATTAAGTTCAGTATTTTTAATGATTTGTCTAGGGACCAATATATCTTTGATGACATACTATTGGTCATACTTAATCTATAGAATACCAAATGCTTATCGCAAATGTAATTATAGATTATTTCCTACTGAAAAATATGACCTGCTCTTATCTATTTTATGACGCAGTTTCCAGTAACACTTGTAGAAATCAGGAGCCACTTATTTAGTAAAGGAAGAACTCTAAGTTAAATCCTAGTGCAAATAATTACACCCAAAATATCTAAGTTGACAATTTCAGATAAAATAAAAGACATCATGAAACACTTAACTTTATTCTTTGGTCCTGACAGCACAGCACTGAGCACTTTATACTTCTCTAGAATACCACTTAGACAATGACCAGGTTATTCCTTTCAAAGAGCTTCAAAACATGTTTACAGAAGGTATGTCCTGTACCAGATAAGGATTATTTCCATTTTAGGATTCAATGAGTTTATAAATTGCTGAGACAGATACTTATCCGGCCCAAATGGTTAGAGGAAGCATAAAGGGACTGACAGACTAGGATGTTAATTAGGCTACATGAAAGAAATGCTGATACGGCAAAAAACAAAAAACATTCTTAATTGAGCACTTCATTCAATGTGGCTGTTTAGCCTTGAGATCATTGGGAATTTGTCCACCAATGAATTCCAACTGTCTTCTGTGAAGTGAATCCATGAAAGGAACATTCACTGTACCCAAAGATCAACTAACACCAATTGCTAGCTGGTTGCTTCAGGCTTGACCTAGTGCAGGGTGCATACGCGCCTCTCAGATTTCTGACTACAGGGAGCATAAGTGACAAATGGCCACAGCTGCTGAGCTCTGAAATCCAGTGCTGTAGTAGCTGAAACCCATTATCCCTGCATGTTCACCAAGGCCAAACTTCCCACAAGCTGCTCTCCGCCAATGACTGAATGTGGCATAGATATTAAGACAAGCCATTCCTGTGAGACACAGGACTCCCTTAACAGGTGACTTGGAGTCAGGGATGCTGCCAGGGAAGAACTCCAGCCTGACAAAGGATAGCAAGGACTGGCTCTGACACTACTTCACAGATGTAGAAAGTAGACAGGGAGACTTAATGAGTTAGAACAAGACAGTTTATTACAGCACAGCAAATGGCATCAGCATGAGTATCAGTGAAGCTTTGCAAGCTCCCCTGTCCCAAGTCCTACAGAACAATGTAATGGGCTCAGATGGGGCACTACCCATGCAGTGGGTTGCATCGCAGCTGAGGAACCCAAGGTCAAGGGCCCAGGACTTCTTGAGCAATGAGCAAACAAACCAGTGCCCCTCCCCTGGGAAGCAAGCAGTTCAATGATAGTCACATTGTGGTCACCTTGCCCTGCACAAGTGGCTCAGTATTAGGGAGACCAATGAGCCTTGCTTTAAAAAGCCTCACCAAGAATGTGCAAGGATGCTCACGACCCACAGTGGACTGCCTCTCCCAACAGACACACTTGTTTTGCCAAAATGTTCTTAGAACTGCACCACATAGTCCAAGATCTTTCCTACCCAACACCCCTCCTTCCTTCCCTCTCTCTTCCACAGAATTTAGACCTGCATCTAGTCTGTACATCAGCTCTCCTGGACTTCTCTAGCTCCCACTCATTTTCCCTCACAGGCGTTTTCCCTAGTAAATCTCTTACATGCCAATCTCATCTTGGCATCTGCTTCTCAGAGAATTCAAACTAGCACAAATGGTGCCAGTGGTGGTCCAAGGAAACAGGCTGTGATAAGATGGGGTTCCAGGACTGCCTCAGTCATTGGCTGGTGGACAAAATGGACACTGTCCTGATGGGGGTGTAGGGCACAGACAGTCCCAGGCACAAGATGGCAGCCCAAGTGTTAAACAGTTCTCTGGACATGACCTGGGAAAACTGGGAGAATGGCCTTGCAGATGTGGTGATTCAGACTTTTGAAATATATGAGAGGAATATGGCCTCCAGAGACAGTGGAGATGGCTAAATACTGTCAAGTTGTACTGACGCCCTGCAGCAGGGTAATGAGAAATGGATGACCGTTAATAAGTAGCTAAAGATTAAGTGTGAGAGCCAGAGACTCTCTGTGGAGCTTACAAAGAAGTCCTTTTCTCCCTCAGTGGAGGAGCAGACCAAGGAAGAACATACGGGAGTGGCAGAACTCAAGAGAGACGAAATACTCAATATTTAATACGTGGCGGGTCTGCTCTGCTGAAGTCAGGGCCACATGACTCCATGTAGTTGGAAAATCCTGAGACCCTGAGACATGGAGTGGGAACATCTAGCCAGACACTCCTCAGGGTGTTGGCTCTGCAGACATCCCCACCCAGACTTTACCTTGCAGAGGGGACCACTCTTCCCTAATGAGAGCTAGCATTTTCCCTTCACCGGAAGATGCTGCAGAGCCTGCTCCCTCAAGGCAACTCGTATGCCCCCTCCAAGGAGCTGTGTCCAGCCCCTCTCCTGGTTCCTAAACTGAAAACTAGGATTAAATCCCACATTTAATCCAGCATAACCTGGCTAGGTCAGTCCTGAGCCTAGTAAAGAGAAGAAAGAATAACACCAAAGAGCTGCAAGAATTAGCTGACAGGCACTGACAGGAGCCAAGGAAGCATTGGGTTTGGATTTTGAGGGTGCTATATCAAGAGGAACAGAAAAGCAAAAATTCATTGATTTGAGAGGACATTCTCAAAATATAGATTTAATCCCCTGGCAAGGACCTGCAGGAGATACAAAGTCTCTACTAAGGTGGCTCTTAGAGGCTTGGAGAAAGTGAATGGCTACCACTGAACAACATTGAAATGCCTGAGCTGTCCTGACAAATGGCAAAAGAAGGAATGAAAAGGCAGAGGGAAGTGCACGTGCTACAGTGGAAAAACCCCATGAGACGGTAGTGTTCCATGGGGCGGGGGCAGGGAGGTGCGGGAACACCTCATTTACCAAGGCCATCAGGAAGGCACTGATAAAAGGGGCACCAGCATCACTAAGTTCAGAGGTGACCTCCTCTACTGGCCAGGGATGGCAGTAAGAGACCATCAGAGCTGAGGCCCTAGAATAATAGTGAACAGGTAGAGGTGCTACCTTCCAAAAGCCAGAAGGTTGCAAATACCAAAACGAACCACAAGGCCTGAAGGACAGCCAAGAGAGCCTTACCGACAGGGAGTCGCAGAGGTGGCGGATGGACTGTGGTGTCCCTAGGAATAATATAGATGGACAGCGAGCAAGGGTATCAGGATCTACAAGCTGAAAAAGACAACAGTGGAGGAGCAGGGGTTTCAGGGAGGTTTCCCCAATAAAAATTCTGAATTCCTTGCTCAGTTTCCAAACTTTAGCTGTTTGCAGACCTGGAAGAGGTAGCTTGGTCCCTAGAAGGAAGGACAAGGATGAATATCCCCTCAGTACTTCCCTTAAAGGGACTTATAGCCACTTGTTTCAATGTATGAACACTGAGGAAAGAATAGCTAGAGATTTGAGGAATACTGGATTCAAGATCAAAGTTGACATTTGTACCTAGGGACCTGAAGCATGATCACAGCCCTGTTAGACTGGAGGTTTCAGGGCTGAATAATAACTGAAGGCCTGGCCTATAACAAGACTCATAGGGGGCTTGCAGACCTGCCTAGTGGTCATTTCCCACTCCCCAAATGTGTAACTGGAACCGAGTTGCTGCTTGAGAGTAATCCCCACGTGGGTCCTTAGCCTAATGGGTAAGAGCTGTCACATGAGGAAAGTCAAGTGGAAACCTCTGAAACTGTTCCCCTCCACCATGGACAAGAATAAACTGGGATGGTTAGTTTTCTGTGTAAACTTGCCTCAGGCTGTGGGGGGCTAGTCAATCAACTAATCAAACATCAATCTAAATGCTGCTGTGAAAGCATTTTATAGATGTGATTAACATCTACAATCAGTTGATTTTAAGTAAAGGAGATTATCCTCATTCAGGGTGGGCCTTATCTAATCAGTTGGAAGAATTTAACAGCAAAACTGAGATTTCCTTGAAGAAATTCTGCCTGTGGACTGCAGTGTCAGCTCCTGCCCAAGCATTTCCAGCCTGATAAATTTCAGACTTAAATATCCTGCCCTATAAATTTCAGACTTGGCTAGCCAGCTCCGACAACTGCATAATTCAATTCCTTGCCACACACACACACACACACACACACACACACACACACACGCAACCTCAGAGCTACCAGGGGTTCAGTTCCAGACTACAATAAAGCAAGTATCACAATAACACGTTAATGTATCTTTTCAATTCCCACTGCATATAAAACTTATGTTTACACTATACTGTAGTCTAAAGTGTGCAATAGCATTATCCATAAAAAAACCAACGTACATACCTTAATTGAAAAATACTTTATTGCTAAAAATGCTAACCATCATCTGAGCTTTCAGTGAGTCATAACCACTGGTCACAGATCACCATAACAAATGTAATAATAATGAAAAAGTTTGAAATATGGCAATTACCAAAATCTGACAGGGACACGAAGCAAATGGTGTGAGGAAAAATGACACCAAGACTTCTTTGACACAGGGTTGCCACATTCCCTTAATTTATAAAAGTTATCTGTAAAGCACAATTAAGCAAAGTATAATAAGACAAGGTATGCCTGTATGTTTTCTCATTAGGAACTGGCTTACAGCAGGATACATACATTCTACTGGTTATTTCCCTAGCAGAACCCCAAACAATACATAAAATAATAATACAGCTCAGGGGAGACAGAGTAGATCAGTGTTACTATTAAAAACCTAAAAGATGCAGAGAATGGTAGCCCCATAGGAAATTGGGGGGTCCAGGATGACCAGCTGGGGCAGAAAACAATTTGAGCTTGGTGGGTCATCACAAAATGAAGATGAACGTTATCTGCATTACAGCCACATTCAGGGGAGGAGAAAGAAATTTTTTCCAATGGACAGAACCTCAAGCAGTGCACTTGACTTGGTGTAAAAGAAGTGGCCAAAACTGAGAATATTTACTGCATATATACCAACTCCTAGGCTGTGGTCAATGGCCTATCTAGTTGGGATACTGGAAGGAAAAGAGCTGAAGATTAGAGACAAGGTCTGGTGTAAATGCTGTGGACATGTGGGAGTAGGCAAACTGTGAATATTTCTGTATCACATGTTAACATCCATCAGAGCATCCATCACAGAAGAGGCACTGAACTGCCAAGCACACAAAAGGACTCAGCCAGGTACACTGGCCTTGGTCAATGGATACCACACAACTGGCACAAAGGACACATAAGCAGAGTGGCCACAAGGGCCAACGGAGGTCCAACAGCAAGGACTCCTGCTTACCAAAGCTGATCTAATAGGAACTCCTCTGACAGATGACTTTGGCTCAAGAACTCACCACTGGTCTTGCTGAAACATTCTCAGAACACCACAGTAGTATAAGACTTTTCCTACTCAAACTTCCTTCTTCCCTCCCCGCTTCTCCAGAGATTAGACCTCTATCAGAGTCTGACTGCTTTTCCAGACTCCTCTTGCCTCCTTCCCCATTTTCTTTCATGGGCATTTTCCCCTAAAAAAACTCTCTTGTGCATCTAATCTTGGACCCAAAATAACATACCAGGTAAACTAAATGTGCCCACTATTAAAAATGTATTCCTCTACTACTTGACAATGAGAAAGAATGAAATCTGGCCATTTGTAGCAACGTGGGTGGAACTGGAGGGCATTATGCTAAGTGAAATCAGTCAGAGAAAGACAGATACCATATATTTTCACTCATATGGGGAACTTGAGAAACTTACCAGAAGACCATGGGGGAGGGGAAGGGGGAAAAAAAGTTACAGAGAGGGAGGGAGGAAAACCATAAGAGACTCTTTAAATACCAAGGACAAACTGAGGGTTGATGCGGTGGGGAGAGAGGGGAAAGTGGGTGATGGGCATTGAGGAGGGCACTTGTTGGGATGAGTACTAGGTGTCGTATGGAAACCAATTTGACAATAAATTATATTTAAAAATGTATTCCTCTGTTTTACAGGGTCAGAAGTTCAATTTTAATAATTCAGCAGGGATATTAAGGTCCTGGGACTAATTCCTACCAAAGTCATAACGGACTGATTGATAAAATAAAAGGGCAAGATTCTCAAGATGAGTAAAAACTGCCAAGGAGACCAGATGGATATGTGATGGAACTGACAGTATTCCCATCTCAGCAAGAACAGCTAATTAAAAAGGAAACTAGGCCCACAAGTGGCCTGGTATGTCTGAAACGTGGAAAAGGAGTGGCTAGCCAAGAGGTAGAAACCCAAATGTCCATCCACTGATGAATGGATAAACAAAATGTGGTATATCCATACAATGGGATATTATTCAGCCATTAAAAGGAACAAAGTACTGATCCATGCTACAACACAGATGAACCTCAAAAACATACTAAGTGAAAGACACTAGACACAAAAGGCCACATATTGTACAATTCCACTTACATGAAATGTCCAGAATAGGTATTCCACAGAAATGGAAAGCAGACTGGTAGTTGACGGGGACAAGGAGGAGGGAATGGAGAGTAACTGTTTAATGGGGACAGGGTTCATTTTGGATTGATGAAAATGTTTTAGGACTAGACAGTGGTGGTGGTTTTATAACACCATGATTGTACCAAACGCCACTGAATTATCCCTTTAAAATTGTTAATTTTATGTTATGTGAATTTCACCTCAATATAAATACATACATACATACATACATACATACATACATACATACATAGCAAGGAAAAAATGTGGAGACATATCAACCAAAAAAACAAAATGCGAAAAAAAAGATGTTTATAAAAAAATTTTTTAAAGGAGGGTGGGATGCAGAGGGAGCGGGCTGGTGTTAGGAATCAATATCACATTCACATCAAGCTGTCCAAACCTAGTTAAACCACACTTCTCTATTCTATGGCTATACCTGCCAACTGGAAAGGTCACCTAAACATCTAGCACAAAGACCAGAATTCTAGAATTGCCTGGTATTTCCCCTTTCCTGGCAATTTTGTCATAAATTGGGGTCATAAATTCAAGGGCCATGTTTATGAAACCAAATTTAGGATACCTCCTCCAGTAGGTACCGAGCATATTCCCAGGAACAATGGATTTCACTTAAAAATTCAGGATATTTGGCTGTTAAAACTACAGCTGTCTATGACTCTAATACTCAAGGGATTAAAAGAATTCAGCCTCAGAGATTTTACTTATAGTAATAGTAAAAGCATAATTGAATATGATTGCATTTTAAAGGACTAGTTCATTTGCAACTCTACCAAGCAGTCACGGGCTGCAGTTTCAGTGATGCCTGCGGTCACTGGGGTTAGAGGACTCCCGGTCCCGGGAGTGTCGGGCCCTTTTATGCCTGTGGGATTTATCTCGGCTCCTACTTCTACTTCTCTGACTATGTCCCTCAGAACGTCCATTGTGCCGGCTGGAATGTGTGTCTGAGCTTCGACATCTATCTCTATCCCTGTTCTTTTCTTCTCTTTCTTCCCTCCTGGTTGAGGACCTATGTTCATGCTTAGCCTTCTCCTTCTTCGGCTCCCTCTCTCTGTCTTCTGCTCCACTGCGGCAGATGGTCCTGACCTCAGGAGAGCTGGGATAGTGCCTCCGCACCTCTCTGGACTCTGACTTCTGACCCCTCTCTGAGTTCTTGCTGCTGTGCTTTTTAGAGCCAGGGTCATCCTTTTCCTTTATCGCCTTGCTTCTGGGTGATGAAGAGGAGGCTGGCTGCTCTGCCTGTACCTCCCGGTCAGTCTTCTCTTTGTCTTTCTTTCTTCTCTTTTTTTCCTTTTTGTCTGGAGGAAAAAAGGGGCGCAACCAATAAGGAAAGGAAGATGGAGGAGAGGGAGGGTATAAGCAAAAGGAAAGCACCGTTGGCAGCACTGTGTGTGAAGCAGTCATAATCTATACTTCCAGAAAGTGTCTCTGAGAAGCCAAGTTGGATGTCTGTCAGCCTTGATATGTCAAGATGTTGTATAAGGCAGTTCTCACCCTTAATTACCTTTCTAAAAACCCTAACTCCAAATACAGTCACATTCTGAGGTACTAGAGGATTAGGACTTTAATGTATGAATTTTAGGAGACAGAACTCAGCCCATAATATTTGTCTTCCACTGATACCTCTCCTTTCCCAATTAAAGCAAGGTTTCCCAAACACCTTTCCCCTTCACACTTAAGAACTGATTATCAACTCTCAGTGAGCAGCACTAGGAAGAATAAACACTTAGACTACCCAGAATCTTCTCTCGGGACTTAACGCTTTACCTTTTTTGTGTTTTTTTGTGGGTTTGTCATCTTCAGAACCCTCAGATGAACTCTCTGAGGGGGTAAAAGCCCCACAGCCCTTCTCCTGGAGTTCTTTGGTCATATCATCCATTTCTTCTGAGTCCTTAGGAGCCCGATAGTTAGACACATGATCCACTCGGATAGTTCTTCCTTTGATCTAAGACAGACAGGCAATGCTTCAGCAAAGACGGCCCTCCTATCAAACTATTTGAACCCAGCTGCAGAAAGCCATGGTTTGAACCACACCCCTTACCTTCCTGCTAATTCTATTTCTGGGGAAATCACTAAAGCAGACCTGCCCAACTGGTGTGTAACAGCACATACACCCAGATTATAACTTGCTCAGCACTTGGGGCATCCAGGTAGGGCCAGGGGCAGCTGGAGTTCCTGAGGCAGTCATACTAGACAGCCTTGTCACTTTACTCCAGTGTACCACACAATAACCTTCATGTTCTACACTTGCATTAAATGAAAAAAGCCTGGCTGGTACTGTCCAAAGCACAAGCGGCAGGGGAAACTGTGAGAATTCACATGCACAATTACCCTCAATCTGTAACATTAATTTACAGTAAAACATACCATGGTCTGGCAGCTAAAAAGAATTCCTGAAATCAAGTGCAATGCTACAGCTGTTTTCTTGATACAGCAAGTAGGATGAGGCCAAGGCAGACCAACAGTTGGGAAGGGGGAAGGAATCTTTTTCTTCAGCCCTCATACCTTGCTCTACCCCCACCATAGTGGAACAACTGGCTCACACTGATACTTTTGTTGTCAATCACAACTCTCTGGGTGAACAACAAAAAATTAACCCCTCACTTAAAAACATTCGGGCAGATACAGACTTATTCTATAGGCAAAACAATCCAAAATTTGAAAAGTCTGGCTTTTATTGTTCCCACATAAGAGCAGATTTTTATTCTTACCTTTAAGTCTGAGTAGCTTCTGTCATCTATCCTATTCCCCTTTTCAAAAACATTTTTGAAAACCTCCCTTTTATGGTGACTCCATTTGACTGCTGACCCTTAAAAATCAAGTCTAGAACCTTATTCCATCCTGTCCTATAGTCTCCAGCTGCTCCATACTGGTGCAATCAGTGACAAACTCTCCAAGTCAAAAGTCACCCTCCCAACCTATGACAATGTTCATCCAACTGCTAAATAAGCATAGGAATTGGGTGGAGCATAGATAAACCTGACTTGTCCCATCACTTTCTCTCAGCCCCAGGGTGAACTGAGAGGAAACAGAGGAGAAAAAACTTCAGAAGGAGTGATTTTTGTAGAATTTGTCATCAGACCTTAACTAGAGAATTGCCAGGGCACAGTAATGCTAAGTGACTGGAGACATATGACAGACATACAAAGCTATGTCTCAGAGCATGAAGCCATGACACAGCCCCAAATCCCCTGACAGAGGATAGCATGAAAGAGCAATATTTGAGAGTCTCTTTGCTGCCCAATACGTCAGAGGTGAGAGTGGGGTGTGGGGATGGAAAGGTGAGAAACAAGAGGCTTGGTTTGGGGCGTGGTGCATGGTACCTATGCTCCTGGGAAGATGAACATGAGGAAAAGGAACAATTGTTAGTAGGGTCATAAGCCAAAGAAATCATTTCCTGGGATCATTTCCTGGTCAGTATGTCCCCACACCTCTGAAACCCTCTCACACACCCAGCTGACCAGTACTGTCCTTGAACCTGTGGCGATCAGGTGGGAAATTAAACCAAACCCCTACATACAGGAAAAGTCCAGCCAAATCCTGCTTAGTGAACACACTCACCTTGATCCCATTAAAATTGTCAACAGCAAGAACTGTGCTCCTCTGGTCTTCATAGCAGAGGAAACAGAATCCTTTGGATTTCCCAGTCTTCTTGTCCCGCACCAGATTAATGTTAACAATCTCCCCATATCTATTTATTTTATAAAAGAGTAAGACACTATTGATTTAAAATGCAAAAACTTTCAACTGAATGACAAAACAAAATTCAAATAATATAGTCTGTACAGGAGACATATCTAGAACAAGATGACACAAAAGTTAAAAATAAAAATTAGATGATATAGCATGAACACTCAATTTAAAAATGGGTGGTAATATTAAGACTGAAGATGAATTCAAGGCCAAAAAAATATTTAAATGGGACTAAAAGAGCTCTTTGACACTGAAAAAGATCCTAATATATTACAAAGATATATCATGAAACTTTACGTATAAATTAACAAATCAAAAATTTTAATTAAGAAAACTATGAGAAATACAAAGAAAAACTAATAACAAAAGTTATGAGAGATTTTAACATACCACTTTAAGTTTATAACATATAATGTTGACAAAATTATGGTCAGAGAAATATCAATATATAATTATGTAATACAAATAAACATAATAATATAACAATTATAATGTTAAATATTAATGTCAAACTAGTGGATATATAGATACATTTAACTCTCACAAAAAGAGGACAATTTCTTCTAAAGAGTCTAAAATTGACTATAACCTCCAAAAACCTCAATAACCTCCAAAAACAGAACAGACCATGTCCTCCAATCACAATGTTATACAGCCGAAAATAATATTTTAAATAAAAAAATACCCTAGGGGCGCCTGGGTGGCTCAGTCAGTTAAGCATCCGACTTTGGCTCGGGTCATGATCTCGCAGTACGTGAGTTCAAGCCCCGTGTTGGGCTCTGTGCTGACAGCTCAGAGCCTGGAGCCTGCTTCCAATTCTGTGTCTCCCTCTCTCTCGGCCCCTCCCCCACTCTGCTCTCTCTCTGTCTCTCAAAAATGAATAAATGTTGACTAATGTTAACTAAATGTTAACCCTATTAACTAAAACTTGAAACCTACTCTCCTAGCTAACAACTGGATGAAAGAAAAAGTGAAATAAAATGAAGAAAAACATCAATGGCAGATACTTCAAAAAAAAAAAAAAAATGAGAAGCATATATACCAAAACTTACAGGATAGGGCAAAAACCATACTCAGGAAAATCTGTAACCTTAAAGAGTTTTATGTCAAAAAGACAGAATGAATATAAAAGAAAACAAACATAAGGAAAGCAGATGGGAATTAATACAGATAAAAGCAGAAATTAATTAAATAGAAAATAGAAAATTCTACATTATTCCTTGTACAAAGTTAAATTCCAGCTAAGTTAAAGATTCCTAAGTTAAAAAGTAAAGTCGTAAAAATAAAATAGGAATTGGGCACCTGGGTGGCTCAGTCGGTTAAGGGTCCGACTTCAGCTCAGGTCATGATTTCACAGTTCATGAGTTTGAGCCCTGCATCAGGCTCTCTGCTGTCAGCACAGAGCCCACTTCGGATCCTCTGCCCCACCTCTCTGCCCCTCCTCAACTTGTGTTCTCTCTCTCTCTCTCTCTCAAAATAAATAAATAAACTTATTTTAAAAATAGCTATTGATTGATACTTAGTAACATGATCATATACATACATCCCAGCCAGGTATGTAGCATCTTACCAAATAGAAAATACAGGCTACTCGTCCAATGTTTACTTTATGCCACTTTGCTTTTACAAAAGACCTATATTAGTACCTGTTTTCACTAAGAAATCTGAAGAGGATTTTTGCTTTTATGAAATGGTAATTGCTTTTCCACCTTATGCCATTTCAGCTTAGAAAAAACTTTTACAGAACACTACCTTCGGCTAGCAGGGGAAACCTGTACCTGGGCCAATTCAACTGAGGCCAGGAACTATTTAACACTATTTAATATTGTAGGTATTGGACAATGCAATTACACAGGAGAAAACATGTAAAAAATGAAAAAGAAGTAGTAACACTATCTCTGAAGATTATATAGGATAGTCTGTATAGAAAACCCAAGAGAAACAATGAAACAAACAGTGTAACAATTCAGTAATAGGATACAAAGTTAAAAAAATAAATCACTCTCTTACATACAAACAATAATCAGTTAGAAGACATAATTAAAGATAAACCCCATTTTTAATAGTAACAAAAAGATAAAATACTTAAAAATAAACTTAACAAGCAATGCACAAAGTCTATATAAAGAAAACTTTTTAAAACTGAAACACACACACAGATTTTAACAAATATGAAGACGTCCCTTGTTTTTGGATAGGATGACTCAACATCATAAAGATAGCAACATCTTCCCCAAGTTAATACTTAAATTTAATGTAGTATAAGTTGTGTTTTATTTAGCTGGAGAAGTTGATTCTAATGTTCTCATGGGAAAATGAACATGTAAGAATAGATGGAAAAACTTCAAAAAAGAACAAGGAGAGGGAGCAACTCTCCTAGATTTTAAACACACTGAAAAATTCTATGATTAATTAGTGTGGTACTGGCACGTGAAGAGACAGACCAACAAAAGAGAACAGAAAGCCAATAAAGAGGGATGCCTGGGTCCCTCAGTCAGTTAAGCATCTGACTCTTGATTTCAGCTCAGGTCAGTCAGGAGATCAAGCCGTGCTCAGTGGGGAGCCTGCTTGGGGTTCTCTCTCCTTCTCTGCCCCTCCCCTACTTATGCATGCATTCTCTCTCTCTCTCTCTCTCTCTCTCTCTCTCTCCCTCTCCCTCCCTCCCTCTCTCTCTCTCAAAAAAGATAAACTTTATAAAAACATTTTAAAAAAAGAAAGCCAATAAAGAGACTCAAGTATATATGGTAAAGTAACATGGTAAAGGTAACATCTTAATTTGCTTGGGAAAATATGGACTTTTTTATAAATGTGAGAACTGAACAACCATTGAAAAAAACATGAAAGTGAATCTGTATCTCACACTATCAGAATAACCCCAAATGGAGCAGACTTCAATGCATAAAACTGAAACTATACAGGTACTAGAAGAGAATACAGATGGGTGGAGTGGAGAGAAATACTGTCTAATTATGACTCAAAATCCAGAATTAATAAAAAAAAGACTGATAAATTTGATCATATAAAACACTAGAGCATGAGACTATAAAGGGACAGCACAAAGGAGTTTTTGGGGTGATGGAATTGTTCTTTACCCTAATTGTGGGGTAACTACACAAATCTATACACGCATTAAAGCTCACAGGACTGTACACCCCCTAAAAAGTCAATTTTACCACATGATAAATACACGAATGAATAAAAAATTTTTTTTTAATTCTGCATAGCAAAAAAAAAATCACAAAGTCAAAAGACAAAAGACAAATTAGGAGAAAATATTTACAATTTATACCACAGATAAAGGACCAGAAAGTAATTGTTTTTCCTATTTCTGTAAAGAATCTTAGCAGGACAACTGGTAAAGATGAATAAAGCCTATGGATTAGGCTTGATACAATACTACTGTATCAGTGTTAACTTCTTGAATTGATCACCATACCGAGGTTAAACAAGAGAATGCCCTTGTTTGGGGGAAAATACACATTGAAGAAGTTAGGGATAAATGGGCACCATGTCTGTAACTGACGCTCAAATTATTCAGAAAAAAAATAACAGGTATACATAGGGAGAAATAATGACAAGGCAAATGTGGTAAAATGTTAACATTTAAGAAAAAGGGAAACAGGTATTCCTTATACTACTTTATAACTTTCATAATTTAAGTCTGAGATTATTTCAACATAAAAAGTAAAAGAAAAAATATAGGAACTCATTTAAACGGACTCCTACAGACCAAACTGGTACAATCTGTGCCTCAAGATATAATGATGATGGCAATGTAGTATAACACATCAAATTAAGTACAATAAGCCCACAGTAACACAGTACATGACAAAATGTTATAACAAAGAGTTAACATCAATTAAGAGCTTTTGTAAAATCACTAAGAAAATGAGGAACACACCAACAGCAAAAAACAAGCAAGGGATATGAATAGACACTTAAAAAATAATAATGGCATGTAAATCTATGAAAAGAAGTTCAACCTCACTGATGATTAAATAAAGGCAAAATAAAATAATAATGAGAAGCCACACAACAAGTATTTTTTAAAATTACCACGGTTGATTACGATTCACAAAAATGGGCATTCTAGTGAGAGTAGAAATTGGTACAACCTTTTCAAAGAGCAATTTGATCATATTTATAAAACATCTTAAAAACGCTAACATATTGATCCAGTAATTTCACTACGGAAGGTATGAATCCATACAGAGATGTATATACTACCATGTATGCTGCAATACAATTTATAATGGCAAAATATTAGAAATAATGCCCAACATTAAATAAAAAATAAATACACCAAAATTTTGTTTTTCCTTAAAGTACATTCTATTTTCTTCTTTATGCTTTTCCTTTTTGCCAAATGATTATACATTATAATGATTATACATTACCTTGATAATCAGAAAACAAAACATTTTTTGAAAACCACTGTTATCAATGGCAACAGCAATCTTCATGGAGAGCAATGTGTGTAGCCAGAATTGAGAATCAGAATAAACAAACACTAGCTGATCATCACTCAATGCAAATAAGACAAGAACAGCCCCTAAATGGAGGGCTGGACCAGGCAGAGGTATCCTAAGGGGTGGAAGCTGCACCTGCTGCAAACTTCCAGCTGCCCAGAAGTTGGAGGAAGCAGCCTCTGTCCCTCTCAGGGCACTCTGCCAGTGTGGGATGCCAAGGCCCTCTACCACGGCCTTCTTCTCATGTGTACTGCCCAATTTCCTTCCCATGGCTCTCTGTCCCAAATGCTGCCCAACCACTCATCCAGGGTCTCCTTCCTATGGGATGGTCCAATCATCTACTGCCATGGCAATGTCTCTGCCATGGTGTGCTGGCTGTGTTTGCTTGCCCAAACCCTTTTGCCACTGTCTTCTGCCTATTCATGCAGCTTCCTTGCAACAGTCCTCTGCCCTCAAGGGCCCCTCTGGCCCTACAGACTGTCTAACCACTCTGTGTCACTCTGGGTTGTGCCCAGTCCCTCTCCTACCAGCTGTCACTACCAGTGCGAGCTGCCAAATCGCTCTCCCACCCCAGTACTGCTGCTTTCATCTCATAGCAGAATGAAGAGTATAAGGTTCACCTACTCATTCTTGTTCTTCACCAGTCTGTAATTCTCAGCTTCTGGATAAAGAGATTGGCTCTGCTCACTAACCTCATGGTCATCTAGAAACAAAGAAAACAAACTGCTACCTAAATCTTTTGCTTTTTTTCCCCACTCCTCTGTGCTTTGCCCTAATCCTACAACACCACACAGGTGTGTGCCAGAAGGGCCCTGGGACCATGGGTTACCCTTAGTTTGTAGGAGTCCAAGGAGCTCCACATAGTAGCTTCTTGTGAGTTCCAGTCTGTTTGCGTGTAGGCCAAGGCTGGACAAGCCTCAGTGAAAGAGCAGTAAAAATAGACCATAATCCCTAAGATGGCTTCCTAAATTATCCAACTTCTTGGATTTTCCATATTGGGAGACTTCTATAACCATGTCCTGGGGCTGATCTAGACTAGAGCAGATGCTCTAGCCTTCCCCATGCAGGGAGACCAATCAGCCTAGAATTAAAATAAATGGATTTTATGATGCCACAAAATGCTTTATGGTAGCACACTCTGATGACCCAGAAGGCAGGAAATGAAAAAAGACTTACTGTGAGAACACACAAATGATGTCCCCTTCAGTCAGTTCATAAGGAAGTCCTCCTAGAAGAAAAAAAAAAACACATTTCAATTCCACAAACATTTACCAAGTGTATATTACATACCATGCACTAGGCCTGGCACTGGGGGTGCAAAGAAGAGTAAGCCATAGGGCCTGCCCTCAAAGAATTCAGTCTGGGGCCCCTGGGTGGCTCAGTCGGTTAGGCATCCGACTGTGGTTCAGGTCATGATCTCATGGTTAGTGAGTTCAAGCCCTGCATCAGGCTCTACTGTCAGCACACAGCCTGCTTTGGATCCTCTGTCTCCCTCTCTCTCTCTCTCTCAAAAATAAATAAACCTTCAAAAAAAGAAAAAAGAACTCACAGTCTGATGATATGATAGAAGCATATATAAGGTGCAGCAGTAGGGCAGGAAAAGGAGTGATTAACTTTGACTGAAAGGTTGTGTGTCAGCACTAACCAAATACTCCTCACACCCAAAAGCTTATGGACAAAGCAGATAGTTTACAACATAAAACTCTACTTCCACAAACATATCTTGAACTCACCTGTTCTTTTACCCGCAAATTCACAACTAAGTTCCAAAATCAGTTTAAGTTAGAAAATTTTAACCCCACCTCACATAGACTAAGGATTATAAAGACAACTGTTGAGCATTCCATAGGAAAGAAATTCCTCTGCAAATCATTCCTTCCTCATCTGTAAAATGGGAATATTAGTACTTACCCCACAGAACTGTTGTGAGAATTAAATAAAACAATGGATATAAAATGTTTAGCACAGTATCTGGTGCAATAACCCCTTTGAACAAACTGTCAAATTACTGGATGTGACACAAAGTGAACGCAGAGATGATCATATGGCCATGGAGAGAAGGCAGGAGCTAATTGGATGAGGAAAATTAATTCTGAAGGAAGGGGAAAGAGGGGCTAGCAGTAATACAGGATTGTGGCTAAGACCATGAGTTCTAGAATCCCACAGTTCTGGTTGCTCCACATACTAGCTATGTGACCTTAAGTCCATTAACTTCTCTGCACCTCAGTTTCCTCTGCTGTGTAATGGGAGAGGGGACACGGTATGGTAACAACCGTCTCTGACAAACCAAGTGGCAAGACTCTTACCACAGTGAATGGCAAAGGGTAACTATCGTGGGCACTGATTTGGCAGGGGGAGCAACTAGAAATGGAGGAGAGAGAGATATGAAAAAAGGATTTAAGGGGCAGACAGCAGAAGGAAATAAGTGTGATGAATGCTGGGAAGAATGAAAGGCGGGAATGCTGAAATATTAAAAAGCAGGCCAGGACAGAATGACGAGTAGTGCGGGAGAAAGATGTGGACCTCACCCAGGAAGATCCAGGCGCTGTCCTTGTACTCGGAGTGCCAGGACACCTTATCTGCCACCCCAAGCTGGACCTCACGCTCATTCAGCTCGTTGATCAGCTTCACTTTAGTTAAAGGGCTGCAGAGACAGGCGGAAGTTAAGCGCGGCCTGGCCAGATGTAAGGGAGAGCAAAACTAGGGGGGTAATTTTTCAGTCTCCGCGCCTCTCCTGCCCCTCGGCCCGGCAGACGCTCTACCACCCCAGCCCTGGTGGGCCACCTCCCGCGGCCGGTCCCTACTTCCCCAAAGATAAGCTGAGGCCTTACTTCATCTCCGCGGGTGCACGCTCAGCAGCTAGACATTGACTTCCGGGCGAGCCTGCAACGCGCATGCGCAGCCCTGACGCCTCGCGCCCATTGGATTCGGCGGTGCTCGCCCCGCGCCGGAAGAGCTGGACAGCGCCAGGGCGTAGCGCTTGCGCACTAGCGCGGAAAAGGACTTACCTTGCTCCGTAGGTTTCGCGGTACCGGAGAGTTTTTGTCTAGTCCGTCGCTTCCTCCCTATGTGAAATGGGGCGTGAATGTGAGCCGGGTTTATTGCCGGACTCTCAGCTCCTGGACGACGCCTCACACTGATTGGGCTACCTATAAATGCTGAATAAAGACTGGAAAAGGTGCCTGTTATGGCAACTTTAGTCTCAGCCTTTGCTCTCAGTGCAAATCCCTACTCGGGCTTCCACTCCCAGCTAATCTTAGCTCACACACACATACACCCATCAAAGCATCTCTGTCCAGGAATTACAGCAGAAAAGTGAAGAAGATATGCGAAAGGATAAACCTTTTTTTCTTCCTCAAATCCAAATGCATAGGCAACTGACCAGCGTGTCTCTATAAACTGAATTGAATACCCAGATTGGTGTGAAAGCTGCTATCCTCACCCTTTTCCATAGTCTCGCTACTACTTGAGCAGGAGGCAGAAATAGTTAAAAAGCTAAGAAGTTAGCAGATGCTAGTTTGTGTGCTAAGCAATTTACATGTATTGGCCCTCCATTCTCACAACTACTCCATAAAGCCTATAGATAAAATTACCCTCTTCATTTTACAGAGGGAGAAACTGAGATTCAAAGGAGTTAACTAGTTGTTCCAAAGGAGGTACTCTGCCTCTACTTATCAGGTCCGGTTGATTTAATCCGTCCTTACTGAGCATCTATGTTTGTCCTGTACAGCAAATCTGTAGACAGGAATGTTAAGTTTAGGTTCTCTTCCCTCAGGAGCTAATAATATCATTGAGGAGACAAGATATATTTGCCTGGTAGATTTCACTACAGAATAACTAGGAACCCATAGAAGAGATGGTGGCAGACAATGTGTGATTTAAGCCATATTAAAGTTCTGAATCCATCTTGCACGTGTCTACGTCAATGACTGTGAGAACATGCATGATTTAGAAGTGAAGTTCCAGAGCTGTGTAGTTCTCTGCATAGGCCTAACTCAGAGCCCCAGAAGTTAGGCACTTCAGAAAAGTACTCTGATGATAATGATGATGATGACGATGATGACGACAACTATAACTTCAATGACTCACCATGTACCCAATGTCCTGACAAAAAGCAGAAGGGAGACTACCCACCAATGACAGTTTCTCTTCATTCATTCTGTTTGTGTCCCTCCCCCACTCCAACCCAGCTATTCATTAACTTTTTAGAATTATCTTGGCAGTGAAAACTAAACAGTAACAGATTGCATACAGGTTTTATCTGCTCCTGGGAATCTTAAGTTGCTTAGTTGTAGGGTTGAAGTAGCCACTGCAAAGTGATAAACCAGCATGTAGCATTATCTGGCTGGATTCATCAAGCAACTGTGAAATGAAAGAAATGGGGCTACACCTGGGTCTTGGACATCAGGGTTCAAAAGGAAGCTGAAGCAAAAGAGGAGATAAAGACCAACCAAAGGGAAGGACAATTCAGTTGGAGGAGGACATGAGAAGACTGCTACTATCAAGCTAGTGGGTTCAGCAGAGATATTCTGAACCTGGGAGAACTGAAAAACATTCCAGTTTGCCTGGAACATCCCCATCGATGTGCTTCCAATTGGTAGGAATTGGTAGGTGAGACGATGTCTAGAGATTTCCACAAGTCTGGGTGGAAAGGGAATAAGGATCCAGAGGACCCTCTGATCTGAGGGTCTGAGAAGAGAACCAGGATTTGCTATTCAAGGTGGCTATTAGTGATCTCCACCAGTAACATCCATTTAGCACCCACTGTATGGAAAGCTCACGTCTAGGCTCTATGGGCAATACTGAGTAACCCATAGGCAGTCCTTACATTCAAGCCAAGGCTGAACAATATGTCCAGCCAAATTCATCTCTTCACTTCCCACCACACCACATCCCAAAACAGCTTTCCCTCCTAACTTCCTAATTTCAAGAAATGTTATCAACATTTGCCTGGTTGCCCAGGTACAAAAACAGGGGTTTTATATTTCAGTCTTCCCTATTCTTCACCCAAAGATATCTATCCAATCACCAAGTCCAATAACTGCGCTACTGCAGTGTCTATAAATTGCATCTCATCCAGTCACGGTTCTGTTTCATTATCGCATGGCTCCCAGTTCTTTCAGTACTTGTATAAGTGCCTCAGCCCCTATTCTCCAGTCTTTTCTCCCACTGCTCCCCAACACAAAGCCTCAATTTCAGCCAGCTTTCACTTCTATCCATTCCCTCAGGGGTTCCTTTCATTATCCAGCCTAGACGCCCTGCTGGGAGACCCCTATACCCCTGGGCCACTCCTCTCTCTCTCTCTCTCTCTCTCTCTCTCTCTCTCTCTCTCTGAAACCCACCTGAGCTCTAAACTCCCATCAGGGCATCTCTCAAGTAGGAAACCTTTCCTGACCTCACTAGTCCACAGTGATGGTTCCCACTTCTGAACTCTGCAGCATATCACAACTCTTTTATGTTATCTCCCCAGGGAGGCTGTCAGATCCTGGAAAATACAGGCTCTTCCTTTCTAAGCCCTCAGCACCTCAAACCTCGAACACTTTTCTGCACATATAGCAAGCAACCAATACAACTGCTGGTTAATGAAGTTGCAAACACACAGAGATATGGTTACCTTTAGGGAAACAGATGAGGATAGGAGAGAGGATTTTATTTTCCCTATGTTTCTTTCTATACTGTTAGAATTTTCTTCCCTTTATCCAGAGATCACTTACATTTTTTTATTTCCATGTTATCTTGGCAGAGAGATCGTGACCTTTATTTTCTCACTTTTGTCTTTTGTTCATTTATTCAACAAATATTTATTGAGAAACTACTATATGCTAGACACTGTTCTAGGTGCGAGGGTTATAACGGTAAACAAGGCAAGGAGAGTTCCTGTCTTCATGGAGTTTACATTCTTGTTGGGGAAGAAGGCAAATAAACATATAAACATACATCCAATGTTGAGAAGTGCTATGAAGGGTACGGGGACAGAGAGTTACGAAGTGTTGCTATTTTAAAAGGGTGATGGGTCAAAGAAGGCCTCCCTGATAAAATGACACGGAGGCAGAGACCTGCAAGAAGATGAGGAGCAAGTCATGAAACATCTGGGGGAAGAGTATTCAGGGAGAGTGAACATTAAGTGCCAAGGTCCTGAGACAGGAATGTGTTTGAGAAACAATAAGGAGGCCAGAGTAGCTGGAGAGGAGCAGGCAAGGAAGAGAATAACATATTTTTGTTTATTTAACAATATCTGATTTAGTACCCACCACATACCAGGTACTGTTCTAGGTACCTTACATACATTAACTCATTTACTTCTCGCAACAATCCTATGTGGTAGATACTATTATCCCCATTTTGCAGATGATGAAACTGGGGCACAGAGAGGTTAAGTCACTTGCCCTATGTCACACAGCTGGCCAGTGGTAGAGCCAGGATTTAGATCCAGGTAGTATGGCTCCAATGTCTGCACCCTTAGCCAACATGCATAGGATAAGTGGGGGTGAGGGGAACAGATCAGGCAGGGACATGTTGGGTAGCAACTTTAGATTTTACTCAGTGTGAGGTGAGAAGCCAACAAAGGATTTTAGTCTGGCTTACATTTTAGCAGGATCACCTTGGCTGCAAACTGTGGGGTTGAGGAGAGTGCCTAGGATAGAGTCAAGGAGACTAGGAAGCTTTGCAATAATTCAGGCAGGAGATGATGGTGGTTTGCCCCAGGGAGATAGCAAGGGAGAGGGTGTCCCATGCTGATATTTTTTTTAACGAAAAAATCTTTTATTATTTTTTATTTTTTTAAAATGTTTACTTATTTTTGAGAGAGAGAGACACAGAGTGCAAGACACACACAGAGTGCAAGTTGAGAAGGGGCAGAGAGACTCAGAATCCGAAGCAGGTTCCAGGGCCTGAGCTGTCTGCCCAGAGCCTGATGTGGGGCTCAAACTCACAAACCGTGAGATCATGACCTGAGCTGAACTCAGACACTTAACCAACTGAGCCACCCAGGCGCCCCAGAGAAAATACTTTTAAAAAGTAAAGAACACACATGACACCAACGTAAAGGCATATTCTATGTTTATGAGTGCTGGGATGCTGGGCTAGATGCTGGGGATACTACAGTAAACAAGACCATAAGACCCAGTCCCTGCTCCTGAATAGCTCAAAATGTTGCCAGATATTTACATTTATGAATAAATATAATACAAAGGGATGAGGGTCAAAATGAAGGTATGAATGAAATGTCACTGGAACAAGTTGAGGAATCAATTAATTCTGACTACCAGGGGTCAAAGGGAGCTGGGATTGGAAAGGAGATTGTCAGGGAAAGCTATGGTGAGGCAGAGGACAGTTGAGCTGCACGTTGAAGGCAGTCACCATGAAGATGGAAGACGGGATGGATGCCATGCAGAGAGAGCATTTCAAGCAGAAGAATCACAAGAGACAAATACACCAAAGTGTGAAAAGTGTACGGTGTGACCAGGAGATGGGATGGGGCAGGGCATCCCATGAAGATGGAAGGTTTCAGGCCATTTTATGAAAGGCCTTGCAGATGCAGCCAAGAAGGTCAGATTCCAGCCTGCAGGCAATGAGAAATGATCATATGGCTTAATCAGTCAGTCATTCAACTAACGAACAAGCCAGCCACTAGTTGAGGACCTGCCATATGCAAACACTGTATTAGGTGCTGAGAATACAAAAGGTAACATGTTAAGTCTAGAGAGAAAAATATATGCCGGGAAAAAATACAATGCAAGTATTGTCCCTTGACCCTGGGGATAAAATGGTCAATTTTATTTCAGATCACCTTGGAACAAGTATGGAAGATGGATTAAAGGTATGCAAGTCTTGATTCTGGGGGACCAGTTGGCTGTGATGGAAAGAACAAAACTCAACAGATTTCAGTGGCACATGTTGACTAAAGTAGACATGGGCGGTGAGGAAGCATCTCAGGATGGCACTTAGGTTTCTGGTGAGAGACTAGATGAGTAGTGACTAGTCTCTACAGTAAGAAAGGCAGGGAGGAAGGCTGGTTTGGGAGAAAACTGATGAATTCATACGGCAAACTGTCGAATCTAAAGTATCCAAGGAGCCAACAAAGGAGACCAAGGAGGAGAAGGATGGCTGAAGGTGAAGCAGCAGGATTCCAGAAGATAGTGAAAGGTGACCAATGTTGTCAAACACCACAGGAAAGTTCTCTTGGCAGAAGGACCTTTAAGCTTTCAGTGTTTTGCCCATTTATTTCAATTGGTCCAAAGCAATGTCACTATCAAGAAAGTTGACTTGAGAGGACCCAAAAATCCAACGGCATGCCATCCTGTACTTACCTGCTCCAACACTGGAGACTTAGGGGCAATGCTGCCTGATGGAAGCAAAACAGAAGCCTGAGAGCGTGGATACAGGCCACACTTCCATGAGTTAAAGAAAGCTGTTAAATATATTTATTTAAGGGGTCTGTTCCTTAATTATAGGTTGCCTGGAGGAATAGAGAATAAGAAATGATGTGTTGTGTTAACAGGAGATCTTACCATCTCCTCCAAGGATATTAACCTGAATCCATACGTGGGCTCCAGGGAGTCTATAAGGACCCTGTGTTTGCTTGTTTGATGTGTATGTAACTTGAACATGTGCATTTTTAAAGAGATGGTCCATAGCTTCCAACAGGTTCCAAAATAGTTCCATGGTTCAGAAAACAACAGCTAAGGACTACTGCACTAGAGCGTCTAAGGATTATCTATGAATACTGTCATCCACAGATAATTCAGAGCAGTTTACAAAGCTGAGAAGCTGTTGCAGGAGAACTGGCATGAGTTATGTGCATCAGATATTGATACATTGGAAGCACAACCGCACCCTCCACTGGCTCCCCCCAGGCTCGGCACAACTGCTCGCTCTCAGCAGTCTGACTCTCAGGTATAATCTTGAGGAGCTACATAGAGAATCCCAAACTCTGGAGGAAGAGGAGGACAAATCACTTTCAGGGGTGAGTATGCCTTCTAGAAGGTACATGACAGATGTCGTTTTATCACCTGCTCATTGTTGTTCAGCTTTTCTCCAGTGCCCAGGCCAAAGCAGATTTCCAAACCTCAAGCAGCACAAATTTTAGAAGTGGCTAAGGTTTCTTTTTTTTTTTTTTAATTTTTAATGTTTATTTATTTTTGAGAGAGAAAGAGACCGAGCACAAGCAGGGGAGGGGCAGAGAGAGAGGGAGACACAGACTCTGAAGCAGGCTCCAGGCTCTGAGCTGTCAGCACAGAGCCTGATGTGGGGCTCGACCTCACGAACTGTGAAACCATGACCTGCACCAAAGTCAGACGCTCAACCGACTGAGCCACCAGGTGCCCCTAGAAGAGGCTAAGGTTTCTGATGAGCTGACTTTAAAAGCAGAATCCAGTTTCAGGGCATGAAGGGAGAGAATGAAGAAGAAATTGCTAGGGCATTAGATAGCTCTGATCCAAGCAGAGCCCACCTGTGATCATGAATCACATTTACTCTAAATTCATGATGTTAAGTCCCCTTCGGTATATAGGTCTAAGGAGCATGCATGCAGAATCGAACTGAATGGGATCATCAGACCAGGTGCGATGAGTAGAGGTGGGCCAATTGAACTGGGGCTGAATGGAAAAGAATTTTTGAGGGATGTCAGGAGCCTGCCCAGAGCAGGAGTTCCTAAAAGGCCATCACATTTGCACTTAAGCAGGTCAATCTCCAAGCCAATGACTAAGTGCCCTACCCTCTAGTCTCCAAAATACTCCTTGCATTATCAGCCTTTACCCTCCTGTCAGTCATTCTCATTATTTCTGGAGTGTTCTGTTGCCAATCCTTATCATAAAATGACATATTGAGACAAAGGGGAAGAAGCCAGTTAGCAGGAGAGCCTGGTGAAACACTGATCCAGAGAGTAGGAGACAATCTGCATATTAGGGAAAGGAGTAGGTGGCCATGGGGCAGAGAAGCCAGACAACTGAGACACATTATTGTGAGGACTAGAATAGATGGGTGATCAGAAAGACAAACTGAGAAGCAAGCAAAGCCCTCAGAGATGAAACACAGGGCAGGTCTGCCTTGGCTCAAGGCCCAGTGCCATTGCATGTAGGAGGGCTGCATTCTTGTGCACGGTGGACGCTGGCATCCATCATGAGGCTGGGCATGAGTTTTCAAAGCCATAGGATGATGCCACACAGCTTTCACTGCCTCTGGTCAGCAACTTTTTTCTGTAACAACATTATAGTTCTGGAGAGACCAGGTGGCATCGTTATGTGAATGCAGACTCTGAGACTTGGCAGACCTGGGTTCAAATCCAAGTTCTACCATCTGCTGGCTGTGGAACTCTGGGCAATTTAATTAGCCTGAATTAACTTCTGATAATATCACCTCACAGGCATATTGTGAGGATTAAATGAGATCATGCATTGTCAAGTGTGTGTGATAAGAAAGACTTTCAATGAAAAAAGAAATGTGTATTGAATGTATATTTTCTCCCCTCACCCCACCCCCATTGCACAAGCCATGGGAATTAAGCAAAAGTATTTGTGCCTTATTACCCAATTCCTAATCTTCAGGGCAGGGAAGGATTTCCATGCACTGGTCCCAACAATATGAATACATAAAAGGAGCAAGAAATTTCTGAGCCCTGGGTGGCAAATGAAAACGTCTTTGTACTCACCGCGCTCCTCTGGCCTGCATGAAGGCATAACTAAGATGCAACACAATCAGACCAACCTGCATGTGCCTAGAAGGATCTTTCTTCCTTTTAAAGACCCTTCCTATTTATATGGAAAACAGGAGCAAAGCCTTTCCAAGGATTGCTTTCTCCCTGAAGAGTGTCTGCCCTCTGCTGGGCTTCATGGCCATTGGCATTTGGCATCGCAGAGCAAGCTGCTCTTTCCTGGGTAAGTAGAAACCTTTGTAGTATTACAACCAAATGTCTCTTGGGCAGCAGACACTGCCAAGCAGCAATATAAACAGGACCCAGTGTTTTACTTGCCTCCTCATATTAACCCTTTAGTTCAATGTATGAGTTTCCTACTGTTGCTGCAACAAATTCCCACAAACCTAGCGCTTAAAACACCACCAATGTAGTATCTTACAGTTCTCGACATCAGAAGTCTGAGATCAGTTTCACATCAAAGTGTCAGCACGCCTGGTTCCTTCTGGAGGCTCTAGGGGAGAATCTGTCTCCTTGCCTTTTCTAGCTTCTAGAGGCCTCTTGCAATTTTTGGCTCATGACCCCTTCCTTGCATCACTCCAACCTTGTGCTTCCATCATCACACCCCTTAATACTGCTTGCTGATCTCCTGCCTCCCTCAAACAAGGACCCTTGGGATTATATCATTGGGCCCACCCATAATATCCAGGATAATCACCCCATCTCAAGATTTTTGCTTAATCCCATCAACAAAGTCCCTTTTGCCATGTAAGGCAAGATATTCACAGGTTCCAGGGATTCAAAAGTGGACATCTTTGGGAGCTATTACTCAGCCTACCACACCCAGGCTTCTACAACATGGAGTAGAAAAAGGCTATTGGACAAGGAGTGATAAGACTTAGATGCCAATCCCTGCTCTGCCACTGCTTCCTAGCTGGGTAACCTTGGACAGGCCCTTTTGCCTCTCCAAGCCTCAGCATCTTCACTTTTAAGGTGGGGAGAAAAATAACACCTATCTCATAAGGTGTTACTTGAATGTCCAAAAAGTTCTGAGCATAGTAACGATCACAGATCAGGCACTCCATCAACATGCTGGAAGGGGATGTTGACAGGGGAGAAAGACAGGACAAGCAGTTAGAAGGCTATAATAGTGCAGATGAAAGATAAGAAAAGTGCTAAAACGGAGAGGCACTAGCAATAATGGAAAGCAGGAGTGGGAAGATAAGTGGAGAGGTATACATGAGTCCAGAGTCATATATTTCCTTGGGCTCACAGTAAAAAAAAAAAAAAAAAAAAAAAAAAAAAAAAAAAAAAAAAAAAAAAAAAAAAAAAAATTCTCATTGTCCACAATTACTGGGCTTTAGTGAACAAGGGGGAAGGGTCTTCTATTTAATTTGAGCTCAAGCACCTGTGAAAAAACCCAAAGCATAAAAGTGTCAGCATTAAGGTCAAGGTAATAAGATGTGCAAAGGCACAGAGTCACAAACTGGCAAAACAAAAAGGGGGGGTGGTCTCTATGGTTGATAAGAGGACAAATTCTTGGTGGCTGTTCCACACAAGCTTCTGGCCTGAGAATTTCCAACACCTGCTGCTTATATGAGCTGTGTGGCCTTGGACAAATAAGTCACCCTCTGCATGCCTTGGTTTGCCCATCTGTAAAATTGGAATATTAATAGTACCTACCTTATAGAATTTTTGTAAGGATTAAAGAATATGTTGTACATTTAGCACAGTAATCAGCATTTTAAAGGCCCCATAAATATTAGCTGGTATCACTGTTGCACGGCGGCTCGGAAGCCCCAGAAGTCTAGGGCTGTTTCTTCAAAGTGCCTCCCACTGTAAAAAGGGACTAAAGCCTCAAATACTGCTCCACCCACCCCATTTTGCCCTGCCATTTCTCGCCACACACACACACACAACCTCTTTCTACAACTGTAGCACTGGCAGGTAACAAAGTGTAAGCAAAAGCAAGTGTATAACTATGTATATACATAATGTACATGTGTGCACAGAGGCATTTGGCTGTGGTCTGCAAAGGGCCTTTGCAAAGTGGTGCCTGAGCTGAAATGGGGAGAAGGGGGTTGTTATTGAGGAGGTTTTATTTTAAGTTTGTTTATTTATTTATTTATTTATTTATTTATTTATTTATTGACAGAAAGAGTGGGGGGAGAGAGAGAGAGAGAGAGAGAGAGAGAGAGAGAGAGAGAGAATGCCAAACAGGCTCCACACTGTCAGTGCAGACCCCGATGTGGGGCTCAAACTCACAAAACTGTGAGATTGTGACCTGAGCTCAAGTCGGATGCTTAACCAGGCGCCCCTTTCTTTTGAAATTACATGAACACATCCTCACTGTGAAACTACATAACAAGTCAGTATTCCAAGTAAATTGTGACGGTCGCTTTCCATCCCGGCTTCTCACTCCCCTCCTTAAAGCTATTCACTCTCTTTTAACATGTATTTATGGTGATCTCTGTGCACCTATACACACATAAAGCTGGGGTTTGGGATTTTACTTTTGTAAGTGGGTCCAGATGCTACATACTGATGTGTGACTTGATTTATCAGTCAACAATAAGCCTTGGAGGGCTGCATCAGGACATATAAGCCTATCCCATTCTTTTCACACCACTGCGTAATATTTAACAGCAATGGATGTATGGTCTAGTCATTCACAGAGGGATATTAAATGTCACTGCTTTTATCCCTGGGCAAGACGCAGCTAAATCATACAGGCAGATGGCTGGTCTAGGCACTACAAGTAATCAGGCATCACTTGTCTTGGATATCTTCCTAGAGCTCCTCTCCCAGGGGCCTGGCTCCAAAGGCAGGCTCTTTTGAAGCCTGGCTTCTCCTCCACACTCATTCCAGTTGAAACCTCTGGTCCTTGGTTCCATGCCCTCAGGGTGTACAAAGCATCCCACTGCATCCTTAGCCCACTACAACCAGCATTTAATGCTTTGGTTATGGGATAGTTTGACCAGAGAATAAGCCCTCTCGTCCTTTACCTTCCTCCCCTTTGTCAACCCCAACTTGTTTACCTTGTCAATCAATGCTCCACTCTGGAGACTCTGAGAACCCTCAGACTTAGGACCATAAGGACTAACCACTGGCCTTCCAGGAAGGAACCACATTCTCTGTGGTCTTGACCTCACAGCATGGGCAAAGCCAAAGGACACACAGCTGAGTCTGTGTGGTAGTGTGAGAAAGGGGACAGAAAAAGCCAAGGAGGACACAGAGGTGGGGACAACTAAGAAAGAAGGGAGGGAGCTGAGGAACGGAAGACTCCCAGGGGCCCATCAATAATAGGTTGCATAGGGACTGAAAGACAACGCAACGGGAATAACGATGTTTTGCAGATGTTTTGCACTGCTGCAGGAATTATCTCTAAGGCCTTCCCGACAGGTGAGCATTCAGGCTCTGCTTGCATATTTCCAGTGACAGGGAGCCCACTCTTTTCAAAAGCTTCCTATATTAGTTTAAATCAGCTTGTGGATGCCTAAGGAGATAAGACAGAAAACAAGAGAGTGTTGATGGGTAAAAGAAATAAATGTCTAGGACATGAGCAAAGGAAGATTACACTGAGAAGAGCATCTTTGGGGGATGGAGGGAGAAGATGTGGGCAGCAGAGAACACTGGTATGGTAGGCAGAAAAATGCCCCCCTCCAAAGACGTGCATGTCCTAATCCCCAGAACCTGTGAATATTTTACCTTATACAGCAAAAAGCACTTTGAAAATGTGACATGGGGAGGATATCATTGATTATCCAGGTAGACTCAATATAATCACAAGAGTCCTTAAAAGAGGGAGGCAGGAGGGTCAGAGTCAGAGAAGATGTGACTACAGAAGCAGAGGTTGGAATGATGTGTCATGAGCCAAGGAATGCAGGCAGTCTCTAAAAGCTGAAAAAGGCAAGGAAATTATTGTCCCCTAGAGCCTCCCAAAGGAACCCAGCCCTGATAACACCTTAATTGGAGCCCTGTGAAACCTGTTTCAGACTTCTGACCTCAAGAAGGGTAAAATAATACATCTATGTTGTTTAAGCCACTAAGCTTGTAGCAGTTTGCTACAGCAGCAAAAGTAAACCAACATAACCAGGCACCCGAGACTAGGTGCTGGGAAAGGACACCTTTAATGTGCATACAGATCACCTGGAGATCTTGTTCCAATGCGCACTCTGCTTCAGGAGGTCTTGGGAAGGGCCTAAGATTCTGCATTTCTACCAAGCTCACAGGTCCTACCAATGCTCCTAATCTGATACACACTTTGATTAACAAGAGACTAGAAGACACTCGATAAAAGTACCTGTGTAATATTTTATAGTTCATGAAGCCTTTTAATATCCATCATACCTCGTTCTGTCATCCCCACAACCTTGTGACATAGGAATTATTGTCCCCATGGAACACACGAGGAAGCCACAGCTGAGTCAGAGAGGTGAATTCATTTGTCCAAGCAAAATCACAGAGATAGTGTCCTGACTCCAGAGCCTGTGTTTCTGCCAATGAACAGTGGTTCTCACCCCTGGCTGAGTATTATAATCACATGAGGAGCTTTCAAAACTCCGGATGCATAGGTCACACCCCAAACTAATGGTATCAGAATCTCTTGGTGTGTGACCCAAAACATCAGTATTTTTGGTCACCAAGTAACTCCACAGCACGGCTAAGGTTAAGAACCATTTCAAAAAAAAAAAAAAAAAAAAAAAAAAGGAACCATTTCACTAGAGCACTGGTTCTCAAATGGGGTCCCTGAATCAGCATCACCTGGGAACTTGTTAGAAATGCAGATTCTCAGGCCCACCTCAGACATAAATAATCTAAAACTCAGGGTGAGGCTCAAGAATCTGTGTGTTAACAAGCCTTCCAAGGGGTTCTGATGCACTCTCAAGTTTGAGCATGGGCTTCAAAAGGACCATCTTGACTCCTAGATAAGAGCTAGGGAAACTAGAGCACACCTTAGATCCAGGCATAAAATCAGGCCAGGTACTAAGCAACCTGAAGTCAGCTTCCTAATGGAGGTACCAAAGCATACGAACTGTTCTCAGACTGGCAGCTGGAGTACCAAGTCCCCATGCCACAGCCTTTGTGATCATTTGTAGGAGAGACCTCTGTCAACAGCCCTCTCTGACTGTCAAAACATCCTGGATATAATATTTGCCTCCAACTCTGCACCTTGCTCTCCACTCCCTCACTTAAAACACTAACCTTTCCCATTTGTGCTCTCACCTGAACTGAGTAAATAAGCTTCAAACCACTCTTCTCCCCACCCCTCTCTTCTTGGTATCCAAGAGTAGCAGGCAAAAGGTTGGTTCTAATGTACCCGAACAAATGGATATACAACTTAAAATAGGAGTGACCTACACAGCGGCGGCCCTGCCTGAGCCCATCTCACCTGCCTCGGCAACACTGCCACCCTTCAGCCTAACACGATCCACAGTGGAAATGGAAAATTCCACAACCAAATATTACAGCAGACACTTTCCAGAATGCAGCTCGCCTCCTCTTCTCCTGTCCCAGAGAGACCTCTGGGCTACAGGATCAAGAAAGGCAAGGCTGGCAACCACGACTTCTGACCAGAGACACGTTTTCAGTGAGTATACCCAACAAACAGCAGTTTTAGACAGGGAGTGGGTTCTGGTCGAAACTGAATTAACAACTGTTAACAATTACCTGCTTTCATTTTCCTGCCTTTCTGAATCAGCCAAGATCTGAGGGATGAAAAAGAGGGGGATGGCACCCCCTATTTTAGAGAATTAGACTCTGAGGTGTTAGGAAGCAAAAGATAAATAGCTTAAATGCGTGGTAGCTCCCCTGAACGTATGCTGGGCCTTGAAATAGTCTGCCCGCCCTCACTTCCCACTTCAACTGATTATGATCATCTTGCTTGATTGAAAGCAGTAATAGTAGTAACTGAGAATTTGTTATTAAGCAAATGCTTAATTAAGCTGAGATCAGTTGTTAAGCTAGTACTTGAAGCTTGGGAAAAGAAGAAGTAGGAGTTTAATATCAAGCTATGGAGGAAGAAAAAGTGTGATTAGAGTCAATTATATCTTCTGCCAGACAGGAGATCAGATGAATGCCCCAGGCCCTCCAAAGAAAGTCCTTGAAGCATCAATGGAGGAAGAGAGCCTGGCGAGACAGTATGCACAGGTACTTGGGAGTTGTCTAGTAACTTGGTAGTTGGAGGGGGAGGGACTAGCACAGCGGCCAGGGGGAGGGCTACACAGGGATTGCTGCCTTCAGAGAGCTGGAGAGGCGATAGGCTGAGGACTGAAAGAGAAAGGGTGAGTGATTCTCAGTGATCAGCAGGATCTGAAAGATGGCAAGCTGCCCGTCGTGGCCAGATCTCTGACGCCCCTCTGAACCCAGCCCTTTCTCTCCCAGCCCATGAGAATTTGAGCTGGAGAGCCAGAATGCCCTGGTAAGTGGAAATCCTGCCACTTCAAGACATGGAGTCATCTTTTCCATTTGGAGTGACTCTTGCTGTCCTGGCCTCCCTCATTATTGCTGCCAATGCACTAGTGGCTGTGGCTGTGCTGTTGCTGATCCACAAGAATGATGGTGTTGGTCTCTGCTTCACCTTGAATCTGGCTGTAGCCGACACCTTGCTTGGTGTGGCCATCTCTGGCCTAGTCACAGACCAGCTCTCCAGCCCACCTCGGCCCACACAGAAGACCCTATGCAGCCTTCGGATGGCATTTGTTACTTCTTCCGCAGCTGCCTCTGTCCTCACAGTCATGCTGATTGCCTTTGACAGGTACCTTGCCATCAAGCAGCCCCTCCGCTACTTCCAGATAATGAACGGGCTCATGGCTGGGTCCTGCATTGCCGGGCTGTGGTTGGTGTCTTACCTTATTGGCTTCCTCCCACTTGGAGTCCCCATATTTCAGCAGACTACCTACCAGGGTCCCTGCAGCTTCTTCGCTGTGTTTCACCCACGCTTTGTGCTGACCCTCTCCTGCGTTGGCTTCTTCCCAGCCCTGCTCCTCTTTGTCTTCTTCTACTGTGATATGCTCAAGATTGCCTCCATGCACAGCCAGCAGATCCGAAAGATGGAACAAGCAGGAGCCATGGCCGGAGCATACCGGCCTCCTCGGACTCCCAGCGACTTCAAGGCTGTCCGCACTGTGGCTGTTCTCATTGGAAGCTTCACTCTGTCCTGGACCCCATTCCTTATCACTGGCATTGTGCAGGTGGCCTGCCAGAAGTGCTACCTCTACCTGGTGCTGGAACGGTACCTGTGGCTGCTCGGTGTGGGCAACTCCCTGCTCAACCCACTCATCTATGCCTACTGGCAGAAGGAGGTGCGGCAGCAGCTCTACCAGATGGCCCTGGGAGTGAAGAAAGGGCTCACCTCATTCCTTCTTCTTCTCTCAGCCAGGGATGGTGGCCCAGAGGGGCCCAGGGAAAGTTCCCGTCCTATCACCACTATCTCCCACTCACAGCTTCATGGCGAAGATGGTAAGGGCAGAGAAGTTTCAAAGTGACTTCTCCCTCTCCTCTCTGGGCCCCAACTAGGAAATCAAAGCTAGGGGAGTGAAAGTGCTTGCTTCAGACAGTTGACTGCCCCACCCCAGACTGAGAGGAACTGAGGTAGGGTGCTGACTTTCTTCTATAACCAATTTCCTCATTTGCAAATCTCCATTCCGCCCTATGCTTCTTTTGCAATTAATCTGTCTCTCCTGTACAGGTAGGTAGAAAGAAATGTACTACTGAAATAATGCTAAAAAATCAAATCCTATTCTTAAATACACTACAGCAGCAGTATCCAACATAAATATAATGCAGGTCACATATAATTTTAAATGTTCCAGTAACCACATTTAAAAGGTTTAAAAAAGGCAATGTTAATGTTTCATTTAACCCAGTATATCTAAAACATACTTTCAATATGTAATCAATATAAAAATTACTGCACTGTTTTTTTCATGCTAAATCTTTGCATCTGGTGTGTGTTTTACCTTTCAGAACCTCTAAATCCAAACTAGCCATATTTCAAATGCTCAACAGTCACATATGGCTAGTAGCTACCATATTGGACAGCACAGCACTAGAGACATGAGGTTGTTCCCCTCAACTCTTTACTATAGTGATGGCTTTGGTAAAGTGAGGAGTCCTGCCCTCCCTGATGTAAATCAGACATTTTAAGTAGTGAGTTTGCCTGAAATGTAGGAACCTGAATTAGATTCTACAGCTTGTCTTCTCTCGCACTTCATGGAGTTCAAAACACTGTTTCTTTGGAAATAGCCAATCTTGTGGTTATTTCTGCTACAACCCCTCCCATTCTACCACTAACTCTGTGGTGCCCCTTCCCCTCAGTTAGCTTATGGTCACTTGTAGCTACTTGATGAGAATGCTGAACCACAAATTCTGAGACCCTAGAAGTGAAGGAGGTGGAAAAAGGGTTAGGTACCAAGAAAGGCACTGCCAAGCTCTTAAACACTCTTAAATCTGCATTTTCCTAAGAAACTCGGTCACATAAGGGGATACCTCCAACATGTCCCAGGAGACCAGCTGAGGAACAGGTGTCTCATCTTGCTTTCTGTGGGTACAAAAAAAAATGGCTGTTGGCAGCCAGGAATTATGGCCAGCCTCCCTCTGGGCAACGCTGGCAGCAGAAATTCGAGAACAGACTGGGAAAGAAACCCAGGAATTATGCTCAGTCTTCCTGAGCTTTCTTGTAACCCTTTCCTCAATCTCCTGGTCTCCACAGCGGATTCTTAGAAATTTGTCTCTTGAGGTCCTAAACTAGATTAACTACCTAGAAAGCTGCTGAGTGGACAACCAAAGAAGGCAAGAAGAAACCAATACAGTATGGATTAAATTTGAATTTGGTGCCAAAACAACCATGGAAGATTAACCCTTTGATATCCCTAAAATGATGGCCTGAGGATGCATTTGAGTCTAATGTGTAAAGGCTAATTCCAAGAGGCCCATGAACTTTTTCTTTCACATCTGAAACTAAAATGTTCCAAACCAGGATGGAATCCGGCTGTCCTCCTTTCCACAGGATGGCGCCACACCATGATGTTTTGCACTTGGGTTTTAATTTCCCTTCAGTCTTAGACTAACTCCCAGCTTGTATTCCTCAGTTGTTTGGAGGTGAATGTTCACCCCTTTCCACTTCTATACACTTGAAAATTCCCTTCTTCCTATTTTCACCCTCTACCTTCAGCACAAATGGCCTGTTTCTCGCTGATCTATTCTAATACACACCAACCCTCCTTTGCTAGACTATTTTGTGCAGTTGCTCTGTTTACCACAGTGGCCCAGAGGAGGACCATGCTTGCCTTCACCAGAGCAGGCTTTATGTTCCTACAACTGAAGAACTTTTTGGCTCTCAAGTGAATGATGGAACCCCAAGTGCCTTGAAGTGATGAGCACGCAGCAAGTACCACTTATGCCAGCAATAGGCACCCTCTTGGATTGGGTTATGAGTTACTGGGAGCTACGTAAAACACAAACAGTGACGGGGTTTGGGGACAAAATGGGAAGCAGGCTCAAATCAATGCCCTCCTTACTGGTGGTCCAAAGCTTAACTTCCTGGCCTTGCTGCAAAGGACTGATCTTGCCAAGGTAACACAAGCAAAGTGGAATGAAAATTATAGGAAAAAGGAACTGAGGAGAAGCTAAGTGAATGCTGTGGTGTTAGGCTCAGTCTAAAAAAACTCTGCTATTCCTGGGAGGCAGTATATTCAGTGGAAATCACAAACTTTGAAGTCCAATAGACCAGTGTCCAAATTACCATTCGGTTGTTTAACTGTCAAAGCTACAGCTTCCTCATTTGTAAAACTGGGGTAATAATGCCTACCTTATATTGTTATCAAAAGGATTAGCTCAAATAATGTATAGGAAAACGTCTAGTAAATGACAGCACATGGTTAGTGCTCAAATAATGTTCTCTTCCTCATACTTAAAAATCCTAAAGAATAAAATATCCAGCTGGCCAATTTAAAGGAGTCTGTCATATCTGTAGATATAATGGCCTCCAGGACAAAGACAGTTAGGTTCCAAACTGTGAATTCCTCAACCCATTAATGTTTCTGAAAACAAGTGGTGAGAGACAACTCAGGTTGAAAGAGACAAATAGTAAATCTCAGGATCAAGGGACAGCAAATACAAACAAGGCCCTATTATCATACATTTGGGTTTACGAGTAACCGCAATTAAGAACACTGTGTTTAATAAGCCACCAAGAGCAGAGATACAGAATAATATGCAAAAAGTCTAATGGCTTTCTTTGACACAGGCTCTGGCACAGATACGGGCATGCACTGAAGAGGAAACATTTAGATTTCATTCATACATCCAATGGTGTCTCCTGATGGCCTTGCAGAGAAGCCAGATCCTGTTCAGCAATTTGATCAAAATAGCCAAAAGAAATTAACACCGTGTAGGACAGAATGTAGATCAATCGGTCCCATTTATAATTTCCATAAAGAGCTTGTGAATTTGTTATAAAAACTGTGACATGACTAAGTGTTCTACTAATTCTTTGGGTAGCTAACATTATTCATAGCACAAATGTTTCGGAGAGGACTACTCACAAGAACATAAGAACACACAGCCCTCTGTATAGGGGAATTGTGAGTGGTGTCACAAGTGTTAGAGGCAGGTTGCCCTTATCTACCAAACTCTCCTGCTTGTCTAATAAGTCCAAGTCTGAGAGTTGGCCAGCCAGAGTTAGCCTTAGTATATCTTCTCCTCATATGGAAAAGTATTTAGTGGTTCAAATGGAAAATGAACTTGTGACTTTGATGTCATTCGTACTTGCTCAGTCATTGGTCAAACTGAATAGAGACCGATGAAAACAGCAGGCACAAGAGATACTTCAAGGACACACATAGAACAAGAGGAAAAATGGTGTTGATAGCTGGGCAACAAGAGCAGCAATGGACCCAAGGCCAGACTACAACTCCTTGGCTGCCATCAGCCACTCATTTATTTTGTGACTCCTTCAGTAACTCCCATGCCATCCTTCAAACTGCTGACTGGTCTGGAATCTTCTCCATTTAATTAACAAACCTTCATTTTTTATTTCAGCAGTCATATAAACTCAGTAATGGTACTTACAAGTGTCAACTGTCCTTCATTCATTCATTTGTCCATCTATCTACCTACTCCACAAACATTTTTTGAGAGCTAGGTGCTGAAATTGCCCCAGGTTTGCTGGGATTTCTTTCAGAGATCTATAATGATGTATCAATGAGGTTCTTTTCTGATTATAAAAACAATTTTTGTTCATTTCAGAAAAAATTTTAAATACATAAAATCATAAATGTACCCATAATTGTACCATCCAGAGATGATCACTGTTATTCTTCATCTGTTTTCTTCACTTTATATTGTGCATATTTTCCTTTGTCATAAAGTTTTCTTCAAAAACATGACTTGTAATGGTTTCATGTTATTTCATCATGAGTATATAATGTTTTAACCATTTCCCTATAGTTGTACATTTGTTATTTCCAATGTCTCACTGTTTTAATACCACTATAAATACCTTTGTGTATAAATCTTTGACACGTCTAGGGCACCTGGGTGGTTCAGTCGGTCGAGTACCCGACTCTTGATTTTGGCTCAGGTCAGGATCTCCTGGTTCGTGAGACTGAGCCCCATGTCAGGCTCCGCACTGACAGCATGGAGCCTGCTTGGGATTCTCTCTCTCTCCCTCTCTATCTGCCCCTCCCCTGCTCTCTGTCTCAAAATAAAATTTTAAAAAATAAATCTTTGGCACATCTGTTTAATTCCTTAGGATAAATTCTACAAAGAAGCATTACTAGGTCAAGAAGCATTAAACATTTATAAGAATTTTGATTCACGTTTTTGCTGGCATTTCTCAAAGTGTAATGTTTCCCTAGGGTATTTGCTAAAAGAGGTCAAGAATGAGCTATAAATGAACAGACCACACTGATATGAAGATCTCAAAGCAATAAAAGTTGCTTCCTGAAAGCATAAACCGTACTAAGGGGTTTACCAGTTGTTTTCTTAAAAAAAAAAAAGGAACCCTCTTCATATGTCCTACTGCGAGAGTTAATCTGTAAATTTAGAAATCTGGACTAATGGGACACAGCAGATTAAGAACACCTCCACAGTACAACTGCATCATCAATATGGTACCGTCTAATATCCAGGTATTTCAGTGTTTTCACTCTTCAAGTTTTCAGAGGTAGTTGTGTTGTGCAACACCATAAAATGCTACGTAGGCATGAGAACATGAAAACATAATCACATGGAGCCAAGAGACCAGTCCTGATGCAGTTGAAGCCTTGAAGCCATAGTTTTGCAGTGTTGCTGAAAGGGAAACGTGCTCCACCTAATGGATCAACCGTGCAGGGTAAAGTACATGAGAGCTTAACATGCTACTACCCAACCATATGTTCACTGGATTTACAAGCTGTTGGGACCATAATCACCCACTGGGCTCAAAGAGCCCTCTCATGAGGAGCCCTAGAAACCACCAATGCAGCTGCTAAGTGTCTCAGAGTCTGTTTTAATGCAGTTCCTTGTTCTTTAAAATGCCTGCTACACAACGGGACAGGCAGGATCCATTTGCTCCAGCGCACTGGAGGAGACTAAAGTCATGTATGACCAAGAGGCTGAGGAAGGTCTCTTTATTTGTTTAGGTTTCGTTTTATTTGGTGCATGTTGCCCAACAATCCCATGATTGAATCAGATTTCCTATTTACTCTAATAAATCCATATCAGTTCCAGTTCTCAGTTGTGTTGACATTAAGGCACTAAAAAGCTGATAAACACTCTGAGATAACAGTCATTGGCCCAGTAAAATGCCATGCAGTCTTACAAAATTGTTCATTGTGCTTTTACCACTCATAATATTTTTGCAGATTTGCCCACTGAGCACTTCCTATAGACAAGCAAACTGGTACCCTGTCATTTCAGAAGTGGTTCCCAGAAATGATAGCTGAATGACTATGGGGTTATTTCAAATGAGGAAAAGATTCATAATCCCAAATTCAAACTACCACTTTAAGATTGCCAGGTCCCTTAGTAATCTTATACAATGATGCATTAAATTGTTTTTATTTACTAAATAAATGGGAAAGACAAGTATGCATAGTGTTTATAGTGAGTTGGGCACAGCCCAAAATACAACTGAATTCTGATGCTGAAAAAGTGAATAGAGAGAAGAAACATCCTTTAGTGAAATCTCAGGAATTCATACAAAGTAGCCACTCTTAGAAAATATTTGTTTTTTAAAAAGCAATTTTATGGAGCACCTTGGGTGGCTCAGTCGGTTGGGTGTGCAACTCTTGATTTCAGCTCAGGTCAGGATCTCACAGTTCCTGGTTCAAGCCCAGCGTCAGGCTCTGCACTGAGAGCACAGAGCCTGCCTGGGGTCCATCTCTCTCTCTCTCTCTGCCCCTCCCCTGCTCGTTCACTCTCCCTCTCTCTCAAAATAAATAAATAAAACTTTTTTTAAAAGCTATTTTATGACTTTAAAACTTACATGCAATACCCTCACTGGGCTTGGCTAACAAAAATATTACCCCTTAAATGATATACTTTAGTGAATAGAAAAGAACTATTTATAATCAGGTTCTTAGTTCAATTGTTCCTCCCATAAATTTTTTTATAAGCCTAACAACACATTTGGTTGCATTGGAGGAGAGAGGGAGAGAAGTCTAGCTCCACATCCAAATTATTCTATTTTAAACTAGTGGCATCTGTTTTAATAATTCCAAGTTCTTTAATAAATAGTATAACATACAACAAAAACAAGTTCCTGTGTGTATGGTGAACTGTGCTCACTTAGACTGGAAGAAGAAGGGGTGGGCTAGTGATTAAGGAGGTTATGGAGAAGAAAGGCTAACAGAGAAAATAGGGAGAAGTAGAAAGTGGAGAATAAGAGGCAAATTATATATTTGCACTCATAGGTCTCCAGGAAAATAAAGTCAGTGTTACAGTTAAGTGTCAAAGAGTGACCAACCACAACAACTATTGACCTTCTTTCTCCCAGGGTGTTATAAAGATAGGGGAATTAATGAAATCAATACTCTTTACTGCTCACCTGCCATAAACTTTAAGTGACCTTGGACAAGGCTGAGTCCATACACCCCTAGCATAGTGATTATAAGCATGGGCTCATGAGCCAGACTGCCTGGGTTAGAATCCTGGGTCTGCCATTTCCTAGGAACAAAGTATTCCACCTTTCTGTGCCTCAGCTTCTCATCTGAAAAATAAGAATAGTATCTACCTCCTAGAGTGGTTGAAAGAATGTAAACAGTTTTATAAACACAATACACTTAGAACAGTATCTGATACATAATAAAAGCCATAAGTATCAACTATTATCATCTGGGTTGCCTCATGCTCTAGCCTCTTAAAAAAAAAAAAGGAAAGAAAAACAGTGAAAGTTTTTTCATCTTATAGCCTACAAATTTTGATAATTTTATCCCTTCAAACCTGGGGTTTCCTGCTCAGAAATGTCAGTTGTTTCATCTTCAGATGGCCGGTAATATGATGGATTTGCTCATTCTAATTTTTTTTTAATGTTTATTTACTTTTGAGAGAGAGAGTGAGAGAGACATAGCATGAGTGGGGGAGGGGCAGAGAGAGAGGGAGACACAGAATTTGAAACAGGCTCCAGGCTCCCAGCTGTCAGCATAGAGCCCCACATGGGGCTCAAACTCATGAACCACGAAATCATGACCTGAGCCAAAGTTGTACGCTTAACCAACTGAGCCACCCGGGCACCCTGGATTTGTTCATTCTAAAGGAAAAACGTCCATGTGACCTTCTGGAGTTAATATGAATCAATCTTTATTTTGTAACCAAACAGCTTCATTGAAATTGGAATTAATATGAATCAATCTTTATTTTGTTACCAAACAGCTTCATTGAAATTCCTCACTAGCCATCCTAATCAAGCTAATCCACATGCTGGGTGGGCTTTTTTAAGTTTTATTGAGATACAATTTATATAGCATAAAGATCACCTATTCAAATCATACAATTCAATGTTTCTTAGTATATTTACAGAGTTATGCAACCATCAACCATAATCTATTTTTAGAACATGCTCATCCCAAAATGAAACCTTATACCCATTAGCAGACCTCCCCATTTCCCCCAGCCGTAAGCAACCACTAATTTACTTATGGGATTTGCCTATTCTGGACATTCTACTTAAAACTGGAATCATACAATATGTGGAATTTTGTGTCTGACTTCTTGCATTTAACATAGTGTTTTCAAGGTTCATCACGTTGTAGCGATGTGTCAGCACTTCATACCTATTTATGGCTGAATATTCCATTGTCTGGATATGCTACAATTTCTTTACCCATTCATTAGTTGATATTTGGGTTGTTTCCATCTTTTTGTTATTATGAATAATGCTGCAGTGAACACTGGTATACAAGTATCTGAGTCCCTGTTTTCAATTCTTTTGGGTGTATATTAGGAACAGAATTACTGGGTCATATGGTAATTCTATGCTTAACTATTGAGGAAGTGCCTGACTGTCTTCCAAAAGGGCTGCATTATTTTACAACCTCTCCTGCAATGTAGGAGTTCTAACTGCTTCACATCCTCACCAACTTCTGTTATTGTCTGGCTTTCTTTTTGACATGCTGGGCTTTTTACCTGGGAAAATCATTATTTCTCTTCCAAATCAGTGGTACCTGCTCATCCTTGTATTACACCCTCTCATTTTGAGCACTTTTAAGAAATTAATAGATGGGGCACCTGGGTGGCTCAGTCCGTTAAGTGTCAGACTTCAGCTCAGGACATGATCTCATGGTTCGTGAGTTCGAACCCCACATTGGGCACTCTGCTGTCAGCACAAAGCCTGTTTTGGAGATCCTCTGTCCCCTTCTCTCTGCCCCTACCCCACTTGGGCTCACTCTCTCTCAAAAAGGAATAAACATTTTAAAAATGTATTTTAAAATAAAAAAAAATTGTAAAAGAAATTAATAGTTTATCTTTTAGAAGTTTTAGGTTTACATGTAAATTGAGCTGACAGTACAAAGAGTTTGTCTTGTTTTCTGACAAGTTTTCAACCAAAGCCCTTAGTTCCTTTAAAGACTGTTTCCTTGTATTCAACTGAATCTGAAAGTTTTCCCTTATCAATCGACCTTCAAAAGACATTGGTGTGTGGGTGCCTAGGTGGCTCAGTCGTTAAGCATCTGACTTTGGCTGAGGTCATGATCTCACAGTTCGTGAGTTCGAGTCCCATATCAGGTAATCTAAAGCCCCACTTCAGTTGAGCATGAGCCCACTTCGGGTGAACACGCGAAAAAAAAAATTGGTGTGTCTATTTCATATCTGATATGTCCCTAAAAATTCATTTTTCAATCCAAAATTGCAATTTAAATATCCAATGGGGAGCTGTTACTTAAAGGAACTCTATAGTGAATATTTTTGTGAAACACTGAATTCTTCACACGTGTGAAATAATCACATGTGAAGATGTGAAATCTTCAAATTTTGTGTGGTAAGAGTCAGACCCTTACTCTCTGAGGCACCTTTACTGTAGTAGCCTATTTCACTATAGAAATGGGTTAGTCCTTAGTGTTCAGTCAAAATGCTCTATTCATCATATTGGTTACCTGAGGGGATACTTTTATTAATCCATGACTAAGGATAGGATAGGATACCTAAAATAAAAATAGCAAGTCAAATTCTTTAATTGGAACTACCTACCCATGATTATGGCTACTATATAAAGGCATTAATCTTTAAAGCTTTGCCAATTTGGATAAAGGTATCATCAGCTTCAACTTCTTTTTCTTCAAAATTTACATTGAAAATTATTGGCCCCTACTGCCCCTCTACTCTTTTTCTACCACTAGAATATTAGTCCTTTTTATACTTCAGGCTGGTATTGTCATCACCAGTGTCCTCTGTGATGTCCTCCCCAAACTGTTTTATACTGGACTGGTCCAGGCTCACTTCTTGGACCTCTTCTCTTGCTACTGGCACTCCCTTGGTGGTCTCCTTCAGTATCATGGCTTTGCATTGCTTTAACCCTAGACTGGCTCCTTTCTCACCTCCAATAGACTTCAACTAAATTTGGCTTTCTCAGTGTGCAACCCTGCCCTAATATTATTCCCCATCCCCCTTCCCTACTTTATTTTTCTATAAATGATTTATCACCACCCAATACACTATTTATTTTACTCAATAATCTTTTTATTATGTTTCCCTTCTGTGGACAGAAAGCTCTAGGAGGCAGGGATATCTGTTGAATAAATGATCAGATAATCAGTTAAAAACATTAGGTGCATCTCCCTCCCCAAGGACCCCTATTTATCCTTAATAACCTACTCTTTGTCATCCCATCCTTATCTAGTAATTCAAAATTTAATTTCATTCCATTTAAATCCCACAGCATTTGCTTAACCTTCGTTATGTTTTAGGCCTTTTATCAGATCTTTGTGTACATATCAATTCATTTTTTTCATTTAACAAATATTTTCTGAGTATATAGAACAGTGCTAGGCATGGAGAACATAACAGTAAACAAAATCAACAGAATCTCTATTTTTATGGAGCTTACAGACTGATGAGAAATTTAGATATTAACCAAATAGTCACACAAATATAGTATGTAGTTATAAATATATGGCATAAAAAATTATAATGAGGTAAGTTACTTAGACTGGTAGAGAGAAAATCAATGTAAGGTTTCTCTAAAGGAATAACACTTAACCTGAGGTGAATAGAAAGCCAATTTCCAATATATATAAACCCTTCAAGGAACTACCTTTCAGTCTACACCCTTGTGAAAAACTGGTTTCCTTTTTGCTCATCTATTCAGGAATAAGAGGGTATCTGACTGGTGTAGTAGTCTTGGGGCGGGAGGGAGAGAAAGTGTGTGTGTGTATGTAATATTATTCAGCCATAAAAAAGAATGAAATATCGTACTTGCAACAACTTGGATGTAGCCAGAAAGTATAATGCCAAGAGAGATAAGTCAGAGAAAGACAAATACTGTGTGATTTCACTCATACGTGGAATTTAAGAAAATAAACAAAGGAAAAAAATAGAGAGAGAGACAAACCAAGAAACAGACTCTTAACTATAGAGAACTGCAGATTACTAGAGGGGAGGTGAAGGGATAGATGAAATAGGTGATGGAGATTGAAGAGCGCACTGCAATGTATAGACTTGTTGAATCACTATACTGTTACACCTGAAACTAATAGAACACTGTATGTGAACTCTACTGGAATTCAAATTTCAAACTTTGAAAACAAAATTTTAAAGTGACAACTGAAAGAGGAAAAAAAATAAATGGTGAGATACCATTACACACCTATAAGAATGGTCAAAATCTAAAACACTGACACCAAAAGCTGGCAAGGATGTCGAGAAACTGGAACTCTTGTTCGTTGTTGATGAGAATGCAAAACGGTACAGCTACTTTGGAAGACAGTTTGGCAATTTCTTACAAAACTAAACATACTCTCACTGTACCATCCAGCAATTGTGCTCCTTGGTATTTATAAGCAAATGAGTGGAAACTTGTGTCCACACAAAAACTTGCACATGAATATTTATAATAGCTTTATTCATAATTGCCAAAACTTGGAAACAACCAAGACATCCTTTAGCAGGTAAATGGATAAATATACTGTGGTATATCCAAAAGAAAAAAAAAGAAAATGAGCTATCAAGCCATGAGAAGACATGGAGGAATCTTAAGTGCATATTACTACGTGAAAAAGCCAATCTGAAAAGGCGACATCCCAACTATAGGACATTCTGCAAAAGGTAAAACCATAGAGACAATAACAGGATCAGTAAAGGGGTGCCTAGGTGGCTCACTTCCGTGCTAAGCATGGAACCTGCTTAAGATTTTCTCTCTCTCTCCCACACTGCCCCACCACTCGTGCTCATGCATTCTCTCTTCAAAAAAAAAAAAAAAAAAGGATGAGGGGATCACAGGGGTTAGAGAAGAGGGAAGGATGAATAGGCAGAGCACAGAGGTTTTATGGGCAGTGAAACCATTCTGTATGGTACTATAATGATGGATATAGGCCATTATACATTTATCAAAACCCATAAAATGCATAACACGAAGAGTGAATCCTAATGTAGATGACAGATTTGGGGTGATAATAATGTGCCATTGTAGACTTATTAACTGTAACAAATGAATCACTCTGGTGACGAATTTTGATGTGGGGGAAGCTATGCATATGTAGGGGTAGGGGAACATGGGAAATCTCTGTACCTTGAACACAATTTTGCTGTGAACCTGAGACTTCTCTTAAAAATAAAGTTTACTGGAATGCAAACTGGTACAGCCACTCTGGAAAACAGTGTGGAGGTTCCATAAAAAATTAAAAACAGAACTACCCTACGACCCAGCAATAGCACTGCTAGGAATTTATCCAAAGGATACAGGAGTGCTGATTCATAGGAGCACATGTACCCCAATGTTTATAGCAGCACTTTCAACAATAGCCAAATTACAGAAAGAGCTTAAATGTCCATCAGCAGATGAATGGATAAAGAAGATGTGGTTTATATACACAATGGAATACTACTTGGCAATGAGAAAGAATGAAATCTTGCCATTTGTAGCAATGTGGATGGAACTGGAGGGTTTTATGCTAAGTGAAATAAGCCAGTCAGAGAAGGACAGATATCACATGTTTTCACTCATATGTGGAACTTGAGAAACTTAACAGAAGATCATGGGGGAAGGGAAGGGGAAAAAATAGTTACAGAGAGAGAGGGAAGCAAACCATAAGAGACACTTAAATACAGAGAACAAACTGAGGGTTGGTGGGGGTGGAGGGGGGAAAATGGGCGATGGGCATTGAGGAGGGTACTTGTTGGGATGAGCACTGGGTGTTCTATGTAAGCGTTGAATCATGGGAATCTACCCCCAAAACCAAGAGCACACTGTACATACTATATGTTAGCCAACTTGACAATAAATTATATTAAAATATGAAAATAAAAATAACGTTTATTAAAATTAATTTTAAAAAGATAGTACTTCAGACTGTCAGTTAAGAAGGCACTGTGGGGGCGCCTGGGTGGCTCAGTCGGTTAAGCGGCCGACTTCGGCTCAGGTCACGATCTCATGGTCCGTGAGTTCGAGCCCCATGTCAGGCTCTGTGCTGACAGCTCGGAGCCTGGAGCCTGTTTCAGATTCTGTGTCTCCCTCTCTCTGACCCTCCCCCGTTCATGCTCTGTCTCTCTCTGTCTCAAAAATAAATAAACGTTAAAAAAAATTAAAAAAAAGGCACTGTGGAGTGGGAGAATGAGACAGAGAAGAAATCTGAGAACTATGTGCTAGTCTCAAATCTGCCACAATCCAGTCATGTGACTTAGGACAAATTTTCTTCATTTTTGTGAACCATATTTTGTCTACCTGAACATAAAAAGTAGATTTCAGTAGGTCTTAACCTTTTTTGGGTTACTCCCCCTCCAGGCTACCCTCCACAACAGGGTTATCTTCCTAAAAAAATAAAAGCTGGTTATATTATTCCCATATTTTAAACTTCCTTTACCTGCCCCTCCTCCAGGATAAAAAAAAGTCCAATTCTTTATTAGGGCACATACAGATCCCTCATAATTTGACCCTTCTGGTCACACTATTCTTATTTCCTTTCATTTTAGCCACAGTTCTGTACAAGTGCTTCCCAAAGTGCAATCTAAGGACCACCTGTATCAAGTACCTGTGATGAAAGCAAACTTTGCCCCAAATAAAGTTAGGATCTCAGGCAATGGATGTAAGAAACTACATTTTCATGAGATCTCCAGGCAATTCTGCCTCATGTAGTATTTGAAAACCCCTGCCCTACATTTTAGCCAAACTGAACTTTCCCCCACTCCCCTGCCTGGAATGTCCTTCGCTGCCTTATCCATATGGTAACATCTGCTATTTACCTCAAATGTCACCTGCGCTATGAAGACTTTGGCCAATCCCCTAGGTAACTGGCTGTTGTTCCCTTCTCTGTGCTTCTAGCACTTTGTTCATCTTTTATATAGTACTTAGTACCTACTATAATTATCTACTTACATGTCTGTTTCTCATCCTATAATGTGAGCTTGAAAATAGAGACTATGTCTTAACTTGTTTTTATACTCCCAACATCTAGGACATAATAGACATACAATAAATGTTTGCTGAATAAATGAATGAACGGATAAAAATGAAGAGCTAAACTATTCATTCCACAAAAATTTGAGTGCCTACAATGCCTAAGCACTGTTCTAGTACAAGAAAGTCACCAGAACTTTTTGCCTATAAGAAAATTAGAACCCTGCACACAGTGTTCTATTTTAAGCCTCTTTTAACATTTTATCTGTAGAAACTTCCAAATGAGCCACTTGTTTATTTATTCATGCTTAGGAAAGAACAATTTGCCTGATGTTTAAGTGAGTAACACAACAGCTCAGACCCTGGAGCCTGCGTCAGATTCTGTGTCTTCTCTCTCTCTCTCTGCCCCCTCCCGCACTCGCACTCTGTCTCTCTCTCTCTCAAAAATAATTTTTTTTTTAAATTTTAAAAATGAGTAGCATTATGACAACAAGTGGCAGTGGAAAAACACAATGCACTTAGTCTATTTCCATAAATGTGCTTGAAGAGTCTAGACTCAATTTCACAGTAACCCTCTCTTTATCACCTTCTGGAGAATGTAACTTAAAGAGCTGGCAAAGGAGAAAGTAGTAAATGAAGACAAAGCCAAAGTGATTCTGCCAATAAATACTTTAATGAGAACCGAGGTCTGTAACATACATAGCAGTAACTGCCCTGGCCTATGCCTTCTGCTCTAGCTCAAGTTTGGGGCTAACCAACTACATTTAACCCACATTTGAAAAGAAGGCCATTTTGATGTCATCTATCAGTATCCATCTTCATAGAAGATACCAATCTGGGGCCAGAGTCTCAATGTTAACACTTCCTCTCACGGAAAAGTTAACATGGTAACACAAACACACGAACAATTTTGAAGCATCCTGTAGTTCTTCCATCAGGAGGCCCTTGGGAGACCAATGGTTCAGTAAACACAACTTTGTCAAAATACATTAGAACACGGAAAAAGGGAAAAAAAGTAGAAACGCTGGCAGGGCTTGGCTCACGTATAATTCAGTTTTTAGATTTGAAGCCTCTTGAGCTGCTCATATGTAATAAAAAACTGAGGAGTAAGTCATGGAAGATCATTGGGTTGACAATGAAAGCTAAACCTAGTTCTAAAATTGTGTATTGCATTCTCTTACACTGAGGTAGTCTATCTCAGATTCTGAGTTGTACTTGCTTAAGACTTTTTAAAAACAATACCTGGCAAATCAAGCATGCATTGAGTACACACCACGTACCCCTTATGATTTGGCATTTAGCAATAAAAACAGATTAGAACTCTAACATACTTATAGTCTTCAGTGGCCAACAGGCCACACACACTCTCTCACACACACCCAAGAACATTAATGACAACATATATATAATTCAATGCTAAGAGTAACTGTCATTCTTAGGTGATCAGATCAATCCCAAGGAGAGAGAGGCATACTCCCTCTCTCAACCTATAGATTCCACAAGGGCAAGGAATTACTTTTGAACCCTGCAATGCTCACCACTATACACACAAACTATATACAACATTCAATTCTCTCTGCACAAAGGAGGCACTCAAACACAGCTAAAGAAAGAAGAGCCATCCGTGAGGAAAGAGACCTACTTGGCCTGGATTCCTTCACCCTATGAGTGTTTTCTGTCTTATTATTTCTCCAGTTGCTCTGGTCCTATAGTTAGGAGTAGGAAATCTGGACCACCTCAGCATGTACTTTCCTGTGGGCAAATCCCAACAGGGTTTCCAAAAACTTCATAACCCCTTCCAGATTTGTTTGTACTTGTTTTGTTTTAAAGAGGACACTTTGGTACATCTTTTCTGCTGCCTTTAGTTTGTACTAGACTCCAACTAAAAGCCATTTCTCTACTTAGTTCTATTCTCAATGGTCACCATTAGAATGCTTGAGTTTCTCACTTGCCTAAAGGTGTCAATAACCAAATTTTCCTTCCCATAGTAAAAAATTACCTGGGAGCTTAAAGCATCTGCTTTCATTCTCATATTCTAAAAGGATACAATGATGTTCCAGGGTCCAAGTCGAAGCCAGTTTGGCCAAAATCCTTTATAGAGTGCAAAAAATCCCTCATGTTTCCACATCTGAGGGAAAGATATAATCAAAAATAGAGTGAATTCCCCTTACTATTTACATCTGACAATTACTTTTATTTTTAGTACTCATCTTCCATGTCCCTCCCCAACAACTTATGGCTCCATTAATGCTGTTTTTCTAAAGCCACACATTTTGAATTCATATACAGTCTAAATCTACCCACTCATTCAACAAATATTTAAGCACCTTGCCTATGCAAGGTACTCTTCTTGATGCTGGGGTAATAGTAATAACAGTAAACGAGAGAGAAGGTGTCTGTGGTAGCCAGCCTCCAATATGACCCCAATGAAAGCCACCATTAGTTATTCATATCCTTGTGTAACCCCTCTCACAACATACCAGGAGAGGTCTAGGTCACCAAGAAAATACAGCAGTAGTCTGTCACCTCCATTATGTTATAAAAGATGTTTTAGATCTAAAAGGCTTCTGCTTCTGTCTTCTTCTCTCTTGAATTGTTCACTATAGAGAAAGTTAGCTGTCACGTCATGAGAGGCCCAGAAGGGGAGAAACTAAGGCTTCCAGCCAACTTCCAGAGAGGAACACAGGTTTAGTAGCCAACAGCTAATAATTCCTGCTAATAGCCACATGAGTGATCTTTGAAGCAGATATCCCAGCTCCAGTCTAGCCTTCAGATATGGCTGTAGCTCTAGCTGACATCTGACTACAACCTCACAAGAGAATCTAAGCTGAAATCACTAAGCTAAGTTGCTTCTGAATTCCAGACCCACAGAAACTGCGTGATCACAAATGTTTGCTGTTTTAAGGAAGTGAGTTTTGGAGCAATTTGTTATAAAGGAAGAGATAACTTATACACTCCCTGCCCTCAAGGAGTGCACTCTCTAGAAGAGCTGACAAATACATAGATTGATATATATTATATTCAGAAATGGAAGTGCTAATAGGAAAACTAAAGTAGGGTAGGGAATAAGGAGATGGGCAAGTCACTATCCTCCTCTGAGTCTGTTTCATTCTATCAACTTCTGTGTAATATCATGGACTGACTACCTGATGTAAATGCTTTCAAGATTGCATGAGGAACAGTGTGTAAATTGCTTTGAGTTTAGGTTTCCTGTTTTATACAATGGGGGTCCTAAACACACCAACTGAGTAGTTATTTGAATTAAATGACATATTAAATGACAAAGGTCATAAACTGGTGGTGTGTTGAATTCAGCCAGCAGAAACAGTCCCTATTTTGTGTACTATTTAAAAATATCTATTAAGTAACTCCTGTGTGTTAGGCACTGGGTTAGACACTGCGATGTTATTTTGCCCTTCCCCTGGTGAAGTAAAACCCGCCACTATACTAAATGATATATTTGGATAGGACATTAATATGAGAATCCAGACTTGTAAATATCCCCTATCCTATCCTGTAGATTAAGAATACTCAAGCTAATTATCCTTACTAATCATTTTTTGAACAAATAGTAACAGAATAAGGGTACTTTTACAGAATCATAGTGGTAATATGCTTTCCCCCAATGGATTACCAGCAAATGCTGAAGGTCTCAGACCAAAATTGATTTTAGAAAATTGTGAAATTCAGCCAGATACAGATAACCTAGAATCATAGACTGCTAAAATGACAAGGGATACAATCCAATATAAAAAAATATAATTTATACATTAAATTATAAATAGTGTCACTTTCCTGCTTCAAGCTCTCCAATGGCTTCCCAGTGGATTTCACTCTAATTGCAAATTTTATGTGATGATCTATAGGATCCTACATGATTTAGCCCCTGCCAGTCTCTCCAGTTTCATTTCCTACTACTTTCTCCTTCATTTACCACACTCAGCCACACCAGCCTTCCTTTTAACCTTTGAACATATCCAGTTCATTCCCAACTCAGGGCCTTTGTACCTGTTCCCTCTTTTTGAAATGTTTTTTCTCTCAGATCTTCATCACCTTCTTCTCATCATTCAGATCTCTGCTCAAATATCACCTACCCACAGCCTTGTCCTGGCTATCCTGGCTGAAGTAGTTCCCTACTATCATTTCCAAGTCACTGTCTCATGCTCTATTTATGCCTTAATAGCATTTAATTCTATCTGAAATTATATTGTTTATTATTTGTGTGTTTATTGTCTGTCTCCCTCAACTAGAATGTAGTCTCCAGGAGAACAGGGACTATGTTTGTCTTGCTCACCACTATATCCCTACCACCTAACACTGTCTGACACAGGAAAGTTTCCAATAAATACCTAAATGAATATCTGTTGAGTACATGAACATACAAACACAGTAAGGGTCTCTAATACTCCCATGAGCCATATGAATCTTTAAAAAGCTCCAAAACAGTGACGAACTTCTATAGAACATTAGGACTGGGAGGCCCAGTGCCTGGCTTCAGACAGTTGTGTGAAAACAAACACAAGAACTTCTGTAGATAAACAGAGACAACAGACTACTTCATAAAGTTGTGCATTCATTCAATAAATAATCTGCTGTGGATAAAGTGATAAGATGCACATGGCCCTGCCTTCATGGAACTTACAGTCTACTGGGGCAGACAGGCATTAAAAGCAATTACAATAAAATGTAACAAATATAAATGTGATACAGCCACACAATGGAGTATCACCCAGCCATAAAAAGGAACACACTGATACGTACTAAGACATGAATGAACCTTGAAACATTGTGGTAAGTGAAAGGAGCCAGTCAAAAAGATCACATATTGTATGATTCCATTTATATGAGATATCTAGAATATGCAAATCTAAAGAGTTAGAAAAGTAGTTTAGTGGTTTCTTAGGACAGGGAGTGAGGGAACAGGGAGGTGATAACTAAAGAGTATGAGGTTTCTTTTTGAATTCATGAAAATGTTCTAAAATCAACTGTGGTGATGACGGTCACACAAATCTGTGAATATACCAAAAGCTACTTTGAATAGGTAAATTTTACAATATGTAAATTAGTCCTCAAAAAAGATGTTTTTAAATAATAAAATAAATGTTGTCAGAGTAAGTACAAGAAACTGTGTACACAGAACCTAGTTCATCAGTCAGGGAAGGCCTTTAGGAGAAAGTAACAAGCTCTGAAGAATGAATAGGAACTAGCTAAGTGAAAAGGATATATAGGGTAGGGTGGGGGCATCTAACAAAGTATATGGCATGGATGAAAATTTGGGAATGAAGGAAAGTCTACCAGTGGAAATTGTATAGTACATCTGGAATGTAGAATAAAGGTAGCAGTGATAAGGCTGTAGAAGTAAAAAGTGGCCAAATCATATAGAGCCTTGGGTCAACGAGAAGCCATTCAAGGGTTTTAAGACAGGAGTGACAGGGTAAGATTTGCAGCTGTTGGTTTCTATGGCAGAAATGAATGCAGAACTCCATTCACTAGTGCTCTGGGACTCTCGCTGATGAAGTAATAAAGCAAGATGCTATTATGTACAATGACAATATAGAGCAATCAGTATAAAGAACTTTAACAGCAAGTAAATGAATGAGAGAGTGAATATAGGTAAAGGTTACTGCCAACATGAAAATGTGTTTCTGACAATATAACACAGCATGGTGGTTATAAGTTTAAACTTTTGAATCAAACTCTGGTTTAAGTCCCAGATTTGCCACTTATTAGGTGTATAATCTTGGGTACTTAGCCACTCCCACCCAAGTTCCCTTGTTTATAAAATGGAAAACATATCTACTTCATAGGGTTGCTGTGAGCTAAAAGATAGACTATAGTGTGTGGCACATAATAAGCATTCACTAAATGCTAGCTATTACTCTATTATTGTACGTTCTATCTCCTGTTAGCCAACCTTCTTGAAAGAGTATTTTACACTTGTCTATTTACCCTTGATTCCTATGTGTTTACCTGTCTCTATTAGAATTAAAGTGTCATGACAAAGGCCAAAACTTTTCTGTTCACCAAACTAGAACAGCACCTGGCACATAAGACTTAAACATTTTTGTACTGGATGAATGAATAATTAAACACACTCCTCATGCACATCAATCTAGCTTTTGCAAACATCATTCCAGCAAACCTCCTCTAGAAAACATCAAATCCAACAGATAGTTTGTAGTCCTTATATTGGACCTCTCTATTCCAGTTGGCATTAAATAACTACTCATCTCTTCTTCAAACTCATTACTCCCTTGGCTTCCATGGCTCTTCTAAGTTTCCTCATATCTTTTGACTGTTATCTTTCAGTGTCTCTCCTAGGTTTCCCACCTGCCAAGCCCTTAGCAATTGGTATTCCTCAGAGTTATTTCCTTGGCCCTCCCTTTCTCTCTCTCTATACCAGCGATTGTCAAGTGGAAGGGTAAGCATGTCAGAAATAGCAAAGAGGGGCTTTTACCAAACTCTACTTCCCAAAGTCTGAGAATCATTTCCTCTGTGAATCACTATTAATGGAAGGAATGCATAATACTCTAGTGTGCTAGAAAGGCAAAAATGATGTGAACTCCTCTACGTTCTCTCCTTGGTCTCTCCCTCCACAGTTATGTAACACCTGTACACTACTGATTCCCCAGGCTCCTATCTATATCCCTAAACTCTCCCCTGAGTTAAGACTAAGGTCTCCAAATATATCCACTGCATGTTCCTCATGCACTTCAAACTAAGTATCCAAAACTGTACTGTCTCCCCCCACCCACCCCGCCCAAAAAAACCTGTTTTTCCTGTGATAACTGTGTCAGTGGGAATCACCACATAGTCACCAAAACAAAGAACTGGGAACTTATCTCTGACACTTCCTTTCTCCCACACCTCTCCACACCTAGTCAAGCAAATCCTATTGACTTTATCAACTAAATTATTCTCAACTCTATCCTATCTTCTGCATCCCCACTACAGTGCTCAAATTCAGGCTTTATTGCCTCTATCTTAGATTACTAACAGCTTTCTAATCAGCTTCCCTATCTCTAGGTCATTGTTTCTCAAAGTGTAGTATCCAGAGTCTCAGTATTGCCTGAGAACTGGTTAGAAACACAAATTCTCAAGTCCCTATTCAAGACCTGCTGAATCAGAATCTGGTGATGGGCCCCAGCCATCTGCATTTGAATAAGCCCTCCAGGTGATTCTGAGGCAAGTTAATGCCTTAAGAACCACTGCTCCAAGCTTACCCCTTAGATAAATGGCTTTTCAACCTTAGGTGAACACTGCAATCACCTGAGGACTTTTAAAAATACTTTCAACCTAGGTCCCTTACCCCCATAAGTTCTGAGTTCATTGGTCTACAGTAGACACAGGAGCTGTGAAAGTTTCCCCAGGTGGCTCCAATGCACCTGAGAACCACTGTCTTACAAACCCAAAGTGATCTAAAATATAAATCTGACCTGATTAAGATCTTTCAATAGCTCCCCATCAAGTTAAAAAAAAAAACCCAAGTACCTCAGCATAGCATTCAATATCCTTTATAACCTATTTAACCCCTTAGCCATCAACATAAGAAAGGCACTACAGTGTAGAAGTTAAGAATGTTAGTTTGAAGCCAAATGGTCTGAGCTGAAACCCCACTAGCTGCAAAATTTGGGGCAGGTTAGTTAATCTCTAGTGCTTTAGTATCTACCACATGGGGTAATGATGAGAATTAAGTGAATGAATACATGTAAGTCTCATTAGGACAGTTTCTGATACAAAGTAAAAGCACTCAACACATGTGAGTTATTCAAGATGCCACCATCTACAGGGAGCCTATCCTAAACTTCCAAATTAGACTAAAATTTCCTTCCATAGGTCCCTGAGTTTATCAGGTTTACCAGGCTGTGCTGATCATCTGTTTGTACACCTGCAGTATACTGTAATTTCTCTGTATCTACTAAAATGGTTCCTGTTAGATAATAAATGGTTGTTAAACTAAACTGACAGCACAGAGAAACCATATGGAAATGTCATATTTTGGCCCCAAATTTGCTTTTTGTAGAAGGATGATCACCATTGATTACACAACACATTTATGATATTCAGTTTCCTACAAACATAGCATTGCAGAAACTTCAAAGGCAAAGTGTAAGCAACAGCACAATACTGAACTGAAATTGAGTACCAGATTTTCTATTACAGGGTCTCTGTCTTACCTGAAGCAGGTAAATGTGGGATATCTTAAGTCCCTTCTATCTGTCAATAATTCTACATGGTGCTATCAATAAAAGTATCCTGCAGTCTCAAGTATTCAAACTGGAATGATAATATTAAGGACCACTGCATATCAGCATATTGCCAAGGAGACAGCTTTTATAACTGGAAATTATTCTGAGAGGCTATTAAAAATATACATAATGATTCTTCCATCTTCAAAATGATACATAGCAACCAAGAATAAGGACTGAAAGAATGCCTGAGACATCTAAGAAAATCAAAAATGCGAACCAAGCCTACAGTGTGCATACCTTTAAAATACCATCCAAAGTACCCTTGTAAAGGTCCACATGTCCCACGATTGCCCTCTGGTTCATCATGCGAGTTCGAACCACATCAACTGGATTGGAAGCCAGAGCACCAGCCAAGCCGCATGTAAAGCTGGAACTAAAAATGAAAACTTTAAGATAAACCACCTCATTTCCAACCCTGACTAAACAGAAATTACGCCAAACATAAATTCATAACTGTATGATGAGTCAGACTCATCAGATAAAACTTGGCACTTGCCCTTTCATTACAATCTAAAGAGAGAGGAAATGTGTTCTAAAGAAATATCATTCAAAAGGTATCCCTGTGGGGCACCTGGCTGGCTCAGTCCGTAGAGCATGTGACTCTTGATCTCAGGTAGTAAGTTCAAGCCCCATACTGAGTGTAGAGATTACTTAAAAATAAAATCCTTTAAAAAGTATTATGCCCTTCACTTTTCAATCCAAAACTTAGCCTTTGGTTGGGGGCGGGGGGGGGGGTGCAATTTAGAAGTCTAGCAGGATCTCTAAGCAGAAACTAACACACATCATCTATTAGATATATAAGTTTTCATACCACAGCATCATATACCAAATGCGGTATACTTTGAGCGGTAAAGTATCATAAAAGTTCCAATATGAAGAGAATGTAGGATAAGGCTAGCAACAGTCTTTAGCCCAAAAGTGTGGTTTTGTTTCACAGGCCCTATAAATTTTCACTTTTTTCTGATTCTCATTGAGAAAAGTTTGCTTTCTGATCCAAACTTAACCAAAGAAAATAACAGATAAAATTAGATATAGAGGCTGTGTATGAACAAATGCAAATCCTAGACATCTAATAGGCTGTTGTATTAGACACTGCTACCAAGTACAGTGGTAGTACAGTATCTACAGTATCTACCCACAGTACAGTATCTACCCACAGCATCTAGGATCTCTGTACAAGTATTAGAAGGCTTGAAGTTCTGGAGATAAGACAGAGAGGAGCATCTAGACCATCTGTACCCATTATTGATTCTACATGAGGACCTCAGTGAAAGATGCTTTTTGTGCTTAAAATAATGGAAATATGGAATAAGCACAGCCTATAATACTTACACAAAGTGAGTTAAAATTGTGTCTCCCATCACCCCTGACAATATTAAGTGCTTCTTTGTAATATCATAGACTGGTAACTCCACGCCCACAACAATGGCAGCCCGCTGAGCAGTTGGGACAACACCCTGCAATATGTAAGTGATATTACACACCAAAGAAATACACAGGTTAGTGACATAAATTGTAAAAAAAAAAGTGAACAAGGGGCACCTGGGTGGCTCAGTCTGTTAAGTGTCCAACTCTTGATTTAGGCTCAGGTCATGATCTCATGAATTGGATTGTGAGATCGAGCCCCATGTTCAGCTCTGTGCAGACAGTGCAGAGCTTGCTTGGGATTCCCTCTCTCTCTGTCCCTCCCATGTGCACATTCTCTCTCTCTCTCAAAATAAACATTAAAATATGAGAGAGGAGCACCTAGATGGCTCAGTCATTAAGTATCTGACTTCGGCTCAGGTCATGATCTCGTGGTTCGTGAGTTTGAACTCCACATTGGGTGAGCTCACGCCCCGCTTTGGGTGAGCACGAGCCCCATTCCAGGTGAGCCCTTCTCTCTCTCTGTCTCTCTCTACCCCCCCACTCTGCCCCTTGTGGGATTCTCTCTCTCTGCCTCTCGCTCACTTGAGCCCCCTCTCTCTCAAAAAAAAATATGATTTAAAAAACAAATAAATAAAAATAAAACAGAACAAAACAGGTTGGGAGTTGCAAAGTGACATAAAAATCCAAGTCTGGGGGCACCTGGGTGGCTCAGTCAGTTAAGTATCTGACTTCGGCTCAAGGTCATGATCTCAAGGTTCCTGAGTTCGAGCCCTGCACTGGGCTCTCTGCTGTCAGCGCAGAACTCGCTTTGGATCCTCAGGCTCCCTCCCTCTCTGCCTCTCCCCAGTTCTCATGCATACATGCTCGCTCTCTCTTTCAAAAATAAACAAACATTAAAAAAATAAAATAGGGACTCCTGGGTGGCTCAGTCAGTTGAGCATCCAACTTCGGCTTAGGTCATGATCTTGCAGTTCGTGAGTTTCAGCCCCACATGGGGCTCGCAGCTGTCAATGTGGAGCCTGTTTCTGATCATCTGTCCCTCTCTGCCCCTCCCTTGCTCATACTCTCTCTCTCTCAAAAATAAACATTTTAAAAAATAAAATAAAATGTCATTTACATTTGAAAATAACATACCACAGGGACAAGTGCTTTCTGGGATACTTGTTATAAAGTGCTCAATCATTTATAAATTCCCAAATTCAACTCATAAAGTGGAAGTGACGTAGCTGTGCTATCATCAGAAGATGTCTAATTCTGCTGGTCGGGCTGGCTGGCCCAACAGTGCCTTCCTCTTGGACACTTCCACCTACTCAACAGTGTTAGAAGATGATCTTCACAGAAGACTACCTTGCTGTACAGTAACGCCCCAAATTGGAGCCCATGGGCCAAATTCAGGCAACAGACATGTTGTGTGTGGCCTACACAGTGTTTCTAGAAGGCTGAATTAGCTGTCAGTGTATAAAAAACAGGATACTTCCCATAGGAATGCAGATTTTCAGCTTCTCTTGAAAGCCCAAACACTTTGGCCACACTGGACTCCCATCATGCAAGACAACAATGAATAGGGTCCACACTGCTTTCCAGTTCACCAGGGTCCCCATCACTCTCTACCATGTCTCCAACTCTTTCACTTGTGCTGTTATTTCTTACAATGAAGTTAGAAAATAAAATGTTTCCAGTATTCATGTGACAATTAAAGCAGGAAAATAAAACAATGACAAAGGAGACCATGTGTTTGAAGAAAAATTTAAACCTATTTCCGTGTTGAAATGAAAAAATATTCCTGTATTTTTTTTTAAGTTTATTTTGAGAGAGACAAAGAGCGTGTGAGTGGGGGAGGGGTAGAGTGAGGGGGACAGAGGATCCAAAGCAGGCTCTGTGCTGACAGCAGAGAGCCTGATGCAGGGCTCAAACTCACGAACCTCAAGATCATGACCTGAGCTGAAGTCAGATGCTTAACCAACTGAGCCACCCAGTCACCCCTATTCCTATATTTTAATATGCAAATAATACACATCTGTGTCAAAAGAGTACATAACACAATGTACTTCACTTCTTTATCTTACATGCCTGGACGATTTAAGCAGCCTGGATCATGAAAGTAGCTATGTTCCATTCCTCAAAACATTAAACATAGAATTACCATGTGATCCAGCAATCTCGCTTCTGGGTATACACACAAAAGAACTGAAATCAGAGTCTTGAAGAGATATTTTCACACCCATATTCAGAGTAGCATTATTCACAAAAGCCAAGATACAGAAACAACTTAAATGCCCATTAACAGATGAACAGATAAATAAAATGTGGTATATAGATACAATGGAGTATTGTTCAGCCTTAAAAAGGAAGGATATTCTGACAAGTGACAACATGAATGAACGTGGAAAAAATTATGCTAAGTAAAATAAGCCAGTAACAAAACACAAATACTGTATGATTCCACTTACATGAGGTACCCAGAATAGTCAAATTCATAAGAGACAGATAGAAGGATGGTCACCAGGGGGAGGGGAAAATGGGGAGTTGTTTAATGGGTACAGAGTTTCAGTTTTGCAAGAAAAAAGAAATCTAGAGACTAACTGTACAACAATGTAAATGTACTTATCACTACTGAACTGTACATTTAAAAATGTTTAAGATGCTAAGTTTTATGTTACGTGTATTTTACCACAATTAAAATTTTTAACTAAAAATAAAGTAGCTGTGTTTTGACAAAAACTCCCTATTGTCATTCCTGCTTTGTCTTTCCCTTAGCATTAGTTTGTGAAAATATCTAGTTAGGTCCATTTTCTGGTTTTAAATTAGACTAATCAAGAAAGTGCACCCTGTTATCAAAAAGCAAACCTCAAGGATCATTAATGGATGCTAAGACCATTAAGTGAAAGGTTATTAAGTAACAGGATATATGCATGTTGCTAGAGTATCACCCTACAGGTTACCTGCTAATTACAAAGGGGGGAAAATTTTTATCTCTTACAATGGTGAGATCTGGTGGACATCATCTTACCAAATAATCAAACTTGGCATCATTAATTGTAGGACAAAGTAATATGTGCTTCTTGCTTTGATACAATATGAAATATACAGTGTAACCTATGAAGTTCTCCTACCAAAATGTTTAATGTGAATCTAATCAAGTCAACAAACCTAACTTCCAGTTTGAAGGAAATACAGGGGAAACATTCTATAAGAAAACTGGCCTGGTCTCATCAATAAGGAAAATTTGAATACAGACTGGATGTTAGGTATTAAGGACTTGTTAATTTTCTTAGGTGTGATAATGATATCATTATTATGTATTATTATATAGGAGAATGTCCTTATTTCTTAGGAGATGCATAACGAACTATTTAGGAGAGTACCATGATGTCTGCAACTTCCTTTCAAATAAGTTAGCAAAAAAAAAAAAAAAGAATGTGTGTGTATGTTTATTTGTGTACACACATATAAACAGATAAAGCATATATGGCCAGATGTTAACAGTCATTTAATCTGGTTATATAAGGTGTTCACTGTTCTGTTCTTTCAACTTTTCTGTATGTTTAAAATTTTTATAGGAAGTTGGGGAAAAATATGAAGGAAGAAAAAAAAACACAAAGCTCTCTTCTTTAAGAGCCTATTAATGGATTTCCCATTCTACTATCTGTGTATATTCTACAAGTAGTCTTATTAAGTGATTAAAATAAGATAAGTTATAGGAACAAAAACAAAAACAGGAGTAGATAGAAGACTGGAAGATTAAATGGCAAAATGTTAACAGTGATTATCTCTAGTTAATAATACTGGATTTTTTTCTTTTATAGATCTCAATATTTTTAGTACAATTTTTACTTTTTATAAGGTTAAGAAAAGCTGTTTTAGGTAATCAGAGACTATCACAAACATATAGTGCAGCGTTGGTACAAAACTGGCAAAAATATGTATTGAAGAATTAAATTCACTGTGAATTTAAACAAATCAAAATGATTATCTCAAGTAATGTCATTAACTTCTCTCACACAAACATCCCCAAACATTAAGCAGAAATAAAGAAGCTGGAAGTTTTGGTCCTTTCATAGGTGATAAGAAAGTTTCTTACCTTATGTTCTGGGTTACAAAAAATTAAACAGCGTAAGATGACAATTCATAATTTTATGGCTTCGTATAATAAGTATTCTTTGCAAATTTATAGGAAAGGTGCATAAAGAGTACTTACCCTCCACAGACCCCTGGCACCTTCTTGTTGGTATATATCGATGAAGCTGCCAATCATGCTGCCTTGGAACAGACTTCCTTGAGCCTGCATTCGAATCTAAAGTAAGAAGGGGTGAACATTTTGTTTTAACAGAGACCAAAATGAGAGGTTTCACTCATTTAAAATTAAGAAAACAGTATTTGGGAATTCTCAGAAATGTTACCCTGCTATTCTGATGAAATTAATGACAAATTATATATTTTAGAAGTGTAATTTGTGTAAAAGTATGTCTTATAAAAATGATTTTCATCAGGGATGCCTGGGTGGCTCAGTTGGTTAAGTGTCAGACTTCAGCTCAGGTCATGATCTCGCGGTTTGTGAGTTCCAGCCCTGTGTTGGGCTCTGTGCTAACAGCTCAGAGCCTGGAACCTGCTTCAGATTCTGTGTCTCCCCCTCTCTCTGTCCCTCCCATGCTCATGCTCTGTCTCTCAATAATATATAAATGTTAAAAAATTTTTTTTAATTAAAAAAATGATTTTCATTAGCCTCACGTTCCTTATACTAAGTCAATCAATTCTAGAGCTGGAAGAAATTCTGGGAAAAAGAGAACAAGTACTCAGTGAGGGTAGAAAATAATTCTTCTAAAATGTGATTAGTTGGGGCCACTGGGTAGCTCAGTCGGTTAAGCGTCCAACTTTGGCTCAGGTCATTATCTCACCATTCGTGAGTTCAAGACCTGCATTGAGCTCTGTGCTGACAGTACGGAGCCTGCTTTGGATTCTGTCTCCCTCTCTCTCTGCTCCACCCCAGCTTGCATGCACTCTCTCTCTCTCAAAAATAAACAAAAATTAAAAATTAAAAAAAAAGCCACATGAAAGATTTGGTACAATTCCCCCCGTGACTGCACACATAGAATCATAGCAGCCAGTTGTTAAATACTAGTGGCCCAAATGTGGGCCTGATTTTCAGGATGCACAACTCTAGGTTTCAATAAATATCTTTGGTAAATCAGGAGACAACAGCATGTTTTTACGTGGAAAGTCAACTGCTACTACTAAGAGTTTTGAGATAAAAACCTAAACTCAGTTAAATCGGAATAGAAACTATTACAAAGATAAATTTAAAAAACTACAAATATCCTATGGTAAGTAGGAGACTTCTTTAAGGAGGTAATTCCTGAGCAGGGCTGGGACTAGGGTGAAGCAAGTAGGAGACTTCTTTAAGGAAGTGATTCCTGAGCAGGGCCGGGACTAGGGTGAGGCAAGTATGGCACTTTCCTCTGGCACCAAATGTAGGAGGGGGACTCAAAAAAACCTCAGTAATCCAAATAATAATTCAATATTTTAAGACATGAAAATGAATGCAGAAAAACCCACAATGAACCAAATATCAAAAATTTAAAGACAGAATCCAACAGGATGAGATTAAGGTGAGGAGGTGAGCTGAATTATACAAAATATTGATACTTTATTCATCGTGAATAATTTGCATTCATTTTAATTTTTGAAAAATATTGCATAAAAATGTTATCTCTCGGGGTGCCTGGGTGGCTCAGTTGGTTAAGTGTCCAACTTCAGCTCAGGTCATGATCTCCTGGTTCATGAGTTCGAGCCCCACATCAGGCTCTGTGCTGACAGCTCAGAGCCTGGAGCCTGCTTCAGATTCTGTGTCTCCCTCTCTCTCTGCCCCTCCCTGGCTTGAGCTCCTCTCAAAATAAAAAACATTAAAAAAAATTTTTTTAATGTTATCTCTCTTGATTACTGAGGTGGTTTTCTTTTGTGCCCCCTTCCAATTTGCATCCACAAGGAGCACCTCATTTGTCTCATCCTAGTCCTGGCCCTGTTCCTGAGCAGTTCTGAAGGATAAATTCATGAGAAAAGGGGTAAAAGGCATTACAGTCAGAGAGCTATATATACAAAGGCAAGGAAGCAACACATAGATCAAAGAAAGAGCTGTTCAAGGATATACGCAAGAACTGAACAACCCGATTATGATTATAGATCCTATATTAGTACCATCACAGTCTAAGTTTGTGACTCACCCCACCCCCAGCGCCTTCAGCCCTACCCAGGTATAAGAAAGGAAAAGGAGGATTATAGCATGGGTCAATGGTTGTAATTGTACCAGGCAGGTCAAAGGGACAGGAAATTGAAGTGAATCACTTACGTGATTAAATCTAGGATCCACATAGATAAGAAAGGAAGCTTTAGGGAGTTAAGTATTACTGTTCTTGAAAAGGTCAAGTGTAATTATATTGCAAATATTTTAGAGTTTTAGGATACAATCAGTTCTCTTCACAAATACTTACTCTTCAAATCAAAAGTGATAAAAATTCTGTATATATTACTCTCAGTTTAACCTAGAAAGTTCATTTCATATCTTTTCTCCATCAACCATCACTGGTTTCTTTCTTGTGTGCGGTTTTTCATGTCACTCTCTTGGTTCTCAAAACTCTCTGAATTGCAATAGATGTCTCCTTCACTAACCTAACCACCTATGGTTTCAAATAAATAAAGCATATGTCCTCTTTTTTCTCATATTCCCTCTAAAATAACTCTCAAAAACTTGTGACCCTCTCACACATTATAATCATATATTTAGTGCTTTTAATTAATCCTAAGTTTAAATAAGTTAGTAACTATGTAGAAACTGTTAACCATTTTATGAGATAAAATAAGATGAAGATTAATATTATAAAATGAATGTTTCATCCTGTCTTTTGATAAAATCTGAAAGAAATCCAATTATATTTTTAAAAATCAATACCACTAACCTATACTGTTAGTCAGAATATCCCAACACAAACCAAAATATACCATTTAAAAGCCAAATCTCATCCTTAATGGAAATATAGGTAAGACAAGAAAAGACAGATGCATTATAGACTAAGGTACCTCAATTAGCTATTAAAGGAGTCTTCTCCAAAAACTATATTTTGATGTATCCCTTTGTTTGGTACCCCAGATTACACCACTGGTCAATATACCATACTGAGATTTAAAATGGGTTGGGAGTATGCCTTTCTTTTGTAAAGTGGGAAAAGAACTATTAAAAACACAAGTTCTTTCTCAGATCAATTTTAGAAGAATACAAATGGAAATGAGGTATCTGAAAACTGATTCCCTTAAAATTACATAGTCCTTGGAAAGAATCTTATACAGCTTTGCATACTCTAAAGACCAAAGGATCAGGGGCGCCTGGGTGGCGCAGTCGGTTAAGCGTCCAACTTCAGCCAGGTCACGATCTTGCGGTCCGTGAGTTCGAGCCCCGCGTCGGGCTCTGGGCTGATGGCTCAGAGCCTGGAGCCTGTTTCCGATTCTGTGTCTCCCTCTCTCTCTGCCCCTCCCCTGTTCATGCTCTGTCTCTCTCTGTCCCAAAAATAAATAAACGTTGAAAAAAAAATTTTTTTTTTAAATAAATAAAAAAAAAAATAAAGACCAAAGGATCAATGCATATCATAATAAATTGACTATTATTTACTGAGCATCTACAATCTACCAAGTGTGATAGGCAGTCTACACATATTATCTCTAATCCTAAACAAACCTATGCAATAGGTACTAAATTATCTTCATTTTACAAATGAGGAAACTAAGGCTTAACACAGTTAAGTGATTTGCCAAAGGTTTTACAGCTGGCAAGTGGAGATCTGACTCAAAGTTCATGCTCTTTTCACATCACATTGCATACATCCAATGCTACCAGACCTCTCTTACCTTTAGTACATCAGTGGGGTTGGCTATAGCGGAAGATATCACTCCTGACACTACCCCACAGATCATATTAATTAGAAGAGTTTCATCTGTAAAAAGGAAAAAAAATTCTGCTTGTATTAAGTACTAGTTTCTGAGAATAAAGTACTGATCTTTCAGAGAAAGGGAACCCTGGGCAGAGAATTGACTGTGAGAAATGAACCACAAAGCTTATGAAAATTAAAAAAAAAAAACTCAAATATTTCTAGATCCCATATCATCACTGAAACATAAAAATTATAAAACATAAATCACTATTTTTTAAAGGCAGTTCTAAAGGACACTAGCACATGTCCTATTATTCTGTATAGAGCAACTGGCAATAACCCACATAAATTCAGAATATGGTATTTCTTCCTCAATCATTTCAAACACCTAAAAAATTTTTTTAAGTATTTTTCTGGAGAATCATCAACTCTAAAGACGTAGCAACAGAATTTTAAAAGGTAAAAGCTTACGGGTAACAGAAAAAAATTACTTAAATATTAATTTTGACTGGCCTTCATATCTACTGGCCTCTATTTACAGGTTTCTGTAGTTCAAATGTGAAAAACTAGTCACTTGAAATTAAATCCACTCAGCCAAAAAAAAAAGAAAAAGAAAAAGAAGAAGAAGAAACAGAGCATAATATTCTAAAATGAAAATTCCATCTTCACCATGCCTTCTTACCATGGAGAGCCTACAAACAGAAACTAGGTAAACCCAAGTGAAGCATCTGTGAAAGGAAATTATTTTAGGAAGTAAATCCTTCAGAATCCTCAAAGAAGAGGCTCCAGAGAAAGTCAATTTAGGACAATCAAGTAACTCAAAGGACATTACTAATCAAAAGGCTCTCCAGCTATCCACAACCATGCAACAGCCCTGTGGTAAAATAACCATTTAGTACAATATCAGGCTAGAAATGCTACAGCAACAATAATAGAGACATAGGATAATGCTGAATGTGGGTAAGGTGGTCATAGGTACAACAGAATCTAGAATAGTCTAAAATTACTCCATCTAACAAAAGCTTATCAAAATTGGCAGCTACAGAACTGCTTATAGTTGAAGTCTTTTTGGCAATGAACATAGTGTTAATTTTCTGGACAAACTTGTCATGTTCCCTCTGTGATGACCAGAAGCCTTTTTTTTTCTTTGATAGAAAAAGGGACAAACTTAAAGAGCAGGTCCTTCTAACTCATAGATCACTCCTGCAAGGATTAATCCCAAGTCAGTATGAACTCGATTTGTCCTTGCAATGACTGTCATCCACTCTCAAGCATCCTATGATGAATGCTTCTTAGTAAGCATGATTTTGATAATCCCTCTGAGTATCACCCTAAAAGAGAAGAAGTCTATACTGACCTTCTAGACGTTCTACAAATAATCTCTTCAAGCTTTGGTAAATGCCAATTTTGATGGTGCCATATGATGCCTGTCTAAGCAAAGCAGGAGCGATTCTACCAAAAAAAGAAAGAAAAAGTCAATTATACTCAATGTGCACTTGCAGATTAAACACATCTAGATAGTCTACTTATTTCCATTACTCACCTCATTCCACCCAACTACTTCAGAATATGCATTTATTCAAGCATAGTGGGACATTCACCAAGAGACAGCACATTTGGATCATAAAACAAAACTCAACTATTTTTTTTATTTTAAGTTTATTTATTTATTTAAAGAGTGAGCGAGTACAGGGGAGAGGCAGAGAGAGAGGGAGAGAGAGAATCCCAAGTAGGCTCCATGCTGTCAGCACAGAGCTCGACACAGGGCTTGAACCCACAAACCATGAGATCATGACCTGAGCCAAAATTAAGAGTCAGACACCTAACTGACTGAGTCACCCAGGCACCCCAAAACTCAACAAGTTTAAAAGAATTGAAGTCATATAGAGTACGTTCTCTGACTATAATGGAATCAAACTAGAAATCAGTAAGGAAAATCCTCAAACACTTGGAAATCAAACATCACATTCCTAAATAATCCATGGTTCACAGGAAGTCTCAAAGGAAATTTTTAAAATACATAGAACTGAATGAAGATGAAAATTGAACCTGTTAAAATACATAGGGCACAGCCAAAGCAATGCTCAGAGGGAAATTTACGTCACGAAATGCTTACATTAGAAAGCAGGGAAATCCCAAATCAACATAAGTTCCTAACTCAAGAAACTAGAAAAAGAAGAGCAAAATAAACCCAAAGCAAGCAGAAGGGGAGGAAATAGTAAAGAGCATAAATTAATAAAACTGAAAACAAAAATAGAGAAAAATCCAGCTTTTTTGAAAAAAATCAATAAAATTGATAAACCTCTAGCAAGGTTCATAGTAATAAAAAGATGGAAGTCACCAATATCAGGAATGAAACAAGCAACAGCACTACAAATTCTGCAGCCATTAAAAGAATAAGGGAATACTACTATAAACGACTTTATGCTCATAAATTCAACAACTCAGAAGAAATGGACTAATTCCTCAAAAACTACAAACTACCAAAACTCAGAATGAAACAGATAAAAATATAGGAATCATTAAAAAAACATGAAATAGATCATTTGAATAGTCTCATAACAATTAAAACATTTTAATTCATAATTTAAAAGTTCCCATAAAGGAAATCTCCAGGCCCAGACAATTTCAATGGGGGAATTCTACCAAACACCTAAAAAAATCAACACTAATCTTACATAATCTCTTCCAGAAAAAAGGAGAGGGAATACTTACCAATTCATTTTATGAGGCTAGTATTACCCCAATACCAAAACCAGACAAAAAGAGTACAAAAAGGAAAAACTACAGGAAAATATCTCTCATGAATTTAGATGCAAAAATCCTTAACAAAATATTAGCAAATTGAATCTAGCAATGTAGGAAAAGAAGTACACACCATTATTCACCTCATGGAGATTTTTTAAAAATCAACCTTACTTCCTAACAGCTGTACATATATCTTTCATCTATCAAGAAGATACTAGAGCCAAGATTTCACCATATTTAAGTTCTGCTTATAAACTGAAGACATTCTCACTCATACCCCCTTTGAGATTCTTCCAAGTTGCAGAACTATACTTTAGTAGTTATAAATAGAAAGACGACAGCAGCTTGGATGGTTAAGATTTTAAAAATGATGACTAAATATGCATATTTCTGACTTTACTGCTTGCTATTAGAAAAAAATAATCTTGTGATTGTCCATGCTGATTAAAGAACAAGGTGAAACAGATGATCCATGATTCACTTGCTTCGAGATGTATTACTTGATTTTTTTCCCTAAGAAAATTGTCTTTCAAAATTAAGTCTAACATAGGTTAATAATAAAATTGATGTCCCTTCTCTGAGCAGTAAACTGGTAACCTAGATGCAGGAGTGGCCTAGGAAACTGGCAGCAGATACATGACAAAATGGACAATAAACCACAAACCTATAACTAATTAAAAATTGACAAAAAAAGATCGGTCTCCCTCTCTCACATTCTGCATTTTATGCTTAAACTACCAGAATAGTATTTCTTTAAAGAAGAAAATTTTAAAAGAAGTATTTGGCAACTCAGGAAGAATACCACAGAAATGTAAGCTGTTAATTGGTGCTGCTATTCACAGGGGCTATTGATGACTCTCAGGAAAACAGGAGAAAGCCAATGCTGCAATGAGATATCCATTTTAAAATATATCACGCAAAGCCAGATGAACACAAAATCTAAAGCTCAAGACTTACAAGCAAGTGAAATAGAAACTTGCACAGGAATATTGAATTACAAGTTAGAATGGTGAATATGAAGGGCACACACTATCAGACCACTGAAATACATAGTTTCTTTAAAAAGTGTTTTGGGGCGCCTGGGTGGCTTAGTCAGTTAAGCGTCTGACTTAGGCTCAGGTCATGATCTTGCGGTTCGTGGGTCTGAGCCCCGCGTCGGGCTCTGTGCTGACAGCTCAGAGCCTGGAGCCTGCTTCAAGTTCTGTTTCTCCCTCTCTCTGCCTTTCCCCTGCTCATGCTCTGTCTTTCTCTCTCAAAAATAAATAAACATCAGAAAAATTTTTTTGAAAGTGTTTCTATTCAAGAGATAAAGAAAGAATCCAGTCTCACCCAGAATACAAAGCCAATACGCCTTCTTCTTTATAGATTCGGAACAAGGCATGAAACATTCCTCGGTATTTTATTTCTTTAAAACGGACATCAATGCTTTGGCCCTGAACTTGAAGGCGTGTTTTAGTCAGGTCCACAGGGAAAGTTCCTATGAAAGAGCACACTGATTTATAAGTTTCTCCAAAGAGTCATGGTTAAATTTTGGCTGAATTTAAGCCAATGACAATTTGAAAACATAAGATGAAGTCCTTTTTATAACACATAGGGGATATCTCTACTAAGAGTACCACTTTCAGAAGAGTTGTATATGGTAAAGTGAAATATACTGTACTGTATCTAGGCAGTAGGATTTGGCCCACAGTATAGTTGAAACTGATATAATAAAATGCTTTAAGATGGTCCTAATATACTGCAAATACAAAATAATTTAAATGATGTTTTAATTTCATCTTTAACATAATACAGTTTGGCATTTGAATCTTCCTCTGCACCCCCCCCCCCCGACCTTGACTCCCCACTTCTTCATAAATCTCTCTAATTTTTCACAAAGAAGATGGGAAAGCATGGGATTGCTGTTCCAGGTACTCTTATATACTATTATAAAGTTTTGTGAGTTTTTTTTTCTTTTATCTGTTTACAAGAAACAAATAGTTCCCTAATATTATGAAAGATAACAGCAAAGTCCTACTTGGCCGACTCATATTGGTTCTACATTTAATTCTGGACTAATAACCAGAAATTCTGGGAAATGTCTTTAACCAAACTTCTTTAGTTACCTCCACACACAAAAGTGGTCATTACATTGACAAAATGTGTTGCAGGGAATATTTCGAAGTCTAAAACTAACAAGGTGATTATGTAGCTCTGGTCACTTATGACTTTGGTATCATAACACCAGAGCATGTGCCAAGAAAGTCAACAAAGATTAATGGGTTGGGTCACTTACAAATAGCTTAGGAAAGAGAAAATTGGGAGATGAAAAAACACAATCTAAAAAATATTTCCAAATTAAAATCAAATAGAGAAAAATCCAGTTTGATCTTATTAATCAATTTTCTTCTAAAATGGGACAGAAAGGCGCCTGGGTGGCTCAGTCGGTTGGGCGTCCGACTTCGGCTCAGGTCACGATCTCGTGGTCCGTGAGTTCAAGCCCCGCGTCGGGCTCTGTGCTGACAGCTCAGGGCCTGGAGCCTGTTTCAGATTCTGTGTCTCCCTCTCTCTCTGACCTTCCCCCACATGCTTTGTCTCTCTCTGTCTCAAAAATGAATAAACGTTAAAAAAATTTTTTTTTTTAAATGGGACATAGGTTTGAAAAAAGAAGTCTGGGGGTGCCTGGGTGGCTCAGTCGGTTAAACAGCCGACTTTAGCTCAGGTCATGATCTCACAGTTCGTGAGTTCAAGCCCCCCACTGGCTCTGCACTGACAGTGCAGAGTCTGCTTCAGATTCTGTGTCTCCCTCTCTCTCTGCCCCACCCTCCACTCATGCTTGCTTTCTCTCTCTCTCAAAATAAATAATAAACTTTTAAAAAGAAAAGAAAAAAAGTCTGAATACTAAGAAAGTTATAAACAACTTAGCATAAAGGAAAGACCATTAGTACTAAAATATAGCAGAAACCCCTATATTATCGAACTCCCTTTATCTTTTCATGTACATTACTTAAACCTAGAGCAAATTAACAAATCATTAAACTATAAAAAAAATCTTCCTAAGTTCGACTTTTATTATTAAAATGTTTTTTAACATTTATTTATTTTTGAGCAACAGAGACAGAGCACAAGTCGAGGAGGGGCAGAGAGGGAAGGAGACAGAATCTGAAGCAGGCTTCAGGCTCTGAGCTGTCAGCACAGAGCCTTATGCGGGGCTCAGACCCACGAACTGCGGGATCATGACCCGAGCCAAAGTCGGATGCTTAACCAACTGAGCCACCTAGGCACCCCCTAAGTTTGACTTTCTTAACCTCACTCACCATACCATTAGTAGTACTTTTTTAGAAAATATTACTCAATGGCTAAGAGACAATAGTTTTTAAAACAAAGAGAGTGAGCTTCTTTTCACTTTTTCTCTAATTTTCACCAAAAATAACTGTCACCATAAGCTACCATCTATACCATAAGAAGCAGATTTGTCAGTTTTCACATTCTTACCAAACTCAGCAACAATAGAGGCAAGGCCGCCATATACAAAGGGTTTCCAATTCAGACCAGACATCTCATGGCTTACAGTGGCACTTTTCTGGGGCTAAAAATAAACACAAATCAGAACAAGGCACAAGAGTGAGGAGCATTTGTTAGTGTTTGATCACATTATTTATATCAACAAAATTAGTAAATGAAGCAGATGTAGAGGAAAAACCCTACCAAGTGGAATGAAACAAAATGGGGGATCCTGTTTTATGTACTGGATGATCATGAATGTGTTCTTTACTGCCACTCTGTACGGGTAGGCGTGCAATTCCCTCAAAGATCAACTTGTGCCCTTTTTTCTCTAGTTTCTTTAATGTTATCCATAGCCCCACCCAAAGAAGAGGTTTCAGTCCATCCAGCACAACCAACTTAGACATTCAACTAGACAATTACAAGTGAAGGAACCTGGAGTTCAAATTATATAGGCTGAGGCATCTCATAAAAGCAGTTCATGGTATTCAGTTATCTTGATTCAGGTGCAAAGCAAAGGCTGACACCACTACCCTCTCATATTCTTAGCCCTCTCATCTCTCCACTAAACTGCAGGGTTTTAATTCATCTAGCTACTTCTAACGATGCACAGCTTCTCCCCACAAAGCCCAAGCTAAGCTAAGTATCTTTTCATCTTCTTCTGGTTCCCAGAGGAATGAAAATAATATAAATGATGTCTCTCTTCTCCCTGACATTTAACTTACATTCATCTAGTGACTCTTTTTCCTTGGTCTTTTTAAAGCACATACATACAAATAATGTTTTTCTTTGATGTTCTTACTTTTTAACAATGTATTCTATTCCCAGTCCCCTTGCCTTCTTCCCCATCCCACCCCCATTAGACCTGTCATCTTCAATCTTTTCATTTTTGTTTTTCCTATCACTCAACTATTTCTCTTGGATTCTTTTCCCCACAGTTCTGCCCTCTAGATCAGTGGTTTTCCAATTTTATGTGCACCAGGATGATCTAGAAGAGAGATTAAAACAGAGTGTTGGGCCACCCTCAGAATTTCTGATTAGTGGTCTGGGTCCTGCCTGAGAATATGCAAGTTTTCAGATAATGCTGGTGCTTCCATCCTTTAAGAACTACTACTGTTCTATGCATTGCCTCCTAAATCCTGGTCCAGCTGGAAGTAATCTTTTAAGACGGACTCTCAGATTTCTTTTAAATATTCCTTTTTCAGAACTTCACAGTACATATACTATTGAATTTCAAAAATGTCTTCCAATGTTTTATGGTCAGGAATAAAGACTCTGAAGTAAGACTACCTAAGTTCAAACCCTGACACTACCACTTACTAGCTCTGTGACCAAGTTACTTAACCACTCTATGCCTGGGCTTTCTGAACTGTAAAATGGGGATAATTATAAATCCTATATTATAGGGTTGTTGTGAAAATTAAATGATATATGTAAAATACATGAAAAAGTACCTGCCACCTAGTTCAACTTTTTTTAAGTTTATTGTTGCATGCTCTTCAGACTGAGCCAGCCAGGCGCCCTCTAGTTCAACTATTAGCTATTATCATTACTACATTTTGAAAAGTACTAAAATTTACATTTTAGCAGATATTACTTACTGCCCACCTCCCCCACAGCCCAATCTGAGGTGAGCACCATTGAGTCACAGTCTCTTTTTAGAGGAGACAAGGTTTTGCTTTATTTCCCCAGAAGGAAATCTCTGTAACTAAGCACAAATGAACAATTTCCCAAAAGAGGATAGCAAACATGCAGACAAATGTTTTAGTTAGAGGCCACAAATAATTATGGAATAATTATGGATTATGGAATAATAATTATGGAAATAATATTCCATAATTATGGAAACTTCCTTTCAAGCTTAGTGGGATCAGCCAGTCCATCTGATATACAGAGTCGGGAACAGATAGCTCTTTTGGAGGAAAATTATTGAAAGGAATTCTGGAAAACAAAGCAGGAATAGGCACTTCTAGTACCAGCTACAGTCTGAAATGAGTCTTGAGTACTAAATATTATCTTATTAACATTTTCAGTTATGCGCACATTTTATTACAATTAACAGTAACACACGACACACACAGCGAGAGGGGAAGCATGGAAAAACAAGGACCATGACATATCCCCTCTCTTAGTTTGGTCAATGGAGAGGGCATTTTCCCCCCACAATTTAGAGATTTCCCAAAACAGTCAAGCATTTCAAATGGCTGCTATGCTTCTCTCCAAAGCTTTCTTTTTACAACTTCTTTCAATTCATCTCATTACAGAGAAAGCCTCTATCGGAACTTTATTACCTGCTACCCAGACTTTTAATAAGGAAGATGTGCTCAGGGAACAATAATAATAAATCAGTTAAAGGCAGGGGGCAGAGCCATAGCAGGGAATAGAATCTCAAGTCAGTTGGCCCAATGGTTCCTTAATGAAGTTTTTACAATTCTGAGATGAAATAAAGAAAATAAGGTCACCTAATACCTTTTTCTTCAGCCAAATGTACTTAATTTAAAGGACTATCTATTAGGAAATCCTGTTCTTCCTACTCCTGGAGCATTTTTTAAAATCACCTTTCTTGTATGAAATATAGTTGGTAGTTGACTTTGTTTAGTGCCTTTCTTAGCAAAATAAGACTGGCTACCTTAATTTATGTCTCCTCTCCACACTTTCATTTAAATCTTATTGATCCATGAAATCCAAAATTCTGAGGACCACTGGCCAAATTTGACACTGCTACCACTGTCACCTCCCCACCCCCATCTGACAGTAAAATCCCTTTTCCTCCAATGTTAGGAAAGAATCTTGTTACAAAAAAGTCCTTTATCATCTTTAGTTAGGTCTGATTTTAAACCTTCTTTCCTCGTACTGAGCCAAAAGTCTGCCTTCCTCTAGTTTTCACCCATTTGGGGAGGTAATATTAAACGAATGTATTCTTTTTCCCTACAGGTCCTTCAAGTATTTAAAGACAGCTATCATGCCCTCCTATATCTTATCTTTCTCAGGGTAAATATCCACAATAGTTTTCATCACTCACTATATTATACTTCAATTACTACAGCTGAAAATGGCAGTCATTTTTGTGAGACCATATCACACTACTGAATCATTAAAATGTCACCTTAAAACCTTTAAGTCTGCATACATGTCATGTCATACCTATTCCACAGTTGTGCAATGTTTTTAGAACCTTCATTCACCCCCTTGTATATCTTAATTTCAGGCACACAGGATGAGGCTTATCTTCCAGTTGCTCCATGTTATTTTTCTCTTAACTAGCTAAGATCCCTGAAGGCAAACACCATGTCTCACAGTACTTTTCATAACCCTTAGAATAGCTTGCACAGAATTGGGTATACATCTATTAAATACTTGGTTGGTTCCCGTGTAATATCCTTTATCTATGTATGCAGTGTGTACGTAAAAGATTATGTGAGAACTTAGAAAGTTAACTTGCTGGACCAAAGCAATGCTACACTCTGTAAACAACATTTTGTTTTTGTTGATCGTCAGAGGTTCTCTGCCTAATTCTCTTCCGTTGATTTTGTTACAGAGAATTACTTGTGTAAAAGACCCCAAGCACACTAAAAATGATTTTTACTTGTGAGGGCTATCCCCAGATATGGGTAAAAGGAAACGAACCACATCTGAATTAAAACAGAAACCTTAAATATTCATTGCATAAAGAAGCCAATGAAAATGTATTTAAAATGCAAACGTGTATACTGAAGTCTGACTAAGGAAAATCTGATAGCCTAGAGAGTGGAAGAAAGTCCTAGAATACAAGTTACATAGCCCTACATTACTCCAAAGATCTGGTCAGAAAAATCTTGAGTGTTTTTCTCACTTTCTCCTTTTAAAAAGAGTAGGCATTATAGATACTCAGACTTGGGAAGTAATAATGGAGAATGAAGCAAATATTTATTGAAAGCATACAAAATGCCCAAACCTGCAACATGCTATGAGTATAAACCTCATGTTAAGAAAAAAAAACAGAACACATGCTCTAACATCAGGACAGTATTTATCATTCAACCTATCTTTCCTGGATAATCAAGGAGATTGGGGTGGGGATAAAGTTGTATGAAATTGAGTACTTGCCTTTCAAGAGCTTATAGTCTGGTGGAAGAAATCAAAGTTTCTCATTAGAGAAAAAATTAAGTATTAAATTACATAGTACAAACTGTAAGAGCAGAAGCATGGTAAAGGAGACAATCAGCATGAGCCTGAATAATTTGAAAGGCTTGTGGAGATGAGAGAACTTAAAATGGGCCTTGAGAGAGTACAGGTAGAATCAGGATAGGTCTAGGTAAGGGAGGAGTGGAGGAGGAAAAGAGGATGAACAGAGACACAAACATGGTGGGGGGGGGGGGGGGGGACACAGCATGTGGAGGCAGGCATCAGTATAGCTTGTTCTGAGAAGGAATATTGCAACCTAACCTGAACAGAGAATTCTCTTAACAGATTGATACAATTATCAGACAAGAAGTATGATAAAGAAACAGGCTGAAAGGCTTGAAACCAAAATGTGTGTTTGGCAGGGTGGGAGGGAGGCTGTAAGTTTTTGAACAGGGAAGGGACTTGGGGAAATCCACCACATTTTAGTTAGCCTACTCAGGCTGCCGCAAACAGTGGATTCCAAACAGGATAGGCAAGGAAACTAGCTTAGGATGTTGTGAAGTAAAGCAGACAAGATGCTTGTTGACAATGAGGTTAGAGATAAACTTCTAAAATGGAGACACAAAGGAACTTGATGATGTAGGGAATGAAGACAAAAGTTCACAATAACTCTAAGCATCCCTAGCCTGGAAAAAAAAAAAACAAGGAAACACTGACAGCAAGCTACAAACGTCCCTGCTGTTTGTTACCTTATCTGAGAAACTAATTCATGTTGAGAATAGCTGTCATCCCAATTAGTTAGCTGAACTGCATTTTAATAGATGCCTTCAATGCCTTGACCTCAAAGAGTGGCAGGGGGTAGAAAACTGAAGGGGAGCATCTTTTAACAGCATCCCTCACACTAACACAATGGAGGTGTTTGCTTACTCCGCTTACAATCACGGCCGCCGTTGCAAACTTCACCCTTAGAAAAATTAGGATTATTCCAGGAAAGATACCCATTCACCCTCTGGGTAGCAGGATCTTGCCAGTTCCTCAGCTGTCAGAGCGAGTTCGTGGAGAGAAGGGAGGCGCCTGAAGAAGGCGGCCTCCCAAGGGGGTCGAGGAAGCAGGGTTCAATCGAAGAAGTAAAACCACCGATGCCAGAAGAGTGAAAGACAGGGAAGGGACTCGGCTGAGGGGAGAGAGAGATCAAAGGACCGTTAAGCCCCTCCCAGGCCGGGAACCAGGCCAGCCCGGCCCCGCGCGGCCTGGCGCGGCCCAGCCCCGCTCCCCAGCCTGGATGTCCAGGAGCTCCCCCTCACCTGCTCAGGCTCAGCGGACGACTGGGAAGCCGAGGCTCCCACAGTCGGAAGCGGCACCGCAACGCCAACCCGGAAGCATTGAAACCAACGGAAGTAACCAAGTTGTCGCCTCGGCAACGGTGGTGGCTCCGGCATTCCAACACCGCCTCCTCAAAGCCTAGAAAAGAAGGCGCAAAATGAGAGGCGGGAACTACAGAGGTCTAAGCGGGGGAGTCGAGCAGGCTGCGGGTGCAAAGGCTCAGAGAGGGCAACCTAACTTTTGGGATGTGTAGGGAGAAAGAAGGAAGGCGTGACAATTTGGCAGCTTCTGCAGTTCACGTGCTCTCCAGTTGGGGGCAGACATGTCTCCTCGTTCCCGCGTTACCAGACAACTGGCGCGTACCAGGACTAGTGGGGGGGGGGGGGGGTGCGGCGCGTACTAGGAGCAGGAAGGGGGGGTGGCGACGCGTATTGGACTAGGAAGGGGGGGCAAGAAGAGTGGGGCCAGCCAAAACTAAGGGACGCGAGGGGCCTGCAGACCGTAGTGAAGGGGTGGGGCAAGGCGCCTGCGCGCAAAGTACGAAAAAGGAGGGAAAGTTAGGGGGGCGGAGCAAAGGAGTTAAAAGTAGGAAAATGAGGGTAAGGAGTGAGCAGTATTTAATGAAGTGTCCGAAGTCGTTAAGAAAATAAAGATCAAGTAAGTAAATAAACCTCAGCACCGACTAGACGCCAGGTATTAGCGACTGAGGACTCAGACTCAGGCCCTGTACTCAAAGCACACGATTGAGAAAAAGCAGATTGGAAACAGAAAGTGGGACCACAAAAAGTTAGTCTTGAGAGTATAAGTGCTGACGGGGGAGTCCAAGCTAATCCGAACCTCACAACCAGCCAGAGAATGACGAGCGAGCGAGCCAGTTGACCAAGCCCACTGACCAGCTTCTGGCCCCCTGGTACCAGAAAGAATGGTTGCAAAGCACCCTGGGTAATTCTGTTGGCCAATGGACTACTTTTGATTTTCAAACCTCACACGCGAACGTTCCGAAATCACACGAGGATACGAAACAACAGGGCTTATGTGGTGAGTACAAGGAAAAGCGGGTAAATGCCAGGAACATCACATAAGTGATTGTTGAATTAACAATCACATAAGTGATTGTTCAATTAATCCTTGGAATACCTTTGTTGTGAAAGGACCTTTCTCATTTTAGTCAACACCTTGGTTTTTACCCCTATTAAAAAATTTCTTCGGGCAGCACACATAATACCACCTAACGTACAATGATTACCAAGCATGAGGCAAATAGCTTCATGTGCAGACAACTACTCAATGAGACAGGTACTATTATTTTCCCCTTTTGGTAGATGAGAAAACTGAGGTCTTAAGAAGTTACTAGAGTAACTTGGTAATGGCAGAGCTGGGATTCAAATTTGGGTCTGACTCAAGAGCCTAGGCTCTTAACGACCATGCTATACTGATTCAGCTTTAATAATTCCCTTGTTACTTTCAAAAACTTTCTTACTAAAAATAGATAATATAAAAACCATGTGCATGCATTACAAAATTTGAATTCCCTTCCATTTACATCTAAGCAAAGCACTCCCTTCCAGCCAAACAGGCTCATAGCTTAGAATCCCTATTCGGAAGAACTGTACTCTCTCCAATGATGTGAAGTCTATGTCTCCAGTGGGGACCTGGTCTTGTCCCTCACATCCAGGTCACCGAACCTTGTAGAATTTAGGCCCCCTCTGTGAGCAAATCACCCAATTTTTCTACAAGACAGCACTTTTGCCTCCTCAGCCACTGCTACCACCAGCTAATCTCACTCATCACCTAGATAAACCTGTTAAAAAGGAACTTTGTTTTCAAATGACTTATTTTAAAAGTTCTACAAGGGGCGCCTGGGTGGCGCAGTCGGTTGGGTGTCCGACTTCAGCCAGGTCACGATCTCACGGTCCGTGGGTTCGAGCCCCGCGTCGGGCTCTGGGCTGATGGCTCAGAGCCTGGAGCCTGTTTCCGATTCTGTGTCTCCCTCTCTCTCTGACCCTCCCCCATTCATGCTCTATCTCTCTCTGTCCCAAAAATAAATAAACGTTGAAAAAAAAAATTTTAAAAAAATAAAAAATAAAAAAAAAATAAAAGTTCTACAATAGATGAATTTAAAATAGCATTTGTAGCACCATTATAAACACATACCACACTTTTATTTAACACATTTGCTATTTGATTGCTTAGTTTATTCTCAACATTTTTCTAAAACATACAAAAGATCTAATCCTCATTATCAAAGTTGGCTATTTTCCTTTTTAATTACCTTCTATTTGTAGTCTCTATCACACAGACCAGTATTTGATTATACTCTGTCTTGTGTTATGCCTGAATTCTGATATCTCCAAGAGATAAAGTATTGAAGAAGATAGAATACTGGAATCTTCAAGTTGGAAGGAGATTTAGAGGTTGCTTCTATAATATTCATTATGAACAGTTATTCAGTCTCTGTTAGAATACTTCCAGTGTAAGTATACATCACAAGTCAGCCATTATACTATTTTTATTCAATGACACAAGAGAGTGAAAAGGCAAGGTACAATCTGGGAAAAGAGATTTTTAATCCATATGTCCTACAAAATCTCACATCCATTATAAATAAAGAACTCCTAAAACTCAGCAATAAAAACAGAGACACCTCAGGGCGATTGGGTGGCTCAGTCTGTTAAGTATCTGACTCTTGATTTCAGCTCAAATCATGATTCCAGGACTGTGGAATCAAGCCCCATGCCAGGCTCTGCACTGAGCGTGGAGCCTGCTTAAGATTCTCTCTCTCCCTCTGGCCCTCTCCCCGACTCTTGAACATGTGCTCGCTCGCTCTCTCTCTCTAAAATAAAATTTTTAAATAAAAAGAAACACAGGCAACTCAGTGTGTATATAGAATATCATTCATAGAAAAGAATGTGATCCTGCCATTTGTGACAATATGGATGTATCTAAAGGGTTTTGTGCTAAAACAAGTCAGACAAAGACCAATACCATATGATTTCAATTATTTTTTTAAGTTTAGTTATTTATTTTAAGAGAGAGAGAGAGAGCAGGGAAGGGGCAGAAAGAGGGAGAGAGAATCCCAAGCAGGCTCCACAGAGACCAATGTGGGGCTCAAAACCACAAACCATGAGATCACGACCTGAGCCAAAATCAAGAGTCAAACGCTTAAGTGACTGAGCCACCCAAGTGCCCCTGATTCCACTTATATGTGGAATCTAAAAAACAGGGGAGCATGGGTGGAACAGTCCGTTAAGTGTCTGACTTCAGCTCAGGTCATGATCTCATGGTTCATGAATTCCAGCCCCAAGTTGGGCTCTGCGCTGACAGCTCGGAGCCTGGAGCCTGCTTCAGATTCTGTGTCTCCCTATCTCTCTGCCCTTCCTCGGCTTGTGTTCTCTCTCTCTCTCACAAAAGCAAATAAGTAAGCATTTAAAAAAAAAAACAGGAATCTGAAAAACAAACAAAAAAACCCGAGGAGTCATAAACACGGAGAACAAAACCAGTGGTTGCCAGAGGGGAGGGGGATGAGGGAATGGGCAAAATAGGTGAAAGGGATTAATAGGTACAAACTTCCAGTTATGAAATAAATTACTCACGCAGATGAAAAATACAGCATAGGAAATATAGTCAATAACATTGTAATAATGTTGTATAGTGACAGATGTAAGTACACTTACCATGCTGAGCAATGTGTAAACATATACAATTGTCGAATCACTGTTATACACCTGAAACTAATATAACATTGTATGTCAGTTCTACTCCAATAATTAAAATTTTTTTCAGGGCGCCTGGGTGGCTCAGTCGGCTAAGTGTCCGACTTCGGCTCAGGTCATGATCTCACGGTTCATGAGTTCAAGCCCCCTGTGCTGTGCTGACAGCTCGGAGCCCAGAGCCTGCTTCAGATTCTGTGTCTCCCTCTCTCTGCCCCTCCCCTGCTCATTCTCTCTCTCTCTCTCTGAGTAAACACTAAAAAAATAAATAATCTAAAAAAATTTTTTTCTTAAGTCTGCATACCCGTGAAAAAAAAGACAGGAAACTCAATTTTTTTAATGGGGAAAATACTTGAAACACACTTCATAAAAGAGTACGCCCAAATGATCAAAAAGCATATGAATAAGTGTTCAGTATTATTAGGCATATAGAAAATTAAAATTAAAATCACAATACAAACCCACCAACATGGCCAAAGTTAGAAGGACTGACAAGAAGGGGGTTGGTGGAAAGCATCTCAAATTCTTTTACACTGCTGGTGGAAGGCTGTATTAGTTTTCTATTGCTGCATAAAAAATACTGCCACAAATTTAGCAGCTTAAAACACCACACATTTATTGTCTTCTGGTTTCTGCAGATTAGGAATCCAGGCACATCTTAATGGAGTCCTGGGCTCTGGGTCTCACAAGGCTGCAATCAAGATGTTTTTATCTCAAGACTTGATTAGGAAAAAATTCACTTCCAAGCTCACTCAGGTTGTTGTGAAATTCACTTCCTTGCAGCTGTAGCACTGAGGGCTTCAGTTTCTTGCTCGATGTTGGCCAGAGGCCACTCTCAGCTCCTGAGGTTGTCCCAGTTTTCTGCAACATGGCCCTTTCCATGGGCAGTTCACAATATGGCCACTAGCTTCTTTCACATCAGCAGAACGAGAGCCTAAGATGAGGTTTTATCGACACAGAATTTAGCGGGACAATTATTTTCCGTGATGAAGTCTAAGATTATAAAAAAGTACATAGTCATCATAAAACATTTAAACTGTACACAGAAGTGGAAAGAACGTAAAAAATCACCCCAAAACCAAATACCCAAAGACTACTACTCTTAACAGTGTGGAGAGCCTCCTTCTAGCCCTCTCTTGGGACATACACACATACTTATGCTATCATTCTTGTGATGTGCACGTTTCTGTCCCATGCTCCTACAGGGTGGCCTTGTGCTGAAGTCAGTGTCTCTGCTACCTCTTACCTATGGTCCTCCCACATTTCCCCAATTTTAAAAGTTATGTATCTTTATAGAGGGAAAGGGAAAATATAAAAATCATAAACAAGAAGATAAAAATCCAAAAGAAGTAAAATAAAACGTAAACATCACCCCCACTACCCAGATAACACCATTAACATTTCTATGTGTTTCCTTCCAGTCCCCTCAACTACCCAGGTAACACCATTAACATTTCTATGTGTCTCCTTCCAGTCTCTCCATCTTTTACATAATTGTATATATACCTCATAAACCTTGTCTTACCTCCTGGCTTCTCACAAATCTCACTCCCTCACTCCTTCCCTTGCATCCTGGACAGCCAACCTCTCCCTCCATTTATCCTTCCTAATAGCTTCATGTTCTTCCCAGGGTACCAAAACAAGAAAATCCTCTTCTAATCCTGTGTCACCCTCCAGATACTGCCCAATCACCTTCCATTCATAGCCCTTTAAAATTTTTAAACAATATTTTACTTAACCCAATATATCCAAAGTAATATCATTTTGGAACATAATCTGTATAAAAACTATTGAGATATTTCACAGTTTATTTATATACTAAGTTTTTGTGTATTTTACACTCACAGTTCATCTCAGTTCAGACTAACTTTCCAAGTGCTCCATAGCCACATGTGGTGAGTCGGCCACCATACTGAGCAGAAGAAATCTAATTCATTGCTCCATTTGATAGATGATTACATACCTCCCCCAACCAAAAATCATCTAGTGCTCTGCTATTCAAATGTGGCCAATTAGTAGCATCAGCATCACCTGGAACTTGCTAGAAAGTCAAAAATCTCAGGCCCCACACAGGACCTATCTAAATTAGAATCTGCATTTTAGCACTATCCCCAAGTGATTCATTTGTATTTGAAACTTAAGAAGTCTGGTCTGCCTTCTATTAAACACTTCCAGTAGCAAGGAACCCCCAATTCCATCCCCAACGAAGCCTGCCCCTTCTTTAAATGGTTGTAATTAGTAGAAAAACATTTCTTCTTTATTGAAGATTCCCCGTAAGCCTGGCATTGTGCTAAGAACTTCACATCAATTATCCATCTCATTTAAGCCCAACACTCTATGAGATAGTTGCCAATTTTGACTCCTTTTGTTGTGGTCACTGTTTATTGTGATAAAATGTACATAATCATAAAAATTTACCATTTAACCACTTTTAAGTGTACAATTCAGTGGCGTTAGCTACATTCGCAATATTGTGCAACCTTCACCTCTCCATTTCCAGAACTTTCATCATCTCAAACTGAAACCTATTAAACAATCACTTCCAAAAAAAAAAGAGGTTAGAGTGGGAGAGAGCCAAAGCATAAGAGACTCTTAAAAACTGAGAACAGGGGCGCCTGGGTGGCGCAGTCGGTTAAGCGTCCGACTTCAGCCAGGTCACGATCTCGCGGTCCGTGAGTTCGAGCCCCGCGTCAGGCTCTGGGCTGATGGCTCAGAGCCTGGAGCCTGTTTCCGATTCTGTGTCTCCCTCTCTCTCTGCCCCTCCCCTGTTCATGCTCTGTCTCTCTCTGTCCCAAAAATAAATAAACGTTGAAAAAAAAAATTAAAAAAAAAAAAAAAAACTGAGAACAAACTGAGGGCCGATGGGGGGGGGGAGGGTGGGTGATGGGTATTGAGAGGGCACCTGTTGGGATGAACACTGAGTGTTGTATGGAAACCAATTTGACAATAAATTTCATATATTTTTAAAAAATAAATAAATAAACAATCACTTCCACATCTCCTCTCCCCCCAACCCCTGATAACCATCATTCTTTCAGTCTCTAGGAGTTTCACTATTCTAGGTACCTCTTATCAATGAAATCATACAATATTTGTCTTTTTGTGTGATTTATTTTACTTAGCATGTTTTCAACATTCATCCATGTTATACACTGTATCAGAATTTCCTTCCTTCTTACAATAATTATTCCATTGTATGTATGTACCACATTTTGTTTATCCATTCATCTACTGATGGACATTTCGGTTGTTTTCACCTTTAGGCTATTGTGAATAATGCTGCTATGAACAGTGGTGTACAAGAATCTGAGTCCTCGCTTTGAACTCTTTGGGGTAAATACCTAGGAATGGAATTGATGGATCATATGGTAATTCTATATATTTAACTTTTTAAGGAACCACCAAACTGTTTTCCACAGCAGCTGCACCATTTTATCATAGCCTTTAAAAAAACGGATTTATTGTGGCTATTTTTCAGATCAGAAAAAAATTTTTAACCCTTTTATGAAAACTGGAATACAGAGAGAAAAAAGATTTTTAAAAAAATTATAATAATCCCATTATCCAATGAAACTCTTCACATGTTCATACAGATTCTTCCAGGATTTATCTTTATGACAATTGTTCCTTAAAATAAAGGTTTTGAGGGTGACTGGGTGGCTCAGTCGGTTAAGTGTCTGACTCAATTTTGGCTCAGGTCATGATCCTGCAGTTCATGGGATCAAACCCCACATCGGACTCTGCCCTGTCTTGGTGGAGCCGGCTTGGGATTCTGCCTCTCTCTCTGCCTCCCCCCGCACCCCAACCTCTTTCTCAAAAGAAATATATAAACTTTTTAAAAGAGAAAGGTTTTGTTACCATGGAATTCTAAACATTCTTTCGAAGGAATATTTCAGAAGTGTACTTCCCTTAAAAATATACCATTTTTCAAATAATATGCAGCCATCAGAAATTATGCTTCTGAGAAGTATGCAATCATAATGAACTTTATCTTCTATTGAATGCCTCCTTTTTTCCAGAAAGTCACCCATGCTGACTCTAATCCTCACTACAACCTTGTGTAGGCTTTACCACTGGATGGACCAGGTTTTGCCAGCTGTGTGGTCTTGAATAAGTACCCAACCTTCCCGTCCTTCAGTTTCCTCAGCTGTGAAAACAAAGAACCTACTAGCACCAACCTCTGGGGTTACTGAGCATTCAAATGAGACGATCCACATAAGGCATGTGGAACGGAGCCTGGCTCGTCATAAGCACTCAGGAGATGTCTATGTTCATCAAGTAAATTCGGGTTGCCCTGGCAATTTAAACATGAAAAATGAGGTGCAACCATGACAGTACTCAAAGAACGTGTAGCTGAACACTTTGATAATCCTGGGGGTGGAGGAGACCTTCTAAGCATGCTATCAGAGGCAGAGACATCAAACAAAGAATTATTGGAACCAGGGGCACCTGGGTGGCTCAGTCAGTTACGCATCCGACTTGGGCTCTGGTCATGATCTCGCGGTTTGTGAGTTCAAGCCCCGCATCAGGCTCTGTGCTGACCCACAGAAACCTGCTTCGGATTCTATGTCTCCCTCTCTCTCTACCCCTCCCCTGCTCACGCTCTCTTTCTCTCTCTCTCAAAAATAAAGAAGCATTAAAAAAGAAGAATTATTGGGGGCACATGGGTGGCTCTGTCGGTTGAGCCTCCGACTTCAGCTCAGGTCGCGATCTCACAGTTTGTGGGTTTGAGCCCTGCATCAGGCTCTGTGCTGACAGCTTGGGGCCTGGAGCCTGCCTCGGATTCTGTGTCTCCCTCTCTCTCTGTCCCTCCCCCGCTCGTGCTCTGTCTCTCAAAAATAAATTAAAATGTTTAAAAAAAATTAAAAAGAATTATTGGGACCAACCACACAATAAAAATCATGGCTGAAAACACCAAGAAGTTAGAAGATAAGCAATAATTTGGGGGGGGGGGATGTAACTAATTTGACAGACAAAAAGGTCTTTAATATACAACAAGCTTTACAAATTAAATAAATACAAACACTTAAAGGTATTTTCGTAGAAAAACAGGCAAAGGATAGAAACAGTCAAGCAAGGGAGTCCAATGTGGCCAATTTCTGCATGGGGACATTTTGATGAGCCCCACCGGCACAGCTGCTGTGACGCAGCCGCCCCGTTCCAGCTGTCTCCATCACAGTGCACTCCCCCACCCGCCCTCTCTCCCCAGCCTGCAGTCCAGAGGACTCTCACTTTGTATTTTAGTGCTTTCTGCACTATTTACATTTTCTTCTACAAAAGTGTTACTTCCAATCATAAAAAATAAAAATAAAAAATCTTTTGTACAGCGTAAACCTGTACAACTAAAATCATCTTTATAAAAGAAGTTTTATGGTATTAAATATAATGTTTGCATACTCTAATCCTGAGAGAAAAGTTGGGAATTCCGTTGAGCATTTCCTCTACAGTCTGCAACTGAGACTAAGGAATCTTTTGTGCTTTAAATACTTTCCTTCCCCTCCATTCAGTGTCAGATAGATAGGTAGGTAGGTAGACAGACGGACAAACAGTTGCAATTTATTCATCCAGTCACTGGATAGGTACTTATGGAACACCTGTCGGGTGCCACGCATCGTGTTGGGCACGGGGACCTAGCAGTGAACTAGAAACAGTCCCTGCCCCCTCGAAATAGACAGTCTGGTTGGGGGAGGGGTGAACAGAAAGGAAGTCGATATTCAGGTGGATGACATATTGTCAGGTGTGAAGAAAAATGAAGCAGGGAAAGGACACAGAGAATGGCAGGGGCTGCTGTTTTGGATTAGTCAGGAAGGCCACACTATCTAATGTGATATTTGTGGAGAGGTGTGAAGGAGGTGAGCAAGTGAGCTATGAGGATTTCATTCCAGGCAAAGAGAACAGTAACAGCAAAGGCCCCGAAGCAGGACTGAGCCTGGAGTGTTTGATGAACCCTGAGGTCACCAGGGTGGCTGGAGCAGGGGGATGAAGGGGGACAGCGGTAGGAGATGAGGTCAGAGAGGTCATGAGTGGAAGGAGATCAGGTAGGGCTGTGTATATCATGGTAAAAACTTTGAATCTTCTTTTTAAGAGTCTGGGAAGGTTGACATAATCAGGAGAAAGCAAACCTACAAAACATAGAGGTGTCTATCCCTTATATTTTCAAATGAAAAAGAGAGTAATTCCCATTAATACAAATGACTCCTAGTTATATGTGATTGTAGACCAAATGGTGCCCAATCCCTAACCATCCTTTACTCCCCCATCTCTGAGGCCTTAACCTCAGATTGGCAGGGTTTAGCAATAGGGATTTGGGTGTTATGAGGAAAGAGTTAACAGAGTAGGTCTGGTGGCTTACTCCTTGTCTGTCTCCAGGAGAACCATGAGAGACCCTTAGGCAACCCATGAGGATCTAAGTGTTGTTTTTAACAACAACGGATTGATGATTTTGTTGTGTACACCTACAATAATAGGCCATGGCCATGCTATCTTGTTATGATTACTTTGCACAAACATGAAGATTGATGATGTGAACCTGGTTTCATTGTTGGGGTCCTGAATCTCCTGGTCATGGCCACTCGTCAATAAGATGTACATATGTGACCAGCCTTCTCATCTGTGATCCAAAACCTGAGACTCAAAATGGTCTTTACTGGACACAGATATTTCATGTGTATCCCTGAAATTCACTGCTACAAGACACTGAAAGAGAAATTAGAAAGTATTTTGAACTAAATGAAAATGAAAACACAACCTAACAAAAGCTGTGGGCTACAGCTCAAGCAGTATTTAGAAGGAAATTTATTGCACTGAATTCCTATATAAGAAAAGAAGAAACGGCCTCAAATCAATGACTCCAGCTTTGATCTTCAGGAACTAGAAAAATAAGAAGAAATGAAACTCAAAGTAAGCAGAAGAAAGGAATTATTAAAGCAGGGGCAGAAATCCATGAAATAGAAAACAGGAAAAAAATAGAGAAAATCAATGAAACCAAAATCTGGTTATTTCAAAAGATCAACAAAATTTATAAACCTGTATCCAGACTAATCAGGAAAAAAAAAAAGGGAAGACACAAATTACCATTATCAGAAATAAGAGCAGGGATATCACCATAGATCTTCCAGGCAACAAAATAAGGGAATATTATAAACAACAAACAATATAGGAAATTTAGATAAATTAGACTTCTTCAAAATTTTTAAATTTTTGTGCCTCAAAAAAAATTAAGGAGTGTCAGGGTGGCTCAGTTGGTTAAGCACCTCTTGATTTCAGTTCAGGTCATGATTTCACAGTTCATGAGTTTAAGTCCCTCATCGGGTGCCACGCTAACAGCACAGAGCCTGCTTAGGATTCTCTCTCCCTCCCTGTCTCTCTCTGCCCCTCCCCTGTGCTCACTCTCTCGCTCTCTCTGTCTAATTAAATAAATAAACTTAAAAAAGAAAAAAAACTAAAATAAATTAAAAAATAGAAATTTTTGAGCCTTAGAAGACACTACCAAGAAAGTAGAAAAACAATCCACAGAAAGGGAGAAAATATTTGCAAATCATATATCTGATAATAGTTTTAGTATCTAGAATAAAGAACTCTCATAATTCAACAGAAAGAGAAGCAATCCAATTAAAAATGAGTAGAGAGATGGGGTGCCTGGGTGGCTCAGTTGGTTAAGTGTCCAACTTTAGCTCAGGTCATGATCTCACAGCTTTTGAATTCTAGGCCCACGACAGGCTCTGTGCTGATAGTTCAGAGCTTGGAGCCTGCTTCAGATTGTGTGTCTCCCTCTCTCTCTGTCTCTACCCCGATCACGCTCTGTCTCTTTCTCTTTCTCTCAAAAATAAATAAACATTAAAAAATAGAAAAACGAGTAGAGAGAGAGAAGGACATTATATGATTATAAAGGGGGCAGGGGGAGTGCTTGGGTGGCTCAGTTGGTTAAGTGTCCAAGTCTTGATTTTGGCTCAGGTCATGATCTCACAGTTCATGAGATAGAGCCCCATGTTGGGCTCTGTGCTGACACCATGGAGCCTGCTTGGGATTCTCTTTCCTTCTCTCTCTCTATCCTTCCCCCACTCACTCTGTCTCTCAAAATAATGAAATATTTTATTTTTTAAACATTTTTAAAAATTAAAAAATAAAAGGGTTGGTAAATCTTGCAAGAGGACACACAATTCTAAATATTTATACATCTAATAACAGCTTCAAAATATATGAAACAGAAACTGATAGAATAGAAATGAAAGGTGGCATCTGGGTGGCTCAGTCAGTTAAGTGTCCGACTTTGGCTCAGGTCATGAACTCGCGGTTGGTGAGTTGTGGGGCTCTGTGTTGACAGCTCAGAGCCTGGAGCCTGCTTCAGATTCTTTGCCTCCCTCTCTCTTTGTTCCTTCTCTGCTCTCTCTCTCTCTCTCTCTCAAAAATATTTGAAAATTTTTTAAAAAAGAAATGAAAAATAAACAAATACACTCTTAGAGATTTCAACATATCTTTCAGTAATTGATAGTAAAAGTAGACAGAAAATCAGTAAGGGTATAGAAAACTTAACACTGTCTACCAACTTGACCTAATTGAAATTTATAAAACACTCCAATGAACAACAGAATATACATTCTTTTCACATGGCTAGAGAACGTTTACCAAAATAGACCATATTCTGGGCCACAAAACAATTCACAACACATTTAAAAGTATTAGAATTATAAAACTGTCTGTTCTCTGAACCCAATGAAATTAAATTAGATTTTACTAGATTAGATTAAATTATATCAATAAAACAAAGATTTCTAGAAAATGCCTAAATATTTGGAACCTGAGAAACAAACTTTTAAATAACACAGGGGTCAAGGAAGAAATCAAAAGAGAAATTATAAAGCATCTGAAACTGAATGAATATGAAAACAGCAAAAATTGTGGGATGGAGATAAAGCCATGGTTAGAAGAAATTTTATGGCAGTAAATACTTATATTAGAAAACATTAAGGATCTTGAAACAGTGACCTCAAATTTCACCTTGAGAAACTAGAAGACAAAGGACAAATTAAACCTAAAGTAAGCAAACTTAAACCTAAAGTAAAGACAGAAATCAAACACTGAAAATTAAAAACAACAACAACAACAACAAAGAAAAGCCGGTTCTTTGAGAATGTCAGTAAAATAGATAACCTCTAGAAAGATTGACCAGGACCCAACTAACCAATATTAGGATTGAGAGAAAGAACAGAAGTTATAGATCCTATAGATACCACAATTAAAGACGTTATAAGAAAACAAAGACCAATACCGCTCATAAACTTAGATGCAAAAATTCTTGGGGTGCTGGGATGGCTCAGTTGGTTAAGCGTCCAACTCTTGATTTTGGCTCAGGTCATGATCCCATAGTTCATTAGTTCAAGCCCCAAGTTGGGCTCTGCACTGACAGTACAGAACCTGCTTGGGGTTCTCTCTCTCCCTCTCTCTGCCCCTCCCCTGCTCGCTTTCTCTCTCTGTCTCAGAAAACAAACTTAAAAAATTCAAAAATTCTGAGCAAAATTTTAGCTAATTGAATCTATATATATAAGAGCTACTTCATCATGACCAAATGAGGTTTATCTGAGGAATGCAAAGTAGGTTGAACAATCAAAATCACTGTAATTCACCACATTAACAAAAGAATAAAGGAAGAACATATCATCATCTCATTAGACATAGAGAAAGCAGTTGAAAAAATGCAACATCTTAGCATAAAATCTCTTAGCAAAGTAGGAATAAAAGGAATCTTCCTTAATCAGAAGAAAGGTAACTACAAAAGACCTACAGCTAAATCACAGTTAATGATGACAGAGTGAATTGAATGCTTTCCCCCTAATATCGGGAACAAGGCAAGGCTATCCACTTTTACCGTTTCCATTCAATATTATACTGGAGATTCTAGCCAAGCCAGTAAGTCAAGAAAAAAAAAATGCATCTAAACTGGAAAACCTTAAGGAAAGGAAAACATTAACTTCTCATTAGTCATGGATGATAAGTTGTCAAAACATAAAATCTTCCAGAATGCATAAACAAACAACGACTAATAAGTGAGTTCCACAAGGTTGCAGGAAGTCAATACACAGGAATCAACTGTATTTTTACACATTAGCCATGAACAACCGGAAATTAAATTTTTTAAAGCATCAAAAACATGAAATACTTCAGGATAATTGGGTTAAAAATGTCCAAGTCTTATACATTGAGAACTACAAAAACATTACTAAGAGAAATTAAATAAGAATTAAATAGAAAGATATACTCTACTCATGGATTGGAAGACTCAATATTAGTAAGTTGTCATTCCTCCACAAATTGATAAATAGATTCAACAAATACCAACCAAAATCCTAGGAGACTTTCTTGTAAAAATTGACAAGCTGATTCTAATATTCATAATTGGTATGGAAAGAACCTAGAATTATAAGCAAAACATCTTTGAAAAATAATGACAAAGTTAAAAGACATACTACCTGGTTTTAAGATTTATTATAAAGGTACAGTAATCAAGACAGTAGTATTGCCAGGATAGAGACACAGACCAATAGAACGGAATAGAGGGTCCAGAATAGAAGGTACAGGTTGCATATATGGCCACCTGATTTTTGACCAAAGTGACAAGGATATTTTCAACAAATGATGCTGTCAAAATTGGATAACCTTATGCAAAAAAATAAAGTTTGACTCATTTTATGTCATATATAAAAATAAACAATCAACTATAGACCTAAAGGTGTTAAAATATTTTTTGAAACTCTTATGTAGCAGTTAAACTTAATCTGATATAGAGGGATATAGAGGGATTCCATCATGTAAAAAAGATGTGAAGAATTATATTCCTTTCCTAAAGATTTGGAATTTAAAATAACCAATTAAAAACTGATAAATTCAACAATAAACAAATCTCTTTAATTTTGTTTAATCCAGTAACACACAAATGTATTTGATCATGGAACTCTTTATTTGCACATTAGTAATATTCTATGAAACACACTTTGGAAATGATGATTTTGTTCAACACTTTTGCTTTACTTGTGAGGAATCTGCTACCCAGAGACAGTAACTCACTTGACCAAGACCACTTGTCTCCAGGCATAAATTATCTGCTCTTTGCATTATGCAACAGATTATCATTTTCACTAGGTATGGGATGTCTTGAAGGTTTCATAAACAAGTACTGCTTCTGTTTCTGTGCTTCCACTACTCCAAGGGCTGTTCCTATTATATAGCACTTGTCATCATATAGTACAGTAATCTGTCTTCCCCATTAGACTGAGCACTCCCTCTGCCCAGAGAATGTGGACTGATCATTTTTGGTTTGCCCAGGTGGTTCCAGTGAGTAGAATATAGTGGAATCTCAGTAAATGTTCCATGAATGAAAGGACTTGGGATGGTTAAAGGACTTCCATGTGAATAGCCCAAAAACAAGAGTACAGACATCCAAGAGTAGAGGACTCCAAGTTGGACAAAAAGATACTGAGGAAAAGTGACGTATGGGAGAGAGGCAGGACTGGAGAAGTATTAGGAACAGTATTCGAACAACAAGGAATCAAGAAAGTGGACCCAATGAGAGATAGTGGTATCACCAATGGAGAGAAGGTATTTGGCTCAGGACAATTAGTACATTATTGCATCATCTCTAAATACTTATCTATACTAGATGCCAAGAAAATGCTCTGCTCCATGCAAAAAAAAAAAAAAAAAAAAAAGAGAGAGAAAAGAAAAGAAAAAAAAAAGAAAAGAAAAATAGCACATTATGACATAACCACATTAAAATACTTATTTCAGGGACGCTTGCCTGACTCAGTAGAGCATGCAACTCTTAATCTCAGGGTTGTGAATTCAAGCCCCACTTTGGGGTGGAGCCTACTTTAAAAAAATAGTTATTTCAGGGCGCCTGGGTGGTTCAGTCAGTTAAGTGTCCACCTTCGGCTCAGGTCACGATCTCACGGTTTATGAGTATGAGCCCCGTGTCAGGCTCTGTGCTGACAGCTCAGAGCCTGGAGCCTGCTTCAGAGTCTGTGTCTCCCTCTCTATCTGCTCCTCCCCTGTTCCCACTCTGTTTCTCGCTGTCAAAAATAAACATTAAAAAATTATTTCAGTTGGATAGCACTGAACATCTATCATAAGTATCAGTTCAATGTGTACAGGGAAATCATTTCAAGCTGGTTATTCTCAAAATAAAAATAGTAGAATATATGAAAACAAAATTACATCGCAAAAAGAACTAACATTGATCATGACAAGCTCTGGGTATACATAAACTCATTTAGGTCTCACAACTACGTTGTGAGGTAAACATCTCCCCACTGGTTTCAAAAAGATTTGAGGAACTATGCATTCTGTCATCAAAATCTGGGTTGCCCCAATTTTTCCAATAATTTCCAAAACCAAAGTTGTTTTAATGCGGCGAACTTCTCCAATGCCCCAATTTTTTTTAATGTTTATTTATTTTTGAGAGAGAAAGTGCAAGCAGGGAGGGGCAGAGAGAGAGGGAGGCAGAGGATCTGAAGCGGGCTCTGTGCTGACAGCAGAGAGCTCGATGCGGGGCTTGAACTCATGAACCTTGAGATCATGACCTGAGCTGAAATCGGACGCTTAACTGAGCCACCTAGACGCCCCTCCAGTGACCCCAATTTTATAAAAAGAGTTTGATTTCCCTGACTTACATAATTTCTTGTTGAGCAGCTAAAAACGATAACACGTGCATCATCTTATTCAGGGCAAACTGTAGGATTTCAAAACAGCTGCCTCTCTAAGGAGCATCCAAGACTTCTTAAGAGTTACTAATATGGGTTTTGTATCAAAATCAATTTGTAACTTTTCATTGGAAGAGAAGAAAAAGAGGAATGAATGTTTATAGAGTGCTTAAGAAATTCCAGATATTGTGCTAAACACTTTAAAAAGTTTCCTGTATATAATTCTCATACCCTCCTTATGAGATCAAATGGACCTTGCTTCCGGAATGCTTATAAAAAACTATGAGTTTTAAAAGTTAGAAAAACAAAGGACAGGGGCATCTGGGTGGCTCAGCCCGTTAAGCCTCCAACTCTTGGTTTCAGCTCAAGTCGCAATCATATATGGCTTTGATGGTTCGAGCCCCACATTGGGAGATGCTCTAGCAGTGCGGAGCCTGCTTGAGATTCTCTCTCTCTCCCTCTCTCTCTGCCCTCCCCCCACTCGCGATGTCTCTGTCTCTCTCAAAATAAATAAACTTTAAAACAAGAAAAACAAAGTACACAAATAGGACAAAAATTTAATAATGGAAATTAGTCATAAATATGCAGAAAGTAAACTTAAAGACAGCACTACTACAAAAATAAAATCTAATTTTACTTTTTATTTATTTTTATTTTTTTAATGTTTATTTTACTCTTGAGTGAGAGAGAGACAGAACACAAACAGGGGAGGGGCAGAGAGAGAGGGAGACACAGAATCTGAAGAAGGCTCCAGGCTCTGAGATGTCAGCACAAACTCATAAACCGTGAGATTGTGACCTGAGGCGAAGTCCGACGCTTAACCAACTGAGCCACCAGGCACCCCATAAAATCTAATTTTAAATCTAAATTTCTACTTATTTGTCTCACTTATTTCCTTAACATTTTAAATAACAGTCCACAAATATAAGGCAAATATATTAAGTGATACTATTACCTAACACCACTTGGAAATATTAGTTATGTTCTATTCTAGAAAACCACTTATATGAGAGATTCTAAGATTAAGTTTGAATTGTAAAGTTTTGCTTATGATCTCCACTTTGGAAAAAAGTAAATCTCATTACATTTACATTTACACGGATGCAGTCAAAATCGTGTCCAATAACTCTGCCGCAGGAAAGATTCATTATAACACAGTTCTATAGAGCAGGTATTGGTCCTGCCTCCTACCCAGCAGTCAACAACAAAATCCAACCCATTAAAAGTAAGGGCAGGCCCTCTGGTTTCAGCTGATATATTTTTTGTCATTAGTTATTACCCCCCTCCCCCATAAAATTCCAAAGCAGTCTTAAAATAAAAGTGCCCCGCTCAAATGGCTGGAAATTCTAGCTCTGTACTGGCTTTCCTATAACTGACACCTTTCAGGTTATCATCAACTATATTAATATGATCTTGGGAGGGGAATGGAAAGGGATGTTGAAAAAAATATTTTTTTCATATAAGACCCCTTCCCTAAATTCCTAATAAATATCAGGATCAGAGGGTGACATATGATTACACTGTTATCCTTTTAAGTGGTTAAATCGAATGACCCCTCTGGCATTCACATTTTAAATCTGCAAGGCTAGACATTACATCATTTAGATGTCAAACTTGGGGAAGCTGGACTCCAGGCCCCCGAACTACTACCCAAAGTAGATGGAGTTCACGCTACCTAGTCTCCACATCGCCTTTTTTGTTTCTTTGTTTTGCTCCTTTTGTAAACTCCAAGATGCCGCGGAAAATTCTCCTGCGTCACTGAAGTCGAGCCGATCCCTATTAGCGGCCGTGCGCTGCTGCTGGGATTCATCTTTGGCCACTTCTGGGAGGTCCTAAAGCTGAGAAGAGGGGCTCCGTGGGAGACAGACCAAAGCCCAAAGTGGAGAGTGGGGAGATGGGGCAGGGCATCAGGAAGAGTTTGAAAGTTTGGGGCGCTGGGCTGGTTTCCAATGTCCCCCATTTGTTACCAAAACAGTGTGAGCAGGAGGGGGGAGAGCCCGGGACTGGGCGGCGAGGAAGGACGAGAAGGGACCGGCTTGCCAGGCAAGGACAGAATTGACAAGTTGCAGGGAACACGCATTCAGCAGCGCTGAATTCGAGCTGTGGCCGTTAAGTCCCCAACCCAGTCTGGGGTCGGAAAGCTCCCCACTGCAGGTCCAAGGCGCGTTGTTAAAAAGGAAACAGAGACACTGAGCCCTAATGTCACTCTCGCCGGGCTTCCTCCCGGTTTTGATGCCCGGTCCGCGAGTGACCAGCCCTGGACCTGCTGAGCCCACGAAGCTCGCTACGCGCCAAAGCCACGTGCTCTCCCACTTGCCCCAGAACCCCGGCACCCGCCCCAGCAGAGCGCGCCGCCCGCGGGCTCGTGACCGTGAGTCGCCGCCCCACTCAGCTGGTCCTCGTGGAGACGACAGCGAGTTTGGCACCCTGCAGAGGAGCGCGGGCCAGGGGCGCCCCTCTCCCAGCCTGAAACTGTCTGCAGCCTTGTAGCCGCATCCAATCATCGGGACTAAAATTCGCTTTGGCCAGGAGAGCGCCCAGGCTTACTTTGCCCCAGGGGGCTCTGGGTCCCAGCGGGGATGGGGTCCCCCTCCCGGGACGAAATGGCCGCCCCCCGCCCGGGAATTGAACTGGTGGGCCTCCTCGGGCGGGCAATTGTTCCCTGGGGTGGTCTCAGCCCTAGGGCTTGGCCTCAGCTCCCGCTCTGGCGCCCGCTGCGCCTGGAAAAGCCGCTAGTTAACCCCTTAGTCACCTGCGGAGGAAGTAGGGTGGGTGAGGGAACGCGGAAGAGCCGGCGGGAATCGGGAGCGACCGCGGACCTGCTGGAGGACAAAGCCCTCAGTGGGGGGAGGCGGGGTGGGCGGGAGAGGCGCGCAGGCCCCCCCGGGGAGCGCAGCGCGGCGGGCGCCCGCACATCCTGCCTCCTGCTCTTCTCACTCCTTCCTCCACCCTGAAGCGGAGCCACAAGGAGAAGCAGCTGCGGACGCATCTGGATCCATTGCCGGTTCCACGGCTGGCTGCCGTCCCCCAGCGAGCCGTGCTGCATGCTGGCGACTGAGGCCGGGCGAGGCTGCGCTGCTCTCGGCGCTGAAGATGCGCGCGTGGGGGAAGGGAGGCCAGGCCCCGTCGGCCCTCTCTTCGGAGTATCGTTTTGGTTGTTCAGATTCGGTGCGGAGCCCAATGCAGAATAAAGGGCAAAACCTCCCTCGAATTCTGCAAAGCAGTGTGGGCTTCATGTTTCCAAACACTATAGTCACTCAACCCCTCCCCCTTCATGTTCACAATCATTTCCTCCCACCCGAATCCTGTTCGGGGCCACGGAATTGGGCAGTGGATCCAGTCCTTGGAAATGGATCAGGACAATGCTTTTCGATTTACAGAGGAGAACCAGACAGGTTTTGTCACATAGCCACTATCTGGCACAAGTTTTGAACTTGGCTTGAGGAAGAAGCCTCAAAGGTGTAGAAAGAAAATATTACTAAACCTCTATTACGTTCAATTCAGGGATGGAAGTAAGGACTTCTCTTCTGACATCTTTTTGGATCAGTGAATGCAATAAAACCGGTAAGGCCCAAGCAGAAGAGACAGTGCAGAGAAAGAAGATATATTCAGAGTAATAAATTCAAGGAAATAGTCATAGCTGAGGGCAACAACATGGCAAGAAGGAGCCATAGGTACTCTGAGTTGGATGAAAACAGGGAGGTAGATTCAATGGAAAATATATGGATATAATTCCTTACGAAGGCAGGGAAGGCAATTTTGGGGGTGGAGATTTCCAAGGTATCAGTGGCCAAACCAAGACCCTGTGCCAGACAGACCTTGTGGTAACTTTGCCAATATCCACTCCTCCTTATTTTGGTGGCCACCTCCTGTTCCTTAATGTTACATTCCTGCCCTGACTGCCTTCTGATTCCAATTTTAGCAAATTAACATAATGCAAATCTAAATCAACATAATCCCATTCCCTGGCATTGACTGGCTAAAAACATGACCCAATTGGGGCTAGTGAGTGTAGCAATTTCCTGGGGGCTTTGAGAAAAGTTTTTCTTTCATGTTCTGGAAGAGTTTCAGAGGCAACCCCCTCTTCTGCATGTGCTCAAAGAAACAAGGAGCCCCTGATATTCTGAGCAGCCATATATCAACCATAACAAAGAGCCAAGTTTAAATAATGCAGACATCAAGTACAGGCGGAAAGAAATCTGACTTTGGTTCCATTTTTGATCTCCGAATAGTGCAATTTTTCATATCTATTATGGCCCGTGATATTTTATTTTATACTTTCTTTTCCCCATTAGATTGCATATTCCATCAGGGTTGGAGCTGTCAGGCCTCTTTCCACAACATATACCTAATGCAATAGACATTTCAAAAATTGGGGCTGGAATCATATCTATCACTCACTTGACATTATAACAGAAATAATTTTTATGCTGCAATACAGTCTTTTCATGTGTCATTTTTAATGATTTTTAATGACACATTTTTTATTCCCACCAGTGGATTTCCTATAATAGCTCTGTCCACTTGGGAAAAAGGGAACAATGTGATATAAAAATTAATAACAAAATGGGGCACCTGGGTGGCTCAGTCGGTTAAGCATCTGCCTCTTGATTTCAGCTCAGGTCGTGATCTCGTGGTTCATGAGTTCGAGCCCTGCATCGGGCTCTGTGCTGACAGCCCAGAGTCTGGAGCCTGCTTTAGATTCTGGGTCTCCCTCGCCCTCTGCCCCTCCCCCACTGCACTGTGTTTCTCTCTCTCTCTCTCTCTCTCTCAAAAATAATTAAACATTAAAATAAATTTTAATCATATAATATGTGAGTTTTTGTGTCTGGCTTCTCTCAATTAGCATTATGTTTTAGTTTTTTTTTTTTTAAGTTTGTTTATGTAAGTAATCTCTACAGCCAATGTGGGGCTCAATCTCATGAACCACGAGATCACGACCTGAGCTGAGGAGTCACATGCTCCTCAGACTGGGCCTGCTAGGTGCCCCAGTTAGCATTATGTTTAAAAGGCCCATCAATGGGGGCACCTGGGTGGCTCAGTCGGTTGAACATCCCGCTCTTGATTTTGGCTCAGGTCACGATCTCACTGTTCATGAGATAGAGCCCTGCACTGGGCCTACAGTGTGGAGCCGGCTTGAGATCCACTCTCTCCCTTTCTCTCTCTGTCCCTACCCCACCCCACCTTTATCTCAAAATAAATAAGTAAACATTTAAAATTTTTTTTAAAAATAAAGGTCCATCAATGTTGTAGCATGCATCATTCCTTTTTAGGGCTGAATAATGTTCCATTTATGATTACACCATATTTTGTTTATCCTTTTACCCGCTGACGGACATTTGGTTTGTTTCCACCTTTTGGCTAATATGAACATTGCTGCTGTAAACATTCCTGTACAAATTTTTGTGTGAACATGTTTTGATTTCTCTTGGGAATATACCTAGAACTACTAGATCACATAGTATTTCTATGTTTAACTATTTGAGGAACTGCCAAACTGTTTTCCACAGCAGCTGCGACATTTTACGTTCCCACCAGGAATGTATGAGAATTCCTACCTCCGTATATCCTCACCAAGATGTTTATTATCCACTTTTTTTTTACCCACCCTAGTGTGTACTAAGTGGTATCACAGCGTGGTTTTGAATTACATTTCCTTACGGACATCTTTTCATGTGTTTGTTGGCCTTTTGTAACATATCTTTGGAGAAAATTTTATTCAAGTCCTTTGCCAATTTTTCATTGGGTTGCTTGTCTTTCTGTTGTTGAATTGTGAAAGTCACTTACGTATTATGGATGTTAAAACCTTATCAGAAATATGATTTGCAAATATTTTCTACAATTTTCCAAGTCACCTTTTCACATTCTTTTTTTTAATGTTTATTTATTTATTTTGAAAAAGAGAGACAGAGTATGTGCATGCACGTGCAAGCAGGGGATGAGCAAAAAGAGAGGGAGAGAGAGAATCCCAAGCAGGCTCTGTGCTGATAGGGCTCAATCCCACCAACCTGGAGATCATGACTTGAGCCAAAATCCAGAGTCAGACGTTTAACCAACTGAGCCACCCAGGCCCCTGTCTTTTCACATTCTTGATAATGTACTTAGAAGAACAACAGTTTTTGATTTTCATGAAATCCAACTTATTTATTCTTTGGTTGCTTGTGCTTTTGGTGTCAATTGAAGAAACCATTACCAAACCCTTATATAATGCTTGTAAGAATGTAAAATGGTGCAGCCACTGTGGAAGACATTTTGGCCATACCTTACAAAGTTAAACATAGACTTAATGTATGATCTAGCAATTCCATTCCTAGGTATATACCCAAGAGAATTAAAAATATGTGGGGGCGCCTGGGTGGCGCAGTCGGTTAAGCGTCCGACTTCAGCCAGGTCACGATCTCGCGGTCCGTGAGTTCGAGCCCCGCGTCAGGCTATGGGCTGATGGCTCAGAGCCTGGAGCCTGTTTCCGATTCTGTGTCTCCCTCTCTCTCTGCCCCTCCCCCGTTCATGCTCTGTCTCTCTCTGTCCCAAAAATAAATAAACGTTGAAAAAAAATTTTTTTTAAAAATAAAAATATGTGTTCATAAAAAAACTTATACACCAAAGGTCCTAACAGTATTGTATATAATAGTAAAAAAATGGAAACACCGAAATATTCATCAATTGATAAATACATAAACAAAATACTTTATATCCATACTGTGGCATACTATACAGCCATAAGAGAGAATAAAGTACTGATATGTACTGATATGTAACCATGGATGAACCTTAAAACATATGTTAAGTGAAGAAGCCAGGCACAAAAGCCACATTTTGTATGGTTAAATTTTATGAAATGCCAAACATAAGCAAATATAGAGAGATAGCAAGTAGATTAAGGGTTTATTAGTGTTAAGGGGTGTTAGTGTTAATATGGCAATACTCCCCCAGGGTGCCTGTGTGGCTCAGTCGGTTGAGCATCAGATTCTTGATTTTGGCTCAGGTCATGAACCCAGGGTTGTGGAATCGAGCCCTGTGTCAGGGTCCAAGCTAAGTGTGGAGCCTGCTTAAGATTTTCTCTCTCTCTCTCTCTCTTGCTCACTCACTCTCTCTCTCCCTCCCTCTATCTTCCCCTCTCCCCCACTCATGCTGTCTCTCTAAAAAAATTGGCAATGCTCCCCAAAATTGTACCTCCAGATTGAATGTAAGACTAGTCAAAACATCACCTCCTTTCTTTTTTATTTTTGCAGAAATGGATGAGCTGGTCATAAAATTCATATGAAATTGAAAAGGATCCCAAATAGCCAAAACAAATTTGAAAAAGAAGAACAATGTAGGATTAGTCCCATTTCTCCATTTCATAACATACTACAAAGCTACAGTAATCAAAAGAGTGTGGTTCTAATGTAAGGATAGAAATATAGAGGGGCGCCTGGGTGGCTCAGTCGGTTAAGCATCTGACTTCGGCTCAGGTCATGATCTCGCGGTTTGAGTTTGAGTCCCGCATCAGGCTCTGTGCTGACAGCTCTGAGCCTGGAGCTTGCTTTGGATTCTGTGTCTCCCTTTCTCTTTGCCCTTCCCCCACTTGTGCTCTGTCTCTCAAAAATAAATAAACAGTTTTTTAATTAAAAAAAAAGAAATGTAGACAAGTGGAAGAGAATGAGAGTCCTGAAGTAAGCCCATACAACTATGGCCAATTGATTTTGACAAGGGTGCCACAACCATTTAATGAGGAAAATTAGTCTTTTCAATGAATGCTTCTGGGACAAGTGATATCCACATACAAAAGAATGATTTTGTACCATGTTTCATACCATAGTACAAAAATTAAAATGGGTCAAAGACCTAAAACTATGATATTCTTTGAGTGAACTATATGTATAAATCTTGACTTTGGATTACCCAACTTTCTTAAATATGACACCAAAAACACAATTAGCAAAAGGAAAAAAATAGATAGTGCACTTCATCAGAATTAAAAATGTTTGTGCCTCAAAGGAAACTAAGTGAGAAGGCAACCCACAGAATTGGAGAAAATATTTGCAAATCATATATCTCATACAGGTCTAGTTCAGAGTACAGAAATAACTTTCCAAACTCAACAACAAAAAGATAAACAATCAAGTTAAAAATTGGGCAAAGGACTTGAACAGACATTTCTCCCAAATGGCTAACAAACACATGAAAAGATGTTCAACATCATTCCAACGCAAATAAAAATTACAATGAGGGACGCTTGGGTGGCTCAGTCAGTTAAGCATCTGACTTCAGCTCAGTTCATGATCTCATGGTTCGTGGATTTGAGCCCTACGTTGGGCTCTTGGAGCCTGGAGCCTGCTTTGAAGTCTATGTCTCCCTCTCTCTCTGCCCCTCCCCCACTCGCTCACACGCTCTCTCTCTCTCAAAAAAAGAAAAACTACAGTGAGATACCATTTCAGACCCACCATTATAAGTATTCAAAAAAAGAGAAAGTAACAAATGTTGGTGAGAATATAGAGGAATTGGAACCCTTGTGTATTGCTGGTGGGAAAGTAAAGTGGTGCACCCCATAGAAAACAATTTGGCAGTTCCTCAAAAGTTAGACATATAATTATTGTCTCAGTCTTCGTGGGTGGCTTAAACAACAGATAATTATTTTTCATAGTTCTTGAGTCTGGGAAGCCCAAGATCAAGGTGCTGGCCAATTCTATTCCTAGTAAGAGCCCTCTTCCTGGCTTACACATGGCTGCCTTCCTGCTGTATCTTCACATAGCTCTATTTCTCTCCTGTCTCTTCTTCTTTTTTTTTTTTATAATAATACCCACTATTTTTTAAGTTTATTTATCTTGAAGGAGGAGGAGCAGAGAGAGAGAGAGAGAGAGAGAGAGAGAGAGAGAATCCCAAGCAGGCTCCACACTCTTAGCACAGAAATTGACAGAGGGGCTCGTTCTCACAAACCATGAGATCATGACATGAGCTGAAATCAATAGTAGGACGCTTAACCAACTGAGACACACAGGCGCTTCTCTCTCCTGTCTCTTCTTATAAGGACACCTATCCCATCATGAGGATATACACTTATCACCTCATCTAAACATAATTACCTCTCAAAGGCCCCAACTTCTAATACCATCACATTGGGGGTTAGGACTTCCAAATATGAATTTAAGGGGGACACACAAACATTTAGTCCATAACAATACCATATGACCTATCAATTCCACTTCTGGATATACACACAAAAGAATTGATAGCAGGGACTCAAATAGGTATTTGTACACCCATGTTCATAACAGCATTATTCACAAGAGCTAAAAGGTGGAAGTAACCCTAGTGTCCATTGACAGATAAATAGATAAACAAAATGTGGTATATGTGTATAATGAAATATTATTTCGCTTTAAAAAGGAATGATTTGTGACACATGCCACAACATGGATGAAACTTGATAACATTATGCCAAGTGAAAGAAGCCAGACACAAAGGAGACATTATATTATTCCAATTATTTTAAATGTTCAGAATAGGCAAATCTAAAGAGAGAGCAAGTAGATTAGTTGTTTATTATGGTAAAGGTTTTGCAGGCTAGGGAAACGATTGCTAAAGACTATGAGATTTTTGTTGAGGTGACAAAAATATGTTAATAATAATTGGCTGTGGTGATGTTGCACATATCTATGACTATACTATACTAAAAATCATTGAATTGTACAGTTTAAATGGGTGAATTGTATATTCACAAATTATATGTCAATAAAGCTGTTTTTTAAGATTTTATTTTTTATCCTAAATATTCTCCCTTTCTTTTTTCTTTTTTATTTTTATGAATATAATTTATTGTCAAATTGGCTTACATACAACACCCAGTGCTCATCCCAACAAGTGCCCTCCTCAATGCCCATCACCCATTTTTCCCTCTCCCCCACCCCCCCCATCCACCCTCAGTTTGTTCTTTGTATTTAAGAGTCTCTTATGGTTTGCCTCCCTCCCTCTCTGTTTGTAACTACTTTTTCCCCTTCCCTTCCCCCATGGCCTTCTGTTAAATTTCTCGAGGTCCACATATGAGTGAAAACATATGATATCTGTCCCTCTCTGACTGACTTATTTCACTCAGCATAATACCTTCCAGTTCTATACACATTGCTGCAAATGGCAGGATTTCATTCTTTCTCATTTCCAAGTAGATGTGGTTTATATATACAATGGAGTAAAGATTTTATTTTGAAATAATCTCTACACCCAATGTGGAGTTCGAACTCACATACCTGAGGTCAAACGTCACACACTCCACTAACTGAGCGATCCAGGTGCCCCTGGGTTTTTTTAAATTGTATTACTATATACTTGCATGGAACAATTGAAAGCAAATAAGAAAATAATTGCATTTAAAATAGAGTCAATACTGATTTAAAAATACTTAGGAATATTATTAACTAAAGAAGTAAAAGACTTATTATAAACTGAAAACTACAAAATATTGTCAAAATAAACTAAAGAAGACATAGATAATGGGAAAGTCATTCCAGTTTCACGGACTAAAGTACATAATATCGTTAAGATGGCAAATTCCCCAAATTGATTTAAAGATTGAATGAAAAGCCTATCAAAACCTGCCTTTTGGGGGCCCCTGGGTGGTTCAGTCAGTTAAGCATCTGACTTTGGCTCACGTCATGATCTCACAGTACGTGAGTTTAAGCCCCGCATCAGGCTCTGCACTGACAGCTCGGAGCCTGGAGCCTGCTTCAGATTCTGTGTCTCCCTCTCTCTCTCTACCCCGCCCCCGCTCGCACTCTGCCCGTGTCTCTCAAAAAACGAATAAAATGTTTAAAAAAATTTTTTTTAAAAACCTGCCTCTTTTTTGCAGTTATGGACAAATAAATCTTAGAATTCATATGGAATTGAAAAGTACCCTGAAGAACAAACATCATATTGAAAACATAGAGGAGTGAAATAAAATGAAAGTACAGAAGTAACCTCACACATCTATAATCAATTGATTTTCAATGAGGATGCCACAACCTTTCAATGAGAAAACAATAATCTTTTCAACCAATTGAAAAGATTAGATTGGAGAATTGGATATCCACATGCAAAAGGATTTTGTCACCTACCTCATACCATAATCCAAAATTATCTCAAAAGAGATCAAGACCTAAATATAGGAGTTGAAAATCTAAAATTCTTGCAAGGAAACATAGGTGCAGATCCTTGTGTTCCTGGATTAGGCCATTTGCTCCCACTCCTAATTCTATACCTAATGAACTGAAAACATATGTTCATACAATAACTTGTCCATGAATGTTCATAGCAGCCTTACATTTTTAAACTTTTAATTTATACTCTGCTTTTTAGGGTGATGAAAATGTTCTGACATTAGATTGGTGATAATTGCACAATATTTTGAATATACTAAAAACACTGAATCGCACGCTTTAAAATGTACATTTTAATTTTAATTTTTATACTTCAATTTTAATTTTATGGTATGTGAACTACAACTCAATTAAAACTATGCTTTCTATAAATGAACAATATAGAAACAAATTAAAAAATTATATTTCACTTCTAATCCCGCCAAACAGCTAATAAGAACTTTTTGGTATGTTTCTTTCTCTTCTAGTCTGTTTGTGTGTGTGTGTGTGTGTGTGTGTGTGTGTGTGTGTGTGTGGGTGTGGGTGTGTACATATATAACATATATTTCAAAATTAAAAGTGAGATCATATTCAAATATAATTTTACAATCTAACTATATTTTATAAAAAATTCATACCCTTGGGGCGCCTGACTGGCTCAGTCGGGGGAGCACGGGACTCTTGATCTCAGGGTCCTGAGTTGGAGCCCCACATTGGGTGTAGAGATTACTTACATAAATAAAACTTAAACTTAAAAAAAAATTACGTTTTGTTTATTTATTTTTACTTAAAACTTTTAAATTAAAAAAAAACTAAGTTTATTTATTTATTTTGAGAGAGAGAGAGATTGCACGCATAAGCAGGGGAGGTCCAGAGAGAAGGAGAGATAGAATCCCAAGCAGGCTCCACACCATCAGCACAGAGCCCAATGCGGGCTCGAACTCACGAATCATGAGATCATGACCGACTGCACCACCCAGACACCCCAATAAATAAAACTTAAAAAAAATCATTTCCTTACAATATGAATAGAACAGTATAATTAACCCCCATGAATCTACTACCTGGATCAACAAATATTAAACTCATGGCCAATTTTCCTTCATCCTCACTTCCTGAGTAATTCAAAGCAAATCCCAGACATCAATTCATATTATCCATAAATATTTCAGCATACATATATAAAAGGTAAGGATACTTCTTTTTTTTTTAATTCTTTTAAAGTTTATTCATTTTTGAGAGAGAGAGAGAGAGAGAGAGAGAGAATGTGAGCAGGGGAGGGGAAGAGAGAGAGAGGGAGACACAGAATCTGAAGGAAGCTCCAGACTCTGAGCTGTCAGCCCAGAGCCTGACGTGGGGCTTGAATTCACAAACCCGTGAGATCATGACCTGAGCTGAAGTCCGACACTTAACCTACTGAGCTACCCAGGCACCCCAAAGGTAAGGATACTTCTTAAAACCGTAACAAGAATGTCAATATTATAATTTTATAATTATTTTATTTTATTTATTTGAGAGAGAGAGAGAAAGAGAGAGAGAGAGAGAGAAAGAGAGAGAGAGAGAGAGAGAGAGAGACAATGAGGGGGGGGGGGCGGCAGAGAGAGAGGAAGACAGGGGATCTGAAGCAGGTTTCACGACCTGAGATGAAATCAAGAGTCAGACACTTAGCCACCCAAGGACCCCTGGATTGTCTGTTCTGTACAGTTTTCCATAGTCTGGGTTTTTGCACTGTGTCATTTGGTGTGGTTTTTATCCTCCATATTTTCTGTGAACTATTATTTAGATTTAGACGCTTAATAGATTTTAGTGTGATTTTTCTTTTAAAAAAATTTTTTTTAACATTTATTCATTTTTGAGAGACAGAGTGCAAACAGAGGAGGAGCAGAGAGAGAGGGAGACACGGAATCTGAAGCAGGCTCCAGGCTCTGAGCTGTCAGCACAGAGCCCGACACAGGGCTTGAATTCAGAAAGGCAAGATCATGACCTGAGCCAAAGTTGGACACTTAACAGACTGAGCCACCAAGGTGCCTAGTGTGATTTTTCACAAGAATACTTCATATGTGGTGCTGTATACATGCCATCAGGAGGCAAATAATGTCTGCTTGTCTGTTCTGGGGGAAGTTAACAGCCACTCAAGATCCTGTCCTAGCTGTAATTTTTCATTAAAGATAATAAAATTATGACATTCTATCATTTCTTCTCCATTTATTAACTGGAATACTTCTGTTAAAAAATATCCCCTTATTAACTCCATGGATACCCTTAGGTACCATATGGAAATGAAAGGCGAGATAAAATACTTCATTTTTTTTTATTTTCCAGTTTTTAAAATTATGAGTTGGTTCCCTAGCATTGTTTTTAGAGTATCAGTCAGATCTAATGCATTGAAATAGATTTGATGTGTTTCAATCCATTAGAGTTATTCTTCTCATTGCTACTCTAATTGTCCCCTCTTTGAGCAGCAGGAGGATCTTCAAGGTGGCTCCTGAGTCCTTTTTAGCATGAGCCAGCATGAGCCAGCCATACTTCTGATATGACAACATGTTCCAGGATCATCTTGTAATTTTCTGCTCCAATCCTAAAGTCAGCTATATCTCCAAGGATGCCTGGACAAGATTGCTTTTAATGCCTGCAAGTTATGGATGTGCTATTATTTATTTAACCAGTCCACTATTTGCAGGGAAAGAGCTTTAGATAGTTTCTAACTGTCCTGCATTATGAATTAAACACTGAGCTATTTTATAGAAATAGTATATATAAGATGACTGACGGCATGCTTATATTTTTCTTTATTATTTAATATTTAATGAAAGCCTAGTCAGTTGACTCATTTATGGCCTGACTCATAAACTAGTGTGCATCATTAACCTATTAAAAACACCTGCCCTCTAGAGCAGGGCTTGCAAATAATGAATTAAAATGTGGCAGCAAAAAAAATTAATTAAAAAAATAAAAAGTGGCACCAAACATGAAATAAAATCTCCGGAGGGAAAAGTATATATATTTAGTCCCTAATACTCATTAGCCCTTAACGATACTCTGCTTCCTGGAACTATAATCCCTCTGACAGTTCCTAGACATTTCATCACCAGCCAGGAAGATAAGACTTGGTGGGAATAAGTTAACTGAAAGGTTTTTATTGTTAAGCTTCATTGGAGGTGGCTCACTTCTTGTGCACCTCTCCAAGAAGTTCTTATCTAGAAAACTACTCACTTACTCCTAAGAATTATAAATGGAAAGTCACTGACTCCCAACCACCCAAAATTCCCTATTTGTTTGCTTGGCAATTTTTGTATTGGCTGAAATGTTAGAGTGAATTAAGCCATCTCATACTTCACACACACACACACACACACACACACACACACACACACACACCAAGGCAATTGGTATATATTTTGGAGTACTAAAAGTTTTCTTTAATTTTTGAACATGATGCCTCTAATTCCTATTGATACATTATAGAATTTCTCTTTTTCTCAGACAGAATGTTTGAAAACTATTTTTCTAAGACTCCCAGACATGGGCAACAACCTTTAGGAAGAAAACAAAAGCATTCTCCAGAGATGCCAGTACATACTTTCACATTTTTTAATTTATTGCATATTTTCTTTTCTTTAAATTTTTTAAAAATGTTTATTTATTTTTGAGAGTGAAAGAGAGTGCAAGCAGAGGAGGGGGCAGAGAGAGAGGGAGACACAGAATCCGAAGCAGGCTCCAGGTTTGAGCTGTCAGCATAAAGCCCGCCGCAGGGCTTGAACCCACGAACCATGAGGATTAACTGACTGAGCCACTCAGCTTCCCCTACTGTGTATTTTCTTTACTTACTTTAAGACTCATTTCATTCTGTATTTTGAAAGAAATGTAAGTCAGGTTCTATGAGATAAAGGTGCTTTCGGTCAAATTTCATTAAGTAAAAGCAGTTGCAACTCATAGTGTACTTTGGCGTGGGGAAGACTTCATTCTATGGGATAGTTAATAGGAGAAGCCACTCTTCCTTCAAATTATAGAGACCCCAGATATGGAATGCTTACAACAGAACCCGCTGTTCTTGAGACTGGGTGGAGTGTACATGTCCTGCTGTCATGCCGTCTATAATCTTGCCAAAACAACAACGACAACAAAACTGGTTTGCATGCATTCGTGTAGGCTATGTCAATTTTTATGTTTGTTCATTTTGTTAATTGTGGGGAAAGGGGTATATGGTTAAGTAGAGTCGTCAGATAAAATACAGGCCATACTTACACTAACAATTATTTCTTGTTTATCTTGAAATTCAAATTTAACTGGGAATCTTTTATTTTTATTAGCTAAATCTGACAAGCCTACTTATGAGTAGACAGTAATAGTGATTGATCTTTGGAAATTAAAAAGGACTACATATTGTATAATGCAGAGGGGCACTTCTAAAGTTTAATGTACATGCAAAATTATCTGGCGTGCTTGTTAAAAACCAGATTCTGATTCTGCAGTTCTGGAGGCAGGCCAGAGGTTCTGCATTTCTTTTGTTTCTTAATGTTCATTTATTTATCTTTGAGAGAGACACAGAGCAAGCAGGGGAGGGGCAGAGGGACAGAGATCATTACAGATCCTGCAGACACCAAAATGATAAAAAAGGAATATTACAAACAATTCTACACACATGTATTTTAGAATTTAGATGAAGTAGACCAATTGCTTGAAAATCACAAACTAATAAAGCTCACTAAAGACAAAAGAGATACTTTGAATGCTCCTTCTTATAACTATTAAATAATATTAATTCATAATTTAAAACCTTCTTAAAAAGAAATCTCCAGGCTCATATAGTTTTACTGAATAATTATACCAAATATTTAAATAGAAATAACACAATTCTACCCAACCTCTTACGAAAATAGAATAAGAGGTAACACAGTGCAAAAAAAAAAAAAACAAAAAAAAAAACAAAAAAAAACCCCAAAACAACAACTTTAGATCAATATCTGCCATGAACTTACACACAAAAGTCCTCAGCAAAATACCAGTTAACAGGATCTAGCAGTTTATTAAAAGAATTATACACCATGACCATGCGTGATTGATTGCAGTTACGAAAAGCTGGTTCAACATTTAAAAATCACTCAAAGCGGAGCAGATTCTAGCTGAGTGGCGGCGGGCGCGCAGCTCACTGCAGCACCCCCCCACCCCCCATCCCGGCCTCGGCCGGCCCCAAAGGCAAGGAAAAAGAGGCTGTCACAGAGGCTCCGCCAGAGCCAGGCTTACCTGCGGTTTCGGGAACCGCCGGCTCCAAGATGGTGTGAGGGGGGCTTCTCGTGTTCCAAGAACTGCCTGTGCGGCGCTCAAGCTGCTGTACACAGGTCAGCTTTTAGAAAAGTTGGTCGGAACAATACAGCAAGTGCTCGAAATGAAATCCAGAGAAATTTAGACTGCTGTGGGTTTCGAACCTTTAACCCAAATGACACCTGTCTGGCTAGCTGTGTCAAAAGCAGCCACCCATGCTCACCATACGTTCCAATAATAGGAAAATATGAAAAAAAAAAAAAAAAAAAAAGGAAATTTGCCGGGGGGAGGTTTTGAGATTTGTTGGTGGTATTGGCCTCTTCTTCAGCTTTACAGAGATTCTGGGTGTTTTGCTGACCTACAGATACAGGAACCAGAAAGATCCTCGTGCTAATCCTAGTTCATTCCTTTGATGCAAAAACAAGGAACATCTTTCATATTCTGATCTTTTTCACTTTCTCTAACTTAAATTTCTGCTAATTTGCCTGTTTAAGAAAGCAGTGTCTGAAAAGTCACATTATTGACAGTGGAATTATATATTTTTACTCTTACGTTTCTCTAAACGTTTTCTTTTTTCCATTGCTAAAAAAAAATTAGAAACTTGTGGTCTCCTCTGAATCTCAGTGGTACCTGTAATCTACTGTATTCTCGGTGTCTGACACTGTCCACTGTGGCCTTTCTTAGCATTTTTACCTGCAGAAAAACTTTTTATGGCACTATTGTGCTGATCATATTGTAAATCTAAATATACGTCTCACTGGAATAGTTGTTTGTAGTACTGTCCTGTGTAGATAGTTCCTACTGGAAAAAAGAGTTGAAGTTTATTAAAGCCAGAAAGTATCAGATTCTATTATGTTAAATTCAGTAAGGGAAATCCAAATTCTCAATTTTTTTGTCTTTTTAGGAAAGCTGTACTGTGAAAGTTGTTAACGTAAAAGTGATAATTTAGTTCCAGTAGTCTTTTCTGATTAAACTAATGTAGCCTAGAAATAGCTATGTCTTTAGGAAAGTGTGGTTTCGTTTTTGATTTTTATAGTTAAGTACAAAGGAGAAATGAATGGTCTCATGAATGTTCTGATATGTAACATTTGCCTTCAGCCTTCGAGATGGAATGAACTTGAGAAATTTATTTTTTTCTTTAATTTTTTTTTCAACGTTTATTTATTTTTGGGACAGAGAGAGACAGAGCATGAACGGGGGAGGGGCAGAGAGAGAGGGAGACACAGAATCGGAAACAGGCTCCAGGCTCTGAGCCATCAGCCCAGAGCCCGACGCGGGGCTCGAACTCACGGACCGCGAAATGTTTTTTTATTTTTGAGGGAGAGACAGAGTGTGCAAGTGGGGGAGGTCCCCTACTATTATTATATCGCTACTATTATTGTATTATTATCAATGAGATTCTTTATGTTCGTTATTAATTGATTTATATATTTGTGTGTCTCAAGTTGGGAGCAATTGTTAGATATTCTTGATGGATAAATCCCTCTACCAAACATTTAAAGAAAAATTGATACCAATGTTTCACAAATGCTTCCAGAAAATAGGATGAGATGCTTCGCAACGCATTCTATGAGGTCAGTGTTACCCTAATACCATGACTAGAGAGAGACATTACAAAAAAAGAAGAAAAAGAAATGAAAATTGTAGACCATTATCCCTATGGATATAGACTCAAAAAAATCCCCCAAATTTCCCACTTTCCAAAAGTGGAAACAACCCAAATATCCATCACCTGAATAATGGATAAACAAAAATATGGTATAATCTATATAATGGAATATTATACAGCCATAAAAAGGAATGAACTACTGATACATGCTACCACATAGATGAACCTACCTCAAAAACATCATGATAGGTGAAAGAAGACAGACAAAAAAAGCTTTATATTGTATGATTCCATTTATATGCAATGTCCAGAATAGGCAAATCTGTACAGACACAAAGGTGATTAAAGGTTTCCAGCGTATGTGGGTAGAAGGGAATTGGGAGTGGCTATTAACAAGTATAAGGTTTCTTTTTTGGGAAGAAGTAAATGTTCTGAAATAAGATAGTGATGGTTACACAGTATTGTGAATATATTAGAAGCTACTTTAAAACGGTGAGTTTTTTTATGCAAGTACCTCAATTTTAAAAATTGCCCCCCCAAAGGCTATATAGGAGTAAATCCTCATTTAATGGCAGTCCTGGGGGAAAAAAAAACACCAGTGGCCAGTTCATCAAAAGTACTAACAGAATGGTTTTATAGAAGCTCGGGGAGGGGTTTTAAGCAGAGTCAATCATTCACATAATTTCCCATGTGTTAAGTACATTCTCACTTTGTATTATAGTTGGGCTTCTTGAGTACGTTTCCTTTTGAGAGAAAATTTGCCAACCAGGTTTCTGGTCTTCTTGGTTGTTATATTTTCCACGAAAACAGAATAACTTGCATTGGAATTTTGATTTGGTTTATAAATGTTTTCTGATCATCCCATTGAGGAGAAATTGACCCTCCCCTCTACTAATTTTAGTTTGGATGTGGAGCCTCATGACACTTTATACACTAGGAGAATTAGAAAGAAATTTTATTACTCAAGGAAACTCCCTGGAGAGCAGGAGGGCCAAACAGGCCTGGCGTGGCTTGAGAGAGACAGAGAGAATGCACTGGACCTTTATAGTGTCTAAGGGATGGAACTGGGGAAAAGCTTCCCCTCATGGGCTGTAGACTTACAAGTTTTAAATTTCACACCTGTGCCAAAGGATATAGCAGGCAAGCTGCAGTTAGTTGCCAGTTTTTTTTTAACGTTTATTTATTTATTTTGAGAGAGAAAGGAAGGAAGGGAGAAGGGAAGAGAGAGAGAGAGGGAGGGAGAGATTCCCAAGCAAGCTCCACACTGTCAGACCCTGATGCGGGGCTCAATCCCACTAACCATGAGATCATGACCCGAGCTGAAACCAAGAGTCAGACACTTAACTGACTGAACCACCCAGGCGCCCCTAGTTGCCAGTTTTAAATGTTCCATCAGCACCAAAGGAAGAGGCTGGCTGGAGAGTTGCAAGTTTTAAATTCCCCACCAGCACCAAGGGCAGGGGTGCCAGGGCTGTAAATTTGCTAGTTTAAATTTCCCACTAACAACAAATGAGAAGGCACTGGGCTTTTCTATCAGCCTCTCTAGAAGTGGGGAGAAATCTCTGAATGCCTCAAGATTTTGGAACTTTTAACTTTCCATATTTGTTACTTTATTCTGTCCTTTTCTGTAAAGCTTATTTTCAGTACCAATAGCAAAGGACAGTATAGATGAGAAAGAAGAAACTAATTTAAATAGAAGAATTGGTAGGATTCAGTGACTGACTGAACTTATGTGTGTGTTAAGGAACTAGTGAAACAAGATTCTAAGTCTGGGTAACTCTTGAGAACAGTACCACTAGTGCCACAGACTTTCTGAAGTTCTATTGGTAGAGGAAACTTTCTTAACTGTTCAGAACACACATATTTAGAAAATGTTCAAGCAGTATCTTGGCAAATGTTTTTCTTGTAAATGTATATTTTTCTTAACATTTTAATAACTATTATAGATATCTATATGACAGGAATAACAAAGAGTTGAAAGCAAAGTTATATGGTTTAAAACAAATTTACTGGCAAAATTAACCAATAATTTAAATAATCTAACTTTTATTCCTTTTAAACAGCTGGTTTATGTCTTTGCCTCTAAGGCACAGTATTTTTTTTTTTTTAATTGGTGTTCCTAACTCTTATACACAAGTTCCTAACTCTTATACACACACAGGGTGTGCAGTCCAAATTTCAAGAATACAACTCAGGATGAAGAGTAGATTCCCTGAGGACGTTGGCATCAGCCTAGGACCCTCACCCTATCCCTCTGCCTTCGAGAATGTGTAAGTCCGGGCACATGTCCGTGCCGCCCTCCCCGATCGGTTAGAAAAGAAACCCGGATGTGCATGGGCGGGGAGGAGCTGGCGTCTACCCATGAGGCAGTGCGCGTAGTTATACATTTCTGCCTTGGTCTGAGGCGCTCATTCCGCGCTGGGAGTCGTCGCGGCTGCCGCTGTTTCGGCGGCGGCCGGCTAGTGTTTTCGCGCTCCTCCCTTTCCTCCTCCTCTTTCTCCTCCTCCTTCCAGTCCCAGTCAGGGCGACCTGCACTGCTCGCGGTAAGTGTCCCCCGCCCCCGCCTGCTTAGGCAGCGGCTCTGCCACACGGCTGTGGCCGCATTTCTCCGAGGGTGGCCGCATTGCTCTGAGGGTGGCGGCAGCGGCCCGGCTCTGAGGAGAACAGGTTGAGGGTCCGGTTGCCGGCGTGTGTTGCTGGGATCGCCCAGGGAGCGGGGGAGGGGACGAATTTGGCGGCGCGGTGGCGGGTGGGCCACCATCTTGCCGCCAGCCCTGGTCGGGGAGGGATCGCGGAAAGGTAGCTGCTCGGCGGCCGGCCGGGTTCGGAGGCCCGCTCACGCCATGGCCTGCCGGCCGGCCGGCCGGGCCGCCGCCGCCGCCGCCGCCGCCGCCGCCGCCGCCGCCTCCTCCTCACCGCCCAGGGCCTGTGCGTCTGTCAGCGCTCAGCCTGGTTTTCGCTTTTCTTTCTGGTGGCAACTCCCTTTGGTCTTTTGTATATTTGATACAAATGTTTGGCGAAACCACAGAAGGTTCCGAACTTTCTGGCTTCAGGGCCCCTCGGGCTCCTCCTTTCAGCCCTTATTCCCCCCATCCAGGTTACCGTTCATTCAGTGCTGATACCCTTGTTCTTGCCAAAGGAACTGTGCTCCTCGTCATAGAAATCGTGCTCCATTCAGTTATTGTCTAGAAGAGCCCTAAGGAGAAACGTGGAGTTAGGTACCTAGTTTTTAACAGTACAGTTTGTACCTTTTGCTGAGAAGAAAACAAATGTTTCATTTTGTGGTCTTACCCTTCTCTAGACACAGAGGGAATACCTCTTAACTTCTCTCAAGTTTTAATGCTTTTTAAAAGGAGAAATCAGAGAAGAAAATGTCAAGTGAACCAGCTTTTGCAAGAACGGGGGATGTTCATCCAGGGGATTCTCTTTGTTTGCAAAGATTTTTTAGTTTTTTTAAAAAAATCTGTGAACTTAAAATTTGCTTTTATTGTCTTCAGATTTGAACTGTGAATTTAAATATCCTTTAGTGTCATTAGACATAAAATGTAAACCAAGAAATAGAGTTTCAAACTACAAAAGTCTTCTAGCATTTGTGAGATGCCCTGTTTGGGGGGTTACTGTAAAAACTCAAGCTGCCTCCTTAAGCAGAAACTTTACTGAGCTTATGAGGGAACTGGTTTGCTTATAAAATTAAGTTAGGGCTGTGTTCCCTTGGTGCTTTAACATCTGTACAAGTTCTGCTGTCATTGCATCTTGCATTTGTATATTTCATTGACAGTCCTTTTAAGATGAGCTGTGGAGTGTTGGTAGAACTGTTTAGAAAGTGAGAAAATAGCCTCAAGGAGAGGACTTTCCCTGAGGTCACTTTGGATAGGAAGTGATAGAACCTAGGTCTTCTGACTCCTCCAATGCTCAATTCACTATAACATGCCCCACTTTTCATGGGAATGAGGTGGTCAAGGAGAATAAGCAAGGACACTCACTTAAAAAAATATAGGAGACATTTTTCAATTCCCCTTTCCTTTATATTTTCATTTTAAGACTTCGTATCATTTCAACTTTGTAGTATTTAAATAATAAATAATATCATTGTTTCCAAGCATGTTGAAAAGTTGAAAAACAGCTCATTCTTCCAATAAGCCATTTTTCCATCAGAAAAAGTTCTGATGTTGAAGGGCTCCAAATTTCAGCTTCTCTGTTCAACCCATTTTCCTCACTTGTTTTCTAGTCCAATGTGATTTCTTCAGCCCAGTGTTTTACTACCCAGCACCAGCTTTTTAAATAGAAAAGCAGAGTAAGCAGAAAGAGTATATAATTCTGTACCCCTGCTTCTCTCCAATTTGTTTTCTTTATTCAAGAGGACATTTAGAACCATACCAAAGAATTTTTTGTTATATTAATTGGACAGGAAAATTACTTAAATGAAAAGCAATTGTTATAAATAGAAAGTAATCCATAGTTTTAGTGACCGGATATAGGAACTTATATTGAGAAAACCTGTTTTGTTATTCCAAAAGTAAATTTTCAAAGAACAGAAATATTTATGATACATTCAGTAATTAATATAGCCCTGAATATTTTTTTCTGTACTCCTGCTTCAGAGAGGGACTTAAAAATGTTTGGTTTTCAGTCAGGTTTTAAATAATGACTCAGGGAGATGTGGTTTACTCATTTGTATCAAAAATGTGTTTTTGATTCATTCTCTGCAAAGCAGTTTTCTTTTAAGGAGTGGTTTTATTAACCCTCAGTATGTCAAGAAAAATAGTCATCACTGTGTATCATCTGGATAAAATGGACCATTTTTATTTTATTTTTTATGTTTTCTTTTTAGTGCTTATATGCATCAACATGTAGTATGACTTTCAGTACAGAAGGAAAAGTTTAGTAAAATAATGTGAAGTACTGTACAATAATTTTTCACGTGCTTTATTTAGTCTTCCCAATAGTGCTGCAAGGAAGGTATTACTGTTTTTTATTTTACAGGTAGAATAACTAAGCTCAGAGAGGTTGATTAAAAATCCTATAGGTTTGGGGTGCCTGGGTGGCTCAGTTGGTTAAGTGTCCAACTTCAGCTCAGGTCATGATCTCGTGGTTTGTGAGTTCGAGCCCTGCGTTGGGCTCTGTGCTGACAGCTCAGAGCCTGGGGCCTGCTTTGGATTCTGTGTCTCCCTCTCTCTCTGTCCCTCCCATGCTCATGATCTGTCTCTGTCTGTCTCTCAATAATAAATAAACATTAAAAAAATCCCACAGGTTTGGTGATCATAAAGTGGTAGATTCAAAATTCCCAGTTATTCAACCCCTATTTCAAGTTTTTTCATCATTGTACTCTACTTTTTTTCTTGATATTTTCCCTAGTGGATAAGTTTTACTCCTATAAAATGTGCATTAATTAATAAGCATACTTCCTGAGGTTACTTTAGTAATTAGTGATTATAGAATATTTTATGAAGCTTATATAAAATATTTATTATATAATTTGGCTTTGAAAAGCCAATTAGTCTTTTTCTAGGTTATGCCTTTTACATATGCACTACAATAAAAACACATTCTTGTAGGTAAAATATTTACTCTGAGTATGATAGACAAATTACTTTGCAGAAAGTAAATTTTATTCTTGTGTCCCATCCCAAAAACTAACGTAAAAGAAAATGTTTTAAAATATAAACAATCTTTGCAAAGTATTATGTTAATGAACTTTAATCTTAGTGTCAACTAGGTGTTTTCTACAAATAGCTGAAATATGAAAATCAACAGACAGAAAAATTGAAAACCTAAATAAAATTAGGGAGAAAATAGTAAAGTTATTAAAGAAATGTCTTCTCAAAATGTGCCTGGACTAAATGGGTTCAGACTTTCAAAAAATAATTCCCATAATATGAAAATTTCTTAAATAAGAAAAAAGGTGAGCCTATGTTTTTCTTCTAAATAATATGTTATTTGTTCCCCAAACCTGGTTTGAGAGTTTGAATTGTTTAGATGCCAATGAAATTGTCTAAGGAACTAAGGTATAATCCATTGTTTCTTGCATGTGAGTACTGTACCAATTAATTTCTATTATAAGAAAACATTTTCACAGACCTCTTCCTACTAAAAATGTTTAAAATATCTCTAGAGCTCTTACACGATCATAAAATAGTCCTATAAAACTACAAAATCAATAATATTTGAGTCAACTTTAATACATTGAATGGATAATACATTTTGATGAAACAGAGTCACTGCCTGCTTATTATTGAGTTTTTCGTACCTATCTTAAACAATAGCAAGATTTTTCTATTTGAATCTTTTCAATACCATCATTTCTGTAGCTAACTATACTGTCATTTGCCCTTCATTTGGTGCAAATTCGTCACTTAGATATTTTCTTCCTATGTTCTTGAGTTTGTTACTAGCCAGCAGCATTAAAAGTGGTAGTACTTGATGAACATTCTGTAGTAAAGACAGACAAAAACATGAGTATTAATATGCTCCAACAATTCCACTTCTGGATGTTTATCTGAAGGAAATGAAAACAATAACTCAAAATGATATTTGCATCCCCATGTTCACTGCGGCTTTATTTACAATAGCCAAGACATAGAAACAACCTAAGTGTTAATCCATTGGGTGAATGGATAAAGAAAATATGGTGTATAAATATAAAATAGACTATTAAAAAGGAAAGAAATCCTACCATTTGTGACGTGGATGGACCTTGAGGGTTTTAATCTAAGTGAAAAATCAGAGAAAGACAAATACTATATGATCTCACTTATATGTGGAATTTTAAAACAAAGGAACTTATAGAGAGCAGATTGGTGGTTGGGGGTGTGGGATGGGCAAATTGGATGAAGATGGCCAAAAAATCTTGGGGATGTAACGTGTAGCATTGTGACTACAGTAATGAGACTATATTGTATATTTGAAAGTTTTTAGATAGAACAAAAATTTATTTTATTTTATTTTTTTAATGTTCATTTATTTTTGAAAGAGAGAAACAAGCACTAGCGGGGGATGGGCAGAGAGAGAGGGAGACACAGAATCCGAAGCAGGCTCCAGGCTCTGAGCTGTCAGCACAGAGCTGGACATGGGGCTTGAACTCATGAACCACAAGATCATGACCTGAGCTGAAGTCGGATGCCTAACCAACGGAACGACCCAGGTGCCCCAGAACAATATATTGTTTTAGAGCTCTCTTGCACCATCTTCTATATATCTATTTTCCCCAGAGGTCTATTAGTTTGAAAAATATTGGGGTATAAGCCATTGGTAAGTGTATTATTACTCTTGAATGCAAGTACCAGAAACCTAGCTCAAAGTAGATTAAACCATAAGTGAACAATTATTCCCTTTTTTAACTGAAAAGGCTTAATAATTTACTTCAAGCATGGCTAGCTTCAGGTGTTTAAAATTTTTTTTTTCAGCGTTTATTTATTTTTGGGACAGAGAGAGACAGAGCATGAACGGGGGAGGGGCAGAGAGAGAGGGAGACACAGAATCGGAAACAGGCTCCAGGCTCTGAGCCATCAGCCCAGAGCCTGACGCGGGGCTCGAACTCCCGGACCGCGAGATCGTGACCTGGCTGAAGTCGGACGCTTAACCGACTGCGCCACCCAGGCGCCCCCTAGCTTCGGGTGTTTAAATGGTGTCATCAGAACTTGAATATCTCCCTACCCTACCCTCTTTCTCTACCGCCAGAATCTTAAGGCTTTGCTATTTTTTTTCTTGGTTTCTTTCTTAGACATTCTTTCTCCACACAGTGACTCCATTACTCCCAGGCTTATATCCTTCCAGCTTATTATTTTCGTTATTAACAGCTTTATTGAGATAAAATTAATATAACATACACTTCACCCATTTGAAGTGTATAATTCAATGGTTTTAGTATATTTACAGTGTCATGTAACCATCACTACAATCAATTTAGAACATTTTCATCACCCCTGAAAGAAAACCCATATCCATTGGGAGTCACTCCCCATTTCCCTCCAATCCTTCCAGCCCTAAGCTGTACTTTCTCTCCTTATGACTTTGCCATTTCTGGACATTTCATATAATGAAGTCATACAATACATGGTCTTTTTGCTGTCTTCTTTCACTTAATATGTTCCCAAGGTTCATCCATATCATAGTATGTGTCAGTGTTTAATTTCTTTTATGACTGAATATTATTCCATTGTATAGGTATATCACATTTTATTTATTGGTTGGGCATATGGGTTGTTTCTACTTTTGGGCTATTATAAATAATGCCGCTACACACATTCCCATGTATAAGTTTTTGCATGGGCATATGCTTTCAATTCTCTCTCACTTGGAGTGGAATTGCTGTGTCATATGGTAACTATTTTTAACTTTGAGTGACTGCCAAGTATTTTCCATAGTGTCTGCACCATTTCATATTCCCACCAGCAGTGTATGAGGGTTCCAATTTCTCCATATCCTTGCCAACACTTGTTATTATCTGTCTTTTTGATTACAGCCATCCTACTAGGCGTGAAATGCACATAACATACAGTTTACCATTTTAACTAATCTATTAATGTTTTTTTTGAAAATATCATAGACTTAAACTCTTAAAAGTGAATCTTAAATATGTAGAAGCTGAAACCATAAAATATCTAAATAGTAAGTATTTATACAGGCAGTCTCCAAAAATGATCGTATTCCAAGAGGTCTTTCATTAGTTACTTGGAATTCACTTTTGCCCCATAGGAACAGTGTATTATGGGCATAGTAACTCTGAGTCAATAGCTGAAGTGGAGACTTCTGTTCTGCCTGTTTTGGTGCCAGTTCTGAGTTGCAGAACGTAGAGACCCTCTGGAGTTGCTATTATGGGAGCTCTAAGATCCTCATTGCATGTTTTGTGGGTATTTCATTTCTCTAACAGATTATTTAATCTCCCACAGAATTCCCCGCCAAAACTCTGATGAGAATTTTTTGTGGTGATAGTTTTGGAGGGCCTGATTACCTTACCGTGTAGCACAACTTTAGATGAAGTTATGATTCTAATGGCATCTGGGGATTTTTGACTTTTTTTGAGTGTTTATGAATGTACCAATTGAAGCTCCTTGGTGATGGTTATGGGCCTCAAAATTCATCTCTGTAGATATAGGCAGTGTATATGACTTGTTTATATAAACTACTTGTACATTTAGTACTAATTTTAGGCTATTTGTGCCAATAGACATTTTATTTGAACATTTAATAAAAGTGTTATACATGAGTCTCCATAGGCTATGTGGTTATGACTCTTAAAAAAAAATCCGTATTCCTGGTAGCCATAGGTCTTTAATGCTGAGCAAGAATTGACATGGATTTATCTACGTGACATATGCATTACCTTAATTCTAGTTTAGGGAGAAATGGTAACTATTCAAGTAATTGAGTTAAAGAGATTTCGGTAGTCAAACTTCAACAAGGGAAATTTACTTAAGTTCAGAATTCACTTGAGATCTTTGTGATAGTAATTCAAACATTTATACCAATAACAACTTCTGGAGTGAAAGTAGGTTTTTTTCCCTTTGGTCTAATTCAGTGTAAATAATTTGGAATTGGAAAAAGCAGGAAAGTTTGCTTTTGCCAGTCTGAAAATAAAGATGCATGTGAAGACTCAGCTCTGTTCATCCTAATACTTTAGGTATCTGATGACTATTTTTTAACTTTTTTGTTTTATAACTGCAATAGTTTTTTACAACATTTATTTTGTCTGCAAAAAAAAAAGTGTGTGTGTGTGAATTCAGAACACAAATACCTGCTTTAAAGAAAACAATTCAAAAATTTTTGATAATGTTTACTATAACAGCTTTTTTTAAAAGCTCAAAGAACTGTAGATATATTAAATTGTAATCTTCTGAAGGCAAGGACTATCTATGCCTTATTCATCTTAACTTTTTCCCGAGAATTGAGCACATCATTTTGAACACAGAAGGCAATGAGTAATTAATTATTTTTAATGAGTTTATCTATGATGAAGTATATACAACAAATTTTTTGTTTCTTGTAGTTAGTGTGAATAAGAAATAAAAATATATAAACTAAACATTTTTTAATGTGTTTTGTAATAATTACATTTATTTCTGAAATATGAAGAATAAGTAATGGTTAAAGATTGTCAGTTAGCATTTCAAAATTCAGATTTACTAAAGCATGTATGTTACATGTATTAACTAAAATATGTATTTACTAAAACATGTGTTAGTCATATTTACAAAAAGGTATCTTTCAAAATTTATTTGCAACTTAACAATCATCAGATTTCTTCAAGTAATAAATGCTTAATACATTCAGCATTTTATTTATTAAATTTTCATTCATTCAGGAATGAGCCAATCATGGAAAGTGAGTAGCATATGTATATCAAACATAATAAATTCAAAAGGTAAACTTTTTGTAGAACAAGATTAAATGTGTGTACATTTAACAAATCCACCCTAATAGTAGTTATCCTTATTTTTTTATAGGGCAGAAAACTAAGACCTAACTTGCTATCTTGTCTAGAGTCATATGGTGAGTTTGTTGGAGATCAAGATTAGACCCAAAAATTGCTGAATCCCAAGTCTCATGTTTCAATATTTGGTGTTAAAGTAACTCATAAAATTGATTGATGTCATGTGTTGGTGTCTTAGGTGACTCTGCAACTTGATGGATGACGGCAACCCTTTTCCATCAAAAAGTAAGTATTGCTGTTGCAAGTGATACCAATGTGCATGGCTTTTATACTGATAACTTTGCTTTATAATAAAAGGTGAGAGAAGCAGTGATAGGCACGTTTTTTAAAAAAATACCAAAACACTTAAATTGATTGAAGTAATACATGTGCATAGTAAAAAAGAACAATATACAATAAGAATGTCAGTAAAGTAGAAATGAAGTGTGTCTTCTTCATCTCCAGAAATAATTACTATTACTGGTTTGGTATACATTATCACAAACTTTTTTCTATGCATAGACAAAAAATAAATTATTTCTAAATAAGATCATACTATTTATGCTATTATGTGGCTTTACATTTTTTTTACTTGGGGCGCCTGGGTGGCTCTGTTGGTTGAGTGTCTGACTCTTGATTTCAGCTCAGGTCATGATCCCAGGGTCGTGGGATCAAGCCCCATGTCAGCGTCTGTGCTGAGCATTGATCCTGCTTAAGATTCTCTCTCCTTCTGCCCCTTTTCCCCACTCGCAAAAACACTCTCTCTCTCTCTTTCTCTAAAATTAAAAATAATAATAATTTTTTTTTTACTTTTTTACTCTACAATCTATCTTGAATATATTGACAATGGTAGTACCCAGTTAAAAAGAATGAGGAAGATCTATGTGTTAGACATGGTATCAAGACCATGGTATCAACATAGATATAAATGATTTTTTAATTATCTGCATACATGAGTGTCCCTCATTTTTTTTTTTAATTTGGCATTGCCTGACTGCCTAGTTTCTTAGATTGTTGATTATCATGTTAAGTGTCAGTGCTTATTCAGTAGACTTCTGTGTATAGGAGGAGATACAAAGGAAGAAGAAAATATGTTTTTCATTCTCACTTTGGATCTTACTTTGGAGTTAGATGCATACAGTTAAGAAATCCACATTAAGGGGGCACCTGGGTGGCTCAGTTGGTTAAGTGTCCCACTCTTGGTTTTGGCTCAGGTCATGATCTCACAGTTTGTGGGTTTGAGCCCCACATCAGGCTCTGTGCTGACAGTGCAGAGCCTACTTGGGATTCTCTCTCTCCTTATCTCTGCCCCTCCCCTGCTCACTCTTTCCCTTTCTCTCAAAATAAATACACATTCTTTTTTTATTTTTTTAGATAAAGAAATATTAAGAAATAGTGAGCAGTTTGAGATCATATATAGTAAGTCTGGAACTGCATGGCATAGAATGTCAATGTAGTAAAAGGTGGAAGAAAAACAGGTCTACTGGTTTACTAAGCAGGTTGTAACTGAACCAAGAGTTGGGAATTAAGGTACTGTTGAGTATCTGCTTGAGGTTAGGTTAGGTACTTTATATGGCATTTTCCTCAATCTACATTACCACTTACATTAGGTAGATATTGTACACATATTAGAGGTAAGAAAACAGATTCAAGTAATTTCTCCAGAGTCACATCATTAGAAATGGTGCAATGAAGATTTGAACTATTCAATTTTATGTGAAGTCCATGCTCCTACTATACTCAACGTGGACAGTATAAGGTAAGGAGGGAAGATATTTTAGGTAGAAGAAACAATACAAATGAGAGGTCCAGGAGACACAATGAAGATGGTGTTTTCAAGTATTCAGGATATGTAAATGATAAACTATGAATTACTCTTTATTTGACTTAGAGCATTCTGTATATATGTTTTTAAAGTAAAGTTAGAGAAGACAGTTTATAAAATTGGTTACATTTGGAAGGGTGGGAAGGTTTTTGCTTTGTTTTGTTTTGTTTTATAGTATAGTAAGTAAATCACCAAACATTAAACATTATGCAAGAAATGATTTTGGCATACCTATATAGAAGAGCAAATTAAGTTTAAATAATTTTAAAAGAATAGTGCCAATTGATTTGTTAAGGTGTTTCTTTTGTATGCCATCCCCACATCATTGTTTTCACACACTAATTCTGAGTCAAAATTAGAAATGACATTTAATCTAGCAAAATTATGTTTAGAAATTATTGCATTTAAAAGATAAAGATAGGGGCGCCTGGGTGGCGCAGTCGGTTGAGCGTCCGACTTCAGCCAGGTCACGATCTCGCGGTCCGTGAGTTCGAGCCCCGCGTCGGGCTCTGGGCTGATGGCTCAGAGCCTGGAGCCTGTTTCCGGTTCTGTGTCTCCCTCTCTCTCTGCCCCTCCCCCGTTCATGCTCTGTCTCTCTCTGTCCCAAAAATAAATAAACGTTGAAAAAAAAAATTTAAAAGATAAAGATATCATTGTCTTAAAAAACAGATGATCGTTGTCTAAGCCAGATCCTGGAGTTATTGTTTTGTTACTTTTTAGTTGTCCCCCCATCGGCAGGCATCTCACTCCACATATCTAGTACCACTTATATCCATCCTCCTTGCTATTATATTAAATTAGGTGCTTCCTCAATACCTTTTTAAAACCATAACAATACATGCATAGTTTTAAGAAACAAATAATCTGAAAGTTATAAATTGCATAACCACAGTTTTTGAAGGGTAAGAATGAGAGGTGTGTGTGTGATCTGGATGTATGTATTCCCTATTTTTTCAGGCATTCCCTTTCAATAGGTTAGCTTTTTTCTCATAATTATTTCCATATTTCCAAATTTTTAACACATATGTGTACTGCTGTCTCTTCAATCAATTTTTTTGCCATTATCTAATAATTTTTTTTTATCTAACATGAGGATTTTAGTTTTCTTACACTTAGCCCTCCCTCCAAGCATCTTTCACTGCAGTTATAGCTCAAATTTTGGTTAAATCATTAAATGTTTTTATTACGATGACCGTAATATTGTTCACTGATGAGCATAGTACTATGGTATTAATATGCTATGCATACATTGCCTTTTTGTCTTTTTTATATACTCAGAAATTAAAATATTTCATTTTTTAAAATTTGCTAAAAGTTATATTGTTTATTATAGTTGACTAAATTTGCTAAATTTCATTAAAGTCTATAGCCAAGGCTTCTCACACCCTTCTGTAGCTTCTTAATTCAATTTTCTATATGGTAAAACTCATCAGGTAATCTAACACTTTGTGTGTGTGTGTGTGTGTGTGTGTGTGTGTGTGTGTTTGTGTGTGTGTGTGTGTATGTGTGTGTGTGGTCTCCTGGAGACATTCCTCCTGGGAGTAATGTTCTCTTGTTCTACTCTGGCTGGTTGTTATCTAGACCCATTGAACAGCTATTATCCTGGGACTTTCCTTTGTCTTGGTATTGTGCTGAATGCTACGATTTCTGCATTCTGTATCTTCCTCCTTCCTAAGTCCCATATTTTGGTGGATTCTTCCTAAGAAAGGAAGAGTGAATAGGGGGTAATTTTCTGTGATCTTGGTGATCTTTATTTTTGATGAAAGAATATGTACCTCATGCTTGATGAAAATCTTGGCAGGGCACAGAATTCTAAATTGAAAATTATTTTTACTAATACTCCTGAAAACATTATTCTAACTTTCTTTCTGATTATAGGATAGTTTCTATGTCTAGCATTCACAAATTTCGTGATATATTCCTATAGTGTAGATTTTTTTCTTTTCAATCTGGACATTTATGTCCTTTAGAACTAAGAATTTCTTTTGTATTTTTCCTTTGATTACATCCCCTCCCCTTTTTTTCTATTAATTTTTTTGAAACTTCTTTTAGGTGACATTGATTAGTATATATATATTTTTTATCTTTTAAGTCCACTTATGGGACATTTATTCAACTTTGGCATTTGGGTTTTGGGGCTTTTCTTTTACTGAATTTTGGCTGTCTTTTTAATCTTTTTGTTTTCTGCATGTTATTTTTTATAATCTTATTTCTCTGAAAATGCTAATTACATTCTAATAACTTTTTTTTTAATTCTGTACTATCTCTTTTTTTTTTTTTTTTTAAGATCTTTTAACCTGCAGGGCGCCTGGGTGGCTCAGTAGATTAAGTGTCCGATTTCAGCTAAGATCAAGATCTCACGGTTCATTAGTTCGAGGCCCACATCAGGCTCTCTGCTGTCAGCGTGAAGCCTGTTTCAGACCCTCTGTCCCGCTCTCTCTCTCTCTCAAAAAGATTTTAAAACATCTTTTAATCTGTTTTATTGTTTTGGTTTTTCACGTTGGAGGTTTAGTCCTATTTCTGGTGCTCATTGGCGTGTCCATATTTAACAATGAGGCACTAAAATGTTTCCTCGGAACTCTGAGTGCTTGGTCAGCACTTGTAGGCTGGTGGTACTAACAGTATGTTCTTTGGTTAGTTTCTCCAGGTGAGAAATGTCTAATCTTTCCTGGGATGGAATAAACCTCACCTTAAGTCCCCTGTTTTCATTCTAGCACCTCATTGCTGCTTTGCTGTGTGCCTAGTGTTTCTGAAGCTGGTTCGGTTTTTCTGGTAAAAATCTAACCTATTGCCTCTTGTTTTTAGTTTATCTCCGTTTTGTTAATGTAAAAGTTTATGAGTTTTTTTTTTTTCAGATATAGTTAGGTAGTTAATAGGTATAATCATATTTTGTTAATAAAACTGAAACTCATTTTGATTGGATTTGACTATTCTTTAAGTTTTTATTTAAATTCTAGTTAGTTAACATACAGTGTAATATTAGTTTCTGGTATACAACTTAGTGATTCAATACTTGAATACAACACCTAGCGCTCATCACAAGTGCCTTCCTTAATTCCCATTTCTTATTTCATCCATGTCCCCACCCACTTTCCCTCTGGTAGCTGTTTGTTTTCTATAGTTGAGAATCTGTTTCTTGGTTTGCGTCTCTCTCATTTTTCCCCTATGTTCATTGCTTTTGTTTCTGAAATTCCACATCTAATTGAATCATATGGCATTTGTCTTTCTCTGACTTATTTTGTTTAGCATAATACTCTCTAGCTCCATCCATGCCATTGAAAATGGCAAGATTTCATTCATTTCATAGCTGAGTAATATTCCATTGTATCTATATATACCACCTCTTTTTTATCCATTCATCAGTCGATGGACATTTGGGCTGTTTCCCATAATTTGGTTATTGTAGAAAATGCTGCTATAAGCATAGGGGTGTATGTATCCCTTTGAATTAGTATTTTTGTATTCTTTGAATAAATACCTAGTAATGCAATTGCTGGCTCATTGGGTAGTTCTGTTTCCAACTTTCTGAGGAACCTCCATACTGTTTTCCAGAGTGGCTGCACCAGTTTGCATTCCCACCAGCAGTGCAAGAAGGTTCCCGTTTCTCCACATCCTCATCAACACCTATTGTTTCTTGTTGTTGATTTTAGCCATTCTGACAAGTGTGATATCCCTTTGTAGTTTTCATTTGTATTTCCCTGATGATGAGGGATGTTGAGCATTTTTTCATGTGTCTGTTAGCCATCTATAGATCTTCTTTGGAAAAATGTCTATTCATGTCTTCTGCCCATTTTTTAATTGGATTGTTTTTTGGGTGTCGAGTTTGATAAGTTCTTTATAGATTTCTGATACTAACCCTTTATCAGTTATGTCGTTTGCAAATATCTTCTCTCATTCCATAGGTTGCCTCTTAGTTTTGTTGTTTCCTTCACACTACAGAAGCTTTTATTTTGGTGAAGTCCCATAGTTTATTTTTGCTTTTGTGTCCCTTGCCTCAGGAGACATACCTAGTAAGAAGTCGCGACAGCTGATGTCAGAGAGGTTACTGCCTGTGTTCTCCTCTGGGATATTGATGGTTTCCTGTCTTACGTTTAGGTCTTTAATCCATTTTGAATTTGTTTCTGTGTATGGTGTAAGAAAGTAGTCCAGTTTCATTCCTTTGCATATTGCTGTCCAGTTTTCTCAACACCACTTGTTGAAGAGACTCTCTTTCATTGGATATTCTTCCCTGGATTTGATTACTGAAACTTTGATGTTTCAAGTTTTTCTTGGATTTGATTATTCTTTTTTAAAATATTTATTTATTTTTGAGAGAGAGAGAGAGATCAGGAGAGGGGCAGAGAGAGAGAGAGACAGAGGATCCAAACTAGGCTCTGTGCTGTCAGCACAGTGCCTGATGCGGGGCTTGAACTCACAAACCTGAGCCAAAGTCTGACACTTAACCCACTGAGCCATCCAGGCAACCCTTGTATTTGATTATTCTTAACATTTATTGGCCACTACTGATGACTAATGTTACCTGTTACTTAGCCAGCTAGCTTAATTTTACTACTATAGATCTTAGAGATTGAACTGAGTTTCTTTTGCTATCATGTACTGACTGCAAATATCAATTCAGTAACTAATATTAGGATTACTAAAGTAGATCTTAAATATCATGCTATGCGTTGCAAAAAAAGTTACTCAAAAATATGTTTCTCTCCTTTTGACATTTAGATAATTCAAAAATGGCAGAACTCTTTATGGAATGTGAAGAAGAAGAGCTAGAACCATGGCAGAAGAAAGTAGAAGAAATTCTGGATGAAGACGATGATGAGCTGATTTTTGTTGGAGAGATATCAAGTTCAAAACCAGCCATTTCAAGTAAGCATTTATTTCAGTGAAGTAAAGTTTTATAGAAGATGCAATTTCTATTAGAAAAACCTGTGGGCTGTCTTATCTGTCCTTGTTATTCTGTAAGGAGTTGGAGCACACAGGTCAGTAAGAATTGGTAAGAATCAGAGGGAAGATGTGGTTGAGGACTTGAGTAAGGAGGAGAGAGGTTAAAATATCATTTGAAAAAAATGAAATGTTAACTAAGTTAACTAAAGGTTAAGATTACCTAACAGCATTGTAAGCCTTCTAAAGTTGGAAATCGTAAGTTTTAGTGGAGCTGAGTAGCCTATTCACCGGTTTTCTTTTTCTCCCTTAAGCCCAAATACACCTAGAAAAGAAAGCGTTGGAATGTTTTGCTTGAAATATCAGAATACTGGGTGGCTGGGTGGCTCAGTCGGTTAAGCATCCAACTTCAGCTCAGGTCATGACCTCATGGTTCATGAGTTTGAACCTCGCATCGAGCTCTCTGCCGTCAGCACAGAGCCCTCTTTGGCCTCTGTCCCCTCTCTGCCCCTTCTCTGCTCGTGCACTTTGTCTCTCAAAAATAAGTAAAACATTAAAAAATAAGGGTGCATGAGTGGCTCAGCTGGTTAAGCATCTGACTTTGGCTCAGGTCATGATCTCGTAGCTTGTGAGTTCAAGCTCCGCGATGGACTCTGTGCTGACAGCTCAGAGCCTGGAGCCTGCTATGGATTCTGTGTTTTTTGTCTCTCTCTGCCCCTCCCCGGCTCATGCTGTCTGTCTGTCTCTGTCTGTCTGCCTGTCTGTCTCTCTCTCTCTTTCAAAATAAATAAATAAATAACATTTAATAAAGTATCAGAACGTTAAATACGTTTGTGTTAGTCTCTGGGATGCTCACATACAGGCAACTGCCTTAACACAGTGTCATCTTGATTCACAGCTACAAAATGAACAGGCACTGCATGATTCTCCAGTCTCTTGTTTGTGTACCAACATGGGCTATAGTTTTTGGCCACACCCATCTTCCAGCAACTCTTGATTATATTCATGAAGGAAGGAGGGTCTGGTCTTTAGCCACTGTGCTTAGACAATGCAGGCAGTTAGCTTACTTAATTATCATGGCTTTTTAGTAGAACATGTCCAGTAATTTTGTGGATTGTTAGATTTCAGTTAGAGTAATTAGTCTTGACGCTGTGATAATGTTATAGTGAAGTTGTTGATCACACTTGTTAAAATGTCCAATCAACAATGTGTAAAGTGCAGAGGAGCAACATAGAGAATTTCAAGGGAGAAAGAGGAAATAGATTCTTTTCCTTTATATTTACTTTTTTTAAGCCAGGAGAATTTTGCAAAGAATATAGCCAGCATACCAGTGTTCTCTTATTTACCATGGCAGTACATTATATTGTGGTTAAGACATGAGTTTTTAATTTTTTTGAAAGCCCAGTTCTTGCTTTTCTTGACTCCAAACTTGGTATAGCACTTCTATTCAGTTTTATCAGAGATAGAATAATTTAATTTAATTCTCAATATAATTTCCTGTAGCAAATTGAGAAGTGCCAAGTGGAATGCCACTTCAGTTATAAACTGAAGTAAGTATGTTGGCATGTTGGTTGCTGACAGTGGAACAGAATGTTATAATTATTTCCTAGTTGTTGTGATTATTTTTATCCTGAACTATTACGATATTTCAAAATTATTATTCAAATAATTCTATTGAAATCATGGTAGTTCAAGTCGGATTTATATCAATTGTAGATAACTTAACAGTACTCAACTAAAATAGTATGTATTAGTTTTAAGTAATTCTATCTAGAATAATGTGTATTAGTTTTAAGTAATTCTATCAAAAAGAAAGTTGACCTCAGTGAAATTTCTCTTCTAAATGAACTCAGAATTTAAATGAATTTATTGATGTTTAATTTTTGAGCCAAAAAATATTTTTGGCATATGGACCACGAGCTAAATATTGATATAGAACCATCATAAAGTTAGGGGTAGTGGTAAAAAGTTGTGTTTGATAGATTACAGTCACCAAAAAGTACTGTAGGATTGACTCTTTAATGGTTTGAGTAAATACCTACCTTAATTTATGAATGAAAACAGTATCAAGTTGTTTGAGCAGATTTTTCTCCCAGAAGACTTCTGTGGTGCCTAGTCTTAGAGAACTGAATTTCCGTTTTCTTAAAACAACCCTACTTTTGTGTGACCCTTTACTTTACAGAATTATTCTATGAAATCTAGCTCTTTTCCCCTAGGAGGGGGAAAAGGAAATATTTTGAGGTTTTATGTGATTTTTAAAATTTTTTGTACCTTTTCCTGATTAGCAATTTTAAGCAAATGTCTGCTCTTCCAAAATTGTATTTGATTTAATAACCTAGAAGTTATGGGTTTGCATGGGTATAGGAGTGAACAATCTTTAAAAAATTTTTTTTTACCTTTTATTTATTTTTGAGAGAGAGAGAAAGAGAGAGAGAGCAAGTAGGGAAGAGGCAGAGAGAGAGGGAGACACAGAATCTGAAGCAGGCTCCAGGCTCTGAGCTGTCAGCACAGAGCCCAATGTGGGGCTCGAACCCACAAACTGTGAGATCGTGACCTGAGCCAAAGTCAGACACTTAACCCACTGAGCCACCCAGGCGCCCCAGGAGTGAACAGTCTTAAACTGATTCAGAGGGTCATGTCAGGCTCAGATTGACTTTTGGTATAATAGTAGGTTTAAGACACTCTGGTAAATTCTAGGTTAAGTTTAGTCTGTGGTCTTCAGTAGTGTCCCCTTCAGAACTCAAGAGCAGTGGCACAGATAATCTAATCAGCTTGCCCATAATGAAACTTTCAGGCTTTGGGGTATATACTTAAATTATTAGTTGTATATGGATATATTGGGAAATTTTTTTCTATTATCTTAATATATATTTAATTCTACTTGTAGATATTTTGAACAGAGGTAACCCCGGCTCATCTTCAAAGGGAATAAAGAATGAGACACTCACTCAAGGTATGGTATTATTGTACTGATTTTAACTCTAAAGTGAAATATTTTGATAAAATTGGTTGTGTGGAACAATATTCAATATACTGTGTAATTTTAAAATGCAGGTGTTACTGATACATTCAAGCCTACAAGTCAACACTACAAAGATCCAACATCAAATCCAGTGGCTGCCTTGCCTAGATTTCATCCTGAATCTAAACCTTCACAAAGCTCTGTTATTGTTCAGAACGTGTCTAAACCTGTAAGTGTTTCTGAAACTACACAATTAGCTCAGGGACACATTGGATAGTATAATATCCAGTTAGAATTGTGGACTATCATAGCTAGTCACCATTCCATTAGAAGCATAATCGCAATCAGAGAATGTCAATATCTTTATGATAGCTCAATCAGTACCCAAAGTAATAACTGTAGGAACTAGCCAACTTGTCAATATCAGGTAATATGCTTAAATAGGTAGAATATTGAAAACTATGCTATCTAAAGGTGAGTAAAAAAGATCAGTAATGATTGTTGCATACTGGCAAAATTCTTAAGACAGTAAATTGAACCAAGTATTCTTATTTGGGAAATTGTTCTGAGGTCATTGTTCCTGTTTATTCTGAAAACATACTTTCATGGCTTAGCTTTTATTTTTTTAAAGTTTATTTATTTTGAGAGAGAGCGCATGTGTAAGCAGGGAAGGGAGAGGGAGAGGGAGAATCCCAAGCAGGCTCCACACTCAGCGGAGAGCCTGACATGGGGCTCAATCTCAAGACCACGAGCTGATATCAAGAGTTGGATGCTTAACAGACTGAACCACCCAGGTGCCCCTTTGTGGCTTAGCTTTTAAAACTTTTAACAGATATAATAGTTAATGGTAATATTTAATGTTTGTTATCATGGGTCCTTATTCTAAATGCTGTATGTAAATTAATTTCATTTAATTCTTATGATTTCTGTATGAAGTAGGCATGATTATTATCCCCATGTTATACTTGAGGAAACTGAGACTCAGGCTAAATAATTCACTCAAGGCCATATAGCTGGTAAATAGATTATGGATATGGGATTTCAATCCAGGTTAACCCAGAGGTGTTTTGGTTTTGTTTCGTGGTTTTTTTGGGTTTTTTTTAAAGCTTAAAAAAATTTTTTTCATGTTTATTTATTTTGAGAGACAGACAGAGAGAGAGAGAGAGAGAGAGAGAGAATCCCAAGCAGGTTCTGTGCCATCAGCACAGGGCCTAATGCGGTGCCCGATCCCACGAACCATGAGATCATGACCTGAGCTGACATCAAGAGTCGGATGCTTAGCCTACTCAGCCACCCAGGATCCCCTAGCCCAGAGGTTTTAAAATATGCACGTACACATATCCATCCATACATTTAGCATTGCTATACATAGAAACATTGCTTTAGAGCAGTGTTATAGTCCGCATACCATTGGCATTCCCCGAGACCCTTTCAGGGGTTTGTGAAGTTAAAACTGTTGTGATAATTACAGTGAGACATTTCCTCTTTTCACTGTCAGCATTTGTATTGATGATGCAAAAGCAATGGAGGATAAAACTGTTGGTGCCTTACTATGAGTCAAGGCAGTGGCACCAATTGGGTGCTACTAGTTTTTGTATTAGTGACCACCAAACACTCACAGAAAAATTTCGCTTTCACTTAAGAATAACCTTGAAGATGTAATAAATTACTAATTTTATTTTTTTAATTAAAAAAAAGTTTTTAACGTTTATTTATTTTTTTGAGCCAGAGAGAGACAGACCATGAATGGGGAGGGTCAGAGAGAGAGGGAGACACAGAATCCAAAACAGGCTCCAGGCTCCGAGCTGTTGGTACAGAGCCTGATGTGGGGCTCAAACTCACAGACTGTGAGATCACGACCTGAGCCGGAGTTGGACGCACAACCGACTGAGCCACCCAGGTGCCCCTTAAATTACTAATTTTATTAACTCTTAGTCCTTGAATACACTTCTTTTGAAATACTGTGTGTGATGAAATAGGTAGTATGCATAAATGATTTCTGTATCTACAGTATAAAGGTTTTCTTGAGGAAAACCACTTGAATTGTAAGTTGAACTAGCTGCTTTTTTTTTTTTAATCCAAAGACATTTTTGTTTGAAAGGATGATCGGCAAAGCACCATGTATTAATTATTGCTGCATAACAATAGGATCACAGACTTAGCAGTTTAAAGCAATATGCAGTTATTATCTCATGGTTTCTGTTAGGAGTCAAGGCATGGCTTTGCTGGGTCCTCTGCTTCAAGGTCTCACAAGGCTGCAGTCAAGGTGTCAGCCAGAGCTACCATACCATTTAATATTGCTTCCAAACTCACATGGTCATTGGCAGTATCCAGTTCTTTGTGGGTCATCAGACTGAAGGCATCTGTTTCTTGCTGCTGTTGGCCAGAGACTGCCCTCAGTTCCTTGCTATGTCAGCCTTCCTAACATGATTGGTTGCTACCTCAAAGACAGCAAGGGAAAGGGAGTCCTTAGCAAGACGAGCTATATACCATAATCATGTACATTCTATCACATTTGCCATACTCTGTTGGTTAGAAACAATCACAGGCCCAACCCACACTCAAGGGGAGATAACACAGGGTGTAAATATTAGGAGGGAGTCATGGGGGCCACCTTTAGAATCGCCCACACAGTTTTTCAGTCCTCAAAAATGTACAAAGTGTGCCTGTCACAGAAAAAAAAAAAAAAAAAAAAAAAAAAAACCTGATAGTATTCTTGCCAATGATAAGATTTGAGCTTTCAAGCAAAAATTAGATTTTTGTGGGGGCATCTGGCTGACTCAGTCAGAGGAGCATCTGACTCTTGATTTCAGAGTTGTGAGTTCAAGACCCATGTTGGGGGCTTTAAATAAAACTTCTTTAAAAAATAGATTTTGGGGGCACCTGAGTGGCTCGGTTGGTTAAGGGTCGGACTCTTGATTTCGGCTCAGGTCATGATCTCACAGTTAGTGAGATTGAGCCCCGTGTTGGGCTTCGTGCTGACAGCGCAGGGTCTGCTTGGGATTTTCTCTCTCCCTCTTTCTCTCTCTCCCTCTTTCTCTGCCCCTCCCCTGCTTGTGTGCACACATACACACTCTCTCTCTTAAAAAATTAAATTTTAAAAGATAGATTTTTGGAAAACTTGTCTCTGCATTCTGAAACAATTATCAATAATAATATGAGTTCTGGAGTAGTAGTTCAAAAAACCTGAATTGAAAATGAGAGAGACTTGGGGCGCCTGGCTGGCTTAGTCAGGGTAGTGAATTTTAGCCCCACATGGGGTATAGAGCTTACTTAAATCAAACTGTATAAGAAAAACAAAGAAAAGAAAATGAGGGGCTTGAGTGCTAATTCTAGCTAGAGCATTGTCACAACCTCAGTGGCCCTCATTTTCTTCATTTCTAAAATAAGAATATTTACCCAAACTACTGGCTCTCAAACTTGGATCCTCTAAGCATCCACAGGATGTTTTTCTTTTTAATTAAAAAATTTTTTTTTAATTTACATCCAAATTAGGTAGCATATAGTGCAACAATGATTTCAGGAGTAGATTTCTTAATGCCCCTTACCCATTTAGCCCATAACCCCTCCCACCAACCCCTCCAGTAACCCTCTGTTTGTTCTCCATATTTAAGAGTCTCTTATGTTTTGTCCCCCTCCCTGTTTTAATATTATTTTTGCTTCCCTTCCCTTATGTTCATCTGTTCTGTGTCTTAAAGTCCTCATATGAGTGAAGTCATGATATTTGTCTTTCTCTGACTAATTTCGCTTAGCATAATACCGTCTAGTTCCATCCACATAGTTGCAAATGGCAAGATTTCATTCATTTTGATTGCCGAGTAACACTCCATTGTATATATATACCACATCTTTTTTATCACAGGCTGTTTTTAATAAAAAGTTAATAGATGTTCTTGATAATGGTAGGCTGCCAAAAATGTAAAAATTATTTTAGCTGGAATCAGACTAATTCAGTGGTTTATCATGCTATCATAAGCTGTTTGGCATTTAGGGGAAAAAAAGCAAAAAGGAATATAATCATTTACATGGAGATAGATGAAAATCATTCCTACCTTTGACCTAGGGAAAAAGAATAATGGAGTGGGTGGTATCTTTCATATTAAAAAAATTAGAAACTAGAGCTTACTCAGACTCAGAATTTTTTGTTTCTGTGGGTATGGTTGTTTAATCAAAGTTCCTCAGTTTCCCAATCCTAGGGAGCTTTTAGAAAACAGTTTGTTTTTTTTTTTTGTCATTCGATCTGGGGTGAGGCCTGGGCATGATAGATTTTTTTTTTTTAACTCTCCAGGTGATTCTAATGTGAGCCAGGATGGAGAATGACAGATATATATTTTCAAATCAATTGAGAATCCTATGTAAGGGAATTTTCTCTGAAAACGTTAAGCTTCATTCTTCTCTTACCACAACAGCTCTTTAGGGCAGTCTAGAAGATAATTTTATATGTATATATGTGTGTGTGTGTGTGTGTGTGTGTGTTTCATAAAAGTTTATGAAACAAAATAATTATAACTTTTTACAGGATTTTACAAAGAACTTATCACAAGTTGAATCGGATGATTCTTCAGATTTACTGTTTGACTTGACCCAGGATACAATTCCACTGTCCCAGGAGGGATCAACAATTTATATAGAAGGTTTGGCTTAGCACATTTTATGAATATAATAAAAAGAAACTTCGTGAATAGACATGTGGATTGAATTTCTATTTTGAAACCCATACCTTCATGTTAAGTTTTTCATATACCATAAGATAGAAGCTAATAATCCCTGACTGCCTTTCTTGTGTGATTTCTTGTGTATAAATTTGAATTTAATAGTAGAATATTGTATTTCTTTCTATTAAGTTAGCTAACATGTATTTTTTTTAGCTCATTCTCACTTGGAGCCAGCCATGGCCTGAAAAATCTTAATATCATTTCTGTGAGTCAAGAAAGTCCCCTGATGTCCTAATACTATCATGTAAAAAAAAAAAAAGTATTAATCATTTGGAAGGCCATTAGTATGAGAAAAAGCACATGGTTATAGTTGATTTTTTAAATAGGCTAGTGTCTTTCTTTCCAAATAAATCATGTTGATGTGATAGTTAAATATGATTATAGAGTATTATTATAAAAAGGCAGTCTTTAAAAAAATGGTTATTTGCACATAGTAAGTACCTAGTAAATATCCATTGAAGGAATAATGAAAATTTTCTATTGAAGTATTACAGTTCTTTGATTGTGTACCATAACAAAGTTCTTCATTAACTTGAAATAAATTAGTATGCCATGAATTTTATTTAGTTAAAAATTCCCTTATAATCATAGCAATTGCTATTTGTATATTAGTTAATTTGTTATATTTCGCTAAATGGACAGAGGTATGTAAAGATTTTTTTAATATTTAAATTGTTTCCTAACAAATTCATGCACATTTACCAAACCAAAATAGAAAAAACATCTATAGTAATATGTGTGCAAAAATATTTTTCCCATTTTGATAATACTTGGTTTATTTACCAATCTAGGGTCACTTATCTAAGTTAGTAAAATAACCAAGAACCAGAATAAATGAGAAGGTAAAATAGTTGTGTGAAGTCTGATTTTATAAAGCACATGGTCTTTATTCATAGAAAATGTCTGAAATCTTGAAGCTTCTAGGGGGTAACAACAGTGACACCTAATCCTCTTGTAAATTGTTATACTATAGGGAGTGGAACTTTGCCTTGATGGTAAATGGGGTTATAGTTGATTAGCAAAGTATAGGTTTGAGCCTGTATTCTAAAGGTTTTTGTGGCCTTTATCATGTCACATCTTTATGTTTCAGATTTCTCATTTTATTGAAATATATACTTTTATTTTTGTCAGATAATACATTCATTCTCCAGACCTGAAGTCAGCCATTTGGAGATATAATTTTAATTCTTGCTCTACTTATCTCAGAGCTTTTTTGAGGCTCAAATGAGATAAGTGAGAAATGATAAATGCATTAAAGCTTTAAAGGACTTGACAGTAAACAGTTGTTAGAATGATAATTGGAATGATAATATGTATTATGTGTTCAGAAGCCTGATTAATGGACTCCTGTCTAGAATAATCATAGAAAGTCCTTGGAGAAGGTTGGATTTAACTTGATTTTGGAAGAATGAGAATAGGATTGTTATTGGCACTGTTGAAGATAGTGAATGGCACAAGCCAAAGACAGTAGAAATAAACAGGTTAAGGGGTTAGAATTTAAAACTATTGAGCTCAGAGTGATTTTATTTAACTTGGGAATTTACTCATGCTTTAAAAAATTATATATGAAACAGTCTATATTTATTGTACAGCCTGCTAGATAATCAGTTGCCAAAATAACAGCAATCATTGGTTGTTCAAGTAACCTAAGTATCTGAGAAGAATGTTAGTGATTACACAGAAATTGATCCCACGTGCCTGCAGTATAGCTGTCAGTAAGCATGTGCTTGAAGATGGGAAAAATCATTTCTATGTTATCTTAAAGAATGAAGCACATATTTGACAGTGGAGCCCACTAATACAATACTCTCATTTTCCTGTTATTTGTCTGTTCTACTGCTTCTCCTATTACTGTACAGTTGGGAGCATTAAAATAGGATGTGCAGTTTTAGAATCTTTATCACAAAGTACAATTGTGTGTTATTTTCTAGAGGACTTCTGCTGGGTCTGGTTATAGCCTAAATAGCCCCACTTCTCTTGAAAATACCCTGAATTACATGATTCTTTGGCCTTTAAGGTGATGGTTTTCAAACTCAAAACTGTCTTTAGTAATGAAATCTCCTCTCAAAATTTTATGTAAAAGTCTAATTTCTTTAAAAAGGTAAAAGGAGAGTTTTTCTAAATGATTTGCCTACTATATTCCCTAAGACAAAACCATTAGCCTCAGGGGAATACAGTTTGAAAGCCATCATACTTTTTTAAGTTTTTCCATATGAATGTGTGAGGTATTATCATTCAGGATTAGTTGTTCGCACTTTGTTCATGGGTTTAAATTACTTGCTTATTCCCTATCAGGTTGTTAATAAGTAGAAAAAGAACTTTTTATGAGTATCTTAAAGGTTTTCTCTAAATTTTTAAAATAAAAGTTGTTTTTGTTTACAAGCCCAAAGGTATTTAAGCATCTGAAGGTAAATCTGTTTATGGGAACTGAGCTTAGAATGTTCCCTGTGCTTCAACTTTTTTTTTTTTTTTTGCTGGGGATTTTTTTGGTCTGCCTTCTTTTATGTTACCTATTTATATATATTTCTTTATGTGGAAGTATTTTTAGAATTTTCTTGCATACAAAGTTTATTTCATGAATTGTTCAAATGTATGTAGTTCATAATTATTTGTACAATTTCTATCTTGATCATATAAGTTTTGATCATTCTGTATTGTCATTTGTATGCTATAATTCATTTATATTATCTTTAATTTAGCTTCAAAGTATTTTTACTTAAATTTAAATGTAAAGCCATTTTAGTAGCATTTGTAAGCAATGGTCTATATTAAAGTATTTACACATATTTTCCCCACTATTTAAATCATTGTAGGTATAGATGAAACTCTGCCTATAATAAAACGTTCTTCTACTTCTAAAGTAAACAGTGTTAATCCAAAAAAGCCAAAGACCAGTGAAAGTGGTTCTGACATAAGTCCTTGTGCTTCGTTGTCCTTAACTAACTCTCCTTCGGTGGCATCTTCCCATGTTATGATATCAAAAGGTAAATATGAATCTAGCGTGTGAAATAGAAATTATATTACTTATACATAAATTTTAGACATTCTAATGAATTTTTAAACTTTTATTACTGGTTGTTTCACGTTTAAAAAAGAATTTGAGTCACGAAAGTCCTTAATCTATTTTAGGTACAAATACCTCATCACCTCACTATAAAACTGGAGCGCCTTTTCTAAGATCTTGTCCGAGGTGCAATGTAAAGTTTAATCTTTTGGATCCCTTGAAATATCACATGAAGGTAAAATTTTTTCAAAATTTGAATTTTAAAAATACTGGCAAGTCTCTGAAAACATTAAGGATCGGTCCATTGTAAATGCTCGTTTGTCTGGGTATTTAGATAAGGAATCTTCTCATTGATATTTTCATATAACAAGTAAAAATTGATATTCATGATGATTGTCTTTATACAAGATTTAAGAATCTTTCCCAATCATGAAATTTTAAATTTAGCTTATGTGTACTATAGTATATGCATATTGTATTTTACAGGGGGCATTAGAGGATACCAAGTAATCCTTCATTAATTTTATTAGATGTGATAATAGCTTTATCAGCCATAAAATTATCAATAAAAATATCCATTTTCTGGAGCTGGATGATGAAGTAAGGTGAAATTGACAGTGTTTGGGAATTGCTTTAAAACTAAGGATGCTAGACCAAAGCTTTAGATGTTGTTTTTTTCTAAGAGATGTGATTGTCATTGATCTCTCTCTGAGGCTTTAGAATATATGAATACATTAAACACAGTGTGTAGTACTTTAAGAAATAGAATAGTCCCAAGTGAGGAGGAGATCTTCCCTACCTCTGACCCCTTTATTATTTTTTTAATGTTTATTTTTGAGAGAGAGAGAGAGAGAGAGAGAGAGCTGGGGAGGGGCAGAGAGTGAGATAGCGGATCTGAAGCGGGCTCTGCAGTGTCAACGCAGAGCTGGATGTGGGTGGGACTTGAAATCATGAACCGTGAGATCATGACCTGAGCTGAAGTCGGATGCTTAACCGACTGAGCCATCCAGGCACCCCCCTCCAATCTTTTTAAAGTATTATATCTAGAAGACTGTAAAAAGTCCAGTGTTTGTTTTAGCGACAGCCCTTAGAATGTTTGCAGGTATTGGAGCTTTCCCAGGTGAATCATTTATTTCTCAGATCTTAACATTTCTTTCTCTTCATTTCTGGCATTTTTTTTTAATTTAAAAGTTTTTTAAGATTTATTTGTTTTTGAGAGAGTGCAAGCGGGAGACAGGGGGACAGACGATCTGAAGTGGTCTCTGTGCTGACAGCAGCGAGCTCAATGCAGGGCTCGAACTCACGAGCTGTGAGATCATGACCTAAGCCAAAGTTGGATGCACAACTGACTGAGCAACCCAGGTGCCCCTCGTTTCTAGCATTTTACCACTTGTAGGACAAATGTCTATGGCAAATCTCATTTGCAAAACCATTTGCCCCTACCTATGAAATGGTTCATGGGTGGAGGAATCCTCTCCTGCTCCTGGATGGCCTCCAATCGAATTGCTTTATTCAATCCCATTGCTTTATTCAATCCCAAATGGTTCCCAGATAAGTTAGTCCCATGCGCCACAGCTACCAAGTCACGCAGGGGCTGCAGCCTTTGTCTGATAGGGCCCGCCGGGCCCTGGGCCGAGGCACCCTTAGCCAGCACTCACACACAGTGCTTGAATCTCTGTACATACTGTATTTTAACTTCTAATGAAAATAATGTATTGATCAGAATATTTTATTGACTAGGTCATGCCATTCTTCAAACCTCTTGTAAAGCAGACATTTTGTTAGGTGCTTAATCTTTCATGGTACTTAAAAATTCTTTTCTTTAACGTTATTTTCTTTGTCTGGTGATATACGTGTGTCACGTTACTCAATGAAAATCTTAGTCTTGCATTTTAGTGTTTATTCATCAGGCAGAAACTAATGGTAGAACATTTCATAAGTAATGCATGTTACTAATTGTTACAGGTTAATTCTAGCTTTATGTTCGTGTAGGAAGCTCTTGAAATTAGGTTTTAGGTAATTTTCTTTTTAAAAAAATGTTCATTTATTTTGAGAGGGAGAAAGAGAGAGTGGAGGAGGGGCAGAGAGACGGGGTGGGGGTGGGGAGAAAGAATCCCAAGTAGGCTCTATGCCCAATGTGAAGCCCGTCCCAGGGCTTAATCTCATGACCATGAGACCATGACCTGAGCTGAAATCAAGAGTCAGATGCTTAACCGACTGAGCCACCTATATTGCAGTGTTCTGTGTTGTCTGTGGAAAGAGAGTCTGTAGTCTTGTATGCCCAATATAAATGGCAGGCAGGGGGAAAGGAGGCAAGAAAAAAGGCCATGTAGATTATATTTAGGAAAGACGGGATGAGAAGAGTGCAAGGCAAAGAAGCAACTTAGGAAAAGTTATTGCTTGCTGTTTCAAAGATTGGCAAATTTTTCACTGAAATTCAACATTTTATAAAAAATGTAGGAAGAAGTGTCCTAAAATTCCAAGTACAATCTTTTTTTAAAATTTTTAACGTTTATTTATTTTTGAGAGACAGAGAGTAGGGGAGGGGCAGAGAGAGAGGGAGACACAGAATCTGAAACAGGTTCTAGGCTCTGAGCTGTCAGCAGAGCCCAGTGCAGGGCTTGAACTCATGAACCATGAGTCATGACCTGAGCCGAAGTCAGATGCTCAACCTACTGAGCCACCCAGGTGCCACTCCAAGTGCAATCTTTATTCTTGGGCAAAACTGTATTTGAATATTGAATATTTGAATATTGGAAATATGATTATTTCCACCTCCCTGAGTGTGATTCCCGTTAACTGAACTTTGGGTTTTGGTTTTATATAAGCATTAGCTTTTACCAGCATTTTCAATTTTCCTATCTATGTAATATACAGATATACTTTTTTAGTTATCCTTGGTTTATTTAATTGGGGGTGGGTGGGTAATATAGTCACGTGATTCAAAAAATGTAAGAAGGTAGATATTCATCATCCCTTACCATCAAGGAAATGCAAATTAGAACTAGAGTGAGATATAACCTCACACCTGCCAGAATGGCTAAAGTCAGCAACAGGTGTTGGCAAGGATGTGGAGAAAAGGGAACTCTCTTGCACTGTTGGTAGGAATGAAAACTGATGCAGCCTCTATGGTAAATAGTATGGAAGTTCCTCAGAAAGTTAAAAATAGAACTACCCTATGATCCAGCAATCACACTACTGGGTATTTACCCAAAGAATACAAAAATACTAATTCAGAGAGGCACATGCACCTCTATGTTTATAACAGTATTATTTACAGTAGCCAAGATATGGAAGCAGCCCAAGTGTCTATTAATAGATGAATGGGTAAAGAAGATGTGGTATATATACGCAATGGAATATTATTCAGTCATAAAAAATGAAATCTTGCCATTTGCAGTGACATGGATGGAGCTAGAGAGTATAATGCTAAGCAAAATAAGTCAGAGAAAGACAAATTCCATATAGTTTCACTTATATGTGGTATTTAAAAAACAAAACAAATGAGCGAAGGGAAAAAAAGAGAGAGGCAAACCAAGAAACAGACTCTTAATTATAGAGAACAAACTGATACCTACCAGAGGTGAGGATGGGTGAAATAGGTGATGGAGATTAAGGAATGCACTTGTTCTGAGGAGTACCAGGTGTTGTATGTAAGTGTTGAATCACTGTATTTTACCCTGAAACTAATATAACACTGTATGTTAACTAACTTGGATTAAAATAAAAACTTAAATAAAAAAGAACGTATACAGTGAAGAATCCCATCCTGTCTCCTATTTGCCTGGTTCCCAGTATGAGTTGCAAACGAAATAATTTTTTTAATGTTTTGTTTACTTTTGAGGGGTGGGAGGGGCAGAGAGAGAGAGAGAGAGGGAGGGAGGGAGACCAACAATCCAAAGCAGATCTGAGCTGAGAGCTCGGAGTCCCATGAGGAGCTCAAACTCAGAACCTTGAGATTATGACCTGAGCCCAAGTCGGACGCTTAACCAACTGAGCCACCCAGGAGCCCCAAAATATTTTTTTATTAATTTTCTTATATACTCTTTGACATTCTTTCTGAATGTATAGGCACACGTGAATGTTCTTATTTTTCATATATTTTATACACAAATCATAGCATATTACATATATTTCTTCACTTGAAGAAAGTGGCACACACGTTCTCTAAAATGTAGCTTTTATTCATTGTAGTATTGTTTGTGATTAAAACTATGTGAGGGTTTTACATTTTAGCTTTACATTTTTATATATCAGTTAAATTTTTATAATATTATAATAAGGATTTCCATTTTGAAAAAATGTGAATTTTAGATTATTTGTGGATAATCTTTTGCTGTTATTATACATGTGTAGATTGGAATACCACAAAGATAATATTTTCTTCCAAAGGAAGTATTTTAGAGTGTAAATGAAACATCCTATTTATCTAAGGCACATTACTAAGCTTTAAAGTATTATTTCATTTAATCCATAGAAAATTCTTCAGGCTAGATCTTTTTCTCCTTGTTTTATAGCCAATTAATTGGTATAGCTGGGATTGAAACCTCAGTCTCTTTGATGGCAAAGTCCAGGTTCCCACACTTTTCTCTCCGTTTTGAAAATTGTATGGGCTCTTTTCTTGGATGTTACATAGAAACTTGAAAATAAGGGTTGTTATTTGTTTTTAAGAGTATGAAATTTGATAGTTATCAGTCAGTTCTAACATACAAATATGTTATTTAGATTCCTGTATCTTCATTTATATTCATCTCCCTGCTCTGTCATTTTTTTAAGTTTCAAATTAACACTATTTTCTTTGATGTCTTCCAATTCTGTTTTATGGCTGCTGCTATTTAGGATATAGATGGATCTATCTCTTTTAACTTCATTGTGAATGTATCCTATATCATTTTTATAAAGTGTTCCCATTTTGGCCTGGATTCTATTTTGTTTGACATTTATATTCTTTATCTTTTTATTTTCATCCCTTCCAAATCACTTTGTTTTTGGTACATTTCTTGCTTCCACAGAGTTGTTTTTTCTTTTGTGATCCTGTGTGAAATTTCTTTTTTCAGTAGTTGAATTAAACCCACCCATTTGTATTAATTGACAGGATAGATTTAATTGATCTGGTAGGTTTAATTGGTCTTGATTCTGTCACAATTTTTTTGTTGTGTTTTATTTTTCTAAGCTTTTCATTTTGTGGTTGCATTGTGAGTATGTAGTTTGAGTTTTTAGAAAAGTTTATATTTTTGATCTCTAGTTATTCTTAAAGAATTCTTCTAGAGAAACTCCACAACTGCAAATTGTGTATAATAAATGAATTAGTTTTATCTAATTGAAAATTAAAAGTTTATGTATGTAAGTATTCCACATTAGGGTCAGTTTATATGAGGTCTTGGGTTGTTTTTTTTTTTTTTTTTTTTTTTTGGTTTATTTATTTATTTTGAGGGACGCCTGGGTGGCTCAGTTGGTTGAGCGTCCAACTTCTGCTCAGGTCATGATCTTACAGTTTGTAAGTTCCAGCCCCACATCAGGCTCTGTGCTGACAGCTCAGAGCCTGGAGCTTGCTTCAGATTCTGTGTCTCCCTCTCTCTCTGCCCCTCCCCCGCTCACACTCTCTTTCTCTCAAAAATAAAATAAACATTAAAAAAATTTTTTAACTTTATTTCCTTATTTTTGAGAGAGAGAGAGACAGAGAGAGAAAGAGCATGCACACTAGTAGGGGAGGGGCAGAGAGAGAATCCCAAGCAGGCAGTGCGGAGCCTGTTGTGGAGCTCAAACCCACAAACTGTGAGATCATGACCTGACTCGAAATCAAGGGTCAGACACTTAACCCACTGAGCCACCCAGGCACTTCTAAGCTATATCATGACAAATATGAAATGAATGACTTTAGGCCAAGGATCAAATTATTATTAAATATTTATATCTGAAAATTTTACTTACAAGGAAAATGGTATTAGATATAAAGCTATCCCTGGTCTTAAGGTTTTTAATTTGTTTTTGAAATTATTAAGATATGGGTGTTTATTGTTTGAATTTTTTAGATTATATAAAGAAAGAAGCAAATATTTTGGTGACTCTCTCTCCAGATATATTGCCAAGCATATTTTTACCTAAGCTGGCCCTAGTTATAAACACAGAATCATTTTATGGCACCTAACTTTTTAGAAAGATGTAAATAAAACATACATATATTTTTTTCTCTTTCAGCGTTGTTGTCCAGACATGGTAAATAAATTCTTGGAAATGATTAAAGCAGAACTTATGAATACTGAAAATAAAAATAAGACTGGTGCAGAAAAAGGAAAATTAATTATGTTAGTTAGTGACTTTTACTATGGAAGACACGAGGGAGCTGTTGATGATGAACAGAAGACTTACACAACTTTTAAATGCTTCAGTTGCTTGAAAGTACTTAAAAATAATATTAGGTATGTAAATATTTGTTACTGTTTCTGTTTGAAAATTGGTATGCTACTGATGTAAATATCATATCTTTATTTTCCTGTGCTATCCTAGGTAAGCAATTTTAACACTTTCTACTAAGAATAAAGGCAGATTATTGTGTCGAAAATCTTTTGTTTCTTATTGTATTTTAGGTGTTTGACACTTAGATCCACTTTGTTGTATTTTTTTAATAAAGCTTAAGAAAGGAAAAAATTTGTTTTAACTTAGAGAAAAATCACTTTGTCTGTATTTATCATTGAACTAGGAATTTTCAAGAAGATATTTTTATTATTTAGCTACTTTTGAATCTACTTTTCCTATCACAAGAACTACTTCATCCAGTTTGACCTCCTCCATATTAGTCTTATTTAATGCTCTAGTTTTCAATTCATATGTATCATTTTTACCACATTTACCTTGCAGAGAAAGTGATATTTTAAAAATACTTTTTAATTTTTTTTTTATTTTTTTAAATTTTTTTTTAACGTTTATTTATTTTTGAGACAGAGAGAGACAGAGCATGAACGGGGGAGGGGCAGAGAGAGAGGGAGACACAGAATCGGAAGTAGGCTCCAGGCTCTGAGCCATCAGCCCAGAGCCTGACGCGGGGCTCGAACTCACGGACTGCGAGATTGTGACCTGAGCTGAAGTCGGACGCTTAACCGACTGAGCCACCCAGGTGCTCCTGATGATCTTCTTTAGAGAAGTTCCAGTTTATGAAACTTGTCTGCTTTTATTTTATAATTTAACATATTTTAAAAGTAGAGATATAATTGTCGATTTTGAAGATTTATACGTGTATGGTTTAAATTTTAGGAACTTATACTTTGCAGTCTTTGAGTAATATGGCATATTACTGTCATCCTAAGTAAGATAGTAACGAACAAAGTAACAAGCAAGACACACTGACTGGTATTTTTCATTGGGTATATAGTCTGACATTGTTTTTTTCAACATTTTATTATAAAACTTTTCAAATACTCAGCAAAGTTGAAAGTATTTTACAGTGAACATCTGTATATTTACCTCCTCGATTCTACCATTAGCATTTTACCTCACTTGTGTTGCCACGTACCTGTTCATCCATAGGCTCCATTTGATGTTTTGTTTTTTTTTGTTTTTTTGTTTTTTTACTTTTCAGAGTAAATTGCAGGCATCAGTGCACTTCCTTTAGATGTGATACTGATATATATATATATATATATGTGTATATTGTCACACACACACGTATTTGTAAACTTTTAAAAATATTTACCCTTGATAGCTATGCTTTGTAATTAGCATTCTTAAGTATCCTGCAGGTCATTTCTAAGCCTAGTATTTATTTTATTTTCTGATGAATTCTTGGGTCCAAAATGAAGTACCTCGAAAACCCCTGAAATGCACTGTAATATAAACCTAAAACAATTATGAATGCTACATTTGTGGCAGTGCTTTCTATTCAAAGACCTTTCACATATATGATTCATATGAGTTTTTACATTTCTTTACCTCCTTTTATTAAGCCCTAACAGCCATCAATAGCTAATGTCCAGTAGCTTAACAGAAGAGAATTGTGCTTTGAGATGTAACACTGAAACAATGTTATGATGAGAATTCTGTGACTTCCTTCCATATCTTTACCATTTTTGCAATAAAATACATCAGAAAATAATAGTAAGTTTGGTCAAATGCATAGGAAAGCGGTTCACTGTTTAGTATTTAACTTATTATAGTTAAATGTTAGGCATGTGATACTGGAAGTTCTTTCAGCAATAGCCTTTTGGTTTTTCCTTTAAGATTGGCCTGTTTAATATTAAACATGAAATTTCCTTTTTTGTTTCATTTCAAAAGACTGGTTATAGATTTCTAGATTATCAGAATATCTAGAAATTTTAAGCTAACCATATTTTATAACACTTAGAAATCTTGTAGGATTTTTGTCATATTGTTTAGTAAATAAAACCTGAACAGTTAACCAAAGATGTTGTAGATGTTAAATAACATTTTACCTTAACGGTAAATCTAGGATGGCAAATTGATGGTTTTAGAGGGTGATAGAAGTGAATAGGTCAAGATTTCTACTCTCTGCCCTGTCAAGATATTGTAGGATTTTTTTTCTACATTAAGTGTTACCAAAACCAGTTAGGGCTATTTTATTCTGAGAATGGCTTTGTGAGGTGGTTACTTTTTTCCACATCTCCATCTCCTGGCTTGAGAAATGTGCACTGTAGATGGGGGCAGTATAATAATTGAGAGATAGCTAGTTAACAGATCACTTTATACAGGTAGATTGTATTACTTAAAAGTTATGAGCTGAAAGTTTAATGGCTCATGACCTTTATATGTAAATATTTAGGCAAAACTTGGATTTTTAAAAATAGATTGTAATAAAGATGATGTTAAAATTAAAGAAGGGGGAAGAGGGGCTGCTGGCCGGCTCAGTTGGCAGAGTATGTGATTCTTGATCTCAGGGTCGTGAGTTCAAGCCTCACATTGGGCATAAAGCCTACTTAAAAAAAGGAGGAAAAAATATGTCAAGGTGTACTGTAAGCAGGATGTGTCAGAAGATAAATGTTAAAACCTCCATATTATGGTTGCTATCTAGGCTGATGACATCATCACTTCAAGATTGTATCCTTTGGGGACTCATAATGAGTAACTGTTAATATTTGACTTTGTATTAAAATTGTTAATGTGATTGAATAGCTTTACTTTGAAATTCAGCAAAAAGTTTCAGTGAGCCTTCTGAAATAGATCTGCCTTTTTATATTGTACTCTCTGCCATCGAAGGTCATAGTTTCCTTCTCATAAGAAACCTATTAGGGAACCTGACATAGCAGAATGTAAAAAATGAACTGCGCTACAGGGGGCATGGCCTGCGGGTCAAAATGAAGTGTTTGTGCTAATAGTAAACCACTATCATGAAATAAAACAAGATGTTCTTGTAATTAAGAAAAGCTCTTGTAATTATAGGTATTAAAATTGCTACTACATGCATTTACAAACCAAAACACAAATAAAAATACTAATTTGTCTTTTAAGCAGCTGAAACCTATTGTATGTCTTTAAGACCTTTAAAAGACTTCTCTCTGGCTCCGTAGCTGCTTTTGGTGATAGGGTTTTCTCTCTTTATGTATTTAATGTATTTAAAATGGAAATAGTATTTCATGTGTGGAAAAGAAGCCTGTTGTTTTTTTCTTTACAAACTTTTTAAAATCTGAATGAACGATGAAGGCTTGTAGCAAATTAGTGGTATTTCATATGAACTACATTAATGGATGATTCTCAAACAAAGATGCAGAGAGAAATGTTTACTGGGCCACCTAATGAAAGTGATTATTTAAAGTGCACACTTTTCTAGAAGACTTTAAGGCTTTGGAGATACTATTTTGAGTAACATAACTATATTTTTAACATTTAAGTTCAAATACTTATCTGTGAGTTTTTTCCTTGGTTATAAATCTGAATATTTGCATCTATTGACAATCATTTATAGGTTTATGAACCACATGAAACACCATCTGGAACTTGAGAAGCAGAACAGCGAGAGCTGGGAAAACCATACTACCTGCCAGCACTGCTACCGTCAGTATCCCACGCCATTCCAGTTGCAGTGTCACATCGAGAGCACACACACTCCGCATGAGTTTTCTAGTAAGTCACCATTTTGCCGAAGTCGTGAACATCCATGACTTTGGTTATCTAAGCTCTGAGGACTCCTTACGATTTCTGATGAGAAACGTAAGAAGAAGAAATAGACTTTGGATTGTGGGCACAGTTGAAAATCAAGTTTTAACATGTATAAACTCTTCGCTAGAATTGCTTTCTAAAACTGAAGTCTTGTAAATAGAAACTTCCTTTGCATAATTCGTGCATTGTACGTAGGGGGCTAATGTTAGAAAACTCGGATGCCCCAGTTTGCAATTATGGAATCAATGGCCTTGATTTACACCCTAATAAGAAAAGTAACTGCGATGATAGTTAAAAATCATGGAGTCTGGAGTTAGCTAGGATTTAAATTCCAGTTCTGCATCTTAGTATAGCTATTAAGACCTCCGGCAAGTTATTTAATCTTCCTGTACCTCAGGTTCCTCATCTGGAAAATGGGGATAAAAATAGCAGTACCTCTCTCAGTGATGGCATATAAGTAAAGTCCATAGAACAGTGTTACAGAGTTAACAACTCTAGAACCGTTGGAACCACCATCACTATTACTATTACTGTTATTATTGCCATTGTTATGGGTATACAAAATGCATCTTTTATTTCTATACATCCTTAAAATGGTGTAATTGTTTTTTCCACTTTCAGCTATTTGCAAAATCTGTGAATTATCATTTGAAACTGAACATGCTCTTTTGCAACATATGAAGGACACTCATAAACCCGGTGAAATGCCATATATTTGCCAGGTACACATTTTATCATGTACTTAGGTTTTTGTTTTACTTTCACGTGCCACAAAATCATATTCTGTTGCTCTTTTTAACTGTTTGAATAAAACGAGTTACTAAAATTGAAGACACTCTTCAATAATGGAAACTCCATTGATGTAACTCATATACATGGGCAATGGTGGCTTGGACTTTGTAGGCCATAGTTTATTGATCCCTGGACTAGACAAACAAAATGCCCTGCTGCAGAAAGACACATGTATGGATTTTCTTACCATGTAGAGAAGAATATAGATATGACAGAGAAATAAGAAATGCTATTAGTTATGGGGAACTCAACTAAATGCTTTGAGACCAGTATTTTTCCAGAATTTGAAATGGTTCCCAATCAGATAGCAAGATAAATTGCCTCTGTCATAGCCTGGGTGCCATTTAAAATCCAAAGAAGAGAATACTCTATTTTATATAGCAGGAAAAACTTTCTAGGACAAGAGGTGTCAAAATTTGGAAATTCAAACAAGATAGGGGGGCAGTAGGTCTGAAAAAAAAAGAAGAAAATCTGGTTATATTTAGGAATATATCCCTAAACTTTGAAAGATAATTTTTGTTTCAAAGATTATACTTATTATTTTCAGTAATAGAATTCTTGGTTGTATACGCAGCAGAGCTGAATTAGCGTTACATAATATTCCTCTAAATAAATGACTCATCATTACTACTTTGATGTAATTGCATGTCCGTTATAAACTTTCAAGTTAAATTAAACCTTCTTTATATTTCTAGGTTTGCCAGTTTAGATCTTCAACATTTTCTGATGTAGAGAATCATTTTAGAGCATCCCATGAAAACACTAAGAACTTGCTGTGTCCATTTTGCCTCAAAGTTAGTAAAATGGCAACTCCCTACATGAATCATTACATGAAGCATCAGGTGAGATTTAGCAGTTATTTGTTCATTTTGTCTTAGTAAAAAGGCGTGTGTGTGTATATATGTATGTATGTGCACATATACGTATGCATATGTGTATATACATATATATGTATACACACACACACACACACACACCTTAGAGCATTGGTTAGATTTGTTCTAAAAGGAAAGTTAAGTGGTTACAAATGACATGATTAATTTACAATTTATGCTGAATTACTTGTGAAATTTCCACTCCTTATCTTTGTCCACTTCCTATTGGTGGTGAGGCTCTTGAATAGAGAGAGTTCTGAGGTAGAAATGGGAGGCCTAGAGCAGAGGGGAAGAGGGAAGATGAGGGAAATATTGAAGTTGAATATTTCAGGGGTCTACAAGTGGTGAAAACAGGAATGATTTTAAAGGTAGTGAATCAAGAGCAGGGAAAAGGGTATTTTTGAACTGAGAAAGATAAGCTTGAGGACTCCATCTTTTTTTCTCCTTCTCCAAACTTCATTTCTACTTTTTTTTTTTTTTTTAAATTTTTTTTAACGTTTATTTATTTTTGAGACAGAGAGAGACAGAGCATGAACAGGGGAGAGTCAGAGAGAGGGAGACACAGAATCTGAAACAGGCTCCAGGCTCTGAGCTGTCAGCACAGAGCCCGACGTGGGGCTCGAACTCACGGGCTGTGAAATCGTGGCCTGAGCCGAAGTCGGCCGCTTAACCAACTGAGCCACCCAGGCGCCCCCATTTCTACTTTCTAGCTCAGTTTTTATTATGAAAAGACATGTGGTTGTCTTCGCAACCTAGAATGGTCTTTTGTAGCAGCCAGTGACAAAGGAAATAGCAATGACACTTGTTTCTAGATATGTGAACTCTTCCAGAGGACTATATTTAGGTTAGAACTTGTTTCCTAGATGACTTTTGCCAGTTTAGCTATGTCATTTCTGGGATACCGGTGTTAGTGCTTGCACCTTTCCCTTGAATTCTCAGTTTATTCTTGCTGGGTCTTTTCCTGACACAATTAGACCATCCTTTATTTAGGCTGAAAACTTTGATGAGACAGTAAACCTATTCTTTTTTTTTAATGTTTATTGATTTATTTTTGAGAGTGGGGGGAGGGGCAGAGAGAGGGAATGAGAATCCCAAGCAGGCTTTGTCAGCTGTCAGCACAGAGCCCAGTGCGGGTCCTGAACTCATGAACTACGAGATCATGACCTGAGCCGAAATTAAGAGTCAGACACTTAACTCGACTGAGCCACCCAGTCACCTTTAAACAGTAAGTCTATTCTTGAGTGTTTGAAAGAGCAGTGGTACCTTTGCCAAAATTAGAAGTCAACGAGTTTACCAAATGCAATTATGTAATCGAGTTTTGTCTCCTCACTCATAAGCTCATTACTTTGTCTTATTATTGATTGTGTTGTCATGGCCAATTTGCTCAGCACTGGTTTTCTCAGCATTGTTTACTCAGTATTGTTTTCAGTTCCACTCATTAAATGACCATGAAATCAACTTGTACTTGTTAATTGAAAAAAATTATAAAAAGTAGAATACCCAAATACCTTCAGGATCACCTGTGTCATGACTGGAATGGTTCCAACATGCTGGGTATGCCATCTCACCCTTAAGAACCTCTGGCAAAATCTTTCTTTTTTTAAAAAAAAATTTACATTTTTTAAACTTATTTTTGACAGAGACAGAGACAGAGCACAAGTAGGGGAGGGGCAGAGAGAGAGGGAGACACAGAATCCAAAGCAGGCTCCAGGCTCTGAGCCCGATGTGGGGCTCGAACTCACAAACTGTGAGATCATGACCTGAGCTGAAGTCAGACGCTTAACCGACTAAGCCACCCAGGTGCCCCCCTGGCAAAATCTTTCTATTCTAGAGTTTCCCAGGAGTGTTCCATCAGATGTTAATAGATGTTCCACTCTAAAATTGCTCCTGGAAAAAGAAGTTCTGTAATTGGCTGGATTTACAAAATTAACAATTTTTTGTTTATGTTTAAAAATAGAGCTCTTAATATGCTAGAAAACCTTATAAATCTCCAAGGAAGGGATATTGTCTATATTGTTCCCAAAGTTTATTTAATCCTTTGTTTGCGCAATGCCTACTAACATTTCTTGAGGAATAGTTTGGAAAACACTGGTCTTGGTGCTTTATTTCATGTTTTGACCTTTGATTTTGAAAGGAAGAATGAGATGTAAAACAGTAGCTCTAACTATTTCATTATGAAGCTTTTAACATAATTCTTCCTACCATGCTTTACTAATCTCCAGAGTGAGGTACAGATGCAGAGGGAGTAACAATGTCCTTAGAAAGGTAAAGAGATGGATGGGCCTGCCATGTGGACCGTGTCTCTTAAGTGGTTTACCTGGTCTACAGTCACTCTTCATACCCTAAATTGTATGCCTTATCTTGCCATGTATATAGGAAAGAGTTGACCCAGCAGGTCTGCGTTGTCCAAATCATGTACATTTTCAGAAGGGTCTGTTTGCATATTGGCATAATTAGCCCTTGGCTAACTCCTGGAAATTGAGCCTTTGTTATTAATTGATGAGTGTTTTACATGCCTAGGACCTTGAGCCACATTGTGCCAGCTTTTCTAGATCATTTGTACAAAGATATGATTATGGTAAACACCTGCTTTTCTTCTGGGAGCCTGAAGATTTGGTGACTGAACCCTTTAAAAAAAAATAAACCTGGCTTCTGGTGACTGAACCCTGTGAAAAGAACAAACCTAGATTTTTAGACTCAAGAGAGCTTTCCTCGTAAAAAGCACTTCATAGGTATTGCTGCAGTTAGTTGCCGGGGGATTGATTAAACGTGTCCTATGCAGCTTGTTGGGAGAGTGCACTTGGAAACTGGTGCCAATATCCTCCAAACTCCACCCAATGCATTTTTCTTCCTTTATTAATCCTGTTCTGTATCCTTTCACTGTAATAATTGTGTCTATGAGTATAACAATTTCTAAATCCTGTAAGTTCTTCTGCATCATCAAGCCTGGGAGTAGTCTTAAGGACTTGGTGCCCAATATTTGTGAGTTTGGAGTACCTAAGAGGTAGCCAGTGAGCAGTCAACAGAGGAAAGAGTCTAATAATAGGATCATCAAGAGTTTTTCAAAGTACTTTCAGTTTATGCAGTTGTCCACAAAAGACTCAAAAACCATAGCTGAGCAGGATTATAAACTTGTAATTGAGCTAACATTAGTGTGATTTTAGATAATAGGAATTATTGAATCTGTGGCTTATTTTATTCTTTTTGAAGACTTTGGTTGTAACCTTTTCCTAAAAAGAATATATTAGTATGTCTTAAGTGATTTTAAGAGCTATGGATATGGTTTGTACAATTTTTAAGAAAGGATGAAGGATTTTATATGTTAGATATTCTTATTAAATCTTTATAGAAATAACAAGTAGCTAATATATACTAATCACTTGTATGACAGTCACAGTGTTTTTACTTGCATTATTTTGTTTAATCCTCACAAACATCCTACAAAGCAGGTATGATCATTTTCATTTCATAAATGAGGAAATAAAGCTTTATAGACAGTAAGTTACTTTGCCCAGTGCCACATTCCCTAATAAATGGCAGAGCCAAAAATTGACTTAGAGCCCAAGGTTTTACCGTAGAGTCATATCCTTTACCAACATTAGGTCTAAAAGCAGATATTACAGATAGTCAGAATTAGCCTTGAAAATTCCTCAAATCACCCAAACAATATAGTATGTTTGTCAGAAAGTTCAACGCAGACGGGTAATTCTCAATCCTTGGAATAGATCACCAATTTTTTGGTTGAACATCATATTATTTAAAACTGTACTGTATTATCCTTTTTTTTTTTTTTTTTTTAAGTAGGCTTCATGCCCAGCGCGGAGCCCAATGCGGGGCTTGAACTCACGACCCTGAGATCAAGACCTGAGCTGAGATCAAGAGTCAGACGGTTAACCGACTGAGCCACCCAGGCGTCCCTCTGTATTATTCTCCTTACCACATCTCAAGCATATATGCATAAGAGAGATATGCAAGACTCGAGTCCAACTAAGGGAATAGTAGATTAATGTCTCCCATCCCAGGGCTCTGGGCAAATGCTCATTGAATGGCATGGCAGACATTTTGAACTAGTTAAATTGTGCCTGCTTCTCATATGCATGCTCCTTCAGTCTCTTGCTGTCTTCCTCGTTATTTATTTAACAAATACTTATTGAGTGCTTAATATATGCCAGGGACTGTTTAACAGAAGTGAACAAAACGGTTTGTGCTCTCTGGAATTTGCATGGTAGTGGAGAAAGTGTATGTGTATTATGTCTGAATGTAAATGTATGCCAGCTGGTGATAAGTACCATGGGAAGAAAACGTGAGGTTAGGGAGTGCCAGGGCTTAGGAGGTGAAGGGAAGCCATTTCTGTTTTTATATGGGATGGTCAAAGAGGGCCTCTCCAAAGGAAATAAGAGAGTTAGCTATGTGGATATCTGAGAGAGGATATTTCAAGGAGAGGGAATAGTAAGTAGGCAGTGAGGTGAGCACCTATCTAGATGTCCAAGGAACAGCAAGGGGCCCGTGTGGCTGGAGCATGGCAAACAAGTGGGATGGAGAGTAGGTTGAAATGAGACTGTAGCAACAGAATGCAGAGTAAATGGCATAGGGTCTTGTGAGCCAGAGTTAGGATTTTGATGTGGTGTGGAAAACCATTGGAAGCTTTAAGCATGTGAGAGATCACTCTGGCAGCTATAGAGAGAATAGACTGTTAGGAAGAAAGGGTGGGAACAAGGAGAAGGTAGGAGGCTATTGGAAAAGTCCAGGAGAGTGGCTTGGACTGACATGGTGGCTGAACAGGTGATAAAAAGTGGAAAGATTGTTTTTGAAGGTAGAGCTGACAGGTTTTATTAATGGGTTGGTGGATGTGGGGTGTGAAAGAAAGGCATGAATTAAGTATAACTGAGTTCTTTGGTCCTGAGCCACTGCAAGAATGGTGTTCCCATACACTGAGATATTGGGAAGACTAGGGAAGGAACAGATTTTTTTTTTTTTTTTGCAGGGTGGATGGGGGAAAATCTAGAGTTCAGTTTTGTTTATGTTGATTTGAAATGACTGTTAAATATCAAGTAGTGATGTCAAGTAGGCAGTTGGATGGATGCTATTTAAAATCATGAAACTGGATGAGGTATATGCACAGGTAGAGAAAAGATTTCTAGGAATTGTACTCTGGGGAATTTTCTACCTGTCCTGTAACCTTGCTATCTGCTTCTTGACTGGGATCTTTTTCCCTCTTTCCTTCTTTCTCTTGAACACATGTTAGGTGAATCTGTTTACATTGCCTATACCTAGGATATGATCCAATGCACCATACTTCTAAAATTGTCTTAAAAATGAAACTCAAATAGTAATACAAACATTATATTTATATATTGCTTTGAAGTTTTTTCAGAACTTTTATTTATCAAATGCCTGCTGTACACCAGTAACCACTAGCTACTTACACGTTAACTCATTTGCTTTTCCTAAATAATTATGCTTTACATGAAAATAGTGATGGGCCTGTGGAGATACAGCTTTGGAGAAAACATTCTTTTGCATTTGTATGTTGTTCTAAATTTACCTATAAATATAGAATATATTTTTTAATTAATGAAAGCATATACATAAAGATTGCAGTTGGTAATGTGTAATAGAAAGAACATCACCTAGCTATGAGCAAATGACTTAGATCTCTCTTGGGTCCTATTTCCCATTGATAAAAAAATAATAGGCCTAAGTTTGAGAAGGGATGTAGTCAAGGGGTTCTCTGGCAATAGATTGGGATCAATTGTTCTCATTTGTACTTCTGTAGCCATACTGGCCAGTATCACAGCCACTAGCCATCTGTGCCTGCTTAAATTAATTAAAATTAAGTAAAATTGAAAAATCAGTTCCTGTGTGAACTTTTTACAGTTCAGGTGGTCAATAACAACATGTGGCTGGTGAATACCATATTGGACAGTGCAACTATGTAATGTTATCAGACACTGTAGAAAGTTCTGCTGGACAACACTGCTTTATACAATCATTTCTGTAACAGAACTTTTGGAGGGGATGTCTGGTTAAATTTGTTTTGGTTTTAGGAAGTTCAAATCTTTTAAAATGTTTACTTATTTTGAGAGAGAGAGAGAGAGAGAGAGAGAGAGAGAGAGAGAGAAAGAACATGAGTGGGGGAGGGGCACAGAGAGAGGGAGACAGAATCCCAAACAGGCTCCTCCACACTGTCAGCACAGAACCCGATGCAGGGCTTGATCTCACAAACCACGAGATCGTGACCTGAGCTGAAATCAAGAGTCGGACCCTTAACTGACTGAGTCACCCAGGTGCTCATAGAAAGCTCAATTGTTTTTGTGAAACAAATAGAAATTTAAAAAATTGGGACACCTGAGGGGTTCAACTCGTTAAGTGTCTGACTCTTGATTTCAGCTCAGGTCTTGATCTCGAGGTTCGTGAGATCAAACCCCACATTGGGCTCTGCACTGACAGCACGGAGCCTGCTTGGGATTCCCTGACCACCCCACCCCCCCATCCCCACCTTCTGTCTCTCAAAAAAATAAATGACATTAAAAAAAGAAATTTTAAAAATTAAAAATAACTTCACCTTTTCTAGGATAAAAATATAGTATAACTCATTTTCACTGTAACGTGTGCTTGAATGGTTTATACTTAAATTTATAATTAAAAAAGCTTTCACACTACAAAGGTATAGGACTTGTCACATTTGAACCTAACTGACATAACTTTTGTTTTGATTGCCTATATGGCAATAAATACTTACTTTAAAGATTTCATTTTTAAGTAATCTCTACACCCAGTGTGGGGCTCAAACTTTTAAACCCTGAAATCAAGAGTTGCCATGTGTTACCAACTGAGCAACCAGGTGCCCCACAAATACTTTTGAAATACAAATACTAATGCAAGCAGTGTTCTTGAAAAAAATGAAAGAATATTTTGGCATTGTTTATGATGGGATATAGTAAAATACTGGTTTTTAAAAATTATTTAGCTATTACAATTAAGAGCAATTTCAGATTCCAGGATTTGTGGTGATAGAAGTTGTTATTTCTCATAGTATTTTTAATGTTTCTTATAAACAGAAAAAAGGAGTTCATCGTTGTACCAAGTGCAGACTACAATTTTTGACCTGCAAAGAGAAACTGGATCACAAGACCCAGCATCGGACATTTATAAAGCCTAAAGAGCTAGAAGGATTGCCTCCTGGTACAAAAGTGAGTTTTAAATATGTTTTATTTTAACATTTTGTGTGATAGTAGAAGTAAATTCCTGCCTGGTTTTGTTTTAAATGTCTATTTATTTATTTTGAGAGAGAGAGCACAAGCAGGGGAGAGGGGGAGAGAAAGAGAATCCCAAGCAGGCTCCACGCAGCACGGAGCCCAACGCGGGGCTTGATCTCACAACCACGAGATCACGACGTGAGCCGATATTGAGTCGGTGACTGAGCCACCTGGGCACCCCAGATTTTATTTTCAAGTAATCTCTATACCCAATGTGGGGCTCAAACTTACAACCCTGAGATCAAGAGTCACATGCTCTACTGACTGAGCCAACCAGGTGTCCCCTGCCTGGGTTTATCTATTGACTATAATATTAAAAATTAACTTCTGCTTGTCATTAAGATTTAAGTTTAGGTTTTACCATTGTTTTGCTTAGAAAAAAACCTATCCGGGGCGCCTGGGTGGCGCAGTCGGTTGGGCGTCCGACTTCGGCCAGGTCACGATCTCGCGGTCCGTGAGTTCGAGCCCCGCGTCAGGCTCTGGGCTGATGGCTCAGAGCCTGGAGCCTGTTTCCGATTCTGTGTCTCCCTCTCTCTCTGCCCCTCCCCCGTTCATGCTCTGTCTCTCTCTGTCCCAAAAATAAATAAACGTTGAAAAAAAAAAAAAAATTTAAAAAAAAAAAAGAAAAAAACCTATCCTTTTTTTTTTTTTTTTTTTTTTTACTTAATTGACATGTGCTATGTTGGAGCATATTCCTATGTAGTGAGTGCAACTAGATTAACCATAGGCTGTGTCAGTGAGTTGTTTCAATATTTTATAGGCTGTTTCTGAGTTCTTCCAGTTGGCAGCGTATATGTCTGCTTCAGCTGCTAGACTGTAAGCAGTACAGTCCTTTCCCATATCTTCTCTTATTAATAATAATAATAAGTCTATCATCATCATCATCATCATAGTAATAGGTGTCTTGTAACACTTTAGAATTAAGCTTTCTGTGTGATTTTTCATACATTCTATTATTTAATAACAATTTAGTGAGGTAGACAAGACAGGTATTATTTCCATTTTATAAATGAGGAGGCCTAAAGAGGATAATACTTACTCAAGGTCAAATGGCTAGCAAGAGGTAGTATTGAGATTTAACCTGGTCTTTTGACCCCTAATTCAGTGCTTTTTGTATGATACCAGGTCACATGTATTTCAAAGGACTTCCTCATTGGCTGGTCCTCAAGTACATGGGAGTAGTATAGTCAAGTGATTAAAGAGAATGTTAATAGGCAACTGTGTTTTCCATTATTAATCAGTGGGTATAACCGAACATCACCTTTTTTGAATACTAAATGATAAATGTTATGTTAGTTCCCTTTAGGGAAATTCTGAATATTTTCAAACTCTTCATTCTGTATAATTAATTGATGTAACCTCCACAATAACCTTTGGAATTATAAATCCTGACCAATGAGCCTCCAGATAGAGCAGGTCACATTTACTGGAGATCTGTTTTATAGTTACCAAAGAGTAATGCAGGACTTTCCAAGGTTATTATTTCTGGTTTTGAGATTTAAATTTTGACTTCTGTGTTTGTGAAAGCTACTTAGTTATATCAGAGAATAAAATAGACATGGAATGTGCTTTTTTTGATATTCATATAATTTGCACTAACTCCTAATTATCCGTTAATATCTGTTAACATAGAAACGCTATCAATACAAAACTGCAATTTACAACAGTAAATAAATAATGAGGTAAATGTCATTTAATTGGTATGACCATTTAGAATAAATGGGATACTTAACTGATTGTAATTTATATTTACCATTTTCAAAATAATGATATTTAAATTTTGAACTGCAGTGATTTTTTTGGTAAAACAGCTTTATTGAGATATAATTCAGTGGTTTTTAGCATATTCACAGACTTGTGCAAACATCACTACAACCCATTTTTGAACATTTTTGTCACCCCCAAAAGAAACCCTATACCTGTTAGGAGTCACTCCCTATTTCCCCTCCACCAGCCCTAGGCAAACTTTACTTTCTGTTCCTATGGATTTTCCTATTCTGGACATTTCATAAAAATGGAATCATATAGGGGCCCCTGGGTGGCTCAGTCAGTTTAAGCATCCGACCTTGGCTCAGGTCATGATCTCATGATTTGTGGGTTCAAGCCTTGCCTCGGGCTCTGTGCTGACAGCTCAGACCCTTGAGCCTGCTTCGGATTCTGTGTCTCCCTCTCTCTCTGCCCCTCCCCTACTCGTGCTCTGTCTCTCTCTCAAAAATAAACATGGAAACAAAAATTTTTAATGGAATCCTAGAATATGTGGTCTTTTATGATTGGCTTCCTTCACTTAGCGTAACATTTGTGAGATCCATCAATATTAAAGCTTGTATCAGTAATTTATTCTTTTTTATTTGATTTATCCATTCATTATTTGATGAGCATTTGGGTTGTTTGCACTTTTTAGCTGTTGTAAATAATGCTCTTATGAAAGCTCATGTACAAGTTTTTGTGTGGACTTACTTTTTCATGTCTCTTAGGTGGAATTGCTTAGGAGTGGAACACTAAGGAGTGGAATTGCTGGGTTATATGAGAACTCTCTTTTTTTAAGTTTTTATTTTTATATTTTTGAGGGAGAGAGAATCCCCAGGCAGGCTCCATGCTGTCAGTGTGGGGCCAAATGTGGGGCTTGAACCCACAAACCATGAAATGATGACCTGAGCTGAAATCGAGTCAGACACTTAACCAGCTGAGCCACCCAGGCGCCTCATATGATAACTCTTAAGTTTAACATTTTGAAGAACTACCAACTGTTTTCCAAAGCCACTGCACCCTTGTACATTCCTACCAGAAATATATGAGCTGAGCATTGCAGTTTCTCTACATCTTGTTAATACTTGTTATGAATCTGTTTTTTACTGTAGCCATTTTAGTTGGTCTAAAGTGATACCTCACTGGAGTTTTGATTTGCATTTTCTTGATGACTAATGATTGTTGAGTATGTTTTCAAGTGTTTATTGGCCATTTGTATATCTTTAAAGAAATGCTTGTTCATTCGGATCATTTGCCCATATTTAAATTCAGTTATTTGTCTTTTTGCTGAGTTGTAAGTGTTCTTTATATATTGTGTACACAAGTCCCTTATTAGAAATATGATTTGCAAATATTTTCTCTGATTCTGTGGGGTGTCTTGTCACTTTCTTAACAGTGTCCTTTGAGGCACAAAAGTTTAAAATTTTTATGAAGTCCAGTTAATGTTTTTCTTTGGTTGCTTGTGCTTTTGTTGTCATATTTAAAAAGTCATCATCTAACCCCAAATCATGGAGATTTACTCCTATGCTTTTTTCTAAGAGTTTTCCAGTTTTAGCTCTTACAATTTGATTCTTGATACATTTTGAGTTAATTTTTGCATCTAGTATGAGATAAGGATCCAGATTCGTTCTTTGCATCTATTTATCCTGTGTTCCAACACCATTTGTTTGATGACTATTGTTTCCTCCACTGAGTTGTTTTGGTACCCTTTTCAAAAACCAATTGACCATAATGTCAAGGTATGAAGTAATCTTTTTAATATTAATGCGATGATTAATTTTCTAAAATATGTATATATTGTCTTCATTATTATAGGTTACTATTCGAGCCTCAGTTGGACCTCTTCATTCAAAACCAGTAACTACATCTCCCAGTAGCAGTGTTCCAAGCACTTCTTCTTTTCAAATCTCACCTCCAAGGTCTAAAAGTACAACTGCTAAAAATATAAAATCTACTACAAGTAAATCTAAGACAAGTAAGCCTCATGCAGCTGTATCCAGTGCAAGTAAACCTCATGCCAAAAGGCAAGGTAGAGTTGCATCTAAATATAAGATCAAAAAAACCTCTTGTAAACAAAAGAAACAACGCAACAGAAAGAATAAAATCAGCATAGCTTTGAAGAACTTAAGGTAATATCTTTTATTCCTGATATGTAATATTTATTGAATATTAAATATTAAAGGTTTATTTTAGTATAATTTACCATATCACAGAGCTCCCTTGTACATTGACATGATGATCATTTGTCTGGCCTAAAGGCCTAGAAGATAATAAAAAGGTACTTTTTACAACTGCGGAGCAGAACTAGAATTAGCGTTCATTGTACAGTTGTCATCATTTACACTAGTCTTCTATTTTGTGCTTATATCTTGTAATAATTGAATTGATTAATGCAGTCGTTTTATTCCAGGGAACATTAACTGGTGTTTGATTTTTGACACTTATTCAAGCTTATTGTTTCCAATCAAATTTTCAAATTATGTCTCTATTTATAGATGCTAATTTAAACATCTTAGCTTTGATTAATAAAATGTTAAGGCTTTACCTTATTATTTTTGTTTCATGAGAAATTTTCATTTTTTTTTTCTGTCTCCATAAGGTGCCGTCGGGGAATTCACAAGTGCATTGAGTGTCATTCCAAAATAAAAGATTTTGCAAGCCACTTTTCAATATATATCCACTGTAATTTTTGCAAATACAACACTAACTGTAACAAAGCCTTTATAAATCATATGGTGAGGTAAGTTAAACATGTACACCACCAATCAAAATTGCTATTTAACAATTTTGTTTTTTAAAAATAAAGTTGTTTTTTTTAGAAGCCAGTTTGTCACATAAGGGGCTAAAAGGATCTAGCAATAGGGAACATCTAGGATATTACTTCATATTATTTTCCAATGTAATACCTAATGAAATTAAGGGGACAAAAGTTTTAAGAGCAGTTAGACCAATGAAATTAGAATAGGTTTGTTAGGAAATTTGTTTTTCTAAGTCTTTTAAGAAGTGGTATTTTCAAACATAAAATTTTTAATGTTTTTAAAATATTTGTCAAATAAATACATGTAACCACAAGAGTGTTAGCCTCTTCAAAGGAGTCACTTTGAGAGACTCCAGGTTTGTCAAAGATGCTAAGAACAATATTGGCACTCTCATGAATGGACTCTCTTCCTCCCTTCTCCCTCCCTTCTGCCCCTTCCCTTTCATCCATCTTTCTGTCCATTAGCCTTTCAAGCCATTTATCTTTGTATTCATTCAATGAAATGTGAAGTGAGAGACTATAGGTATATTTTAGTCATGATGCTGCTGTTAGAATTCCTTTTCAGACAAAAGTTCAGTTTGAGCACCTACGATGTACTCTGTGCTAGAGAAAAACTTCAGAGACCACACTACTTCACTACTTTCATTTGAACCTCAGTAGTAGTAGCTTGCTTTATTCTTTCAGGAAGGATTTTTTAAAAATATGTAAGAATTGTTCAGATATAAATATGCTAAGTTGATTATTCAAACTGAGGTCGTTCCATGTATTTTCAGTCAGAAATAAAGTGGTTTTCTTGCAGATCATAACAAGACCTCTGTTACCTGTTACCCCCCTTCCTTACCACTGTCCCAATGTACTTCATCATATACAATATTTATTCATTTTGAGTTCTCATTACCTGATGATTTTGAGTCTTGACCCTTCTTTCCAGTGCAGCAGCACCAAACTTGATATCAACCTCACCCTTAAGGTCATCTGTTTTGAATGTTGCTTGCTTTTTGTCCTAGAATCTTTTATATCTTCAGTCATGTTTAACCTTACTATCCTTGAATCTCTTACCCTTTTTGATCTTTCTCTCTGCTGCTTTCCAAACTACCAAACTGTGTTTGATTTAATTATCTCTGAATCCATGATTTTTTTTAAAAAAATGTTTATTTTTGAGAGAGAGTAAGAGAGTGCAAGCAGGGGAGGGAGGGGGGATGGGGGACGTTTCAGGGTATCCGAAGCAGGCCCTGAGCTGACAGCAGAGAGCCTAATGCAGGGCTCGAGCCCGGGAACCACAAGATCATGACCTGAGCTGAAGTCTAACACTTAACCAACTGAACCACTCAGGCAACCCTCTGAATTCATGATTTTTAACTTTAATTTGGTTGTGCGTTTTTAAAAAGACCTCTTTATTTTTTTCTGCAGCACCTGTTTAAATCCTTTTCAATACCCTCAAGGTTTTATTTTAGTCTCTTAGTTGTTAGTCTCTTTCCTAGTAACTACCCAGAGGTCATCCTTCTCATTTTTCCCAAGATTAACTTTTTTCTATCGCAAGTTTTTCCCCCTTTATCCAGGTATCTCAGAAAAAGACATTTCTCACTTTTCAAAAGCTAATCCTGCTTTCATTTGCATTCATCTCTTCCGTTTGCTCCACAACCTTACTCCTTTATTTTGTGCCTTCTTTTCATCTCTTTCTACCACATTCCTTCTGCCTGCTAATATTTTCAGGTATTTTTCTAGAATGAAGGAGATTTGCGTTTTCTTTGTGTATTTTCTTGTCTTCCTTTTATTGTCAACATTTTCAAGAGTTTCTTTACTACCTTATTTGCTATTTCTTTACCCTTTGTAATTTGAGTATCGCCTCCACCTATCAGTTAAAGCTTCCCCTTTAAAGGTTATCAGTCATATCCTAATCATTAAACGTATTCATTATTTTTTATTCTTACTTTTCCGTGACTTCTTTAGAATATTTGATACTTTTTATCACTCACTTTTGAAAATCTTCTTGTCAACTTAAACTGTTACCATCACTTTTTTTCTTCCCTTTTGGCTACTTCTCTATTTCATTACCTTTTCTTTTTTTTGCCTCAGACTATTTTTTAGTTTTTAAGTTTTTAATTTTAGTTCCAGTATAGTTAACATACAGTGTTATATTAGTTTCAGGTGTACAAGATGATGATTCAGCAATTCCATATATTACTGGGTCCTCATCATGACAAGTGCACTTCTTTTTTTTTTTTTTTTTTTTTTAATTTTTTTTTTTTCAACGTTTATTTATTTTTGGGACAGAGAGAGACAGAGCATGAACGGGGGAGGGGCAGAGAGAGAGGGAGACACAGAATCGGAAACAGGCTCCAGGCTCTGAGCCATCAGCCCAGAGCCCGACGCGGGGCTCGAACTCACGGACCGCGAGATCGTGACCTGGCTGAAGTCGGACGCTTAACCGACTGCGCCACCCAGGCGCCCAGGCACCCCGACAAGTGCACTTCTTAATCCACATCACCTATTTCACCCATCCCTCCCACCTCCCCTCTGGTAACCATCAATTTGTTCTCTGCAGCTAAGCATCTGTTTCTTGGTTTCTCTCTCTCTCTCTCTCTCTCTCTCTCTCTGCTGATTTGTTTTGTTTCTTAAATTACACATACGAGTGAGATTATCTGGTATCTATCTTTTCTGATTGACTTATTTCGCTTAGCATAATAGTCTCTAGCTCTACCACATTGTTGTGAATGGCAAGATTTCATACTTTTTTGTGGCTGAATAATATTCCATTTGTGTGTGTGCATGTGTGTGTGTGTGTGTACATATATATACCACATCTTCTCTATCTGTTCATCTGTTAATGGATACTTGGGCTGCTTCCATAGTTTGGCTATTTTAAATAATGCTACAATAAACATAGGGATGCATGTATGTATCCCTTTGAGTTTTTGCATTTGCCTGGGGGCGGGTGGGGTAGAAAACCAGTAGTGTGGTTACTGGATCCTAGGGTAATTCTATTTTTAACTTTTTGAAGGATCTCCATACTGTTTTCCACAGTGGCTGCATCAGTTTGCATTCCCACTAACAGTGCATGAGGGTTCCTTTTCCTGCACATCCTTGCCAACACCTGTTGTTTCTTGTGTTTTTGATCTTAGCCATTTTGACAGGTGTAAGGTGACATCTCATTGTGGTTTTGATTTGTATTTCCCTGATGATGAGTGATGTTGAGCATCTTTTCATGTGTCTGTTGGCCATCTGGATATCTTCTTTGGAGAAATGTCTGTTTATGTCTTCTGCCCATCTTTAATTAGATTGTTTGGTTTTTTTTTTTTGGTGTGACTTGTATCAGTTCCTTATATATTTTAGATGCTAACCCTTTATTGGATATGTCATTTGCAAATATCTTCTTCCATCCAGTAGGTTACCTTTATTTCATTACCTTTTCTTTTTTTCAATCCTTCTTGCCTCTTTACTTTCCCTTTCTTGGTACCTTAATCACTCTCAGAATGTTATTTTACTTTTCTACTGTAAATCCTCCAATTTCAGTGCTGAGTTTTCCTAAGATCCATCTCTTCATCAGCTTGACAGATACTTTTATCTTTGACCCACTGGCATCTATGAAGAACAAAAATAAGTCAAACATTATTGTCTGTCTAGGATCCAAACTACTATCACCCCCAGTACTCTTTAAGCTCAGTTTGTCTCAAGGTATCGTTTGCAGAAGTGTGGAGCATCAGCAAAATATAATACCCTTTAAGTTTCTGAAGCCTGTGGTGCTCTCTTGATCTGCCACCATTCATAATGACTTCCTGAATGTCTACCTGCTGCAGTTTACCACTCTGCCTCCCATCTACTGCAGGGGTTTCCATTCCGTGGTTGCCCTAAACCAGGCCCCAGCCAGTCTCTCTCAGTATACTGCTGGGAGGAATGCTGGTGTTTTCATTAATTGAAGTATAATTAACATAGATTAGTTTCAGGCGTACAATATAATGATTCTACAGTTCTATATATTGCTCAGTGCTCGTCAAGATAAGTGTGCTCTTAATCCACTTTATTTTGCCCATTCCCCTCCCCCCTCCTCTCTATCAACCACCAGTTTATTCTCTGTATTTAAGAGTTTAGGGGTTTTTTTGCCTCTTTTTTTGTTTCTTTATTTGTTTTGTTTCTTAATTTGCACATATCAGTGAAATCATAATGGTATATTTCTTTCTCTGGCTGACTTATTCTGTTTAGGGTTATACCCTCTAGGTCTGTCCATGTTGTTGCGAATGGCAAGATTTCATTCTCTTTTATGGCCGAGTAATATTCCATTTTATATAGATAGATAGACACACCACATCTTTATCCATTCATCTGTCAGTGGACATAAGTTGAGTTGCTTCCGTGTCTTGGCTATTATAAATATAATGGTGCAGTAAACATAGGGGTCGTTATCTTGGCGTAAATACTCAGTAATGGAATTACTGGATTATATGGTAATTCTATTTTTGTTTTTTTGAGGAACCTTCATACTTTTTTCCACAGTGGCTGCACCAGTTTGCATTCCCACCAACAGTACATGAGGGTTCCTTTTTCTCCACATCCTTGCCAACACTTATTTCTCATGGTTTTTATTTTAGCCATTCTGACAGAGGTTAATGTGATATCTCACTGAGGTTTTAATTTGCATTTCCCCAGGCGTGCCTGGTTGGCTTAGATTGATTCCAGGGTCTTGAGTTCAAGCCCCATATTGGGCATAGAGCTTTTTAAAAAAATTAATTTGCATTTCCTTGATGATTAGTGATATTAAGCATCTTTTCATGTTATCGGTCATCTGCATGTCTTCTTTGGAAAAATGTCTCTGGACTATTTTGTTGTAGTCCCAGTAGTTTAATTTTGCTTTGGTTTCCCTTACCTGAGGAGACATACCTAGAAAAATGTTTTCTACAGCTGGTGTCAAATTACTGCCTATGTTGTCTTCTAGGATTTTTATTGTTTCAGGTGTCACATTTAGGTCTTTAATCCATTTGGAGTTTATTTTTGTGTGTGGTGTAGAAAAGTGGTCCGGTTTCATTTCTTTGCATGTGGCTGTGCAGCTTTCCCAGCACCATTCATCAAAGATACTGTCTTTGTCAGTATCTTGCATCCTTTGTCATAGATTAATTGACCATGTAAGTGTGGGTTGATTTCTGGGTTCTCTATTCTGTTCCATTGATCTATGTGTCTGTTTTTGTGCCAGTACTATACTGTTCTGAACACTACGGCTTTGTAGTATATCTTGAAATCTGGAATTGTGATGCCTCCAGTTTTTTTCTTCTTTTTCAAGATTGCTTTCGCTATTCGGGGCCTTTTGTGGTTCCATGCATATTTTAGGATTATTTTTTCTAGTTCTGTGAAAAAATGTTGTTGGTATTTTGAAAGCGATTAAGAATGCTGGTCTTTTATTCTGTGCCAAACACACAACTGCCCCAGTGGAGCTTTAATTCTACCCATAATTTATAGGAGATTAAATTGGAAAATATTTTTAGTGTTTCTTAAACCCATGGTCATTCCGTCCTCCTGTCTCCCATTTTCCATAGGTTCCTTGGCTGTCTTATAGGACCTCCCATATCAGTTCTGTCCCCACATATTTCCAGTTGGCCTCAGGCTTCCTTTGTAACCTTCTCCTATTTTCCAGTGAGCCCCAACCCTACATTGCATTGTCATCACACACACAGAGCACTTATTATTAGCCTCATATAGAACCGAAAGCTTCCACTTCTACTTTTCTAAGGGCCTTTGCATTTCCCCTAATTCAGCGATGCCTTGCTTCCTTTGTTGCCTCAGGTACCCTCCCCCTGAATGGTACACCCTGACCCAGTGTGGACTTTTGTCATAGATTTGAGCTCTGCATCCACAGAAGCCTCATTTTCTTAGAGGTTGAGTACCTTTATTCCCAGCCCATACTAACTCTGTAACCACAAATCAGGCCCCCCAAATTAATTAATCTTCCCCAACATATAGTTTGTTTCATATTCAGTATCTAAAGTGTCTTTCCTTATTTGTTATTCCTTGGAATCCCCCTCTCCTTCCCTTTCAGTTTACCTTCTTTTGTGAGGAATCTGATCCCCACGGCCACTTAATAGGAATCATTCCTTCCTTTGAGTTCTGTACCATTCAGCTATTCTGCCTCGTATTAAATATGTGCCTGTCTTATCTACTTGAGAAACAGTTCTTTGCATTCATCATGGCACCTATTCTGCAGCTGTTTTCACAGGATTATAACTAGCCAGAATCTTTCTTTTCCCATGCGTAGGTGGTATGCTGGTAATAGTTACCTTGTGTCTCAGGATAATCATTGATCTCGTGTGTTGGCTGGTTTGGGTCTGTCAGTGCAAGCTAGGGCCAGTGTTTCTCAAACTGTAGCTTGCATAAGAATCATCTGAAAAACTTGAACTGATTTCTGGGCCTCAGTGCCAGCGATGAATTCAGTAGGTCTAGAATGGGACCTGAGACTTTGTATTTCTGATGATTTCCCAGGGGGTATGGATGCTGCTGGTCCATGAACCACACTTTTGGATACTGTTGTATGCTAGTCCTTGTTAATCCTGCCTGGTTTTCTAATACAGGAAAGCTTTCCTTCTCAGTTTAGAAGGGGATATAAAAGCTATTACCATTTGTTGCAAAATTTGGTTAGTGTTTTTTTTTGTTCTGTGCATAGAGCTCTGTGTTCTTTAATTCGCTTTCCCTAAAGGCTCTCCTAATAATTGCAAAAGATTCTTTAAATGTTTCATTTTACTGATGGCAAGTAATGTAATTTATCCCAAGTAGCATTTACCTCGAGGATCATTCAGATTCTCTCCCCTTGCTAATAAGTATAAGAAAGTGATAATTATTATTCATAACAATTTATATTATAGCAAAATACGTTATTAGCAAATACCTTTTAAATAGTTTTCAACTCTTAGGGCACCTGGGTGGCTCAGTCGGTTGAGCGTCTGACTCTTGGTTTTGGCTTCGCTCATGATTTCATGGTTTGTGGGTTTGAGCCCCACATCAGGCTCCACGCTGACAGTGCAGAGTCTGCTTGGAATTCTCTCTCTAAAAATGAATAAATAAATAGTTTTCAACTCTTAATAGTTGAAAAAATTTAATTTTATGCTCTTTGCATTTTTAACTTTGAGGGTTTTTTAAATAATGGTGAGGGTACTGATCATTTAAGAATATTCTCAGGAAGGGGCACCTGGGTGGCTCAGTCAGTTGAGCATCCAACTGTTGATTTCAGCTCTGGTCGTGATCCCAAGGTTGTAGGATTGAGCCTCGCATTGGGTTCTGTGCTAAGCATTGAGCCTCCTTGAGAATATCTCTCTTCTTCTGCCCCTCTCTCCTGCTCACATGCATGCACACTCTCTCAATATAATTAATTAATTAATTAATTAATTAACATTAAAAAAGAAAATACAAAATAAAAGTCTTGAATTAGGGACACTTATGTAGCTCGGTCAGTTAAGCATCTGACTCTTGGTTTCGGCTTGGGCCATGATCTCACGGTTTGTAGGTTCAAGCCCCGCATCAGACTCTGCACTGCCAGCGCTGAGCCTGCTTAGGATTCTCTCTCCCTCTCTCTCTGCCCCTCCCTCGCTTGTACACTGTCTCTCTCTCTCTCTCTCAAAATAAATAAATAAACATTTTTTAAATCTTGAATTAAACAGATGAATAATAGAATTTTAATAATTTAGCTCATGATCTTTTATTCAAAGCTAAGAAGCTAAACATGTACTTGAAATATATTCATAAAATTAATATGAATTACTGTATAATAACATCTCATCTGTCTGTTCTTTTTCCAGCTCTCATAGCAACCATCCAAGTAAACGGTTTTATATTTTTAAGAAGCATTCTGGAATTCTCAGGTAACTAGTTGATCTTTTTCCATTTTCTCTATTGAAAAATTCTAGTAACTTTTTTAACCTGATTCTTGAGTACCTTGTTTGGAAAATGAAGTGATTACTACCAGACATAATACAGTTCTCTTCATTATAGCATAGAACAAAGCAGAAATAGCCTATATTCTCTGGCTAAACTTTGTTTCAGTGGTGTTAGGCAATAAGGCGAAACTTTCATGGATTTACATTATAAAATAAAAAATATTTGAAGATTAAAAAGAGGTTTAAAATAATCTAGTAAATTGACTAACACATTTTGATTTTGAGCAATATATAGCCTTCATAATTCTTGGGATTTTTTTTTCATTTTTAAATAAAGTACACAACCTGTTTACTCTACAAAAGGAATTGCTGATGAACATTTCGAAAGGCACTGATAATTAACCCTAATTATACCACACACGCTTAGCTCAGAATCCACTATGCATCATTTTTCCACATTCTTCTGCTTTCTTTTTACTTCATCTTCTTTTGTTTCTTTTGTTCATGTTGTCATTGCTATTTGAAATATCAGTGCCAAGATTTCGGTAGCATCAAGATGTCTTATGGCTAAGACGTAGACTTAAGTTTAGCCAGTACTTGTTTTGATGCTTTGGATTAATGGAAAAGCGGAATGGGAGATGATACATCTCAGGACCTTTGTATTCATTATTCCTTCTGCCTTGTTCACTCTTCCCCAGATATCTGCATGGCCAGTTCCTTCCTTTAAATCTCTAGTCTAGTGAGTGAGACTTTCTTTGACCACTCCATTTAAAATAGCATCCTTTCCCCTAGGCCCCATCCCCACCACTACCTATCTCCATTTATTTTATTTTTCTTCACTTTTTGCTTTCCACCATATTGTATACTTCACTCTTTTGTTTATTGTCTGTGTCTTCTCACTAGAATGTGTGTGGTTTGGATATTTGTCTATGCCATATGTTTACTGAGCATTGAATAGTGCCTGACACATGGTAGGCATTCTGTAAATATTTGAGTAAATTAATGTACATGTTGAAAATTACATATGTGGATGATGTTGGACCAACAGTTCATAGGCAGAGGAAAGTTTGATTCTATTTTAAAAATATATTCATGCTATTTTAAAAGTATTACTAAATTTAAGGAAATAGAATTTTTAAGAATGAAAAAGGACTTTTTAATTCTAAAGATGAGCGTTTATTTTATTTTTACATCATTGTTATCAAGCTCAGTTGTGTGGTTGATTCTTAAATTGATTCTATGACTTTAAAGATCTGAGACTTTTTTTCTCAATTTGGATGGGCCTCAGATTTAAATATAAAATTGATTAGTTTCTGTGTATGAGACTTAGCATATTTATAATTCTATAGAACAATAAATTTTGTAATTATTATTTTGTTAAAATGCAATGTTCATTTTTTTAATTTATTCTGTGCCTATTATGTATAACACATCGTAGCAGTTCCCATAAAGATGACAGTGATGAAGAAGGCTTGTCCAACCTTCAAGGAATGTACAATATATGTTAAGGTGTGACTATAAGTAACTACAGTAACATAAGAAGGTTTGCAGGGGCGCGTGGGTGGCTCAATTGAGCAACTGACTTCAGCTCAGGTCATGATTTCGCAGTTCGCAATTGCAGGAGGCACATGGACTGTTTAAGATTATTATGGTAGTTAACATTGACTTAATAAGAATCTGGGTTAAGGTGGTGAAGTGGTATTACACTGTTTAAGAACATGGGCTCTGAAATCAAAGGGCTCACTTTCAAATCTAATTTTGGCCTTGATAGGTTTTTAAACCTGACCCTGTCCTCTATAAAAAAGTAATAATTATAACACCTACGTCTTTGGTTTGTTATAGGATTCAGATAAGATAATATATCTAAAACCCTCAGCATGGCACAGAGTTAAGTGCTCAATAAATTGTTAATAATATAAAATATTTGAAATATTGACTATTTTAAGAAAAAAGAGAGTCAGAGATAATTTTGAGCCATTGTGTTGGGAGCATGACATCATAAGAGAGATTGGTTAGGGGGAATGATTTTTGGCACTGGGGAGGAAAGCACAATTTCAGTGTATGAAGATCATTTTTGATGTTCCGGCGTGACACCCAGGTATAAATATATAGCAGGCTGTTAAGACTAGAACCACAGGGGAGCAGTCAGTCTAAGGTATGCTACTGGTTTTTATTCCTTGACACGTCGAAGTACTTAAATTTAAAGCATCCAGTGAACTATAAAACTATGTTTACGCTTGTTAATTGGTAATAACAATAATTAAATTATATGATTTACTTTTAAAGCCTTCCCATTTCTTTTCTAATTTTATCACCTCTAAAATAAGATACTAGATTATAGGCTCCACAGAGTTTGCCCTCTTTTGTTCACTCTTGTATCCGTCACATCTAGCAGTAGAGTGTGTGGAAAGAAGGTCCTCAGAAATGGGCCAAAGCACGGAAAGAATGTGACTTGCACAAGCTACACAAATTGTTAGTGGAGCCACGATTAGGCTTTAGGTCTCTTGACTCTTGTCCTTTAGCAACCAGTATGAGAGGAAGTGGTTTATAAAGCAGTAAATGTTAGCATAACTTAAATGTGGCTATGTCATTTTCTACGGTACCATTTCAGATAAATCAGGCTTATAGAACAAAATTGGCAATTGATGGTCATAACACATAAAAAGCAAATCAAGAGTTATTACATGGAAAAATAGTTATTGAACGTGCCTATGGACTTGGATAAAAGATGAAAACCTTTGCTTTCCTTTCTTCTTCATAGGGGCATTACTCTAGTGTGCCTTAAATGTGACTTCCTAACTGATTCTTCTGGCTTAGATCGTATGGCTAAACACCTAAGTCAGCGTAAAACTCATACTTGCCAAGTTGTAATAGAGAATGGTATGTATTTATAATTGTGTTACTTTGAATTTCTGATACTTATTCCAGTACTTTTGATCAGCCACAATATGGGCTCTTACATACTAAACTGATGGTGTCACTCATCACCTATACTACTGTAAATGTAAACCTCTTCTTCTAATTTCAGTTCCTGAAAGTACCTCAACTTCTGAACCCTCGTCTGAGTAAGTTTAATTTCCATTTCGTGCATTTTTCTTTGATGGATTTTAGCACTGTTGCATTTTTAAATGTACCATTAATAGAAATGAAAAATATTAAAGTATTTTGTTTTTGTTTTTGTTTTTAAAGCGCTTGTTGAAATAGATTCCTGCTCTATGGAGCTCGTGCAACCTGGTGCAAGACAAGTTGGAATTTCCTAAGTTCAAAGTTCTGAAGTGTTTTCTTACACAAAGGCAGTTTCCTAAGTTCAAACTTCTGAAGTGTTTTCTCACACGAAGGCGGTTAAGCAGTTCATGACACTAGTTCTGATTCAGCTCTTTTCAGCTTTCAGATGGCACTAGATTCTTATTCCACCTTATCTTTGTGTCAGGTTAACATATCTTAACATAAGCTTTTTTCTCCAGTTGGCTCTCTCCAAAAATAGCTTTTGTTGCCATGGTCGTTTTTGCTTTGCTTAAAATAGTTTGTGTTTTCCTCTGCTGTACTTGCCTTCAGAATATTGCATTCCAAATGATATGGCTATTCATTTTCTTTGTCTGTTTTGTCTGGTTTCTTAGTTAATTTCTTATAAGTCTTACATTTTTAGGTCAGATAGCTGTCTTTTTCCTCTTTGCTTGTCTGTCATTGTTCTATTTTTCATATTTTTCAGATGCAGAAGCAACACAGAAATTTCAAAAAATGTCCAGGATACTCCTGGTCAGTGTCCCCCTTCGATGGACACAACTGATGCCTGTTCTCTCTTTCCAAGGAATGTGAATTATTTGACTGTGAGACCTCCTCTAGATTGTGGCCTTAAGAAATCAGATCTTGGGGAGAGTCCCTTCCTTCATGACTGGCCTCCCATAAGGCTGATGCTAATTTGGCCAGAGATGACCTCAAGGCCCACCAAATTGAGCACAACTTCCCACTGGGGGCTTTGGTTCTTGATCTTACGCTTATGGGTTCATTCTGACCAAGAAAGGCCCATCAAATCAATGCTTCAACGTCCAAGTTGGAGTTTAATCATTTTGGCTGCTGCCCTTTAATCTTCGTCTAGTATGCATGCAGTCCAAGGAATATAAAAACTGGTTGTGTAGGGAACCAAGGTTACTTTCATGTTCTTGGAAAATAAATTTCTAAAATTACAGTTCCAAAGTTATAGTTATTTGTACTGTCATTTAAAGTTTTATCCAGTATTAATCTTAGGAGTTTTCAGCAATACTAATATTCAATTTTTTTTAAGTTTAATTTTGTCTTGATTTTATGTTGTTCTTCACCAAATTTATTGATGTGTGTTTGTTATGTCCACTTTTATCTCTTTTCTTTAAAACTTTTGTTTTGTGTTTGTTTTGTTTTGTTAAGAACTCCAAGAAATTCTTTAGAATTCTCTACAAATTTCACGTAGCTACCTATTGATAGCTTCTAGATTTGGTAGTTGTTCAGACCACTAGACAGGATTACATCTTCTGTCTGTCTTGGGACTATCATTAACATTATCTTAGTGATTAGGAGCTCGAAGACATAAAGAATTGGCAAAAAACACTTCCTACAGCCCTTAAAACAAATTTTAAAGTTATGTTTCTGTACATCTAATACATAATATCTTCTTAGCCATTAATGTAATTCCTTTGGATAAAGATAATATATTCAGAAAATATTGGGACCAAAAAATGCACTTGTTTCTTGCCCATATATATATAGATGTATATTTTTTTTAATTTGGTGTTTGTTTATTTTGGTTACATTGAATATAGATTTGCTGAACAGTTTTGATGTTATTACTTATTTTTTTAATAAAATTTGTATTGGTAAAGTGCCTCAGGAATTATTTTCTCATAAATAACCTCATATAAAAGCTGTAGATTTTACCGTGGAACTAGGAGCATTGCTTTGCTTCTTACATGGAAGCCTGATTCCTTGGCCTACAGACTGAGAGCTTCACCAAATGCATCTTGCAGTTTTTCCTCCAGCACAGTTAAAAGTTCACTATTTATACTTTACTAATTTCTTGGACTTTGGAGGCTGGCAAAGCCCCTTTGTGATCTTAATAACTATTAAGGTGGTCAGGCTTTGAAGTTGTTTGACTCCATCATGAGTGGTTTTTTCATCTTAACATCAGAACTTCTTGTACTTTTTACTTGCACTTTGAAACTGTCGTAGTCCCTTTGGGCTGCCATAACAGTATCATTGACTAGGTAATTTATGAGCAACAGAGATGTATTTCTCATAGTTCTGGAGGCTGGAAAGTCCATGATCAAGGCACGGGCAGATTGAGGATCTGGCGAGGACCCACTTCCTGGTGCATAGAAGGTCATGTTATTGCTGTATCCTCCTGGCAGAAGTGGAGAGAAAGTTCTGTTGTGTCTAATTTATCGGGACATTGGGGCGCCTGGGTGGCTCAGTCGGTGAGGCGTCCAACTCTTGAGTTTGGCTCAGGTCATGATATCATGGTTCGTGAGGTCAAGCCCCATGTCAGGCTCCATGCTGTCAGAGCTTGGGATTCTCTCTTTGCCTCTGTCTCTGCCCCTCCCCTCTGCGCAGCTGGCTTGCAGGTGCCCTCTCTCTCTTTCGAAGTAAATTAACATTTTAATTTATAAGGTTACTAATCCCATTCATGAGGGCTCCACCCTCATGATGCAGTCATCTCCCAAAGGCACACCTCCTAATGCCATCACATTCAAACATTCAGCTTATAGCAGAGACATATTGAAAGCCAATTTCAATGACCACCTGTTATGTAATCTATTTGTAATTCAGTCAAAAATATGGAATCTATTAGTTTTAATTTTCCAGACATTTTTTTATTTTAATGTTTATTTATTTATTTATTTTGAGAGAGGGAACGTGAGCAGGAGAGGGGCAGAGAGAGGGGGAGAGAGAGAATCCCAAGCAGGCTCTGCATTGCCAGTGCAGAGCCCAACGGGAGGCTCAAACTCATGAACCATGAGATCACGACCTGAGCCAAAATCAAGAGTCAGACGTTTAACTGACTGAGCCACCCAGGCACCCCCAGACTGATTTCTGCTGTAAATGATTTTCCAAAATCTCTAAAAGTGTGGTTTGTTAGTAGTGTTTCTACTACTACTTGTTTCTTAGTAGTAGACTTGACAATATTCGAGTCTTTATTTGCATATCTGTCCCTCTAGAATGTTTTTTCATTCACCATCTATCTTTTTTTTTACTTTTCAAAAATTGTAATGAAAACATATAAATTTTTGCCATATTAACCATCTTCAAGTGAAAAATTAAGCACCAATTACACCAAGTTTTAAACTTTTACCCAGAAATAACTTATTTGTGGTTTCAACATAGATTCTCTTTTTATACACAGATATTTTCTCTGGATCTGTTATAGTTCAAGAATATGATAAACCAAAACACATTGTTGCTATAGCAATATTTTAGATAGGGGTACAGCTTTTTGTTCTTCCAATAAGATTCTGTTTCTTACAGTTTGTATTAGGTTCATTTTCTCAAAGTATAATACTCTTAAAGTTCTGTATCCTGTAGCACCATTTTTTTTTTTTTTGCTTTGTTTCAATAAAGCATTTCAGTCACTACTAAGCTTCTTATTATAGGCAGTTAGTTGAGTGTTAATTGGTGCAAATGAGTATTAGCTCTACATTTTGATCCCATTACCCTCAGGGTATTCTAAATAGTTCTTTCACTTGATTTAGAAATAGCCATCTCTCACATGTGTGCTTTTTAAAAGGTTACAGCTGAATAAAGGTGTGATTGGCTCAGTTTCAATCCATCACCATTATTAGAAAAATAACCTCCGAACTACAGAGACTTAGCTTCTTGTCCTTTTTTGTCACACTTTGCCAAAACATCTCTTTGGGCTTCGCTTCCTTGTTCAGCAAGTACTTATTGAGCACTTACTATGTGCCTAACACTATTCCAGGTTCTGGAAAAACAGACTGAAATCTCTTCCCTGGTGGAGCTTATATTTCAGTGGCGGAAGACAAGACAATAAAAAATAAGAAATATTTATATAGTATGTTAGATGATGATCAATGCAACGGAGCAAAATAAAGTGGGCAAGGAGGATGGTAAGTATGGGCTGGGGTTGGGAGGTTGCCATTTTAAATCTGGTGGTCAGGATAGGACTCTGTGGGAAGAGGACCTTGAGTAAGGACCTGAAGGAAGTGAGGAAGTAGGCCACTTGATTATCTATTGGAAGAGCGTTCCACAGAGAGAATAGCAAATGCAAAAGCCCTGAAGAGAAAATTGGAACCCCTACACATTGCTGGTGGGAATGTAAAATGGTTCAGCAACTGTGGAAAACAGTTCAGCAGTGCCTCAAGAAATTAAAACGTGGAATTACCATATAACCCAGGAGTTCTGCTCCTAGGTATATATCCAAAAGAATGAAAAAGCAGGGACTCAGATACTTGTACATGCATGTTCATAGCAGCATTCCTCCCAATGGCTAAAAGATGGAAACAGCTCAAGTGCCATCAATAGATGAAGGAATAAATAAATTGTGGTATATTCATACAATGGGATAATATTTAGCCATAAAAAAAGGAATGAAGTACTGATTCATGCTACAATGTGGATGGACCTCAAAAACATGCTATGTGAGAAAAGCCCGTCACAAGAGATCACATATTGTATAATTTTATTTATGTGCAATATCCAGAATAGATACATCCATAGAGATAGCAGATTGATGGTTGCCAGGGCCTGAGAGGGGAAGTGGGAATGGGCAGTGACTACTTAATGGGTACACGGTTTACTTTGGGGTATGATGGAAATGTTTAGGAAAGAAATATAGGTGGTTGTACAACATTGTAAATGAACTAAATGCCACTGAATTGTTCAAGATGGTTGAGTTCTTAAATTTTGATTTTAAATTATGTGAATCTCACCTCTACAAAAACAAACTTAAGTTTAGCAAATTAGGAATTTGAAGGAAACCTTTTTAACCTAACCTAATAAAAATCAGCTAACATAATGTGATGCAAGGTAGAAATAATGAGTCCTGAAGTAAGGTCATGCTTGGCTTATGGAACAGCAACAAGACCGATGGGGCTGCAGTGGAGGGGGTGTTGGACAGGGGAGCTTGTAGTAGGAGATGGGGCCTGTGAGATGATGTGGGCCATGTAGTATAGGGACTTCTAGGCAATTGTAAGGATTTGGCTTTCACTCAGAGATAGGAAACCATTAGTGGATTTTGAATGGAGAAGTCTTTTATATCTCAATGAAAAACAAAAATTCTGAGGTGCCTAGGTGGCTCTGTCGGTTAAGCAGCAGACTCTTGGTTTCAGTTCAGGTCATGATCTCAAGTTTCGTGAGTTTGAGCCCCACATCGGGCTCTGCGCTGACAGTGCAGAGCCTGCTTGGAATTCTCTCTCTCTCTCTCTCTCTCTCTCTCTCTCTCTCTCTCTTTCTCTCTCTCTCTCTCTCTCTCTCTCTCTCTCTCTCTCTCTCTCTCTCTCCCCCTCCTCCACACACACGCACAGGCACTCTCTCAAAATAAATAAATATACTTAAAGGGAGAGGTCCCTCAAAAAAATTGAAAAAAGAAAAACAAACATTCTTAATTACAGTCTTAACAGGATCACTAGTTGCTGTCTTGAAAATAAGCTGTAGGGGACCAAGGGCAGAATCAGGGAGGTCAGCTAGGAAGCTGTTTTAACAATCCAGATGGAAGATAGTAGAGGTTTAACTAGGATAGGTGAAAGTGTAGGTGATAAGTGGCTCAACTGGGGGACTATCTTGAAGGTTGAGCCAACAGAATTTGTTGGTGGTTTGGGTATGAGGTATGAGAGGAAAAGTGTTGTGGAGGACAGCACAGCCATTAGTCTAAGCAACTGGAAAGGTGATGTTGTTAACTGAGATGGAGAAGACTAAAGGAGGAGTAGATTTGGAAGGGAAGATGAGGACTTTGATTTGGGACATGTTTGAATTTGAGATGCCTATTAGATATGCTGGTGTGGATGTCATGGACGTCCTGATGTGTGAGTTTGGGGTTTAGAGGAGAAGTCCAGGCTGTCAGTAACATTTAAATTTATTAAAGAGTTACAAGGCTATGAAATCACCAGGGGATAGACTAGGGATAGAGTAAGGACAGGGTTCACAGATTGAGCTCCAGGGCATTCCAACAACAAGAAGTTAGAGAGATGAGAGGGAATCAGCAGAGGAGAGAGTAAGGAGTTGCAGGTAATGTGAGAGGAACTCCAGGGTAGTGACCGTGTCCTTGATCTCAGAGGTCCTATTTGTACACCATGGGTACTAAATTGTTCTAGAGTTCTTGGATTCTATGATGCTATTTTGGTTATACCTAAACATCAGTTATAAATTGTTCTTAGAAGAAAGTGAATTCAGAATGCCACATACCACTATCCCCAAATAGCAGAAACAGGCAGTCTTTCAAAATTAATAGAATGAAATGCCCCAGTTAGTCCTAGGCATGGTTAACTCCCCATCATGGACTTTCGTAAGAATAACACTCTTCCACTTCTGCAAAAGAAAGTATCTATATTGGGGCACCTGGGTGGCTCAGATGGTTAAGCATCCGACTTCGGTTCAGGTCATGATCTCACAGTTCATGAGTTCAAGCCCCGTGTCAGGGGGCTCTGTGCTGACACTTAGAGCCTGGAGTCTGCTTCGGATTCTGTGTCTCCCTCTCTCTCTGCCCCTCCGCTGCTCACACTCTGTCTCTCTCTCTCTCAAAAATAAATAAACATTAAAAATTTTTTAAAAAAGAAATCATCTAGATCTAGAGTGAATGTCCATAATTTATAAATGGTCTGCAACATAAAGGTGCCATGGTCAAATAAACTTAGGAAATACTGGGTTATACTTGTATAGATTATTATTGGATTGTTCATGCTACATGCGTTTGATTCTCTAAGAGAACTCAGCACTTATTTTGACCCTGGAATCTCTGCCCCCCACCCCAGACTTAATAACTTCTAAACATTAATCTCCACAAGATACAGTGGAGAATGCTGACCTAGATTAGTTATTAGTCAGATTTTCTGAACTGGAAAATAAAAAATAGTTGAATGAGGGTGTTGACTAAGATGAACTTCTAGACATTTCATTCATGTTCATGAATCATTTGTAAGGTGGAGTATGTAACAGGTTAGCAGTATCCATTTTCATAGTCTTAGAAATTATATCAGGAAAAAAATTGTATGTTCATTATGATGTATGTAAAATCTAAGAAATGAATAACTGGAACAGACCAGTAATTTGTGTTGGAGGGTATGGTCATCTTAAATTATTTCAAACTCAAAAAGCTTCAGGCTCTTATCGTAATAATGTCTAGCTTCTCTCTATAACTTGTTATGCTTAGCTTATCAGTCTACCCACTTGCCTACTTTTCTTGCAACTGTTACTATTTTTAGCCTGTTATTATCTATTAAGGGGTTTCTTTGTGAAGTTTACTTCCTGCTTACACAGCTTCAAGAGATCTTCCTTGATATGAGCTTTGATACCTGACCCCAGAGTAAACCCTCCCTGTACCATAAAGGGGCAGTGTGGGTGAGTGGCTAAGAGCCCAGGCTCTGCAGCAGACTGCAGAGGTTGGATGGAGTTCGTGGCCCTACCAATGTCCAAATGTGTGTGACTTTGAGCTCCGTGCCTCAGTTTCCTCATTTTTAAAATGCAGACACCAGTACCTACTCATAAGGCTGAAGGAATTAAATGACTTCACACTTACGTATACATACTTAGAACAGTGGTTGGCACACAGGAATGTAAGTCCCCATTGTTACTATTATTGTTAGTTTATTACCACCCTTCCTGATTTTATTTTTGTTTTCATTTTATTCAGATAGATCTTCAGCCTATTTTTCATTATGACCTTTCTACAAACATTTCTGATAAGCTTCTTTTCCTAACCCATTGTGTCTTTCTTGAGAGTCATTGTTGAAGCACATAGTACTGGGTGGGCATGCCATTAGATTTGTGGTGTCGCAAGCACACCAGACTTTTATTTTTATGGAAGTTATATGAGTGCTCCTAGGTTCATCTGAGTCATAACTGCCTTTTTAAATAATATTAAGGTATTTTCCCTAAATTATACTGCCTTACTCTTGACCACACCATGGTTTGCCTCACACTCAAACTCACACACCTCACTTCTCTGATTCTGAGATCCTTCTGCAGCCTCACCCCTGTCACTTTGTTATTCGACCACCTGAAAAGCTTGCTGTCATTAACAAACTCAGGCTAGTGTGTATCTCTTCTGTTTTTAATCTCTCATGCTGAAACATGCGTGTTTATCCATACCACTGTAACGTATGGTGGTGTAAACAGAGCTAAGCCTTGAAATAAGACAGTCCTAGGTGTAAATCCTGGTTTTGTGTCTAACCAGTTGTGGAGCCTCAAATACACTACCTCAAGCCTCAGTTTCTCATCAGTGAAAGGTATGTAATGACAATTTCCTCACAAATTTGCTATAAGGATTGTGTGTGTGTAAGATTTGGCACTGTCTTTTAAAAATTTTTTTAGTGTTTACATTTGAGAGAAAGGGACAGTGTGCAAGGGGGGGGCGGTGCAGAGAGAGAGGGAGACACAGAATCTGAAGCAGGCTCCAGGCTCCAAGCTGTCAGCACAGAGCCCGATGTGGGACTCGAACCCACGAGCCGTGAGATCATGACTTGAGCTGAAGTTGGACGCTTAACTGACTGAGCCACCCAAGCACTCCTGATTTGGCACTGTCTTGATAAAAAGTAGGCATTCAATAACTGCTGCTGCTTACACTACTACCCCTAATGTTAGTGCTATTCCTGCTGCTGCTTCTGCTGTTATTGCTTTCATTGCTGTTGCTACTATTACCACTGCTGAGAGAAGACCCTGGAAGCTGCTCGTAAGTGGAATCTTCTCATTGACAGTTTTAGTGGCAATCCATCAGGACTGTGGTTATCTGTAACTTTGTCTTATAGTGCCCAGGTCTTGTAATACATTCCTCCAAACTGCTGGGTGGGTGATGTGTTCTCACAGTGCTTCAATTACGTGTGGTATAATTCTCTAACATTGAAAATGAGTGTAGTTCTGTCTAAAGGCTATGAAATGAAACTGTCTTGTTGAAAACTAGTATAGAATCCAGTCTACTGTGGAGGAAAACATTTCTCTTGTGCTTAGAGAGTCCTTTCCTTACAGGAAACTTTTAAGTAATTGTTACCAGGAATTCATTTCCAGGAATTTCAGCTACTTATCCAATACTGTTAATTTTGTGGAAAAGTATAATTGTAAATACCAGCAGTAAAGTGGCACATTGGACTCGCTGCTGTCGACACAGAGCCCACTTTGGGTCCTCTGTCCCCCTCTCTGCCCCTTCCCCACTTGTGCTCTGTCAAATATAAACATTAAAAAAAAAGAAGTACCCTTGTTTTCAGAGGTAAAGGATATTGTCACTCAATCTTGGAATTGCTGTTTGCCCCTTATCATCTTCTCCCTTCTCCAATTCTCCAACATATCTACCTGACTACATTCATTATAGAAGGAACATTTTAAGTTGTACATTTTAAGTTTCTTTTCTTGATAAAATGTTGACAATAGAATGAGGTAATTCTGTTTCGCAAACCTTTGGAGCCTCAGAGCATAAGAATTCTTGAGTGAATCAGTAAATATCTTAAGCTTAGAAAATTAGGCTATTTAATCAGTTGTCTGATATTGATTGGATCAAATGTCCTAAAGACCACAGTGTGAAGTGATTTTCAAAGTTTATTTAGTTCTTTTGGTGACTTTCAAGTGGCTTTGTGGTCAAATTATCTCAGTTCTGAATAATTTAAAACCAGAATATATTCAATGCAGATTCATTTTCAAAACTGAATGATCAGGAAAAACCTGAATGTCTTCTATTTTCATTTCTTCCCTGCGCCCTTCGTATCAGGGAAATTGAATAAGTATAATATATGAATTTTTTCTATAAACTACATTTCACATATGTTATCTTAGTTAAACTTTCAAAAAAGTCTTGTAAAGATGATTTTCAATCCCATTTTACATATAAACAAACTGAGTTCACTTGTCATTCTGAAAATAAAATGGTATCAGAAAGTACTGACTTGTTCATGTTACGGAAACATCATCCTCCCTGCCCTGGTTTTAGTCAAATCTGAGCATTTTCATTAATGAAAACAAGCACAATTTCAAAGCTGACTCCTTTTTATTTTTTAATTTTTTAATGTTTATTTTTGAGAGAGAGAGAGTGCGCACAAACAGGGAAGGGGTAGAGAAAGGGAGACAGAATCTGAAGCAGGCTCCGGGCTGTCAGTGCAAAGCCCAACGTGGGGCTCAAAGCCACGAACTATGCCATCATCACCTGAGCTGAAGTCGAATGCTCAACCGACTGAGCCACCCAAGCACCCCAGCGCTGACTTACAATCTGTAGACAAATAAGCAATCCTTATTCAGAGGCCTAAAACTGCATTGTCTTCATAGGGGGCTTAAAATACACGTGGACCTTGAAAAAAACCTAATGCATGATCACACTGTACATTGGAATGGAAAACTGGAAAGAATCTTAGAGGTCATTTCTTCCCATCTCAAATGGTGCAAAGAAGCTCTTCTAAAATACCCCTTTTGAAAACAGTTCCAGGGGCGCCTGGATGGCTCAGTCGGTTAAGCTCAGTCGGTTAAGCGTCCGACTTCATCTCAGGTCATGATCTCACAGTTTGTGAGTTCAAGCCCCACGTCGGGCTCTGTACTGACAGCTCAGAGCCTGGACCCTGCTTCGGATTCTGTGTCTCCCTCTCCCTTTGCGTCTCCCTCACTTGTGCTCTGTCTTTCTCTCTCTCTCTCAAAAATAAATAAAATTAAAAAAAAATTTTTAATGAAAAAAAAAAAAAAAGAAAACAGTTCCAATTGTTAAAGCCAGCCCATTCCTAGACTTTCCATCTCCTTATCCTGCCCTCACTCCTTGGAGGACAGTTTGATCCCTGGCTGCCTGCTCAGTCCCTGCCCCCAGGTTCTGGGCCTATACCTGAGCTAATAGTGATTTCACTAGCTCAAGACCCAGTGCCTAGCATCCACTCCCATTTCATCTATTACTTGGTGTAAGTGCAGCAGGGGTGGAGTCCTTAGTCTCAGGCCCAGGAGCGCATCTTTCTCTCAGGCTTACGAGAAATAGAGACGAATAAGAGAAGTTAGCATTGTGGCTCTAGCTGTGCAGTTAGACGGACCTGGGCTATACCCTGCTCTAACACTGGGCAGCATTGTGACCCTGAACAAGCTACTGTGATCATTCTGTGCCTCAGAGGTGGTTGTGAAGCATTGAGATTTCCACCTGGGATTGGTGGGTAAGGATCAGGTAGGCCAGATTTCTTACCTATGCTTTTACCTGGCACTTCCTCCAGTACTTTAAGATTAAATGCAAAGGGTCACATACTTAGTCACTAGGGAAGGGATTAAGTACCAACTGGAGAGCTCAGTCATGAGGTCTGTTTCCCAGTCTATTTCAAGACTGTGTCATGGTGTAGAGGAGCATCCTTGTGCCCTCAATGGTGTCTCTTAAGGCTCTCAGGCCTCCTTACCTACCCAGCTTCAAAACTTCTCTCCCTGGGCAGATGAGCTGCTTCTCAATGTCTCCTCTTCCTCCCTGCTGCCACGCTAGTAGTTCCTACCAGGGTTCACAGATTTCCCTTAGGAGAGTTGAACCCCAGTGATTTGATAGAGGTAGCTTACTTAGAAGAGTAAGCTTAACATGAGCTCTCCCCTCTTAACAAATTTTAAGTGTTCTTAAACAAAAAAAAAGTACACACAAAAAAAGCACAAAGAAACTTTTGGAGGTGATGGATATGTTTATTACCTTGATTATGGTAATGATTTTATGGGCATATGCCTATGTCCAAACTCATTAAGTTGTATAAATTAAATAAGCTCAGTTTTATATATATGAATTATACCTTCATAAAGCTTTTTTTTTTTAATTAGTAACCCTTCTAGTTTCAGGTGTCTAAGTGCCGAGACTGGGACCAGGATTAGCTCCTTCAGATGGGCTTCCAACCCAGGAAATGGTCGGTACCAGTCAGAAAAACTCCTACTGGTAAACACTTTCCAACCTTCATTCATTTTAACCAGCAGAGGGCACACAACAGACATGCAGTTTCTCTACTGAATTAATCTGTGCCTTGCATCCAGCATGGTCCTCACAACATAGAGGTGTTTATACTCCGGATTAGTTCTTCAGTTGTCTCTCAGGGTTAAAAGGCACTTGCCTAGTAATTTCAGACAAACAGTGCAAGGACATTTGATATAACTGAAACACTTTCATTTATCTTAAGAAAAGACACTGAAAGGATCCACCTTACCAGGCTGGGTTCCATGAAGCTCTGGCTTGGGAAAAGTAGTTTCTGATTTTAGAGTTCATCAGGAAGCCTGAGGATACCCACTTAACCACAGAGAAGGAGAGAGAGCCAGAGAGAGGAGGCCTGGAGGCACATGAGAATCAACTATAGACATTTTAAAAATACAAATTCCAGGGTGCCTGGGTGGCTCAGTCAGTTTAGCGTCCAACTCTTGATTTAGGCTCAGATCATGATCTCACAATTCACGGGTTCAAGCCCCGTGTAGCATGGAGCCTACTTGGGATTCTCTCTCTCCCTCTCGGTCCCTGCCCCATGCTCTCTCTCTAAATAAATTAATTAAGTAAAACTTTAAAGAAACAACAAATTCCTGAGCCCTGCTCCCAGATGTAGTAGATCAGAGTGGCATTAGTGTCCCAGGAAATCTGTATTTTAACAGGTTGCCGACAGTTTTCATGCAGTTGTCTACGAGCCAGCATTTGGAAGCCTGTAATCTAGGGAAATTTCTGGGATCCTGGCTCAACACTACTGCCCCACTGCCAGTCGTTAGGGTCGTGGACAAAACAAGATTTGAGGGCCCCCTGGGTGGCTCAGTCGGTTAAGCATCCAACTCCTGATTTTGGTTCAGGTCATGATCTTGCAGTTAATGAGCTCGAGCCCCATACCAGGCTCTGCACTGACAGTGTGGAGCCTGCTTGGGATTCTCTCTCTCTGCCCCTCCCCCCCCCCCCCCGGTCATGTTCACTTGCTCTCTCGCTCTCTCAAAATAAATAAATAAAACTTTAAAAATAAAAATAAAAATAAAAAGATTTGAAACCAGTGGAGCCTGGGCCAGCCCTCCAGAGAGCAAGGCCTCTCCCAGTGGGGGGATGAGGGATGGTGAGTGGAGAAGAGCTTCTAGAAGTTAAGGCAGCAACCCTGTCCCCTCAGGGGTTACAAGAGAATAATCGTTGGCCTCTTTCTGCATCTGCCACTGTTGCTAGAGAAGCTGAGCCGTGCTCTCCAGGGAGCTCTCGGCACACCTCCACGCCCTCCATCCCACCCCGTACTCAGGGTGGTCTGAAGTCAGCTTCACGTGGGGGGTGGGCTTCTCCAGCTCTTCTGGGCTAGGTGTCCCTCCCGGGCACTGCTCTCGGTGGTGTGCTCAGAGCAGGATCTGGTGCTGGGCTGTCTGACCGAAGGATCCTGCTGAGAGAGTCCTCTGCCTCATGAACTTGGCCAGAGCCAGTCGTCAGGCTGAATGTGGGGGCCTGAGCAAATGCACAGATGCTGGGGGACGGGTAGTTCTGGGGGGCCCAGTGACAAATCCTGTAGCCCTAAAGGCTGAGCAGCAGAGTCCACCTGGCTGTGTGGTTCCCAGCTTATTGTCTAGGGCAAGGACATCTTAGGGGGTCCTTTGTCCCAGAGCTGACACTTCTGTCAGCCACTTGGGCTTCTTGGAAGAATCTGGCCAGGGGCATCCCATTCAAGGAGGAATGTCCCAGGCTGGCCACCTGGTTATTGAACGGCCTGCTTGCCAAACCCCTGTGGATCAGGGGGACCGGCTAGAGTGAACCTGAAATCCCTGCAAAGGTTCTGGAGCTTGGAGCTACCTGGAATGACAGTATAATATCATAGAAAGAGCCCAGACTTGAAGTGAGACAGATCTTGCCTCACCACTTACTATATTGGACAAGTCACTAAATCAGTACATCTATATTCATATATGTAAAATGGAAATTGTTATCCGCACCTCACGGGGAAGGAACACTAAATGAGCTAGTGAAGGAATGTGTTGTGTTAGCACAGAGCCTGGCATATAATAGGCATTCAACTGTTGGTAGTTATTTCTCTGGGTCCTGTCTCTGTTACACAGGGCAAGACTCAAGGGTGTAGCTCTGAAAAGTGAAGACGATCTGTAGAGGAGACATACTGGCTATCATGGATCATTCCAGAGACATAGTGAGACTGCATGAGAGGCCTGGAAGCACCTCACTTCACTTGATTCTCCCTGCTCCTCAACACCCTCAACAGCAACAAGGATGTCATGATTCTCTGGCCTCCTTAGTCCCCTTCCTCTGGTGGCATTCTGGGATCAGCCCATTCCCAAATCCTTTTGCTCCTTCTGATGGAGGCTTGAGTGCCATTGTGCCACCCTGCTGATGCCAGCAGCAAGCTCTAGGGCTAGGAGACTGGGTGGAGCCTGGAGGTTCTCAGGATTCCCAGGGTCACAGTGGGAAGCCCCAGGACTTCTTGGCTGTTCCCAGACACCTGAGGGAGAACAATGTCATTACTGCAGGAAAGGACAGGATCACGCAGGTGAGGCTCAGAGGACAGAGGCAGGTAGGATTGGTGAGCACCTTCTATTCAGAGCAAAATTACCAGAGCCTTGGCAGGACCAAAAGATGATAGTCTTGGGGAAGTTCAGAGTCTGATTTTTAAGGTGGGGGGCATCCAGTATGGAAATGACAGTCCTAAGGCCCACATTCAGGAGTCATCCAGGAAAGGTGTCTATTCCTCTCAGAAGAGCTAAGGAAAGTAGAGGCTTTTTGCTCTTGCTGGTCAGCAAGCCTGCTGAATCTTACCAAAGGCTATTGAGTCTAGGTAATGATAAAACCTTCCACTCACTTCCCACTGCACTTAAATAAAACTCCAACCCAACAGACCTGGCCTCACCTACTTCTCAACCTCATCGCCCACATGCTCTCCCTTGCTCCCACTAGCCTCCTTTCTGTTTCTCAAGCACACCAACCTCACTTCTGCCTCAGGGCCTTGGCATTTGCTGTTTCTTCAGCCTGGGGTTCTCGTTCTGACCTCATACCTGGTTGCTCCTCTCCATTCAGGTCTCAGCTCAAATGTTACCTCTTCAAAGATACCTGTTGTGATCACTGTATCTAATATGTTGCCCTTCCCCCACCTCCCTCACTTTCCATCCATTTACCCTGTTTTATGACCCTGAGAGTCCTTATTGCTCTCAAATTCTCTCATTATGTATCTCACTTCTTGTATAGTGTCTATCTCCTTTGTGAAAGCAGGATTTAAATTGTTCGCCTGCATTATCCCCAGGGCTTAGCACAGTGGCTCATAGTAGATGGTCAGTAAATATTTGTTGAATGACTGAAAGGTGTCAGAGGCAATTCCGGTCTAGAAGAGGCAATCCTGATTAGAGGACTCAGAATGTTGTTATCTTGACCCTGTTACGGCAGAGAAGGACCCTGAACAAGACAGGCCAAGACCCAGACTGAAATGTAACCATCAGAATGGATAAGTGTACCTGCAGCAACTGAGAGATGGTCCAGCCCTGCAGCCAAGTCAAGAGCCAAAAGACACCACACAACAGCAGGTCGTGTCCTGGGTAAGGACTCAGCATCTGAAGTCTGAGACAAGGCCCAAGGCCCAAGTCAGTTGGGGAGAAGTATAGCAACAGGGGGCTCAGCAAGCAGTTCACCAACAGACAACAGGCTCCTAGCCCCTTGGGTGAGATTCAGGGGCAGGGTGTTGGGTGGGGACAACTAGTAAAAAAAAACAAAACAAAACCTAGCCCTAACTGGGGTACTAGGCAGGCTTCAAAGACGGATCAAGGCAGAAGCCAAGTAATGAAAACCAAACCGGTGACTGGGACTCAGCCTGAGGCCAGGTGGGGGTGGGATGGGGATAGGGTGGGGAGTTAGCCAGTTCTGGAGGAAGAGGGCTGTAAGGACAACTAGGCAGGACCAGACAGGCGATTTGTTTGGGTGGGAGGTGCTTCTGAAATATATGATCTTTTGCTGGGGTGGGGGTGGGGAGGAGGATAGGGGACAGACCTGGGTTCGCCTACCAGAGGAAAGTGCTCAGGGGTTGTCTGCCTGGGACCTACTCCCCATGGGCTTCTGACAAGAGAGCAGCCTTAAAGAGTACCCCTGAAACACCTGCTTCTGATTCTGTGTCTCCCTCTCTCTCTGCCCCTCCCCCACTCATGCTCTGTCTCTCTCTGTCCCAGAAATAAATAAACATTAAAAAAAAAAAATAGGGGCGCCTGGGTGGCTCAGTCGGTTGAGTGACCGACTTCGGCTCAGGTCATGATCTCACGGTCCATAAGTTCAAGCCCTGCGTCGGGCTCTGTGCTGACAGCTCAGAGCCTGGAGCCTCCTTCTGATTCTGTCTCCCTCTCTCTCTGCCCCCCCCCACTCATGGTCTGTCTCTCTCTGTCTCAGAAATAAACATTTTAAAAAAAGAGTACCCCTGAAATAAATCTTTCTGAGGCTGTTATAGCTATGCCTTTATAGCCACTCTTAATTACTTTAACAATTGGACAAGGGACTTTCACATCCATAGGACCAGACATTTAACAAATACCTACAGGATTCCTGCTGGAAAACCACAAAAACTCCCACTGCCTCAAAGAGCAACAAACTGTCCTGCCTCTTTTTGTACGCCTCCCTATCCTCAGCTCCCCCACTAGGGCTGCTCAGCTTTCGTCCTTTCATTCAACCCCCAAGGTCATTCCTGCCTCCCTACTTTGGCCACTCCCCCCCTGCCACCAAACCAGATGAAACACTTTATTCAACATACAAAATAAGTTATTTTTCAGTGGCTCCTTCCTATCATTGAGTACATAATGCTCTCAATTCCCATAGCACAGCCTCAAACTTGGTGATATTGTTTAATTTTTGTTCTCAAGTAGTTTCAGTATGGGCATTGTTTCCACAACCAGATCAGAGCGTCTTTGGAAACAGGGGACAAATCCTCCCCTTGTTATGTTTCCTCCATAGCACCTAGCAAGGATCTGGGGGCATAACAGATATTTGTTAGCTTGAGCCCTGCCCTCTTCAAGAAAGGGTAGGGGGAAAATACCACTCTGGCTGTCACAGACTGCTTGGTAAAAAAAAAAAAAAATGGGAGGCAGGATTTATCTACTTTGGAAGCAACTGGGCCCCTTGGGCAACCTATACTTTTTATTTTTAAACTTTGGGAAATGAGGAGAGAGCAGCCTACTCTCAACATCCAGGGAACCTAGGAAATATAAGTTAGCATCTCCTTTCAAGACTTCTCTATCCTTCCACATATCTGGTCTATATTCCACCCTCTCTGGGTGTTTCTGCCCACTGATGACACTGAATGACAGAATGAATTAGTCCTGAAGAAGTGACTCAAATGATTCAGGTGGCATAGAAGTCTAGTAGGGCGTGTGCCTTGGCAAAGCATTATTGTTCTAGTAGGGCGAGCTGCCTCTTCTACTCCTAACAATCAGAAATGTCTTCTTGGCGGAAAGCAAGACATCAAGGCGTGTGATAATCTATACAAATTTTATTTTAATATCAATTTGTATGGAAACAAGCAGATGTCAGCATTTTTGCAGGCACAGGAAAAAAAAAGGGAAAGAAAAAACTCCAGTAATAATTGATCTTGTATTTACACCATTTGGTTTCAACAAGGACAGGAAGCTTTGCTGTTAGCTTCCTGTGGGGACTCCAGTTTCTGCACCTTCCCCTGCTGCCTCTCAGCATCACGATAGAGCAGGGATTTCTGAGCCTTTAATCGGCAAGCCAGGCACATGAAAATTGACTCCACGTTCTGGCTCTCTTTGGGGTCCTTGGCCGAAGTCTCAAACAAGAGCATGTTGTGGGCATCGGCAAATTTCAGGGCTAAGTTGGAGGGCACCTGGATCTGTTCCCTCAAGTCACACTTGTTGCCCACAAGCACTTTGGGGACTAGTGGGGGCACAGCATGCCCGTTGCATTCTTGGATCCACATTTTGAGGTTGGTGAAGGATGTCATCTTGGTGACGTCATAGACGAAGACCACTGCATGCACATTGCGGTAGTAATGCTCGACCATGCTTTTGCGGAAGCGTTCCTGACCTGCTGTGTCCCATACTTGAACCTGGAAGATACAAAAACCCATATCTGGAGTCAGAAAAGGAAACATGAATGGATAGGAGAAAATATGGTTCTGTGATCTTATAAAAATGAGGTGAAAAGCCCTGACACAGGAAGGGGTTATTTGAAAGACTGGCAGAATGGACTTTTCGAAGTATACAGAGAAGTTTCTCTCCAGGTTTTAACATTTTTCTCAAAAATTTGAGTTGAAAATCTTGAGTTGAAAAATATTAAGGCTTTTAGTTGAAAAACTGGGATGTAAATTGGTCAGCTTTTCTGGAGGAGTATTTGGCAATATTATCAAGAACCTTGAAAATGTTCAAAACTCTTCAAGCCTATAATATCACTTCCAGAAATCCATACAAAGTAGCAGAGATGCGGTCAAATTTCTGTACAAAGATTTTTTTTAAATTTTTTAAAAGCTTATTTATTTTGAGAGAGAGAGCGTGCACACCCACGAATGGAGTTGGGGCAGAGAGAGAGAGAGAGAAAGAGAGAGAGAAAGGGAGAATCTCAAGCAGGCTCTGCACTGTCAATGTGGAGACTGATATGGGGCTCAAACCCACAAACCGCAAGATCATGACCTGAGCTGAAATCAAGAGTTGGATGTTTAACTGACTGAGCCACCCAGGCTCCCCCTGTACAAGGATCTTAATAGCAGTGTTTATACCTTTTTAAAAACAGGAAACAACCTAAATGATCACTAAGAATAGCAGAAGTGTATGTACATATCTATACAGTGGGCTATTATGCAGCCATTAAAAATAATGTTTTCAAAGAATAAATGGTGGAGGAAATTCTCATAAAATATCAGGAAGTGAAAAAAGCAGTATACAAAATTTTTTATATGCTATGGCCTTAATATTTTTAATATTAAAAATAGACATATGCCGGGGTGCCTGGATGGCTCAGTCGGTCAAGGGTCCGACTCTTGATCTCGGTTCAGGTCATGATCTCATGGTTCATGAGTTCGAGTCCTGTGTCGGGCTCTGTGCTGACAGTGTGGAGCCTGTTTGGGATTCCCTCTCTCTCCCTTGCTGTCTGCCCCTCCCCCACTCATGTGCACACACACGTCCTCCCTCCCTCTCTCTGTCTCTCAAAATAAATAAACTTAAAAAAATAGACATATACCTAGGAGAAACTGGAAGTGTACACACCAGGACATTAATGGTATTTATGTGCAGTAGGACTATAGGTGTTATTTATTTCCTTTTTTTTTTTTTTTTTTGGTATATTCCAAATTTTCTAAACACTTTGTCTTGTATTTTTACCTGACTTTTTATTTATTTTTTTTATTTTTTAGACAAATGATTTTTTAAATATTTGTTTATTATTTTTAAAAGAGAGGGGGACAGGGGATCTGAAGCAGGCTCCGCGCTGACAGTAGCGAGCCCAATGCCTGGGTCGAACTCACGAACTGTGAGATCATAACCTGAGCCAAAGTCAGACGCTCAACTGACTAAGCCATCCAGGTGCCCTTTGCATGACTTTTTAAATAAAACAAAGTGTTAAAATCTCACCTTTTAGGGGCACCTGGGTGGCTCAGTCGGTTGAGCGTCCAACTTCAGCTCGGGCCATGATCTCATAGATCTTGAGTTCGAGCCCCACATCCAGCTTGCTGCTGTCAGCAGGGGCCCACTTCAGATCCTCTGTCCCCCTCTCTCTCTGCCCCTCCCCTGCTCTCTAGCTCCCTCTCTCTCTCAAAAAAAAAAAAAAAAAAAAAAAAATCTCACCTTTTAGCTCCATTTATTCTAAGTTCACTTCTTTGATGTGAAAAAAGCAATTTAGCTCACTGGATTTTTCTTCTGCATCTCAGCTTTTGGGATAAAGGCCAAATTATGAAGGAAAAAATGCTGATTATCAGTAACACATACAAAGACACAATTCCCAAGGGATACTCTGGAGTAGAAGACACACAATCACCCCATCTATTTCCCTTTATACATCCAAAGTCTTGGACAAGAGAAATTTATTTTCAGAACGATGGCCCAAGGCCCTATGCAATTCTCAGTTATCAAAGAAAATTTGATTATGGTCACTAATTGACTACTATGGCTCTTAAAACCAAGTATAGCCTTTATTTGCAGTTAGCAGTCAGTAAGTGTAATCTGGTAAATATAATTGAATCTCTTTGCTGAGTGAAGATCTTACAGGGCCCCAGAGTCATCATCGTTCTGAACATCAATTTTCATTGTCTAGGCTCTCCTTCATCTCCTCTATTGACATGACTGCCACGTTCCTTTGGCACAACTGTCAGATTCACTCCTTCTGTTTTGATTTTCATGTCCCTAGGCCAGACCCTCCTTTCCTCACTCCTGGACTACAGCAAAGTCTTTTGGATTCTTGATGTCTCCACTCCAGTGCTTCCTGCATGCTGCTTTCAAACTAGGCTTCCTAAATCCCTGCTTGTATCAGCATGACACCCTCCTCTTTAGGAAATTATGACAGCCCTCTTCTGCATGTGGCCTCAAATGGAAAAGTGTCTGACATCATTCGGCCCAGCCCAGCCTGGTTTCAAACTACTCAGCTATACCCGGTTCATTCCCTCCTCTGTACCTTTGGTCTTGCTAGTCCGTCCTTCCCCAGCAGAACAGGTCGCCCCCTTGTTGCCCTCTCCAAATCTCACCCATCCTTCAAGGTTCGGCTCATGCCCACATTCTTCCTAAAACTCCATTCTTCTCCACCTTCTCTTCAATTCTCTGCTCTTCTAACTTTCTATTGTACTTTGAGTCTGTACCACACCATTTAGAATATATTATTTGTTGTCTACTTGTTTCATCAGTGCTCTTGACATTTCTCCAGCCAAACTTGTAAGCAGCCTTTTTCTGCATCAGATCACTTGTCACCATGGTCGTCGTCGTCATCATCATCATCATCATCATCATCATCAAAAGGCAGTATTGAGCCACCAAAACTACAGTCTGGCATCCTACGTATCTCCCAAGGCGATTTCAGAAAGAACATTCAACTTTGGTTACACAGAAAAATGTAAGTCCTTGAACACTGATTTGCTTCTGAAAGCAGAGAGAGAAAAGATTTTCACTTCTTCCACCTCTCCAGTGCTCTGAGCAGAAAGAAAGAGCAGGCCAGGAAAGGTATGGAGGTCAATGGGAAGAGAGCAGGTATAGCACAAGAATATCATTACCACTTGGCTCCTGATCCCCACCTCCACCCTCCAGTAGTCCTAACTCTTGCCTCTGAGTAAGGCTGAATCCCTACCAGCCCTCAGGCATGTGGCAGATGCTTTAACACCATGAGCTCAGAACTCTAAAAATACCTGCCACCAGCAGGAACACGGGTGGGAGTGTGTGAGGTGTTTGGGGCTGAGTGGGTTGGCTGTTTGGCTTTTCTTTGCCTTCAGAATTGTATACACCATCCAAACTGCCAGAGCTGCAGGGAGGATCCTTCCTGCTGTAGACCTCCTTGCCTTTCCAGTGCCACGGGGAGCCTTGAAGCTTTTATTTGGAGGCTCAGAATTTAAAGTGTAGCACTGCTCCCATTGCAGCTTTTTATAAACCCCACTCTAAGTTCTTTGCACCCCCGTCAATGGCAAGCAGTGAGTCCGGAAGCAGGCTGCTCATAGCACAAAGTCAGAATGGATGGTGTGGCCTCAGAGCCATCACAAAGGGAGAGCGCAGCAGTCAGTTCACTGCACACAAATGACCTCATTCTGTTTGGGAGTTTGGTGTCCCTGTTCTTAGCATCCTCACAAACCCCTGATCCCTGCCAGACAGCGAAAGCATCTCCTCCCGCTTTCCAGCTGGCACTCCTCTCATCCATTCTTCCCTTCCTGTGGGCACCGCATCCACATGGTAGCCAGGTGTGCTGGCTGCTCCCTAGCCACATACATGCTCCCCAGATCCTCTTTTCTCTCCCAGGGCTAGTGAGGGCATCGTGGAGTCAACCAGCCTGGGTGCAAACCTCAACAGGATCATGCACTAATCAGGTGCTCTTAGGTGAGTTACTTACTCTGTCTTCAGTGTCCTCCCCTGGAAGCTAAAGATAACCTCAGCCATCTCCGTGGGGATGCTGTGAGGATTAGCATTCCTCATGAGTAAATGACACAGTGCCTAATACGTACTCTCCCTTCCTCCCTGGCCCCAAACTTCCACCATCAAGTCTGGTCCAACAGCTAATTGAGCGGGTGCTATCAGAGATGCAGCAGCAGTAGGCATGGCATTGAGAGACCTGGGTTCCAGCTCCTCTACTTAGTAGCAGAGTAAATGACGAGGCAGATTAACACACGAGAAAGAGCTTTTGCAAAATAGAAGTACTCTGTAAGTGCTGGCTGTTGCCATTGTTTCAGAGGGCCCATCGGCTGTCCTGGTAGCACTGTTCCCTGGATGCACTGGTTCTCCTCCTGGAAAGCACAGAAAGCCTGGCTTCTTGATGATGGCATGGAGCCAAGGCCAAGGCAGTCAGTGGGGAGGGGGAAAGAAAGCAATGCCAGCAACGTGCCACAGGCGGCTGGGGGCAGGCCCAGAGTGACAGGGGTGTTGGAGGAGGCTCCAGGGGCACAGTGTGGAGAGCTGCCGAAGAGAAATCTAGGCTTTTAAACCATTATCCTGGGGCTGCCGCTGCCTGAGCAAGCTTCAGCAAGTCCCCCACCCCTGCACGTGCTCCTAGCTCACACGGGTATTTCTTTTCCCTCTGGAACATATCTGGCATCTTTCTATAGATGAGGAGTGAATGTCCTTTTGTTGGAGGCCGGCGGGGGAGGGTAGAAGTAGAAAAAGGGAGACAGATACATCTGTAACCTTTGGAGGATGCCCAAGTGGATGATGGGAAAAGTCGAAAACAAATCTTTTTTCATTTAGCTGGACTGTCCCATCTGCACCTAAGATACACACACAGTCACACACAAGGCTGACACAGAGAATGGCAAAAGAGGACAGAGACAAAGAGAAACTCACACACAGAAAGAGAGGCAGCAAGGCAGGCAGAGAAACACACACTGATGGATAATTAGCCATTAAGTGAACTGGCATAAGATGGAAGTTCAGAAGCCCTAAGGAAGACATGATGTCATTCTGACTGCAGGCAGCTTCTGAGGGAACACTGAGCTCAGCCTCTGTCCCCTCAGTAATATAACACAGGAAGGTGTCTGTCCAAGTGCTCAGCAGAGGAAGAGAGTCCACAGTCCTGGGTGGCACCTGCCCACAGCCGCAGCTGACCTGCAGTTTGCCTGGTCGGGAGGGCTGGGGCAGAGGGGTACCAGCTGTTGGGGGAGCTAAACGAGACAGGAGCAGGGGTGCTTCCATGAGAATTTACAAAGAATGGCTCAAAAATTAGTTCTGAGCCTCTCCTCTCTTACCTCCCCCATCTCACCCCACACACACTCCTATTTGGCACTTTCCAGTGCTTTTAGACTGAGGCAGGCTTAATATGATTTAGCTAAACCTGTAGGAGATGGACATATCGTGTCATTAAGGAAAGCTCCACCCTTCCTTTAGGATCAAGAAGGCCTCCACACTTCCTAGGCTGATGTCATGAAGGGCCGTCAGCTTTCCCATATGATGCCCCTCTGTATCCCTGTCACAGGTAACTGCGTGGGTTGGGCGCACCATGGGACCAGCCCAAATTGCTAGGGAAGAGCACCCACAAGGGAATTGGGAAACCTGAGTGGAAGGCCTGTCCCTGTGTGATCTTGTCACTTTCCCTCTCCAAGCCTCGGTTTCCTATCTGTTAAATGAGCACATTGGTTTAGAGATTCTTTAAGGTCTCTTCCATCTCTGAACATTCTCGGGTTCTCACATCCAAAGGGAGACAGTCAAGATGCAAAAAGTAAAATCTAGGTACTCAGCTCAGTGTCTGGGGTGCAGTTGAAGGAGACATCTTGCAGGCTCCTAAGTTCCAGGGCTCTAACCCTGGACCCTTGGCCCAGAAGAGACCACAAGGCCAGCTGTCCAGCCTGCCATCTCCCGCTGAGCACACTCCCCACCTCCCCACTCCCCAGGCTAGAAATTGCCCCCTAGAGCAGAGAGTGGTGTTAAACAGCTTGGGCTTTGAATCCACATTGAAATTCTGACTCTGTCACAGAGAACGCAGGATAGTGAGAGAGACAAGTGCTTGGGCTCAAGGCTCAAAGACTGAAACTCAGATCCATGCGCCTCTGGGCAAGTTATTTAATCTCTCTAACTTTGGTCTCCTTATCTGTTGAATAGGAATGATAATAATAGTCCAAATTGCATAGGGCTGCTGTGAAGATCAGATAAGATAGTGCCTGTAAAGCACCTAACCCAGGCTCTTGGTCAATATGTAGAAGCTGTTGTTGTTGTTGTTGTTGTTGTTGTTATTATTATTATTATTGCCTACTCATTGGAAGCTTTTCTTGATGTTCTTGTGAACCAGGAAACACTGGATTATAAATGTTGTGATGGAGAGGGGGTGGGACACATTGATTCGAAACACCAAATGGGGCTTCGAAGCCCTAGAGATGGCCCTTGTAATTAAGAGAGTAGCCCTAAATTTGAGAACTCAGTCACCCCCCTGCAGGGGTTGATGTATGTACTACCCTGGGACACAGGGAGGCTGCCCAGGAGAGGCCACACCCTACCCCTGGACTGAGAGAAGGGCTTGCAGAGACCTCTCTGCCATCCTCCTGTGAGGGCTGGCATTTGTAGCCTGATGGCCTTCTATTGCTGGCTGTGGCCTAGGGCCACTTCAGCCTGTCACATTGCACTTCTCTCCCTCCCCCAAAGGGAGAAGCCTTTGGCAGTCACCTCCTAGCATGGATTTGGCATTTGCTCCGTGAAAAACTCCAGGCCAGCCGGAGTGTGGGGCAAAATCTCCTCCCATCTAGATCATGTGCTAGCTGCCTTGCTCTGCCATCTTCCCACAGACATGCTGGTCTTGCCTGCTGCCTTTGGCCCTGAAGTTGCAGCAGCTCTACAAGAGGCAGGGTCACTATCTCCCCACTCCCACACCCCACCCTGGGCTCCTTCGGACTCTGCACTCAGAGGGCTCCTCTATGAACAGTGTCACAAGGCTTTGCCCTCTCAAAAATATCATCTTCCCAAAAAAGCCTGTATTAAGCACTTATCGGCACATGGTGTTGTGCTGAGCTCTGTTTCTAGTGAGTCACACTGTCACAGGCTCTGCCCTCTGGGAAAAAGTCTGGAATCTTTGGCAAAGACTGTAAACTCCAGTTTAGCTAAGTACTTGGTTGTTAGGAAGGAAGGAGTCTTTTAAAAATGTCCCCAAGGCCATTGGGCAGTGACCCTCTTCTACTTGTTTTCACCTCCCTTTTCCCACTTCTGGCTTTCTCCTCTCCTCTCCTCCTGTTCTCTCTCCTTCCTCTTGCCCCAAACTCCCAAACACTTTCTTTCTCCTCCATCTGAATTTCAGGTGGACTTATTCTCCCTCTTTTAAATCCAGAGAATTCTTTGGCTCAATGTGACACTTGATTTTAAGCAAGCAATAACATCAAATTTTAAGGTCTTTGAGGGTTTAAGAACACATCCATAAGTATATTTCTACTTTGGATATAAAAAGGCATGTTTCAGGGTGCGCCTGGGTGGCTCAGTCGGTTAAGCGCCTGACTTCAGCTCAGGTCATGATCTCATGGGTTCATGAGTTTGAGCCCCACATTGGTATCTGCTGACGGTATGGAGCCTGCTTGGGATTTTCTCTCTCTGCCCCTCCCCCACTTCTCTCTCTCTCTCTCTCTCCCTCTCTCTCTCTCTGTATCTCAAAATAAATAAACTTTAAAAAAAAATAGGGGTGCCTGTGTGGCTCAGTTGGTTGAGCATCCAACTTCGGCTCAAGTCATGATCTTGCGGTTTGTGGGTGGGTTCGAGCCCCACATCAGGCTCACTGGTGTCACCACATAGCCCATTTCGGATCCTCTGTCCCGCTCTCTCTCTATCCCTCCCTCTCCCTCTCTCTCAAAAATAAATACACATTTAAAAAAAAAAATGAAAATAATAAATTAAAAAGCCATGTTTCAGAAATTCCAGAATCTTTTTTTTTAGTTTTTTTTTAATGTTTATTTATTTTTGAGAGAGAACTCAAGCAGGAGAGGGGCAAAGAGAGAGAGGGACACAGAATCTGAAGCAGGCTCCAGGCTCTGAGCTGTCAGCACAGAGCCTGACATGGGCCTCGAACCCACGAACTGCAAGATCATGACCTGAACCAAAGTCAGACACCCAACTGATTGAGCCACCCGGGCGCCCAGAAATTCCAGAATCTTACAACCTTACATTAAAGAAGTTAGACACACTAGAGAAAGTCCTAACCAAGCAAACGTCAATATACGAGCCCTAGAAAAAGATACAGACAGCTACTTTGACTTTAAAAAGGAAATGTAGCAATTCCCCCCAAAATGCAAGGGACAAACAAGGTCTCTATTTCAAAACAGTGCCCCATCCTCCTGACCCTGGGGCTCAGTTGCTCTCCAGAGCTCTCCCTTACCAGTACCTAGCTGCCCATCTTCCTGACATCCAGTGCCTCGGCCCAGTTTCCGAAGCCATTTTAAAACACATTCATTTTAATAATCAAGGAATCTGGAGTTGTGCATAGTTTAGTGTTTCATCATTCTCCCCCGTTACTCACCCCTTCTCTCCACATCACTCAGAAGAGGCACCTTGGGGTCATTTGGGCTCCTGACCAGCAAGAGGGAAATTGACCTCCACCCAACAGCCAGTGTCAGACCATAGGCTCAAGGAAAACCCAGCTGTGGATCCAGTAGAGTTGGTATTTAGTGCCCAGGGCCTTTTGAGGTGCATTCCTGCCCATAATCCTGCCCCCTCTGACCCCTGACACATGAAGCTGCCCTTGCCATGTCCTCCCTCTGCACCTAGAAATGTATCTGTCCTGTCGAGTTTCTACCTTTTCTGAACCAGCGTGAACACAAATGGTCAGATGAGAATATCTGTACTTAGCCAATTTGATAAATAAGCTAATGGGGGTGGGGGTGGGAAGGAGCAAGACACTTTCCTTGGCCCTCAGATAAGTTGCTCTGCATTTTTACAAGGGCCTGCTGAAGACAATACCAACAAAATGAGTAATGAGGTAGTTCATTCATTAGGTATCCCAGACAAATAAACAAGATACCATTTGAGAGGAGACTGTTCCAAAAGAACAAGTTTGTTATGAAGGGCTGGCGGGTGACCCTGCCTCAATTGCTTTAAAAGGGCTCATGGCTTTGTGCCGGAACCACCCCACTTCACCCCTGTTCCACCTCAGTCCTGATCCTAACCATAAACTGTAGTTTAAAATAAAGCGGTTTTCATTCACTGTGGATTTTCATGTTTTCCCCTTCTCTAATGCCTCAGGGCTTAGCCAAAGTGGGTTTTTGCAGCCCACAAGCACCCAAGAAGTAGAAGAGACCTCAGGATGTGCAAAGTGCTTTGGGATCCATCCCACAGACTGGGAGCAAGAGGTGCCTTAGCCTTATACCTCCCTCTGCCCACAGGTGCCACTGCTCACGGCTCAGGGTCAAGGATGGGATCAAACATGCTTTTCCTATGGCAGGTGGCAGGCATGGGCAAAGGGCAGGAGTGTAACCACTCCCGCCAGCCCTAACAAAACGGGTGAGGTGGGGACCATGCCACTGAGAGAAACGAAAGGGAATGAGGAGGTGCCGAGGGTCTTCGGCTCGGCACGCGGCGACACGGCCACGCGCTGGACGTTTACAACCACTAGAGCGATGCCTCAAGCGAGGCCCCCTTCCAGATCCCTCCCTTCCCGGACCTGACCGTCTGGATCACCTTGATCTTCTCGCCCTCGATTTCCACGGTCTTCTCCCTGAAGTCCACGCCAATGGTGGCCTCAGTCTTGTCCGGGAAGGTCCCCCCGCAGAAGCGGAAGGTCAGGCAGGTCTTGCCCACGTTGGAGTCCCCAATCACGATGATTTTGAAGATGCGAATCTGCACGTACTGGTCCAGCGAAGAGTCGAGCTCCAGGGACGCCAGGCCCGCGGCCGAGGCGGGCTGCAGGCTCCCATGGCCCAGGATGGGCTGCGCCATCTCCCCCGGACCGGACCGGGGCCCCAACCCCGCTCGAGGGCTCCACACAAAGAGAGCGGGCACGTTAGTGCGCTCGAGGCGAGCGAGCTTTGTGCGTGTGTGTGCGTGTCTGTAAGTGTCCGCGCGTGTGTGCGTGCGCCGGCGGCGTGTGCGCGCGCGCGTGAAGGGGGTGCCTCTCACCCCAGGCCCCCCTCCTCCGCCAGCGCACCCTCCTTGCAGCTCCGAGGCACCGGCACAAAAGCCGGCGAATGCGCGAGAGACGGAAGGGGCCGGCCGCGAGCCTCCTCCTCCTGCCCGTGCCCCGGACCGTACGCTCGCGCGGGCGGCCCCACGGCGCTCTCCAGGCGGCCGCCGCCTAGGCCCTCCCCTGCCTGGACCCCTGGGACACACCGGAGGGCGGAAGCCTGAGGAAAGGGAGGGGATGTGGAGAGCGGCGCACGCCGACCGGGGAAGGTCTTCCGTTCTCCTCGCCCCCATTGATTTTATAGGTTGCGGGCTCCCCACCCCCGCGTTCTCAGAGCGCGCGGGGTCGGTGGGCAGGGGGCACAGCTGGGGAGGACAAAGACAGCTGCACCCTAAGGCTTCTCGGGAGCACTTCGGCCTCGGAGCAACAGTACCCAGAGGGGGGGCGGGGAGGGGCAGAGACACCTCTTTCACCTCCTGAGCACACCTCCTCGGCTCCCTCCCAAGCCTGGGGATAAAGAGATGCTCTGTCTTTTAGAGTAAGCAGGTGCACTCGCGCGCCCAGAGGAGCCGGGGAGGGTGCTGCCAAGACACGCCTTGGGTTGTGGGGGCCGGCGCAGCTGACAGGAGGGAGCCGGGGGCGCGGGGTGTGCGTGTGTAGGGGGAGTTACTGTTTCTGTCACCGACTTGCCAGATGTGGGGGGGGGGGGGGGTGGCGCGTGCCAGGCGCCAACCTCCCTTCATCACACCATGAGCACCCATCCTCTGAATGTTCAGGAGAGCGGCTTCCATTGGCTGTCGCGGTCGGTTGTGTTTGGCTGGCCAATGGGGAAGGCCCGCCGCCGGAGAGGGCCATACAGGGTAGGAGAAGGGGGGAAGCTAGTGGTGGCAGCTCCAGCAAAAGGGAACCTTGTTTCTTGGACTAACCCTTACAGACCTAGGAGGAGGGATCTTGGGACATAGCATAAACCTTACAGTGTCTTCCATCTGAAATAATGTCCATATAATCATAAGTCCTTCCAGAATGGTGCAGTTTCAAAAGGAATTGGAAACCCCAAGGAGGGTTCACCCCTCTGCAACTGAATGTAGAACAAAGTGGTTGGGTCTACTTTGCCCGAAGTCTAGATTATGCTTGGAAGATGATAAATGAACAGAACTTTCTTACGGTATTAGGGGGCAGCTTCCCAAAGCTTACTAAGCATCACACATCTTGGTGAAGACCTATATTCCGTCTCCCAAGAGTGATTTGCAGGTTCAGAGTTTGCTTGTTTGAAACCAATTTTACTGAGGTACAACTTACATACAATAAAATGCACCCATTTTGTTTGCTTTTAAAACTTTCTCCCTCCTCTCACACCTTTCATAGGCTAAGGCAATTTTGACATATGTCGATTGCACCGACATATGAGTTATTCACTAATGCCTTCAAAGTCAGGGATACCAGCAGCACACAAGAGCTGCCATCTTATTTGTGTGTGAGGCTGAGCTGCAGAAGAGACAAACGTGACTAAATCCATTCCCACTATGAGAAGAACAATTCAGTGCATCAGTGATAGATCTATATGCAAATTGGAATGTGATTGCTCAGCCAAATTCAAGTTACTCAAAATGGCTGTGAAAACTTGGGTCTTCTAGTTAATAACCTTTCTTAGATGAGTTAGCAGATATATTTATAGCTAACTCTTCTCATACATATGAGTCACTCACTAAACCCTAGAGTCACTCTAAAATCCTAGATTATACTATTCAATATTAAAACCATTTCGAGAAGGATTTAATCTTAGTTGGCTAATCCAAGGTCATCATTATGAATACCAATTATTGTAGTGTGAATAGCAATCTTCATGTGCAGTATTTTGTTTTTTTGATTGGCTGATATAGAAATAATAGTTTCCTGCATTATTCTCTTCTGCATTTGTAATGCTCTTGGTGAACATTATCTACAGAAGAGTAGCTATAAAGCAGGGGGTTAGGGGAGTAAGTATTAATTAGTCATACCCCAGTAGGTAGAGTGGAAAGGAACTCTGCCAACTCACAGCCAGAATCAGTGCTCACTTTCTGAGGGATATAAAAACGTTACATCCTCCTAAGACTATTTACATGTGTGCTTCCACCAAAAACTTGTCACTATGTCTGAGAGTTTATATATTTGTAAGGTAGAAACATTGATTTCTGGCATTATGGTATCTCAAAATGGGCTCCATACCCTAATAAAGAGCGTTTATTACCTCTGTGGGGTGAGATTTGGGGGGAAATTCCACTTATGTTTTGGAAGTAAGGTTGTTGTGTGTATATTGCTTTTGCAAAAAAAATGATGAAATATAATTTTTCATTAAAGAGATTTTTTAAGTACCTCATTGCATCTATTGCAAAAATAAATGTGCTATACAGCACCTTTTCTTTGTGTTAGTTGTGCATTATTAAATGATTGACTTTCAAATACACCCAGCTGTTTTCATAGGTACCTGATCATCAGTTTGACACTGTTTTCCAAAGCCTCTGTCACCAACAGATATGATTTTGTATTCCATATTTATTATTGTTATTAGCTTTTAGAAATAGCAATAAATATCAATGTTAGGCATTTAATATATTAAATAAATATAAACAATTTTAACGACCTATTGTATAATTGGTATTTTCAATATTTATCCCCCAAAGCAGTCCTAGGTAAAAAGTCACCCATTGCCTGCACTTCTGAAAATTATTTTTAATGAATAAGGGAACCCTGGATTATTTTCCCCCAATTAAGCCTGCTTCCTTGGTTAAACTTCCAAAAACGAGGCCTTTGTAATTTCATTCTCTATCCCTATTCCACTAAAAACAATAGGGGCATCTAGGTGGTTCAGTTGGTTGAGCATCTGACTCTTGATTTCAGTTCAGATCATGATCCCAGAGTTGTGGGATTGAGCCGTGCATCAGGCTCTGAGCTGAGTGTGGAACCTGCTTAAGATTCTCTCAGGGCGCCTGGATGGCTCAGTTGGTTAAGTGTCAGACTTTGGCTCAGGTCATCATCTCATGGTTTGTGAGTTCAAGCCCTGCACTGGGCTCTGTGCTGACAGCTCTTCAGATTCTGTGTCTCCCTCTCTCCCACTCCTCGCTCATGCTGTCTCTCAAAAATGAATACACATCTTTAAAACAAAATACTCTCTCTCTCTCTCTAGGGGCGCCTGGGTGGCTCAGTTGGTTGAAGCATCAGACTCTTGCTTTCGGCTTAGGTCATGATCCTAAGGTTGTGGAATCAAGCGCCCATGTCGGGCTCCACACTGAGCGTGGAGCCTGGTTAAGATTCTCTCTCTCTCTCTCTCTCTCTCTCTCTCAAATACAAAATAATAATAATAACTTCATCACCTACAAGATTAGCGCCAAACTCTTGCCAGGTCACATCTGGTCCCACCATGTTAGCCTGTCCTTATCTACTTCCTAGTAGGTATTTGAGGCAGTTGTCCCCTGAAAATATGCTGGGGTTTGTTTGTTTTATACCTCTGAGCCTTTTAAACAGCATGGTGCTTCCTTTAAAATACTTTACAAATATTAGTTCATTTAATCTTCAAAACAACAACCCTATGAGATTGGTAGGTGAGGAAAGTGAGGCACAATTAAGTGATTTGCCCAAGTGGTAGAGGCAGGATTCAACCTTCAGGAAGACTGGATCCAAAGTCAAGGAGTGCTTAACCACTAAAAATATTACCTTTGGTCCCAATGTATTAACCCTTTGAAATATCATTCCTCCTCCTCCACTATTTGAATTTTACTACTCATCCTTCCAGACACACTTCAAGAACCACTTGCATGAAGTCCTTCCGTAGCTACTCCATCCCATACAGTTTCTCTTGCTCTGGCTCTGAATTAGTCATTCTTATTACCTAAGTGAGAATTAAATGATAGTATATGTCATCTCCCTAACTAGTGACCACTTTATACTTTTCCACATGCCCCAGAGCCCCTTTGGTAGTACAGTCCAAGTGGCAAGTATTCATTAAATCCTTGCTAAATGAGTAAGTAACCCCAAACCTCGGAAAAGGCACGTTTATATTTTGCATAAAGTCAAATATTATTTCCAATTCAGCTTACATTTGGGAGAGTCAAAACACCTATTTACACTCCACCCCTCACCCTACTATTCCTCCCACAACTCTAAAGTCCTGCTGAGGATTTCTCGGTGAAACACGAACTCTTTTTGCCAGCATCCTTGCTCTCAAGCACAGAAGTCCTAACAGGAAACTATCCGCAGTACCTGGTACAGCATCTAGGACATAAAATTCCACAATATAAAAAAACGATATGGGGAAAGAGAGCACGGAAGGATTACTTGCAGAAAAAGGGATTGGGTGGGAAAGTGCCAGCAATTTGTAAAAGACGGAAGTCTACTCCGAATCTGGGAAGCCAGGTGCTCTGGCTCAGACCTATGGAAAAACTGGAAGTGGAATGCAGCCAGAGAATCCGGAAGGCTTAGTACCTAGTAGTTAGCAGCCTAAGACAGAACAAAATGCGGTGCTATGGCCACGGCAGCAGCACAGGCCACAACTGCCAGGCAAAGTGGCTCCACGGCTCCTTCCTTGGACAGTTTTCCAAACTCGATCAGCGGAACACTTTACCACCAACCCGTTGAAACTTGCAAAAACCTCCGGCCGGGGTCTTTGCAATAGTGCGGGCAGCAAGGCGCATGCGCAAATCTCTCACCGTGCGAGCCAATCGCAATGCGGCGCTGAGTACTACGCCTGCGCAGTAGGCCGACAGTCGCTCTTCCCCCTTCTTCTGCTCTAGCTGGCCTGGGTAACCGTCCAATACTCTCCCGGAGCTGGGAGGAGGAGTCAGCGTGGAGTGCGTGTGAAGGGAGCTGGGGGGAGCGGGCCGGGGCCCACGGTGTTTGACCTGTCGGTCGGTCCGTGAGAAGAAAGGAAAGGAGGAAGTGCAGAGTAGCGGTTGCCGAAATGTTCCGGTGTGGAAGCCTGGCAGCGGGTGCCTTCAAGCAGAAGCTGGCGCCCTTGGTGCGGACAGTGTGCGTCCGAGGCCCGAGGCAGCGGAACCGGCTCCCAGGTGACTGACCCATCCCGGGCAACCCCGACCTCGCAGACCAAGGGCCAGGGTTCCATAAGCTCCCTGTGCCTCGCAGTCCTCCCCCTGCCTCCTCCCCGGGAAAAACTTAACCCACTCACAGCCGCGTGAATTCTGAATGGCGGGATCCAAACCCTGAGTTTCACAAGCCGTGCCGACCTGACCTTCAAGGGCTTTGAACCAAGTAGTCGGGTTGAGGCCTTTTCCTAGGAGGGTTTGCCATTCAGGGATGACAGAACAGCTAGCTGTCTCGTATTGTCCAGTGCCACCTCCCGGCCACCCCTAGTCCGCCTTTTTAGAGCAATGAGGTCAAGTAGACTTTGTCATTTACTGATTGTGAGACTTGAAACAAGACATTTAAGCCCGATACCTTAGTTCCTTCTGTAAATGAGGATATTACCTGCTCTACTTTCCAAACTCCAGATGAGATCCATAGATTTGAGCGCCCTGTGAAACAGAAGCAGCGCAGTTCAAGTAAGGAGTCGTTCGGTTGTGCGCCAGACACCAGGAGAGTCCTCTCAGAATTAATTTGAGATGTCTGGTCCGTGTAATTCTTGGTGGTCTTTAATTCTTCAAAGAAACAGTTTGCAGGGTACATTGTGTTTGTCCTCCGTGAAGTTGTTTCCCAAAATTTTAGAGCTGGAAGGGATTTTGTGGTAAAGTTCAACCCACTCATTTTATAGATAATAAACCGAGACACAGAAAGGTGAAATTATTTTTCCAAGGTCACATACCTAATTAATAGGTAGAGCAAAGGATAGTTTGCTGGTCTCTAGGCCCCTAATCCACTTGCCACAACTCCACACTGCTTCCTAAATTTGACCTCAAAAGATTAAGAATTCATCTGATTCTCCTTTAGCCCACCTTGCATGAGATATCCATGTACTTATCTGAGCATGTCTTGAGCTTGCTCATTTTCAACCTGCACAACTTAGTGGGGGTAATGAATTATCCACCTGTAAGAGGTGCTGGGTTTTTTAAAATCTGTTTTTGAATGATCACCTGGTGACATTCACATTTGCAATGTAAGGAGTTATCCTCGAGGCCTTTCCAGTGCAGAACCACCTTCTGGGTGCTTTAAAAATAAGATGTGGAAAATATTTCCCTTAGATGGTTAGTCTTTGCAAATGTGCATTTGAAAAGTTTTTCCAGTTGCTATGCCTCAAGAAAACGTTTCCTAATGGGTGTATCTGAGGGCACATCCTAAAACATACTGCTCTTGGAACTTAAAAACCTCTGCTTTAGGTTTTAAACTAATATGCCATCTATGGTGTTATCTGTATGGGTTTTATGCATTGAAACGATAGTGCTCTATGTAAGCTGTACATAAATTTACACAGAAACTTAGGTAAGCTGAAGATTTTCATCCACACTAGCCTTTCAAACTCTGTGTACTTATTTTAAAACTCACAATTTTTACCGGTACTCTGAAGTCTGACCAAAAGTTCTCATTAAATAAATATGGATTTGTAATGTTAAATTGATTTATTAGATATTTGAAGGTGGTTGGTGATGTTAAAACTACTGAGAAATACAGACGTTTTTCCATTGCATGATTTTGTTTGAAAGCAGTATGCTGTAGAATATGTTCTGACTTCTTAACATATCCATCCACGTCTTTGTATACACTTATTCTTTGTCCTTTGGCCAAGCACCAGAGTACAACATCATATGCCTTTAGAAATGGGTGGGGTGGGGTTACAATTTCAAAAAGAAATCATATAATTTTAGGAATTAACCCTGTTTCGTTAGCTTTATTATTAATTGTTTATAATCTGGTTTCTTTTTCAAGTAGTAGCATCTGCCGTATGTTTTTGCATAGGTGGAGAAGAGGCGCTCTTTATTTATATGCCAATTTCCCTTCGTTTTTTCCTTTTCTCCTCCCACCCCCATTTCTTTGTCAAGATGTTACCAAACTTTAAACCCACCTTGAAAGATCTCATCCACATCTGTCGCCATTGTCAGATTCATTTTCATTATATGTTACCTTTTGCCTGAAAACCATAATTGCTGTTATTTATTTACTTTATTTGGATGCTCTGCCTCTTTCCAGAAATAATTGAAGGCAGTTAATGGTGACTACTTTATGTCTGCATTCAGCACTGAGGAGCAGATAGGTTAGGTAATGGATATTTTCTGTTCTGTAGTATTTTATTAGGTTACCAAACATTGTGTTGCCCCTGTGATCAAACTGATCACCAACCCTTGACCTGAGGGTCAAATGTTTGAACCATTTTTCTCTAATCAGAAGAATTCTCACCTCCTTAAGAAGGAAACTGGACTCCTTGTGGGCAAGGATCTAGAATTACTGGGAACTGCCAAATGACACTTTTTTTTTTTTTTTGAAGCCCAGAAGATGAGCCGTTCCCCACTCTTTTCTGCTGAGGCAAAGCTTTCCAGAAGAAAAATTTTGGCAAGTCAGCCTTTTCTGCATCCAGTTAATAAGTTATATTGTCTAGGCATTTTCTAACATTTTAAGGGAGTTGCAGCATATTGTAACTTTTTTCTAGATCATGTTTCCAAAAGCCGCCTGGTCTTGTAAATCAAAGAGGGCTGACCCCACGCCTACTGAATGAGAATGTCCTGGAGAAACCCCTGGGGATTTATATTTTAACAGGCCCCTTGATGTAATTCTTATGATCAGGCAAATTTGGGAAATACTGTTTTAAGGTTTAAAGAAAACAGACTGAGCAACTTTGAGTCTCTTGTGATTTGTGTTAATCCCATTTTCTGATACTCAGAATAGTGGCAGCCATTGTCCCTCCTATACTACTGCACTACCTGAGGCCAGGGATTATGTCCTATTTATTTTTGTGTCCTCAGTGCTTTGTACAGTCTCTGGCACGTGGTAAATTCTCAGTGGCAGAGCCCTAGTACTGTGAAGGACTTAACTTTGTAGAACAGAGTTAGATTTCTTTTTTTTGTCCTCTAAATCATTTTTCCTCTGTTGCCTTTCTTCAGAGTGGTTCACACTGCACTGTAGTTATTATTACTATGATTCATCTAAAATAACAGCAAGGGTTTATGCTAAAGAAAGTGGGGGAGTTGATAAAGGGAAACAGTTGTCGCATTCCTTATAAAGAGATACCTGGCTACAGTGGACAGACCGCGTAGCTTGTCCTGTCTTGTGTTTTATCCATGTCAGAAAAATCAGTTTAACATTCAGAAAATAAGACTCAAGAGCATATAGACCTCTTAATTATTTGAGATTCCAGGTGCCTCAATTATGTGGATGTATTTCTAGAAAACACTTTCTGGGAGTATGGAAAACGAGATTATGAAATCTACAGAAATGAACTTGCCAATTTAGGTACTATTCTAATGCTAGTCTGTAGTTGTAGTTAACTAAGAGCTTACTAATTTATTATTATTATTTATTTAAATTAAAGTCAGTAAACATACAGTGTAGTATTGGTTTCAGGAGTAGAACCCAGTTATTCATCACTTACATACAAGACCCAGTGCTCAGGGTCACCTGGGTGGCTCAGTTGGTTAAGCCTATGACTTTGGTGCAGGTCATGATCTCATGGTTCGTGAGTTTGAGCCCCACAACTGGCTCTGTGCTGACAGCTCGGACCCTGGAACCTGCTTCACATTCTGTGTCTCCCTCTCTCTGACCCTTCTCCTCATGCTCTCTCTCTCTCTCTCTCTCAAATAAATAAACATTAAAAAAATTAAAAATAATAAAACTAAAAATTGTTTAAAAAAAAAAGACCCAGTGCTCATCTCAACAAGTGCCCTCCTTAATGCCCATCACCCACTTAGCCAACCCCCCGCCCCCAGCCACTTCCCCTTCAGCAATCCTCAGTTTGTTCTCTGAATTAAAAGTCTCTCATGGTTTTCCTCCCTGTCTGTTTTTATCTGATTTTTCCTTCCCTTTCCCTATGTTCAGATCTGGCTAAAACTTATTTGCAAAGACTTCTTCAAATTGTTCAGTCATTACCATAGAATTGGAAAGAATTTGTGTTTCCTTCCTTCCCTCATTAATACAACAAATATTTATTGAGCAAACACCTACTATGTGTTAGGCACTAAATACAATTGTAACAACAATTCAAGAATTGGGTCCTTGTTTTTAATGTTTATTTTTGAGAGAGAGAGAGAGAGAGAGAGAGAGAGAGAGAGAGAGAATGAGAGGGGGAGGGGCAGAGAGAGGGAGACATCGAATCTGAAGCAGGCTCCAGGCTCTGAGCTGTCAGCACAGAGCCCAACGTGAGACTTGAACTCAGGAACCATGAGATCATGACCTGAGCTGGAGTTGGATTCTTAACCAACTAAACTACCCAGGCGCCCCCAAGAATTGAATCCTTGAACAATATAGTGAATATAGACAACAATATTATAATCAGACTTGCTAAGAGACTAGATCTTAGTTATTCCAACCACTAAAAAGAAATGATAATTATGTGATAGAGGTGCTAATTACTGCTATAATGGCAATCATAATATAAATGTATCAAGTAAAAAAATTGAATCCCAAGTATGAGGAAGGAAGTGCTACCTCTCTGTGTGGTCTGATTGCAGAAAATCTCAGACTGGTGTTGTAATGAAAAGGCAAGGAGTAAGTTGGCTTCCCACTTTGGCAGGACAAGTGAAAAGACATGTTTAGTCATGATGTAAAATTTCCTGAAATTTTGAAGCTATGGGGGAGAGGTGTGGGAGTGATTTTATGGGTAAAAGAAGACTGGGGGTGGGAGAATATAAACATCCATCCAATACTTAACACCTCTTACAAAATTAAAATCAGTTGGTAGGTATGTAAAAATGGTTTATTAATAATAGTGTATTACATTTATTTTCAGGCAGTAGTTTAAATGTTAACCAATTGACTTTTTAAAAACTCGGGGCGCCTGGGTGGCGCAGTTGGTTAAGCGTCCGACTTCAGTCAGGTCATGGTCTCGTGGTCCGTGAGTTTGAGCCCCGCGTCAGGCTCTGGGCTGATGGCTCAGAGCCTGGAGCCTGTTTCCGATTCTGTGTCTCCCTCTCTCTCTGCCCCTCCCCCGTTCATGCTCTGTCTCTCTCTGTCCCCAAAATAAATAAACGTTGAAAAAAAAAATTAAAAAAAAAAAACAAACTCAATTTACTTCTAAGTGTCTTTTTTTTGGCAAATCAAGGCAAAAACTGCTGAACTTTACCAAATCTACACTCTTAGTTTTATCAGTTTGTGAAAAGCTAGCAAAAACAGAATAAACACTAGTATCATTACCTTAAAACAAACTTGTTATATCTGGATTTAGGATCTTCTAGAGGGATAATCAGCAGAATTTTTTTTTTTTTCAACGTTTATTTATTTTTGGGACAGAGAGAGACAGAGCATGAACGGGGGAGGGGCAGAGAGAGAGGGAGACACAGAATCGGAAACAGGCTCCAGGCTCTGAGCCATCAGCCCAGAGCCCGACGCGGGGCTCGAACTCACGGACCGCGAGATCGTGACCTGGCTGAAGTCGGACGCTCAACCGACTGCGCCACCCAGGCGCCCCCAGCGGAATTTTTTAAAAAGCCACTTATTTTCAATAAATAAACTTATGGTGGAAGTGGGGAACACAACTAAATTCATTGAACTAAACCGCGTGGAACTTTTTCTACCCAGTTTCATTTTCTAAGCTCTGAGAGTTGTCAGTTTCTGCTTCTGGTGCTTAATCATTCTATGGGTTTCTGAAATTCAAAAGCTTGCCCAGATTGAGATAAGCTTCTCCACCCCTGCATGTTTTTATTTTCATGATTTGTTATTTCCAAATATAAACCATTTTACTTCATGTGGCGATGAAGGATTCTAAAGCAGGTAAGAAATAAAAACAGTAAAGAAAAATACATTTTCACTTCTATGGGTGTGGATTTATAGTCTCTTATCTGTAATTCAGAAATCAAAATAGGACTCAAAAAATCAGGTTTTTGTAACTCATTTGCCAGTTAAACCTGACCTGAACTGGAGAGAAAGGCTACTTATTAAATCTTTTGTTCATCCCACTCAGTCAGCTTTGTCAGGGAAACATTAATGTGTGTGACTGTGGGTTGCTGCCCCTCACTGTGCTGAGTGTTATTTACGGTATGGTATCTGTATTATATACTTAAAACCAAACAATTCTGAGCTCTGGAATACAGTTTCCCGAGGATTTCAGGTAAGAGGCTACAGACTCTGTTTTTACTTTTCTGTGCCCTGAAATTGTGGAAGCAAGGAGGAAAGCTCCATATTTCTACTATGAAATGCCCATTCTGTTTGTCTTTCAAAGCCTGGTCAGACCAGGAATAGATCTATCTGCCTCTAGACCATTGGTTCTCAAAGTGCAGGCCAGCAGCATAAGCATCACCTAAGAACCTGTTAGAAATGCAAATTCTTGAGTCCCCATTCCAGATCTCCAGACTCAGAAACTGGGGGTAGGTCTGGCCATCTGTGTTTTAACAAGCCCTCCAATGGATTCTGATGCACGCTCAAGCTTTAGAACCACTGCCCTAGATCGGGATCAGCATCGGCAAATGGCAGCCCACAGGCCAAACCCACATGCTTTTGTAGGTATGCCCCTTGAGCTAAGATTGATTTTTGCATTTTTTAAATAGCTGAAAAAAATTAAAAATATACTATTTTGTGACATACAAAAATTATTTAAAATTCACATTTTAGTGCCCATAAAGTTTTATTACAAAACAGCCATACCCATTCATTTATATCTTGCCTGTGGCTGCTTTTGTGCAACATCAGCAGAGACTGCTGCTGAAAATATTTGCTATCTGGTCCTTTACAGAAAAAGTTTCCAAACCCCTGCTCTAGGTCGGTAGTCAACATGAGGAGTGTCAGAAGCAGAGAAGGTTCTGACACCTTCCCTCATTTCCGTGTATGAGAGTTGTTATATTCCTCAGGTAATTACATGGATATACAGAGTTTTACATCAACATAATATTTATATTATTTTGGAGGACTAACAGCCAAGTAGTTGATGGATATTTAAAATTTTGTCATTCTAGAAAATATTTTATAATCTGAAATTATTTAGTTCTTTGGAGAAGATAAATCCACTTAATTTTTTTTCTTATTTTGTGCTTTAGCATTTCCATCTTCCAGGACACATTACCTTTCATGAAAGACTAAACTGTGTCCAGGTTCGATTATGTTGTGGGGTTTTCTTATTTTGTGCAGGATTCGAGCCAGCCATTTAGATTATCCCTTAAGTGGTGGTTCCAATGAATGTCCCAGGTAGCCTGTAGTTCACTTTTTGTATCTATTCAGTCACCTCTCTGTGTTTACTTCATTTGTGATGAGGATGTGAAGAGAGTAGTAGTAGTGTTTGATGAGCTGCCTGTTGGTTTTTCATTATCTTTTCTGTAAGCTGTAAATTTCTTCCCTGGGCAGCATTCAGTTATACTCCTAAAGTCTCCAACAATTTAAGTTTGAAGATTCAGTATCTATAGTATTCGTACAGTTTTAATTATTTTTTTCTTGGTCATTGAACAGTAACATCATGCAGCCCAGTGGGCAGTAAGTCTTGACTTCTACAGTGCATTGACCTGTAGTCATAAACGTGTATTAACTATTTTATTTTTGTATGTGTGTGTGTCTTAATGAATTGTGTTCCTCAGGCAACTTGTTCCAGCGATGGCATGTTCCTCTAGAACTCCAGATGACAAGACAAATGGCTAGCTCTGGTGCATCAGGGGGCAAAATCGATAATTCTGTGTTAGTCCTTATGGTGGGCTTATCAACAATAGGAGCTGGTGCATATGTAAGTAGAAAAGCAGCGTGTGTAAAGAAGCTGCCAGACAGCTCCCATTAGTAGATCAGTACTCCCCTGCTTTAACACTTCTGCAACTAACTCCCCTTTCTCCTTTTGCAAAAATTTCCAAAAAGCCTTCTTTAAAGTGCCTACTATCTAACATCCTGTGAAAGCCAACATGGGAATGACTGAAATTTAATCTCATGTTGATTAGCTTTGCTCTTTTCACTTGTCTTTTTACTCATTACTTGAAAGCCACTGCGTTTTCTTAGATTTGACTAATCCACAAAATTGTACCTTTTCTCTTAGATATGACACACTAACCTGTGAATAGGTCAGAACTCATTGCAGCTCCTTAGCACAATATTTGATTTTGACTCATTTGTCAAATATTCAGTGTTTTCCTCAGCTTTGGATAGACATTAAAAAACAACAACAGCTTTCAATCCAAACTATTAAATGTTCCTAAAAGGAAAACTATCCCTGAATCTCACCCAAAGACTCAATTATAGAAGTAGGCCTAGTATCTCCACTTTTAGAATGGAATTTGTGTGAGGTGAGAAATATGGTTTTAAATGCTATGTAGTATTAACACAATTCTATCTCCTTAAATGAACTCTGATCAGCTTTGTTGGTCACAGAGGAATTATTCCATAGGTGTTTTTTCTTTTTTTTAACTTGGCAGGGTTTACTGTGACTAAGCAGATCAGTCTAAAGTTGGATCACGTAAGGTTGAGTGAACCAACTTAGATAACACCTACTATCACCCTTGATTGAAGGAAGCTGTTTCACTCCCCAAGAGCAAATTTTGGATGCCATTACGGTGTATGGCACATACATACGGTGTATGGTTCTTTCCACACTGGTAAGACAGTGAAATTATCTTTGTTCCTTGGTCACTAGGTTATAAAAAAGGGGTGTGAAAATTACTTGAAGTTACCTAGATTGACTGACCTGACTCCCAAATGCACCAATAGACAGTTTTTGCAGTTGTGAATTGACTCAGAATAAGAAATAGGTGAACTCTGATAACAGACTTTGAGGAAGGACACATTCTCCTCCAGTCCTGGAGCAGCATGTTTTTTTTTCTTTTTTAGCACAGGGTTACCAAAAATCCTTCCCTGCCTTTGTGTTGAATGCTTCTTCATTAATACTTAGTGCTTTTTCTATTTCCTTTTGTTTCTTTCTTGGCCCTATCTTTACCTACAGTTGTGCAGTGTCATCACCTAGGATCCCCTTCTAGATCACTAGCGTCTACAGGTGCTCCCGTGAAAGATGGCAGCAGCCTAGTATACTTCTTAATTGTAGGAGCGACAGTCACTGGGGCAGGAGTTTATTATGTAAGATGCTTACACTAAAATATATTTCGGGGTAGGGTGGGTGAGACCATGGCACTAATGAAAACTTGATCCATTAGAATACAGTGAAGTATTCACAGCATGTGCTTTCTAGGTATTCATCAAAGGGACATTGTCAGTCACTAGGGAGCCCTCAGATCTCATCTTTCAAACTGTTGAAGCCCTACCAGATGTATCTAAAGCTATCATACATTTAATTATTATAGATCCTTCTCATTAACCCTTTCTTTGAAACTTTTGCCAAGTTCATAATTCTTTTTTAAGATGCTAAATTATATTGTGCTTCAGTGCTGCAGACCTAACAAGATAGTCTTAAACAGTAAACATTGAATAAGCAAGCAAAAGGAACTTGAATACCATCCATTTTAGATCATTTTAGGTAAAACATAATTTTTGTGTTTTGTCAGAAATGATCAACCTGACTTTTATTGTGAAAAGGCATTTTATTGAATGCTTCTGAGGAGGTCCAGAAAAGCCACAGAATTACAGTATTCGCCCCACCCACCCCCAGCCTCTATTTCAAAGTAAATTCATTTGGCAGTGTCCCTTTTGTAATCTCTAATTTGGTCAAACTAGTGGCTGAAGTGGTACAAGCTAACACATTTGTGTAGACTGCTTTCATAAATGCCTCTCATTCATAATTGAGATACTACCCTCTGAGCCTTACCTTTTCCATTTCCTAGCTCTCAGCATTTGCCATCAGTTCCACCTCATTCATTCAAAACTGGATTTAAAGTGTTTGCATCTGATATGTTTGTAACAACTGAAACCGTATAAGCCTCTGGTTTATGTTGCTGTACCAGAGTTGGATGGCCTTCACAGAGCTGGCCAGGCAAACCTCTTGATGCCAGGCCACAAGACAGGGGCCATTCACTGTTGCTTTCTCTTGCCCTGGAAATATCTATGAAGCACAAGTTCCTCTCAAGCCATTCACTCAAATGCCTCATTGCCCTCTGTGTTTATCCAACACTGGTAATAGTAAAGCTAATTATAGTGCTTTCAGGTTAAATGATAAGCTTTTGTCTACCTGCAACTGTTATTGAACTATTCTGTAAGGTTTTATATTAGGTTTTAAATAATTTAAAATGTGATCTCAGGCAGCTTAGATTTTTATCCTCTGAAACTGGTCTTAGTCTCACAAGAACTGTTAACTTAAAATCGGAATTCAGATTTGATGAGATATAGCTATAAGTTATTTAGTGTTTGTATGAGTCTGCTCTGGCTGCTGTAACAAAATAGCACAGGGAGAGAGAGAGAAAGAGAGAGAGAGAGAGAGAGAGAGAGAGAGAGAGAGAGAACGCATGAGCTCTGGAGTCTCTTATTCATATAAGGGTACTAGCCCTATCGGATTAAGGCCCTACCCTTATTTCACCTTTATCACCTCCCAAATGTCTCCTCTCCAAATACCATCACATTGGGAGTTAGGGCTTCAACATAGGAATTTGAGAGGGACACAGACATTCAGTCCACAATGGCGTTCCTTCATAATTTTTTTTCTCGCACATGAGGAAATGTTCCTGATTTAGGTACAGATACTACTTTAGTGACTCCTGAGTTGGGAGCTCTTTCCCTTCCCCCGACTCCAGCCTCCAAAAGTAAGGGGGCAGAAGTGAGAACAAGGAAAACTTTTCTGAAATGTTTGTTTGGGGTCTGTACTTTAAACCAGTTGTTTTTACATTTTTTACCACGATCCACAGAAAGAAATGTATTTTATCTTGCAACCCATTATGTTACTATACATACATAAAATTCAAACAAAGTTCAAAATAATACCTAGTAGGTGTGATATACTCTGATAGTTTTATTCTCTTCTATTTGTTTCTGTAATGCTGATTAGAACCTTACCGAACTGATTGTACAGCCCACTAATGGGCTGCAACCTCAGTTTGAAAAGTACTGATTTGAACAGTGCTTCCTCGACTTAGATTGCAAATAGGAACTCCTAATGGGCGTGGATGTGGGCATTCCTCCTCCTGCTCTAGTGACTTTGTCTAGGATAACAGGCAGATCTCCTAATCTCAGTCCTGTTACTTATCAGTGAGCAGAGCTAACGTGGCCTTTAGAATATTTAATGAAATTTAGTATTGGGGCCCTTTGCCCAACTTGTTCAACTGGTAAAATCATATTGCCGTAGAAAATGATCTTTTTCCTTTCAAATTTCTTTAAGGAAAATAAACATATTAATCTGTTTAGAAAAGTTGTCTGCAGAGGCGCCTGGGTATTTCAGTCAGTTAAGCATCTGACTTAATTTCGACCCAGGTCATGATCTCGTGGTTTATGGGATCAAGCCCCAAGTTGAGCTCCATAATAACACCATAGAGCCTGCTTGGGATTCTCTCTCTCTCCCTTTATCTCTGCCCCTTCTCCATTCATGCTCGCTCTCTCTCTCTCAAAGTAAGTAAATAAACCTTAAAAAAAAATTGTCTCCAGTGATATTTTTCACAAATCTGTAGTTTTTTAAAATTTTTTTAATGTTTATTTATTTTTGAGAGAGAGAGACAGAGTGAGTGGGGGAGGGCACAAAGAGAGGGAGACACAGAATCCAAAGCAGGCTCCAGGCTCTGAGCCCTCAGCACAGAGCCCGATGCGGGGCTCGAACTGATGAGCCACGAGATCATGACCTGAGTGGAAGTCGGATGCTCAACCAGCTGAGCCACCCAGGCGCCCCAAATCTGTAGTTTTTCTTAACCTGACATGTATTCATGTCGATAATTGCAAATTTGTGCAAACTAGGAATACAGCAGTACTTGGGGGAAAAGTAAATTTTTATTTAGAATGTCTGTACATATTTTTGTATCAGGATATTTACTTAAAAGCTAGATCCATAAATATATGTGTATATAAATATATGACAAACCCCACTAAACCTCAAGATATTTCTTGGTCTGCTCTACCCCTCATGTGTGAAACCATTAGGAGGTGTAAGAGAGCCTAGGCTATTTTTGGATGTTCCTCTCTGTCTGAGCATGACGCATTTCTATTCACTCATGTTGACCAGCTTAAGCCATCTTTTTGGTAAAATTCCCTTTCTTAAAAGAAATAACTTTTTAGGTGCGGATAAGGTAAAAACTTTCTTCCTGAAATTAATGTTAGTTGAATTCAGTGTATTAATTTGATGAATTTAGTGGTAAATTCAAGGACTAGCCATTTTCTTTTAACATACAGTACTTAATTTTCTAACCCATTCATATCATATGTTAGATGTTCCCAGGCTAATGAATGTTAAGCCCAGATCTCAGAGTATAGGTTCCTCATTACAGCCCATTGCCTAATGGGCTGCTCTGTAAAGGGGCTCATAGAAGTATTCTTAGGACATGTCTTATGACACTTCTTCTGATTGCCCTTACTTTCTCCTCCAATTAATTAATAACCTAGGATTTCAGTTGACATAAATCACTTAAATTTCTGTCTTGTTGAGCCTGTGGAGTACAAAAGAGCAAAAGTGTGTTGTAATTAAAATAAATCATTCTTGCCAATTTAAAAAAACATCTCCAACAAACTCTGATGCTGTATTAAAAAAAATCTAGTCATAATGTTAAGGGACTCTTTTTCAAGTTGAACAGCTAGAAAAGATAGTATATTTGAAATAGGTGATTAAGCAGGGTGTTTCACCCTTGGTAAATATCTGAGTGTCAAAAAAAGGAGAGACCATTGAGGGAAAGATTAGTTACTCTAGAAGACTAGGATACAGGGAGTCATGTTTCAGGGCATTATCTGAGTACCCAGAAAAACTTGGGACATCTACCTGGAAAACTTAATGTCCCAACTTCGTACCCAAAACCGTATAGCTTGGTTTCACAACTAGTATCCAGCATGGTCCAAAACCCCTTTTATAAAGTTTAGCATTTTATTCTTCTAGTATAAAATGATTTTCTTTTTTTCTTTAGCTGTACCTTCAGACTTAAATATAAGGAAAATTCTTTACATAGAGCCTAAGGAAATTTTTTAAAGTTTATTTTGAGAGAGAGAGAAAGAGAGAAAGAATCCCAAGCAGGCTCAACACTGCCAGTGTAGAGCCTGATGTAGGGCTTGAACCCATGAACTGTGAGATCATGACCTGAGCTGAGGTCAAAAGCCAGATGCTCAACAAACTGAGCCACCCAGGCACCCCAGAGCCTAAGGAAATTTGAAAATGGAACATTTTCATCTGCTTACCTGTAGCCTTTCTAGGCCAGTGTGTACATACCCAGTATTTTTTTTCTTGAGAAAGTAATTTTGCCTTAATGATTTTAACATAGAAGAACTTACCTCATGTAGACAAAAGCTTCTCATTTAATTGAAAAATACTGATATTACTTACGGTGTGAGCTGACTTTATGATAAAATAAATTTTCTCCATGTTTGGATCTGCAGGCCTACAAGACTATAAAAGATGACCAAAAAAGATATAATGAAAGAATGTCAGGGTTAGGGCTAACACCAGAAGAGAAACAGAAAATGGCCACGTCACCTGGTGAGTATCATTTGAGGCTCAGTATGTGAAGGGCAAGTTAAAAACAGTTTGGGTGTTGTGCTTTGCAGATGTCTTATAGACAGGACGATGCTATGAGTTGGTAAGATTCTAAAAACTATGGAATTACCCCAGACATGGGAGTAATTTATTAAAGTATTTGACTGGAATTTGGGTTTGAGAATAGTTATTAATGATGATTATGTTGGTTGGTTATTTTTCTTTATATTGGACTCTTAAAAGGCAAGCTTTAAATTACAAAGGCAAGCTTGGTGAGGAAAATTTTTGGAAAAGACATGAAAGCCTTTTTTTTGATGAGGAAATTCTTTTGGTCTGTTTTGTTCCCCGTTAGAGTCTTCGGAGTTTTCTATTTGTTAAAAGATACATTTGTTTCCCTATAACATATAGCCCTAGCAATCAGTTCCATCCCCATGACTGGCTTGAGTTTTCAGAGAGGGATGTTTTAATCCTTTAATAAGTCCTACAACTCTGGGTGGGCGATTTACATCACTTTCTTCAGCAACACCTCCTTATTTCTGAACGCTGTATAATAATTCCCAATTGGCCTGCTGAGTTTCCCCCCCTTTATTGCTAACAAAAGCTGAAACTGAACTTGATATTTCTTCTTTTTTAAATTTTTTTTACATTTATTTATTTTTGAGAAACAGAGTGAGGCAAAGCGTGCGCGGGGGAGGGGCAGAGAGAGAAGGAGACACAGGATCTGAAGCAGGCTCCAGGCTCTGAGCAAGCGGTCAGCACAGAGCCTGATGCGGGGCTCGAACCCACGAACTATGAGATCATGACCTGAGCCGAAGTCAGATGCTCAACTGACTGAGCCACCCAGGCGCCCCTGAACTTGATATTTCTTGTTGGTCAGTAGGAAGTGAATGGAAAGAGCAGAAGCTTTCTTTTTTTAAAAATGTTTTAAATGTATTGATTTTTGAGAGACAGAACACGAGCAGGGGCGGGGCAGAGAGAAAGGGAGACACAGAATCCGAAGCAGGCTGCAGGCACTGAGCTGTCAGCACAGCTGACAGTGCGGAGCTTGAACTCACGAGCCATGAGATCATGACCTGAGCCAAAGTCAGACGCCCAACCAACGGAGCCATCCAGGTGCCCCAGAAGCTTTCTAACATATTTCCAATAGCTAGACATTTAAGCTAGGTTCTAGTTCCGACAGACTTAATGAATGAACAACATTGGCCAAATCAGTCACCTCTTCAGGGGCTATTTTTCACTTATGAAATGAAAGAGATACTTGTTTTTCCTGTCCCATCAGGTGGCTGTGATGTTTGTCAAGATTAACGTAGGTACAGCATTTTGCTAGCCTCACGTAAAGGGTTGAGACAAGTGCAAGCTGATTTTCTTTTTTAATAGTGGCAAGGACTCATCTGAGATTTCCAGAAAATTAACCCTGTCTGGTCTGTTGCCTGCAGCTCCAGAAGGAGAACCAGTTCCTCAAGTCAGGGTACCAAGTCATGTTCCGTTCCTTCTCATCGGAGGAGGCACTGCTGCCTTTGCTGCGGCTAGATCCATCCGGGCTCGGGATCCAGGGGCCAGGGTGAGGCGCACAGTCTTGCTTGGCATGGAGGGTGTGGTCTGCAGGCCCTTAGCCCGTGTGAACACGTTGACATCTGCCTCTTAAATGACCTGGCTCTGATAAGTATTATTATTTTATACCTAAAGGTACTGATTGTGTCTGAAGATCCAGAGCTGCCATACATGCGACCTCCTCTTTCAAAAGAGCTGTGGTTTTCAGATGATCCAAATGTCACAAAGACGCTGCGATTCAGACAGTGGAATGGAAAAGAGAGAAGGTGTGTTCACTTATGTAAAATGGGCCTGACTAGCAACTTCAGCTAAGCATAAGGAATGGGTCAGGATTTTGCACAGAGCCTTGTGCAGCACATAGGAGAGACGACGTGGCTGCACAGCGGAGTCTGATGTGGTACACCCTTGGCACAGCTCAGAGGCAACAGGATACAGTGGCAGGAGGCCTGGATTCTGTCATGAGATCTGCCAACAAGTAAAGCTGTAGTGTTGGCCTCTGAAGTACTACTGCTCCTATCTCCGGGACCTTTCTGTTAGACTTCTACAGTGAAGATCGGCCTGGCCACTGTTGTCCCTCCTTACATGACACTTCCCTAGGTGTCTCCCAGAAAAGTAAAAGAAAGCCACTGTTCTCTGGCATTTTCTTTGATGCCCTAGCAGGGTTTCAGAATTGTGGGAATGCCGTAAGGAAGAACCTCTTTATTAAAATGTTTGCATGAAAGACTTGGAAATACAGGTCCTGAAGCCTTTTCCTTCTAAGGGACTCCATGGACTTCTTGATTCCAGTACTGCTTTGGGGTTCCAATGTTTTTCTCATTAGAGTTTGTGTTGATACTAGACTAAATTTTACAAATCTACCTACCTCCCTCACCCCCATTATCATGTTCTGTTCTCAAGCAGGATGCATGCTGTCAGTTATGTTAGCCACCCCTTAATTAATATCTCATAGCTAATGTCTGCTATTTGAGGCAAAATCCTCTCAGGAGCTAGATGTAGCTGTCCATTGACCAGCCGTTCTAGACAACTTATTTGTGTGGATGTGTGAATACCAGCTCCTTGGGTGGTCTTCCTGTTCTAATTTTGAAATGAGCCTAAATCCAGAGCAGGGTTTCTCAGCCTATTGGCTAAGGTCTGGATAATTGGCATTTAGGTCTGGATAATTCTTTGCTGTGGGGGCTGGTGCATTATAAGATGTTTAATAGTATCCCTGGCATCTCCCACTAGATACCAAAAGCATCCCTCCCCCTAAGCTGTTACAGCCAAAAATGCCTCTAGACATTGCCAAGTGTCCTTGAGGGGGCAGAATTGCACCCAGTTGAGAACTGCTGTCCTAAAATACATCTGTGTACTGGGCGCTTGGGTGGCTCAGTTGGTTAAGCGTCTGACTCTTGATTTTGGCTCAGGTCGTAATCTCATGGTTTGTGAGTTCGAGTCCCGTATCCAGCTCTGTGCTGACAACGCGGAGCCTGTTTGGGATTCTCTCTCCTTCTCTCTCTGCTCCTTCCCCGCTCGTGCTCTCTAAATAAATAAACACACAAACAAACTTAAAAAATAAAATATCTCTGTATAAGACACAACTAAGATTTAGTGGTCTTGGAAACTTACTCTGGAAAATGTTCCTGAAAGTTTTTCATGATGAGAACAATTTTACTAAGGCTATGGGGGAAGTTGATAGCAGTTCCGGATGCTTATAACATTTTCTCCCTTCCTCTTTGTACAGCATTTATTTCCAGCCACCTTCTTTCTATGTCTCTGCTCAGGACCTGCCTCACATTGAGAATGGTGGCGTGGCTGTCCTCACTGGGAAGAAGGTGAGCTAACACGCTGCTTCCCTTGTCAAGTTCCATGTGGGCGGCAAGTATGGTGACCTGTATTCCCACGACCATTTACGTCTCTCCTGCCATTGTAGTTCATCAAAAAATGATCAAGTCATTTTAGGTTTAATATTGCCAGTCTTCACTGCTTAGTGTTTCTTCCTGGGGAAAACACTAATCTCAAAGCCTAGAGTAGCATCCCAACTAAACATAGAAACTAAACATAGTTTTTCCACACTAACATTTCCTTGGGATTACTGATGACAAGAGACTGACAAATGTATATTATTCAAGATAGTAAGATAATTTAGAGATTACATCCACATGGGAAATATTGTTAGACTTTACAAAGGTGAGTGCCTAAGTAATGGGAGCAGTTATTGGAGGGCATTTGTGGGGTCCAGGGAGGGTTTTGGGGGTTTTTTGTGCTATGTTTCATTTTTGTTAATGTGGGGGTACTAGGGTATGTTTGTAAACTAATGACAGTGTTACAGTAGAGAGGAAACGGTTATCAGAAGGAGCAAAGCCCAGAGTAGATGGGATCCAGAGCACAGGTGGTGGCATTGACCTTTGATAGGGATAAGCCCACTTTTCTATAAGGAGCCATAGGCAGCAGAGGTGGAAATAGGTTTATGGATAAGCTATTAACAAGATGTAATGTATGTATTAAGTACCCTCTGTGTGTAAATAACACACAGGCCCTGACCTCCAGGGGCTAACAGTATTTAGGCAGAAACATGAACAGATGATTGTAACACATAGATGTGGAGTAAGAAAGATAGGCATAATGTGTTTTGGGAATTACTAGGAAGCATGCCCTGTATAGTGATGGTTTCAGGGAAGGCTTCCTGGAGGAGGAGCTCTTATAGAATGGGAGATTTTATGGAATGAAGAGGGATACACTAGATTAGTGGTAAGTGAAAAAAATTCAAGTAAAACACAGCATAAGCAAAGACACAAGGGTATGAAACAGCACGTTTGGTGCAGTGAAACAAGCAGCCAGCTACTGATAGAGCAGAAAGTATAAGTTAAAGAACAGCAGGAGATGACAGTGAGAAGTCACACAGGGGCCCAATCATGGACGGCTCTGTTGTATAAAAACTTGAGCTTTTTCCCGTAGGCATTGGGGGGCTGTTAAGTTTTAGACAAGGGCATAAAACAGATTGAATTTTAAGTAATCACTGTATTGGCTATGAGAAGGATGGATTTCAGAGGGACAAGACTAGAAGTAGAGCATTTTGAAGACTATTGCAATAATCCAGGCAAGAGATGATAGGAACCCAAATTAAGGCAGTAATGGTAGTGATGGTGTAGTGGTGATGATGAAGAAGCAGCAGCAGCAGCAGTAAGCACAATTTTAAAATGCTTTACAGGTATTGTCTCGTTTTGTCATAATAATCTTCTCAGGTAGGTAGTATTGTTGGCCATTTTATAGAGAAAGAAATTGAGATTAAAAAGAGGTCAACCAACTTGCCCAAGATCATACAGCTAATAAGTAGTGGATTACAGAATTTGAACCCAGATCAGTCTGACTACAGAGCCCATGCTCTTAATAATACCATTTTAGAGCTTGCCTTTTTTTTTTTTTTTTTTTTTTTTTTTGCTATAGCTTCCTGATAGAGAGGTGATAGGGAGTGGGAGGCAGACTGAGACCTGCTTAGAAGGCAGCCTTGATAGGGCGTGGTGATAGACTGAAGGTGGGCCGTGAGGGAGAGGGAAGAGGCAGAGATGACTTTCTGATTTCCAGCTTGTGTGGTAGGTGGTAGTTACCCCCAGCTGAGAGAGATGTTACAAAAGGAAGACCTAGTTTAAGGGGGAAGGAAAATTTAGTTTTGGACTGTTACAGATGAAATGGCGTATAAGTGTAGAGATGTCCATGGGCAGTTGGATATGTTGTGACTGTGACACTCAGAAGAGGGGTCTGGGCTTGGATAGGGATTCGGGTATCATCCATGTATGTGTAGGGGTTGAAACCATGAGAGTGGGTGAGGCCTCCTGTGGAGAACTTTGCAGTCAGAAGGGGAATGCGGCAGGGATGGAACCCTGGGGAATCCAGCTTTGAGGAGGCAGACTGAAGAAGAGCCCCCAAAGGAAAGTAGGAAAGAAGTTAAAGGAGGAGAGCCCAGGACAGGTGCTAAGTGAGACTGGAGAGAGTTTCAAGAAGGAGGATGTGGGGGTGCCTGGGTGGGTCATTCAGTTAAGCATCCAACTCTTTGGATTTTGGCTCAGGTTGTAATCTCACATTTTGTGGGTTCAAGCCCAATATCAGGCTCTTCACTGACAGCATGGAGCCTGCTTGGGATCCTCTCTCTCCGCCCCTCCCCAGCAGGTGCTCTCTAGCTCTCAAATAAATAAACTTTAAAAAAAAAAGGAGGAGGATGTTATTGACCTTCCTCCTTACAGCAGAGGGATCTGGTAGGAAAAGAACTGTAAGATGAGCCACAGACTCAGTGGTTCAGATGTCATCGTGAAGTTCGAAAAGAGGATACAGTACTCCTTCAAAATGTAAATGAGAAAATGGAGACTGCAATTGGACAGGCCCTGGAGAAGGACATAGAGTCAGAGGTGGGGCTCTGAGGATGGGACAGACCTAAGCGTGTGAATGGGCCAAAGGCCTAAGATGTCAGCAGAGAAGGACAGGAGTATGTAGTAACTAACAGGGGATGGGGGTCAGGCACAGAAACATCTCAGAAAGGACACCTCATCCCAGAAGCTAGAAGGAAGGAAGTAAAGTTTTTATTTGGGGGTTGGGAGGTGAGAAGCCTTATGGGAACCTGAGCAAGATCATATCCTATAGCTTCACTTGTTTTTGCAGTAAACTAGGATACCAGGTGGTTGGTTATCTGAGACTGAGCAGTGTGCCAGTTGAGTCACTGACTTACTGGGGCTGTATTGAAGAGACAGCTTACCCAAGGACAAACCAGAAGTGTCTAAAGCAGCTACTCACCCAACCAGTCACAGTTTACATCATTGCCTCCAGAAAGCTCGACTGAGGGCATGTGTCACATGTCTCTAGAGCTACCTGTACAACCTTTATCAGAGCATTTCTCACTCTTGAATGTAGTGTTTGTTAAATTGTCTGCCTTGGCTATTGGACTCTGGAGGCAGGGAAGGTAACTTTTTCTCACCATTGTGTCCTGAACACTTAGCATGGTCCCTGACATAGTAGGTGCTTAGTAAATGTGTCTTGAATGAATGGCCTCACAGCTAGTAAGGAGGGGAGCAGAGACTGAGTCTCTAGTCTCTCTGACTACACATCTCAAGCTCTTCATCATAAGGATTAGGGTGCAAGGAAATTAGACGTGGTAGCAAGAGAACAGTTTGGGTGATCTACCATGAGCCCAGATTAGTTGGAATGGATTAGCCCACTGGGTAAGCAGAGAAAATTAAAAGCATATATAGATGACAGTGGGCCTGAAAAAAAGCTGGAAGAATGGAAATTTGTGACCAAAAAGTAGGATATTCAAGGTAGAAGTAGAGCTTTAAGATATACGATTCTGGATGTGGCTCACAGGAAAAGTATGAGCCAGATTCCAACAACTTCAGTGAATGAGGAGTGACCGGGAGGTGGCTGGATAGCAGTGATTGGTAGGATACAGGCTGGTGCTTCTCAGAGCAGCATGAGGGTACAAGAATCTGGAAGCAGCTGCAGCAGCAGCAGCAGCAGCAGCAGCAGCAGCAGCAGCCAATACCTGCCCTGGGTGTGATGAGGAATGTGGGTGAATAAGCAGTCTCTACGTGTGAGGTGTCCTTGGCGGGAGAGCTGAGTTTTAGTGAAGGATAGAAGTTAGACAGAGAATCTTGTAAAAATGTTGAGAATGTAGAAGCATTGTTAACGAAGAAGGTTTCCAAAAAGCCAAATAGAAAAGTCTGTCTCTGTTCTCCATTTCCACAAATTGTGCAGGGACTGTGAGGACTGTAAGGATTTGTTTTAATGTTAGTTGCTTAAGACTGTGACCACTCGGGGCGCCTGGGTGGTTCAGTCAGTTAAGCATCTGACTTCGATGCAAGTCATGATCTCATGGTCTGTGGGTTCAAGCCCCCGCATTGGGCCCTCTGTTATCAGTGTGTAGCCCACTTTGGATTCTCTCACCCTTTTTCCTCTTTCTCTCTCCCCCAACCCCCACGTGCACACACACACACAGACGCACACTTTCTCTCTCTTAAAAATAAACAGTAAATTAAAAAATCTTAAAAAAAAGCAACTGTGACCACTTAAAGAGGCTGGGTACCAGAAACCGTGGTGCCAGTGATTACTTAGAAATGGTTTCTTGGGGCACCTGGATGGCTCAGTCGGTTGAGTGTCTGACTTCGGCCCAGGTCATGATCCTGCGCTTTGTGGGTTCGAGTCCCGTGTCGGGCTCTGTGCTGACAGCTCAGAGCCTGGAGCCTGCTTAGATTCTGTGTCTGCCTCTCTCTGTGCCCCTCTCCAACTCTGTCTATCTCCCAAAAATAAATAAACATAAAAAAATTATAAAAATATATAAATAAATGGTTTCTTAAGCATCACCTTAGGTCAAGAACTAATTCTTCTCACTAGACTGATGGCTAAAAGGTACAGGGTTCCTTTTTGGGGTAATGGAAATGAGCTATAATTATAGTGGTGATGGCTGCACAACCTTGTGAATATACTAAAAACCACCGAATTGTACACTTTAAAGTGGTAAATTTTATGTTGTGTGAATTATGTCTCAATAAAAAACTGTTTTAAGCTAATGCATTTCTCCCTCTTTCTGTGTATGTACCAGGTAGTGCAGCTGGATGTGAGAGGCAACATGGTGAGACTTAATGATGGCTCTCAAATAACCTATGAAAAGTGCTTGCTTGCAACAGGTGAGTGTTTCTGGACAGGGAGTTTGTCCCTGGTACAGCTCATTCGAGTTTTAGTCTAGAAGACATGACTTAATCCTAAGAAAACCAAACCCAGTATCTCTGAAGTGGTCCTCTTCTCTTGGTGCATAGCCCAGCTAACTACAGGCATCTGATCAATAGCCCTTCCAAATTATCCTTGCTGTCACTTCCAGTAAGGGCACGGATGGGTATTGAAGAGAGTGGCCTTTTTTTCCCCCGCTCTCCCTGTTAACCCTTGCCCTCTGCTCTCTGCCCTGTGCCCTGAAAATGATACAGCCTCATCGCCACTACCAATCAGAAATCAAAAGGGGAGATCAAAGCTGTCCCTTAAACAAAGCATGCTTTCTGGTGAACCCCCTAGAAGGGATTGGAGAAGCAAAAACTGAGGCCTTGTGGCCATCACTGGAGAGGGCAGGCCCTTTGTAGAGAGAGTCTCAAATTCAAATGGCTTGTCGAAGAAAATTGACAGAAGCCTGCCGGGAGAGAGGTGAGGTGAAGGGAAACAGCCTTCATGCCCTGTGAATGCTGAGGTGGCCCTGGCAGAGAACATCACAGCACCACCTTTGTGAGGGGATTTTCTGGGCTAGCTCCAGCTTGTTGGGCTAAAGGGTTTTCCTTCTTCTGTTTCTAGGAGGCACTCCAAGAAGTCTGTCTGCTATTGATAGGGCTGGAGCAGAGGTGAAGAGTAGAACAACACTTTTCAGAAAGGTAATTGCTGTAGTGCTTTGGTTGTGTTGGTTTTTGAAGAGGTAGCATAAGCTTGTGGTCCCCAAGCAACCATCCAGGAATCAGGGGACGTGAGTTCTATTTATCGCTCTTCTACAGACTTGTTATCTGGCCTTGAACAAGTCACTTCCTCTCTCTGCACCTCAAATACCTCACTCAAGGGTTTTCTACTCCTAGGTGAAGAATACATTTACTGTTTTTGATTACTTGCTATGGTTCCTTCTGATTGCCCTTCCATAGTTTTTTTTTCCTGATGCACTGGAACTCCTTATAGCCTCTTGGCATTTTGCATTATAAATGCTACCGTGGAGACTTTGAGGAGAAAACTTAAGAATACCTAAGTGAAGGGGCGCCTGGGTGGCTCTGTCAGTTAGGCGTCCGACTTCGGCTCAGGTCATGATCTCATCGTTTGAGAGTTCGAGCCCCGCATCGGGCTCTGTGCTGATAGCTTGGAGCCTGGAGCCTACCTCAGATTCTGTGACTGACTAACTCTCTCTTTCTCTCTCTCTCTCTCCCTCTCTCTCTCTCTCTCTCTCTGCCCCTTCCCCGCTCGCACTCTGTCTCTGTCTCTCTCAAAAATAAACAAAACGTTTAAAAAAAAAGAATACCTAAGTGAAAAAGGAAGTGGGGGCTTTTCTTCTTAACACTGCTTTACTCATGAAAACAGCTGAAATTTTCCAGCCACTCTTACGGGTATTTGAAAAGATTTGTATCATCCTTTAAATTCTTGATAGAATAAGGTTAATCAGTCTTTGGCACTATGGACATTTGGGGCTGGATAATTGGTTGTTGTGAGGGGCTGGCCTGTGCATGTAGGATATGTAGCAGCATCCCTGGCCTCTCCCCACTAGCTGCAAGTAGCACCTCTTCACACCAAGTTTTGACACCCAAAAATGTCTCCAGAAATTTCCAAATGTCCACAGAGGGGGAGAGGGCAAGACTGCCCCCAGTTGAAAACCACTGACACTAGAAGGAATGTTACAATGGAGAAAGAAATTTACATCAATATCAGAGGCTTGGGCCACCTGAGTGGCTCAGTTGGTTAAGAGACTAACTCTTGGGTTTCGGCTCAGGTAATAATCTCACAATTCGTGAGTTCACGCCCTATGTGGGGCTCAGTGTTGATGGCAAAGAGCCTGCTTGGGATTTTCTCTCTCCTCTGTCTCTGCTCCTCCCCTGCTAATGTGCGTGCATTCTCTAGATAGATAGATAGATAGATAGATAGATAGATAGATAGAGAAAGAAAGAAAGAAAGAAAGAAAGAAAGAAAGAAAGAAAGAAAGAAAGAAAGAAAGAAAGAAAGAAATAGATAGGCAAAAGCCTGCTTGGGATTTTCTCTCTCCTCTCTCTCTGCTCCTCCCCCGCTAGCGTGCGTGCGTTCTCTAAATAAACAAACAAACAAAACAAACAAACAAAAAAATAACAGAGGTGGGGTGCCTGGGTGGCTCAGTCAGTTAACCATCCAACTTTGGCTCAGATCATGATCTAATGGTTTGTGGGTTCGAGCCTTGCGTCAGGCTCTGTACTGACAGCTCAGAGCCTGGAGCCTGCTTTGGTTTCTGTGTCTCCCTCTCTCTCTGCCCCTCCCCTGCTCGTGTTCTGTCTCTCTCTGTCTCTCAAAAATAAAATAAAACAGTAAAAAAATAAAAATAACAGAGGCTATAATTGAGCCACTTTATACAAGAAGATTTTATATGCAAATTACTATTGTCAAAGATTTAGCAGAAAATTCTTATCAGTATTATCATCCTATACATCTTTGGAAAATCAGTGGACTAAACTGGTATGATCCTGCAGATTGGAGACTTTAGAACTTTAGAGAAGATTTCCCGGGAAGTCAACTCAATAACAATAATCGGTGGAGGCTTCCTTGGTAGCGAACTAGCCTGCGCTCTTGGCAGAAAGGGTGAGTACTAGGCAGTGACCTCGATTTTCTCTCTCTGGTCTTAAATCCTATGCTTTTTGGGGCTCTCACAAATTCCAGGGATGCATTTGCCAGGATCAGTAGAAAGAGTTTGATTAAGATTTATATGGTAAGGGGCACCTGGCTGCCTTAGTCAGTAGAGCATGCACCTCTTGATCTTGGGGTATGAGTTCAAGCCCCATGTTGGGGGTAAGGTTTACTTAAAAAAAATGATTTATATGGTGTAAAGCTAAGCACTGAGCTTAGTTCTCATGAGGAATCCCTTAGTGAACAAAAACTGTCATTTGAGCAACTGAGCAGAACTGCTTTCCTTCCCTTCCTCTAGCCTCTAAGCCAGGACTCCTTTGAAACAAAATATTAAGGAAAGTGAGTTATTAAGATGGTAAGTGCAATGTAGACTACAGAATCGTATGTATATTTGAACTGCTATTCCATGTAAAAGTCAGTCTTCAGACACACAATGGTTCCCAGTTGGATAGATCTGTGTGTTCCAGTTTGAATGTTTCATTGCAGCCGTTTTTCTTAATGTTAGTTTTCAGCTCTGTGAAATCAGGGCATCTTCTCAGGAGGGTGCTTACTGTTGAGAGGTCGTAAGGCACCTGTGTAAGTCTGAGGTGATGCCTGGGTGTAAGTGCACTTAATTCACTTATAGATGAATCCAGGGATGGCAGTTCTGGCACCTGTTATATTTGCCTTGTCAGTGCCCTCGTGCCCCAGTGACCCACAGATAGAAGCTCTGGCCTGGGTCGCAGCATCGCCCGGCATATAGTGAATGGCTACCTGCTGCTCCTTTCCTTCTCTTCCAGTCTCTCCAGGATTGGCTTTCACCTCCCACTGTACACTTTGTTTCTTCTTCCCAGCTCGAGCTTTGGGTACAGAAGTAATTCAACTCTTCCCTGAGAAAGGAAACATGGGAAAGATCCTCCCTGAATACCTCAGCAACTGGACCATGGAAAAAGTCAGACGAGGTAGGGAGACTTCTTCCATATGCTGCTACTCTTTCCTTTGAGTTAGGCCTAAAGCAAAGTTAGCTTCTTTGGGAACCCCCTTGACATACGCCATATCACCTGACAGATGAAGTATTTCCACCATTCTCCAGTCATCCAAGTTCACGTAGGTGTTCTGAATCTGATGCACCAAATTTCTGGAAGTACTGAAAGTGAACTGTGGGTGTGGGGTCTCCAAGGCTGCCTGCATACTGATGATTACCGGTTTTATGATAGCAGATGCTTTAGTCATCTTCTCTACTTGTCGTGAAGGTGGTACGCTCACAGACTCAGCCTCAGGTCTCATTTGCCTTCACAGAGGGGGTTAAGGTGCTTCCCAATGCTATTGTGCAGTCAGTTGGAGTCAGCGGTGGCAAGTTACTCATCAAGTTGAAAGACGGCAGGAAGGTAAGAAGGGGAAGATGGGCTGCCAGATCTTCCAGCTCTGCCCCCTGCCTTGCCTTATTCTTACTCCTTCATTTGATAGCAGTAGTTTTCGGGGCAGCCACCATTCACCTGTCATAGTTTTCTGAATGAACTTTCCATCCATTAACATAAGAATGATGAGGGATGCCTGGGTGGCTCAGTTCGTTAAGCCTCCAACTCTTGATCATGGCTCTGCTCATGATGACATACTTTGTGAGTTCAAATCCCATGTTGAGCTCTGTACTGACAATGTGGAGCCTGCTTGGGATTCTGTCTCTCCCTCTCTCTGCCCCTCCCCTGCTTGCATGCACACACAATCTCTCTCAAAATAAATAAATAAACTTTAAAAAAGAGGCCTTTTTAAAAATAAAAAAAGAAATAGGGCACCTGGGTGGCTCAGTCGGTTAAGCGTCCGACTTCGGCTCAGGTCACGATCTCACGGTCCATGAGCTGGAGCCCCGTGTCGGGCTCTGTGCTGACTGCTCAGAGCCTGGAGCCTGTTTCAGATTCTGTGTCTCCCTCTCTCTCTGACCCTCCCCAGTTCATGCTCTGTCTCTCTCTGTCTCAAAAATAAATAAATGTTAAAAAAAATTGTTTTTAAATAAAAAAAATAAAAATAAATAAGAATGATGAGAGCCAGAGTAGACACCTGTAAGCCATTTTCCCATAGCCCCCTCCTGTCTGTAACAGATTTTTGAGACCTCACAAGGGTGGCAGATTTCTGTTCTGATAATGTGGGGTTTATTTGTGTTTGAGGGAACTTTATGAAGTAGAAGTTTAAATCTATTTACCAGAGTTACCTAAGTTAACCAGTGATTTTTTTTTTTAAGTCTCCAGTTCTGAGTAGAACAATGTGCAGTTGCTATGTCCATAGGCATACATGGAAACCGTGGTAATTGGCTGAAGTATTTCTTTTTTTCCTCAGGTAGAAACTGACCACATAGTGGCAGCTGTGGGCCTGGAGCCCAATGTTGAGTTGGCCAAGACTGGTGGACTAGAGATAGACTCTGATTTTGGTGGCTTCCGGGTAAATGCAGAGCTCCAAGCACGCTCTAACATCTGGGTGGTAAGTGTGCTACAGCACGAGCAGGCATGGTTCCTTGTCCCCAGCCTGTGAGCAGGTCTGCCTGGCAGTGTGCAGAAGCTCACCGAACTTTCTTACCTGAACAGAGCCGGGGTGTAAAGCCCAGGGTAAAGAACAGGAATGTAACTACTTGACCTAGGAGATCAGGTATGGCCTCACGCCACAAGCCGGTAGAAAAAGAAATGAACAGTGTACATGCCTGCAGAAAGACAGTTCTTCCCATTCTCCAGTTGGCTGCAGCCTCCGGCATTACCCGGATGTGCTCATGCCCAGCTTTCACATTGATCTTCTGTTCCCTTTGCCCCAACGTGAGTCCAGGGAATGGAGGACGAGGCAGCTTTAAAACATTCTGGAAAGGAAAATTACTCCATTTTCATTATCCTTGAGCACTATTTTTAGCTGTCTTAAAAAAATCTGTTATGACACAAACAAGACTATAGTGTGTAGGAACCATGAGGTAATTTCCCCATTGTTAGATCATTACGGGTGTATTGTGTTTGATTATGGACTCTGCAACTAAGGCCATAGGAACTTTGAAGGGTGTTTTTCCCTTAAAGCTTTTTTTTCTTAAAGATAAAGTGTACTGGATTTTTAAAAACTTGTTATAAAAGCAATCTGCACTCAATATGGAAGACACAGACAAGAAGGGGGAAGGTGGGAAAATCGCCTATAGCAAGCACCAGTATTTTGGTGTATTTCCTTCCCTTCGTTTTCTTGTGCATCAGATTTTTTTCCTTTGTTGTAGATGGTCATGGTGAGTGTGCTTTATATGAACACTTGTATTCTCCTCTTTTTCACTTTCCCTTCTAACGTATTTTCCACGTTGCTTCAGAATCTGAAGTCTAATGACTATATAATAGTCCACCAAGTGGATTTCATCATCCACTTCACCATTGCTCACATGTTGGATTTTTAGGTTGCTTTGGGGGAGTCTGAATAGCCACAAAGATGAACAAAGGGTTAGAGCACTCACGTGCCACATGTTGAGTGAAGGTGGCCTTGTTCACTTCCAGCCGGAGGCCCTCTCTCTGCTTGGAACTCTGAGCTCACTCAGTCTGTACCTCTCACCTGGCACCACACTCATTTGCACCGTGCTGTGGTGAGGGGCGATGCTGCATCTTCCTCAACTAGGTGACACCCTCCTTGTGAGCAAAGTGTGGCTCGGGTCTGTCTCAGCCACCCAGACAGGATAATGCTTTGTACAGGAATAAGTTCTCCGGAAACATTTGGTGAATGAAGGAACTGAGGCCGCATGACCAAAATAAAATCTTACCTTGGAAAAGATTTCTAGGTAAGAGGCAGTCACACCTAAAAACTGGTTTCCAGGCATAGGAAAGCATATTCTGCAAACCATGGCTATTAAATATTTGGTCTCTGCTAAGGGCAGAATAAGAAAAGAAATCAGTGTGAGCTGGAGCATAGAAGATTTAGGTTAGCTTTGTGGAAGCACAGATTCGTTTTTTGATTCGGTTTTTTTTTTTTTTTTTTTTAGCCTAGAATACTTTTTTAAAAATGGAATCTCAACTGTTTTTTTTTTAATAGTGTAGGTGTGATTCTGGCCTATAAATGGAAAACATTAGGTAACAGCACAAGGTTTTATTGAGCCCCCAAAAGTATGTTCTGTCTTCAATTTGCTTTTTTATCGTGTCCTCATGTAATGTATTTGTCTCCAAAGGCAGGAGATGCCGCATGCTTCTACGATATAAAGTTGGGTAGGAGGCGGGTAGAGCACCATGATCATGCTGTTGTGAGTGGAAGATTGGCCGGAGAAAATATGACTGGAGCTGCTAAGCCATACTGGCATCAGTCAATGTTCTGGTAATAGTTTTTTGTACCTTGTGGATTCAACTTATTAGAACACAGAATTACTAAAACCACAGTTACAGTTTGGTTTCCATGTGGGCCAGTTAGCTTAATACAGAGGGGGAAAAATTTGCATCTCATTTCCGTGTATTTTACACCCAAGCAGTGTTCCAGTAAAAGGCCCCACCTGGCATAAGTTAGACTAGGAGAATGAGTGGAGATGGCATCAGCACTTCCGGTAAAAGAGGTCAGAGTTTGAGCTCTTAGCTATAGATGGCAGTGTATTTTTTATTTGTTCTTTGCTGAGCCCAATGTACTGACAAAAAAGGCAGCCCAGGGGCACCTGGCTGGCTCAGTCAGTGGAACATGCGACTCTTGATCTCGTGGCTGTGAGTTGGAGCCCTACACTGGGTGTAGAGATTACTTTAAGCAAAAAAAAAAAAAAAAAAAAAAAGGCAGCCCACTCATATGTAACCCTTAAGATCAGCAATTCAAAGTCAGACATAGATAGGCAGTTCTCTGGATAGCAAAAAGTTAGCAGTGGACATTCCTGAGTACTGGGACTGGCCTTACTTGGCACAGTCTCATCTTGTTCCTTTGAAAGATGGAATACATAAAAAACTTCAAGGTTTCCAGAACCTCTAAACAATTTCTGTTGGGGAAATTCTCAGCTGGTGAGAGTACATTTTAGGACAATCACACACAGTTTTGTGAGTGGGCAGTGAAAACATAACAGATGGATTTCAGGGTCAACACATGTAAGATAATGCGGTTAAGAAAAAAAATAGTCCATAGCTATACAAGTATCAGTTAGGTCTCAGGAACAGAATCCAGGAGGTCATTGTGGACCAATCCCCGAAGACACCAGTTCATTGAGCTTCTATGGTCAGGAAGATGACAACATGGGAATAAAAAGCAGAACAAAGGGAATATAGTCAATGATATTCTAGTAGTGTTGTGTGGGGACAGGTATAGCTCTGCTTGTGGTGAGCGTGGCATAATCACTAAGTTGTACACCTGAAACTAACATAACATGGGTGTCAGCTATACTCAAACATTAATTAATTAAATGATGGCAAACTGTAGAGCACCAGAAACAAAACCATGAGTAGCCTCCATGATTTACAAAACCATGGTGTGTCTGTGCCTCAAACACTCTCTGAAGTTCCTGACCTACTAAGAGCAGGGTATGATAATGATAGGAAAAGTTTCCAAGAGGAACAATTAAAATGACCCAAGTGGAGGGAGGCATTGCAGCCTTGATAAAATGAAGGCTCAGAGGAAATACTGTGAGTTGATGAAGCTGTAAAATATCTCAGATTCTGAATTCTAGAAATACGGAGTACTCCTTAAAGCTTCAAAAAGGCAGTTTTAGGATGAGTTAAAGGAAGGTAGTGAATAGTAAACTCAAAGAACCCATCACTCGTCAAGTATGGTAAGGGGTAAAAGCATAGATAAATTTAGCAAAGTGTAGATCATTGTATGGATATGTGATATGTATAATGGCTTCCTAAGGGAAATAAAAACTGCTTTGGGATAACCCCAGATGCTCTAGCAAGTGGACAGATCAGTTTGGCGTTTCTCTTGTTGCACCTACCAAGTTCTCTGGTTGGCATGAACCAAAGTGCGGTGTCTTAGAAAAAATACGCCGTTGTGTCATTCTTTGCAGCCCCTTGACAAAATACCTTCTTGTCTCTCTTTCCTTAGGAGTGATTTGGGCCCCGATGTTGGCTACGAAGCTATTGGTCTTGTGGACAGTAGTTTGCCCACAGTTGGTGTGTTTGCAAAAGCAACTGCACAAGACAACCCAAAATCTGCCACAGAGCAGTCAGGTAAGGAAGCCCAACTACTTCTCTTGCAAGAGTGTTGAGCAGCAGTGGTCCAAATTCTCCTGAATAAGGAGTTTCTGTATTGACCAGAGGGAACTGTCAGTGAAAGCCTTTCTTCATGTTGTGCTTTAAAATAAACCATACCTGAAGTTCTCACACTTTTGTGGTCTGAGAGCTGGCAAAATCAGGTCTCCTGGTCAAAGCGTAGACTCAGATGTTGTGCGTGTCTGTCCTGGACTCTGGACAGTGGCTGGCTCAGCAACTCTTGTTTAGTTTGCCTCTAGGGGATAGGAAGCCCTGTGTGATGAAGAAAACCTGAACTTTTTAAATATATTATTATTATTATTATTATTATTATTATTATTATTATTATTATTAGCTTCCTACTAATCCAAAGAACCTTAATTTAGGCCTGAGAACCGTAGTTTAGGACCTACTATCCTCCACGGACCCTGGGTGGTGAAGAACTGGGCTGAGTAATTCTTGAGCTGCCTGTAATTCCATCCGTCAGGTTTTACTGCCAGGTTTTCTTTAGATGGGAGGCATCTCTCGTGGAATGAACTTCTCTCCCACACACAACTCTCATTAACTCTTCGACCTATTCTCTCTGCCTTCCATGACCCTGGCTTAAGTTATTTAACCTTTGTGTCCTCTTGTTAGAGGCATTTCAAAAACAGGTTGCTCTTTAAGGAGAGAGCAAGACATCATAGGGACACGTAGGTCCTTTTTCTGTACAATCCAAGTGATAATATCCACCCGCTCCTTCATTCAGCCCTCCAGGGAAGTGGATCCAGGAGAGGGACTCAGGGACTTATAAACTTCAGATCACCACTCTGTGCACTGAGCAGTATTATTTGGAAACTGGTTGTTCTCAGAGGACAACACACCTCCTCCCCAGAAGGAAACACCTCCACTGTGGTTTTTCCATATTAAAGTGTCCTTTCCTGCTTTGGCCAGAGTGCCTCTAGCAGTACTGCCCAATAGACCTTTCTACTATAATGGCAGTGTTCTATTTCTGCTGTGTCCAGTACATTAGGCACTAGCTGCATGTGGCTATTTAGCACTTGAAATTTGACTAGTGCAAATGAGGAACTCAATTTCACATTTTATTTCATTTTGGTTAGGGGCACCTGGGTGGCTCAGTTGGTTCAGTGTGTGACTTTGGCTCAGGTCATGATCTCCCGGTTTGTGAGTTTGAGCCCCACGTTGGGCTCTGTGCTGACAGCTCAGAGCCTGGAGCCTGCTTCAGATTCTGTGTCTCCCCCCCCGCCCTCGCTCGCTCTCTCTCTCTCAAAAGTAAATAAACATCAAAAAAATAAAATTAATTTTGGTTAAAATAAATTAAGCTTTAATTAACTTTTATTTATTTAATTAATTTTATCTAATTAATTTTAATTAGAATAGCTGTTTGTGGCTAGTGGCTACAATACTGGACCGTGCAGCTCTAGAATGTTTCTCAGAGGACAAGGGCAAGTCTTCTGCAGTGTGAAGAAATCTAGATACCAGGAAATATCCATAGCATAAATTTAAAAGGAGATAGTAAGGGAGGGAAGTTTGGGGTTAGACTGACCCAGTGCCCTGGAGCTGGCAAGGAAGACCTTTTGTTAGCTTTGTCAATGGAGAGGATCTGGAGAAGTCAGTGTTCACTAAGGGGGCATAGAAAAACAAATCATCTAGAAGCAGCTTGAATGAAGCAGGTGTCAAAAGATGCTTGCCTTCTAGAATTTCCTAAGTTCATAATTGACTTTGTTTTATTTTGATTTTGTCTGTCGTGTGGGTTGGCCACAGGGACTGGTATCCGATCGGAGAGTGAGACAGAGTCTGAGGCCTCAGAAATCGCTGTTCCTGCCGGCAGTCCCACAGTCCCCCAGGCCCCAGCTGAAGGGGAGGACTACGGCAAAGGTGTCATCTTCTACCTCAGGGACAAAGTAGTGGTGGGGATCGTGCTGTGGAACATCTTCAACCGAATGCCAATAGCAAGGAAGGTAGGTACCTGTCAGAGCTCCTAGAGGAAGATGGGCAGTGTGGACCAGAAAACGCACTTGGGACTTCATCAAGGTGCCTTGCTGTGCATTGTCCACCTGGGTCAGACTGAGCCTGAGCAGAACAAAGGTGTAGCCTTGCCTCAGGAGCGTTTCTTTTTCACTCAGGACTTGGCTGGGTGGCCTGGGAGCTGTTACCCGCTCATTTGGGGTTAACAGAAAGCTGTTCCCACAGCCCTCTCCCAGTGTGATGTGGGGGCTGGTCTGGGCTGCCCCCATTGTGTGGGCCCACCTGAGTGCACATGAAGTGAGTTAGTGACCCATTGTTACTCTCTCCCTCAGATCATTAAGGACGGTGAGCAACACGAAGATCTCAATGAAGTAGCCAAACTGTTCAACATTCATGAAGACTGAAGCCCCCCACAGTGGAATAGGCAAGCAGTTTGCTGTCCCTGACAGCAGTTTGGATGAGCATTTTTTATTCAGCAGACTTCCTCTGTGTGTATGAGTGTGAATGGTAAAATCTTTTGTGAATATTTCAGCCATGTAGACAAATTCTTAATGTTCACATCACTAAATAAAACCTGATTCTTCTAAATTCAATTCTTTTCTCTTTGAAAGGGAGCAGGTGGGTGAGGGGAGGAAAGCTGTGCATGTTAGCGAGCAAGCGCACTGGAGCTACGACCAAGTGCGTGATTTTCCTCAGCCTCCTGTTCCCTGCTCCACGCTCTCAGCTTTTTTCAGTTCCCTGAATGTCTCTCTTGCCCCATCCATTGTTGAGTGAGCGAACACATAAACATGTGGAATAGACTCTGATTTACCCAGAATGATTCCTGTTGTCCTGCTCAGAATTGGATTGGTCCTGCAAGGGGCCAGTAAGGTCACTTACTGCAAAAGAAACGGGTTCAGAGACCTGACGCTTCATGGCTAAACCTGGAGACTGACTCCTTGAGGGATCGTGATCTCTGAACTCCATCTCTCAACTCCTCCGTGCACTGTCCCCCAAACTAGAACTCTGCTCTCTCCTAACCCTTTTTACCTAAAACAGGCTTATAGACAACACCTCACTTTCCTGGGGACATAAGTCAGAGTTTCATAAATCAACTCATTTTTTTACATTTCAAATTAGTTAACTTTTAAAAATCAAATCTTGGGGTGCCTGGCTGGCTCAGTGGGTGAAGCATGTGACTCCTGACCTCGGGATCATGAGTTCAAGCCCTGTGTTGGGCATAGAGGTTACTTATAAAAAAAAAAAAAAAAAAAAAAAAAACAAATCTTGGGGCACCTGGGTGGCTCAGTCGGTTGAGCAACCGACTTCAGCTCAGGTCATGATCTCGCGGTTTGTGAGTTCAAGCCCCACGTCGGGCTCTGTGCTGACAGCTCAGAGCCTGGAGCCTGCTTCAGATTCTGTGTCTCCCCCTCTCTCTGCCCCTCACCTGCTCATGCTCTGTGTCTTTCTCTCAATAATAAATAAACGTTAAAAAAATTTTTTTAATCAAATCTTATTTTTTTTAATGTTTATTTATTTTTGTAGGAGAGGGAGACAGCGTGAGCAAGGGAGGAGCAGAGAGAAAGGGAGACATAGAATCCAAAGCAGGCTTAAGGCTCTGAGCTGTCAGCACAGAGCCTGATGCGGGGCTTAAACTCACGAGCCATGAGATCATGATCTGAGCCGAACTCGGACGGCTGAGCCACCCAGGTGCCCCAAATATTATTTTAATTAAGAAGTTTTTACTACTTATAAGAGTCCTGTTATGAATATTTTTGTAAAGAGAAAATTATTACCAGCCTGGATTTTTTTCAATATTGGGTTTGCTTAAAGAGATTTGCAGCTACAACAAATTCCTTTCCAAACACTAGAACAGGATGAATGTCCACTTTAAGAATTAGCTGCACTACTGGGGCACCTGGCTGGCTCATTTGGTGGAGTGTGCAACTCTTGATCTCAGGGCTGTGAGTTCGAGCCCCACGTTGGGTGTAGAGATGACTTAAAATCTTTAAAAAAAAAGAATTAGCTGCACTAAGACAGGTTCTTACCATATGTATACAGGTTTAGTGAAATACTATCTGATTGATGCATAGCATATCCAAATCCATACGTAGAAAACTTATCTAGCATCCTATGAAATAGGACTTATTATACAGTAATAATTGCTACTACAAAGATGGTGGTAGTTCTAAGATCCTAAAGCATTTCACAAATCATTTTTAAAAGGATCAAATTGTGGGGCTTCTCGGTGGCTCAGTCGGTTGGGCATCCGACTTCAGCTCAGGTCATGATCTCACAGTCTGTGAGTTCAAGCCCCGCGTCAGGCTCTGTGCTGACAGCTCAGAGCCTAGAGCCTGCTTCAGATTCTGTATCTCCCTGTCTCTTTGCTCCTCCCCTGCTCATGCTCTGTCTCTCTCTGTCTCAAAAATAAATAAAAACATTAAAAAATATTTTTTTAAGATCAAATTGTGATGTATCTTTTTTTAGTGTTCTGTGCGGTTTAGTCTTAATTTTTTTTGACAGTTGTTATCCTTATATGGAATGTCATTGTAATTCAGTTAAGTAAAATGAAATGATTTATTCATCTAGCCAGGCAGTAGTTGAGTGCCTACTGTGAGTCAGGTACATGTCAGAATAGGAAGATGGAAAAAACCTGGCTGCTTCAGGAATTCCTGGTGTCAGTGAGGAAGGCAGGCACATGAGCACAGAAGTATAATACGGGGAGATGTGTCCATAGAAAGACACAAAAGTATATGGACACACCAAGAAGGGAGGTCACTCAGAGCAACCATCCTTAGTCAACTACTGCTGCTAGATCACTTCCTAAAGCGTAACTTGGTCCTCCTAGCCCCACCTCCACCCCCCAGTTGAAGAATAAAATGACTCCTTGTCACTAATCGGATCAAGTCCAAAGTCTTCCATAGTGTTCCTGAAGCTCAGCCCACAGTGCCCCATCCAGCCTCCTCTCCTGCAGCATACACATGTATGCGGGCACACGTACACGTCTGGTTTCTTGCGACCTTTAAACTTTTTTTCATGCTTTTCACATCTGGAATGTCATCCCCATTCCCTTTTACTTATCCCATCCTGCTCACCTCTCAAGGCCCAAATGAAATCGCACCTTGGTAACGTGGTACAAGTTGGATTAGTGCCCATGCATGATTTCATCTCTGAACTCCAATTGCACCTTCTACCTTTGAACTTGATTGTTAAGTCATTCTCTACATTATTAGTTCATTCCCTGAATTGATAGTAAGCTGTCCCAGAACAGAGACTTTTTTTTTTCTCAAAATGAGGACAGCGTGCCCCATCCCCCAAAACCCTGGCAGAGTCTTGAACAAGTTTTTGGTTGCTTGGTTGGATGACACTAGATAACAGGGCTTCCTGCAAAAATGACCCTCTGCCTTGTAACCCCTGTTCTCTGTGATCCAGGTTATCAGACACCCATCACTTCACCTGCTGCCGAGACTTGCCACATAACCCGGGATGCATTTGATCTGTTCAGGCCCCCAAGGATTGAAGAGATCTATTTCTAACCATATAGATGAGCAGTACCAGTGGAGTTCTGGCCCTGGACAGCTGGCCTGTGAGTCGTTGGGCCACAACACCATTTGGTACAGGGCTAGTCATGCCCCACAAAGAGGGGTTGGGGCTCTGCCACAACCCTGGACATTTGGAGCCCATCCTCTTGGCTTCAGTTTCACTTTGCCATTTTGCAATGCTATCCGATGGCACCTCGGCATCACATAGTGGTGGCACTGGCCTTTGGCCACCTGTAAGGCCCTCAGGAGGTGTCCTCATACTTCAGGTGGAGAGATGGACCTGAGTGAAGGAAGAGCGTCTAACTGGAAAGGGGTCAGAGTAGGCCTCTTGGTGGAGGATGAGGTCAGCATATGTGACTTTTTTGTCGTTCTAATCAGCGGGGCCCGTTTTGGAGACAAGAGGCTTAAAGCAGAAAGGGATGGGTGTGGGGATCCACAGTGACCTACTGAAGGCTGCTTCCTCGAAGGAAAATCAGCAGCTTCTCTAGAGACCCATTTATACAAAAGAACTCTCCCCTCCCTTCCACCACTACCCCCCGCTCCTCTAAAGTTTGGCTGCTGCATTATCCCCTCTGTCCCTCCCTGACCCTACCTAAAGCTGGGCACCTTCACTTCCCTGGAGATTGTTGAGACTCAATCCCAGCAACTCGCTCCCTGGGCAGAGGGGAAGTCCTGCTGGGCCCAGAGGTGAAGTAGAACCGCCTCTGGCCTCTTTCCCAACTTATCAGGGAATTTCTGGCGGGCACAGACACATGTACACAAAACCACACACATCGACACACAGCCCAAGCCAGTGATGACGTTCTCTTGCCTGGCTGGTTCTACAGATGGGTGTGACTGGGTCAGAGTACAGGGAGGGTCTAAATATTTAGATACCGGACTGCCAAGCTCTTGTTGGAAAACAGGGATCATCTCAAAATGGACATTTTGAGAAAGAGAAATGCAGCCCCTGACAATCCGGAGGCCAGCCTGGGACTGTGCGCTGGGCGGTGGTGTTACAACCTGTTACAACCGGCCTGGCTCTCACAATTAGGCCTCTGTATTCTGTTAAATGTAAATAGATTCACAAGACGTTAGCATCATACAAGGCCACTCTGAGCATGGTGGATGGAGACAAAAACAAGAGCACTTCATAATCATGTGTGAATTCAGACAAAAACATGAACGTTGCCCAAACCGCAGAAATGACCAACACCCACCCACCCCCACACTGGCTAATGCGAGTGATTGCTGCTTCCTTGCCAATTACAGCTTTAGCCTCACTCTAGTCTGCCCTCCTATAGGATAAAATTTATTTAGGAGGCGCCTGGGTGGCTCAGTCGGTTAAGTGTCCAACTCTCGATCTCGACTCAGGTCACAATCTCACAGTTCGTGAGTTTGAGTCTCACATCAGGCTCTGTGCTGATGGTGCGAAGCCTGCTTGGGATTGTCCTCCTCTCTGCCCCTTCACCACTTGTGCTCTTTCTCTCTCTCTCAAAATAAATAAACTTTAAAAAAAAGTATTTGTTGGGACGCATGAGTGGCTCAGTTGAGTGTTTAACTTCGGCTGAGGTCATGATCTCACGGTTTGTGAGTTCGAGCCCCGCATCGGGCTCACCGCTGTCAGCACAAGGCCTGCTTCAGATCCTGTCCCCCTCTCTCTCTGCCCCCCCACTTGTACTTCCTCTCAAAAATAAAAATAAACATTAAAAACATTTTTAAGTATTTGTCTAGGATAAAATTTATTTAGTAAGGTACCTGATCCTCGGGTTAGCCATGCTTCTTGACAGCATCCAATCCAGAGTAAAGCCCTGCTTCTTTCAACCCTCCCCCAAATCAACCAGCCTGGCCCACGTCCTCTAATAAATCTTTTCTAGTACATTTTTCCTGAGATACCCCATGGTTCCCCATGGTATGCATTCCCTGTCACTATAGTGAGCAGTATAAACCCAACTTGCCCAACCACAGGGATGTCTTGGTGGTCTCTGGCTGGTGGGCGTTAGCAATTTGGAGACAAAAAGCCAAAATACGTGCCAGAAGCCCACTACCAGGCAGAGACCCTCATGGATTCTGCCTCATATTGTACCTTCCCCAAGATGTCTCAGTGAAGCCTCCCAAGGTCTCCATCTCACAGGGGAAAAGCCCACAAGTTGTACCTGATGTCTGTGGACAGAGGTGCCTGGTTCCCACATACTGCAATGCCTTGGCATTTGCCGTGCAGCACAGAAATGCTTCTGGAGGAGCACCGAACATGGGCATTGAATTTATAAATACATAGACTCATAAATGTATTTACTGGTCGGCTAGCAAACTTGTGCTGCACAGTTACTGCAGGCCATGGTACGGGTACAATAGGCCCTGGAGATAAGACGATGAGTAATAGTCCCTGCCCTCAATGGCGATATAACCTAGTGGTGGACACAGGTCAACAGGAACGATCTGTGCAACACAAGTGCTGGGAGTACCATGTGGGAGTTCAGATCAGAACTTCATGATTCCTCACGTTGCTTTATTGCTCTGCTTCTATCTTGGTTAAGCCTTTCTTTCACTGACCAAGTTATGGTTCTGCCTCCATCCTATGGTTGTATCTTCTCTGTCATGAAACATGAATACGGGGGCACCTGGTTGGTTCAGTCGGTTGAGCATCTGACTTCGGCTCAGGTCATGATCTCACGGTTCATGGGTTCGAGCCCCGCATTGGGCTCTGTGCTGTCAGGATGGAGCCTGCTTTGGATCCTCTGTCCCCCTCTGTCTCTCTGCACCTACACCCCTCGCACGCTCTCTCTCTCTCCCTCTCTCAAAAATAAATAATAAAACATTTTTAAAAGGATGAATATATTTACTGTGCTTAAATGAATATGTGTAATATACTTCATGCAGAGGACAGAGCTGATGTTCTTCTTGCCCAAAGAGATTACACCTCTTTGTCTCCACTTTCCCTCGGCCCCATCATTTTCCTTCCTTCCTCTCAGAATCTCTGCAGTCTCCCCTGCTTGTTTTCCTTCTCTGTTTCTTCCTCAGCTTCCAATAAGTGCTCCCTGCCCATGTGTTTTTCTCCCAAAGCAGCAAAGAGCACTCTTGGATTTGAGTCTCAGCTCTGCTGTTCACTCCTGGATGACCCAGAGCAGCTACTTACCTAGGTCTCAGTAGGTTCATCTGTAAAATGGGGAGAACAGACTAGATTATACCTCCACCCTCAGTTCTAACCTCCTGTGTATGGAAAAGTCTCTCAGGTGCTTGCACAGGACTTTGTTCACCTTGCCATGGACTCAGTTGCCTTTCGTCTCTAAGATCTAGAGCAGATGCTAATGGGACTCAAATCTCTTGGTAAATGTCTCTCCACATTGCCTCTGCTGTCCCTTTGACTCAACTAGATTTACAGGTTTGGGGGTGGGGTTTTTTCTGGTGGTTTTTTTTGTTTGTTTTGCTTTATAGTTAATGGCTTGTGATTCTTCTTTGACCTAGCAAGTTACAGCCAGAACCCCCTAGGACCCCTAAAAATTGCAACTTGCCTTATTTACTCTCCATGGAGAGGTTGACAGCCTCAAAACTGGGATCCATGAAAGGTGGCATCCTTCAGCCCCTAAAAAATGTTGACTTCAAGCCCAGAATTTCCCCAGGAAGGCTTTATGGTGAGACTATTCTTAGCTATGCTCCTAGCAGGTACATCCCTACCCAACCATTTAATGGCTCCCAGTCCCCAACAAACACACCCTGCAGAGCTAGCAGGTGGATAGCCACCATAACCCAGGGCGGTCAACTTGATGCTGACATGAGAGCTCACAACACTCCCCCCCCCCATGCAATATAAGCACTGAGCCCCAAGATCAGCCTGTACACCCACTTTGTTCTTGGTCCATGGCCATCTTCACATTGGTTATGGCCTTGGCAAAGCCCTGTCCTGAAGTGCAGTATCAAGTGAGCCAGGAAGCTTGCAAGCTTTACCACCCAGCTTTTACCATAGAGACAGCTGGAAACTACACAGGGAAAGAAAGAAAATCCAGTACCATGATTTGCTGGGTGAACAAGAATGCTTAAGGATCACTGCTCCTCCAGAGGGGAAGTGGAGCTTCAGGTGTTTCACAGGAGGCCAGCAGAGCCCCTCCAGCTTGAAGCCTACTCCCACCAGGCCCTGAGGCCCTCAGCCACCTTGTTGAGACTAATATCCCAAGCAACAGGTGTAGAATTCTAGTCTTCTACTCCAGTGGGAGACCTCAAACTAGCAGTACAGTGGGGGTAGGGAGAGGAGGGGAGTGCTGCAAACAGGGAATCCTTGGCCTCAAGTCACCCCCTCAACCTGGACTTGGGCCAATACCAAGTCCTAGGAAGAAGGGCCACAGCAACCTTTCAGGTGATCAGCTCGACTTCATGCAGGGGTGGAGGGCAGCTCAAGGTTCGGAGCACTCTACATCTGTCACCTTTGGTGGCGCAAGCCCTGGTGCCGGTCTGTTCATCCGAACAGGATGTCCCAAAGAGACCTCAGCTACTAGGTGAACTCCCGGCCCGACCCCCGACCCGAGGAGGCAAGGAGGTCCCCAGAAGCCCTCCTCTCCGCAGGCACGCACTGTATGAGGTGGATAATTGCAAAAGAATACTTCAGTGGGAGTTTTGCCCAAGGTAACAAGCACGCAACTCCCCGAGGGCATTCCATGTGCGCCCCAGAAAAGCGCCGAGTGGCCGGTCTGGGATAGCAGCGCAGAGGTCTCCCGGGGACTCTCGCCCGCCACCCTTTCACAGCTGACCCACTGAGTGCTCCCCTGGAGTCCTCCCGGAGCCGCCCTCGCTCGCCTGACGGGACGGGAGGAAGGGGGGGGGGAGGGCGGGGAGGGAACAGGAAAGAAGAGATTGAGGGGGAAGTTTCAAGGGGTGTGCCCGGGAGCGGGGAGGATTCTCGTGAGTCAGCCGAGCTGCTCGAGTGTGACTTCATTGCTTCCCGAGAAGAGGCGCCCGGGGCAGGAGGCCGCTCAGAGTGCAACAGCAGGAGTAGAAGGTCGGAGTCCCTGGCCCCCTGCGCGGGGCAGGACACGGGACAGAGCTCGGGGCTGGCCAGGTTGCTTGGGGCTGGGGCGGCGAAGGAGGCCGCGCGCGGGCCAGGAAAGCTCAGGGCAGAGTAGCCGACCTCTCCTCTTCTCTTCTTCCTCCCGCTGGGACGCCAGTTCCCGCCGCCCGAGACGCCGCGCGGCGCGCGTTCCGCCTGCAGGTGGCGCTGCAGAGGCGCCCTGGGCGCACTGCTGGGGGTTGGGGGTGGAGCTCTGCCCCAGCGGAGAATCTGGGGTTTGGAAGGCGCGCGTGCCCAGAAGGGGCGGGGGCGGGGGGGGGGGGGGAGCGAGGGAAAGGCGGGAGGGGCCGCCAGAACCTCCACGCCGCTTCCCGCCCCGCTCTCCCACCCGAGTGGCGGGAGAGGCAGATTTGACCTGCTGCGGTAGCGCCACAGCGTGGGGCTGGCTCCTGCGTGCTTCTTAATAATCCCTTGGGCCACTTCCCGGGCCCCGCAGAGCTTCGGGCGGCTCACCTTCAGCAAAGGGATTGTGGTTTAGGGGCCGGCTTTCCTCTCCGGGGATGGCGCTCTTGACCCGCGGGCAGTAGAATGGAAACTTTGAGTCGCGTCTCGCGCGTTGGGGGTGGGTTTCCCTGAACAGCCACTCTCTAGCTTGGCTCCCCTGAGACCCAGAATGCTTCGCCTGCACAGGGATAGACCCGGGCTAGGGTTGGGGCGCAATCTGGGACCTGGGCTCAGCCTAGGTGAGGGGCAGGAGCTGAGCTTTGGGCTGGTTGTAGGGCGACGGTTAGGGATTCTGCGCTCCACAATCCGGTTTTTGGCAGCTGTATAAGAAACAAACAAACAAACAAACAAACAAAAAACTAAGAGGCCCATCTGGGGCTCAAACTTGCAACCTTATTTTCAGGAGATAAAGCCCTGTATTCTACTTTCTTGCAAGGCCCTGAGCTCTAGAAGTCATGATGCTGCTAACCTTCCCATGTTGGTTCATGGTTATGTGGTGGCTCTTTAGTTAACATATTGAGAGTATCAAAGCACAAAAATAACCTGTGGCCAGACACCTTTAGGCTGACAAAAAAAAAAAAAAAAAAAAGCTGTTGGGGGCTCCAGCCTCATCCTTTCCAGAGGCTCCAGTGGCTATTCCCATGATACAACTTTACATATAACTATATGGCTACATTGTGTCTCCCGTGCGTGAGCATAAAAGCTATGCTCCGGGGGGGCTAGTGTTTTGGGGGGGCCTCTTCTCCTCTATCAGTCAGTCCAGCTCCCCTGCTTTCAGGATGTCCAAAGCCATCTGAGAAAGTTATCCTTAGGATTTTCCATAAAGAAGAGGAAAGGGGTTTAAAAGAAAAAAAAAAAAAAAAAAAACAACGAAGGATCCTAAACGTTTCACTGTGTTTCACTGTGTGCCAGGAGAAATACCGTCTGTCTCCCGCCCAGACCTCAGAGCCCGGGCCTCCTTCCTACAGGGCGGTGCCCAGCTATTCCTGGAAACCCCCTCCTTTCTACTAACCCCTTCCCCAAGGTGTCTCCTCCCAGAGCACGACCTAGGAAAAGTATCCTACTGTCAAACCTGATGTCTCCGTCCTCTTTCTGTCCCTAACCTGACCTGCCACAGTCCTCAGCCTCCCCTTTTTCCCTTGATGCCTTCGTGCTGGCTTCTCCTCCCAGAACAGGGCCCGAGCTGTGACCTCTCCCTCAAGCCTGGCTCTGCGCCCCACTAGGTGACTGGGAGAGGATCTGATATACTAATTAGTGTTAATGTGATAATGGGAGTTAATGGGGTCACGTGGTAACCACAGGCCAATTTCTAGCCCAGCCTCACTGCCTCAACCCCAAGTCGAGGCAGTGGGGATGGGAATTTCAGGCTGACTAATCTCCACAGCCCGCTGGAGGGGGCGGGGGAATGGGAGGAACCGAAGCCCCAGGACGATCCCAGAGTGCTGGTGCCTCGGTTTCAGTTTCATCCTTGGCTGACACTTTCCTCCGACGAGTGGAATTGCTTTGGTTTTCCTCCAGCCCCTCTCCCCTCCCTGGCTACCCCCCTTTTGGATTGCTAGCTTCCCTCGGCCAGCCCTTCACTTCGTGAGGGGAGAGATGGGAAGATAATTTGGCAGTGACGAAGAAAAAAATGTACACGTAGACACCCTCAGACGCACAGGCTCACATACCATGCTGCCTTGCAGACACACACACATGCGCATGCCCTCCACAAACACACTCGCACGCATGAGGGGACTCGCTACTCACATCTGGGAGTCAAGCTCACACGCATGCACACACAAACACACATACACACACACAACCCTCCTCCCCGCCATGGTTACACCCTCACTCACATCTGAGACACCCTCAGGGACACACACAAGGCCCTACACAGAGGCCCATCCCACACACAGACCCACACACACACTCTCACACACAAACCAGCAGCAGCAGCCGAGCTGGATGCCTTCCTCAAAAGAGGGCTGGAAAGTTTGTTTGCTGCCAGCAAAGGGGCCTAGACATTCCGTGAAATGACTCATACTGCACCTTTACAGACATTAAATGTTGTATTTTTCTGGATGAAACAACAACCCTCGACCCCTGTTGTGATGGCAGAGTGGGGAAACTGAGTGGCTGTACTCCTTTTGGGTCTCTGTCTAGTGCACATCTCTGGCTTGTCCTTGCCTCCCCGTGGGATGGGGCAATCCTGAAAGAGCAGAATCATCTACCTCCTGACACAGACCTCAGCCCAGCACCGCGCCTTGGCAGGATGTGAAGTGGGTGAAAGTCAGGCTAACAAGCCCCCCTCACAGTCTTTCCCCACTACTCCATCCCCAGACTCGAGGATCTGGAGTCAGGCCTGGTACCCCCACACTGGTGACCCAGCCTGAGCCCTTCCTGATCTCTCCTTTCATTCCAGCACCCCTCCGCACCTCTCCTGGGTCTGTCCTTACTGCCACCTCTGAACACAACTCCAGGGGGTGCCATTCACCGTGTAGGTACGTAGCGCCCCATGCAATGTGACTGGAGCCTCCTCCACTGCCCTGAGCCTCCTCTCCACCTCTCCACCTGAGAAGGGAACACCTAGCTTGGTGGCTTCATGCTCCCTGTCCCCCAGCACATTCAAGGGGCCCCAGAAATCACTTGGCACCTCCTCCAGGAAGACCTCTATATGTCGACATCTCTCTGCCCCCCCCATCCCAATCTCTGCCCCCAAACAGCAGCCCCTTGGGCCAAGGCCCCCTTAGACCCACTCGTTTTTTTCCTGCAGGCCATGAGGGGAGGTGCCTTTGGGGTGTTGTTGGGCATCTGCGCAGGGCCGCAGAGCACAGTGAGGCTGCCAGCCACACAAGATGACACATCAGAGGTTGAGGAGTTAACTCTAGTTCCACTGGATCGTGGCCTCAACACTCTGCATGCTGCGCTGCCTCTGATAGGTGCCCCAGAGTAGGCGCCTGCCCTTGGCCCTGGTCCCAGGGACTTTTCCATGGCTCCAAGATAGGGGCTAAGGACCAGTAGGATTAGACTTCAGCGGACTTGCTCTCATTTGCTGAACTCTGCTTGAAGCCACTTCTTCCTTCTTTTTGGCAAATGAACCAAAGGATTGAGTCTCTCCTCCTCCTCCCACCTCAGAAAGCTCCCACCAACCCAGAGGCCTGGCCTGAAGGGCACTAAATCTGTTTCCCAAACACTAGGCCCACTCCCGGCAGTGTATATGGTGGGGAAAGCGCCTCCCAGGAGCCACTGCACTGAGTATGGACATAAGGAGCAGTGACTCAAGGCTGTAGCACTTGCTATGTGAGGCTGTCATCTCACTCCACCGGACCCTTGAACTGCTCACCAGCCCTCCAAGAGGTGAAGCCCAGAGGTCCTCTGAAGTTTTGTAGGAGATATTCTGGTGCCCGAGCCTGTCACAGCAAAGGCCTAGAGTGGAACTGTGTAACTCTCCATTTTAATGAGAGCAACTTGGGGTGGGGGGACCAAGTGGCTTTCCAAGATCCCCAGCCAAGGAAGGTGGCTGGCCAGATGAAAGTCATGATCTGAGAAGTTGTTCCCAATGAAATCTTCCCATCTGCATGCCTTTTCTTTGGCCTGGGCACACCCCCCCCCCCCTCCACCCGTAGTCTCCAGTATGGACATGGCCAAGAGACCACCATCTGGGTAAGGAGCACTTTGGTATATAACCTACCTCAAGGAATTCTTATATTGCAGCTACCCAACAATCTTTTTTGAAGTTTATTTATTTATTTTGAGAGACAGACAGAGAGAGAAGGGAGGGAGGGGCAGAGAGAGAGGGAGAGAGAATTCCAAGCAGGTTCCACACTGTCAACGCAGGCTGGATCGCACAAACTGAACTGTGAGACCATGACCTGAGCTGAAACCAAGAGTCAGGTGCTCAACCAACTGAGCCTCTCAGGCGTCCCCTGAATAATCTTTTTATTTAAAATTTTGTTTAAATGTTAGCTTCCTTCTGTTTTTTTTTTTTAAGTTTATTTATTTATTTTGAGAGAGAGAGAATGAGCATGAGCGAGGGGAGGGGCAGAGAGAGAGGGAGAAAGAGAATCCCAAGCAGACTCCACTTGGTCAGCACAGAGCCCAACGTAGGGCTCAATCTGACAAACCTTGGGATCGTGACCTGAGTCAAAACCAGCAGTTGGACACTTAATGGATGGAGCCACCCAAGACCCCCCTCCCATAATCTTTTTAGAATACTCATTATGATGGCCAGCCACAACCTGGGATGTAGAAATTGCTGTCATTTGGAGCTTTCTAGGGCCTCATCACATAAACCCGATGGAGACAAATCTGGTGTTATTGAACATATGAACAGAGGAATGATTGCTGGCTGTTCAGAAAGGATTATAGGGGGCTTCTCAGCTTTACAGGTGGGAGGATTTCTTTTAAACTATAACTTCTTTCCTGGCTTTTGAGTATGCTTCTCATTCTGAAAGTCCGATTGATGGGTGACTTTTCTAGCTTGTATCTGTGGTGGAAAGTAAGGGCCATGGATGGCTACAGTAAGTGTGGCACTGTGGTATTTTGTTCTAGCCACAGGTTTGAATAGAATTTGTTGAGGCCAAGGGGTTAAGAGGGGGGGAAGCAACCAGTCACTTTGTCTCTAAAGAACCTGGGCTATTTGCAGGAGAACATAGGCACTGCTTGAAAGAGGGGAGAAAGAGAACCTGAGAAAGTTGCCAAGGTGGGAAGGCAAGTTGAATACTGGAATGGCGAGCTGGCCCTGCACAGGCTGTGGGCAGCCAGGAGGCCCTCCACTCTTGGAAGGATCCATGTTCTGAGGCTCGAGAGGACTGAATCGGAGTTGGAGGGGTGGGGGGGGGATGGGCTGGAAGGAGAAAGACTGAGAGTGCACACTGGATGGTGCAGTCTGGGCATCCATGGGCAACTCGAGAAGGGGAATTCCTGCCAAGTCAGGGAATGAGCCACTGGCAGAGACAGCATGGCTGTCATCAGGAGTAGTGATCTCAGTCGGCTGGTCCCTCCTGGCTGGGGTTCACCCAATGGGTAAATGGAAGAGTGGGGAGCCAGGTGGGGAAGGGCTGGCAGTCTGGGGAGCAGCAAAGTCATTGGGAAGGGCAGCCTGGTTGACCTGGAGCCATGGAGCCAGGAAAGTCACTTGTGTGGCCCATGGCTCCCCAAGGCGAGGTCAGCACAAGATATTCATCAAGGGGGGGGGGGTGGGGCTTGCTTTGGCTGCAACTCCCAGATTACGGTGCTGTGGTTAGTTCCGAGTGGCTGAGGAAGGTGGGAACTTACGGGATTCCCACAAATGGGCTCCAGGTCACTGGCAGGTATTAGGACCAGTCACTGTTACTTGGTTGGCACAGTGCTTGACCTCTTTCCCAGCCCTTCCCAAGAGGAAGGCCTCTCCTCCGGCTTTGCCATGCCTTGAAGCTTCAGATTTGGTTTAAACCACAAACATTTATAGGAGGGATCTCACCATTCGTCCTCAGCAGCTTCTGGCCTGGACCGATCAGACTCTCCTGAGAGCTGGGTTAGAAAAGTGCAGTGAGGATGAGGATGATGCTGAAGGTAGCTAACATTTATTGAGGGGTTACTAGACACCAGGCACTGCCATAGACGTGGGTTATGTTATTCAGTCATCACTACAGCCTTTTGATGTAGGTTCTTATTGTCCCCAACTTAAAAATAAGGAAAGTGAAGCTCAGAGAGTTTAAGTGACTTGCCCAAAGACACATAGCTGATAAATGGTGCAGTTGGAATAGGAACTCAGGCCTGTCTGATGTTAGAGACCACTGAACTCTTAGCAAAATGGAAAGGTATGTGTGTTTGTGTCCACTGGTGAGTTTCAAAGTCAAGATAAAGGGGGTTTAGGGATAGGTGGGACCTACCACGACTTTGACCTCGAGAAGGGAGCCTCACAGACCAGAGACCAGCAGACAATGATGTGGCTCCAGGATCCGGAATCCCCCCGGGGAAAGCATGCCCACTTAGAAAAGAAAAAAAGTGGGAATCTGCTCTTGGTGCTTATTTCAGGGACTTGGCTATATAGGCAGCCAAGAGATCTCGAGGGCCAGTGCCCCAGTCCAGTCCCTAGGTTTTTCCCTGGAAACCTGTAATCTGCAGCTGCCTTCACCACCATCATCCACCACCACTCATGTCCCCAAGTCCTGTGCCAGGGACCATCCTTTCCCAAGGCTGGGGAAGCAGGCAGATGCTGGTGGTTGAGCACGTCCCTGAACTTCAGGCCCTTTGGCCACCCCTGCCCCACAGAAAGCCGTCGTCCTCTGGGGCCCCTTCAGCTTTCCTGCTTTCTGCCAAGGAACTTCAAAGGCTGAGGCTTGGGTGCACCCGTCCTCCAGACCATGTAGAGCCATAAGAAGTGACAATTTCCAGCCATTTCCCTCCTAGAGCCTCTTAGTTGTGGGACCAGATGGGGGGGTGGGGGCTTTTATGGTTGCTGAGGCAGGTCAGAGGAGAGGGTAAGGGGGAGATAGAATGGGAGCCTGGGGTACAAGTGGATGCCTCAAACAGGGCAGCTTGGCTTTGGAGAGAAGGGGAGCCTGAACTTTTCCCCAGCACCCCAGCACTGCCTGCCTTTGCACCTGCTGTGTCAGCCCTACTCTCCCTACTCAGCCCTTCGCCTGATTCATGTCTGCCTGGTCTCCCCCACCAGGAGCCCTAGGCTCGACTTCCTTAAGAAGTCCCCCAAACTCTCCAGTCACCCCAAGCGCACGATGATGCATTTGGCCCGGGATCCTGCGGTGTTTGGCATATAGCTCTCAAATTGTATCCTCTGGGCATCTCCTTGTCTCACCCACGCGCTCCTCCCGCCCTCCCGCCAGGTCCGCACACAGCAGGCGCTCAATAATCTGGAGTGCAAGCGTATGGGCCAAAGGCGTCAAGCGAGCGGTGTGTGCAGGCCGCGAGGGGCCCGAACATAAACACCCGGGGTCCCCTGAGAATAGATTTCTCTCCCGGGCATTGTGTGGGGGCCTCTCACCGGGAAGGGCCCCGACAGGGATAGGAGAGCCCCGCACCCGCCACGCGCTAGCCGACTTAGGAGCACTGGCCAAGGGAGGGGCGGGCAATACGGGCTCTGCAGGGGCCCTGCTCTCGCGGTCCCCGGGGGCGAGCGAGCCGCTAGGGGAAGGAGAGGCCGCGCGGGCCCCTGGCACGGCTCCCCCTGCCGTGCTGGCGACCGCGGCGGGCCGGGGGTGGAGGGGCGCTGTTTCCACCAAGACGCCTCGTCCCTCCCTCGCTCCCTCACCCACCCCGCCCGCCCGCGGTCCCTCCCGTCGGTCCCTCCCTCCGGCTCTTCCCTCCCTCCCGCCCTGCCTCCTCCGCGCCCGCCCCAGCCGCCGCCTGCGGGGACGTGTGTGTTTCTAGTGCAATTTCCCCTTTCGCTCGGGTGTCTCAGTACAGGTCTCCGCCGGCTCGCGCCCCCTCCCCGGGCGCCCCCGCTGCCCCCTCCCTCGGCCTGGCCCTTCCCGGCGGCCACCCAGTTCCCCCCCGCACTCCACCCCGCCCCCCGGAGTCGTTTTATCAGGGGCGCCGGCGTCTCACCTGGTATTTGCATCTCGCCCTCCAACTTGCCATTGGCGGCGCGACGTGTGGGAGAGCCCTGTGCCTCGCCCGCCCGGACCAGCCTGCCCCGGCGCCGAGGTGAGTCACGGGCGCGGGGCCGCGGGGGCAGGCGGGCAGGGAGGAAAGAGGGAGGGAAGGAGGGAGGGGGACGGTGGCCCCGGCGGCCGCGGGGACTGACCGGGCGCCGCGCTCAACTTCCACTTCTCCTTTCGCCGGCGCCGAAGTCCCGGCGCCACCGGCCCGGCTGGCTTCAGAGAGGAGAAGGCGAGCTGGAGGGGGTGGGGACCCTCCTCTGGGCCCCCGGAGCGGGGAGGGGACCATAGCGACCGATCCCAGCCCGGCGACCGAGCCCACTCGGCCTCAGGTACGTCGATGGCGCCAGTTCTTCGAGCCATCGGGAACCTGGAAAAGTTTGCCCGAGGGGGCGGGATCGGGGGCGCTGGGGCCCCTGCGTGTAGAGTTGGGGGCCCAGGGAATGGTGGGAGAGCCCTGGCGTGTTGAGTCCCGCCCTTGCCTCGCCCCACCGCGTGTGTGTTGGGGAACCCGGGCTTCTGAGCCGGGGTTAGAAACGGAATCGAATTCCCCAGTCAGGGCGGGGGGCCAGTTTTCCCGCGACCCGGGCAGCCCGGGTTCCCTGACAAGGCCGATCGAGACAGCAGCCCCCCAAAAACTCGAGGCTCGAGGGCGGGAGGTCAGACCGCACAGTGGCTAGGCTGCCAGATTGATCGGCAGCCGGCCCCTGGGGCCTCTGGGGCCAGGCGCCTTAGAGTAACACACACACACACACACACACACACACACACACACACACACACACACCTATGACTTGGATAATTGGATCGCCAAAATAGAGACCTCTTGGCAGAGACCAGAGTTTCCGTGTGAGCAAGCCGCCAGCCCTCCCGCTCCCGCGTTCCCGCTCTCCCGGTTTCTCCCGCCTCTCTGTTCCTTCCTCTTCTGCCGGCAAGGGGATTGAGCAGATACACAGCGCGGGGTGCCATACCGGCAAGCGCCTTGCTTTGGGGAACTAATGAGGCGGTAGCCGCTTTATGAATTTCTGGTCCCTCCACCGCACCATAACTCTGCTGCCCTTTCCTCATGACTGCGTGTAGGGACATGGCCTTTCTCACCAGAGTCCCCTTCTGACCCCTTGGTACCTCAGCTCAGCCAGGTTCTCCCTGGCTCCCCCCACCCAACACCCCAGCCATGGGATTTGATGGCAGTTTGAGTCCTGCCCCTCATCCCTGTACCCCAGATAGAGGCCTGTCTGGTCCTGCAGCTTCTTCTGGTTAATGTTTGACAGTTCATTGTAGCTAATCATTTTAATTAGCTCTTAAAGTGGGGAGGAACAGTTAACCTTGGACTTCTTGATTTTGGCCTGGTGGGGCCTCAAATGGGAGGAGTGCTAGGGAGGTGGGGAGGTAGGAGCGGAAGTGAGGTCACCACCCCAGGGCCTGAGCCACCACTGCTTGGCCCCAGCAGCTGGTGGGCACACCCATCGGGCACTCACCCCCTGCAAGCTGACCCCTAGCCTGAGTGCCAGGTTGGACGGGGTTGAAGGGAACAGATCTAGCTCTCCCCTTTGGGGAGACAGGACACTTTGGCACTAAAAATGCCTAGGGAACACGTATGCCCGGCAAGAATGCAAATCCCTCCACGCAGTTACATGGTTATAGCAGTTAGTTACATGGTTATAAGGTGCTTTCTCAACCATTGATTCAGTGGACCCAGAGCAGGAACAGCCTAGTGGGGGAGCTGTCTTGAGTTAAGTGAAGGACTTAACTATCTTGGAGGACTTGTGTGGGGAAGAGGCTGCCTTGCATGTGGGTTATTTCTGGGGCTGGGTTCGATTCAAAACCTGGGATGTTTGGGGGGGGGGTGGTGTTGAGCAGGCTCCATGTTGCCACCCTCACCCAGCCTCTAGCTGTGAGCCGAAGGAGTGGCTTGTTTGCAACTATGTCTGGCATTCCTCCCACTGCTACACTGTTTGCTCGGTGGTTGCTCAGGAACTGGCGCCCACCCCTGGACAAGCTGGGGGCCTGAAATCTACTCTCCCCCTGCCTAGTGCTAAGTGGTGGCTCAGTGGCTTCTGTCTTTTCTAAATTGGGATCTAAACATGAGGGTGCTGTGGTCTGTCATTCATAGGCCTGATTGATAGAATATCCAATATGTCCCAAGCCTGCAAAATTCAGGGCTTTTGTCTCTGAAGAGGCCCAGCCAGGCACAGGCTGATGGGATTGCTTTCCCAGGGAAATCCCTGCTCCTAAGCTTGGCCTTGGGCCTTGCCACTCCCTACCCCGCAGCCCCCAACTTTCTCATTTTATCTTCCATCCCTAGAGCCAGACTGTCTGGGTCTAAAACCCAGCTTTGGGGGCGCCTGGGTGGCTCTGTTGGTTAAGTGTCTGACTTTAGCTCAGGTCATGATCTCGTGGTTTTCATGAGTTAAAGCCCTTGTGTTGGGCTCTATTCTGCACTGGTGGTGCGGAGCCTGCTTGGGACTCTCTTTCTCTCTGTCCCTTCCACACTTGCTCTCTCTCTCTCTCTCTCTCTCTCTCTCTCAAAATAAGTAAATAAATTTAAAATAAATAAATAAATAAATAAATAAATAAATAAATAAATAAATAAAACCAGCTTTGTTATTTACTAGCTACGCGATCCCAATCAATTGTATGCCTCTGTTTCCTCATCTTTCAAATAAGCCCTACTTCATAAGGATGCTCTGAAGATCAAGTACATCAATACACATAAGCCGCTTATTAGAACAGCATATGGCACATAGTGAGCATGAATTAACATTATGGTGTTTTCTAATACAGTGCCTAAAACTGAGACTCCACTCAGCAAACATTTGCGGAGAGCCAGTCATGGTAGCAGGCATCAATGAAGTGGCAGTGAGGAAAATAATGGAGGTGAAGAAGACACCACCTGCCTCCCAGGATTGTGTATACCTTCTGTTGCAGGCCAGAGTTGGGATGTGGGGTGTGGGGTGTGAGAGGGAGCCAGGGAGAGTGGCTACTCATCTATATAAATACGCATAATCCAAAGCCAGCCTCGAATATCTGAGCTAGTGTGAGGAGCCAGGCGCCCCAGACTTGGAGGCTTCTCCTTGCCAGGGAACCCTGGCTGGGTTCTGGTCTGGATGCATCACCTGAATTGCCTTGGGATTTGGATGAATGATGGGGAAGGGAGACCTGCTTCCTTCATGGGCTGCAGGTGGTGAGCATTCAGTGGCCTGATTTGTTGGGTTCCAGGGCAGGATGGCATTACTTAGGGCCACCCCAAACACCCCTCTAGCTCCCTGCCATGCACCCCCCAGAGATCTCCTGCTGAACTGGGAAGGGCCTCCGGCAGCCTTCTGTCCTCAAGCTTGGGCCTGACCCCAACCTGGGCTTGGTTATCTCTCCAGGATTTCTAAGCTGCAAAGAGGTTTCTGGCTTCACTGCCAATTTATTTCCTTTGTGGTTCTCAGACTGAAAACTAGTTCTGCAGGGGAGAAAGGAAACTCATCCGAGGTACCCAGAATCCTATGGGCGCTTTCCTAGAGGTCAGAGGCTTTTCTCATCAACACCAACCCGCCTGCAAATCTCTGGCCGCTGAGCCTCACATGGTCTGTAATAGTGGCCACGCCAGTAATGCCCTATAGCTCAGGCCCCGGCGCTGGTTGCCAAGGAACTGCTGGTCGGGGTGCTCGTGAGGGTTCTGACCTCATAGGGGCTGCCGAGTTTCAATTCAACAGCCATTTATTAACACGTACTGTGTGCCCAACCTGTGCTAGGCACTGTGGAGGAGACAGCAGAGGAGGTGGTGGTGTAAAGATGACTAAGACCCTGAAATGATCAGAGGCGAGGACAAGTAGCCTGGACCGCGACTGGTCAGGTGCTAATTGTGCTCCTCAGAGCAGGGGCCAGAGGCGGCCAGAGCTCTGAGGTCGGCAGTTGGAGGAGGGAGGGAAGGCTTTGTGAGGTCCGAGGCTCAAATCCAGCTAGACCTTGAAGCGGGAGGGGTCGGCGTGGGGGAGATTTGGCTGGGCAGAAAAGGGAGAAAAGACGCCTTTCTCTGTCTCCCCTGGCTGCAGGCTGACCTTCGAAGTCTGGATAATTGTTTGGCAAATGCATGTCACATAAAAGACCAGGTCAGGGGGTGTGGGTGGCTCGGAGCAAACCCCTGATCTCCCCTCCAAGGAGAGATATAAAGTGGCCGACCCAGACTGGGAGCCCAGCGTGTACTGATAAGACACAAAGGGTAGGCAGGCTTCCTCGCCACCCAACCTGAAGGGATTTTGTTTTGAGCTACCCCACCCCCCACCAACACACACACACACACACACACACACACACACACACACACACCTGGGGAAAAGAGGGGAAGAGAGGTAGAAGGCACCAAATGCATGGGAAGATTGACACACCAGTAGTGTTCACAGCAGGCTTGGCCTGGTTGGGTCCCACCTTTCCCAGGAGTTCTGGGATTTCTCTGGAAGCCTGGAGGTTCAGGTGGAAGACAGAGATTTTCATTTCCTCAGCCAGCTTGGGAACCGAAGAGTCTAGAGAGTCCCACAGGTTTCTGCCCAGACCATGCAGACAAGGGCAAGGACTAGCCATATATTTGTTCTGCTGCTTCTGTGTCTCCCATCGCTGAGTGTAGAGAGGAACTTGGCTCTTGTTGGGTTTAACTGGAGAAAAACACCCAGACACACACATCCCCCCTCCCCCGCATCATTTTTTTCTCTCTCACTGCCCTCTTTCCCTGCCCCCTCCCCAGCACATGGCAACACCACAGGGACACACCAGAGTGCCCTGACTTCTTGGCTGGGAAATCATGTTCTAAGGTGAGTTTCTTGGCAGAGACTCCAGCCTTCTATCAGAGGAGAAGGAGGCTCAGGGAAAGGTGTTTCATGCAGGAGGGTCTGTAAGGGAAAGTACTGGAACGTTTCTTGAACCAACAAGGAGAAAGAGGCTAAGCAGCCTGCCTGGGTTGAGCAAGCTTTGCCTTAGGTTCCCACCTTCTTGATGGACCATTTTATTGTCCCAGTGCTGGTACTTCCTGCTTCTTAGTTCACCTGCCCTTCCAGAAGCTTCCTTTCTTCTTCCAGGCTAACCCAATATACTTCCAGTGAAGCGTGTTGTCTAGAAGGGGGAAGAGCACAGGCTCTCTGTGTCCATATTCCAGACCTGCCACTTACTGACATGTGAATTTGGGCTAGTCACTTAACCACTCTGGGTCCCAGTGCCCACCTGCCAGGGTTAGAATGTGGATTAAATGAGATAAGGCATGTGAAGCGCTCAGCATGGTGCCTGGCCCATAGTTCCTGCCCAATAGGATAGGTGTTAGCTGCTATTATTCCTGTGGCTGATGCTGTGCTTGTTGTCACTTACCCCTTCACACACCCTTGACTCTGCCAACTCCAGGGATCCATTGCTTCTCTGGCAGTACTGGCAGGGCCTGCCATACCCATTCCTAAAACTGAGATGGAGATTTCCCGTATCTTTCTGCTAACCCTTTGTTAGCTCTGCCATCACACTGGAGAAGGAGGGGATACGGAAGAAGACGTGTGTGTGCAACATACAGTCTTTCCATGTGGTAGGCGGTGGTGCTGTGAAGAGCAAAAAGAAAGTCTTTAGTGTCTTTATTCACATTGCCATCTTTATCTCTTTGCCACTTTCATCTTGAGTATCATTGGCTGTGGGAATAAGAGTTAAGTTAGTTCCTCTGAGAGAAGGCCTCATGTTCCATCCCTGGCAAGTATTTAGCAACCATCGGTTTGTTATTATTACCCTGCTGAGTGTTGAATTCTGGGAGCCAACTGGCCAACCGCTGCTCACTTTCTCCCTCCTTTTACTAGAATTAGATTATGCATCCATTCGGGGCTAATGCCCAGAGGCCTTGGGTTGGAGCTGGGGCACTGCCTTTGCCCAGAAGAATTCCCAGGGTGCTGAGTGCCATCTCCATTCCAGAGGCCTCCCAGAAAGTACCTTGGAGGTTCCATCTGCTATTAAGTGGATCGTGTTTGCCCAGGATAAATTAGACCACCCATGGACCACTCCTGAGCCACTTAGTGCCTTTGTCTCCACCCCTCAGGTTTAGAACTGCTAGGCCTTGGGGGATGGGAGAGTGGGCAATTAGTCTTAACCTCCCCAAATTCCTGATGACCTGATAGCAAGGAGGTACTTAGACATAGATTTAGGAGATAATCAGTCTTTTTTCCCATGTTGCCCCCAGAGGATAAAACAGGCTAGTTCAGCTGTGTTGATTCTGTGAGAATCCATGCCCAGAAAACACCTGTCTGTTACATTAGGTGACCAGTTTCTTGGCGCCACTCTGATCCAAAAAAAAAAAAAAAAAAAAAAAACAAACAAACCAAAAAAACAAAAAACAAACCCGGGGCGCCTGGGTGGCTCAGTGGGTTAAGCCTCTGACTTCAGCTCAGGTCATGATCTCACGGTCGGGCTCTGTGCTGACAGCTCAGAGCCTGGAGCCTGCTTTGGATTCTGTGTCTTCCTCTCTCTCTCTCTCTCTCTGCCCCTACCCCTGCTCATGCTCTGTCTCTTTCTCTCTCAAAAATAAATAAATGTTAAAAAAAAAAATAACCCAACCACAGCAGACCCAGCCCCCTGCTCTGAAGGATCTAAACCCAATTCTAGAACTTTAGTAATACACATGCACTTAGCCCCATAGTGGGCTATTTGCATATTGTAATATGGTTGCCATTGTAATGATGATTAGCACTTCTATCGTTACATCATTATCCTTTTTTTTTTTTTTTTTTTTTTTAGTGATTAAAGAGCAATTCAAGACTATGTAGGAGTAAAAGACTTTAGTCTCCCAGCAAGTTTGGTAATTACAATACAATATTGTTACCTATATTCACTATACTGTGCATTAGAGCTCCAGGGCTTATTTATGACTCATTGTAACAGTTTGCATCTTCTAGAGTTCTATATAAATGGAATCATGTAGCATGTTCTCTCCTTTTGTATGGCTTCTTTCAGTCAGCATGTCCATGTTGTTATATACATAAGTATTTCATTCCTTTTTATTGCTAAATAACATCACATTGTATGGACATATGATACATCGTTTATCTATTCATTGGTCAACAGACGTTTGGTGGCTTCCCTCCCTCCCCACTCCTCGTGTTGGGCTATTACAAACAAAGCTGCTATGAACATCTGTGTACAAATCTTTGTATAGCTATATATATGTCCTTTTCTCTTGGTTGAATACCTAGGACTGGAATGGCTAGATCATGCAATAGTTGTAGGTTCAACTTCTTAAGAAACTGTCTAACTGTTTTCCAAAGTGGTTGCACCATTTTATACGCCCACCAGCAGTGTATGAGTTCTGGTTGCTCCGCACCCTCACCAACACTTGGCGAGTCTTTTTAATTTTAGCCATTCTAATAGATGTGCAGTGGTATCTCATTGTGGTTTTAATTTGTATTTCCCTAATGATGGATGAGGTTGAACATCTTTTTATATACTTATGTGTCACCAATATATCTTCTTTGGTGACGTATCTGTTTGAATCTTTTGCCCGTTTGAAAATTGATTTGTTTTTCGTGTTAGAGTTTTGACAGTTCTGTATACATTCTAGATACAAGACCTTTATCAGATGATGCATGCTTAGTAAAGATTCCCACCCCACCCCACCCCCCCAGTCCCTGGCTTGCCTTTTCATTCTCTTCACAGCGTCTTTTGAAGAGCAGAAGTTTTTTCTTTTTAATTTTTATAAAATCTTTTTAATGTTTATTTACTTTTGAAGGAGAGAGATACAGAGTGTGAGCAGGGAGGGGCAGAGAGAGAGAGAGAGAGAGAAGGAGGCACAGAATCCAAAGCAGACTCCAGGCTCCAAGCTATCAGCACAGAGCCCGACATGGGTCTTGAACTCACAAACTGCAAGATCATGACCTGAGCCGAAGTCAGACGCTTAACCGACTGAGCCACCCACACTCCCCAAGAGCAGAAGGTTTTAATATCGATGAAGTCCTACTAATCAATTTTTATTTTTATGGATCATGCTATTGTTGTTGTATCTAAGAACTCTTCACCTAGCTGTAGGTCACATATTTTGTCTTATGTTTTCTTCTATAAGTTTTATAGTTTTAGGTTTTACATTTTGGTCTTTCGATCCATTTTGAGTGAATTTTTCTATGTGGCAAGAGGTTTGAATCCAAATTTATTTTTTCTCTTTTTACATATAGATATCCAATCACTCTAGTACCATTTGTTGAAAAAGCTATTGTTAGGCTACTGCAGCTGTCATTATATATGTAGGCTTATTTCTGGACTCTGTATTCTGTTCCACTGATTGATCTATTTATTTATCTTTACACCAATGCCAATTTTTTTATTAATTTAACTTTGTAATCATTTTTGACATCACGTAGTGTTAGCCGTCCAACTTTGTTCTTTTTCGAAGTTGTGTTTGCTTATTTTAATTATTTTGCAATTCCACATGAAGTTTAGAATGAGATTGTCAATATCGTTTTCTTTTAACACTTGAATTTACCCTATTTGCAGTAATTATTATAACAGATATGTTTGGTTGTGCTTTTGCGATCTTGTTTTATAACCATGGATGACCCTGATGTAACTGTCATTTAGAAGATGCTTAGGGGTGCCTGGGTGGCTCAGTTGGTTAAGTGTACAACTCTTGATTTCGGCTCAGGTCATGATCTCGTGGCTTGTGAGTTCGAGGCCCATGTTGGGCTCTGCACTGACAGTGCAGAGCCTGCTTGGGATTGTCTCTCTCTGCCCCTCCCTCTCTCTCTCCCTGTCTCCCTCTCAAAATAAGTCAATAAATTAAAAAAAAAAAGAAGATGCTTGATCTTTTCATTGATATTCTTCAACTAAAGAGTTCCAAAGTTCACAAACTTATGTATTTGCAAAATAGGACTATTTATTATTTGCCCTTCTTTACAAACCATTTTTGGTGACTGGGCCCATGATTATCTGCTCCATACATCATTTTGTAGATGCCAATCATATCCCTTCTCAACCTTTTCTGTCTGGACAACATAAGGCCTCTTCTAAAAAAAAACTTGTCGGGGGCGCCTGGGTGGCGCAGTCGGTTAAGCGTCCGACTTCAGCCAGGTTACGATCTCGCGGTCCGTGAGTTCGAGCCCCGCGTCGGGCTCTGGGCGATGGCTCAGAGCCTGGAGCCTGTTTCCAATTCTGTGTCTCCCTCTCTCTCTGCCCCTCCCCCGTTCATGCTCTCTCTCTGTCCCAAAAATAAATAAACGTTGAAAAGTATTTAAAAAAAAAAAAAAAACTTGTCTTCGGGGCATGTGGATGGCTCAGTTGGTTAAGCATCCAACTTCAGCTTAGGTCATGATCTCACAGTTCGTGAGTTCAAGCCCCACATTGGGCTTGCTGCTGTCAGCAAGAGCCTGCTTCAGATCCTCTGTCCCCTTCTCTCTCTGCCCCTCACCATCCTCTCTCTCAAAAATAAATAAACATTTTTTAAGAAAAGCTTGTCTTGGGGCGCCTGGGTGGCTCAGTCAGTTGAGCATCCGACTTTGGCTCCAGTCATGATCTCATGGTTTGTGAGTTTGAGCCCCGCGTCGGGCTGTGTGCTGACAGCTCAGAGCCTGGAGCCTGCTTCGGATTCTGCGTCTCCATCTTTCTCTGCCCCTCCCCTGCTCGCACTCTGTTTCTCTTTCTCTCTCAAAAATAAATAAGCATTAAAAATATTACAAAAAAAAACCCCTGTTTAAAAAAAAAAAAAAAAACAACACAGAAAAGCTTGTCTTCATATAGTTATCCTCACTCCCTGTTCTTCTGAATCATTTTAGGTCTTAGACCTGATCCAGAATCATGAAATCTTTCCAGAGGGTCCAGTGATCAGATCAGCACCCAATATGCCCAGGGTGGAAACACTGTGGTTTTGTACAAAGAGAGAATGCTTTGGTGATGATCTGATTGATCACCAACCGCCTTCTTGATGCAGCTTGGAATAAATGACTCTAGCTAGCGTGTTTCCCTAAACAGACTCATGGAGCAAGAGGGGACAAGTAATGTTTGAGACTGGAGACCTTTGTCCCCCAACTCTATTCCTAATGCCACCCATAGATCGTGGCTCTCAGATCAGTCAGGACCCGGGATCTCTATTTTAGAGATCTCACTTGAAGAGACTTCACATGAACTTAATTCACGAATGCCCAGGCCTGTGCTAGAATCAGGAGAAGATGAGCTAGGCCTTGGTTCCATGGATTTGACTGCCTATTCGGGAAACAAGATACACACATGAAATAATTAAAGAGTAGTTCAAGCCTGTGTGGCGTTAAGAGCTCCTGTGGTCGAATTTGGGCTAGCATCTAGAAAAGGGGGCTCCATAGGTGTGCAGTCTAGTTATCAGGGTATCAACAGCTCCATGTGTTTGGGGAGCTTGGATGGGACCTTGCTGGATGGGCATTATTTGATTAACCAAAACAGAGCAGCAAGGGCATGGCAAGCCTGAGAAACTCCGTGAATGAGCCTGGAATGTTCCCTCAGGGGACCATGAGGAGACCACTGGGCTTGAAGCCCAGGCTTGAGTTGGGAAATCATGGGAAACAAGGCTGAGTAGGTAGGGTGGAGTCAGACTGTGAAGGACCTTTGGAAACCAAGCAGATGAGTTTGGACTGTGAAGCTTTGTGGAGTACAGCTGGTATGGCCACAGCCATTGATCTAAATGTGTGCCCTGGAGTAGGAGTTGGTGCTGGCTCAAAGGCTGAGGGAGGAGCTAGGCAGAGGCAGAGCCGTGACTAGGACTTACTCTTCCTCAGTCCCAGTCAAGTGGGCTTTCTGTTGCACCAGGCCTGGTTGTTAGTCTTTCTAAGGCTTTCGCATCCACTCTATACAGCTTCCTCACATGGACCACAGGTGGGGGGAGTAGATGGTGAAGGCCGGATTGCTCCACGGCTAATGGTGTGAGAGGAGGCAGCGCCATCAAGAAATACCTGCCTGGGGGCGCCTGGGTGGCGCAGTCGGTTAAGCGTCCGACTTCAGCCAGGTCACGATCTTGCGGTCCGTGAGTTCGAGCCCCGCGTCAGGCTCTGGGCTGATGGCTCAGAGCCTGCAGCCTGTTTCGGATTCTGTGTCTCCCTCTCTCTCTGCCCCTCCCCCGTTCATGCTCTGTCTCTCTCTGTCCCAAAAATAAATAAACGTTGAAAAAAAAAAATTTTTAAAAAGAAATACCTGCCTGGCTCCCCTGCCCCCACTATTGCCCCAGAGCCACTCTTTAGGTTAGGGTAGGGTAACTCCAGATGGCCTTTTAAAGGGAAATGTGTTAAGGAGAGAGGTGACACATTAACCTAATGTCACCCATTAACACATTGACACGAAATAGTTTGTGATTTTTCAGAGTGGTGGGGAAGTCATTCCTGGGGAGATGGGATGGTGGTTTATGGAGTCTTGACTGCTACCATGGTCAGTCAGAAGAGTGCTGGGCAGCATGAGATCTATAGTGCAGAGCAGGGTAGGAGGCCCAAGTCTGTGAGAGCCACATGACTTGACATGCCTGTGGTTACATAGTCCATTAATGGCAAAATTGCCTTAGCAGAGTCTTTCCAAACTTTCCCACCCAAGCGGCCCAAACTATTGAATTCTATCCCAGGGGCCTAGAAGGACACAGTCGCATAAATCTCTTTGAAGTATGGCATTTTATCTTAAGTGAGAATGTTGCAATCTACTGCCTAAATCTATTTTTTTACTGTTTATTTATTTACTTTTGAGAGAGAGAGAGAGAGCAAATGAGGGAGAGGCAGAGAGAGCGGTAGAGAGAAAATCCCAAGCGGGCTCTGCGCTTAGTGCAGAGCCAGACACGGGGTTCGAACTGATGAACTGTGAGATCATGACCTGAGCCGAAACCAGGAGTCAGACGCTTAACCCACTGAACCACCCAGGTGCCCCTGCCTAAGTATATTTTAATAGATTTATCAGCAAACAACATGAAAGCTCCTGAAAGATGAGCTGGGTTTGGACTGTGGCTTTGATTCTTACTGTGGGGCTTGGTCAGCTTTACCAAGCAGGCTGTGTCCCTGTGAGACCTGCTTATGGACAGGTCAGAACTTGAACTTTCAGGATCTTAGCCCAAAGTTCTGGAAGGCATATCCATCACCTGCAGCTTGTTCATTTGCCTGCTGTCCCCATCCCTGTCCCCCTCCTTGGTTCAAACTTATTTGATGGAAGAATCTAAGCCCTTATGTTCCCAGGGAAAGCTGTTGGGCTTACTCAGTGCTTAGTTAGCCCTGGCCTTATCTTAGCCTTTAGTGGGTGAGCAGATCCCAGGGTAGGATGGAGACAGTGTGGGCCTTATGAAACTCTGATGTCAGCATGGATTGGCTAAGGCCATACCTACAGATTCCCCAGCCTTCCTTCCTCCACCGGGTTCAGCCTGTGACCCCTCATTCTGTCCCACCTTTAGCTTGGAGTGTTTACAGTTCTCCTCAGTTAGAAAAAAGAAAACATGCGGGTACTCTCAGAGCCTGGTGTTGTCCGTGCTCATCTCTTCTTTGTGGAGAACAGAAGAGCCGTCAAGGCCTCCAGGCCAAAGTTGTCCTTCTCAGTGACCCAAGCACCTCATTCCTGTCCCCATAGCCTGCAGATAGAGATGATGACAATATACAAAGAATGCTTGCCCTCCCCCAGCTTGGGCAAGGTGGATAAAGCACTATGAATATTCAGGTTTCACTCTGGCAGGCAGCAAGACTTCATCCACACCCCCTGCCTGCCAGGGGTGTAAGGGGGTTCCAGACTCGTGTGCCTGCAATGGCGAAACCACGGGCAGGTAGGGCCCTGGGCAGACTGTCTGGGCTGGGTGGGGCGGGGCAGCCGACTGGGTGAGGCACAGATTCCCCAGGCTGATAAGACAGCCTGTAAACACCCAGCAAGGGGAGGGGGCAGAGGGCAGGCGACCAGATGGCAGGAGAAGGGGGGAACCGGAGCCCAGGCCTAGCTGCAGGAAGTGGGGTTTGATGTGGAAACATACTGTCCAGCAGGGGCTAGACCATCAGCAATCACTCCCTCCACCAAGGAGGCAAGCTCAGCACAAGGTGGGGCTGCCTGGGCACCAGGCCAAGAACCTGGTGCCTGATATCTCCAAAGGACATGATCATTGGGTCTCTAGGATGGCTTATTCTCCCACCTAACACTGCTGGTGGGGGGAAATCAGGACCAAGCTACCCACCTCCCATGCAGAAACTCAGCAGTGGAATTGTCTGAGACAATCTGACTCTCACAGGAACGTCTTGGTCATCACTATCAGTGAAGGGCATCACTTGGAACACCTAATTGTGTCCAAGACCTCCTGCAGCTCTTGGAGAAGAAGCACATATCTGACACGCTATTCTGTTGCATCTTGCAGTACTTTATAATTAGAACCTCAGAGGGTAACGGGCGCCTGGGTAGCTCAGTCAGTTAAGCGTCTGACTTCAGCTCAGGTCATGATCTCGCGGTCTGTGAGTTCGAGCCCCGCCTTGGGCTCTGTGCTGACAGCTCGGAGCCTGGAGCCTGCTTCAGATTCTGTGTCTCCCTCTTTTTGTCCCTCCCCACTTGCACTCTGTCTCTCTCCCTCTCTCTCTCTCAAAAATAAATAACCATTAAAAAGTTAAATAAAAAAAAAAGAACCTGAGGGTCAGAGCTGGTATAGCCTTTTGCAAGGGACCACCAAACTCACTCACTTCACTTCACAGATGGGGACAGTGGGGTCCAGAGAGCGGCAGGCACTTGGTGATGCTCATGGCAGACCTAAATGAAAGTCCCTGGCCTACAGCATTTTCTACTGCCTACCTTATTGCTTAAGGTCCAGCCACCAGCCCTCCTGCATGAGGCTGGCCCAGCTTTGCACAGTCACTGAACCTCAGCATTTATCCTTGCTTAGGGTTGTGAGGACTCTGATAGAAGGCAAGAGCCTCAAAATCAGAAATCAGAAGACCTGGAGTCTGGCCTGAGCTGCTCTGGCAACTTGCACATGGTCTTGAGTGAACTGCTGCCCCTCTCTGGGCCTCATTTTTGTTTGCTTGTTTGTTTTAAATAACAGTTTAATTTGATTTAGTTCAATGCCATACAGTTCACTCAATTATACACTCAAAGTATACAGTTCGGTGGCTTTTGGTATACTCACAGGGTTGTATCCATCACCACAATCCATTATAGAAGATTTTCATCATAAAGAGACTCTATACCCATTAGCAATCACTTCCCATTTGCTGCCAACCTCTGGGCCTCAGTTATGGAGAGATATTTGTTATAGATGTATTTTTTTTATTTTTTTAACGTTTATTTATTTTTGAGACAGAGAGAGACAGAGCATGAACAGGAGAGGGTCAGAGAGAGGGAGACACAGAATCCGAAACAGGCTCCAGGCTCTGAGCTGTCAGCACAGAGCCCGACGTGGGGCTCGAACTCACGGACCGTGAGATCATGACCTGAGCCGAAGTCGGCCGCCCAACCGACTGAGCCACCCAGGCGCCCCTGTTATAGATGTATTTTGGGGAGAAAAACCCAGCAATATTATTTAGGGATATGGGCTAACCCAGCTTACTGGGAACTTAGAGATGAAGAGACCGTACCAGGTGCACCTGGGTGGCTCAGTTGGTGGAGCATCTGACCCTTGATTTCGGCTCAGGGTATGATCCCAGGGTTATGGGATTGAGCCCTGCATCGGGCTCAGGGCTGACGGCCCAGAGCCTGCTTGGGAGTCTCTGTTTCCCTCTCTTTCTCTGCCCCTCCCCTGCTCATGTGTGTGTGAGTGCGCACACACACACACACACACACACACAACACACATACTCTCTCTCTTTTTCTCTTTCTGTCTGTCTCTCTCTCTCTCAAATAAAATTAAAAAAAAAAAAATGAACAGACCCTACCATAGAAAAGAATAGGGTGGGCCTGGTGTTAAGTCCCTGGCCATGGGCCTGCCGTCTATGAGGTACTCAGGATTGACTTCCCATAAATGTTTGAATAAACATGTGAATGAATCAACACCCTGAGATAAGAACCCAGACTTACATTATGTGTAAGCTGAGAGCAAGTGTATATTTATGGGGCAGGGACCATGACATGATCACTCCAGGTCTGGATCCAGGAACTCTCTGACAACAGTAGGCCCTTTGAGGTACAGGAATAGAGACAGCCTCCTTCATCAACAGAGCTGGAAGCCTCCTATTCCATGTACCCTTCCTCCATATCTGGCCACAGGAGCTCAAGTTGTAACTATTTTGGTGCAGACTTGGCCCAGAAAGTTAGAATTCACTTATTAGATGGAGCTTTGCTTCAGATTGAGACCCTGAGGGGGACAGACCTGGGAAGCTTTTGTTGAAGGGGCATCACAGAGGTTCTGAACATTCAAAGTTGGGTGTTGTGAGCAAACCTTGGGCTAGGGATCTGAGCAAATGATCACCAGCATGGGACAGTGGGAAAGGCACAGGCTTTGAGATCAAGGGCACACAGGCCTGGGTTTGAGTTCTGCCTCTCTTCTTCTTTTTTATTTATTTTTTATTTTTTTTTAACATTTATTCATTTTTGAGAGAGAGAGAGAGAGAGAGACAGAGCATGAGCGGGGGAGGGGCAGAGAGAGAGGGAGACACAGAATCCGAGGCAGGCTCCAGGCTCTGAGCTGTCAGCACAGAGCCCGACCCAGGGCTTGAACTCACGGACTGTGAGATCATGACCTGAGCCGAAGTCAGACGCTTAACCGACTGAGCCACCCAGGCGCCCCTTCTTTTCTTTTCTTTTTTTAATCTGCTTTGGAAAATCACTTTATTTTGTTTAGAGGTATGAGCAGATATCTAGTCTCAGAATTTCTGGAGTTGCTTTTTGCTGGCAGCCTTGCTGACCTTAAGCATTTGAAGCGCTCAGTCTTACTCAAGGGCTGGCAGCCACCCACTGTGACACTGTTACCAATCTGGAGGTCCCTGAAATGGGATAGGTGTACAGACATGTTATTGTGGCATTTCTCGAAGCAGTTGTATTTTCAGATGTAGTGGAAGTAGTCTTGGTGGATGACAGTGGTCTTCTGCGTCTTCATCTTGGTCACCACACCAGATACAATCTGCCCTCAGAGACATTACCAGTGAAGGGTAACTTCTTGTCCGTATAGGTGCCCTTAAAGGCCTTGAGCGTCTTGAAACCCAGACCAATGTGTTTGTCATATTGTGGGAGCTTCTTTTTTCCAGAGTCTCCAAGCAGGACCCTCTTCCTATTTTGAAAGATGGTCAGCTGCTTTTGATAGGCACTCTCTGTCTGAATGTCCGCCATCATCCCTGCTGCCTGAAAAAAGGTCTGCCTCCATTTTTGATGGGAAGTGTGACTTTGGTCATGTTACCTAGTCCTTTCTGAGCCTCACTTTTGCTGTTTTTAAAACTGAACTATTAAGGGACACTGGGGTGGCTCAGTGAGTTAAGCGTCTGACTTCGGCTCAGGTCATGGTTCTGCGGTTGGTGAGTTCAGCCCTGTGCTGGGCTCAGAACTGACAATGTGGAGTCTGCTTGGGATTCTCTTTCCCCTGCCCCCACCCCTCTCTCAGCTCCTCCCCCACTTGCACACATGCTCACGCTTTCTCTCTCAAAATAAATTAAAAAAAATAAAACTATTAAAATACTATTATTACCAAAAGAGAGTTCACTAAAACAATGTTAAGAGAGTGTAGTAGTTGGAAATCAACCTAGGTTCAAACCCCAGCTCTGCCACTGACTAGCTACATTGTAAGGATGTTGTTAAGAATGAAAGGAGATAGGTTATGTAAAGTGCCTGGCACAACACCAACCCTACAGCTCGTACCCAATAAATGTAAATCCCTGCCACCTTCCCTACGCTCCACCCTGTCACCCTGTAAGTTTTACTGTTTGGCCCCTTTCCCCAGATGCAGACGGAACAACTTCAAGTGATATCAGAGGGCAAAAAAGAAAATCTTACCCACGTTTAAACAAGTACCACACCCCTCTGCTCCTCCCGCAACGGGCCCATGGTGAGACCACAGTGGCCACACCCGCCATCCCAGCCGGCGATAGTTCAGATCTGTGCCAGCCCCGCAAGCATTTGCCCTGAGTTGGCATTGCTCTCAAGTGCTTCCACCCCCTCCTTCCAGTCTAGATGTGCTTTCCAAACACGTGCCACCAGCTTTGAGTTGGGCTTGTAACCAAGCCCTGGCCCTGGGTTTGCACTGCAGACGTAGGGAGGGGCTGGCAGAAGCCCAGGTGCTCATCCAGATGTTGTCTCCAAGGCTTCCTTGGCGTCCCCCATACCAGCTGTGCAGCAGTGCTCGCTCCAAATTCTGGGGGTGGAGAAGCAAGTTTGTGTGGGGCCCTATCACTGGGGCACTGGGGCCTATTTGCCCTGGGGTGTGTGGAGGGTGAGGGAAAAGAGAGACTTTGTTCTCTTGACAGGCGGCCTGGCTGGGCAGGGATCTTGGCCAAAGTCGCAAGAGCTGAGAAAAAAATCTCAGAACTGAGAGAGGTGTCAAGACCATCTTCCCATCCATTTTTTGTCAGCTCACCCAGTACCATCACGTGTAGGAGTCCCCTTAACTTCTCTCACCTCGGACCTCATGGAACAATATTAACATGGGGGGACCAAAGTGATTGTATCTATCCACTATGAGCCCCCCATCCCAGGCGTCAAGGCTTCTAGAACCATCATCACGTACTTCTAACCTGTCCCCAGGAGCACTGGCAACTGGGCAGAGGTCCAGGGCCTCAGGCTTCCACTGCTTCTCTGACCCACTGCTTTGGAAGGGCCTGGCAGAGCTGGTCACATGCCTGCAGGATACCTCACAGGCACATCACCCCAGTTCTGGAAGCCCCACCTTGCAAGGGCAACTGGGAGGTATTTACAAGTGGAAGTCACCGCAGCAAATCGGTAGCAGATATGGGGCGCCTGGGTGGCTCAGTTGGTTTAGCATCCAACTCTTAATTCAGCTCAGGTCGTGATCTCACAGATCATGAGATCAAGCCCTGCATCAGGCTCTGTGCTGACAATGCGGAGCCTGCTTGGAATTCTCTCTCTCCCTCTCTCAGCCTCTCTCTCTCTCTCAAAATAAATAAACTTAAAAAAAAAGAAAAAAACAAAGTCAGTAGCAGGTATGGAATGTGATAGCTTCCTGTTCTATCACCCAGAAAATGCTGCTACGCTTGGCCCACATGTTACTGTACTTTGCTCTCCATTGTTGTCTCTGTCCACTGGTGCTAGGGACAAAATTATGCAAAGTTGTGAAGTGGCATTGATTTCCCTGTCACCTGCCCCTCCCAATTAACCCCTGTTGTCGGCTTGTTTTCCCCAGGCTCTTGCTTCAGCCCATCGCTCCATCCCAAGCCACCTGGGGCTGAGGATCAGCTCCAGGTGGACATTGACCTGAGCATACAGTCGGGTCTTTTATCCAATCCTCCAAGGCCTGGCTCATTCTGCACCCACCCCCTCAAGGTGATAGCTAGGTAAAGTGATAAACTCACTTCTACTCATCCACTAACCGGAGAGGGTGTGCAGAGACAGCTCCTACTCCCTCCCAGTCCCCATGCCCCCAGCTCTAGCAGGCTGGCAGTGGAGCTGCTGGGGTGTCCCCTTGTGTAGACAGCTGTCTCCTCAGCCTTCCTGTGAGGGATCCTCCCCCCTCACCCGCAGGGCCCCTCCCCTCTCTGCACTTTCTGACCTGTGTGGGGCAGGGGCGGGGCCGGGAGGGCCCCGCAGGCCCTGAAGGGGAAACTGCTCAAACCCCTGGGACAGGAAGTGGCAGAGAGGGGCTGTTTCCTCTGGCAGAGTAGGGGTGCGGTGAGAGCTGGCCCTATCCCCTGCTTCACTGCCTGTCTGCTGTGGGCCCTGAGAGGCTGGGGAGAGCTGAGAGCCCTTCTTTCCCTGCCTCTCCCCCCACAAAAAATGAATACTCCTGGCCCACCAGATTGGAGGGGTGGGGGGCTCTCAGAGGAAGCCATTTCTATTTTGATGGGAGAGGAATTCAGGGAGAAGGGCAGTCAGGTCAGCTAGAAGGGAAGGGTGGGGCGGGGCAGGTGAATATGGGGTGAGGGGGGCCCACAGTGGCAGCGGAAAACCACAGCTGGGCAGGGGAACCTTCTGTAAGCTCTTATTCTGAGAGAAAATGATCAAGACTGCCTGCACAAAACTGCATGAGTTGGAAATGCAACAGATTGCTGACTCTAAATCATAGGGCTAGAAAGGGCTTTGACTTTCCAGTCCAACCCCCTCATTGTGCAGCTGAGGAAACAGGCCCACAAAGCAGAAGTGACTTGCCCAAGGTCACACCATGGGCAGAGACAGGGCCAGGATTTTCTTTCTGATGACAACCTGCCGAGTTTGTATTTGGTGTTCCACACCTCCCTCCTGGTGCCTTCCGAGTGCTCTGTGACATTCTTCTCAGAAATGAACTTAACCTCTTCACACTGAAGGGGAGTGAAGCCTTTAGTCCAGGAGCCAGTAAACTTTTCCTGCAAAGGATAGATAGTAAATATTTTAGGCTTTGTGGCCTATATGAACTCTTGTCACAACTCAACTTACAATGCAAAAGCAGCCACAGACAACATGTAAACGAGTAGGCATAGCTGCATTCCAATAAAACTTTATTTGTGGACACTGAAATTTGACCTTTGTGTAATTCTCACATGGCATGAAATATTATTCTTCTGTTTATTTTTGCCCAAATCATTAAAACATGTAAAAGCCATTCTTAGCTCATGGGCCATACCAAACAGATGATAGGCTGGACTTGGCACATGGGCCATAGTTTGCCAACCCATACTTTGGTCTAAGAAGTCAAGCTCAGGTGTTGGGAGGAGGAAGAGGAGGAGGAGGAGGAGGAGAGAATGTACTTGGTGGGGAGGAAGCAGGTGAGGCTATGAAAAGGAGGTGACATTTGCTTCAGATCTTGAATACTGTGTGGGAATTAGGGCTGCAGAAATTGGGGAAGGGCCTATCAAACCCAGGGCACAGTGTGAGCAAAGGCCTGAAGGTGGGGAAGTTGCTGCAAAAGTTAAATGTGTTCTGCACACGTGTGGCCTCATTGTTATTTGCCAGCCCTGGGGCTCTGGCCGTTGTCTGGTCTCACCAGAGGAAAGGGTTGGCTTTACTGAGGATGCTGAGAGACAATGAGGAGGAGAGGAAGAAAGGTCACCTGGGAGTCATAATGACTGGCTGTGTGACCTTGAGCAAGTCATTTCTCTTCCCTCGGGAACTTGTTGTCTCTAGTTGGATGACACGAGGGATAGATGCCATGATCTTTCAGGCCCCTTTTTACTTTGATATCGTGGGACTCTGAGTCATGAAGAGGTTTTGAGTAGTGTAGGTGAGGGGGAAGGAGGAACCCCAGGGTTTCACGGTGACATCAGAACTGAAGGGGCCCTCCCTATTTGCCTGCACCCCAGTAGGCTGTCTTTCTACCTCAGCCTTGCACCCTCCCCTCTGTGCAGGCAACACCGGACTTCCCTTTGCTTTTGCTGGCCTGGGAAGTGGCCTGTGGGGGAATGGGGCACTTGAAAGGGACCCCCTCCCCCCGCCAAACAAGCAGCGAACCCAGCCCAGCCCCTCCTGCCTGGGGTAGTCCCAGATCTGAGCAAGGAGCCTCCACTTTAGTTTCTAGGGCACGCGCTGGCAGGGGCTTTGAGAAAGAACACTGTCCCTTCAATAAAAGTTATCTGACTTAATATCCTGTTGGTGCCGAGCCACAGATTGCCCCAGCTTCTAGAAAACCCACTAATAAATTTAATTAGTCTCTGGTCAGTGTTTCTGTTACCCCACCTATGGAAATAAGCAGGCCTTCCTAGGCAGAGGTGGGGTGTGTGCCGTTTGAAGCCGCCTTTCATTCATCGCAGGCCACTTTCTGCCATGGGACTGTGTCTGGCTTGCCAGCCTCACCAGGCCAGGCCTGCTCATTTGGCCACTGAAGGCCTGTAGCGGTCCCTCCTGCTGTGTGTGTGTGTGCGCGCGCGCGCAAAATGTCCACGTCCTCTTTTTTTCCACCTGGGTTTTTTTTCAAGATGATCCCAATTTCAAACTGCCCAAGTTGAGTTCATTCTCCTGCCATGTTTCCTGTCCCAATCACTTCATATCTTTTAACACTCTTTACCGCAGGCTCCACATCTTGGGGTCCCCACAACTACTGTCTTACCCCACAATCTGTCATTTTATTCCCTTGGAGTGGCCTTGGGCTTCGCCTCCTGGGTTCCAGCTGCCCCACCAGATCTCCTTCCATCCACTCCACTCCTATACTCATACCAAAGGGACCTACCTAAAGAACTGCTTGCTTTATGCCCTGCCTTGCTCAAGAATCTCCAGGAACTCCCAGTCGCTGTGTATATCAAGTTCAAATCCCAATCCCACCACCTGGTAGATCTTGGGCCTATGCCCTTATCCAACTGATATCCCTGATCCCCCAGCCAACCCCCCTCCCGCACAGTCAAGCTGGTTTCCTCCCTTTCCCATGAGTTTCATGGCTGTGGTTATGTCCTCCCTTGCCTTCATCTCATCCCACCACCTCCATGTCCTGTCTTCCTGTCCATCCAGGCAAAGATATGCCAAATGTTTGATGAGTGACTGTAGCCAAAAAGACACCAATCACACCAGGAAATTGAAAAACACGTTTGGGACATAACAAAGTTTTCACCCACATGAACTCACTGGCCTTTCATGACAACTCTTTGAGCTAGGGACGGTGTCCCCATTTCACAGAGGAGGAAGATCACCTGACTAAACCCCAAGGCAAAGCTGGATCTTCTCCCTTATGATCTGCAGGGACTTCTGGGGTCCCCTCCTAGGCTGTGGCTGGCAGCCCACCGAACTGGGGTTCATTCAGTAGCTGCTCTGGACTCGACTTTGCCTTCTTTCCTGTTGTGTGTTCTCCTTGTCATTGGCCTGTCCCTCATTTCCCAGAAGAGCTTAGTGACTCTCTTGGTGAGGCGCCTGGAGTGGTAGAGATGAGGGTGTGGTGGCCGCAGGCACCTCCAGGGGGTGCTCTTTTGGCTTTCTTAGGCAAGGCCCCTGGGAGTCAGCGCTGCTGGAAATAGGTTCCGTCAGTAACCCTTCCCCCTGACCCTGCTCCCCTACTGGGGCTTCTGTAGAGCCTTTCTTGCCACATAACCACAACCGAAAGTGTTGGGGTGGGGTGAAGGCAGCTAGGACAGGGGCCTGGGAGCACTGCTTCAACCAGAACAACCTGCCCCTGCCTGCGGCGACCCCCAACCCCAGTGAGGGGCCTGCCCCTTCAAGCCAACAACTGGAAGTCTCCAGTTGTCTATGTTCTTGAGCCAATGGGGGACTTCTGGGGCCTTAATGGGGCCCCAAGCCCCATTTGCTCTCTGAGGGTCACCTGAAACTCATCATCTGGATGAGTGTTTTTTAATTTCTAAAGTGCTTTCCCACCACCATCTTCATTCACCCGAGACTCCCTAGTGAGCATCTGCTAAACCTGGATTACCCTTAGCCCTCACCCTCAATAAGGATGACAGAAGCCACAGCCCAGAAAGATGGCTGCCTTTTCCGGGGTCTCAGGTCGGGTTGGGATACAGCCAGATGAGGGCTTCCCTCCTCCTCCTCGAAACCTGGGCGGCACACACCATGGGTGAGCTTATGGGTCTTCTGGAGAAAGAGGGGACCTACCATCTCCTGCAGCCCTAATCGCCCCTCCACTGGGACAGCTCAGGGCCTGGGAAGGTAGAATCAAAAGTAGAGCAGATAAAGGATAAGGGCAGTTGGAGATGAGCTCTGGGCCTCCCTCACCATCGGAGTTGTGGCAAGCCCTATGCTGGAAGCAAGCAGTGACCGTGGGCCAAGGAAGGAAACTGGGTTTCTTGTAAATAAGCAAAGAGAAACCCCAACCAACAGAGCTTGCAAAACCTTTATGTTTTTCCTCCTCTTCCTGATTTCATCTCATAAGGGGGTGGGGAAAAGAAAGGAATAGAGGAGAAGGAGCTGACAAAATAGTTGTGGCTGGGGCCCCTTCACTGCGCATTTGCTCAAGGAGGAGGGTTTGGCTTGAAGATCAGGGTCAAGGTTGTAGGGGGTATCCCACAGACCGGTTACTTCGGCTCTGTCCAAGGCTACAGACTGGACCCCTGGCTCTGGCCCTCTGTCTCTTAAGTACACACCATTGGTCACATGGTGCAGCATGCAAATTTGCTTCTGGATGACTATTAGCCAGAGGAGGGGCTGTTTTTAAGTAGAGGGTACAGCTGTTCCTGGGGTAGTTTCCATTTTGTTTGTGGTTGTGGGGGAGGGGCGCTGAGGGAGTGGGAAATGGCATGAAGGAAATTGTCACTTCCTTTCCAGAGAATTCCAGAAAGGTTTCATGGAGGGCTGGGTATTTCAGGAGTGAGGGCTGGCTCCGAGAGGATGAGGAACTGGAGAAGGAGAACTCTGCTTTGTGGCCTGGCTGACCATCTGGCCCCCATGTTTCCTGGCCTGCGTGAAAATGCCACGGGTGTTACAAGCGATTTTGTGAGAGCCAGTGGCTGAACCGGTGTAGATTTAAACTCACTCCACAGAGACTGTGGATGTGGCTTTTACATAGGGGCTGCTTCCTGTATGCAGAGGAGGCCCAGATGGGTGGGTGCTGGACACTGCTTGACTGCCTGCGCTCCAGTGACAGCCCCAGAAAGGGTCTGTACTTCTGAAGGGGGCCCAGCTGTGATGACGCAGGAGCAGCCCAAACCACTTCTATTTTGCTATTTTGGTTTTGAAATGCAGTCAGAACCACAGTGAGCCAGAGGTGTGCATTTGCAGGCTGGGGATGTAGGCGCCCTCGCTTGCTTGCTCCCTCCTGTGGCACAGGCTCACTTGCTTCCTCACACACGGTGTCTGGAGCCATATGCTCTCCAGACGCTTTGCTTTCAGTGCAAGTAGGACATGTCCTGGGAGCCAGGGATCCTGCAGTGGCCTCCAGGGGAGTGAAGGGAGTGGAGCTCTTGCCACCCTGGGAGCAGACTCTGACTGGAGCCAGCTGTGATCTGTATGATGACAGGGCGGGTGGAAAACTTCCCAGGCCCATCTCTTACTCAAGCCGGGTGTATGTGCTGCATACCCACCTAGCGCCCCACTCACCGCAAAGGCAGCGTCCGGGAAGAGCTGAAAGGACACCAGGGAGGAGAGCCCCCTGGTGTGGGCCTCTCAGGCCTCCCTGGCCTCCAGCCGGGCGGGCCTTCTGTGGTGGTGGTTTTTTTTTTTTTTTTTTTTTTTTTTTTGGTTTCAGGTTCCTGGGAGAGGGAGGTTATTTTGAGGGACTGGGGGGGGTCACTCCTCTGCTGGGGAGAGTGAGTGAGCATGCAAATGAGCTTCTCCCCACCTCTCACTTTCAAATCCTCAAACATCTGACGGGGGAGGGGCAAAGGGCAAAACTTTATGGTGGAGAAGGTTCCATGGTGGGGCTGGGAAGGGAGTTTTCTTAGCCTTGACCAAAAAAGTAGGACAGCTACTTCCTCCCTCCACCCCGCCCACACTCCTTCACCTTACTAGCTTTAGGCTGGAGCTTGGGCAGAACAAGACACCAGGATCAGCCTTGGGTGCTGGGTCCTGCAGCCTTGAAATTCTCACAGTCCTGGGTCAGCAGAACCTGCACCAACCCAGTCCTGAATTTAGATCCTTAGACGTGTGGACACTTAAAGAGTGCACTTCTCTTTCAAACCTCTCTTTGCACAGATGGCTAAGGATCCCGTCCAGTACAGTGCGGTGCTGTCTTCCCTCTCCCACCACCTCCTTAGCACAGTGGACCTTGGTGGACTCACCCCAAGAACCCATGAGCCACATACATATTCTGCTGCTAGCTCTCTTCCTGGGAAGCGGCAGGAGGGAGCAGCGGCGGTGGCCATAGCTCGGTCTGTCATTGTCATTCTGCGAAGGCGGGACTGGAGGAGGGGGGACCCACCACTGAGTTTGTGGCTCTGCCAGTCCACAGAGCTTCTCATGCACACATCCCCATACTTGGGACATGTGCGCGCACCCTGAACACAAGTAAGTCCATGGTGTGCGTGCACACCCACAGTGAGAACTCCCATTGTAAATTACAGTGCACAAACACCCAGATGTAACACAGACCAGAGCACACATCTCTCTCTTACCCCAAAAACAATGGACACACGGATATACTTCTTGCCCAGAAAACACACCTCACTGGTACTGACTGACCAGTATCATTCATTCGTTAGTTGGTTCGTTCATTCATTCATGTGTTTGTTCTGCAAACATAAATTGAGTGTCTGCCACATGCCAAGCACAGTGCAGCTTGGTAACGTTTCACTGATGACCAACACAGTTGCCCCTGCCCTCAAGGAAGCCACTGCCTAATGGGGGAGGTGAGAAAGGTACAGGGAAGGTCTGCAGGCAGCGAGCAGCAGTGAACTCGCAAACAAGAAGTGCTGATCTGTCAAGAGAGGCCAAAGCAATGAGCAAACCTGAAGGGAAGGGCTGCCGCGGAATGACCTTGTTGCGGGGAGAGGGAGCAGACACCAGAGTTTCGTGTTTAGACAAAGTGGGATTAGGTGAAAGTGATCCCTTTCATTTGATTAGTATGAGAATGCTTCCTGGGGGCAGACAGCCGGCCTGAGGGAGGGCGGGGAGCTGCGGAATGCGAGCCTTGGGGCGCTTTGGCTACAGGAGACAGACCTTCCAAGCATAAATGGCCCTGGGAGGCTTCTCGGGCAGGCCACTGGAGACAGGGTCACAGGCAGGGCCCGGTGGGGGTAGGGTGAGGGCGGGAGGGGTGGAACTGTGTTTTCCCCAGGGCCTCCTCTTCGTCCTTGCAGGGCTGTCTCCTTAGCCAAAGGGAAACTCAGACCTGCCAGGTTGAGTTCAGTGACTTCTCGAAGTTTTTTGTTAAGGGTGGGTGGAAAGGTGCGGGGGTGGGGGGTGGGGTGAGGGCTGGGGTGGAGAGTGGGCGGAGCCAACCTTGTGGGCTAACGGAAAGGAAGTGGGAGAGGCCTGGGTGTCTTCTGTGGGGGAGAGCGGTCATCAGAGAGGTCACCCATGGTCCTCCTCCCTTTCCTCCCCTTTGCCCCTCTCCGAAGTTCCTCATTTCTTTCTGGGCCAGGAGAAGGTTCTGCCACCCCGACACTACCAAAGGTGTGTCAAGGAGGTAGGAGTCAAATGTGTCTCTCGGACTATGGTGCATGGACCCAGTTCTTCAGGCGCTGGTGGTTGAACCGGGTTGTTTGTAGACCCATCGCGCGCACGCACACGCAAGGGTACCATTAAAATCAACCCTAAGGGTCAAAGATGTGGTACCTGGAGGTGTAAAAGCCCACGTGCTCGAGAGCAGAGGAGCAGAGCAGGCTGGCAGGAGGGCCATGGCAGCAGGAGCTAGGCTTTGGGAGGTATGCCTGGGTGCCGCCGCAGACCACACGTAGAAGAGCAGCCAGCATGGCCCTGGGTGGCGTGTGTGCGCCTGAGGTTGCATGCTGTGAGCTCCAGAGGCACCGGGCGCCCGGGAGAGGAGAGACATGCAGGCTGCAGCAGACAGGTTTCCTGGAAAAGGGGGGGAGGTCCTGAGCTGGCCCTGCAGGATGGGGAAGGTTCTGTGGGCCCCTCCACAAGCTGGGGCTCTCCTCACAAGTTCCCAGGGTGAGAGTTCGGTCTTGAAACTGAAAGCAAAGCTGAAGCAAGAGCAGGGACACCCCCCACCCCTCCCCGAGGCTCAGAAGCCATCCTCTCCAGTGGGCGGCAGCGGTGTCAGGGCAGCGATAAGTGCACAGGGCATGTGCCCCGCCTGTCTCGGGCCGTCGGGGCGTGGCTGAGACCAAGACTCCCCTCCTGGAGAGCTGCTGGCTCTGACAACACAACCCCCACCGAGAGACATTTCTTCCTCTCTAGACTCTGCCCTTCAGAGCTAAGTGCCCCCACTTTTGAGGTAGACCGAACCAGGCAGAGTCTGGAAGAGCACCTGGCACAGCCATGTGTCGCTTCCCACACCCCTGAACACACGATTCTTTCCAAGCCAAGGGGCTTTTAAGGATTCTTCATGCTGCTGCGCCGTCTATAAGGCCAGATGGGGTGCCCTGATTTCCCTTGTGGCCACACCCTGGGGATTAATCTTTGGGGTGGAGAGAGCCCAAAGTCCCTCTATCTGTCACCTTCTCCAGAGGAGGCAGGAGAGAAGGGAGGGAGGCTGTGTGTCTTTAGGGCCAGCTCAGGTGCAGATGCTGGTGACCTAGACTGACACTGAGGCTCAGCCACTTCCCACTGGAGGTAACTCAGTTAACTTCATCTTTTTCCTTCATTTTTTTTTAAATTTTTTTTTCAACGTTTATTTATTTTTGGGACAGAGAGAGACAGAACATGAACGGGGGAGGGGCAGAGAGAGAGGGAGACACAGAATCGGAAACAGGCTCCAGGCTCTGAGCCATCAGCCCAGAGCCCGACGCGGGGCTCGAACTCACGGACCGCGAGATCGTGACCTGGCTGAAGTTGGACGCTTAACCGACTGCGCCACCCAGGAGCCCCTTTTTCCTTCATTTTTTACTTGCCTCTTTTCTTCTTCCCCTTTCTTCTCCCATTGTCCTCCCCTTTTGGCAAGCCTCCTTGGTCCCTCTGGTTCGACTGGCTGTCGGCTGTCCTGTCGTGGGGACAAAGCTCAAGGAAGGTGACTGATTCACTGACCCTGTGATTCCCTTCTCCACAGGTCACTCCTGCGGTTGGCCCAACCCAGCATGCAGCCTTGAACCTGGCTTAGGCCACCACCTACTCCAGCTCTCTATACCCCCTATCTCCCTGTGGTTTGGGCTGTAGGCTCTAAGCTCCAAAGTACCTGAACAGCATCTGTTCGTCAAGAAACCCCCACAGCTCCAGAGGGCCCAGTGAACCCTGCTTTCGGCTCTCTGAGAAGACAGCATGGCTATTACCCTGCAGCCCAGTGACCTGATCTTTGAGTTTGCAAGCAACGGGATGGATGATATTCACCAGGTATGGCCCCAGAGAACAGAGCCTGGTTACCCAGGCAGACGATCAGAGAGACACACACTGGCAGGCAGACGGCAAGTCAGCTAGCCATCCGGCTAGCCAGTCAGCAAATGTTGATCAAGCACCAACTAGGTCCAGGCCACTGGCCCTGCATACCAGCCAGACTGTGCACCAGCTTGTCACTCATACGGCCGTCAGTAGTCAGTGGGTGGTCATTTCGTGAGCCAGGTGCCCGTGTGCAGTTCTGGGGCACGTGCAGTCACCAAGTCAGCCATGCGGTCAGCATGGTGTCAGCCAGTCAGCAATGTGGCCTGAATGCACAGGTATACCTGGGCCCTCACGTGCACTCCTGTCCCCTTCCCTTCTCCCGCAGTGTCACAATGAGAAAGCTGCTGGGACAGCCACATAGCGAGGGTGAGCACTGCCAGCTGGACCCATGGGCAAAGACCAGCCCCCCACCCCCTTCAGACACCTGTCTCTAGTATAGCCGATGGGCCCTTCCATAATCATCTTTTCAGCCTTAGTCTGAGGATTCAGATCTGGAAATGGGGCTTTCTGGTGGGGGAAAGTTGAAAACTAGGACAGAATTCTGGCACTTAGGTCCCCACTGCTCCATATCTTGCTCTGTACTGGGGCCAAGGGAGCACTTTTTCCGTGCACTTAGCTGTACTCATTGGAGGGTGTCCTGGCACACCCATTGCTACCTACTCCTCTCCTTCCAGAAACTGGAGAAGAGGCAGCCAGGTACAGTAGAAGGAACAGAAGATTAAGTCAGGGGTCCTGGGTTCCAAGCCCAGTTTGGCCACAGTTACACGTGGGCAAGTCCTGTCCCCTACCCTATCTGGCTGCCCTCTCCCCATCTTCACCAAGAGGAGATCCAGTTGGATTATCTCTAAGGGCACTGCAGCCTAATACTGATGCTCTCTACGCTAAATCCTTGTGAGGACAGAAAACTTTGTCGGACTTCTGGCGGCTTACCAAAGGCTGCCCCCTAGTGGACTTTGAGCACATTGTCCTTTCTGTCCCGCTGGGTCTTAACCTAAAGTTGCTCAGTTTTATGCAACACCTGTGGTGTGCCTAGCCTTGTGGAAGGCATCATGGGAAGAGAAGGGAAGAAAAATCTAACCAAACATGAGTTCTTAATACTACTGGTCATTTTTTTCTTGTTTCTGATCTGCTCAGCAACTGTTACTGTTCTTTTTTAAAATGTTTATTTATTTATTTTGAGAGAGAGAGAGAGCGCGCATGAGCTGGGGAGGGACAGAGAGAGAGAGAGAGAGAGAGAATCCCAAGCAGGCTCCGAACTGTTAGTGCAGAACCTGATGGGGGGCTCGAACTCACGAACTATGAGATCATGACCTGAGCCGAAATGAAGAGCTGGACGCTTAACCAACTGAGTCACCCAAACCAAATCCCACACCTGCTCCTCCACCCTCAGCAGACAGCTTCTCCTCCAATCCACAGAGAAGCTCAAAACCAAGGACACCCTCAGTTTCCCTCCTTTCCCCCTTTTATTGATAACATCACCATTCTTGTTTCCTTCCTGCTGGCCCAGGAGAGAGAAGTGTCCCTCTTCTTTCCAGGGCTATCTCGTACCCATCTTTCATCTCTTCTCTCCTGCCTCCAAGACCTCAAACCATTGGCCACCCTTCTTAGCTCCTTTCTGCTCATTAGTATAGTCTCCACCCTCTGTGCTTATGTTCTCACCTCCTTTCTTTCCCTCTTGTTAGGAAACAATTTTTATTAAAAATGTATCATTAATACAAAAGAGTACATAAATCATATATATATATATATATATACACACACACACACATATATATATATATATATATATATATGGAATAACTATAAAAAGAACACTCATGAACTCACCACCCATGTGAAGAAATAAAGCATCACTAGTCTCCTAGAAGTCCCTGATACCTAAAACATTTAATGAGAGCCTACTGTACACCAGGCCCTGATGTACATGCTATATGCACATTGATCTGTTTAAACCACCCGGTGGGGTTGTTTAATATGACCACCCGAATTTTATAAAGGAAGCCGATGTACAGCAAGATTAGGTACCTTGCCCAAGGTCCCACTGTTACTAAGTAGCTGAGCTTGGTTTCAAACCCAGGAAGTCTGGCTCTAGATCAGGACAATCCAATGGAATTTTTTAAATTTATTTATTTTTGAGAGAGAGACAGAGAGAGCGAGTCAGGGAGGGGCAGAGAGAGAGGGAGAGAGAGAATCCCAAGCAGGCTCCGCACTGTCAGCACAGAGCCCAATGTGGGGCTCGAACTCACAAACCATGAGATCGTGATCTGAGCCAAAACCAAGAGTCAGACGCTTAACCCACTGAGCCACCCAGGTGCCCCTCCAATGGAATTTTTTGAGGTAGTAGAAGTGTTCTGTATTTGCCCTGTCCAGTATGGGGCCACTAATCACATATGGTTATGGAGCACTTGAGCTATGACTAATGCAACTAAAGGACTGAACTTTTTTTCAAGGTGATATTCTTTTTTTTTAATGTTTATTTATTTTTTGAGAGAGAGACAGAGACAGAGATAGAGACAGAGTGCACACAGGAGAGGAGCAGAGGAAGACAGAGGATTCAAACCGAAGTAGGCTCGGTGCTGACAGCAGAGGGTCCAATGCAGGGCTCAAACTCACGAACCCTGTGAGAGCATGACCTGAGCCAAAGTTGAAGTCGGACACTTAACCGACTGAGCCACCCAGGCGCCCCTGAACTTTTACTTTTGAACACATTTTACATTTACATTTAAATAGTCACCCATGGCTAGTAAGTACCATATTGGACAGACGGCTCTCAACTCATGGCCTTCATCCTGACACCCAACTGCCTGCCTCAGTCCGTCCTCTCTGAGATCTGTTGTAATGTGCCTTGGGGCCCCAGCACCCCCCTGAGAGTGCTCTAGCCACGGTGACTGCCCAGTGGCCAAACCCAAAGTCGTTTTATCAATTTTTATTTTTCTGGATCCTTCAGGAACATTAGGCATAACTGAGCATTCTCATTCTTTTTTCATGAAGAAAGAATTAAGTCCCATGAAAATTTGGAAAATACAGAAAATTTGAAAGAAAAGGAAAAGAGTCACCCAAAGTCCTACAATAAAAACATAATTATTATAATTATTCTGGTATAATTCCTTCTACACGTAAGTTTTAATGTTTATTTATTTTTGAGACAGAGACAGAGTGTGAGCAAGAAAGGGGCAGAGAGAGAGGGAGACACAGAATTTGAAGCAGGCTCCAGGTTCTGAGCTATCAGCAAAGAGCCTGATATGGGGCTCGAACTCACAAACTGTGAGATCATGACCTAAGCTGAAGTTGGACCCTTAACGACTGAGCCACCCAGGCGCCCCTATACATAAATTTTAAAAAGACAGTTGCAATCACACTCCTTTTTCATTTAGCTTTGTTTGATTTTAGAACAACTATGTCCTCCAGTGGTCAAATTCTCATCCTGATGATTATAGCCACTCTAAGGGATTTAGCGACCACTCTTTTGAACCCTTGGTCACATATTTTTCACTCCCTGATAGGTATCTCCATGTTAAATATTTCAAAGTACCATATCCAGACACTATTCCCCTTATCTTTCTCCAAAAAACTGTTTCTCTTCCTTCTGGGTCCCCCTTTCAATGAACAGTGTCCTCATGCACCCAACAAATCAAACTGGAAATTGGAACCTTCTCTCCCACCCTAACAGGGACTGGGCCCTAACCTCCTACCTATATAATGCCTCTGTTCTTCTGTCTTCATTGCCAGAGACTGAGCCCTAAGATGTCCACAGTCTGAGCCACTAATCCTGGATACCCAACCCTATGGGCTGAGTCCCTCACCCTTGCCATTGACTAATGCTTTCCCACTGGCCTGAGAATGAGCCTAACCCTTCTCACAGACCAAGCATAACCCTGCCCAAGGATTAACCCAGAACTACAACCAATTAAAATTGCGTGATCTTGGGGGCTCCTGGGTGGCTCAGTTGGTTGAGTGTCCAACTCTTGATTTCAGCTTAAGTCATGATCTCACAGTTCATGGGATCGAGCCCCGTGTTGGGCTCTGCACTGGAAGTGCAGAGCCTGCTTGAGATTCTCTCTCTCTGCTCCTCCCCAGCTCTGTCTCTCTCAAAATAAACATTTAAAAAATTAAAAAAAAAAAAACCTGTTTGCCCTTGATTGAGTGCAGGTGGTACAGAGCTAACCCATCTCTGTTAATCAAGAATGCACTCAAAGCATCACCTAGTGAGGTTGGACCCAGAACAATGTCATCCTACAAAGGACAGCCCTGAGGGCTCCAAGAATTAGGAATTGCAAGACGGGCCAGATTCTGTTGGCAGGGCTTCCTGGTAGAGGCAGGTGAGCCTTAAACCAGATTCCTATCTTGTCCATAGCTGGAAGACCCCTCGGTGTTCCCAGCTGTGATCGTGGAACAGGTACCCTACCCCGAATTACTGCATCTGTACTCAGGACTGGAACTGGACGACGTTCACAATGGTATCATAACAGACGGGACGTTGTGCATGGCACAGGATCAGATCCTGGAGGGCAGTATTTTGCTGGCAGGTTTGTTTCCTTCCTGGGCAGGGAAGATGTGGAAGAGAAAGTGGTTCTGTCTTCAGGGAATCGTAGCCTACAATGGCTCCTAGTGACCTTACGCAGCAAGGGCAAGGCCCGCAAGAGTTGGAAATTAGATGGGGCGGTTAGGACAAGCAAAAGGTAGTACCACTTCATAGAGGAGGAAACCACCTAAATGGATCCGTGATCTCTCAAGATGGAATGGGACGAGGAAGAGTGGAGACCAGCTGAGGTGAGTGTAGAGAAAAGGTGGAGAGTTACAGTAGGTGGCACACCATCCCCTTCCTGCTATCCTTTGGCCTCTTAGCACCATTCTCTGGGCTGGCCCTGATGACTGCTCTATCCCTGCCCTGTGCCCTGAGGGAACTTTTTTTCTGCCCCATGCCCTCCGTCAACCCCACACCATGGAACCTGGAACCAGATGACAATGAAGCAACCTCACAAACCATGTCAACCACTGAAGTCTTACTCAACGTCGAGTCTCCCAATGACATCCTGGATGAGAAGCAGATCTGTAAGTTTGAACCCTGGTGCCTTAACCCAAGGCGACGAAAAATGCCATCGAAAACTACCACATCCACATACAGGATTGCCAGGCACATGTGCATGCCAGCACACATACCCACAGCCACTGCCTCACGTGTAAATGTGCTCTTGAATTGTGGCTGGAACAGAGGGTGCCAGAGGGCACTGTAGGCAAGGAAAAGTTGGCCAAGGTGACTTCCTTTCTCCAATGTTTAAATCATGCTAAAATACTCATAACGTAAAATTGACCACCTTAACCATTTCTCAGCATACAGGTCAGTGGTATGAAGTACATTTGTATTTTGCATTCTCACCACCATCATCTCCAGAACCTCCATCCTGCAAACCTGAAACTCTGTGCCCATTAAACAGTAACTCCTCATTGCCCCTCTCCCCTCAGCCCCTGGCAGCCAGCGCTCTACTTTCTGTCACTATGAATTGCATGACTCTAGGGACCTCACATGAGTGTAGTCACACAGTCATGGTCTTTGAGGACTGGCTTATTTCACTTAACATAATGACCTCAAGGTCTGTCCATGTTATGGCATATGTCAGAATTTCCTTCCTTTTTAAGGGTGACTCTTCGGTCCCCTCTGCTCTCTTGCCCGGCTCCCAGGAAGACTGTGCAGGGTGTGGCTTATTTAGAAATGCGCCAGGCTTGAAATCCCCTCCTCTCTTCCCTGTTCTTGGAGGCTGGCCCCTACCTCCCCAGAAGGCCCCCAAGGTAGGCTCCTCCCCCAGCTCCCCCTCAGGCCTTTGCCTGACTCCTGGACAGGAGGACTCCCAGCCCTAACTGCCCCTTCCCAAGGGGATGCTGAGATCCAGTGGGGGAAAGAAAGCCTGAAGGTGTAAGTTAAGAGTACTAGTATTTCTGTTGACCACCCTGTCACTAATATACACTCAGGCTTCAGCAGGTAATTACCGAATGCCTACATGTACCAGGCACCAGCTTGCTGTGTGACCTTGGACACATGCCCTGCCATCTCTAGATCTCAAGTTTCCTTACCAGGAAAGCAGAGGAGTTGGGCTAATTGATACTTTCCAGTTGTAAAACAAGTGAATGACTAAATCAAGGTGGCCCTTTACCCTGGGTGTCGCCTGGAACTTCCCCACCACCAGCAGTGGCTGCAAATGTGGCAGCCGTGATTGGGACCAGCTCATGCCCACAGCCCTGCAGGTGTTTCCTCTCCTCATGGTGCAAGACACATGAGGCATTTTCAGGTGTATCCTGAATCTGGGGCTGTGGGGAACGGCTCCCACCGCCCTCCCCGGGAGCCCACCATTCTTTTCAGTGCCCTCCCTGCCCCAGGCCACTGGAACTTCAGGCCTCTCTCCTTGCAGTCAGCACCTCCGAAATGCTTCCCGACTCAGACCCTGCTCCAGCTGCCACTCTGCCCAACTACCTGTTTCCTGTCTCTGAGCCTGATGCCCTGAATGGGGCAGGTGACACTGATGACCAGGAGGGACACTGTCTGGAGGAGAAGGTCCCCAAAGAGGAAAGTGCCAAGAAGACTGGAAAATCAAAGAAGAGAAGTAAGAGAGACGGAGGTGGGGGATGGGGAGAAGAAGTGTGTGTGTGTGTGTTCAAGGGGGCGCAGTAGGCAGGGGGCAGGTCAGGGACACCATAAGGGGTGAGTGGGTTGAAGCTCTTAGACACATTAAGAGGACAGCTCTCATGACAGGGGTGGATGAAACGTCCTCCCTTCTGTAAAACCTGGCCTCATCAGTTGGCCTGACATCTCCCATGCCATTGCTGTCGGCCCAGCATATATGTAAACTCTTCCAGAAATGCCAATGATCCCAGATGGGTTGAACCCTCGTCTTGGTGTTTGGACACCATCCTTGGCCTCCTGGCAAGTCCCTGGCCCTCTGGGGGCCTCTGCCTATAAAAGAGGCCTCATCCAGGGGTGCCTGGGTGGCTCCGTCGGTTGGGCATCCGACTTCGGCTCAGGTCATGATCTCACAGTTTGTGAGTTCGAGCCCCCGCGTCAGGCTCTGTGCTGACAGCTTGGAGCCTGGAGCCTGCTCCGGATTCTGTGTCTCCCTCTCTCTCTCTGCACCTCCCCAGCTCATGCTTGCACTCTGTCTCTGTCAAAAATAAACTTAAAAAATTTTTTTTAAATAAATTAAAAAAAAAAAAAAAAGAGGCCTCATCCTGTGTGCTTATCTTCCTTCTCCAAGCTTGTGGTGCTTGGGCCATATGTGGGAGAGGACTTTGGGCTTTCCCAAGCCCCGGTGTTATTGATTTCCTTAGGTAATGACTGGTTGCCACTGCCTTGTCAGCGAGGGAACCAAAGCCTCAGTGTCACACTTACCTGCACAACAGCTGCCCCATTAGGCTGCCTTCTCTCTCTCTCTCTCTTTCTCTCTCTTTTAATGTTTATTTATTTTCAGAGAGAGAGAGAGAGAGCATGAGCAAGGGAGGGGCAGAGAGAGAGAGAATTACAAGTGCAGATGAGATCATGACCTGATCCGAAATCAAGAGTCCGACGCTGAACCAACTGAGCCACCCAGGTGCCCCGAGGCTACCCTTTCATTTCAAACATTAGGCTAGGTGGATTGTGTTCTTCTAAAGGGGACTCATTTGTAACCACTACCGCATTGCAGTCGTGTTCTGATGTACCTTTAGGGCCTGAAAATGAGGGCGGGCCATTGGGCAAGTGCAGGAACCTGAGGGCTGTGGTTATGGAGGGTGATCGTGGGCCTCTGGTCTTGTTGACCCGGCTCTTCCTTGTCTGCCTTGGCACCCTACTCGAGGAGCTCCGGGTCCTCCCTCTCGGGAGTCCACTTGCCGTCTCGTCTCTGCCTCATCCTCCTCCCTGCTTCCCCTCACAGTCCGGAAGACCAAGGGCAACCGCAGTACCTCACCAGTCACTGACCCCAGCATTCCCATTCGGAAGAAATCTAAGGATGGCAAAGGTGCGGCTGGGAGTCAGGTGAGGTGGGAGGGGGACTGGAGGGCCTAGGCCGCCCCTCATCACGTGCCCTTCTGCAGGCAGCACCATCTATCTGTGGGAGTTCCTCCTCGCACTGCTGCAAGACAGGAACACCTGCCCCAAGTACATCAAGTGGACCCAGCGAGAGAAAGGCATCTTCAAGCTGGTGGACTCCAAAGCCGTGTCCAAGCTGTGGGGGAAGCAGAAAAATAAGCCCGACATGAACTATGAGACAATGGGGCGGGCGCTAAGGTAGGAGCTGCTGGGGCACCGAGTCCCTGCCTGGGGGTAGGGGTGGGGGGTTACCGAACTCTTCTCCTTGTCCAAGACGTCCCTCCTGCCTTAGGATCTCCCAGCTCTCCCACGTGCTTGCCCTAAGCCTGTTCCCGGACCCCTGGGAGGAACAGCCCCCTCCCTCGTGTATCTCTGTCCTGGCTTTTTCTCTTTTTATAACAGAAGAGCCCTTAAGGACCCCGCATCCCCAGGAAGGGCCTTCTGCCAGCCAGAGACCCAGGGAGACAGGCCCAAGTTACCCACCGTTGACCTTTCAGGCCGGGGGACAGCTGAGCTTCCCAACGTCCATCCCCTCCCATCCTTTACTCACCCCTTGTCCTTAGCCCCAAAGCAGGGCAAGGCTAACATTTAGAACCCCTTTTCATGGCCCTTTGTGTCCTCAGGGGGAGATCTCAGGAATTTCATAAAAGCCTTCCAAGTCCAAGAGTTGGCCTTGGCTGGGCTCCCTTGCCCTGGGCTCCCATCTGGCTGCCTGGCTGCTACCTTCCTCCTGCCGGACCTGCCCTGGAGGGTGGCGTGTCCCGGCCTAACTCCCCACATCCCCGGCCCTCGTCCCCCAGATACTACTACCAAAGAGGCATCCTTGCCAAAGTGGAAGGGCAGAGGCTGGTGTACCAGTTTAAGGAGATGCCCAAGGACCTGGTGGTGATCGAAGACGAGGATGAGAGAAGTGAAGTCACGGCGGCCTCCCCTCGGGCCTCCACTCCCTGCACCTCCTCCGCCAGCACCACCAGGCGAGCCAGCTCCAGGGTCTCGGCTAGAGCTGCTCCCCAGGGCAAGGCAGGCCCTTCCTGGGAAAAGCCAAAGGTTCAGAGCGTTGGCTTACAGCCGTCTGCAAATTTGGAAGTGGGACTGTGTGCAGATGAGGAGATCCCCACTACCTCCGCCGTGCTCATCCCTCCCCCGGAGAGCCAGGCCAAATTCCCCAAAGCCATGAGGTAAGGGCCCCGGAGTCATTACAGGTCTTCTACTAGGACCGTGTTTGGGGAGAGTGTTCAACTTCTGGCGGAGTTCTGCTGTGTCTCCAGTCTCACGGGACACTCCCAGAATCCCTGGGAAGCCAGTACGGCACCTGTTGGTCAAGAGGGGAAAAGTGACTTGCCCAAGGTCGCACGCTAAAATAATGGCAATGCCAGCACTTGACCTGGGCAGCTTCTGTCACCAGCTGGGGCTGTTCTGGTTATTTCAGAGTGCTCCCCAAGTAGCCACCAGGTACCTCCACATCTGGGCCCATCTCCCCAAGCCTCCTCCATTCCAGAAAAGAGACAATGGAGGATGGTACAGAGACACCCATTCTGCTTCCCTCAGGCCCTCCAGGGCCACCTGGAAAGCTCTCGCTACTTCTTGTCCATGCTCAGCGCCTCCACATTTTCCCTGAGAAGCCTGGGCTTTGAGTTATGTGTATGTTACTCTCACTACACTGGCGTGGATAAGGTATTCTCCTGAGGAGGGAAGGCAATAGAGCGGAGTGGTGAGCAACATGAGCTTGGGGGTCAGAAAGCCTAGATGTGGGTCCCTGTGACTCGCTGTGTGGTCTAAGGCAAGTTACATAACCTCTCCGTGCTTCCGTTTCCTCAAGCTGTAAAATCACATTATTAATCTTATTCAATTTGTGGGTTGTTTGGGAGATTGAGTGAAATACCACACGCCAGGCATGTAGAATGGTTCCTGACCTATACTAAGTACTCAGTAGGTGTTGGCTGGTACAACAGCAAAGAAACCACACCTTCAGCTCTGTTCCTCCTGTGCCCTGCTCCCTAGCCAGTTGGGAGATGCCTTCTGCCTTAACCAAATCTGTTTTCTGTTTCTTCTCAGTACTTCTTCAGTGCCCAGCAACATCCACCTAGGAGTGGCCCCTGTGGGGTCAGGCTCGGCCCTGACCCTGCAGACAATCCCACTGACCACAGTGCTGACCAACGGGCCTCCTGCCAGTACTACTGCTTCAACCCAGCTTGTTCTCCAGAGTGTTCCGCCTGCTTCGACCTTCAAGGACACCTTCACTTTGCAGGCTTCCTTCCCCCTGAACACCAGTTTCCAAGAAAGTCACGTGGCAGCACCAGGGGCTCCGCTGATTCTTAGTGGTCTCCCACAACTTCTGGCTGGGGCCAACCGTCCGACCAATCCAGCGCCATCCTCCGTCACAGGGGCTGGAGCAGCAGGGCCCAGCTCTCAGGCCCCTGGGACTGTCATCGCTGCCTTCATCAGGACTTCCGGTGCCACAGCAGCCCCTGGGGTCAAGGAGGGGCCACTGAGGCCCTCCTCATATGTGCAGGGCATGGTGACTGGGGCCCCCATGGAGGGGCTGCTGGTTCCTGAAGAGACCCTGAGGGAGCTCCTGAGGGATCGGGCTCACCTTCAGCCACTTCCAACCCAGGTGGTTTCAAGGGGTTCCCTTCCGGGGAACCAGACTTTCTCTTCTCCCAGCTGCCCCACTGTTGGGCTGACCCCAGTGGCTGAACTTGAGCTCTCCTCAGGCTCAGGGTCCCTGTTTATGGCTGAGCCTAATGTGACCACATCTGGGAGCCTGCTTGCCAGATCCCCAACCCCAGCCCCCTTTTCCCCATTCAACCCCACTTCGCTTATAAAGATGGAGCCCCATGACATATAAATGAAGGGGGTCGGGGGAGGTGTGTCCCAACAGGCAAAGTTGAACAGCATTTTTATATGGACTTCCTATAGCAGAGACTGAAACAACACACCTGCCCTTTTCGGTGGGATGTCAATACACCAGATCCCCTGTCCCCGACCCCTGCCCGGTGTCACCACGGCCAAGCCATGCCCAGTTTGAGCATCCGTGGCGTCAGACCGTGGCCTTCAAGAGCACTAGGGGATATGCTCTTGTCAGGGTAATGGGCTGACTTGGTGATGGAGCGAAAACCTCCTGAGAAGTTTGTGGCCAGGGCTGAGGCAGGGGCTCTGGGGGAAGAGTCCTGTCGTGGGGCTATATTTCACCGTCTATGTTCCCTCCACAGGGAATTTCCTATCCCGTATGTGAATATCTCTGTATGTATTTGTGTGTACTTGTGGGTCTGTATCTCTGTTTCTTTGGGGAGGATGGGCGTGTAGCTGTGAGGTCTTCAAGGGTGTGTGTGTCTTTGCGGGTCAGCTGCAGAGATGGGGAGTGTTTTTTAAAAGAAAGCATTCTCTAGTGCCCTCTGTACAAACCGAGATTCAGTTGCTCTGAGGCTGTGGGGTACATGCTGGATCCCCCAAATTGAGAGAGATGTCACAGAGCTGGAGCAGGTCCAGGGTACGAGGGTTTCAGTGGGCACGTGTGCTGGGGAAGACGCGGTTAGAAGGGCCAAGGTCAGACCCAGATAGAAAGTCCCCAGGCAGGGGCTGAATTAATTGAATGTTTGTGCCGAGGGTGTGGACTCCCTCTTGATGAGTGTCATCCCGATACCTCCCTGCTGTCAGGCATTGCTGGGACAGCTGTGTCGCAGTGCATGCTGGCTCTGCCTCCGTCCTCACCCGTGTGTGCCTGCTGCTCAGCGTGCCTTCTACTCACCTTGTAGGCTTGCCAACCCACTCGCCCCCACAATGGCTATCACAGTCCTCGAGTGGACTGTTGACACTCATCGCCAACTTTCAGTTGCACCTGGCCCTGATTCCTCCTGCAGCAAGAAGACAGGAGCCAGCAGATGTGAGCCCCCATGGCACTTCTCCCATCTCTACATGGTTCCTTGCTTCCCTCTTTCTTCTTTCTGAGGAAGTTTCAACTGATCCTCTATTAGGTCAAACCCTTGGCCTAACTCCTCCTTCCCCTTTGAATTAGCTTGCCTCTCTCCTGCGAAAATTGGGGGGCAAGGCTAAGAGTTAAAACACGTTGACAGCCTCAGAAACAATGATATGATCTGGTGAATTTGGTTAATGTGAATCAGTGCCTCAGGACCTTTTCTGTGTCCGCAGTATAAAACCATCCATTAGACCTAACTACCTCCCCAGGTTGTTCTCTCTCTCCTTCTGGTCACTGCCAAGCCTCCTATCATTCTCTCCCACTCTCTTCTTGTGCTTCCCCCTTCTCTCCCTGGAAAGGAAACATATATGGATGTGCAGATGTATTTATTACACATCTCCAACACTCGGCATTAAAATGCCTTTTTCTAATATAATCAGTTTATTATGACAAATTCCCAATGATGGAAAGTGAAACATCCCAAGAAAGAGTCACCTTTCAAACAAAATTTGCACAAAGTCGCTGCATGGATTAGGGGTGGCCCTGCCCCCGCCCCAAATCCATAGAACTCATCATCTGAAGGTCACTGATACCCTCATGGTGACATGAAGTGTCTTCTTCACAGTTCTCAGTCCCTGTGAGCCCTCATGGCTCGTGACACTACTTTCTTCCCCCTCCTGCAGTAGCCGGGTTCTTGGGCTACCCTCTGTACCTGTGCTGGCCCCACATCTGCCACTTTAAATGTGGGTGCCCACCAAGGGTCTCAGCCGCTCTCCTGGCTCTGCCTTGGCTCTTTGGGGATGGGGTTGAAATTGAGAGAGTCAGCCCCCACTTTTCTCCTCAGCTCCTGCTTGCATTTCCAGCAGCCTGCTGGACATTTCCATCCAGATGCCTGTCATGCCTCAAACACAGCCCTTCTATCAAAAATGGATTTGAAAGTCTTCACACACACACACGCACACATACGCACACACACACACAACCTTTCCTTCCCCCAAAACAAAAAGCTGTCATGACTTGCCTATTTCTGTGAAAGGTGCCACCATTTTCCTGACCTTCTAAGCTTGACATTTCAGAGCCATCTGACGGCTGCCTTCATTTGACCCTAACCCTCCCCCATCTCTTGAAGTCCAGGCCGTTTGCCATGTCTCCGAAATCTAACCTTTCTTCCACATTCTCAGAGCCTCCAGCCTAGCTCAGACTTACTGGACTATATCCCTTTCCCGACACACCAACACACCGCAGTGTGACCCATCCCCCTCTCTGATCTGCCTGCTGGGGCACCAGTCCTGTTCTTTCTCTGCTAAAAAGCCTTCAATGGCTCTTCATTGCCTATAGGTAGGGGTGATACTCAAAATACTTTAGCCTCCCATCTGTTCTGGCAGCCGGGCATTAACTCTTAATTTGCTGAACCACAAAGCAGTCCAGGGGTCCTGGAGGAGAGGGGAGGGAACATTTGAGGACTCAGGGCAGTAATTCCAAAAGGAAGGTACCAAGTCCTTGGACCTTCTGGCAAAGGCCCTTCACCATCAAGCCCCAACTGACTTCCCTAGTCATCTCTCACATTGCTTCCCTGACCCCCGGGGTCCTGCTCCAAACAGGGATCCCCTGGCCTTTGAGTTTGCCTCTGTTTGAAGTCTCCCACCTCTGCGATTTTGCTTTACTTGGTTCTGCTCAACCAGGATGCTCCTCCCACCCTGTTAGTACCAATTAAATCGTATCCATCCTTTAAGACTCTGTTCACGGAAGCTGCCTCCCCAGACCAGACTACCCCTGAGTTCTTCATTTGAAATTCGCACCAATTGCCACTCTTGGCAACTGCTCATGAATAGCGACATCTCCTCTGTTATAATCACAAACTGTTACTTAAATCTTCAATGACCTGGGCCTATTTAGTCTCCCCACTTAGTGTGCCACCTTTCGAGGGGCGGGGGGCTGTACCACCCACAGAGCGGGGCAAGCTATGAACCATCTAGTGAGCATCAGTGAACCCACTGAGCTGCTGAGAGATGGGGATGAAAGTCTGAGGCTGGTGACCTCTGACCTCCCCTCTGCACAGGCACTCACCCTAGGTGCTCCACTGCCCAGGGCCGGCCCTCTCTGGCTCAGTGCCCTCATGATGCCCCCACTCCCACCCCCCAGCCTTATCACCCAAGAGTTGTTACTACTTTGAACACCCCTGCCCCTAAAGAAACTTCCCTGTCCAGTTTCTTTCCTAATTCAAAGTGTTAAAGTAGCTAATCTGGTCAACTAACCTGTGCTGATCTAGTTATGGGAGAAGGCCGGAGGAGACCCTCAGGAGACTGGTTCATTTTTGCCAGAGTCATGTGGCAACAACATCCTTGCCTTTGCGAAGACGGTGTAATGGGGTCAGGAGACCCGCTCCTCACCCCCTAGCAGCTGATGTATCCCTCCTTCTTCTGGGCTCCCGCAGCACTTTGTGTATACCTCTTACTGTAGCACTTAGCACATGGTAGCTCCTTAGCTATGTGTTTATGTATGTTGCCCCTCTAATAGACTGTGAGCTCCTCAAGGACAGGGACTGTGTGTTAGTCACTGATGTATCCCCAGCGCCTAGCACAGTGCCTGGCACACAGTAGGTGCTCAATAAATGTTTATTGAAAGAAACAATGAGTCATGTTTCTAATCATGGGGATTTCAGCCATATACTGTAGCAGGCAAAAGGGGGAGGGGAAGGACAACCCATACTTGGGGGCTCTCACAGCTTTTTGGCCCCTCATATGACTGCAGGCAGCTGCTTCCTTGCCCAGGTCTACCTGCCCCCCTCCTAACAGGGTCCAGAGGAGCCTGAGGCTGCTTCTAGCTGTGCCTTACTGTCACCAGGAGCCACTGGGGACTCCTGAACTCCCCACCCCTTTGCCCTGCCTTTTTCAGCTTCAGCACTGGTTCCTCACCTCTGGCTGGAAAGGAGTGGCAGAAAGGTCAGGACCCATGGAAAGGGCGAGGCAAGAAGTTATTCTTACCATCATAGGTTTTTCTGACTCCATATTTGTTTTTATTTGAGAGAGAAAGAGATACAGAGAGCAGGGGAGGGGCGGGGGGGGGAGAGACAGAGAGACAGAGAGAGAGAGAGAATCTTAAGAATCCATGCTGAGCATGAAGCCTGGAGCCGGGCTAGATCCCACACCCTGGGATCACGACTTGCCCCAAAATCAAGACTCAGATGCTCAACGGACTGAGCCCCCAGGCGTCCTCAGTAATGTATTTTTATTATTTTATTTTATTTTTAAAGTTTTAAAAATGTTTTTTAATTTATTTTTGACAGAGAGAGAGGGACAGAGACAGAGACAGAGCATGAGCAGGGGAGGGGCAGATAGAGACGGAAACACAGAAGCCGAAGCAGGCTCCAGGCTCTGGACAGTCAGCACAGAGCCCCACGGGGCGGGGCTCGAACTCAGAACCGGGAGATCATGACCTGAGCCGAAGTCGGCCGCTTAACTGACTGAGCCATCCAGGCGCCCCTGTTTTTATTTTTAAAGTTTATTTTGAGAGAGAGAGAAAAAGAGAGAAAAAAGTGCGGGAGGGGCAAGGGGAGAGATAATCACAAGCAGGCTCTGTACTGTCAGTACGTAGCCTGAGGCGGGGCTCGAACCCACGCACCACAAGAGCATGACCTGAGCCACCCAGGCGTTCCCCCCATAACGTATTTTTAAAGAGGTCTCTGCTTCCAAAGCTGCTGGACTCGAGGTGAGTGAGCTCAACTCCCTCCCACCGCTCGCTCCCAGGGCTGAGAAGCCAAGACGATCTCAGCCTTCCAGAGTCTCAGCCCCTGGCGTGCCGGATGTGGGGACCAACGTCCAGTAGGTGGAGCTCTCGAGCTGGCGATGGCGTGCTGAGGACCTGGGAGAGCCCGGGAAGGGGGAGGCGGCCAGGGTGGGGCCGGCGCCCTCCCGTCCCTCTGTCCTGACTCTGAGCCCCCAACTGTCCCTGAGCGGCTCCGGGCCCCACCAAGGCCTTCCATGGCTCGGGAACTTAGAATTCCCCCCTGCACTCCACCCCTCTACTTTCCGGGGAGAATTTAGCGGTGGCCTGAATGCCCTCTCCCCATTGGCCTGTCGCGCCCTGGCCCCACCCCCCCCCCCGGCCCCCCTCACCCAGCCTCCCGGACCAGCAGGTGAGCATGCGGCGGACCCGGCCCCGCGCGCGGGCCGCCGCTCTTCCCCGGCTTAGGGAGGGAGCCTCCGCCTCCGCTCTTCGCCGCTGGGGCGTCCGGCCTGGCCCGCCTCCCCACCGCGGCCTGCCTATAGCTGCACGTCCACGAGGCGCCGCTTTCCACCTTGAAATCGGAGAGCTATCGAGGCGCCCGCGGCATCCGTTTGCCTGCGGAGGGCCCCGGACCGCCCGCTGTGGTGTGAACCTGGGCTCCCGCAGGGCCGGTGCCGGGCCGGGGAGGCGTCCGCACCCAGCTGCCCGACGCTGCGGCGCACTAGCTCCCCTCGCGGTGTAAACCCGGAGTCTAGGGGAACACGTGGAGTCCTGGGCTGCCCATTGCGGGGTCCAGGAGGCCCGAGCTCGGCACCTCCCCATGGCAGCTAAGCAGGCTGCCCTTGGGGCAGACCCCATTCTCCCTAAAACACACACACACACACACACACACACACACACGTCTTGGCAGGCTGGACACAATAAAACACTCAACAAGCTTCCCTGTTAAAGGTTAGAATGTGGAAGGGGCAGTTTACTGCCCAAGTGGCCCCCCCTCCGACCCAAATAGGGATGCGCGGATAGCGGATGGCCCTTTCTCCGGAAATACGGAGACTTGAACAGGGCCTCCCTTTAACCCTGCACCCCAAAGAGGAACATTCTGGTAAAACCATCATTAACTGTTGGCCCACGACACGTAAGAGGAACTAACTTCAGCAAACAGCCGTGTTTACTCAGTATGGTTCTCTTCCTTCGTGGGTAAATTGAGCCCTATTTGGCAGACGGAGCGATGAAGAGTCAGAAAGATTAGGTTCTCACCCAAGGTCAGCCTAGGTGGCAAGTGGTGGAGCTGGCTCCTTCCCCTAGGCCGCACTGGAAGGATTAGATCACCCCAATCTTGGGGCGCCTGGGTGGCGCAGTCGGTTAAGCGTCCGACTTCAGCCAGGTCACGATCTCGCGGTCCGGGAGTTCGAGCCCCGCGTCAGGCTCTGGGCTGATGGCTCAGAGCCTGGAGCCTGTTTCCGATTCTGTGTCTCCCTCTCTCTCTGCCCCTCCCCCGTTCATGCTCTGTCTCTCTCTGTCCCAAAAATAAATAAACGTTGAAAAAAAAAATTTATAAAAAAAAAAATAAAAAAAAAAAAATAAATAAAAAAAAAAAAAGATCACCCCAATCTGGAGCAGGGATGCAGGCTTCATATCACAACCCATACCTCCTGCCTTGGTCTTCCCACTCTGGCTGAAGGGCAGTGAGCCCTATCTGGCAAAGGTGTGTGGAAAGGAGCCCAAAGGCAAGAGAACAAGGAACTTTTTGGTTTTGCTTTTAACTTGCCTCCTTTCTGCAGGGAAATAAAGGGGTGTGTGCACCCACACACCCAAACCCAGAAGCGCAGGGATGTCCATGGCTCCCCAAAGGACCCTCACCTATTTATTTGGGGTCATTCTTTTTTTTTTTTTTAATAAAGTTTACTTATTTATTTTGAGAGAGAGAGTGTGTGGCAGGGACAGAGAAAGAGGGAGAGAGACAGAATCCCAAGCAGGTTCTGCACTGTGAGTGCAGAGCCCCATGTGAGGCTCCAACTCACCAACCATGAGATAATGACCTGAGCTGAAGTCAGACGCCATCAGAGCCACCCAGGCGCCCTCTCTTTGGAGTCATTCTGACTCTACCCATGGCATCTCCCTCCTGCCTTCAACAGAAATTCTTATAGTACCCTCACCACTCTCCCTTCCTGCTTTCACCTGAATCTCAAGCGATTACCTTTCTTTCTCTGTGGCCCACCTCCAACACATTTTTACCATTAATACGAAAAAAAAAAAAAACCCTCTATCACTACCCAGTTTAAAGTTTTCCCGTGGTTCCCATCATCTAGGGCAAAAGTCCAAGCCGTGCCCGTTGGCATGCCTGGCAGGACTCCTGCCCCCTCCTTCCCCATCTGTCCCTTCCAGCTGCAGTGACACTGAAGTGGCTTATAGTTTCCTGCACATACTACTCTCATTTGTCTCCAAGCCTTTGCTCGGATTGTCCCCTCAGTTCAGAGATGCTTCCCCGACACCCCTAACTCCTATTTTTCTACTTAAGTGTCAATTGGGCACCCTCTCTCCCAGTAAGTCCTTCCAACCACCCCAGTGCCCTTGCCCTTTGAGCTGAATCCTTGCACTCACCACATAGCTTTTGTGACCTATTGACTTGTCTGATTTCTTCACTCCAAGTTCCAAACAGAGGATTGACCTAAATTCAGTACTGCTATAGGGTTGTTTAGGAACCTGAGAAAGCAAGTAGTCTACAGGCCTCGAGATCAGAAAGTGGGTAAGCAAAGGCCAATGAGGAAGATTAATGCTGTGGCTCCAAGGGATGGATGTTCCTCCACCTGGGCAGAAAGACCCGAGTTGAAGCACGCTCCTGGGGCTGGAGCAAAGAGCAGCTCATAGTTCGCTCCTGGGGGTGGCTAGACTCCAGTTGGCCAGACCCACAGATACCCTCACTTGTACACTGACAGGGTTCTCCAGATACTTACACAGGGAGACCTCCCAGGCCTGTCAAACATCCACTTCCCCTCAAACAGTAACAGGTACGTTCTGAAGCCAGCAGGCAAAAGGAACTAGGAGCTTCTACCACTGTTTTTCAGAAGTGGGAAGAAAAGGTGTAAAATACAGGACGGGCATCTTGCCTCCATAGTAGCTGGGTCTTAGGAAACCGGAAGTGTGGACTGCCTGCACCATGTGGGCGGCCCAGGGGTGGGAGGCCAGGGGCACAACAGTGAGGGCAGTGATAAGACTGTGCAGTCAGATGTGGATGTGGGTGGCCCAGGGCAAGAGAGCCAGCAGGCAGGTGATTTCCTTGAGCCGCCTAAGAGAGGGCTCTCCTTCCAGCTCTGCTACTCCTATAGCAAACAAGGTGCACGCACACGCACGTGCCCACACCCACACCCACACACACCTAAACTGATGCAGATATTCCATTCTCCCCACAGCTCCTGCAGCCCAGGATGTGCCCCTGCCTTGCCTTTTCTTTCCAGATCTTGCCCCAGTGACCCAAATGTTCTCTAGCCCCTCCACCTTGTCCTCACTTGTACCCAAACTGCAAGGCAGGATCAGGGGTTTCCCATTGACTTCATCAGGACACCCATCTGCTTTAACCACAGAAAAACCAATATGGGGAGAAGAGTAAAGACAGGAGACAGAAGCCCTGACGCAGGTTTTCAGTATGCAAGTGTTTTTGACTCCACAGCCAGTTGCTTAAAATGAAACATAAAGGGCAGCCAGAATACACACCCAAATGCAAAAAGGTAAAGGCAAACATAAAATAAACCACACAATACCATGAACCCCCACAAAACCAAAAAATTAAAACCCCAAACCCCTCAACTTTATATATATATATATGTATATATATATATATATATATATATTTTTTTTTTTTAAAGGGAGAACAACTGTTCAAAACCAACTGGGCAGTATGGTGGGGGTGGGGAGCAGTCCTACAGAAGGGGGCCTTGAACTTCCCCCTGGGAACAAAGAACAAACACAATACAAAGAAAATAACCACCAATCTCCCACATGGGTCAGGAGTCTCCAGAGAACAGATTGTCCCATCCTCAAACTGGCTTTTTTTTTTTTTGCCATTTTTTTTTGTCTTTTTTTTTCCATGTTCTTCTTTTGTTGTTGTTGTTTTAGCACCTGTACAATAAAACTGTACCATCTCCAATCAGCTGGCCATAGCCAGGCCCTCCTGCCTTTAGATGGTACATACTCTCTACAAGGATTGTTTGGAAAAAATAGCAATTGGTAGAAAAATAAGAACAAGAGTAGGAAAGACAATGCCACAGAGGGGGGAAGGGACAGGGAAACAGCCCAAGCTCCTCCCCTCTCTCCCTTTCTCTCCTTCAACAAACCCAGTGCTGGAGGCCAGGAGGGAGGCCTGGCAGGGGCCCCACACTCAGCCCCAGGTCCTGAGGCGAGGTGGGAGTGGAGCCCGGCTGGAGCCCAGCCTCCTGCCCTCACCTAGGAAACAGCTGAGGCCTGGATCTCACATCTGGCCATCAATCCCAGAGCCCTCTGCAGATTCCAAAGGAGAATGGGGGGCAGAGGGAGAAGCAGGGAGGAGAGAGAAAGTGGGTGCTGAATCTGGGAAGGGGAGAGGTGATAGGCAAGGGCTGGGAGCTGAGAGCCTCAGCATCCAGAAGGGGCAAAGGCAGAAAGGGGTGGGGTGGATGGAGGTGCGGGGGTGGGCGGAGGAGACGTGGAACAAGCCCATGTTGTGCACTCTGAGGGGAGCAGTGAAGGAAGTGTGAGGAGGGGTGACCTTAGCTTTCACTCCCATTCTTGACTCTCCCCAAGCAGAGTGACTCACTAGCCCCTCGCCCTCACAATCCACCCCTCCCCAGAAACCTCCCTAATCTCGAGACAGGGCTGCTGTGAAGGGCAGGTGGTAAAACAATTAAAAAATGGGGGGGGGGGAGCACCAAAGCCTCAGGATTATCCTCAATCCCCCCAGCCCCAGGCCAGCACCAGCCACCTTCATCAGTCACGGGTCCTCGGCCCCCTGCCCCACCTGCCCCCTCCCCAGTGGGGTGAAAACAAACCTGGGAGTAACTGTCAGAGGGAGGGGGCAGCTCCAAAGCTTATCAAGAAAGACAAAGAAAGGAGGTGAAGAAAGTCCCTCAATACAACAAGTTGTCTCAAATCGTCACAGTGATACAGACTTATCAGAAACCAATGAAACAATACAAATTAAATACTAATAAAATAAATACTATGGAAGACAGAAGAACACAGGGGAACGGAGGGGGCGCTCAGAGATTTGGCCTTTTCTCATTTCTCCTCCGGACAGGCTGAGGCCACCCCAAGGGACCCTGGCACCACCTCCCACCATCCCCGGGACCTCTTGCCCTCAGACGTGGAATTCAACTTTCCACCCCCATCACCAACCACAACAACAATGACGATGACAGGGAGATGAGAACTAATTATAACCAGAAAAAAAAATCCAGTCACTAATGCTGGCATTGATAAGGCGGCTTCTTGTTGGTCCGTATTATTGCCTCATTCTGCAGTCTGGTGCTCGGTGGGGGAAAGACATGGGAAGTGGGGAAGGGTGAAGGGAGGAGAAAGAAGAAAAGGGAGGGGCTGTTTTCCCGGTCAACTGTTCCACGGCTGGAACTCCACCTCAGACCCCAGGAGCCGAAGTAGCTCTGGCTCATACCGCACCAGCTCCACAGTCTCAGAGGAGCCTGGGGCAGATCTGTCGTCCATGCCTCCGGGCCTCTCGGCTGGGGTCAGAAGCTGACTGGAGGCCACCTGCCGGTAGAACTCAGCCTTGGGCAAGGTGGCAATTTCAAAGTGCGGGAACCGAGCCTGAAAGATCCTGGAGGAAAGCTTCAGCCTCTTCAGGACATCGGTAAAGAGGAACCAGTTGCAGGGCCTGGAAGAGGCAAGAGTAGGAGTTAAGGAAGAGGCCTGGGGGGAACCAGTGGGGTGCCAGGAACACTCTGGAAGGCCCAGGAAGGCTGCCAGTTTGGCTACCTGTCCCCCACCCCCAAACTAAACCATGGGCTCCCTGGGTGTCACTGAGGCAAAAATCTCCTGTGCTAGCCTACACTGGCTGAACCAGCTTTCAGCTCAGTTGTGAGCATTCAACCCGTGACTACCTCTTCCTTTTAAAATAGTGGGAGCAGGAAGGAAAGGGACCTTCCAGAACCCAAAACTCTTAGCAGGCATCCCCAGGCCTTCCCCACACCCCGTGACCTGGAGTTTACCATCTGCTGGGACCAGTTCTTTCCTCTACTGAGCCCTGCTACCCCGTCTGGTTTCCCTTTCCTGTTCTCACTCCTGTTTCCCGTGCCTCTTCGTTCTCCAAGACCTTCCCCAACAGACGGGGAGCCGTGGAGAAAGGCCTAAACTGTGGGTAATCTAAAAGGCATTTCTCTTTGGCTCTGGAATGCATTAGACAAGTTTTTTCTCCAGCGGCAGCACCATCGTTTCTGCAGGGCCAGAGCTCACGTTACAGCCAGTCTGACTCTGCTGAGCACACCCGACTGGCCTGGGCGGCAGCCTGGGGACAGCTGGGAGGGGTGCCGGGGAGGCCGATCACGGGCCATGCGCTTGCTTCGACTAAACCAGGAAGAGACACTGCATTCCCCTGATGATGGTCCCGTCTCCAAGGCTGTCCGTCCTGGCCATTGCCCTGTCCTACCGGCAGCATTTGTGTCAACCTCCTAACTGGTCTCCCCCCGGCTAAGAGTCTCCCTGCTGCACCCCCACCTACCCTCACTGCATCCGTTACTACCCCTTTTCTAAAAAAGAAAATCTGGCCTTCTCACTCCCTAAACTGCTTTCCATGGATCCCCAGTACCTCCAGCAAAGAAACCTCCACATTCATTACCATGATATTATGGCAAGACCTTTCAAACATGACCCCATTCAACTCTTCAGCCCAACCTCTCCTAATAACACACACACACTCACACACACAGTGTACCCCCCACCCCACCAAGTGCCAGACATTTGCTGAAGGACAAGCCCCACTTTCTGAACTTGTCTGTCTCATGCCTCTGCTTGTGCCTCGCCCTCCATCTTCCCCTCCTCTCAGGCCCAGCTCAGGCGCCATCTCACCTGTGAAATGGGTTGTTCCCATTTCACAAAACTGCCTGTTCATCCCATCTTCCACAGTGGCATGGCGCTTGGTTCATACCCCTTTTATAATACTTAGAACATGACCCATTTCAGAAAGGATACAAAAGAAATGTAAACTGTGGTTTTCTCTGTGACACAGGAATGGGAGCTCAGGGTGGACTAGAACTTCTATTATTCACTTGACACCTTTCTGAACTGCATTAAATTTTTATAATAATAAATCCACTTTGGACATATTGTCTTTTATTAGAACTAATTGTATACTTGTCTGCCTCCTCCTCTAGACTGGAGATTCTTTGAAGGCTGTATTCTGGCCCTCAGGGTTTGACTGGTGTGCCTGCTGAAGACACGTTTATAGAATTGAGTGTTTTCTTTTGGGGCACCTGGGTGGCTCAGTTGGTTGGGTGACTGGCACTTGGTTTTGGCTTGGGCCATGGTCTTGTGGTTCATGGGTTCAAGCACTGCATCTGGCTCTGTGCTGAGGGTACGGAGCCTGCGTGGGATTCTCTCTCTCTGCCCCTCGCCTGCTCGCTCACACTTTCTTTCTCAAAATAAACTTTAATAAAAAGAACTGAGTGTTCTGTACAACACCTACCACTTCTACCCAGACCCACAGTCCTTCTCCCTAAAATGCAACACTCTTCCCTGTGACACTAACCCCTTTTCTCACACCATCAGGAAATGGAATGCTCTAGGTTCAGAGGAAGGGACTACAGACACCATTCCCTTGAACCATCACTTTCAAAGAATGGAAAAGACCCCTCAGAACATTAACACTTGGTGGTCAGAATTCAGCTTTGCTTTGATGACTCGAAGGCACTTCGGTGGGTCATCATTCTACACCCTTCCTACTTCTTGAAGAACATTCATTTCACAGTGTGCTGCAGTGGTGGGCAAGGGCAGATTCAGAAGAGGCACAGAAGGATGTAATGTCAGGAAAACCAGCTTTGCCCATACCAAGTTCTCAACTGAAAACCTGCCTGCTGCTCGGGTGGCTGAGTGGCACGTGGCTCTCAGTTGCCCTGTGTTCTGTCTACACCTGATGCACACTAGCCTGGTCCTTCTACTGCCTGGAGCCCAAGATCCTGTTTCAGAGAAGGAGGTGCTGAATACTCTGGAGGAATTAATTAACTGTGCAATACTATATCTCAGAGGCCTGGCCCCACCCTCTGGGATCAGCTGATGCCCAGAAGAATAAGGACCAAAAGCCCCTGAAACTTGATCCCAACCAGTGTCATCATATAGGCTATTTTTATTCTTATCAGCCCCTGGGGGAAGGGATGCAAAGAAACCATGGCCGGATGGTGAATGGTTAGAGTAGTCAACTTGAGGGACTCACTTGAAGGGCTCCTAATCCATTGTGCACCCCTCTCTCAACCATGTGCACTTCATGTGCCTTCACTTTTTTTAGAAAGACAGGGTCTAATGTTTCCAAAATAGGTATCAAAGAACAAGTACCCTTAAAAGTATCTGCAAACATATTGGAAAAGAGGAAGAAAACACCTAATGGTGGAGGCTGATAATAAAAAGACAATTCATTCTGCATCCTCCTGAGCAGCACTGCCACACACTGCCATCCGTAAGAGCCGAAAAGGACCATGGCCTCCAGGCTGTCCCTTCTGAACCCTCAAATCAAGATTTAACTGGGTTCGGTCTAAGGGTAAGCATCAAGTATATTCTAGTCTCCAAAAACAGGTGATGCCTGCTAACAATACACACAGTGATCTGAGATGACAGCACTGAGGCCATCATCTCGCCAACATTAAGGCTACAAGAAAGCAGCCTGCGGATTACTTAAGGACCCCAGCAGCCCCTTAGCTATGGCAAACATATGTCCCGGCTTTTCCAAGAATCTCAATTTCAAATATTCTGTCTGGCTGTTCCCAGAAACCACAGAAATGTTCCAGAGATTCTAATAGTTCATCAGCTCAAACATCTCCCAGATCATCTCTCACACCCAGGAACAGCAGAGCAATTCTTTAGAGAGTGAATCTAGATTCTTTGAATCTAGATTTTGGGTTTGGGAAATACATATAGTCAATATACCTAGAGCTTACAGCCTCTGTTCTGAATGTAACTAATCAGGGCTGGAAAGTCAGGCTGGCCTTGGTCATATGTCAGGTTTCCTAAGCTCCAGCATGTGCTCTTCAGGTCTCTGCTTCCTTCTGGAGAACTCCCCCATTCCCAGGGAGGCAGGCTAGGGGTTGCCAGGATCCTGGCACTCAGTCCCTGTAGCTCTTAGACACTTACCCGCGGGACACTGACACTTGGAGGTTGTAGCAAGGGAGAAGAGGCTTGTCTGAGAGCTCAAACATAAAGTCATCCTCTTCCACATCATCTCCTTCTTGATCAGAGTTCCCAGGAGGATTATGGAGGAGGTCACAGGCAAAGCCATCTTTTTCTTCTGTAAGGATAGCACATGGGATATGAGGACTTAGCTACGTGCACAAAACTGAAGAAAAAAAAAATGTTTCAACAAGATAAAGAGGCACAGAGGTGGGTGATTAGGACATAAGCAACAAGTTCACAGACCCCCAGTTGGGGCCAAGTTTTGCTGATCCCATGGCTCCCATCCTTGGGAGGGCATGTGAAAGTTCTGTCCCTGGAAGACAGTAGTTTCTGGCCAGAAATTCATTATACTCCACCTTTCAGCTGGAAAACAGCCGGATGCTGTAAAGGACCAGCCGCTCGGCCTTTGGAAATGGAGCCCGATGACACTACCAGCAGTCAAAGGCAAGGTAGAAACACCTGCCATGCCTGTGGGGCTCTCAGGAGCCCGGAGGGGCCACTCAGTCAGTTCCCATCCCCGGCTACGTGTCTGGGTGTGGCATATTTCATTCCATCCCAACCTTCCCCAGCTCCAGCTTCCCCAAAGCTTAGGGGTGGACACCTCCCCCAACCTGCAGCCCCGGCCCCAGGAATGAGTGCTAGCTGACTGCCACAGAGAGAGACGCTTCCTAGAGAGAAAAGCTTGGGTCAGAGGCTAAGGGCCTGGGAGGCAGCAGCTGTCTCTGAAACTGTGCATGGTGGGAGTAGGGCAGGGAGAGAATGATCATGGCCAGGTGAGGGGCTGGGTCTCTCTTGAGTGTGAACAATGCCGGAAGAGATGACAGTGCAACACAGGGGCTTGTGGCAGGGTTAGGACGAAGCAAGGGAGGAGAAAGGCACTTGGAAGAGAGAGAATAAAAACAATAGCCAGGGCATAAGTGGTGGAGGGCAAATGAGGGGTGGCTTTGTGGCATCCCTGGTTTAGGCCAATGTATTCTGAGTCTAGGGGGAGCATGGGCTAGTGTTCGGGTTGAAAGGGTGTGTAAGGTTCTGTAAGTTACTAACAGGTGCAGAAAGGCAGCCTCCCTTCTCACCCCCGTCTTTGAGAAGAATCCGTGAAACCCAAAGCAATCCCCCATCTCTGGGCCACAGACAAGCATGGGAGGAACCCGACTCAAAGCTTACCCAACACAGAACTGCTGTAGAAGTCCCAGGACACACCAGGGTCACCCTCTGCCCGGCCCTGAAGATCTGAGAGGTGATCTGATGAAAGAAGAGAAGGCAGTGAGACAAGGAGGGTGGGCTGGAGGAGGGCCTAGAAACAAAGTACATCTATATGGGGCCAGGAGAATGGGAGAAGGGAAGGAAGGAACACAAGAGGGTCTGGGGGCTAACAGGGAGAGATATGTTTCCTGCTGTCAGTCAGAGGTTGCCAACCAACAGCCAGGACCCAAATCTAGCCCACTGACGACTTGGGGTTTGGCCCAGTGTTTTAAACCAAAAAAAAAAAAAAAATGTTGAACATTTTAAAATTTACAGATTTCACCTAAAAATCTGGATTTCCAACTTTTCTTGAAAAAAAAAATATCAGAAAATCTGGCAACACGGCATCCCACATTCCTGCATGTCAACAATTGGCTGGAGGGAGAGGCGACATGTGCGTTCTCCTGTTCAACAGTCCCCACCCAGCCTGCTCTGCTCTCTTACATGATCAGCCTGAAGGCATTTAGGTCTGGGATCCCTGCTTTTAATGGTATAGGGAATGGACTCTCCCAGAACAATCTCAGACCTGTCCCAAGATTTCAATTCCCTGCAGGTCACGATGTTCATACAGCCAATCAGGATCTCTCCAATTCAAAGTAAGATAAGGAAGCAGAATTCCTTCATCTTTGAAAAACATGGGGGAGAGGGCCACATGTACCCTCATAAAAACCTTTTGCTTCCACTCATAGGTGTATACCCCCAAAGAATTGAAAACAGGTGTTCAAACAGAAACTTATACACAAAGGAATGTGCTTAGCAGGTCTACTCACAATAGCCAAAAAAGTGGAAACAATCCAAATGCTGTTAAGCTGATGAAGGGATAAACAAAACGTGGTCCATCCATATAATGGAACATTATTCAGTTATAAAAAGAAACAAAGTACTGACGTATGCTACAACATGAATGAACCCTAAAAACATTATACTAAATGAAAGAAGCCAGACGCAGAAGGCCATATACTGTATAATTCCATGTATATAAGATATCCAGAACAGGCAAATCTACAGAGACAAAAAGCACAAGGGTAGTTGGGAGGGAACAGGAAGTGACTGCCTAATGGGCATAGCGTTTCCTTTCGGTGTGATGAAGAAGTTCCAAAACTCAGTAGTGGTGATGGTTGCACAACATTCTGAATGCACTCAATGTCACTTCACTGTACACTTTTTAAATGGTTGAAAGAGTAGGGGGCACCTGGGTGGCTCAGTCCGTTAAGCATCTGACTCTTGATTTCAGCTCAGGTCATGATCTCACAGTTTGTGAGATAGAGCCCCAGGTCAGGCTCTGTCCCAACAGTGTGGAGCCTGCTTGTATTCTCTCTCGCCCTCTCTCTCTGCCCCTCCCCCACTTGCTCTCTTGTTCTCAAAATAAAAAATTTTTAAATGGGTTAAGGGGCACCTGGGTGGCTCAGCTGGTTAAACGTCTGACTTCAACTCAGGTATGATCTCACAGTTTGGGAGTTCGAGCCCTGTGTCCAGCTCTGTGCTGACAGTGTGGAGCCTGGATGCTGCTTTCAGATTCTGTGTCTCCTTCTCTCTCTGCCCCTCCCTCACTCGCTGTCTGTCTCTCTCTCTCAAAAATAAATATTATAAAATAAAATAAAATAAAAACAAGACAATCAAAAGGTTAAAATAGTAAATTTTATGCTGTAAGTATTTTGCCACAATAAAAAAAAATTTAGGGGCGCCTGGCTGGCTCAGTCGGTTAAGCAGCCAACTTCGGCTCAGGTCATGATTTCGCGGTCCGTGAGTTCGAGCCCCGCATCAGGCTCTGTGCTGACCGCTCAGAGCCTGGAGCCTGTTTCAGATTCTGTGTCTCCCTCTCTCTCTGAGCCTCCCCCGTTCATGCTCTGTCTCTCTCTGTCTCAAAAATGAATAAACGTTAAAAAAAATTTAAAAAAAAATTTAAACCGCCTTTTGCTTATTTGATAGGAGGCTAGACATCAGGTCACCCCTCTGCCTCCTTGTCTCCTAGCTAAGCATCACCTAGTAGAACTGCTTCACCTCTCAGCCGCACATGTACAAAAGGAGATTTTCATGACAAATTCAACTGTGGCATCTGTGGGCACATGGCCCAGCACAGTTGGCAAGCTGATTTAGCTCTATAATGGTTGCTACCAGCGCTTAGGTGACACCCAGGCAAAAGTACAGGAGAGAGTCCAAAGGGCACAGGTGATGTGAGGGAACCCTCTGGAAACCAAATCCCAGGAGGAAGCTGGCGGCCACTCCTAAAGGCACGAAGCCAATCCCCCCTGATGAAATGCACCACTGCACTCCAATATACTTTCCTTTTGGGTCGTACAGTCTATCAGCAAAAATGCCTATTAGCTGTTGTGAGCTACTGAAAGAAGTAACTTTTTAGCAACCTTCTACGAGATGAAGGGTTTCTTCTGGTAGGAAAAGGCAGCCAGAGAGAGCTTTCAAAATAATGGCTGAGCAGCTACAGTGGAAAACCTTTAGTCACGCACATTAGATCTTTTTTATGTACTCCACAAAAAACTCTTGAGGTCATGACTGCCAGTTTCTGTGCTCTTCTGGGCCCCTTGCCCCCTGAGAGTTGGAAGGAGTTTCTTCAGAAAGCATCTGTCAGTTAGGTAGGTGCCTATTCTGTGCCTGGCCTTGTGCTAGGTGTCCTGGGAGATGGAGGCATGAGATCATAAGTCTCCAAGAGGCAGGGAATATATATGTCTGTCTTGTTCATCATTGTCTCCCCATGGCCTGAGACCAGGTGCCTGGCACATAGTAAGAGCAAATAAATATATGGAGAAGACAGGGAGGGAAGGAGGAATTACTACAAGGCAAGACCTAAAGCCTGCTTAACTGGCATGCTGAAACACCCGTGCTCCAAGGACTGTCGTCTCCCCAGGAGATCACATGAGGATTCCATCAAAGCCCTAGTTCACCACATTCTTGAGGCTCCTCTCTAGGGACTGCCTTCAGAGCTCCCAGAACATTCCACTAATTCTCCTCACTGACAGCAAATCTTTGTCATTCTCAGGTGAATATGCCTTTCTGAGGCAGCCCAGTGTGCACTGGCACGAGCAAAGGTACAATCGTCTGGGCAGGCCCATGAGCTGCACGCCAGAAGAAGCTCCCACGGTTGCTTGATGGTGTGCCTTCTGGTCATGTTTCCTCATAGGCCTTAACGTACAATTGGGACAGAGAGGGACATTTCTCTCCCTTGACTGTCCCCCGCCCCTCCTATAACTTTCAGTCCTTTACTCTTCTCCTTTCCACCAAAAAGTGCCCTCAGCCCCGCAATCCTGCCCCTGGGTATATATCCACAAGAACTGAAGACTGGTACTCAAGCAGATGCCTGTACACATGTGTTCATAGCAGCACTGGTCACAACGGCCAAAAGGTGGACACAACCCAAATGGCCCATGAACCAATGAAGGCATAAGGAAAATGGGGTAGATCCATACAATGGCATACCCTTTAGCCTCAAAAAGGAAGGAAGTACAGGGTGCCGGGGTGGCTCAGCTGGTTAAGCTTCTGACTCTTTTTTTTTTTTTTTTTTTTTATTTATTTATTTATTTTTGAGACAGAGAGAGACAGAGCATGAACGGGGGAGGGTCAGAGAGAGAGGGAGACACAGAATCGGAAGCAGGCTCCAGGCTCTGAGCCATCAGCCCAGAGCCCGACGCGGGGCTCGAACTCACGGACCGCGAGATCGTGACCTGGCTGAAGTCGGACGCTTAACCGACTGCGCCACCCAGGCGCCCCAAGCTTCTGACTCTTGATTTAAGCTCAGGTCATGATCTCATGGTTCATGGGTTCAAGCCATGCATCAGGCTTCGTGCTGACAACGTGGAGCCTGTTTGGGATTCTCCCTCTCTCCCTCCCTCCCTCTCTGCCTGCCCTGCGCGGGTACACACACACTCTCTCTCTCTCTCAAGTTAAATAAATTAAGAAAAAGGAAGAAAGTACTGAAACATAGTACCACATGGATGGACCTTGAAAAACACAATGCCATGTGAGAAAAGTCAGACACAAGAGGCCCCATGCTGTATCATTCCATTTATATGTAATATCCAGAATGGGCAGGGCCATGGAGACAGAAAGTACATGGGTGTTTGCCAGGGGCTGGGGGAAGGGGGGAAATAGAGAGCAAATGCTTAATGGATTTGGGGTTTCATTTTGGGGGTGATGAAAAGGTTTTGGAACTAGACAGAGGCAGTGGTTGTACAACATTGTGACTACACTAAACGCCACTGAATTGTTCCCTTCTAAATGGCTGGTTTTATGTTATGTGAATTTTGCCTCAATAAAAGAAAATTTTTAAGTACCCAAGGTGAGCGGTCACCCTGGAAATCAGAGTTTCTCTCTTTCTCAGGGTCCTGTCATACCACTCCCCATGTCCTCCAACCAAGTCACTAGCCGAGGGACATGAAAGGAGAGGAAAAAAAACAACAAGTGGTCTTCGACATGGGGTCATATGGCAGAGGTCTCAGGCAGGAAAAACAAAAACCTGTGATTCAGTGACCTCGGGTGGTAAACTGCTAACCCTTTCATCAGTGGAAGAAAAAGCAGTCCTGATCCTTCCTCGGATGCCCCAAAACCAAACTGCAGCAACTCCCCTCGGCCCCCACATACTTTCTGACAGATGAAAACGAATCTGTTTTCCCTTGACTAGCCTGGGCATTATTCTTTTCTTCAAAGGGTCAAAGGCAAATCAGTCACATGCCTGCCTGTAATTTGGTCCAAGGAGGAGGTCTTCCAAAGGCTTCTTGGACAGTTGCATGGCTTGGTGCCCCAAGCCCAAGGACAAGGGAGAAAAGGTTTGCGTTTTGACCTCCAGTACCCAGCACTGTACCTGAAACCTAACAGGGCTCAATAAATGCATGGATGGATGAATGGAAGAAGGGGTGCCGCTGTATCCTTCATGATCTCTGGAGAAACGGGCCTCACTTTAAGCCAACTCAAAATAGAAAAATCCACATTTACAACCCAGATGAATTACCAGCATCTTCTGCATTGCAAAAGGATTCACTACAGGATATTTGTAAATAGTGACATTCCTTTGTATATTTAAAAGAGGGTTTGGGGGCGCCTGGGTGGCGCAGTCGGTTAAGCGTCCGACTTCAGCCAGGTCACGATCTCGCGGTCCATGAGTTCGAGCCCCGCGTCGGGCTCTGGGCTGATGGCTCAGAGCCTGGAGCCTGTTTCCGATTCTGTGTCTCCCTCTCTCTCTGCCCCTCCCCCGTTCATGCTCTGTCTCTCTCTGTCCCAAAAATAAATAAACGTTGAAAAAAAAAAATTTTAAAAGAGGGTTTGGTTCCCAGACTTTTCCAGAACAGGAGCCTTGCACAAAGAGAAGGAAGCTCCACACCAGGAGCAACAGTGAGGCTCTCGCTCATCGTTTCCACCTGCAGAAAATGGAGCCCTTTGCACCCTACAGGGATTCGCCTTCATTTTCTGCCCAGTGGGATATCCACCAGGGGAGGGAGAAGACAATTAATCTACAGAGAGTCTGGTCAGGCAAATGTTTGGGGATGAAAAGCAAAAAGCTTTTTAAATACCTCTGCCCGACAGGCAAAGTTAAAAAAAAAATACATCTAGAAGTCCACCCAAACGCATCCAGATTTAGGGGCTGGGGCGGTGGGCAGTGAGGGAAATGCTTCCCACACTTCTCAGCCCATGGCGCTTCCTCCAGCCACTAGACCACCCTGTCCAGTGCTTCTGTGACATCTGGTGTGGGTGGGGGGGATGGCTGGGATTAATACAAAAGAGAAATACTCAGTTCAAGGAATTAAGCCCCTGATGATAGTTACATAATATTGTCAATATGCTAAGTGCCACTGAATCATTCACTTCCAAATGGTTATATTAGGTGATTTTCACCTCAATTAAAAAAAAACCTGAGTATTGTCTTCTCATCTCCCCAAAACAACCTCTGGGCCCAAGTTCCCTCTCTCAGGAGCCTGCTGACTCCTGCCAGTGTCTGCCTCCCTGGGGCTAGGGCCAGGTGCTGCTAGCACTTTCTCAAACAGCCAGAAAGAGATCTGCGTCTGAGCATCACTTGGTATTTGCATGGAAAAGAGGTGGCCCTGTTCTAACACTCCGTTCAGTTCAGTTCTGGCCCCCATGATGAAACTATAGCTCTGTGCCTAAGAGGTTGAGAAACAATGTCAAGATCTGCATGAAGGTGTTTGGCTTGGACATGCTATCAAGTGTCAGAATTAAGAGAAGTCTTCTCTTGGGGCGCCTGGCTGTCCCAGTTGGTGGAGCATGCGACTATTGATCTCAGGTTTGTGAGTTTGAGCCCCATGTTGGTTGTAGCAATTACTTAAAAATAAAATCTTTATTAAAAAAAAAGTAAAGTCTTCTCTTGACTCTGCAACATGAGCTGGCATTCAGGTTAGTTTAAGGAGGCATCAAAAGGCTGGCTAGTAGGGGCCCCTGAGTGGCTCAGTTGGTTAAGCGTCCGACTCAGGCTCAGGTCATAATCTCACAGTTTATGAGTTCGAGCCCCACGTCAGGCTCTGTGCTGTCAGTTCAGAGCCTGGAGCTTGCTTCAGATTCTGTGTCTCCCTCTCTCTCTCTGCCCCTCCCCCACTCATGCTCTGTCTCTCAAAAAATGAATAAACATTAAAAAATTTTAAAAAGAGGCTGGCTAGTAGCTGGGATTAGCTAACAGAAATGGGAAGAGATAAAAATGGGTTTGTTTCTAAATTTTTAGTTACTGAAAATGGTCTCAACATTCGAATTCCTTTGGGATTTTGGAGAAAGGGTCGGGGAAGAAAGGAGTTTGTCCGCTTATTGAGGTGGTCAGAGATGGCTTTATTTGGATCCAGAGGGCCCCAAGACCCGCCGGAGGGCAGTCTCTAGCACAGAGAGGCCCTGGATTAAACCTGTTGGTCAGAGACAGAGATTCATGCAGTGCTTTTATCATGTTGAGAAGTTCTGGATGTTCATCTGTGCCAGCTTCCCCTGGGAATCAGCTGGAGTGCAGACAGCATGTGTGTGTGTATCTTAGACAGTGCATGTGGCACATGATATGTGAGAAGGGGCCCTGAGCCCCCAAGATGGTGCAGCCAAAGTGAACAAGAGTCATCACTGGCCCGGGACAAATGACTGAATGAGCAACCCCAAACTGCTCTGCCCTTCACAGACAGTGGCCTGGGACAGCCCCAGAGCTGGGGGGAGGGAAAAGGCAGTCCTGCCACCTGGTTAGAGGGGGCTGGGTCCCGCTGGGAGGCCTGAAGCCTGTACACAGTGACCAATGACTGCAGGGTTTGGCGGCTTTACTGGGGGCCCAATGAAGGATGGCTGAGCAGGAAGGAGTCAAGGCCTCCCTCCACGGCTTTCCATCACTTCTCCCTCAGCTTTTATTTGTATCAAGGTGGTGCTTCCCACCTAGTCCTCCTTCCATTGGGACCTTTAGTTCACATTCCTTTGTTTCTTCCTCCATCATCAGCTACCTAGTTAACCTTTGTTCAATAAATAAATGATCTCCTGGTTGGGAGCCCAGAACTGTATTTGGGGAGGTGGGGATTCAGGACTATCTAGGGCCACAGCCCGGGTGAGAGTCAGTGGCCTTGAGCAAACCCTTTGTCCCATAGGATCCCAGTCTGAAAGAGATTCAAGCACAAACAATGAAGCCTCCACAGAGGGTCAGTGAGACACTGCCAGCGGCTCCTTCTGTTGAGCACTCTGGCAGTGTGAAGAAGAAACTGCTAGAGCAAGGGCCGAGCTGTGATGTCACCAAGGAGGCGGAGTTCCTTCATCCAGAGGTCAAGTCTGAGGAGATTCCCAGTGAGCATGCCCACACTAGACATACCCACTTCTGTCCTCCCCACTGCCCAACTTGGTAGAGCTACCTAATTGCAGACAAACCATGGCTGTCCACTAATGAGAACATAAATGCATGTTGGCTTGTGGCCCTTGTCATGGGCCTGAATACCAGACACTCTTCCAGAGGGGTCAGGTGACAGAGGAAGAAAAAGGTACAGGGGGGTACAGAGGGAACATCAGTTACCACAGGCAAGGGCTGTGAGAAATACAGCATTAGGAGGGGTCCTGAAGGTTCCACTATGATCACCAACAAGGAGAAAGTGCAAGAACAAAAGCAAAATGCTAAGTGTCATTTCTTAGTAACTAACATCCTGTTCAAAACATGGGTCAACACACTTTGCCCCCAGTGGAGCTGCTGCCTCACAAGGAGGCCTACCTCACATGCCTAGCTAGGAAGCGGGTCCCTGTGGACTACCACGGCCCTGAAGAGGATGCATGCGATATGGACACTCATAGTACCGGAACAAGAGGAAGTGGACTTTTAGGCTTTTTCAAGTGCATAGAGATTTCAGAGACACTTCAAGGAAAGCCTGCAGAGGGCTGACACCTCTCATGGGAGTTGAGATGGAGAGAGATGAAGAATACCTCCTCAGGAGTTTAGGAATTGGAGGCTAGCCCCAAGGATGATGGCTTCAAGCCTGGGCTGTGCTTACCGCTGAGAAAACGCTTCATGGTGTCACTGCTGGCCAGCTTCATGGCTGTCTGTCCCGAGTAGGTGGCCAGTGTGGGGTCGGCCCCATAAGACAGCAAGAGCCAGATGGTCTCCAGGTTGTCATTGACCACTGCATCATGAACTGGCCTGCAGAGATGACACAGGGTGAGGACAACAGGGCCCAAGTGGGAGCCTGGGTGTCTAGGCCTCAGACTACTTCATCAGGGGAAAATAAAGTAAGATAACCCTAGGATAATGTGGGCAAGACTTAGGGCAGAGGAACCACCTCTAGCCTACACCTCTCATCGTATCTCCCTATGTCCTTCTCCTCTCTCTGTGCCTCTTTCTCCCCACCCCCCATTTTTCTCTCCAAGGTTCCCCCTACATTTTGGGACAGTCCCTAGGGTACCAAGTAGCTTCACTGGTAGCTCTTGAGTTTGGGAGAGAACAGGAAACCGACCAAGGATAATCTTAAAGCAGATGCTGAGGGTATGAACAGAAAGATCTGGATGACCACCCTGGAGCAGGAATGAGTAGAGTGGCTCCACGCACCAGGTAGTGGCCAATCAGAGCCTGCATCCTCTGACCCAAGTCTCCCTACTTGATATGCAGCTCATGTCTCGATGTTGCCCAGGAAGTAGGCCCTCTGATAGAGGGGAATGGGTGCAATTTCTTTAAGACCCAGCAGGTATCTTTTTTTTTCAAGTGTACAGACATCAAGTCAAGAATCAAATCTGGGATGTCACCCTAAGGTCAGCCTCCTAGTTCCTAGAGCCCAAGATGCTGCCTGAGATAGATGCGCCACCAGGAGGATTTGCGGGACGCCCGAGTGGTGTTCCTGGTAAAGCTGCACTTGATGGGATGATCCCTAGATGACCCCAACCTGCCCTTAGTCACCAACATGGATGGGCCAGCCAGGAACTCATCCACTCCTGCCCTAGTGGGCACTCCTGCCCCTCTGCAGTCTGCAGCCTTCTTCTCAAAACACCTCCTAACAAGGCCTCTCTGCTACGTATAGCCTGGTGTAGCCTGCTGTGAAAGTCCAGGCTGTAGCAAGCTCTTCTGAGTGAGGGGCTGAGCTGGGGGTGGAGGTGGGGGGCGGGGAACGGCCTTCTTGCCTCGTGCCATCCTGCGCACTGCAGTTCACATTAGCCCCGTGCTCCAACAGGATGTTCAGGATGTCCGTCCAGCCCCTGGAGCAGGCCTCATGCAGGGCTGTGTAGCCAGCGTTGTCGCGGTGATTCACGTCCTCACTGTCTTTCTGGAGGCAGTAGAGAACAACGTCCTGTGGGGACAGGGAGAGCTCCATGAGCAAAGAGAGGCCTAATTCTTGACATCACTCCAGTTAGCTTCAAAGCTCTCCAAATGTCCGGAGAGTTAAGTCTTATTCCGGGGACTAACAGACAAGTCTCAAAATCGTTTGTCACCCAAGTCAGTCCTGAGGTCCATTTCCACGGCCTCGGCTCTGGGCTATTTTCTTAGCAGCGGGGAGACATTTCTTATGACCAATGATACTCACTCATCTGGGTGTGGGTTGTTGGGGTGAGGTCCTGAGAGAGGCTCACTGCCCACCATGAGGTCGAACTCTCAGGCCTCAAGTCCCTGAGCACTGGTTCCCTAGTTTGGGGCTTTGCAAGACAGCACCAGACCACAGAAATGAGACATGTGGTGGCAAGCACAGCCTCTGGTAGTGATTCGAGAACAAGGAAGAAGAATTGGTTTAAATACTATCTCTGGATGCTGGCTTTAATTGTTTTAAGTACTAGCTTTGGATGTTTATGCTGGGGCACTCAGTTCTACCCTCCCCTCAAATCAGGATTGCTCCGAGTATAATCTAGCGTAGTCATTTATTCACGTAGTAATGAGCAGCGTCCCTGGGCTACACGACAGGACCAGAGGTGGGACTCCAGGACTGGAAGCATCCCAGCTAGTCTGGGATGAATCTGGTGAATACACTGAGGGGGAGGGGAGAGGCAACCCTTCTTCTGAGGGGAAGAGTGGCTACCAGTGGCCTATCATCAGCCCTCTGGCAGGTCCTGGCAACATGGTCCACCCAGGCATCCCGACTGACAGCTAGCTTGCAGGCTGGCTGACTAGAAGTGAGTGAGTAAGCGAGCGAACGTGAGTGACCGTGTGCCTGTGTTGGAGGTGCTGTCCCTTGGATATAGGAACTATCAGGCTGGCCGTACCCAGAAGAGCACAAGGCCCCATACCCTCCTCACCAGCGCAGACGTTCACCTCTTCTCCCAGGCCTCAGACTCCTCCTCCCTCCCTCCCACAACAGGCTGCCCAGCCTGCTCCTGCCCTGGTCAGTTCTCCCATGGTTTCCTATTTGCTAGTTTGGCCCCAGGTACAAGGTTAAACTTGAGGACAGGAGTTGGTCATCTTTTTTTCCTTAGATCTCCCTTAGCACCTATCCCAGCCCCCACACTAGGTACTCAAGAAAGATGGGCACTCTCAAGGCAGTTCCCCTGTGCTGACCAGCCTGGCTGGGAGTGCAATTGTCTTTAAATGCGTCAGTTGTAGGTATTGGAAGCCTTAAAAAAAATCAGGGTCTACTCTATAACCCAGCAGCTCCACCCTTAAGAGCAAATCCTGAGGAAACAATTGGTGTGGTGGGCAAAGATAAATGGTCAAGAAGTTCATATCAACAAAAACGTCCAACAAAATTTAATTATGGTCACTGAGTCAGGCTTCCACCCTACCCTGCTACTTGGGCATCAAAAAGACCTTGGTGAGAATTCAGGCTCATACACATGAAGTAGTAAGGGACACATCATTTCGCATCGCTAAGCCTTGATGTTCTCACGTGTAGAATGGGGCTAATAAAACCTACCTCCATAGGTTAACAGTGAGATGAAATGATATGAAGAAATCAGAGCTGTTAATAGGACAAAAGTGGTGCTCAATAAATGCCAGCTTCCTTTCCAACCCATAGGGAAGTAGTGTATGGTAGGGAAACCCAGCCCTGCCCCCCCCCATACACTACTGCCTTCTCCACTACTGGGAGCCAAAGTGGGGGCCGAGGGAGAATATGAAGAGTGAGCAATGATCACCCCTGTTTCTCTCTGAGTGGGGGAGCCAGCACAAAGGGAAATTCAAGACATCAAAATCCCGTTTCTGGCCTAGGAATGTGTTGGATTATCAATATTGTGTTACCATTTCAATTATTTTCATTCCCAATTGATATTCAAATGAGCTTTCATTCCCACACACCTTGCTAGCTGGCCCCAGAGGCCATCTGGGCAGTAGAAGGAGTCCAGTCAAAGTTGAAACCCCAAACAAAGCCCTGCCCAGGCCACAGAAGAGCCAATGGGGAGAAGTTTCTTCACAGATGCTCGGGCAGTGGCATCCTGCTGCCAGGGAGCTCCCTACCTTATAGCCAAGACGTGCTGCCCGCTGCAGGAGGGTCTCGCCTGCATTCTTGTTCACTATGAGCCGACGTGCCTCTGGGGGGATCTGCCGGGCTGTAGGTGACTCGGAGGCCTCCTCTGGGCCGGCACTTCGGGACTTAGAAGGTGTGCATGGTTCGGTGGGTTTCACTGGGGTGGGAGATTTGGGAGATCGCGTCTTCTGCTGGCTCCAACGACCTTTGCCCTGGAAACCAGAGATGCAGTTCCGGATCAGCACAGGCTCCCACCAGTTACTACCCAGTGTGCAGATGCTGAGGGGCTCAAATACTCAACCACATAAACCAATGATTGACCAAGGGCTCAGAAATCAGAGATTGAGGGGGATATATCCCAGCTTCCATCAAGCACTCTGCATGCCCTGCCTCAAGCCCTGCCTCAAGCACCTGCCTCAAGCCCTGCCTCAAGCACCTGCCTCAAGCCCCCTTTGTTGAGGTTTTTACAAGTCCTACTTCTAAATAAGCAGAAGCAAACTGAGAGTAAAGAGAAGTGGAGACTTCTTTGACTGAGGAAGCACAATGGCCAAGGCCTTCACTCTTATTGCAAAAACCTGCCTTCAAACCTTCCCCAGCCTCTTTCCACCTTCCTCCATACCAAGTCCCAAGATCACATTCATGCTCAGCCTGGGTGGTGGAAAGCACTCGGGCGTAAGAGTGAAACAGACCTGGGTTTTGGCTCTGCCACCTACTAGTGCCAAGACCTGCGTGAAGGCCCAACCTCTCTGAGCCTCCCTTTCTCCCTTGTGGGGTCTTCACATGGGGAGGAAATGTGTTCAAGGAACTGTACTCAGGAACCAGACCCATGGAGCCTCATTTGCACCTGAACCTAAGTTGGATGATGAGATTCTAAACTGGGAACTGATGCTGGGATGCCTGGGTGGCTAGTCGGTTCAGCGTCTGGCTCTTGAACTCAGCTCAGGTCATGATCTCACAGTTCATGAGATTGAGCCCCACATTGGGCTCTTTGCTGACCACGTGGAACCTGCTCAGAATTGTCTCTCTCTGTCTCCCTGCCCCTCCCCTGCTCTCTATCTCTCAAAATAAATAAATTTTAAAAACACTTTAACTGGGAACTGATGTCATATTTGGACAAGACTTTGGGGGGCCTTGGGAGACATGGGTACACCTTGCATGTGGGAGGGATATGACTCACTGGGCGACCAAAGGGCAGACTTTGCCCTCATCAGATTCTAAGATGGCCCCTGATGATCCCTCCTGATGTTTGTGCTCATACGTAGCCCCCTCCTGCATTGGACAGGGCTGTTCTACATAGCCACTAGGAGATTGCAGATGATGGTGTGTAACTTCCAAGGCTACTTCCTAAAAGACAATGTGGCTTCAGCCTTGCTTTCTTTTGGATCACTTGTTCTGGGGGAAAGCAGCCACCGTGTCATGAGGACACTCAAGCAGTCCTTTGGATAAGCCCATGGGGCAAGGAAAGGAGGCCTTCTGCCAACAACCAGCATCAATTTGCCAGCCGTGTGAGGGGGTGACCCTGGAAGTAGACCCTCCAGCCCCAGTCAAGCCTTCAGGGTAATGGACCCCTGGCTGACACCTTGACTACAACCTTGTGGGAGACCCCAAGCCAGGCCCAGCTAAGCTGCTCATGAATTCCTGACCCCCAGAAGCTGTGGGACATTTATTGTTGTGTTGAGCTGCAAAGTTTTAGGGTAATCTGTTACACCACCAGAGATAACTAATGCATACCACTTAGCCAAATCCCTCAGAGCATTATCAAGGTCTCACTGAAATCCTATGTCTTTTAAAACATTCTACATTACTCTAGCTTTCTTTCTCTGCACACCCAGAACACCTAGCCTGAAACAAATAATCTGGTGCCTAATGCTTGACTTTTAACCTCCTTCCACTGTTTCATGGACAAGTCTGGCCTCCCTTGCTAGGTTTTAAGTTGCTTGGTGGCAGGGTTCATATTGTCATCTTCTCTTTTGTTCCTTACAGCACTTAAGTCAGGGCTGGACACATCATCACAACAGACATTTGTTGACTAGATTCAAGCCAGCTATGTGCAGGGCCCTGGGAACACAGGAAAGTTGCCTAGAAAATCCTGAAGTCAGGAAAGGAATGGCAGCAGGGAAAAGACCAGAGCCCAGGGCATTTGTTTCCTCCAATAAATCCTGAGACAACCAGAGCTGTTATCCATCCCTATCCTAAAAGGGCAGAGAGGTACAGTCACTAGCAGGAAGGCACTGGCTATGAGTGGAGAGTGTTGCTCTACGGCCACGAGGGTAGAGGTATGTAATAGCAATACTGGAGGATTCTGGGTAAAGTGCCTAGGTTTTTGCTAAGCCAAGCCAGGAGCCAAAGGGTGACTCTCCTTCTGGGGGCAAGAGCTGCCAGAGACCAGGGAGGCTGCCTGAGCGGGGGGGAGCAAGAACAAATGGGGGCCCCCTCCCCCTCCCTGGCTTGGAGCTCCTGTGGGAAGAAGCCTTTGGCCAATACCCCAGCTTTAGTGTTGCAGGCGCATCCTCCGCCTTCCCCCTGCCTTGCTTCTCACTACAAAGCACCATGCCATGGGGGTAATCAGAGCAGGTGGTGGTGACTGGGAGAGAAAGAAAGGCGGGAGGGAGAAAGGGAGGCCCTGTGAAGGGGCAAAACCTCTCTGGGAGGGACACTGCTGCAGACACTGCCAGGCAGAATAACCAGGCACAAGTATCAGCATGTGCTGCTGACCGGCAGGCGGCTGGTCACCTTTGTGTGGGACAGGGCCATCTGAGTGTCTGGGGAGGAGCAGGGAAGAGGAGGGGGATGCCCACTTTTCACCAGAGCTGCTCAGGGTTGCAGTGTGTCCCTGCCTGGCCACCCCCTCCCCCGGTGTCTCCTGGGTACAGACTGAAGCCACCCATTCACAGGGTGGAGGCATATGGAAAGAGCCACGGCAGTCAGGCCTGCTTCACATCCCAACTTTGTCACTCATGACCACTGAGTAACCTCCTGGAAGGCCTTTAACCTTCCTGAGCCTTAGTGTCCTCACCATAAGATGAAGACAACAGTGCCTACCTCTAATAGCCGCTGTGGGAATTAAGGACGACCACGTGAATAGCACTCAGCACAGACCAGACTTCTTTATTCCTTCCCCTACCCCGCCCCCTCTGGGGGTCTGAGGGAATGGTCACTGCTACCTTGCCAATCTGTGCCTCTGTCCTCTTATCCCTGCCTCGACCTGAAGCTTGAGGATGTATACCAACCTCAAAGAGCACTTTACGGTTATCAAAGCCTTTTACATCAGTTGCCTCCTTTGTTCCCCCAAGCACCCTTGTGAGATGGAAAAGACATGGAGTATCATCTCCAATTTAAAGATGAGGAAATAGGCTTGAGTACCTTGTCTGAGCTGGAACCAGATTCCAGGAGAGGGAGAGGGAAGGGGAAAGGAGGGGAAGATGAGCCCCTGGGTCTCCCGCCTTCTGTCAGTGCCACTCAGGGATCCCTGAATGAAGCTGGAAAGAGCTGTTAAAGTCACAACCACCAAACAAGCCCAATATGACCCTTTTTTTGGTTGCCAATGACAAATACATATTATGGGTATACATTTGAACCTGGACCTTCACTTCTCTCAAATGTAAAGCTCACCGAGGACCGAGGACCACGTGATTTTTTTTCGAATGGTACAGTGTGGAACTCAAAACCAATGCTGTGAACATCAGACCAAAAAAAAATGTCAACTATGAATGGGGTTCTAGAATGCTGGCCCGGCTACTGACTGGTGAGTGCCCAAGAAGCAAACAAAATGGGGAGTTGGGTGTGGGGAAGGGCAGCTAGAGCTCCTTCAGCCCGACCCTCAAGCAACCTTTGTCTAGATATCAACATCCTTGCTTCTACAAGTTGTTTTCTACCTTGATTGATTCAGAAAGCTCTCTGATTGGTTTCAAGTGAGTTAAGCCCAGACAAAAGCTTCTTGATTGGATATTAACAAGCTATTCAGGCTAACATCCTGCCATATTCTTCAACTCTTCCTTAACTCAAAGGAGATCCAAGGATTGTTGAAGAAAAGCCATCATGAGCCAAACCTGAGAGTTTGCAGTCTCTTATTGTTAGCTATAACTTTAGTTCCCATTTTTCTATTTTCTAATGTTTATTTATTTTTGAGAGAGAGAGACAGAGACAGAGAGAGAGAGACAGAGAGAGGGGGAGACACAGAATCCGAAGCAGGCTCCAGGCTCTGAGCCGACAGCACGGAGCCCGACGCGGGGCTCAAACCCACCAACAGTGAGATCACGACCTGAAGTTGGACACTTAACCAACTGAGCCCCTAGTTCCCATTTTTCAAATGCAACCCCCAATTCTTCTAGGACTAGTTCAAAATACTGGAATAAATATGGGTTAATTTGGTCGTTTCCATCCACTCCCTCACTCAGAGGACCATTCATCAAGGAGCCTGTGGAAAGTCTGCCGCCTTAGCCTGCTCCCCTCACCCTAACTCCCCTCGCTGCCAACGCACCTTTGCCTCTTCTGAGACATTCGCCATGTGCTTGGTTTTGCACTTTCGTTTTCCTGATGGCTTTTCTGAATTCTCAAGGCAGGCTGGCTCCTCCAGGTTATTCGGGAGGAAACCATTTGGTGAATCCGAGATCCCCTGGGCTTTGCTGGGCAAGAGAAGGTTCCTGTTTCTGAGGCGGTGCTCCGAACTTTGGGAGGAAGTCTTCTGCTTACGGGCCTTTAAATCTGAAGGCAAGAAACAGGAAAGAATGGATGTCAGGGAAATGGAACACATAAAAGCAATGCCCTCCTCTAAGATGAATCAGAGGCTTTGGGGGTTAGAATCTCAGTGCAAAGTTGTATAACTATCAGCTACCAGTATCTGATAGTGTGGTGCTGATGATTCCACTAAATGCTTCTCAAATGGACACCATACTTCAACATGGGAGTCTCCCCTCTCCAAGCAGGTGACGACTCCTAGCCCTGCCAGTAGGGGGCGGCCCATCTGGCTGTACTCACTATGAGGGTAATTTTAAAAGGATTTCCCCCATAGCCCAGAGCAAATTACAACTTTCTTTTCAACTTCTCCCCCATCCTCTTTGTCTCCTTCTCCATTCCAGTATGAAAGCAAATTTAGCAGCTCTGCTTAAGCTACTATGAAGCACACCCGGGTAGGGAGTAAATGGAGCCGTCTCCCTTCATAGCTTCAGCTCATCCACCTGATGGCCTGATTGGTCACCCTCTGAGGACACAAAGATCAAAGCCACAGAAACTCCCTGAAACCAGAAGGTGTCATAGGCCTACTTAGTTGGTGGGCAGTCGCAGAAACCTGCTGTCTTCCCTGGCTGGAAATCAAGTCACTGGAATACCCTGGGCGGCATCTCTAATTCTAGCCACAGCTCACTAAATAAAGTACTTTCTAGCTTCAAAAAGTGTTGTGGGGCACCTGGCTGGCTCAGTCAGTCAAGCATCTGACTTCTGCTCAGGCCATAATCTTGCGGTTCATGAGTTCGAGCCCCACATCGAGCTTTCTGGTCTCAGCGCAGAGCCCGCTTCAGATCCTCTGTCTCTCTCTCTCTGGCCCTCCCCCACTCAGCCTTTTTCCCTCTCTTTCAAAGATGAATAAACATTAAAAAAAAAAAAGTGTGGGGCACCTGGGTGGCTCAGTCAGTTGGGCATTCAACTTAAGCTCAGGTCATGATCTCACAGTTTGTGAGTTCAAGCCCTGCATCGGGTTCTGTGCTGACAGCTCAGAGCTTGGAGCCTGCTTCAGATTCTGTGTCTCCCTCTCTCTCTGCCCCATCCCTGCTCATACTCTGTATCTCACTCTGCCTCTCAAAAAAATGAGTAAATGTTAAAAAAATTTTTTTTAAAGTGTGGTTGTGATTTTGACAGCTCTTTCCAGATCCAGAGCACCGATTCCTGAGAGGCACTGGGAACTTCATTGACAACAGCCTCACCCTATAGGTCTGTCCTAATGCCCATGTATAGGGAGTATAGATTGGGTCTACCCTTACCTCTTAACTAATATCAGTGTTATGTGGCTTGACCACTAGCTGTGTAATTGGCTGGAGGCAAGTCACAACCTCCCAGAGCCTCAGTTTCTATGTCCATAAAATAGAGAAAATATATTCCACATCAGAGGGCTGGTGGGAGAATTAAATGAAGTAACATAGGCAAAACCCCTTTAAAAGGCATTATAAAGAGTGAGGCATCCTTATCATATTATTTCAATGCAAGCTCTTTAGGGAGGGCCATGCCCATGTGTTCTTTATTTCCCCCACAGGACTGACCGCCATGCCCAGTACATGACAAAAGATCAGTACGTCTGGGAAATGAATAGCTGCAGCCTCAGTTTCTCCAATTTGTGAAACAAGGGGGTTGAGCAAGATCCAAGAGTTCTTAACTCGTCTCCCTTGACCCTGGCATGTGCTCTCACATGTGACATTACCAAGGGCAAATCCAGATGTGGGAGCCAGCACTAGAGCATGAGGAATTGCTCATATAGATGATGCACGGCTCTTAGAAGGCCAGCTATCATACTACCCTTCTCTCCCAACTAGCCCCGAGCCACCAGTGGGTCCCCACACCTGTCCAAGAACTGTGGTGTTAGATGGCTTCTAATGGCAATTCCAACCAGAACATTCCAAACCAGGGCTTTTGATGCCACAAGCCCGGGCTGAGGCAAAAGAGGAAGGAAGAGAATGGTGCCTGATGAGGGAGGACCTCAAAAAACATGGGGAAGCCATATTATAGCATTTACTGCCACAGGAAAAGCAGTAGCCCCTTAACCCATTTACCCAGGGCAGGAAGGGCTCTGGAGTTTATTCAGTTGTAGTGGGGCAAGAAACTCACAGTAGCGGGAAAGAAACGGAGAATGGAAGTAGCAGGTGTGTGAGTGGAAGTGGCTCTTCCTATCCCCTCTGAAGGTCAAGATGGGAGATACCCAAGTCCAGAACAAAAGGGAAGGTCATGAGACTCAGACAAAAGTAAGGGGACCTGTCTAGTTTGGCCTCTGCCTGACTCTCTTCTGATGTCAACCTGAAAGGTAGTAATAGGAGGAATCAGAGCTTTCCAGAGAAGAGAGACATTTGCCAGGCAATCCCTTCCTGAAGAGGTCACCATTGGATCTGGAGGAAGGTAACCAAACCATATGCCAAAGCCAAGAGCCTCCATTCAACACCCTTAGACACATGCATGGAGGGAGAATGACCTATTTTCCAACAACTAAAGCTGCCCCCAAATCAAATAAGATGCATTGCTAAGTGGTGTTCTTCATACTCCCAGAGGTGTTTAAGTAAGGGCTATTGTCAACAGTGCTAGAGAGATCTCTGCTTTGAGTGGAAAATGGGACCAGATCACCTCAAAGGTCCTTCTGATTCCAAAGCCAATAGGTTCCATAAGAAGCACCCAATCTTCTAGGAAACCAGCTCTGAGAAGACTGGGTGATACAAAAGCTCTTCTTCATCCTAACACAAGCGGCTGAGACCAACGGTTTGACACCTCTTTCTTGACCAATTCCTTACGGCTCCAGCAAGAAAAGGGGAAAATTATCACCACTCTCTCACATAGTTGAGGAAAATTAGCTCAATTGCTCTCTGAAGTGTAGGGATGGTACCGTATATATCTCTCCTTAAACAGAGCCGGAAATGACTGCTGGCCTCCTTTGCATTACAGTAAACCCAGAATCTACTGCCCGTCACAATGCAGGTATTCAGTGTTCACTAACAGGGAGACTGTAGATGTTTCCCAGCGGCTCAGGATAAATACCTTATCAGAGACAATCAGTTGTTGCTTCAAGGGCAGAAGTCAGAGAAAGACAGTGAGAGACAGACATGTTCTTATGGAACCCAGAGATATGCTTCTTGCTCATCTGGAAATCCGCTACAGAAATGGGCCCACCCCCCACCCCCACCCATAACCCCTGCAAAAAAAAAAAAAAAGAAAAAAGAAATAGGCCGGAACAGTACTTAGCAGAACATACTGATATTAGCCTTGGTGACGGTCCATGATTACATATTATAGCATGTGACGTAGCCAACGAGAGCCTGGTTTTCTCCTTGGGCTGCCTGCTTTTCCAACTCAGGTCCAACAAAAATGATGCCACCTCAGGTCACCTCAAAGCTTCACTCTGCCTCTTAATAACCTTTGTAGCTTTAATTGAGAAAGCAATGTTGTGCCCGCTTCTACTTGAAGTTCTTCTGTTAAGTTGAGGAAACTTTGTACTTCTTTTTAGTGAAGGGGCTGAAGGTATCCCAGGAAAGGCAGTCAATGAGTGCCTCTTTCTTCTTGAACCCAGGATTCTAGGAGGGAGAACCCAGCCTCCCAAGACCCAGCTCCCTCAAGCCAATCGGGAACTCCCTGGTTCAACTTGTCCCATGCCAAGGATGCCACTGTGGCCTTGCCCACAGGTTCAGACTTTTACACGAAATTGGAGGGCCCGGGCCTTCATGCCCTCTGCTCACCTGCAGGTCAGTCCAAACTCATTCAATCTTAACTCCAAGCCAAAACCTGGGGACTGGAGTTGAGTGACCCCCTCTGGCAGCTGGAGCTCATAGCACCAGGTTTCTAGGGGTGCAGAGGCTTTTGGCTGGCGAAGAGAATGCAGATGTGGGAACACCCAGGATGCCCGAGGGTCCCCAGAAGCCAAAGTCACTGTGGTTTGGGGACGAGTGACAGCAGCTCACTGGGGCAGCGGCCCCCAGCCAGCCTTACCTGCTCTCCCTTTTCGCCGCTGCTCTTCTTCTTGCTCCGTCAGGTACTCCCCAGTCTGATATTTTCGGCTCTTCTGTCGTCTCCGCTTCTTCCTCTTCACCAGGCCTTCCTCCTCATCTTCCTCCTCCTCCTCATTGGTGTCCCACATTTGCCGGGCAGCCTCTGTCCTCCAGGGCATTTCTCGGGCTCGCCACAGGTGCCGGCGGCCCTGGCTCAAGAGAGTCTTGTCCTGGGCATGGTGGCTGCGATACTGGGTGTCCCGTTGGGTCTTTCTCACCTTTCGACGCTTAGCTGGGGTGGGGGTCACATCTTCTTCCTCCTCTGTGGGGAAGACCTCCTGGCTTCCCATGTCACTGTCTGCCATACCAGCAAAGGAGCTACAGATGCTTCCTGTGGACGGGATGTACAGAGGACGGTCAGGTACCTCTTCAAAGGACAAAGAGTATGGTGTCGAAGCAAGTGCCCTGGATTAGAAGCTTGAAGGTCTGGGTTCAAGTTCAGTCTCTGCCAGTTATTAGCTGTGTGCTCTGGGAAAGTTCATTCACTTCTGTTTCCTTCTCTATAAAACGGGGACACTGTTCTTTGCCTTACTGGCCTCAAAGGACTGTTTTGAGGCTCAAATGAGATAATTCACCCATAAGCACTTTACAGAGTCCAACATACCACACAAATATCGAGTATCCAAAACACACGCCCTTCCTCATTCATGTTGCTGTGACTTTAATTCATTGCACAAACTCTTACTTCGTGCTTACAAGGCACCAAGCATTAGGTGAGGAGCAGGAGGGGGCCACAGGTCCCTGCCCTTTGGGAAATTAGGGTTCAGTGACAGGTAAGGGAGGGCAGATCGGCATGGCACCCCCGCCCCTGCCCGCTATGTGACCACCAATCTCTCTGACAGAGCCACCCTGGATAAGCAGAATCATCACAAAAGAAGAGTCTCAGGAAAAGCAAAGCAAGGAGTCCCTTTCCTGTGATACAGCCTGGGTTAGTCCCACCCAGATACTCCTCAGCCAGGCCCTCTTCCCTTACATTGACCCCACCTCCTATTGAGTGGCCAAGAGTCCAGGGGTGGAGCTCTCTCCCTGCCCACCCCCCTCCCCACTGCAGCTGTTCCTCACCACTGAGCAGGTTCATCCCTGACCACCCCAGCATGAGGGTACCTTTCCTGTCCTCCCCCACCCCACCCCCTTGGTGAGAGACCATTTTCATCCCCACTCCTTCCTTCAACTTTACTAACAACAAAAGTATAACCCTAAATTGGCTTGGTTTTAGCACAACAGCAGATCTGACGATCTTCTTCAGAAACAGCTGAGACACCATCATCTTTCTCCCAAAGACTCGCTATTAACTCGACAATCCCCAAACACAAGCGAGGTGAGCAGAAGAAAGAAATGGTTTGAGGCAAAGAAAGCAGCCCTTAACCAAAGCTCCAAGTCAGGCAGACCGCTCAAAGACAGCAAATATCCAGCAAACTTTCCATATACAGACCAGGCAGGGAACGAAGTGTTCTGGTTAATCTAATATTCTGGTTAATACAGAATCACCATAGAGATCACACAGAGATCACCAATTTCCAAAGAATCAAATACAGTACAATGTGTTTAACAGTAAAACGGGACTGGGCATAATGTAATCACTCTTTGATGATTCAGAAGACACTTCAGGATTTTGCGAGGCCTCCAGGCCGTCATTATGAGCCCCAATTATCACTGCGTTCTCCATGTGCTGAGTGCCAGTTAATAGAATGTCAGATAGATGAGTTTACACTGTGCCCTGCTTTCCCATTCTATCCACTTTGCATGGAAATATGGGTGAACCGGGGCAACCACTTCCAGGGCTACGAACCAACATGGAGGCTAGCAGACAACAGTGGTAGTTAGAAACAGCTATCTTCTTTTAGACGCTGAATACAAATTCAGGGACCAAATGTGATTCTACCGGCCCTGATAACTCAATGACCATTTCCAATTTTGTTGACGCCTGTCGCATAGGGCAATAAGCCCAAAGGTTCTATGTCCGTGCCTGAGACTGGCTCCACTACTCATGAGAGGCCCAAGCGTGGAGTGGGTCAGTCTTCCTGAGCAACACAGGCCTTTCCTCTTTCCATCATCGGCTGCCAACAGAGATGTCAAATCCCATTTGGAAAAGCTAAGCAAACAGTCCTAAAATCGTGGGCAATGCTCCCCCTCCCCACCCTGGGCTTTCTTGTCCCTGCAAGGAGCAGGGCATCTTAGCACAGTGAACCAAATTCCCAACTCTCCACCTGGGCCAGTGGTGAAATCATTCCACCAGATTTCTACCTCTTTTTTCAGAGAAATGCCAATATGGGCCACAGCTTCAGACTCACTCACCAGACTGACTGCGCGTCCGTGTGCTCAGAACAACGGGGATGAAGTCACGGAAACTGCTCTTTGCTTTCTTCTCCAAGGAACCTGGAGTGATGTGTGGTTTCAGGGGAGAAGGCAGAAATATCACAATCAGAGTCAAAGTACTGAAAGCACCCCTGAGGGGCTCAGATGAAAAATCAAGGTGGGGGGATTGTGTGTTTTTCCTGGTCACATTTGTTAGCTCCCCTTATGCTATCACCTATGTACATCTCTTAGAGAAGGAGCACTTCCCAGTGGTGTCTGAAAACTGGGAGTTGGGTCATTTTTGCTGACACCAAAAAAGGCTGTGTACAGAATCGATTTGCCAGCATGCCAGAAAGTTGAAGGTCTGCCTGCCTGCATGACTACGGGGCTGCTATACCTCCATGAAGTTATAGTGAGCTGGAGCAGGTGCCAGAGAAGGGCAACCTCAATGGATCTTAGAGGACTGAGCGAGGCAGGAAGATGGGAGCAGGGAACAGTGGACAAAGGAACACTCCTATAGAAGAACAGACTAGGAAGAGGCGGTCATGTCAGACAGGCAAGGCCATGGAAACATGCTACTGCCCGTGGCACTACTTGGGCAGCTCTCTCTCATGAGGGCACCAAGAAACTAGAAGTGGCAGAGCGTACAAGTCAAGTACCTGCTTCCATATTCCAAACATCCTGTGTGTCCCTAAGTAAAGGGTTTAGGATTTCCATAAACCCTTCTGGCTAGCTAGCTAGGTATTAATTTTAAAATTTGTATAATGGGAGTTGTCAAATATGCCAAAGGTAGAGAAAAAGGTGTAATGAACCTCCCTCCAGCTGTTTCGGTCTCAATCTTCATGAACCCCATTTCTTCTCTAAGCCTAGACCTGTTGCAGAGTAATGGGTTGGCTACTCTATTGTATGACTGACTTTTGTCTGTCTGAAAACCAACTTCTTTGGTCCTCAGAGTGTACTTTATTCTAGTCACCAGGGGGAATAGAATAAGCCCCTTTTCCCTTCGCCCTTGCCTCTGATTTCAGAGGCGTAAATTACATCACCCTTCCATAGCAAGGGAGTCTTTCCCTGGACTTTCCCGGGCAGTCCAGAGCCATCCGCCACCCCCCCCCCCCACCACCACCGACCTGCCCCAGGGAGCCCTCTGCAGCTCAGCCCAGGGGGCCAGGACCTGTGGAGCCTACCTTCCTCATGGCCATCGGCTCGTTTTCCTGGAGACTGGGAATCCGGCTTTGTTGGCTTCCGGTGCTTGTGCTTTACCCTGACTCTATTGTGCTCTTTTCCTGAATCTGAAGCCCCCCTGGGGCTCTTCTTGGTGGGTTCCTGGGGGTCACTAGGTGGCTTCCGGCACTGTGGAAAGGCAGAGAGAGTCAGGTCTGAGGTCAGTTTCGCTTCTTAAGAAAGCTTTCCCAATGGGAAGTCCTGTGCCCTGTCGGACACATGGACATGAGCTGCCCAGGTGGGGGCCAGGGGAAGGGGCCGCCTGCTGCCTTCCACAGTGGGCTAAAGAGGCTTTTCTGGACTGAATCCAGTGCCGTAGCTAATCCCCATAGATATCCACACCCCATCGTATTTACAGGTCTACAGAGTCTGCATTCATAAGCAGGATTAACACCTGAAGTCAGTTTGAAAGGTGCAAAAAAGTGAGGTCCATCCAAACCGCAATAGAGACAGGCAGAAAACAAAAATGCCTCTTCGGCAAGATGGGTGACTGACTACATTGGTCAAATAACTTCAATGCGAATGGTACTATTACCAACAACTGAAAACAATTTCTTAGCCCAGGCCGACTCAAGAAAAATGGTCTATTTGCATGTGTAAATTAATACCAGAAAATAGACTCAACGAAGACAAGAAGAAAGGCATGACACGGGAGCAATTCAAATCTCCCCATACTCATGGAAGACAATGAAAAGGCCGAGGCAGTATTAATAATGCCACTTTACACTCTGCAGCACTTTCAAAATCTCAAAATGTTCTCTTCTCTGTTATTTGATCTGATTTTCCTGACAACCCCAAACTGAGAAGCTAATATCATCCCCATTGAACAGACAAGGAAACTGAGGCTCCAAGACAAGACGTTACACGAATTTGTCCAGGGCAACACACAGACCCAGGTGTGACTGCCACTTAGCAGGCAAATCTACAAATTAGCTCATTTGTGCCTGCAGTGAGAAAGTGGTGGAACTGGGACTGGGGCCTAGGGCTCTTGGCTCCCACCTGGGCCTCTCCACAGCAGCTCTTGCTCTTCTCCCTCCCTGCTCATGTCCTCCACTCTTTCTGCTCAGCCCGCTCTCTCCGATAGGCACAATGGCCATGCTTACACAGCGCAAGGACTCTCTCAGCCTAACAGAGCCACATATCCTCATAAGCTTTGAGGTCTCTCCATGCCACCAAACAAGAAATAGGGCAAGGTAGGGATTTCCAGTATTCTAGCATCCAGGGAGTGCGGAATAAGCAAAACGTTTTAACAACGAAAGCAGGCCCTAGGAAGAAAGCAAGGGTTGTTTTCCCCCAAGCCAACTCACATGCCACCTTCTAGAAGGTTATTACTGTATAGCTCCAGCTACGGGGATGGCAGATGTCTTATCAATAGAACATTTTCTGCGGTGTTGGGGGGTGTCTCAATTCTCCAGCATCAGGGAGTCACCATTCCCCATCAAATTCCCGGGACTCCTACTACCCAGCGAACTACTCCTGCTTCTTACTCAGCAGAGGGCTGAGCTAAAAAGTCAAGTCTCAGTTTCCCCCTTTTGCTTGCTGCTAGTTCCTACAAACCAATGTGCTAGGACAAAAAAGAACTGGGGAGGAAAGAGAAAGATGGGGAACTGTTGGCTTAAAATCTCACCTTTAGGAATGGCCAGAGAAAGATCACTTTAAGTCAGGGGGAATAAAGTTAAATGCACATAAATCTGAACATGTCCTATTTATTTCTGAATATCATTTTTAGCTGGCTCTTTCAAGTGCAGACCATTAACTTTTATTTCCTAAGACAGACAAAAACAAGTAAAACAGAACATCTAGAAAGGATTTCTGTCTGTAAGTTCTGCAAGGGCAGCACTGAGAGTAAAAACACACTGCATGCTCCAACTTAGGCAAAAAATTGGGTGGATGGGGAGACCGTGTAAGATGAATGTTCTGGTTAACAGAGTTTTGAAAGGTTTTCCAAAGAATTTTCCAAAAGATGAGAAAACAATAAAATACACCCAGCACCAGATGAAGCAGAACTCTTCCTTTGCTGATGATTCAGCCAGCCCTTCAGAATTCCATGAGGCCCTAGGGCAGGTGGTATAGGAGACAGGACACTATTCTAATTCTCAGCCATACCCTGACAGGGGCTGTTTTGAATTAAGCCCTGATCTTACTTTGCTTATCAACAGTTTCTTTTTCAGGAAAATGGAAGACAAGAAAATAAAGATCTGAGCTATTTACTCTCCCCTCAAAGTGGAAGTTTCATAAATCATTATAGGAAGCTGCTAAGGGCTGCTACAAGGCCCCGGATCTTGTAACTTTATTCTCTGTCCTGGGTATCTGTCAGTGGGCCCAATGAACTATTCATCTAATATAGTCAGGGGCAGTGCCAGCCTGTCATCAGGTCTCTTGCAAGACATAAGCTCCATGAGAGCAGGAGCCATATCTATTTTGTTGGTAACACTAACAATAACAATAGCATCCACAAACACTTACCGAACACTTACTTACTATGTGCTAGGCACTGTTCTAAGCATTCAAATATGTCACCTCATTTACTCTTTTTTTTTTTTTAACAACAACATTATTGACAGGTAATTTATTCAGATATATCATACAATTCATTTGATTAAGTTTACAATTCAATGGTTTTTAGTAGTCACAGAGTCATGTAACCATCACCTAGTTCCAGAGCTTTTTCATTACCCCAAATGGAAACCCCATACCCATTTCCCCATCTCCTCCAACCTTAGACAACCACTATTCTACTTTCTGTCCCTATAAATTTGCCTATTCTGGATATTTCAGAACATCACCTCATTTAATCTTTACACAGCCCTATAAGGACATACTATTATTGTCTCATTGTACAGATGAAGAAACTGAGGGCCAGAGAAATTAAGTCATTTGACTGAAACCACATAGTTAGGGAAAAGTAGGACCAAGACTTAAACTCGGGCACTGTGCCTGGTTCCAGAAACTATACTCCTCACCAAAAAGCTGCACCACCCTCCTGAAGATGTAGCTCAGTGCCTGGGAGGGACTGGCATGTAGCAATCACTCAACAAACACTTGCCAATGGTTAGTGAAACAGTTACACATAAGGAGAGAAGATAGTGTGGCAGAGCTTAAGATGAACATGAACTTTGGAGCCAATGACTGGAGTTTGAGTTCTAGCTCTACCAATTAGTAGCTGTGTCATTTTGGGTAACTTACCCATTCAGTCTGTTTCCTTCATGTTCCTATCTATAAATTGGGTATAGCATTCACCTCATAGGGTTATTGTAAGGACTAAGTTAGATGACATCTGTAGAAAGCATTTGGTATGTTGTGTATAGTACATATAATGACAAGAATTACTGTTCTTTTTTTAATAACATTTTAAAATATTTTAATGTTTATTTATTTTTGAGAGAGAGAGAGAGAGAGAGAGAGAGAGAGAGAGAGAGAGAAAGGGGCAGAGAGAGAAAGAGAGACACAGAACCTGAAGCAGACTCCAGGTTCTTGAGCTGTCAGCACAGAGCCAGACGTGGGGCTGGAACTCACAAGCTGTGAGATCATGACCTGAGCTGAAGTCCAGACATTTAACCAACTAAGCCACCCAGGTACCCCTAATGTTCTTTTTTAAACTTTTATTTATTTACTTTGAGAGAGAGAGAGAGAGAAAGAGAGAGAAAGAAAGAGAGCGAGGGAGCACACACACATGAGCAGGGGAGGGGCACAGAGAAAGGGAGAGGAAGAATCCCAAGCAGGATCTGCGCTCTCAGTGTGGAGTCTGACATAGGTCTCAATCTCACCAACTGTGAGATCATGACCTGAGCCAAAATCAAGAGTTGGACACTTAACCGACTAAGCTACCCAGGTGTCCCTAAATTCTTCTTCTTATTACTACCAAGGGCAAATCACAGCTACCTGAGTAAATGCTATACATATGCTCTACTATGTCATGACCTGTGTTCCTACTTGGCATGTTTGCCACACAGAAGTGGTTGTGAAGTCACTGAGAAAACCCACCTAAGCTCTATCCCTGGGGTTCTTAATTTAGAGCCCATGGGCTGGCTTTGTGGAGGGGATGGGTCCAAGAACTTGAAATTACTGGCAAAATTCCGAGGTCATTTTCTGTGAACAGGGTCTTAGCAGCTTCTCAAAATGCTTTATGGTCCAAAAAAGACTAAGAGCTTCTGCCACAAACCCAAATTAATGGCACTCTGGCTAGAAATCTGTTCATTAGTGTGTATCAACATTCAGTTTGAAGGCTTCTTAACATAGCTTGAAATCACTCCATATTTTTTTAAAAGTTTATTTATTCATTTAAATAATCTGTACATCCAACGTGGAGCTCGAACTCCTGATCCTGAAATCCAGAGTCACATGGTCTTCTGACTGAGCCAGCCAGGCACCCTTAAATTGCTCCATATTTTTTTTTTAATTTTTTTTTTCAATGTTTATTTATTTTTGGGACAGAGAGAGACAGAGCATGAACGGGGGAGGGGCAGAGAGAGAGGGAGACACAGAATCGGAAACAGGCACCAGGCTCTGAGCCATCAGCCCAGAGCCCGACGCGGGGCTCGAACTCACGGACCGCGAGATCGTGACCTGGCTGAAGTCGGACGCTTAACCGACTGCGCCACCCAGGCGCCCCAAATTGCTCCATATTTTTGAGAAGCCTTATCTTCAAGTGCTTCAAGAATTTCCCTGGATCACCAGCAGCCTTTGGATCCCCTCTGGAGTACCACTGGATTGAAATGGAATCGTCTTGACCCATCTTTTTGCCTAGAACCCTGCCACCATGAAGAACCCAGAAGCAGACACCCACCTGCCTTGCAAACCACATTCCCGATGGGTTGAAACCTGAAGCTGCCCCTCCCACCAAGCACTGGGCAGGTAGGAAACTGGCAGATGAGCCCAGAAGCTGAATTGGAATTGGCTCCGGCGCCACAAAACTCCCAGCCTAATCCTAAGCAGGCACCCCCAACGGTTCAGAGAACAACTCTGTCCAAGGCCCCTTCCCTCCCCTTGAGAATCTCTAGTTCTCAAGGCCAGCAGTCATCTCAGAAAAGGAAAAGGAAGAATGGTTATGTGTGGAAGAGCCTGTTATCAATTGATTTTCCTCATCAATCCCTTCTCCTGCTCTCCAACCTCATGTGGGACAATGGCTTCCCTGGCCTCGGGGACCAAATCATTTCCCACATCCTATAAAATACAAGCCAGCCCCTCCTGACACTAAAACACCATATATGGAAAGTGTGACTTAGAAAGGGGACAGCAGGTCATTATTCACTTTACACAAGCCTTCCAAGCCTTTACACAAGCCTTCAGTTCACAGAGCTTCTCAAGAACACTGCCATGGGAGGCTGACATCTGCAGGACAAAGCAGACCTCTGGTGTCCCGGCCCTGCCCTTGACCTCAGCCCAGAACTCACCTTGGGTCCATGGGAACTCCGGACTATGACCTTGGTTTGTGGCTGCTGCTCCTCAGCATCCTTCTCTTTGCCAAACTTCATCTTCTTGGGCGGCAGAGATTCGGTCACCCCATCGGTCACCACTGAGTCTGGCTGCCACTTGTTCTTGCAGGCAAAGACACCCATGCTTTCCTGTTTCACTCGAGCCTGCCCAGCCTTATTCCGAACTTCAGCTTGGCCCCTCTGGGGAGCTGCTGGGAGGCCATCGGTGCGGAAGCAGGTGGCTAAATTGAAGACGACGTCACCATCCACCTTCTCCATTTTCACCCGCCCCAGGTCCACCTGACTTCCAAGCTGTGAAAGCTCTGTGCCGGAGCCCCTCTTGCTGCTCGGGACCACATCCATGATGAGCTCCTTGGGGCGGCTGTCATGAGGTAGCAAAGGCAGCTCGGGCATCTTGTGCAGGTTCTGGGGGGTGGCCAGGACCAGCTCGTGGGACATGTAGGTGGCCAGCACTTGGTTTTTAGGCTTCGTATCTCCTGCCAGCTTCAGGCCACAAGCCCCCTGGGGACCTTCCATCTTAGGAGTGCTGTCAGGACAGAGGTGGCTCTCGGATTCCTCAGGCCCCTGATTCACTTTTATGTCCCCACTGCTAGGCTGGACAGACAGTGCCAAGGTCCCTGTCTGAGGGCTGAGAGTCAGGAGGACAGGGTTGACTTGTTCTTCGTAAGGCTTGGCAGCAATCCGGCAAGTTTTGTTCTTTGTGCCAGTGTCCTGCTCTGGAGCAAAGGGGCCTCCAGGCCGTGGCTGCCCCTCTGGAAGTCCATGCACAGCTTCACTGGGGCTGAGAGGTGACACACCAGAAAACTCAGAAACAACGCTGGTGGGCCTGATGGGCACCCCCTGACTGGGCGTCAGCTGCCCAGCACTGGAAATGCCAATGGAAAGCAGAGACGTTTGGTGGTATGGTGACCAGCCAACAGGCAGGACCTGGGTGCTGGTGGGTTTCCCATTAACTGAACACCGTGGGTAAATATTTGCTGGCCCCGTGGGCTTCCACAGAGAGAGCTCCTTGGTTTGGCACCCCGGCAGCCCGGGGGCAATGCGGGCTGGCGTGTAACGTTTGACTGTGCTTGACTGTCCCTCAGTCCCAGCCTGGCTGCCCTTCTTGCCACAGGGGGCACCAGTGCTCTTGGGTTCTCCTTGATCAATGATGGAGATGGGCTCCTGCTTGGGGAGATGGCGGGGGTCTCGGTTGAGGCCCAAGTTAGGGTCTTTGTTCAGCAGCAGGGATGCAGGCACTGGGTTGGCCACTCCCACATAGGTGCCAGGAATGGTGCTGATCAGCGCAGTCGAGTTCTTCACCCAGGTGCTTGGGTCCCCGTTCCTCACGATGTCGGGAAAGATGACAAAAGGCGAGGAAGTAGAGCCCAGGCAGGAGGTGACATTGCTACCGGCAGCCTGGGCTGTGCGCTGAGACCTAGACAAAACTGTGGAGAGGAGGGCCTTGCTGCTGGTGTGCACAGGGGTCAATACGGGCATGGGAGGTGTCTTGCGTTGGTTGGGCAATGGAAGCTTCTGGCGGTTGGACTTGGAGGACAGGTCGAGGGGCATCTCACTGCACTCAGGTGGAGATGCCATCTCTCGCTCCAGCTGTGGAGGTGACTTGAGGGGAGAGAAGGTGACGGAAGTCCCTTCTGTTTGCTGCTCGGCACCACCTGTCATCTTGGCAGGGTGTGGCGGGGCTGAGCTCACGCTGGGGGCTGGCAGCAAAGGCTGTGGGGTTGGAAGCACCTTGGCAGAAGCAGTAGAGAGGGAAGTATCTGCCAAAGGCCCGGGGACCCCATCGGGTGCAGACTGGGTGCTGGTGCTGCTGGATGGGGAAGCACAAGGAAGCCTGTTCACCTCCAGAGAGACGAGCTTGGAATCTGAAGTCAGAGGCCGGGCAACAGAAAATGCATATGGGTAAGACCGTAGCTCTGGGGAGGCCAGCACACCAGGGAGACACCTGTCCTGAAGGTATGAAGGCAGGACAGGGAGTGTGAGAGTGGAGGAGACTCCCAGAGTGGTTGGCAGCGTGGCCATACTGAGCGGCTGCCCACAGCTCGGAGGTGGGATATATACCAGCGGCTGGCTCGGGGTCAGTACTGTCCCTGGCTGAAAGGACAGGGGTACTTTTTGCATAGCTGGTGCCTGAGCTGCAGGAAAACATACTCGGCTCAAACTAAAGGAGGCTGGGATTGGTGCAGAGGTGGGAATGGCAGCCGGTGTGGCGGCCGGCATGGGCGTGGGGGCTGGAGTGAATATTGGGGCTGGGGTGGGCGCAGGCACTGGCGTGGGAGCAAAGGCAGGGATGAGGGTGGGGGTGGAGGGTGGGCCAGAAGATGGGGTTGGGGTGGGCATCGGCACCGACGGAGGGGCGGGAGCTGCCGGAGGTGTGGACGCCGGCATGGGGGCCAGAACTGGAGTGGGGACAGGCGTGAGGACCAGGGTTGGAGCTGATGGGGGCACAGGGGCCTGGATCAGAGCCAAGGGAGGAGCCGAAACTGGGACCGAGAGGGGGGTAGGGGCTGGAGCCGACAGGGGGACCGGACCTGAGGGGGGAGCAGAAGCTGGCACAGGCACCAAGACAGAGGCTGAAACCGAAAGGGGGTTCGAATCAGAGATGAGTGTGGGCACCGATGGCGGCGCTGGAGCCAGAGCTGGGACTGGTGCTAAGGGAGGGGACGGGGCTGGAACTGAGGTGGCGACCTGGACGGGAACAAGCCCAGAGTGGGGCACCGGGGTGGGGACAGAGAGGGGAACCTGGAATGGATCTGGAACAGACGGGGGGACGGAAGCTGAACTGGGAGCGGGGGGGCAGATGGGGGCTGGCAGCGGACTAAAGTTAGTGGGGACCAGAGGCAGGGTTCCCTCCACAGGGACTCCGGTCCCCAGAGTTGCCAGAATGAAAGTATTCTTCTCCCCAACACCGTGCCGAGAGTCCAAAGCCTTCACCCCAGCTGCTGAGCAGTCTGTTTGTTTGCTCATTTGGGTGCCGAGGGGAGCCCAGGAGCAGTCAGCCCTGCTGTTGGCAGCGTCGGCACTGTCGGAAGTGGTAAGCTTGAGCCCGTCTCCGGGGCTGCTCAGTGGCACCAATAGGCCCTCAGCCTCTGCCACGCTCCCAGCATAGTCCATTTTTGGCTGGGGGTCGTCAGGCTTGTCTTCTGACTTGTGCCCAAGTTTTTCTGCTGCATTGCCATCTGGGTCTGCCCCCCGGGCATTGCTGCCACTTCCAACTGCTGTGAGCTCCACCTGCAACGACAGAGCAGCGTGCCCGTCTTAGCTAGCTCTCTGTGGATGGCGCAAGTGTCCCGAGGCCCGGGAGAAGCGACTGCTGGTCCTCTTTGCAACTCGACCAACCGGGTCTCGGCAGAGGCAAAGAGCAGCTGGCCAATTTCTGTCTCACATACGGCAAGTCCTGGGAAATACCCTGTTCCTTCCTGCCCCCCTTCTTGGGATGGCAGACTGGGCACGTTGCCCGGGGCAGTTTGGCTCCACCCTTTGGCGGGCGACATGTGGCTTCACATGGCCCCTTACCTTGGAAAAACTGCTGCTGACACAAAACTCCTGAGATCCAAACCGCTGGCAGTCACCTGTCGTGGACTCCTCATCAGAAAGAGGTGCTCTTCTAGCATGGGAGACACAACCAGAGAAGAGCCATGAGGCCTAGCCTTTGGGCCAACACCACCTTCGGCAGAACACCTCCTGCCTGCCTGGGTTCCCATAAAACCTTCCTGTCCTACTTCTCTTGGTGGCTGGGAGGACATTACAAGCAACTGGAGGGGTTGAAGTCACAAGCCGGAGCCTGCATGCCCAGCTTTGCAAATTCTTGTAAAGGAGCCCAATCTGACTAGACTCCCCTCTTTGGGCTATGTATCCTTTTTTTCTGGGGCTCTCACCAGGAGTGTGGAGGACAGCCCAGCACCTTTGCTTTGTCCCCAGAGCTTACCCATCAAGGTGATCGTCCGGCATGTACTGGGCATTGCCAAAAGGGGAGAGATGAATCACAGAAGATCTCAAAAGGCATGCAAACCAGTTTTCTGTTAAGTACACTCTTATTTTAAGTCTATAAGGGAAGTTGGCTGCTGGTATCATAAGGGTAATCCTTTTCTAAAACAAATAACCACCTCCATTGTGTGTCATGTTCTAAATTTGAATCATCACCTATTCATCCGATGGGGTTGCCTAGAGCAGATACACATTTATTAGGGCGCGTAATGATACTGATTCGAGGCCACCAGGTCACTGGGTGCTGAGGGGCATTTCAAGGGCATGACTTCTTTCCCTCTGGGGCACCTCTTCCCCTTTTCTAAAGCACCACCAAACTCCAGCCAGCGCCTGCCCTCTTACATTTCTATCCTTGCCTGCACGCCATGCCTGCCAGCTCCCCACTCCTCCTTCATCCACTCTCATCCCAAAGGGTGGCCTGCAAGGCCACAGACTCCAAATTCAAGTTGGTATATTGCAAAGGAAAGGGCTGAACACCAGAGAGCTCAGTCCCAAAGGAGAAAAACCTAACTGAACTCCAATCTACTCAAAAAGTCTTCTGTAGATTTTGAATAAGAATCTTAGAAAATAGGGGCACGTGGGTGGCTCAGTCAGTTAAGCATCTGACTCTTGGTTTCGGCTCGGACCATGATGTCATGGTTCATGAGATCGAGCCCCACAGTGGGCTCTGAGCTGACAGCAAGCAGCCTGATTGGGCTTCTCTTTCTCTCTTAAAATAAACTTAAGACTACAAGGTGAAGTTCAAGACAGGACAAATACCCACTAGAAATTTAGTTTTTTGAGGAGAGTCACTCTCTGCCCTAGGGAAGACACTAATGGGGCAAGAGCCCAGGTGAGTGGCTGAGTGGAAGGTCTGGGTGCAAGAATAAAGCTCCAACAGAAGTGCTATGGCACAGCTCCAATGGGGAAAAGCACAGGAACGCTCTGTGTGCCTCTGGGGAGGTGGGCCACCTTGCGTCTTTGCCCTTAGCTCTCCAACAGCCCAGGAAGAAGCCAGCATCTGCCTCACCAGCCACCCTAGCCTAGGACAGTCAGGGAGCCTGTAGCCAACCCCCACAAAAATGGGGAGGGTCCTGCTAACTCCCTCCCTCTCACTGGAACAGGGCACTGGTGATGGACTCCAAAATTGTACCTGGGACAAGAGAAGCTAAAAAGGCAAGGGAGATCACCACAGTCCTCTTCCCATTGTTTCAGGGCTCCAGAAGGGGCTAACCAGGGGGAAATGTCTGTCTGGTCCCATTAAAACGTAACTAGGCTGGCAGAAGTGGGAGGGTTCCACTGCTGGCAATGACTGCTGGTGACAAACAGAAATGAGTGTAAGGACAGGCAAGGGCTGGAGATGCAGTCAGGGGTCTCGAGGAAGGGGAGGAAGGGGGCCCTGGGGGAAAGGGAAAACATACTTTGACATCAGCTCCTGGGAGACCAGAAAAGCAAGGCCTATACTCCCAGCCTTGGGCCAGGGAGAAGCATATTCCAACTGGACTGGCCAGTGATGGTTTTGGAAGGAGGACGGTGGCAAAGGGAAACAAGCAGCATTGCCCTCCCCCTTGCCAACCCCACCTGAGGGGCTGGGGACCCCACCTGCAGAGGCTCCCAACCAAACAAAGGGGATCTAGCTGCATATCAACCCCCTGCCCTTGCTGGACTCCCACCCCCGAATAAAATCACCTTGAATGCAGGAACCCCGCCCTCAAAGACAGCCACCAGACACCAGCAGAGCCAGCCTGCAAGCCCAGAGACTCTGGGGGTGGCAGCGGCAGTGGAAGCAGCAGTCCTGGCCACTCCAGCCATACCCATGCCTGAGTACCAGTCCCTGAGGCTCTGGGAAAATGTTGTGTGGCCACGTTTCAAATCCTCAGAGGAGAGGGGTGTGCAAAGCTAAGCAAACATTAAATCGCTCCATGGAGAGAAGAGCCTGGGACAGGAATAGCTTGCAGGGGAGGGGTGCACAAAGAGAAGTGGGTCAACCAGGCAAGGTTAGGAGAGTACAGGCAGCAGGGAGGAGGGGGCAGGGGTCAAAGCAGGCTTCAATCAGGACTGAAAATCAATCCCACCATTTCTTCCCAACAGAGATGTCCCTGGGCGATTGTGCTTAAGGCTCTGTTGAACTTAAACCAGAAATGGCCATAACCTTTCAGGGCTGTTTTCCTAACTATTAAGGGTTAGCACCACTGTCCAACCAGATCTTTTTCAGTTCCCACTGGGCCCTGACCACACCATACACATCAGGCCCCTTAGATTCTATCCCCTGCAGACTTTCCCTGCCTGAGTCCCAGCACACCCCAAGACCACCTGCATTCTAGCCAGGGTCTTCCTGAAACACACCATGTGGGAAATATCAACCCTCACCTCAAACTCCTACTCATCCCTCAAGCCCCTGCCCAGATGTCACTGCCTCTGGGAAGCCCTCCCTTATTCCCCCAGGAAGTCTGCCATTCTTGCATCTAGACTCCCACAGGACCTGTACATGCCTCTCTATAGCACTCACCATCAGTGTCCCATGACTGTTGGTTTGCTCTTGCTGGATTTAATAAATGTTTGTTGAATGAAGGAATGAATGGATACAAGACAGAAAGCAAGTGAGCAAGAAAACAGAGAGTCAGCCAGAGGTTTGACTAGAGTCAGCCGTCTGGGGCTCCCAGAAGGGCCCTGCCCCTGTTCTCACAGTCCTCAACTGCATCTGATGAAGCTGGTCAGGTTTCTCAAGCAATTTTAAGAGTTAGCCCCCACGTGCAGCTTTACACCCAAAATTTCTAAGTTCTACCATTTGTAAAGGGCTGAGGAAGATGATTTTTAAATAAGGTGGGATACCATTTTGGAAATCAGCTGTAGCATGGCCTAGACTGTAGAGAAAGGTGACAGTAAAGGGTAGATGAGATCAGAAGTGACAATGCTTAAAAGGTCATCTTAACCACTAGGCATATTTGGTAATGTAACATCCCAAGAAAGGTCCATAAAGAGGGAAAGTCAGGTTTGGGACTCACTTCCTGTTCCTTTCTCAGCAGGGATTTAGCATGGACAGTGAAGCAAGGTAACTTGTCCACTGATTTTTAAAGGCTGTAGTCCAAATCTCTGCCTCCAAGGCTGAACTACTTATAACGAGTTGCCAGTGAATGCTTATACAAATCGATACCACCACCGTCCTTCCCCCAGTTCATCTCTTAGTAAGTATCTAAGGACATACTTCACACCCAAAGGAAAATATCTTTCTAATGCAGATCTGAGAGGGATTTTGTCTTATTTTCCTTAGTCCTGACTTATATTCTAAAATTAAATTCCTTTTAAGTCCATCTCTAACTTGTTCCTCAGCATAGAGAACATTAAACTATTAGGCACTAATGGCTTTAAAAAAAAATAAAAAGGTCTATTCTCCTAACCTGAACCTAAGACAAGTATATAGTTCTGTTAAGAGCAGAAGAAAAAAGAAGATACACACAAAGACGTCCATTCCTTTACCCTTCGAAATTACCAACATTCCCCCACATGCACACACACCCATTGCACACATTCCCAAGATTTACCCAAGAAGACACCAGATTTGAATCCTAGGAAAAGCCATATTGTTCTTTATTCTAGGGGATTGATCTGATGTATTTGGATTTTTTTTTTAATGTTTATCTATTTTTGAGACAGAGAGAGACAGAGCATGAATGAGGGAGGGTCAGAGAGAGAGGGAGACACAGAATCTGAAGCAGGCTCCAGGCTCTGAGCTGTCAGCACAGAGCCCGACGTGGGGCTCGAACTCACAGACTGTGAGATCATGACCTGAGCCGAAGTCGGTCGCTTAACCGACTGAGCCACCCAGGAGCCCCTGATGTATTTGGATTTAAACAGTTGATGGATTGAAACAACAGCTAAACACCAGCAAGCCTTGCTTTTCTAAAAATGAGAGAGGCATTGCAACTATCACACGTCTCTGTCTTTGTCCCAGGGTCACAAAAGTCAAATATAAAATCTGAAGGCCCTTTTGAGTGTCCTTCCTATGGAGAGTGATCAGTAAAGGGCATAGTTTGGTCAACCAAACATTTTGGTGAACAGAAAATTTAAGACAAACACGTATCACCAATTCTCAATTTCGTATGACAACTACATTAAGCCGTTTGATCTTCCTGAGATACTTCATAAGGATCTCACTGCGAATCATCATTAGCCTCATGAGGCAGGAAAGCGCTGATCACCAGAATACCCACTAACAGTTCCCAGTATACAGCTGAATAATAAAACTGTCTTTCTTCCAGGCTTAGATCAAGGACCAAAAATATCTTATGCGTATCCTTGAGCACCGAACATGGATGCAGCAAATAAAAATTGCAATCGTCTGAGCTTCCCCTCACTCCACAATCTGACAGTTCTTAATGAGTAGACAAATGTTAGTTGGACAAAGGTCATCTGCTGGCCTCCTCACCTTCATCTGAACAGGAACGTCATGACAAGGCAGCCAACTGACACAGTCCCAGCCCCATCCCATCTCAGGAAAATTAGCAACCAAAGCCTCTTCCCCAGGGTCCCTCCCAGGGAGTGCTGCAGCTGTCCCTCTGGTGAGTAGGTACCGCTCACTGGAAGCCAGCAACAGCTACCTTCCCAGCCTCCTCACCTCTCCTCGTTGATGCCACACATGCGAATCCGGTCAGAACTGGTCCAGTTGTGCACGCCGCTGTAGAGTGGTGCTGTCGAGATCATGACAGCCACTCACCACCAGATAGGACCTGCTGTGGCCTCTCCCCCTGGGAAAAAAGAACTCCGAAAAATCAAAACTCGTAACAGGGACAGCTGCTTTAACCACCTTTAACAAGGAAACATTTAAATAAAGGCAATTATGGTACCAAAACATTAAAGCAGTCTTTCCCACAAGGCAGCCTGCTAAGGAAAATTAAGGTCCAAATGGGGATGAGGGTGCACCAGCTTTCCAGGAATCCATAGGTTTCAGGATGGAGACGAGGATGCTGTTAATCACCTAGAGTGATTTTTAAATTATCTTAAAGACAGATATGCCTGAGTGTTCAAGGAAATTCAATCTATTCCAGACAAACGAGATGACAGTATATTTTTTCACACACATTTAGCCCAACCAACTGCAATTAGAGGGTTGTTCCCATATATGAACAATGCGTTGAAAGACTACTGGGGATCTTTTTCTCAAACCTCTCTAAATCCACGGGTACTGAAGTATTTGAGTGATGTACCAATTTAAGTTCTCCAGAGGAAGCACACGCTTTCTTTATAAGCCCTTCAAAAATACTCTATTCTGATTTCCACTTGGGAGTTATACAGATATAACACGTATATCTAAGCTGGTTTAAAGTTCCCTAAAAATCAGATGCAATACCCCTTGTACTCTGGCCACAAACAAGTAAACAAACAAAAAACAACGGTCTGTGAAAAAACCATACATTTCTGTCCTTGTCCCTTTCTATAGGTCTTGTCATCCCCATGACCTACCACCCCCTTCAGCAGCTAACGTCCAGCTGTCGCTGTTGACAACCACTGCACAGCCAATTCACCCTTCTAGAGAAAATGAGGCATCAAGAAAAAGAGGTTTATGTTTACCCAATGAGCTTGTCTTAAGACCCTTAAACTCTTGAATTAACTTATTAGCTAAAGTCTTCTTCATCAAAGCTCAACTGAACAGAACCCTCCAGTGATCAGAATTTTCTGTTCTCCACTTTGCCAAGAAGTAAATCACTAAAATACAGTCACATCAGGGGTTTGTTTCATTAATTCTTTATATAATTTTCAGAGACTGTCCACATTCAACACAATAGCACTTATCCATTCAACAAATATTTACTGAGCTCCTACTGTATGCCAGCACTGTCCTCGGTACTGGGGATTCAACAACTACCTAACAACACCGAAATCACTGCCTTCATGAAACGTGTATTCTAGTGGGATGAAATGGACAATACACATGTGAAATGATTCCTGTTATAGTATAAGGTGGTATATAACACAAGCTAAGGGCCATGGTGACAGAGGTGGGGCGGGGGCGGGGCGCAGAATGGGCTACACTCTGTAAGTAGGTAATCAGCATATGTCTTGCTGAGGAGACGTTTAAACATCCTGAAGGAAGCAAAGGGGTGAGCCATGTGGATATCTGGGGGAAGAGCATTCCAGGCAGAGGGAACAATCTATGCAAAGGTCCTAGGGCAGGAGGCTACATGATAAGATCAAGAAAGAGCCAGGAGGCCAGGTGGCTGGTACAGCAGAGTCTCCAAGCAAGGGAGACAGGCAGTACAAGGACAGCAGAGCCACAGCCTCCCATTCTCATCCTGGTCCTCACCCTCCCCATGTCTGTGGCGCAGGATACTTCTGCCCTTGCTTTCTTTGTACTTGCCCCACTCTTGGCTTTCCTGACCCAGTGCCTGATGGCTTCTCCAGGCTCTTCTCTCTCTCTACCCACCCCAGAAACCCAGCCCTCATCTTGCCTGGTCTCTCCTCACCCCTGTGAGCCCCCATCTCTTCCCCTTCCTTCCCTCTCTCTCTCCCTACCCCCTTCTCTCTCTCTCTTCTCCATTCCCTCTCAATTTCTCTTTCCTATTCCCCTCTATCACTCATTCTCACCTCCCTCTTCCCCCTGTTATTCTCCCATCTGTCTCTCTCTTTACCTCTTCCCTGCTTCTCTTTCCCCTTTCCAATCTCTCTTGGCACAATCTGCACTCCTCCACCTTCTTCCTTGCTCCCCTCATCCTCATTTCTCCCTTGGGATCCCGTCTCTTCTCCCTCTCCTCCTCCTTCCCTTCCTCCCTCCCCCTGCATCCCCCTCCCTTCTACTCGTTGTCCTCACCTCGGCCTTCAGTCCCCCCCATCTGTCTCCCTCTATCTCTCTTATGTCTCTTTCTGTCTCTCTAGCTCAGTCTGGCTCTCCTTGGTTCTCCCCCACTCCACCTGTGTGTGTGTGTGTGTGTGTGTGTGTGTGTGTGTGTGTGTACCCTGCTCCTTCTCCTCTCTAGCTCCTGAGCTCCCCCAGTTGCAATTCTCCCCTTCCTGCACCAAAGACTCCCAAATCTGTATCTCTATCCCTGACCTCTCTCCTTAGACCCAGACCAGAATTTCCAGCTGCCAGCAACTTGCTGTTAATTGGATGTCCACCGAGCCCCTCAAACTCAATGTGTCTCAAACCGAACTCATTATCTGTTCCCATAAACCTGCTCCCCACCCCCCACGCCCAGCGTGTTTCCTATCTTAGTTAATGGCACCACTATCCCCCAGCCTGGAAATTTCAGCAGTGTCGTCTTCAACTCCTCTCCCTCGCCCCCTCCCCTCGGCTGCCCACAGCCAATCAGGAGTCAAGCCTTAATAATGCCATCTCCATCCTCTCCTGCCCCTCTTGCCACCACCCTGATGCAGGCCCTCTATCATCTCTCACCCAGAATATTACAATAGCCCCTTAACTGGTCCCTCTGCCTCCAATTTCTTGATTCTACAATCAATTCATCTTCTGAAGCACCAGTTCGATCATGTTGCCCCCGCCCTCCTCAAAAGCTTTCAATAGCTTTCCTGTCTTCAGAATCAAGCCCAAATTTCTTAGCACAGCATTCCAGGCCCTCCAAGACCTGGCCTCAAACCTCCTCTGGTCTCCTCTTTGGCCACATCCTGCTGTTTCCCTGCCGCCTCGCTGTCCCAGCTCCTGACCCTTCCCTGAACAGACCATCCAGTTTCAGGACTTTGCTGCTTCCTCACCCTGCAATGGCCTATCCTGTGCCCCTCCTCCTCTCTGTGTCACCCCTCAAAGCCTGGCTTAAATGTCATCATGTCATCTCCCAAGCCCCAGCCCCTGGTCAGTTAACCCTTCCCTCTCTGGTTCTCCTCAAACATTGTATTCCTACCTCTCCCACAGCACTGATTCTTACTCTTCTCTGCAGTGTGGTTATTTGGGGGTATGGCATGTCTGTCTCCCCTACCAATCAAGCTACTCAAGGTAAGAAATATCCTCTTTTCTGTCTCTGGTTCCTCTGCAATGTCTTACATATAGTAAGTACTTCAGTAAATGAGTGTTATATGGAAGTGAATCCTGGAGGAGAATTGAGGTGATGACCTTGAGAAATTACAAGGAAAATCAACCCCCCCAAAGGTGTCCCTTGTGCTTAGTTACTATAGGAAAGAAGGCTGGACTTCAGTGAAAACACTATGCATTACCTATAGCACGTCGTTTGCAGCAGCATGATTCCAGCATAGTCCATTGTCTTTGAGTTGTTTTGCCCCTCTGTAAATTGCAGGTAACTGATGGATATGCAAACTCTGTATTGTCCCATAGAGTTTGGAGTGACTTCCCTCCCCATTGTGGAAAAACCAGTTTTGCCTCCATTTGCAATTCAATTCCTTTACTCCATATAAATTTGTGCTTTTGGACTTTTTCTCTGAACCAGCTAGAACATCTGTCTGGTTCCCTGGCTGATTAATGAGTAAAATAAAATCTTTAACACATGTTCATTTTTACATCTATATAAGACTCATGATTTTACCTTTTTCTAAAAACTATCCTTAACATTCCTAAGACAGCTATGTGGGTTAACGCATGATTTTAGAAAGATTTCAACGAGGGGTAAGACAAATGGATGGACTGTCTGCTTCATATCAGTTCACCAGGATCCCATCCCATCCCTGAACATCCTGGTCAATCAAGTTGTGACTTTTTCTTAGACTAACTTGGAATATCCCAGTTTAAGAAACAACAGCTCAGCCCGTTGACTGACACACCAGGTACTTTTTAAAAATCTTTTCTCCCTATGAAGCATTAGAATAAATCAGGCAATGAAAGGGGTTACACTTGCCACAAGATGAATTTTAACACAAAGTTTGAGTTTAGTGCCTATCTGAATATCTGTAGGCAGCAGATATAAGTCAAGTCACCACTGCTTTTTCACTCTTGGGTTTATTTTTGTTCTATTTAGAGGGGATTAGTAGTTTGTAGTGCCTGGGACAGAAATCAGAGGGGAGAATGAGGCCTGGCATTTGAAAACACAACACATAAAATATCATCACCTAGATAAAGGAGTTTTTAGACCCCTCAAAGCAAAAATAACAACAAGAAAACCAAGAAAAAAACAAAATAATTACCAGATAATATCACACATTTTAGGACTACCTAAAGGCACCCCTATTTTCATGAGATCCAGAAGACAGAATATTTGCTTAACTCTTGGCTTCCCACTCTTCTGTTATGAATTCCTCAGCCCCTCTTCCTATGTAAGGCATACCGCTGCTATTAACTGTAGCCTTTGCGGAGGAGGGGAGGGGAGAGGCAGAAAGCAAGGGCAAGAGGGCAGTGAGCTAAGTGGTCTACACAAGAAGGCAAAATTGGTCCTCCGGAGCCAGAGAGTAAGCAAAGGGAACTTCCAAAGAGGCACTGATGGCGTCAATGTCCACAGGACCGGAGGAGTCCAGATGGCCAATGTACACCAATGTTTCCCAAGTCGGAATCACCAAAGAGCTTGTTCAAAATACAGATTCATTAGTCTCAGCCCTGGAGATTCTGATCTGGTAGGCCCAGGGTGTCGTTTCATCATTACCATGTCCAATCAAATTAGTAACCACTCCACCGTACACTGCTTTTCAAGAGAGGTGAGCAAAACAGAAAAACCTTACACACACCACCCTTGGTAGGTTCCGCTGGCATACACACTTGTGTACCGACTTGCTTTTGCTTACAAAGCCTGCATTCGTGTGTGGTGTGCATTCTCAATCTGTGTGTCTTGCTCTCTGTGATGGGAACCATCACATCAAAGGCTAAAGGCAAAGTTCCTAAAAGGAACTTGGAAGAAACCTGGTAATCCCGATGTGACCCGGGAAGCACAGGCACAAGGATATGAAATACCTCAAAGGATTTTCCCAGATACCGCAACCATGTAATTGTTAAGAAATGAACAGCTGCATGGCCCCAGAATCAAATGCCGGTCACTGCCTGCAAGGCAGTGGGACCACAGTGAGCAATCCCTACTTTGGGGGGGAAAACTCAAAAGACACATCCAATTCAGAGTGAGAACAAAGAAGAGCACATGCTCTGCCAACCCAAAGTGATAGTGGGGCTGAAAAAATAAATAAATACAATGTTTTGATTAAGCAGGCATACCGATGCACACTTAAGGAGGGCTGACCAAGATCCAAGGGCATGAATCCGGCAAGTGGACAGCAGAGAGGAGGCAGTCAGACATAATCACTACATTACAAAACAGGGGAAACCAAAGAGAAAATGGACTAATAGGAGAACAATAACTTTAAAATGGTGAAAATAGCAGCTAAGCTGAGGGCAAGCAGGGAGTAGAAGACAAACCATAATGAGGCAGAGAGCTTCCCCCCACCAAAAATTCAAAAGAAAAAAATAACCGCCAGAAGACAAGGGCAGGTGTGAAAGGCATAACAGAGAGGCCCACAGAATAAAACAACCAAAAGAAAAAATGAAATAGGGGAACCTGAAATATTTCACCATCATGGGCCAAACTGAAACACTGTGGGGAAGCACTTAACACAGACATTTTAAAAAGTTTAGAGAGAATATGTTATCAAAAGGGGAAGAACATCAAATTATAATCCAAGTCAGGGTTTGGGGGAGCTGGTAACGGGGGATAGGCAGCACTAAAATCTCAAAGAAGATTTTACAGATTGGGTAGACATTTTCTGTTCTGTTTTGAAATGAAGATGCCAAAACAAGCAGATTTCACAACAACTACAAGCAAAAGTATGGTCATTGTGCATATGAGGAAGAGAAGGACACGAAAGGAGGTAATACAGCATCTATCTGACAAAATGTCTTTTACCTTGGTAAAACATTAACCTTAAAAATGGCCAGACAGGGTGTTTGTCCAGTGAACAAGTTCCTCAGAATCATGTAGCTTCCTTTGTGGCCAAAGACCCCTTATGTGCAGAACAACATACAGGATACAACCAGGCCCTTTACACATAGCATGAAACCTTTCCCATTTGTTCATGGTTGGACTCTTACTATCTAGCCAATAAATTAGAAGTTCAAGATTAAGAAGGTCTCACTTAAACTAAATCTGGTAGTACTCTCCCAGGCTACTTTTGGTTCACATTGTCTGGTGACCTGGAAGCAATTATGATTTTAAGAAATGAAAGAGCCGGAAAATATTCTTCTTGAAGCCTGGCCCTGAATCTGTCCTCAAGAGGATAGGCGTGGCCAGTAGACAGTTTAAGAAGGAGGGTTGGGCCAGTGATGACTAATGTGTAAAGAAAACCAACTTTGGGACCTATTGCTCCAACAGAAATCTAGAGTTCTGGGTAAAGCTCCCATAAGTCAGAGATATTCACATTCAAACTTCATGGAATCAAAGGAGAGGCCAGCCCATTACCCCACTTTGGGAAAAGCAGCACCTAAAACAACCCCAAGGATTTCCAAGAGACATCCAATGGGCCAAGGGGAAAAGGCCAGGACTCCCACCTAACCACTGAAATGCCTTCAGAAAGAGGTCAAAAGGTCTCAAAATCAGTGGTTTTTTTTTAATGTTTATTTTTGAGAGAGCTAGAGAGCATGTGAGCAGGGGAGGGGGCAGAGAAACAGAGAGACAGAAGATCCAAAGCAGGCTCTGCACTGGATAAGCAGACAGCCTGAATGCGGGGCTTGAACTCACAGACCATGAGATCATGACCTAAGCCAAAGTCAGACACTTAACCGACTGAGCCACCCAGGCACCCCACAAAATCAGTTTTCAGTAGGAAAGTGTACACATACTCAACAAAGATAACTTTACCTGGTTTTTAGATATGGAGCCCCTACCACAGATCTTACCTTCCTTGTTGCTCTCTGCCTTCTTCCACATGCCTTCCACTCAGTCCTCCCCTCCACTCAGCCCTCTGGGGAGACCACTGAGCTGCTGGAGGTTCAGCCCCTGTTGCCTCCAGGGACCTAACCTTAACCCTAGCCAGGGCCCTGGCCCTAAGGGGCCCCACCATTGAGGTCTAGAAAAAGATAGATTTGGGGCCAGTGACCAGCGTGGAATATTTCAGCGTGGAAGCCAGAATTTTGCCATGACATTTCCAGGGCCAGGATGGAGCTGCAAAAAGGATCATGAGATCTTACCTAACCCTGGCCCACACAACCTTCTGGCTCCAGAATCCAAACCCTAGGCCTGAGCCGCACCTGACCATGCACCCTCAACTCATATATCCCCATCTAATCATATATCCCAAGCCTCACCCCCTAATGAGGAAGTTCTCCCAGTGCAAATTGTCCTAATCTAAGGATTTCCCATATAAATGTGTTCTAATATTCTCCACAGGCTTTCCCTCTAATATCCATAACCCCTCACCTTCTGTACCATTAACCAAATATCCCCTTCCCTGAAACTCAAGAGTCCCTTATACAAGCCCCAAACACTTTACTTTGCTTCCCTTCATGCAAACAGGCTCCTCTATCACTACATGCTACCACACACCCACACCCCCACACACACACACGCAAAATCAACTGGAAATAATCTGCTGGGCAACTGAAAGGAGGAAGGGGCCCTTTGTACTGTTCATCCCAGCCTTCTGCCTGACTAATCCATTGTAGCACTCTCTAGTTACCCTGAGGGTTTTTTCTACCCAAATATTTCTACTGGTTGTACCCCAAGGGATAAGTCTTATAGGAGACATTGTATCGTGTTCTCAGATACATTAATTCCTGTATTTAGCGAGAAGACTAAGTAGTTGCCTGCACATGCCTATAGCATGGACACCTTCATAGACACCTTGGTACCTCCACATTTAAAACCCTGGCCTATAAACATTTATGAGACTGGATACAAAAGAATTTTAACTACCTGTTAAACACATGAGAGCTTACTCATTCAAATGAATGTAGTTACCTACAAAGCAATCACCTTGGTAGGCTAGACCTTTGGATGGAGTGACCAGGGCTTGCAATCTCCCTGGGGCTCTTCAGTGAATATTACCACCCAAACCCTTTCCAATCCAAACCATACCATTCTTAATCTCCCCACTAGTGCTGGATCTACACTCAGTCAGAAACTTGATGTTTAAAAACTGCCAAAATCCATTCAGAGTCATCTATTCACACAGCAGCAACACCCTTGAAGAGTGATATAGTCTAGTATCTACAGCCTAAATTGGAGGGGGTGTATTTGGGAGAGCATTTTCAGCCCCTATTTGTTAGCCATCTCAGGTACCTCATTAGGTACACTTATTATGCCATCTGCAAAATAGAAATAAAGGAGTCCCTACTTAAAAATGAGAACAGGAGGTGCCTGGCTGGCTCAGTTGGTAAAGCGTACGACTCTGGATCTCAGGGTCATGAGTTCAAGCCCCATGTTGGGTGTGGAGCTTACTTAAAAAAAGTAACAATAAAATAAAATTGAGAATAGCACAAAAGCACTTAACAGGACCAAAGGTAATCAAGTCCAACAATGAAGGAGGCAAAAGCAAAAGTTTTAATCTCTCACATTTTCATACCACCAGTCCATTTAGCTTTTCTATCCACTACCATACTTTTTTCCTGTTATTCAAATAGTACTTGCATCTCCTGCTGCAGGAAAATAATTTTACTCCATTTAAGGAAAACACCTCATCATAGCTTTATACTAAACCTAGGATCTAGTCACAAGATTTTATACAACTTCTAAATGTCACCAATATCTAGAAAGCCTAAGCGATCATCATGAAATTAATCAGTCCTTTTCAAAATGCAGAGCCACCTCAAAATGGCATGGTAAGTAACTAGGGTCTTTTTTTTAAAAGCACTTATTTCCTCTAGATCAAAAAAAAAATAAGAGTTGACTTTCCTCTGTCTTGGTCTTCAGCAGAACCATGTGAATATTTGGTGTGTCTTTCACACTCCAAAGTTGAATCATTGTAGTCTGAGATCTGAATCCCTTTCATGATGCTTCTGTGTCTTCCATGCTATGGACTGTGAGAGTGGCCCTTGGGTATCTCCATTTCGGTATACTGCATTCATGATACGGAATTTTTCATCTAAAGAGGTTTCCTCCTCACTAAACTTGTGCCTTTTTTTTAAAGTGTCTTGGACCTCTCACACAAATATTTGGAAAGGCCATTACCACACTATTTTTTCTATTCTCTCATTCCAGACTAGGGGCTCAACTCATTTTACATAAATTACTCATTCAGGGGCCCCTGGGTGGCTCAGTCAGTTGAACGCCTGACTCTTGCGCTTCAGCTCAGATCATGATCTCACAGTTCGTGAGTTTGAGCCTGGCATTGGGCTACATAATGACAGTGCGGAGCCTGCTTAGGATTCTCTCTCTCTCCCTCTCTCTCTGCCCCTCCCTGCTCATGCTCTCTCTCTCTTAAATAAACTTTAAAAAATAATAAAATAAATTAGTCGTTCAAAGGTATACATATAGAGTGTACACGTGTATATCTATATACACATATATATACATTACTCATTCAAAGGTACACATATAGAGTGTCTATATGCTATCGGCTCCCCAAGGCTAGAAAGGATATTTACTACTTCTTTTAACATCCACTCCCAATAGTGTCGAGCATGATACAAGGCATACAATATGTGCTCAGTAAATAAACTACTGGGAAAAACTAAAATCCTCTCTAGGTTATATGGAAACCAAGAATCCCGCATAAAAAGCATTGGGTCTGTGGATGCCTTTTACTTCCTTTGGTCCTTACAAAGGAAGACTCTATCTAACCAGGCTCTATCTACCAGCCTTTCTCTTCTGTCTTTTCTTTACTTCCACAATAAAGACAATCAGAAATAAAATGAGGCCAGGGCAAAACAACAAAGTCAACTTCCAATTATTTGAGTGTAGTTTAGCCACAGCTAATTTTTAAACCCAGCCAACTTATGGACTGCCTACTGCTACTTACAGTATGTGTGTACTCAGGGAACAACTCCTTTTAATATCTGCTGAAGCAAAATATAAATAGGAAGGTAAATCTGCTGGGGGGCGGGGGCAGGTAGAGATTAATAATACATTTCCAAGCCAAAAAAGAAATTATTAATTTGTTAACTGATCTACTGTTTTAAATTGGCCAGCTATTACTCTCTCCTTATATTGGCATAGCTGACTGTTGGCATCAAAGTCCACTCTGGCTGCAGAGAGGATCTCTATTTTACAGCCCCCCCCCTTTTTTTTGGTGTTCAGAAGTTTGGTCTGGTGATACCTGAGGTATTCGAGACATGCTTTCTCCCATCCAATTGCTGATGAACATCCTTGTCATAGAGCCATGCAAGACCCAGGCTCTATCTACCAGCCTTTATAGAACTTCCAGATGTTAGAGACATCTGGAAAGCCCAACCAGTTGTAATTAAACACAGCAGCCCTTTTCAGAAAGCAATCGTTTTTTAAAATGTCACCCTAGTAAACTAGGTTTGGGTCATGGCCCAAAATGTCCCCTGAAATTTCAACTAGATATAGACTCTTCAGTTTCTGCCCTAAAATCCTGAGTGAGAAGTGTTACAGCACAGCTGTTGGAGAAACTGCCACCTTCCACCTCAAAGGTGGATGCAATAATGCAGTGGTGAGCCAAGTTATTCCTTCCTACCACATTGTAAATGCTAAGCATGTACTAATACAACAGGAATATGGAGAAAGAGCACAGAGAATCAAGATACGTGGGAGTGCTCAGGAGCTGTGGATAGTTTTTATTTTGCCACCATGTGGCATAGAGAAATATAAAAGGTCATAGGACTCCATTGAACAAGCAAAACTAGATCATAATGTAATAATGGATGCCATTTACTGGACTCCTGCTATGGAGCTGGTCTGCCATGTATATATCATCTTGTGCAATCCTCATAGCCCTGTGAGACTGGGATTATCATCTCCATTTTATAGATGAAAACACTGAGGCTCAAGAAAGTTCAGCAGTTTGCTTCTACCACACAGCCAGGAAGTAGAAGAGCAAGGACTCTAACTTAAGGCAGTATGTCTCCAAAGCCCTCCAGCTAATTCTGAGACACACCAAAGTTTGAGAACCACTACAAGATACTAACCTGCACAAGGTGCGACCAAGTTAAACTGAGTAAAGACCTGTCATCATGAGACACCTAATCATCTCATGGATCAGGTATAGAGTGCATTGACTCATCCTGGGGATCAGAGTCACGTACAGTGCACTTTTCCATAGAACTTGGAAAAATGAAAGTCTGCTTGTTTTTCTTGTCCCCAGACACCAACATTATAACAAAACTTGACTATACCCTTAAATGGCACTAACACTAAGATTTCTAGACATACCTTAGCAATGAGGTAACCAAATTTTGTTTCTTAGCTGACAGTCGGTAAAGAAGCCTGAAACACAAAGCTTTGCTGCCCCTCAGTACTCTCAATTCTTCACAGACGCTAAACTTAAGATCTTCTTAAAATCCAAATGAAGACGTATCCTGCCTCACATACTCTCCACGAGTAAATCTGAAAATTATCACATTTTACAAATAATAAATCATCACTCTTCAAATTCATCACAATTCACTGACCAGGGAAACTATGACCTTGACGTGCAGCCTGCAGCCACTTTACAAACAATTATCCATGTTTTAATGTTTTATGGGGAAAGGGTGGCTTCTGCTTAAAAAAGAAAAAGAGGGAAACAGAACAGCGCATTTGAATTATGGGAATAGAAACAGAGTTAAATTTTACTCTTGACCAGATTTCAACTTCAGTTCACCAAAGAAAGTTTTCATCATAAAATACTGCTTTCAAGTTATGAACAGTGGAAAGGGTACAATTTAGAAAAAGAACAGTTTCTACATTACTTTAAAGATAACCATTTCAAAACTGACATTAATAAAGCCTAGTTAGTATGTGAGACTACATAAAATACTGTACTAGCATCCTAGTGGCCAAGAGGTAGATTACTTCTTATTACCCCCCTCTTTGGCCATCCTGATGCTAAACCCTCTGCCAAGCATAGACACACCTAACTGGAGCTCCGGCATTAAGAAATTGCCTTTCCTTGGGGTGCCTGGGTGGCGCAGTCGGTTAAGCGTCCGACTTCAGCCAGGTCACGATCTCGCGGTCCGTGAGTTCGAGCCCCGCGTCGGGCTCTGGGCTGATGGCTCAGAGCCTGGAGCCTGCTTCCGATTCTGTGTCTCCCTCTCTCTCTGCCCCTCCCCCGTTCATGCTCTGTCTCTCTCTGTCCCCAAAATAAATAAATGTTAAAAATTAAAAAAAAAAAAAAAAAAGAAATTGCCTTTCCTTTTGAAAACTCAAAGGTCTAGGGTCTTCCTTCCCCCCTTATGTAATTCTCAGTGGCTTCTCCCCTTTCCCGTCTGTTTTACCCCAACAATTTCCACTTTCCCCAGCCCTCTCTCTGTTAGTGTTCACTTTCCCACCCAACTTAACCATGAACTCCTCCTCTCTCAATCCCAGATGCTGGCTAACGCTGGAAAACAGCTCTCTACCCCACTGTGGCCATTCTATTCCATCTCAAATGGAGCTCTCAGCCTAGAATCAATGAACCAGTCCAGATGTCCAACGCATGATTAGTGCCTCTCCTCCATGCCCCCACCCCACCCTCCAATTCTGGCCCAAGGCTCTAAGGCCACTGTTCTTTATCCTGTTTCACTCTGGAATTTCCATAATTCACCTCCCTATATCTAGGATTCCTCCCACTTGCAGACTGGAAAAACTGGTGTATTCCCACTTTCTCCTTCTTTCAAGGCCATTCTACTTAGGTCTGTGAATTCCTTCCCCCATTCAGTATCTTTATTTTAGCCTTAATTTTACAACTAATGCTTAGACTTGTAAGCCCTGGATCTCAGCTAACCTCTGCTTCCTGGGCCCTCCCAGGGCAATGGCTATCAAAGGCAATTTTTTACCTTCTCTGACACTAGTTACAGATGACATCTGAGTAAACACCTTCCTCCTTTGCCTCGTTATTCCACCCTCTTTCACATCCTGCATTTTTTTACCCTATATACTATCTCTAAATTCTCTATTTCCCTATGGGTAAATATGTGTATTTTCTTCCTACATGCCAGTTTCTCTCCAACCCTATTTTTACTCAAGATGGTCCTATCTCTTGCACCAAACCTAGTGATTCTAGTATGGAAGTGTAAAGAGTCTTAAGGGTTCTTCAAACTTTACTTTGGAAAACATTAGCCTGGAGATTTCAAGGTTCCACTTTTTCCTTAGTTGACCCTGACCTGAAACCAGCAATGATCACTTTTCCCCCCTCCACTGCCTAAACAACCCTCTTCCTGACTTTTGTTTTTGCCTTCCTTCTTTCTGGTATTCAAGTCTTTTTCTCCCATAATTCTGCTCCCCTAAAAGAAGCCCCTCTCTGAAACCCATAATCCAGACTTATCATGTGAGATTCTCTGCCACCTGTGCTAAACATTTTTTTTCCTATGTAGTGAACTGCAGCAGGAATAAGGCAAACAGACCCCTGGAGGAAACCCTTTGCTTCCCAAAAAAGTCTAGGCCACTGAAAGTCGGATGTCCTACCAGCTCTCAGTAATCAAAACAGCCAGATCTCCAAGTGCCCTTGGTGCAGCCACCATTTCCTCTGGAACTCCCCTCCACCCTGCCCAATCCAGACTCCAACCACAGAACTTTCCAGGGACTTAGCTTTCCTCTGCCCTATCCCAATAATTTGCTGTCTTTTCTTTATGGTCTATTCTAAAGAAACAGTCCTCCTTAACCCCTTCCTCCATCAATGATTCTCAGAGCCAGAACATAAAGAATCCTACCCTTGCTGCATAGCTAGTAACAGGGCCAGCCGTCTCCAAGTCAATTTGAGTAAGGCTCTGTGTCCCATGGCCTGTGCCTCTTGTCCTCCCCATCTATCCCAAAGGCAGCCGCTCCAGTTGCCTTATCAAAAGATGAGCCTGCCTATCAACAGCACGTGGCTTAGTCAAGACAACCATGTCCCTCCTAAACTCTATCAACCTTCAGATTCTCTGAACTTGAGTCATCAAGCCCCCTGCTCCTCCTAGCTCCCCCAGTCCTTCCTACTAACTTTGCTACTCCATCAAAATTTTACATGTTGCTCTCCCAACCTTTTGCTTCTATTTGAAGCTTCTGGGTGATTTGGGGGATTGAGTTATCCCATTTAATCCCCAGTGGAGTCCTCCAAATTTCTTTCCTGTGTACTGTCCTCTTCAGTACCACCTGGTGACATCACCATTCAATTTGAGTACCCCTAAACTCTGCTCCATCTCCCCCAAAACAAAGTTCCCCCTATCCTAACATTCAAGGACAGGTCAGGTAAACAGAGAATGAGATGACCTTTAAAGTCCCTTCCAACCTTGGGATTTTATTATCAACCTAATCCACTTCCGACACCAAATGCGTCCCCTGTTCATCTCCCCAACGTTGGGCAGTGTGACTTTGAGAAATAGCCTTCTAAGTTGAACGGACCATGCGGCCAACCAGGGTAACGCTAACCTACAACTGCACCTCCAGAAGTCTCACCAAAGATTTTTGCAATTACATTCCACTTCTACGCTATGAGAACGACCTCCAAACTGCCCTGAGTATTCAGCTGTCGCAGAAGTTGTCAGGCCCTCTTCCCACTCTTGCGTAAACAGCCCCTAAACCCTGGGCTAAGACGTGTCCTCACCAAGTGACGCCTGTCCTTACTATCTACTCTAGAAGACACCAAGAATGAATAAGTATCACCACCACATCGACAGCTTCCTACAGCCAACACTGAAAATTTCAAAACAATAAAACAAAAACAGTGCTTCCACTGGGGGAGGGGGGAGGTGCAGGCGGAATAGAAGGGCACCTCCATGGCCTGGGCTGTTGGCCTCCCGGGTTTGCAGTGTGCTTCCCTCTTCCTTTCCCCTCTACCACATCTTTCCCTACAACAATCTCCCGCCCCTCCATAACACGAAATCCCCAGCCGAGGTGCGGTCGGCTCCTCCCAGACTTACCCCGGACGTCCCTCTGGCCCAGCCTTCCCCTCGGCGGGACCCCGGCGAGGAGGGCCCCCTCCACCGTCCAATTCACCTCCCTGTCCCTACCCGGGCCTCTGGGCGCCCCTGCAGGACTCTGTCCCGAAGCAGAACCTCGAGGAGCCAAGCCCACGAGGCCCGTCGCGGGACCCACCCCCCCTTCCTTCTCCCAGCACCTCGTCCTCCATGCACCCGGCCCCCGGGGCTCTTCGTCGTCGTCGTCCGGGCTCGTACCGCCCCCCGTCGGGGGCTCCACCCCCCGCCTGCCCCCGCCCCCAGGACGGCCCCCTCCCCACCACGCACCGCCTGCGCCCTCTGCCCCTGCACGGGACTCCCTTTGGCCTCTGTTCCCCGCCCAGAAGCGGCGGCGGCGGCGGCAGCAACGGCTGCGGCGGCCCCAGCAGAAGCAGCAGCGGCGGCGGCAGCGGCGGCGGCGGCAGCAGCGCCGCCCCGGCCCCGCCCCGCCGCCCGCCGGAGCCCCACGCCCCGCCCGCCCGCCCCGCCGCCGGACTGCTCCCCCCAAAGCCCACCACTAAGCCCCCCCCACTCCCCAGCCGCGATCCGCTCGAATCCAGCTCCGCTGGGCCTGCTGTCTGTTCCTCACGCCCCTTAGGACTCGGGGTGGGGGAGCCCTGAGGTTCGCAGCCATCCCTCTCCCTCCTTCAAGGGCTGGGGGATTGCCCCTGATCCCGAAACCCGGCCCCGTAACCGGAGCCTCCCTCCTTCCACCCCTCGGCTTCGCTCTCAGACCCCTTGCCTCCAGGCCTGGCGCGAAGCGGGTGTAGAGCTTGCACGCCGGATCTCCCCATGGCTTGCCGGGGCTAGTATGAATTGCCCCCATCTCATCCACCTTCAATTTAAGCCCCCTCCCCGCCGCGCCCGGCCCGGCGGCCCCCGCCCCTAGAGCGAGGGCAGCGGAGCCAGGGCGCTCCGAAGTCATCCCCCGCCTTTTTTCCAGGGACTCGGATAATTGCCCCTGCCCCCATCACAGCACTCCCACTCCCGAACCCAGGCCCCGCCGCCACCTAGGGGGTACCCCTTACCCTATGGTTCCCGCACCCCAACACCGGGGAGAAAGCAGCCTGAAGAGCAACCGTCGCACCTCCCCTCTGAGGTTGGAGGGTATTTTCTCCAGGTCTCTTCAAGACTTCATCACGGACAGCCACCCCCCCCCCCCAAAAACAAGCCCTTTCTCGCCCTGCCCTCCTGGCCAGCCTCCCTTGGAATCATTGGATCCTTGAATTGGAGGGGGGGCGGTTAGGGCCAGGTAGTTAACAAGACGGTAGCCTCCACCTCCCTTTCCGAGGAGTGGGGTAATTCCAATGGTCCCCCCCCAGGATCAACCCGACCCCCGTTTCCATGGAGACCCCCGCCCAGCCAGGAAGAAGACTCTCAGATCGTGGCGAACAAGTCTCACCTGGCTAAGGGAGAAGGGGGTGAGGAGGGGGTAGGGTAGGGCAGCGATGGGGTACGAAGGTGGGAAGTGGAGGGGAGCTGTCCCGAAGGGAGGGGCGAGGACAGAGCGAGCTCCAGGGAGCGCTACGTCCGGGGACACGAAGAGGACGGCGCCCCCGGGGGGCAAGCAGAGCGGCCGCGGGGCGATGAAGGGACAGGGTTGGGAAAACGCTTAGGATAGAAAGAAGCGGGTGGGGGGATACGAGAAAGCCGGGGAGTCAAAAGGGGTGGAGGGGTTGGGGGAGAGAAAAAAAAGACGCACCTGTTCCCGGGTCGACTCCGCGGGGAGGCTCAGGCCGCCACCCGGGCTCCCTCTTACCCACTCTGAGCCGCCACCCGCCTAATACTGCCCCGATCTGGTGCCCCCCCCCTCCGCCCCTTATTGCCACCGACCTCCTTCTCCTCTCTCTCCGCGGCGGCGGCGGTCGGACTCTAGGAACTGAGAGGAAGAAGGGAGGGCTCGGCAAAGCGGAGGAGAGACAGAGCCACACACTGGCAGCAGCCGCGGCGAGCGAAAGAGTGAGGGGGAGAGCGGTGTGTGTGTGTGTCTGTGTGTGCGAGCGAAGCCTGGTGGAGTGGGTGCCGGTCGCAGGGCTCGACGGGAAGTGGAGTCCGGCGGGGTTCGCGGGCGGCGCCAGCCGCCGCTCCACCGGACTACAACTCCCAGAATGCCACCCGCCGGGGGGGAGGAATGGGGAGGTGGAGGCGAAGGGAGGGAGCGAGCAAGAGAGGGAGGGACGAAAGCAGGGAGCAAGCGGCGGCGAAGGGGGCAGAGCCAAGCAGCCCCGGTGACACTGGGAGGGGAGGGGAGGAGGAGGGGATCGCTCCGAGGACCAAGCGGATTCCGGAGAGGGAGGCAGCAGCAGTGGCTGCAGCAAGCCGGGCAAAAAGCTAGACTCCCAGGAGAGGCGGAGGCGCTCAATCCTAGGGGCTGCAAGAGCCCCACGCCCCCCCCCCCCGCCCTCAACGCCCCTCAAATGGGAAGGTTGAGGAAGGGAAAAGATCAGGGCGCCAAAGCCAGGGGTTTCTGTCTCTTTCCCCCAACGCTCTCCACCATATGCCCCGACCTGACTTTCTCAGGCCACTGGTGCCCGATCCAGTGTGCAAATCCAGAGACCCCAGACCTCCCCTGCTGGGCATCACAGAACGGATACATTCAGTCCCCTTCTCCCAGGGGCCTGAGGGAGGCTCCCCTTGCTAGCAGGGCGTGACTCCCCCCTTCTTCCCGCCCCCCCGTCGTCGCCACCCCCCCATCTCCCTCCCCAGAGCCCCTCCCCTGAAGCCCGAGCTCGCTTCTCCCTACCTTACTAGAAATGGAGTCCCTCCGGGGGCGACTACCCAGCCCCCTCCCTTATACTGGGTCCCTGCCCACCAGTATCTCCTTAGCGTTGCCCCCTTCACCGAAGTAATAGTGGGGGCGACCCGAGTTGGACTGGTGGCTACTTTCCCTCAGAGACTAGCCGTCCTTGGCCACGCCGACCCTGTGTAGAGATAGAGAAGCACGTTAATACCGCCCCCCAAAGTTCGGATCCCCGTGGAAATGGCTTACAAGGAAAGAGGGGTTGGGAGTGGAAGTGAGCTGGGGGTGAATCTCAATCCTCAAACCTCGTCCTAGGCGTGGAAATCCAGGGATTCCTCCCTTTCCTTAAAAGCCATCAAATCGCTTGGGGTGGAAGAATGGAGTTAGATTATCTAAACCCCAATGTCCACATGACTCGAAGCAACGCTACATGTAAGAATAAGATACGAACTAGGCTTCTGCCGTGGGAGGGAGAGTATATCGCCGCCCCCCTCACCGTCCTCCAGCCCCCAAACACATACCCCTAGGAGAGTCAGATGGCCTAGGAAGGGGGGGAGGCGGTGGGAGTGCTGGAGAGTGAAAGGGTTGTGGCGGGGAGGGTCCGCGGCCCCCTGAGAGCAAAATCCAGATGCTAAGAGGTGGGTGGGGGGTGCGGCATAATTGCAGACGGTGCCTTTCCTAGCTTTTCCCGGAATCGCCGCCGAACACCGTCTAACACTCGCAGTTGCTTACCAGTCCGTCCCCTAGCCCCATTTGTGCGCGTGAGGCGGCCGGAGCCCGGGAAGCCGGGGCACAAACTCCGCGGAAGCTGGCCTTCGCCGCCGCCGCGCTGCCGCGGCCTCCCTCCCTCCGCTGGCGGCCCCGCCGATCTACCTTCGCCCCCGGCCGAGGCCAGACCCCGCTCGCAACTCCACGCCCCTACTCCACCCCCGGTTCCCCCCCTCACCCTCTCCCCGCGGGTCCGGCCCAGCCCCTAGCGCCGCCCCGCCCTACCGCTCGGTCCCGAGCCCAGCAAGTGCCCCGAACTCGCCCCCCGCCCCCACGCCCAGGCCAGTCCGGCGGGGCCTGGTTTCCCCCTCCTGCCGCGCCCCGCCCCCGAATCCACGTCCTACTTCGCCACCCAACTCGGCCCGGTCCGGGTTCGGCCCGCGCCCAGGCCACCAGAGTCTCCGGTTCGGTCCGGTGTACAGCCACCCACCCCGCCCTTGCCTGGGTGCCGGCCTGGCCCGCTGCCTGCGCCCGCCGAGCCGGCCCAGGCGCGAGGTCCGGGTCTGGGTCCCGGTGCCGGCCTCGGTCCCAGCGGTGTTGCCGCGTCTCGCCACGAGGGCTCGGTCCACGCAAGATCCGAACCCGCGCGGGGTGGGGGCCGCGGAAAGCAAGTTTCTTTATCTTCCCTCCGCCCCCGCCGCAGGGCCGCGCCATCCCCCACCCCCCGCGGCGCCCCCTTCACCTGGGCAGAGCCCCTCGGCCGCTGTCGCAACTTTGCTCTTCTCCACGCCGCCGGGGAAGCGGGCGAAGCAAGAGGAGAAGGGAGGTGGCGTGGGGGGGGGGGGGGTGCTGGGATCAGGCCGCTGGGCTCCGGGAGGACACGTGGGGGAGGAGGGGAAGGAGGAGGAGGAAGGGGGGGCGGGCCTGCAGTTCTCGGGGCTCCCCCTGCCAGCCCCGGGGAAGCCGGAACCTCTCCCGGCAGCCGCAGACCCCGCACTGGCCACGGGGGAAGAACGGAGCCACCTTCCCCGGCCAGCCCCCGGCTCCAGGAAGGGGGGCGAGCAACGCCGCTCGGGGTCGGAGAGTGAGCGTTTTCACTCGTGCTTTATGTATGACTCTCTCTCTCCGTTTAGCCTCTGTGTTGGGAGGGGGGGCGTGGGGTCTTACATGCGGGGGGGGGGGACGCCCTCGCCAAACGCCCCGCCCCTTCCCCGGCCCCCCACTTCCCTAACCCAGGCGACCTCGGTGCAAGGCTCTGACGCTCGGGCACCGAGGCCGCCCGCGGGCGCAGCCCCAGCCCCAGCCCTAGCCCGGGCGCCCAAATGGGACAGGTGCTGGGAAGGGAAAATGCCGGGGCTCGCAGCCTCGCCTCGCGTCTCCTGGGCGGCCCACCCTTCGTGGCAACCGCCCGTGCCGCACATCCCCGAGACCACCCTCAAAAGGCAGCCCCTAGCCCGGGAGTGGAGGCATCCTGGGGAGGGGGTGGGGGGGGGTACAAGGAGCGAGAGGCCCTAGGGAGGAAGGAGGAGGGGGACGAAAGATCTGTAAAGAGGGAAGCCTGCACAACTTGGGGCTGAAAACCTGGCTCGAGGAAAACTCCGTTTCTGCCCGCCCCCCCCCCCCCCCCCCCACACACTTCCCGGGCCCCTCAGTCACCAAACCGAATCCCCTTGACCCTTACCCTTTACCCTAGCGACTCCCCGCCTGGCCAAAGAAATAAGTCCTCGTATGTGTTTACATCCCAGGCCATCCCCAGAACTGAAGGGCTGAGAAGCCTGCGGTCCACATTGGAACTCTGATGACTTTACATTAACTCCGAGGAGAGCAGCTTGCGAAGAAGCTGAAGCTGCCGGCAGACTTGCTTTCAGTCTTAGGGTGTTTCTTAGCAGCTCCAACCCTGAGCCCGCGGTTGGGACTTCAAAGGCATCGCCTCAGCCTAAAGGGTATTAGGGGAGGTGCCCAGCAGTTCCTGGAGGGTTCAGGGCTTTGTAAACACGGAATGTGAAATGAATAGCAGGAATTTGAAAAAAAAATCTTTATGTTCAGATGTATTGATATTATTTATTATATATTTATCCATACTAAGGAAGCCAGAGAGTCATTTGAACTAGAAGGAAGCCCTGAGGGATTAATGTCTTCCTCCTCCCTGCCCCCCTTCTTTGTCCCAGGCCCAGAGGTTCCATCTCTAAGCTATGGGGTGTCTTCTCTCCAGTGGAAAGACTTTAGAGATGGCAGGTGAGACTTGCCTGGTATGTCTCCCTCACCTGGTTTAAAGGAGGACTATTGCGGAGGAGGACAAGCAACTAAGGTAGCAGTGGCTTTGCTGTTGTCTGAGGCCTGGTGTTCTATGACCCCTCCTGCTTGTCCTCACCGACCTCAAAATCTACTGCCAGCAGTGTGGACATAACACTTGCCATTTTACTTTGCTTTGGGAACTTCTTCACTAGCTGTTTTATTTGGCCACTCCCATCCTCCTGTGCATCCCCCCCACCCCCCGCCCCACACACACACATTTTAAAAAGTGTTTGGCTGAAGTTGCACCAAGGGAAAGTGAAAATTTGGAAATGATTTCTTTAAACTAATCAACCTATGAATTCAAAAGGCTTTATTAAGTTGTGGGGGATCACCTCTATTGGGCCTGATAAAGCAGGCTCCACCAATTCTGCTTTGATTTAAATTGGCTGTCTTCACTGATTTTAATTTATCTGGTAATTACTAAATTTCCACTTCTATTAAGGGCCTTAGGGCCTTGGGGCTACTTTGCTCTTTGGTCAGAGGCTGAAATGGATTCTGGACACCTCTGTTCCCACTCGTCTGTATCTCACCATTTGGCTGCATCATTTATCTGGTGAAATGAAGGTTGGGGCAAGATGGTTATTTCCTGGCTGCAGCTCTAGCTTCTCTGAGCCCTTTCCTGTTGGGGGCCACGCTTCCTGCCCTACAGGAGGTGATGGGAAATCAAGGAGCAGGGTAGAGAGAGCTGTGGGAAACCTTGTAAAGAATGTAGAGATTAATGATTATTTTATATGAGGCTAGAACCACAACATAATCATAATAATAATAATAATAATAATAATAATAATAATAATAATACCTTTGTACAATGTCAGAGTGTCTACCAAGGCCTTTCACTTGTGTTATTTCATTTGTTTCTCACTACAACCCTCGATTTTGTAATTGAGGAAACTGAGTCTATGGGCATCTATGAGTGACTTGCTCAAGGTCACATGGCTAGTGAATTCCTGAACCAGGACTCAACTCCAGTAATCCTGACTCCACATCCAGAGTTCTTTTCAATATAGTATATAGCACCTCCCTTTAATGCCAAAATGTTCCTTTTCAGGCAGAGTTTTAAATAATTGTTTCTTCCATCAATAACAGCTCCTGGCCTAGGCCTGGACTCTCAGAGAGCCAACTTGGTGTATTGGAAAGAGGATTGTTTGGAGAGTTCTAAGAACCAGATCCTAGTTCTGTCTTGTCGATGGCTATCAGGGGGACCTCAGGAGAGCCCTAACATTCAAGTAGTGCCAGCCCAATTCCAGGTACTGTGTTTTGGGTCTTCCTTCCAACTCCAAACTATACAAATCAGTGCACCTGTCTTACTCTCTCACAAGCACACCCCAGAGTATCAAATGAGATGATGGATGGGAAAGAATTTTGTGCACCATAAACTACTGGACTCAGGCAAGTGTTACTGTCATCAGTGTCAGCATCACCAGCCTCCCAAGCACAGAGACCTAGGGGTGACATCTGCCTGGGCTCTGCCCTCCTGAAGCTGACCAGACAAAATAGGGCATTTGGGGCTCCCCAGCTAATTGAAGCCTTAAACCAACCTCTGACTTAATTCAGAGGATAATTGCTTCAATTTTCTGCTTTGTTCCAAAATCAGAGGCCTTCCTTATCTCTCTGGTAAAACAGCCCACTCTTGTGACAACAAAGACTACGACAGCAATGACAACAACAAGGACAACCATTTCAGTGCTTTAGATCTTCAGAGTGTCAGAGTGAAGCAAATTTGAGGCTTCCGGTCCTCCCTCCATCCCCTGAGCCCCAGTCAGTTGAAGGTGAAGCCAGGTTTGGAAGTCAGAATCTCAGGACTGCCAAAGCGTTCATTTTAAGCCACCTCAGTTGAAAGCAGACTAGGAGAGAGAAGGGTACCGAAAGAGCCTTGCAAATTTGGGAAAGAGTGAGGCTGGTACTAAGGCTGACAGGGCTGACCATGAGTTACATACACTATGTGCTCTACAATGTTTCCCTTTACGTTCTGGGAGGGGCCGTGGGGGAGAATTCATTGCTCCTGTTTGCTCTTCATATATCTCAAGCACACAAAACCTATTACAGCAGGTTACTGCTGGAGATGCATTCCCACAGCCCACTGCATGCTGAGGAAGGCCTGTTCTCTGCCCTCTAAGAGCCCTGGGTCTACTTGGGGAGACAGTGTGTCTGGTTAAACTTAACTCTGTAAACAACTAACAGCCTTTCTGGATTTTATAGCCAAAGGGGCAAAATGAGGAAGGGGGCTAAAATCACCCCAGAGGCCTTTCGAGGTCAAGCCTCCTTGCTTCCCTAAGACCCCCAGGCACTTAACAGGGTTCTTAATCATACAGACAGTGTTAGAGGTGGAAGAAACTCTAAGAAATCATCTGCCCTCCTGAAAAACTGGCTGTCGCGGTCCACTGCCAACAAAATCAAGTGTATAAGCCTTCACCTAGCTTCTAGGGTCCTCCATGAACTGGTTCCAGCCTTCTTCCCTTCCAGGCCCCTCACAAAGCCTCTGTTCTCACCAAACCAGACCTCTACCATTCTTGGGACAAGACAAGCGCTTCCTCCACTGCTCCTTCAGCATTTTCTAGGCCCTTCTGGGCTTGTTGAATTCCCACTCAACCATTACTCAAGCTGGCTCTTTCATGCCACTTTCCCTGAACCCCCACTCCCTCCCCATTGAAGTTAACAGCTCCTCAGAGGTTTCCCCCACCACACTGAGCTTGGCCCTTTGTTTAGCACTTCCACACCCTGCCTGTCTCTCCAACTGGATGTCCACTTCCTTGGATGAAGGAACCCAGTATTTCTCAAGTGTGTATTACAGCCTCCTTTCTCTCTGTGCCCCCTGCCCGGCAATATCCCCTACCATGGCATGGAGTAGGCTTTCTACAAGTATTTGGGGTTTTTTTATGTTTATTTATTTTTGAGAGAGAGAGAGAGATCGACCAAGCAGGGGAGGGGTAGAGGGAGAAGGAGAGAGAGAATTCCAAGTAGGCTCCACACTGTCAGCACAGAGCCCCATATGGAGCTCGATCCCACAATCCCATGAACCCTGAGATCATGACCTGAGCCAAAATCAAGAGTCAGATGCTTAACCAACTGAACCACTCAGATTCCCCTCTACAAGTATTTGTTAAGTAAATGAATGAATGGATGATCTAATAATCTAATCCCTTTATCTCATAGTGGGGAAATTGAAGCCCATACCTGGCTTCCCTTCCTGCCAATTAAAGACTTGGTTTTAAGTTTTAGCCTCCTTTAGTCTTTGTCTTCCCGCTTAGTGGATGGATATACACTGTCTCTAAAGTTATACAGACATGGTTTCAATCCTGGCTCCTTCACTTACTAGCGATATCAACTTAGATCCTTGATTTTTGTCTGAGCCTCACTTTTCTCATTTGTAAAATGGAGACTAATAAATACTTCCTGAAAATGTTACAAACATCAATGGAGTTCTTGTATGTTAAGCACTTAGAACAGTGCCTGGCACCTAGTAGATGCCCCATAGTAGTTCCTGGGGTTTTTTTTTAAATGTTTATTTATTTTTGAGAGAGAGAGACAGAGCACAAGCATGGGAGGGGCAGAGAGAGACAGAGGGAGACACAGAATCCGAAGCAGGCTCCAGGTTCTGAGCTGTCAGCACAGAGCCCAACGTGGGGCTAGAATCCATAAACTGTGAGATCATGACCCTAACCCACTGAACCACCCAGGTGCCCCATTGCTGTTTTTTTTTTTGTTGTTGTTGTTGTTTTTGTTTTTTTTTTAGCGTGAGGAGTTTTTAGAGTTCATAACTTGGGAACACCTGCTTAATTCAAGCATGGGAATAAAAGCACAACTCAAACATAATGAAAAGAAAAGTGTATTTTTGGCAAGGGGAAAAGAATAAAATTTAGCAAGACCTTTAAGCAAAACTGTTATCTCTTCCCCCAAAGAGGCTAAAGAGTATTGAGAATGGTGCCCAGTTCAGTGGCCCACATTCAGTGGGTGCTCACCCAATTTCGCATCCTCTGGCTGTGGTGGTACCTCTGTGTAGGCTTAAAGATGTTGGCATGGGACTGAGATGCCCTACCTAATTTACACATCACTATGCTCCCTCTTCTCCATGAGCTTACACCTGAGTCCTGTTCCACCTGCTAAAGCCTTCAAGCCCTGCTCCACAAAGCTTTCTCTGAATACTTTGCCTGTGAATTCTTGGCCCTGCAGGTAAGTACTGCTTAGCACTTAGTGATTTTCTGTGCTCTGTGACTTAGTACCTCCCCATCTGAGGGCAGGCACTTTGCCATAGAAAGCAGCATCTCCCACAATGCCTGGCAGTGTTAAAGCAGACAGCACTCCATGAAGACTTTGGGATTGATTGACAGTAGGCGTTCAATGGGGGCATGAATCCCCTCAAGTACTGCCCAGCATTCAGTTTCCCAATCCCCCAGTCCCCACATACTCACCACTTCTCAGACCCACCACTCACATGATGCCCCAGCCTTTTGAGGAGCCATCTTGTCTCTTAGAATTCGTCAGCATCTGGAAGGCAGGGGCCACATTTTACTGTGTCCTCCACACAGCCCAGCATAGCACTTCCAACATAGTTTTGCTGCTATAGATAACTTGGTAAAGATACATTGTTATTGTGTGTTTATATGTATCCTTGTGTGTCTGTTCTTGCTCATTAAAGTGCAAGGGGCTCTAGGGGAAGAATTGTCCATCTTGGGAAGAAAGTCACAAGATGATTTAAAAATAAGTAGAGACATGGGATTTAGATTTTTAAAAAATCCAGGGAACAGTGTTCCACCTTCCATGCCCATTCAGCCTAACCTCTCACACCAAATTTTCTCAAAGTTTAATATACATAAGAATCACTGGGGGGAGCTTGTTTAAAATTCAAATTTCAAAGCACCCTCCCACCCAGGGTCTTACTGAATAGGTCTGGGGTGGTGCCTCATACTCTGAATTTCTAACAATGTCTACTGAGAATTAGAAACTAGAGGGCTCTTGGGCTACACCTTGAAATACATTGAGCACTTTTCCATTTTCATCTTCACTAGAGGTCCCCAAACTTTTTGCTACCAAGGGTTTTATTATTTCTTTCCCCTCATGGACCCCATTAAACATAGTTATACATTGCTTAGAATGTACCAGACATTGTTCTGAGGATTTTACAAATAGTAACTCATGTAATACTCATAACAATATCATAAGGTAATTACTATTATTTTCCCCTTTCACAGATGAAGAAATTGAGGTACAGAGAGGTTCAGTGACTTGCCCAAAGTTGCCCAGCAACTAAGTTTCTTTAATTGAGGTCAGGTTCAGGTAATATAAATTAAGCATTTTAAAGTGTAAACTTCACTCTCATTTAGTACATTCAAAGCTGGGTGCAAACACTACCTCTACCTGGTTCTAAAACATTTTCATCACCCCAAAATGAAACTCCATACCTGTTAAGCAGCTGCTCCTCTTTCCTCCCTACCCAGCCTCTTGCCAGAGAAAATTCCTATCTGCTTTCTGTTTCTATGGATTCACCTATTCCAGATATTTCATTTAAGTGAAATCATATGATCTGTAGCTTTTTGTTTCTGGCTTCTTTCACTTAGCACAATGTTTTTGTTTGTTTGTTTGTTTGTTTGTTTGTTTGTTTGTTTTTAAGTAGGCTCCACACCCAACACAGAGCTTCAACTCATAACCCTGAGAACAAGAGTCGCATGCTGTACTTCCTTGAGTCAGCCAGGCACCCTGACATAATGTTTTTGAGGTTCATCCACATTATAACATGTATCAGTAGTTCATTCCTTTTTATGGCTGAATAATATTCCATCATATGGATATACCACAATTTGTTTATACGTTCTTAGCTAATAATTTTTGAAGTTAGTATCTGAATCCAGGTGGTCTGGTTCCAGAGTTGGTGCTCTTAACCCTCTGTGTTCAAAACACTTATCTGCTTAAACAAGATGTATTTTCAAGTAATAATTTGTCATTTGAAAATATATCAGATATGGGGTGCCTGGCTGGCTCAGTCGGAAGGGCATGCAACTCTTGATCTCAGGATCATGAGTTCTAGCCCCATGTTAGGTGTAGAGATTACTTAAATTAATAAACTTTAAAAATTAAAAATGTATCAGAGACAAATAAAACTTTGCCAGAACTTCTGATCAGCCCGAGATAGTCATACTGAAGTCATTCAATTCCAGCTAAAGCCAAAAACACTTCATGTTGTAGTTAACCTCTGCAGCTTTGTGATGTATGTTTCACTTAACTTTATGAAATACAGACACAATTCATAGACTCTCTCCCAGGATTTTATGGGTTTGGAGACCCTGGTTTGGGATCCATTGATGATAAATCCTTGCAAGGTGCCCCAGTCAACAGAGAGATTCCATCAAGTTGCTCAGAGGACTCTACTGACAATCTAGAAAGCGGGCTCATGCATGTTAGAAAGTTTTTCCACACCAACAAGCTAAATAAGAAAGGAGCTGGAGCTTAACCTTTCAGTAAACTAGAAAATTCCAAAATCCAGGAAGTCATTCTATTTGAATGTACTAGTTAACTAACCAGGGTTTTCCCAGCAAGGATACACAGGGCCAGGCCATATACTGAGGACAAGTAAGACAGCCCTATAGCAGAGCGCCTGGGTGGCTCAGCCGGTTGAGCGTCCGACTTCGGCTCAGGTCATGATCTCACGGTTTGTGGGTTTGAGCTCCGCGTAGGGCTCCGTGCTGACAGCTCAGAGCCTGGAGCCTGCTTCGGATTCTGTGTCTCCCTCTCCTCTCTGCCCCTCCCCCACTCTGTCTCTCTGTCTCTCTCTCAAAAACAAACATTAAAAACACAGACAACCCTTTAGCTGCCCCCTGCAAAGTGACAGCATAAGTTGGACTTGCCAGGGAGGCCTTCTAGATCCAAAGCATCTGCTCTGACAGAACCTGAGGTAAGAATGCTATTCCCACACAACACTGATTGCAGGATTTTTCTCCTGACTTTTTGAGTGTGTGTGTGTGTGTGTGGCGGGGGTGCGATTAGGTTCGTGTCTTTTCTGGAGTTTGTGACACCTTTGCTCCATGTCTGAGAGCCTCATTTGATGTCCTGAGCACCTCCCCCTCTAAAGGGGTCCTTCATTAACCCATCAGAGATTAAACAACCGGACTAGATTCAAAACCATTAGCCCTGATTTCTCTCGGCAGAGTAAAATGAACATCAAGGAGAACCTTGAAGGGAAAAAGATTCCACAAAACATGTTGCTAGAGAGGTGAGAGAGGAATGGTGAGAGTTGAAGGCTTCTTCATTTTTGTAGCCCCAGGGCCTAGCAGAAGGCCTGGCACAGATGAGAAAGCACTCAAAACATGTTTGTTGAGTGAATGACTGAAAGAGAACCTTCTTGTTGGTCTGGAGGTCATTATGGAGGCATTGTAGAGCTGCCGTGTGTGGGGACAGAGAATGGAGCGAGGTTGGCATGTGTCTGGAGCGGCCTGCCAGAACCTACACAGACCGTGTTTTTCTCTGCCTGAAAATTTCTCTCAGGCAAAGTTCTCAGAGCCTGCAAGTCTCAAAAGTAGATTCCTCTGAGCTCACTGTGTGCTTTATTCTACTGAACTCAAGTCAGAGGAACTTAACAGTGGCATAGTGTTGTAGGGAGAATCTGATGAGAACACCTATATAAAAACATATTGAAAAAGATAGAGAGCCAGAAAATTCTTATTAACTTAGCCATACTGGCCTCACATGATCTAAATGACCCTTTGTGTCATTTGGCCAGGTAGCTTTCTACCTATGAGTCTTATCACTGAACACGAACATGTGCAGATACCCCCACCCCCAATACACACTTTTTATAATGCAGCAAACTCTGTTTGCCAGAATCCAAATAACCACAACCATCAGAGAATCAGAATGTTCTTTTTGCAATACAGTGCAATAATCCCTTACATTCATGTGGGGCTTTGCAGGTCACAAAGTGCCTCCCCATCCACGACCCCATTTGTTTGTTGATTGATGTTCAGAATAGTCCTGAGGCTTTGCAAGAGTCTGGGAGGCCTTGTGAAGAAGCAAATAGCAATGACACATGTGGTGCGAGTGGCCTTGGCTGTGTGCTGGGTCTCTGAACACCAGCCCACAACACTCTGTTGTTGTGGCAGAGACATCAGGGGTACAGTGACTTGCTGCTACAGACTTGCAAGGATTTACCAGCACTTAGGGGACACGACTGGTGGGATGGGACTCCTGCGGCTGAAAGAAGCTGAGATGCATTTGCACGTGGCTGGCACTGTCGTGGCAGCAAAGGAGGCAGAAGGTTTGGATCACCCCTCTCTCATTTCCTTCCATCAGTCATTAGATGAGCAGATGTTGGATGCTTGAGCTCCTTCCCCCCCCCCCTTGTTCTGAGTATTGAGGGTACAGAAACAAACAAGACTTGTCTCCTAGACCTCTCTGGCCATATGATTCATGAGGACTCTCCTTCCAGTCTCTTCTTGTTCATTATAGCCAGGGGACAAATGTTGAGGGAAGGGGTTCCACCTAATCACTCCTATCCATTTCCCTTTCTCCCTCCCTCTCTCTCTCTCTCTCTCTCACACACACACACACACACACACACACACACACACACACACACGATGCTTTACTCAGGGCTTCAAAAGCTCCAAGGTTAACTGGTCTGTGTCACATACCTCTATTAAGGAGAGTATTGAATAAACCAGATCCACGAGAGCAAAATAAAAATTTGTAATACATAGTAATAATAATGGTATATCCCATAGTAATAATAATGGTAATCACATCTGTATAAAACTTAATAGTTTACAAAACACTTCCATCCCTATTCCTTCATTTGATCCTATGTCCTGTCATCATCTCGTATCCAAAGACCATCTTCTGATTGTGATCACCAGCTGTGAGTGAAACAAGACAAAGGCAGGGCTAAGAGTCCTGCCCCCTGGTTTGTTTTTTGCACCTTTTTTCTTTTTCTCTTCCCTCTTTCTCTTGCTGTGCTGTCTGTGGAGCCTGAAGTTGCCTATGACTCAACTTCCCAGACTCCTGAGAACCTGGAAACCCAGGGAAAAGGGCTACCGATCAGTAGTCTCCCAAGCCTTTGACTTCTGCCAGAATTGGTGCCCTGAGGAGAGAAGACTTTCCTCTTTGGGCAACCCCAAAGTGAGCACCAACCCACCTCAGCAGATTGGGCAGGCCCTGCAGAAGGGGGGACTTTTAATAGAATAAGGAAAGGAGTGGAGCTTTTAGTAGATGTGAAATGGGGCTTTGAAGCAGGGGAGGCAACTGCTAAGTACGGGCTTTGCAGAGTGCAGACATACCAAAAGAACCTGGTGCTTGCGGCAGAAGATCCTAGTGAAGGGCAAGAGGAGCCCACTGGGTCGTATCCACTGGGTCTGTAGGCCTTTTTTTTTTTTTTTAACCTAACTACTTCACTCATCCCCATTACCCTCTGTACCTCCATATACTCTTCATTCCTCCAGCCTATTCGCTGAACCCCCATCTACCCCATTCCTCTAGTGTAGCCCCAATTTTCTGAGCTGAAGATGCTTTCCGTGAAAGGCCACCCCAGAGATTCTCAAGCCACCCCAGCCTAACATTCTCAAACTCCCCTATCCCTTTTTCTACTAGGTACTTTGTCCATAGCGATGGCCACACCAGTCACACCCTCCGCCTGGCCCAGTGCTGGCCCCAGATGAGAGCGCCTGAGAAACTCAGGAGTAATAGTGGGTATAAAGCCACTGTGTTCTGGTGGTTTGCAGCAGTAGATCAAAGCCTGTCCTCTTTGGTAGGAGGGGTCAGGGCTGTCCTGGCAATCTTGAGCAGGGGCTGAGGAGAGGCAAACAGCAGGTAAAAGCTGCTTTTAGCTAGTGGCCAGGTTAAAAGGGGATGGTGGTGCTGAGTGGCTGCCATGCTGGGCTGGGGATGAAGACCCACGACCCCCTCCTCCCTGTATCCCTGGTTGTGACCGCAGACAGTTGAATCTTCCAGCTTTGTCCAGCCTTGGAAACCTCTTTGCATTAGGAAAGGAGCTTCATTCCATCCCAGGAGCCCCTGGCTGAGCCCTCTTCCAGCCCTTACACTGACATTTGGGGCAAGTCGAATTAGCACTGTCGCTCAGGCAGTGGCAGCCAGTGCGGGGTCGGGAGTATGTAATTGCAACCACTTCCTGCCCCAGCTTGCCCTAGGGCCGGCCACGCCCCCTGAGGACAGTAGGGGCGGGGCCCAGGTACAGTGAGGGAGTCCGATTGGTGGGGGGGGGGGGGGGGGTTGCGGAGCAGGGCGGCTCTCAAGGGAAATCAGCTGAGACTCATAAAGGAAGGGGGGTGCCTTCAGTTCGAGCCAGCCAGCCCGAAAGGGCTGGGGCCTCAGGGCATTCTATTGGCACAGTGCGTCCCTGCAAAGGAGGATCCAGAGAACAGTCCCTCTCTAACTGTTATATGACTAGTTCCAATATTAGCTTTATTCATGAGATCTGAACACTCCCAAGCCCCAAAGGAGAGGGGGAGGGGAGAGTTGGGGTCTACACCCATAGGGACGATCTCCTCTTTTGGCTTGGCACTGCTCTCTCTGAGCAAGTTAGGACGGAGAGAAGACATTAGGGGTGGGAGCTGCTGAAAAGACTCTGGTGGTACACAACACCAGAATTTGTAAATGCCTCTCCCTTCCTGGAGATCCCAAGATTTGCTGTTTGTACCATTGGTCTGTCTACCCAGGTCTTGGAGTGCCCATTGTGTACAGAGCCAGTCCTCCAGCAGGTAGAATGGAGGTACAAAAGAAGCAGACAGGTAGCTCCCTCCCTTTGGCGAGTCAGACATCAACTGGGCGAGTCAAAGTGTGCACTCTGTAGTCAAAGATGGAGATTGTGGTATTAGCTGTGTGACCTTGGGCAGCTTATCTTCTCTGAGCTTCAGTCTCCTGGTGTGTAAAATGAAGCTACTAATACTTGACTTACAAGGTTGTGGTAAAGGTAAAGTAAGACACATACGGGAGAGCGCTTTGAAAGCTATGAAACACTCTATGAAGGCAAGGGAGGGATGATGCTCTTGTTAAGTGGGGTGGAGGTGGGAGGGAGGACCCTGATGGGTGAAAACCGAGTAGGCACCAATGATTAGGGTGCAAACTCTCCAGGAGAGTGTTAAAGTAGCATGCTGTAATGAGGCTATCAGAGGCAGGTGGGGGGTTAAGTCTGCCTCGGCTTCTAGTTAGAGGTGGGTCTGAGAGGAGAGTCCCTGGGGAAAGGCGGCCAGGCGAGGTGGAGAAAAAGCCATAATTTCTCTCCTTTTGAGAAGAGCTTGAACGGTCCCGGTTGCCTTAATCATGCCCATGTGAAGAGAGGCCAGCGGTGGGTAACGAGTTTTGTTTGGGGGGAGGGGGTTGCCTGTCAGCCCTCGAAGTGTAAGGCAGCAGCTGGAAGCGAGCCGCTTACTCACATACCACGCCTGCAGCGTGCGCACAGCTCGCTGGAATGAGCCCGGAATGTCTCCTCTCCTCGCCCTCTGCAGACGGAGGAGAGCCGAGGGGAGCTGGGCGAGTTGAGCACGTTAAATGACAGCTGCAAACCTGTAGGCTTCTCCATCCCTTTCCTGCTCTGGCAAGGGCTGCCCAGGCCCAGGGTGACCCCTGCCCTCCCTTCCCAGACCGGCAGCCTCATGGGGGTGGGGCCATCCGCATTTGCTAGGTGAATGTTGGGGGAGGGTGTGCCCGGGTATAGTTTCGTGGCACATGCACCCACGTCTATGCATGTCAGCAGCCACTTGTGCAGATCCAGGCAGTTGTCTGCATACAAACATGTGTCATACATGTGCATGCTCCAAGTGGCGAGAATTCGGGACTGACATTTTTGCTCTTGTGTGACATTGGACCTTCTCATCTGTAAAATGAAGAGCGTTGTACCAGAGCATCTTGGAGGGCCCTCTCAGCCCGAGTGTTCACTGTTTCTACACGCAGGGTTGTGGCCGCCTAAAAAGTCAGGGCAGTGAAAAAAAATCAGCCAAACCAGTTGTGACGTTGGCTGTCGACACTTCAGATGTTTAGGTTTGGAGATTCAATTTTCAAAAGGCCAGTTACTTGGCATCATGTAACATCTGTTCGCTTTCCAAGGAGTGGTCTTACACTGACACTGGGACTGTGGTATGATGGTGTTTGTCTGCTTGCTCTGTGTGTGTGTTTACACATGTGCAAGTGCATCTATGGGTGCATGTTTAAATTGCATCACAGAATATTAGAGCTGAACGAGATCCTGGAGGTCATCTAATTGAATCTCTTCCATTTCTAGTTCATTTATTCAACAGCCCTTTTGTGAGCTAGGATCTGTGCAGGGAGCTGCAGAGATAAATAAGGCATAGTTTCTGCCCTCCAGGAGCTCACCATCTAGCAAGGGGGAGAAACATGTAAACAAGTAATTACAATGCAATGTGATAATAGAGGTATGAATCGTACTGTGCTGTGGGAGAGTAGAAGAAAGGCCAATTAATTCTGCCTGGGGGTAAAACTGTCTGGGACAGTTGCACGCTCCACAGCTTGTGAGCTTTCCCCTTCACCTTCCTAGTTCCAAAATATTCAGCCTGTTCTCCTCTACCCCTTTCTCTCAGGAAATCTAGGAAGATGTCTGCACAACCTGACATACTAAGATCCACATGGCCCACTGGAATCCACCCTGACCTATACCCTTATCAGCTATAGGCCAAGAGAGGCTTGATTGGACTAGCTGAGGTTGCCTGTGGCACGGGTTTAGCTCCGGTTGGCGTGGGGATGGACAGCAAGAGGGAGGCCAAGAGAACTGAGAATTCAGTCCTTCCTACCTGGCCAAAGGGGAGAAAGGAAGGAGATCACCTTCTGCAGGGCATGCCCTTTGCGTTTTCTGCCCCAGGCAGGGGCTGCATTACACACTCGCTCTCCCTTGCCGGGCGCCCCTGGTGAACAGCAGTGCCCGGGAATGAGAGGGTTGCTGAGGATAATGGGGTAGCCTTAGTCAGTGTGGAGAGCAGATTAGAGCGGAGGGCAGTTCTAGCAGAGGCAGGGGAGACAATAACCCCGGGCTGGGCACCAGGTTCTCCCTCTGCCCTACCTGCCCAAGAGATGGCCGGGGGTGTCTAACCTCCAGACCTCCACCTCTACCCAATCTAGCGTCTTTCTCCCTCTCCACGGGCAGAAGGCGAACCACCCTCGGGGCCTACCACCCCACCAGGGCGGGAGCACTCCCTCCGTCCCACCCCTGGATCCATAAAGCCCGGAGATGCTACAGCGAAGGGAACCCTGGGAGTGTGCCTTGAATGACCCCCAAACACATCTGGATTTTTGGAGTTCAGGCCAGCCCCCGAAACGGACCCCAGGGAAGTGCGCCAGAGGGAGGGGCGGGGGAAGGGAGAGGCTGCGCGGAGTTAAGGGCCTGCCGTTTAGGACTCCCGGCCCCACGACTAGGACCGTCCCAAACTTCCTGTTTCTTCCGGCCGCTCTGACCCCGGGGCTGCAGCTCCGAGATAGCTCGGGGCCTGGAAGTGCATGCTGGGTAAGCGCAGACGGACGGAGTAGGCGAGAGCTGTTCGCTGTCGCCGCGGCGGCGCAGGGCCAGTGTGGGCGCGCGCTCGGCTTCCTTCCCCGGCGGTCACGCTTTGCATGTGGGATGGGCAGCGGGCAGGTGGCAGGGAGGCCCCCACGCCGAGGGCTCGGGGCGGAGCCTTCGCCGGGGCGGGGGCGGCGGGGGAAGAGGGAGGAGGCGGCCCAAGGGGCGGGGGTGTGGGCCGGGAGTTTCTGCATTTTCAAGGGAAGCGGAGTTGCCTTCGTCGGAGGCCGAAGTTCTAGCCGACCTCGCGGCGCGGAGTGCAGGAAGTCCTGGAGGGGCAGCGCGGCCGGCGCGGCCCCGGCCGGCCCCGAGCTCTCGCGCCCTCCTGAAGCTCTAAGGGAGTCTTTTAGGATGAGTTAGAAGGAAGCCCTTCTTCACTCAGCGGGGAGAAAACTTAACGAAACTGGTGACCTCCACCTCAAAGGTGGGCCACGTTGAGGATTAAAAAAAAAAAAAAAAAAAAAAAGTGCGGGCAAATGCTCGACTCCAGAGAGAAACTAAGGCGATCCCAATCCCTGAGGGGTGGAGATCGGGACGGACAACGGGTCCCTCAGTGCCTCCGTCCTCAAGATGGACTACATGGGGCGGGGGGGGGGGGGGGGGGGGGAGGGGCGAGCAGGTGACACCTGACTCCGATTCCTGAGGTGCCTTCTCCCCAATAGCCCGCTTTCCTCCCCCAGTGCTGTTCCCACTTCAAGACGGCAGGGGAGAGGAGCGGGTGTGGAAAGACGGTTGGATAAATAAAGATGGTTACCTCAGAATAGAAGGTCAACCCCCACCTCTACCCGCATCTTCCATTGGGGCCTCATCCCCTTTACGCAACCGCATCTCCCATTGCCACCACCTCTCAATATTCCCCACTCTTCCCGGCTCTGCCACAAGTTTGCATGCGTCTTGAGGAGACAGTTATGTCCTCACTCTGGGGTCGATGTTTGATATAGGACCAAGCAAGGTGGATAGTAGGGCACACAAGACACACAGGGGCTGGCTTCACATTATGGCTCCCATTTTGAAGATGAAGAAACCGAGGCAGCCCAGAGAGCTTAAACATTTGCTGAGCTCACACATGGAGTTAGTAATAGAGGTTAAAACACAGCTTGGAGATGGTGTTGGTGGTTGGTGGTGGGATTGATGCTTAAAACTCTGATTAAGCACTCACACCCCCCACCAAGTCCCTGCAGACTCCCTTCCCACTGCTAGCTGAGTGCTACCTTAGCAGTCTTCTCTTATCCTCCCTCTGATGGCACACCAAACCAGGCTGTTTATATTTCTGTCACCCATGCTAGACTATGAGTACGTCAATGATGGAGACAGGGTCTTAATACATGTTATCTCAGCGCCTAGTAAAGTGCCTGGCACATAGGAGACACTCAATAAGGTTTGTGTGTGTGTGTGTGTGTGTGTGTGTGTGTGTGTGTGTGTGTTTACTGAATAATAAAAATCAGGAGTCCAGACTCTGGCCCTTTTCAAGTCAAAATTTTCCTTATCCACCCATCCACTTAGTTAGACACCTGGCTTAGAAATACTCCTTTGGGGCAAGATCTTTCTATTGCTACATACCACTGGTGCTGGATTCTGCAGTTAGAGGGGCTTTCAAAAGTGGGCACAGAAGGTGAAGGGTCATCCTGGGCTGGCTTGTTAGCTCACCTAGCCAGGGCAGGCTCAAGCGGCTCAGTTACAAAGCTGTTATGTATGTGATGTTCTGTGCCCTGGTGCCCTTCTCCTGAACCAAAATATAGCAGGCAGTGCAAACATTTATGCAAATGAGCCAAGAGCCCTGCTGCTTTCAAAAATAAATGATGGAGCCGTATCAGTAGTTGCAGTGTGTCTTGGCAGGGTTTGGAAGGGGCCCTGCCCGCCCCTTGCTAGTTCTCTTGGGAAGCCCAGCACAGTGAGAAGCAGTGTCCCCTACCCCTGTCATTTCCCCCTCCCTTCCCAAACTACAAACAGCCACAAACCACATGGCCCACAAGCAACAGAGATTTGTGGCCTTTGGAACCTCCCAGGGCAGGGGTCAGTCAGGAGGTCAACGGGGGTGTAGGCATCACACAGTCCAGAGTCATTACTCTAATGCCCTCTGGGAGAGTTTCGAATCAATGGGCCTATTTGTCCTCCCTCCAGGGAGGACTGGGGGTAGGGCAGTGGGAGTCCATTATCAAGCCCACCCCCACCCCGCATAACACTGCCTCCAAGAAGATCACTCTTAGCCTGGCATCCTGCAAATCTCACCACTACCCAGGAAAGACAGAAACCGGAAGTGGGAGGATTTCTGTGGGGATGGGCAGATAGGACAGGTCCTTGGGATTCTCTGATAGAAATCTAGGATATAGACTTGTATTTGGGAGGCTGTGGCATTTACAATTCCAGCAGGATGACTTTGGGCCCCTGTTGACCTGCATTTTGGCAAATAGTGAATTTCAGTGAGATTGTGCCCTGGCCACTAATTGTCCTTGTCCCTTTTGGGAGAGTTTGAGAATCACTCCTTCTGGGAAAGAGGTGGGACAGTCTAGTGGTTAAGGGCCTCGACTTGAGCATTGGCCAGACCTGGATTCCAAACCCAACTCTGACACTAACCAAGTGTGTGATCTCTTCAAGTTACCTTCTCTGAGCCATAGTTTCCTTATCTGTTAAACTGGGATAATTATACTGTCTACCACATGAGACTGTTATTGGGATTAAATATGATGCCTACCATGTACTTGGCACTTTGTAAGTGCTCAATAAATTGTAGCTGTGGTGACCATTCTTAGTAGGTTTTATTGCAAGCAAGTACCATTCTGCTTGGTACCAATCAAGCCTGGGGCATTTCTCAGCTCAAGTCTGTCCCTAAAATCCTGGAAAGATAGAATTCCTTCTGGCACCCATCCTCTCCCAGCATTTGGGTAATTTGTTATTGGGATTGACTTAGGATATGCCTAAAGTGCAGCAAGTGGGGCTCTGCCCACAGGCAATATCCCCAAGGGGATTTAGTTTTATTGACTAAACTGGTTTTAAGTGGTCAACTGGGGGGCTGAGGACAATTATCCCTCCAGAGGATCTAAAATGCACACTCATGGTATTTAGGGCCAGGCTAGTACCATGGCTCAAGCCGCTAGCTAAGTGTGCATTTACAGTGAGACAGCTTTGAAAATGTTTTGTCTGATTTACTAGATAACTTCCATGTTAAATGGCCTTTGTTTAAATTTTTATCCTGGTGTGGGATGAGAGAGAGTTCGCTTTTAAATCCAAATTTTGGCAGTGGGGGTTGGTAGGATGGGGAGCAACAGTGCTGGGCTAAGTGCTAAGTGCTAAATGCTGAACAAGATGGGCAGGGAAACACGATGTAGTTCGCCAGAAGTTCACGGAGATGACGGTCCAGCCCTGCTCTTGCATGGCATTTTTGTCACACTTTTAGATTAGTCCTTTTTTTATTGAGTTTATACTGCGAAGAGTTTGTCTCTCCCATGAAACTCAAGCTCCCTTAGGTTGGGAGACCTCAGCATCCTCACAGGCCAGGAACCTGCCAACGGCGGGGCCCCAGTCTCCCCGCTCAGGCTGCCCGTTCCCCAGCCTGGGAACCGAGAGAGCTGCCTCCGTCCTTTGAGCGTCTCCCCAATCCGCGACCGGCGCATTCCTTGGTATCCGAGGCGCCCGGAGGCTCAGCACCCGCGGCCGAGAGATTGGCGCGAACCAGGCCTGGAAAGGATGGTGCGGGGCGGGCGTGGGGGGGGGGGGTTGAGAACTCCCCGACCTCTGGTTGGAGAGGGGAAGGGGGAGATGCACCCGTCCCCGGAGGGAGGGGGCCACGTGGTGGGGAGCTGCAGTAGGGTGCCCCCAAGTCCGTCTGGGCCCTTTTGTCTGTCCCCCGCGCCGAAGCCCCCTCCCCAAAGAGGGCTGGCAGTGGGGGAGGAGGGAGGCCCCGCGCGGGGGGCGGGGGGGGGGAGGGGACAGGGAGCGAGCACTGTGGGGGCTGGGAGAGGCTGGAGGGGTGGAGGGGTGGAGGGCCAGAGGCCGAGCCAAGAGGAGCGGCCGGAGCTGCCGGAGAAGGCGAGGAGGAAAAAGCGGAGGAAGGAAACCCATCCTGCCCCCAACACCCGAGTGTCTCCTGTTACCAACCGAAAGGTGCAGCCTCAGGAAGAGGTGATCGGAGCCGTTGAGAACAGGCGGTCACGTGAACCGAGGAGAGAGAGCGAGAGAGCGAGAGCGAGAGAGAGCGCTCCGGAGAGCCAGCGCTAGTGAAAGCTGACAGACAGACCGACCGACAGACAAAGAGCCTGAGAGGGAGGCCGGTGGGGAACGCGAGAGAAAGGAGGAGCGGGAGGGAGGAGGGCGGTGCGGCCCAGCCCCCCCCCCCCCTTTCCCCTCTCCTCCCCAGCCTCAACTCTCTGGTCACACGCTTGGGGGCCCAGTGACTGAATAGGGACCGGAGACCCTGTGCTCCAGCCAAAGGGGCCCCTTGTTGCTGCGCTCACTCTACCCATGCAGCTAGGTTTGACGCTAACCCACTCCTGGAACGACAAAACCAGCTATAATTAGGCCTGGTGCACACTCCTTTCTAGCTTACAAAATAAGGACAACTCCCTGTTAGCTGCAGGGGCTCCCTAGGGCCCTGGGAATCCGGATTCTCCCAGACCTTAGAGTTGCCCCAACCCCCAAGTCGGTGAGTCCATTCCATTGGATAGGAACAAATGTGGCAAAGGCTAGGAGCCCACTGTGCCAGACACTGTGCTAGGTCCAGGGGGCTGCTGAGATGGACAGCACATCTGAAAGCTTCTGTTCTGGAGGGAGAGAAGGTCACAGACAGAAATGGCTGTGAAAGGGGCTCTATCCAGTGCTAGGAAAGTGCTAGAGGGAGTATGGAGGAAAGAGAAATGACTGAAGAACTCTAAGGCCTCTTGGAGGAAGTAGGATTTGAACAAAGCCTGGAGGGCTGAGGAGAGCTCTTGATTCTGGGGGATAGAGGTGCAGGTGGAGGCATTATTCTGAGCAGAAGGGCTGGAACACAGGCCAGTCAGTGCCTTCTAGCAGGAACGTGCACTGGTTCATAATTATAAAGGTAAATCTGTTGTTTTAAAACAAATTGAATTGTAAACATTGCTATTTTTCTTTATCTAGTTGCAGGCTCTACTGCTGGCCCCTTGTTGGTGCTGATTACTGGGAATTGGCTATAATTTTCCAAAGTGCTACCAGTTCAATGAAAACTTTCTTCAGTACACTTTTTCCACTGGGGAAGCTCAGGCCAGGAGGAAATGAAGTCATTATCCTGTTCTCTGTCCCCCTGCCCCACAGGGATAGGAGATGGCCATCGACTTGGTGAGTATAGAACAGGGGCACCCAGAGATTTGCCTTAGTCCTACCCTTCCCTCTCATCATGTGCTAGGCCTCACCATTGGTGTCACTGAGCAGGGATTCTGAACCCAGATTCCAAGTCCCCGGAAGCCCATCAGGTGTTTGGCCATCCTGGTCCTTTCTTATTGGCATATTAATCATGCGAATTCCTTTGTCTGTTATCCTTTTTAGCTTGCAAAACACAGTCAACTCTCTGTTATCTACAAGGGTTACCAGGGTGCTCTAAGATTCCAGGATCTCCCTGACCTTAAATCTCTCTCCCTCCAGCCTGCTAGGAGTTGGGGCCCTGCAAACAAAGGAGTATTTTAGTGTGGGGAGGGACATGATAGCAATAAGCCTTGGATGGCAGGCACAGTATGTGGAGTCCCCAAGGCTAGGGATATCACTTGAGATATGGCTGGCTGGGCTTCTCAAGGCAAGGGGACCCAAGCCTCCTAAGAAGACTGTAGACATAATGACACCCTCCTTAACATTCTAGTGAAAAGGCTGAACCCTCCCCAGGCACCCTGTATATAAAAGGCATTAACATCATCACAATTAACTTGTTTGTGACTGTTACGCATTTACTTCTTTATTCAGTCTTTTATTCCACAAATATCTTTTCAGCACGACCAGGTGCCCCTCCCAACTCAGGGCTGGGGACTGAGACCCTCCCCACCAGGAGCTCCTGCTCTACTGAGAAAGAGATCACAAATTCTGAGGAGCAGGAGAGAATGCTACCTTTTATTCCTGATCTAAGAAGGATTAATTAAGTGAAGAAAGGGACAGTTGGGAAAAGGTAGAAAGCAAATGTTCATTGTCAAAACTTTGGAAAACAGAGAAGAGCAGAAACATAATTTTTAATCAATAATTTTTTTTTAAAGTTTATTTATTTTTGGGACAGAGAGAGACAGAGCATGAACGGGGGAGGGGCAGAGAGAGAGGGAGACACAGAATCGGAAACAGGCTCCAGGCTCTGAGCCATCAGCCCAGAGCCTGACGCGGGGCTCGAACTCACGGACCGCGAGATCGTGACCTGGCTGAAGTCGGACACTTAACCGACTGCGCCACCCAGGCGCCCCTAATCAATAATTTTTAATTATGCGACTTCTGAGCTGTGTGGATTTTAGCTAGTTGGCCTTTGGGAGCCTCACTTTTCTACCCTGTAAAGTGGAAGGAGTTGCTACACAGGGTTCTTGTGCAGAGGTGTGTGATAATTTAAGTAAGTAAAATGCCAAGACAGAAGCTGGTACATAATAGGCTCTTAATATTTTGCTGGTATCTAGTAGTGTTACATAACTACCATCTAAAACAATCAAATGCTGGGGCACCTGGGTGGCTCAGTCAGTTAAGCATCTAAATCTTGATTTTGGCTCAGGTCATGATCTCCCGGTTTGTGGGATCAAGCCCCACGCCGGGCTCAGCGCTGATGGTACTGATCCTGCTTGGGATTCTCTCTCTGCCCCTCTCCTGCTCATGCTCTCTCTCTCTCTCTCTCTCTCTCTCTCTCTCTCTCTCTCTCAAAATAAATAAATAAACTTTAAAAAACACAATCAAATGCTGCTAACACTTTGGGTGCATTTCCCTCCGGGTTTTTTTAAACGCATATTTTTTCCATGCAGTTTGCAATTCAACTCAGTATATACCATTTTATACCTTGGCTTTGCAGTTTTACTTAAAATTATAACAAGAATTTTCTCATATTATTAAAAAAGTTCCCTGAAAACGTCATTTTAGTGGTCACATAATAGTTCTTTGTGTAGATTCCTGCTCCTTTCTAAAAGCTCCCAGGTTGTCAGTTGTGTCTCGGTAAAGCTGGACAACAAATAAAGAACCAGAGCTTTCCAGCCTACTGTCTCCTTTATTCTTTACATATCACCACCCTCGAAATACTAGGTATTTACTGAATATAATTAATCATGGAACCACACGTTTCCCATCCCCCTCCCATTCAGATCCACTCCCATTCAGATCCAGTTATTTCCTGAGACATTGATTGGCCTTGGTCCTTTCACTTGGGCGTTTGTGCCCTACCATACACTCATTGGCAGCCAAGAGGTTCTCAGACCTTGTGGTAGGTACCCTGTTGTAATGACACAACCACTGCCTCAGAGGACTCCTCCTCTCTCCCTTCAGCATCTTTGCCTCTCCCTACTCCCTACCCTGCCCCCTAAGCCTGGGCTGGAGGTTCCTCAAGGACTCTCCGGATGCCAGTCCCGTTTCTACCTTTCAGGCCAGAGGTGGCACCACCACTGCCCTGCAAATTCAGTTTTGATGTCACAAAGAAAGTAGGCTAGAAGGCAAACACTGTAGCCACTGCAGGGCCTCCGGAGGGCTAGATCAAGCTCCAGTGTCTGGAGGAAGGTTGATAGGTCCCCTTTTTGCCTCAGTCTTGCTGCAGGTGTGAATAATTACAGAACAGTGAGCCAGGGAGGGGGGGTTGGGGGAGAATGGGTGTTTGTCTTGGGCCATTTTTTTTTTTCATTAGGGAAATCCCTCTAACCCTTTTGAGTTTCTCCAAATCTGAGCCAAACTTGTCAAATACATGGCTTGCTGTGGGGAGACCTAAAGTCAGCAACCATGTTTCCAAACACAGCCCTCCAGCTTCAAGACAGGGAGATCTTTATGTGTCCAGAGGGTTCAGTATCAAGCAGTCAGTCTGGGGTTCTAGAACATAACACTTTTCTTGGGGAGAAAAGAATAGAAAACCCTTTGGGGTTCTAGGAGAGGTGTGGATTCTAGTTAATAGGACAGTCCTGAGGGCAAGAGCTCATTCAATAGAAAATATCACCCCTTTCAAATCAGTGGGGAAAGAAGGGGTCATTTAATGAATGATTTGTGGATAGCTGATTATTTGGGGTAAAAGTTAGCACCTCATACCATCCGCCAAAGTAAATTCCAGAGCTAAATCCTAGTAACCTAATCAGGTTCTTGGTTGCAAACCATAGAATCCAATTGCAACTGAAGCAGAAAAGGACTTTGTTGGAAGGCTATTGGAGATTTCACTGTGAGTGGAAGTGTAAAGAACCAGCCTCAGGAAAATGGTAGGAACCAAGGGAAGCAGGCACAGTCAGGATCATGCCACAGGACTGCCTTGCTCAGGATGCTGAAAGTGTGTGGTCCCCTCCAGAGACCTGCTGCTGCTCTTCTGGAGGCCTGGCTGCTGAGACCTTCAGGAATCATTGCTGCTCTCCCCTGCAGTGCTATAATGCTGAAGTACCAAAATGCAAAGGGAGTGACAGCATCTGACAGGCCACGTCCCCACTACCTTAGCCACCAGCAGATAGGGAGAGGGAATATCTATCTACCTTCTGTGTCTCTGGAGATTTGCTTCAAATCATCAGGCTGTTTGGATACTGAGCAACCCAAACCAAAAATGTCCAATTACAGTCGCTAATGTTTCTTGAATACTAGCTATGTGCTAGATGTTGGGCCAACTGCTTTGCATACATTATTTCATTTAATCCTGAAAACAATGCTGCAAGTTGGAAACTATTATTTGTCTCCACTTTATATAGAAGGAATCTGAAGATGCCCTTGGTCACACAGCTAGTAAATAAAGGGTAGAACGGAGATGTGGTCCCAGGGTGGGAACTTGGTTTATCCATTATGCTCCAGAGTGGTCAAGAATGACAAACAGTAAGACCATAAGCAACCTACAAGAAAATAAGTGAATATTTCTGTGATCTTGAGAGCAGGGAAAGTCTTTCTAGGCATAAAGATAAATCAAGAAACAGAGGTGCCTCAGGGGCTCAGTTGGTTAAGCATCCGACTCTTGATTTCAGCCCAGATCATGATCTCATGGTTCGGTTTGTGAGATTGAGCCCCGAGCCCCACATCAGGCTCAGTGCTGACAGCCTGGAGCCTGCTTGGGATTCTCTCTCTTTGTCTCTACCCGGCTTTTGCAGGCACATGCGTGCCTGCTCTCTCTTTCTCAAAATAAATAAATAAACATTAAAAAAATAAACAATAAAGGACACAAAAATATAGATTTGGCTATGTAAAAGTGTAAAACTTCTGCATTTTAATCCCTTTCACTCATTTTTCCTACCCCTGACTCCCCACCTCTGGCACCCACTGATCTTGGTATCTACAAGCCTGTTTTGTTTTGTTTTTAGATTCCACATATAAGAGAGATCATATGATATTTGTCTTTCCCTATTTGGCTTAAGAAATAAACACTTCTATTTTTTTAAGTTTTTAAAAAATTTTTAAATATTTATTTATTTTTGAGAGAAAGAGAGACAGAGTGCCAGTGGGGTGGGGGGGTGGGCAGAGAGAGAGGGAGACAGAATCTGAAGCAGGCTCCAGGCTCTGAGCTGTCAGCACAGAGCCCAACGTGGGTCTCAAACCCACAAACTGCGAGATCATGAGCCAAAGTCGGATGCTTATCCGACTGAGTCACCCAAGTGCTCCTAAACTTCTGTTTATTAAAAAAAACACCCTAAGGAAAATTACAAGGACTAATGACAAGGAGTATTTGCAGTATATGACAAAATTGTAGTAGCTTTGATATACAAAGAAGTCTTACAAATCCATAAGATAAAGAACAAAATCTCATTAGAAAACTAGGCAATGGACAGAAATTGGCAATTCACAAAACAAGAAATACGAATGGCCATTGAACTAGGAAAAATATTCAATATCACTAAAGAAGCACAAATCAAATATTGAGATACCAAGATACAATTTTTTAAATAATCTCTATACCCCATGTAGGGCTCAAACTCCCAACCGCAAGATCAAGAGTCACATGCTCTACTGACTGAGTCAGCCAAGTGCCCTCAACATGTACTTTTTTTACTCATCAAGGTGGCAAATATATGCATACATTTTTATTTATTTTAATAATATTTATTTATTTATTTATTTATTTATTTATTTATTTCAGCAATATTCTGTCAGTTTTGGGAATCAGCTTTATTGAGGGATAATTAGCCACATTCATTTTTTTTTTTAATTTTTAACGTTTATTTATTTTTGAGACGGAGAGAGACAGAGCATGAACGGGGGAGGGGCAGAGAGAGAGGGAGACACAGAATCCGAAACAGGCTCCAGGCTCTGAGCCGTCAGCCCAGAGCCCGACGCGGGGCTCGAACTCACGGACCACGAGATCGTGACCTGGCTGAAGTCGGACGCTTAACCGACTGCGCCACCCAGGCGCCCCTAGCCACATTCATTTAAATGGTACAATTTAATGAGTTTTGATATATAAGTCCTGCCATGAAACCACTGCCACGATTAAGATATAGAACATATCCATCACCCCCAAAACTATGCTCATTCTCTTGTATAGTCCATCTCTTCTTCCACCTTTGTCCCCAGGTAACCATTGATCTGCTTTCTGTCATTATGGTTTCATTTGTATCTTCTAGACGTTAATATAATACGGCTATACACTATGTAGTATTTTGGTCTGCTTTCTCTCACTTAGCATCACGTTTTTGAGATTTATCCATATTGTTGCGTGTATCAGTAGTTTGTTCCTTTCCACAACTGGGGGGTGTTCTGTTGTAATAAATATACCATATTTAAAAATTCATTCACCTGGTGGTAATCATTTGGGTTGTTTCCAGTGTGTGGTGACTGGTATATTATGGATAAAGCTGGTGTGAATACTCTGGTTGGAGTGCAGACTAGTAAAATCTTTTAATAGGTCAGGGGCGCCTGGGTGGCTCAGTCGGTTAAGCATCCGACTTTGGGTCAGGTCATGATCTCATGGTTCGTGGGTTTGAGCCCCGTGACAGGCTCTGTGCTGACAGCTCAGAGCCTGGAGCCTGCTTCAGATTCTTTGTCTCCCTCTCTCTCTGCCCCTTGCATGTGCTCACACACACACACACTCTCTCTCTCTTAAAAATAAATAAACATTAAAAAAGATTTTAAAAAGTCAATTTGCACTATGTCAAAATATTTAAAATACATATACTAAAATTACATGATGTCCAGGATTTGCTTCAAAAATAATCCATTGGTATGAAGAAATGGGTAAGGGTGTATGTGAAACAAGATTAGCCATTAGTTGATAATTATTGAAACTAAGAGATGGGTATATGGGAGTCTGTTATACTATTCTATTTTTGTGTATGTTTAAAAGTTTCCATCATAAAATTTTAATATGCATACATCTTGATCCAGTTATTCCTAAAATCAGATATTCACAAAGGGTGTTCACAAGGAATTACATTTATACATTTATAATAACAGAAAAAGGGTAAACAATCTAAATACCCAATGATAGGGCAATAAATTATGGCACATTCATTGAATGGAATAATAGTATGGAGTCTCTAAAAATCATGGTTTTTTAAAGTTTTTATTTATTTATTTTGGGGGAGGGGAGGAGCAGAGAGAGAGAGAGAGAGGGAAAGAGAATCCCAAGCAGGCTCCACACTGACAGCACAGAGCCCATCATGGGGCTCAATCCCATGAACCGAACCTGAAGATCACGACCTGAACCAAAATCAAGAGTTAGTCACAGGGCTACTGGTTGGCTCAGTCGGTTAAGCATCTGACTTCAGCTCAGGTCATAATCTCACGGTTTGTGAGTTCGAGCCCCGTGATGGGCTCTGTGCTGACAGCTCAGAGCCTGGAGCCTGCTTCGAATTCTAGGTCTCCCTCTCTCTCTGCCCCTCCCCACCTCTCACTTTCTCTCTCTCTCTCTCTCTCTCTCTCTCTCTCTCTCCCCCTCTCAAAAATAGATAAACATTAAACAAAAAAAATTCAGCCGCTCAACTGACTGAGCCACCCAGGTGCTCCCAAAAAATCATGTTTTCAAAGATATTTACTGACATTTAAAAATGCAATATACATGTTATTTGGAAAATGCAATTTACAGATCAGTTATATACAGCATACTTCCATTCTTATTTAAAATATATAATAAATACAAATAAAAGACTGGAATGTTAATGATGGTAAATTATGTGGTGGGATTACAAATGATTTTTATGATCTTTATAGTTTTCTGTATTTTTAAAATTTCTACAATGAGTATGTGATACTTTGATATTTTTAATAGAGAAAAAGTAGTATTTCATTTCTTTTTGTACTTTGCATGTTTTCACTTTCCTTTCCTTTACATTGTCTTATTTTTAACACTACAAGACCAACAGAACAACTTTTTAAATATTCCCACAGACCCAGAGTAGTACATTCTCAGAAGTAGATGGAACCTTGGAGATTAAAACTGATTGAGGATCAAAGAGGGGAAGTGACTTGCTTGACACCACGCCAACTCTAGGGACCTTTCACTGCCTCTTAGAACAAGGGATCCCAGTTAAATCCAGCTCCTGACAAGGACTGGACATTCTTTTTTTTTTTTTTTTTTTTTAACGTTTATTTATTTTTAGGACAGAGAGAGACAGAGCATGAACGGGGGAGGGGCAGAGAGAGAGGGAGACACAGAATCCGAAACAGGATCCAGGCTCTGAGCCATCAGCCCAGAGCCCGACGCGGGGCTCGAACTCACGGACCGCGAGATCGTGACCTGGCTGAAGTCGGACGCTTAACCGACTGCGCCACCCAGGCGCCCCAGGACTGGACATTCTTGAAAAGGATGCCTCAAAGATGAGACAACTGCCCTGACTTCTAATCCTGGTTCTCACCCTGGCCACAGGCTGAACCCTCTCGGGGTTAATCCAACACACTCTTTAACTCCACACACAGTCCAGAGCATGAATTCTCATCTGTGTTGTACAATGAGCCTTTCCCCCACCTTACCCCTCCATCCTCGATCATACACATCTGTATGTTCCAAAGGGGGACATATGCAGAATATATGTGAATCAGTACAAGCTCCTCCCCCGAAGGGTCAAGGGAGGCACTTTCTTATAGGCAGGCAGGTAGGCACCTTTCAACTAGAAGGGCAAGGGCAAGTCCGTGGCTCCAAGGGAGGATGCTTAGAGCTTGCATTCTAACTTGAGGAGAGACTGGCTTCTCTCGAGAATAGCTCTCTCACTAGTCCATGTGGCTATTTGGGGCTCTCAACAGGCTGGATCAGAAGGGCAAAGCCCACAGGCCTTTCGCTGGGTCCCCAACTTAGCCGAGGGAGGGAGTGGCCTTGCACTGGGCGGTTCTTGAAAGGCCTTTGGGAAACGGGCGGGGGCGCAGGGGCGGGGCGTGTTGAGAGCCGTGGAGGAGCGCCAGAAAAGATCGAGGGAAAAGAAGATGCGACCCAGGACGCCCGGTTAAAGGAACTGGAGTGACAGAAAGGAATGGACCATCCCTCTTCACCTCCATTCCGGGAAGCTCTGTCATAACTCCTCAGTGCTAGGAACCCTAGCGGAGGTGACAGAGACTCCCCCAGGGATAAAGAGGTCAGCAAAGCTAGAAAGGAATTTCCCTTCCTGCGAGATAATTGGACCAGTCATGTCTCTCCCTCAGTGCCTCAGCGCCCCCCCCCCCCGCATCTGTACAATGGGGCAGCATAACTTTGGGATATATGAGAATGCACAAGACAGAATTGAGCACAATGTTCCTGCAGCATCTCTGGTTCCAGGCTCAGCTGGGAGGGAAGCAGAGGTAACTATAAGAGAGTTACAGTAAGTTTTGGTGACTTTACTGACAGGCACTGGAAGGCTGGGCATTTAGCCTAGACCTTTTTAAGGGCCAGGACACTGCTCAGCCCCCCGCTTAAATTGGGGGGGGGGGGAAGGGGGCTCAATCCTTGCCTCTCAATCCTCCCTGGCCTGGCAGGAGAGCCTATCCCAACAGTCACTGCTCAAAGATTGAGGTGACCCCTCAGTGCCCAGCAATTTGCTAAGTGGAAAGCATTCCTTTGGTGGCATGAGGTGGCCCCATCTCAGAGCCTGTAGAACGTTGTCCTCCAATACCTCCATGTGCTGTTCTCCTAAAATCTGGAAAGTGTGCTGTCTCTTTCTAGCTGTAATAGTGTCTGTGTGGTGGAGGTTGTTTTTGTTTTGTTTTGTCTGTGGTTTTTTGTATTTTTGTTTTTGTTTTTGCAGGAAGGGGGTAAGGAAATGGAGACAGGGGAAGGTGAAGTAGATATAGAGGAGGGAAGTGGGAGGTAGTGTTGCAGGCATTAACATGCCCAATAGATTTTGTTTTCCCTCCCAGAAATGCTTAGAAAAAAAGACCTGCAAACTTAGTAGCTTCAGGGTGAATTTTCTGTGGCTTAAGGCTTTTCAGACCCCAGTTAGCCCTCTGCCCACCTGAGCAAATGAAAGACAAGAATGGAAAAATAAAAAGGAAAGATCAAGGTAAACATCTGAATCTCCTTTTTACCTCATTATCTTTGTAGAAGAGATGCCAGTGGCAGCAAAGCGGGAAACCCAAGCAACAACATGGAGGAAGCAAGAGGACCATGGGAAGAAAAAGGAAGCTGACCACATGTCTTTCTTGAAAGACTTTATTTTTCTGTAGCTGAAACTGTGAGCTTAGAGGGCTTACAGTGTGGTCAAGGAAACAGCTGACAAGAAACAACTAGAGAACAAGGCTGGAGTGCAGAACTTCGAGATTCAGGTAAAAAAATCAGATCAGATGAAAAAGTTGATGAGAGGTGGTTGGAATCAGGGAAGGCTTCTAGGAGGAGGTGAGTATTGAATCTTGACTTGGAGAATTTAGGTTTGGAGAGTGGTGGGGAGGGTAGCCCAGGCTGGAGGAACACCGTGAAGCCATCCGTGTGGGGTGAGGGGTTGTGCAAAAGAACAAAGGCTGCAAAGAGCAATGTTTGTTGAGGGAGGCAGCATTGGTGAAGAGGAGGGTGCTGGTTGCAAGGTCATTGTGGAGATCTGAAGAGAATGTACTGTACTGGTGGGAGAGAGGAAAGAGACTCTGTTTCCCTTTTCAGAATGATATGGCCCCAGGAGACTGAGACTGTGGGGGAGGTTTCCCCAATTCCCTCAGCCCCTGGGCCAAACACACACACACACACACACACACACACACACACACACACACGGACACGCACGCGGCTCAGCCCTCTGCCCCCTCCCACTTCCCCCTCCATACTTGCAGGGCTAAGGGGTAACTTCTAAAATGAGCAGACTGATCTCACAGATAAAACTCAGTGTGTTATTTTATTTTACAATGTTACTGTGAACATGCCCGCTGCGTGGGTTTGCGTGCGTGTGTGCACGCACACTACTCTGTAAGGGCACACACAAAGCATGTCTTGTACTCTGTAAAACTGAAGCAGAGCAGGTGGCAGCCCATTTGGCACTCTTTGAGGCAGACTGCATGGCACAGTGAGGATGGCACAGGACTTGGATTCAAATCCCAGCTCTGTCACTGCGCATCTGGGGGGCCCCTTCACCTCTTTGAGCCTCCTTTCCTCATCTGTAAAATGGGGATAGCAGTACCTACCCCATAAGGTTGTGGAGAGGGTGAAATGAGATAAACTGTAGAGCGCCTGGCTCATTACGGGTACTGGAGCAGGGACAACTTTTTAATTTCATTGCCCTCTCCCCCAGCCCATGTCATCCCCAGGAGCCTGCCCTGCAAGCCTCAATCTCCATCTCCACACAAGTCCCAGCTCCTTTGTTGAAAGTGCTGTTCAAGGCAGTGCTAGGCACTGTTTGGATGGGAGGGGGACACAGACATGAAGCAGAAACAAACGTGGCAAAAGCTTGATAGCTGTGGAATCCAGGTGATGGGGGTTCATTGGAGGACCCATTTCTTAGTGTAGGTCTGAAATCCAAACAAACTATAAAAGGTAACAGAAGTACTTCTTGTCCATGAGAAGGTTACATTTATCTCATAGGAGAGAAGCAAGCCAGCACCTAATTTTTAGGTCAGGCAGAATGTGCAAGGAGGCCCTCAAAGAGGACTATGAAGTACAGTAAACCCAGGCTGGAGGGCAAGGTGACCTCACCTGCAGCATTGTGGGCCACTTCCTGGCGGCAGGGGCAGTGCAGTCGGTCCTCTGAGAGAGAGAATTGGATTTGCTGAGAACAGGGTGGGGGGCCTGGTTACAGTGGCCCAGGCTCAGAGAACAGTTGCCAATAGCACAGACTCTGGAACAGAACGTGACTGGTGTGCGTTGAGAAATGGGGTCCGGTTGGGTGTGGCAGGAGGGAGAACACATTTAACTCCTTAGCACTCAATTAGCAGTCGTGGAGAGGGTTTAACTGATCAAGTTAATCTGCTCCTTGCTAGTTAAGTGCAGAGCAGGGAAGGGGCCTCGTTCAGGCCTCAGCTGGGAGATGTGGATGATGGAGAATGGAGCTGGAGAACTAACGGTGTTGCTGGGGTTGGGTGGGGGGTGCTCCAGGTGTACAACTGGGGAGAAAAGTGCCTGGTGGGGTCTGGTTAGTCTGCTTGGTGGCCTGAGTTCAAGGTAGAACATAGCAAGCAGGCGGGGGGCGGGGGTCAGTCAGCTAAGTGTCAGACTTGATTTCTGCCCATCATAATCACAAAGGTTTGTGGGTTCAAGCCCCACATCAGGCTCTCCGCTGACAGTGCAGAGCCTGTTTGGGATTCTCTGTCTCCCTCTTTGTCTGCCCCTCCCTTGCTCAGGTGAGTGCTCTCTCAAAAATAAATAAACTTAAAAAATTAAAATTAAAATTACAAAAAATCTTAAAAAAAAAAAAAAGACCATACAAGCAGGCAAAACAGCATAATGGACAATGAAGGGTGAAAGCTTTCTCCTTCCCATGCCACCTCAGCCTGTCTAAGGCCTAGAAATCCCCTGTGATCTGTTTTCATTTTTTTCTAGGCACCTTGAGGACTTTTTTTTTTTTTTTAAGTTAAAGAGGGCGCTATGTAACTAGAGGACCTGGGGAGGAGGTGGCATGTTAAGTCACTGTTAGCTTAACTCTCTACCTGTGTAGAGAGAATTACCTAAACTAGTACTTACCAATCTTTCAGATGGAGAGCAAGACTCTCCAAAAGAAACTAAGGGATGAGGGGAGAGGGGAGCATCAGTGAAGAGGAAAACTCCATTTGGCTGAGGACAGACCTTCTTGGCTGGTGACAGGGAAGACAATGGGCTTCAAAAGGAGAGGGTGGGGCAAGGAAGCAAAGACCAACATCTTTGTCTAGGTCACAGTTATTTTTCTTGGGGGCCTTGTGTACCCCTGTCTGCCCTCCTTCCTCCTCACTATGGCCCCGCTCAATACTGTGAATCGCACCTGTCGCCACACACAACAGGACAGAGACAAGCAAGAATGATCTAGAATACTCTTTACAGGACAGGTCTGTCTGGCTGGGGAAGGATGCCCAGGATGCTGTCAGGCTGGTCTTCACCTGCAAGGGCCAGCCTAACCCAGGCTTCTTTGGCAGATGTCAGGAGAGAAGTCCCCAGAATTCAGCAAACCTGGGAGAGGACAGTGATCTTCAAGGCTGGGGCTATTCCCAGGTTAAAGGGATGGCCTTGAAAGTTGGAATTAACCAACCAAAAGTATCCCTTTGCCAGTTATATTTGGGAGAGTGTGGGGACAGACACCAGGGTTCCCACTGGGGGTCCTCGTTCACCTTTTATGGCTAATATCTAGCAACCATAAGTGATTTCTTTTTCATCTTTATTGCCGACATTTTTTTTAATGTCTACCATTTGCTAGGTGCTTTATTATTATCAATAATAGCTAACACGTATTGGACACTTACAATGTGGCAGGCTTAGTACCAAGAACTTAGATTGTTAGTATCTCAGTTCATCCCCCCAACAGCCCTATGATGTAGGTATTGCTATTGTCCCCACTGTACAGAGTAAGAAACAGAAGGCCACACAGCTAACAAGTGGTGGAGGTAGGATTCAAACTCAGGTCTCATTGGCTCTAAAAGCCGCATACTGTGTGTTTCAGCTGCCTACTCCACAGTCTCCAGCATGCTTTGCTGCCTCACTCCTCACTAGCTCACAATTAGTAGATTAGTCATATGTTGACACTTCTAGGCTCAGTCTAATGGCTTGTTTATTTAACTGATGGATGCTGCTCCCCATTTGAGGCCATTAGCATTTAAACAAAACAAAACAAAACAAAACTGTTAAGCCTGGCAAAGTGACACTGTGTTTACTGGTTTTTTTCCCAGTGTTAATTGTGAGCATTTTCCAAATATGTATTTTGATGTGCTAACGGTCCCTAAAGAGAGCCACGGAGATTTTAGTAATCTTCTCCGGCAGCTGTAGTCCCACTCCCCTTAATCTCCTTGGTGAGGGGGACAAATGGCCCAGGGAGCCAGCCTTGACTAGGATGAGGAAGAGCAATGGTGACAGTCCTATTCTGAATAATTAGGAGGCAGAGAGGATGGGCTGGGGTGGTCAACTCTGTTCTTGGGGACTAAACCCTGGAGCACCCCCCCTCTTTCCACGCTTGGGGAGGGAATTTCCTATTCCCTTCCAGGACAATAAGAACATCTGTGCCAAGGCAGAGGAGGAGGCCGGGCGCTCAGAGGCATCTCTGCCCGAGTCTCTTGACACTGTCCAATTGTTACTGTTTCAGTTTCTGCTTGGATCACTGACCATGTCCATTCAGAGCAGGCTGGCTTGGGTGAAGACAGTGTAGGGCCGAGGAAAGAGAGGACCTGTCTGTCTGGGGACAGGGTGTGAGGCGGGCAGGGAGCTGCACTGAATGAAGTGACCAGGTTGCAAATGAGTCACTGGAAAGTACAGGCTGGATCTTGCATCCACAAACGGGAGGAAGGAGCACTTCCACTGTCCTTCCTCCCCTGCAGCGAAATGCTGTTGATCGTGTCCAGTTGTTTGCAGCCTTCTTCCTCTGGCAGATTGGGGTTCAGCTTGACCTTGCGGTAAATGGATGAAGAGCTACAGGTTTGATCCTTATATGAGACAGCTAGCTTCACACTGAGAAAAAACGCGCTACTTTCTTCCTCCCAGATCCAGTTGCAAACTGATGGGGGTTAAAGTGGAGACTTCATGGCTCCCTGAAAACTCATTCCTAAGTACTGGAAAGTCACATCACCTAGTGTGTTCTGATGGTGAGTGCAACCGGATCTGGCCCCAGCAAATCAGTCTCAGATTGGGAATGAGCTAAGGAAGCTCCTTAGTTTCTTCCCTGCTCAGGACATCCAGCTCTGGAACCGGGAGTTCTGGGGACCAGGAGGAGGTAAGCATCTGCCTCCTGCATAATTAACTCCATCAGTCAAAAAACATTCATGGCCCATCTCTTTGGGCATCATGCTGTGCCTGGCACGAGCTAGTAATCCCTACCCGGTTCAGGCCCTCCCAAGTTTACAACCTTAAGGCACACAATAATGACACAGATCCCAAAGGCGGGCGGGTTAACAAATACATACACTTGTCCGCCCATCACAAGGGATCCATTGATTGAGCCCCAGTCACTAACAGGGCCCCCTTCAAAGAGCTTCTAGTCTGGTGGGTAAATAGCTAAGAATAAGTGAGGGCTGGGGAGAAGAGGCTCAGGCGAGGAAACATGGTCAACTAGGACATCATCGAACAGACATTTTTTAAAAGTGCCTATCGGCATATGGCTGGGTTTTCTGTGCACGTGAGCCGTGTCCCCAACCCCGTATTGAGGGTTTATTCCAGTCGTCCACGCACAGGTCAGTACAAAGGGCCAGAGGCAACGTCGCTCTGTGCGTCGTGGTGGGGAGACCCGGGCCAGGAGGCGAGGGCCGAGGCGCCCTTTCTGCCTGGGTGGCCTGGCGTGTCACTGGCCCTTGCCTCGCCGGGCCTCACAGCCCGCAGCTTGGGTGCCTCGTGGAATTTTCGGGGTGGCTCCCCCACCCCCGTCCCTCTAGCTTCGAGTCCCAGGTGCGCGTGCGGCGCGTGGATGACACAGGTTTAGGGAGGAGGGAGCCGGGAACAGGCTCGGGTAAGGCCATCCCGGGCGGTCCGGTCGTGGTGTCTCCCCTGGCGCTCCAGCCAGGCCTGGGCTGCGGGAGGCGCCGCGGCCCGCCCGTCGCCCAAACACTTCCGACGGGCGCCTGCGTCCCTGGCGGCTTCCGAGGGCCGGGTTGGGCAGGGGCGACCCGGCCCGGGTCCGCACTCCCGGGTCATGCGCCTCCCCGTGAGGTGCCCGTGGCCCCGGAGCGCCGAGGCTCCCCCGAGGGCGGGCTGCGTGCAGCTCCGGGCCGGGGCCGCTGCACGGCCTGGGCGAGCGAGCGAGCGAGGCGGGGCGGGGCGGAGAGAGCGCGTGTGCGGGAGGGGGGGGAGCGCGCGGGAGCGCGAGCCGCCGGCCCGGGAAGGGTGGGTCGGGGAGCGGCGGTGGCGGGAGGAGCGAGCCGGGAACCCGGGAGGTCGGCCGGGCTGGCGGGCCAGAGCCGCGGGGGGGAGGGCGGAGCGCGGAGGGCGGAGATGGGGCCGCGGGAGGGAGGGGGCCGGCGGGGCGCGGCCAGGGGGCGGGGCGCTGGGACCTGGGGAAGATAAGAGCTTGCTCGCGGGGAGCGAGGGCGGGAGTGAGGGAGGGGCGGGGGACTTAGAGACCAAAGAGGAGACAAAAGGACGGGGAGGGTGGGAGGGGCATAGACAAGCGGGGATAGGGGAGGGGCGCCGGGGGACGCCTCGCAGGGAGGGGTACGACTGTGGGGTGGGCATGGTGTGGGAGGGACTTAGAGGGGGACGTGAAGGGACAACATAAGAAGGGAGTGCGGGGGTACGGAGAAAGGGGGGGTGGGCTGGGAGTGCTCCACCACGCTGGCCACGAAGGGGAGGGGAGGCCACGAAGGGGAGGCCGTTGGGAGGAACGGCCACACACAGGGAGGGGGATCCTGGGGATGGACAGTCCTCGAGGAAGGGGGGCCGTGTCTTCGGCAGGCTCAGGAGGGGAAGGGTGAGCAGACGCAGGGAAAGGGAGTGCTGCGAGAACCCGAGGGTGGAGGCGGATGGGCGTGTGTGGAGCGCGGAGGGCAGGGATTTAACGCTGCTGATAGGGATGACCAAAAGACCACGGTGGGGGACCCGCACAGACGGGACGGGGCTCCCAAGGCAGGACGAAAACTGCCCAGGGGAAAGTGGGACGTACGAGGGCAGGAGAAGGGTGGCGGGGGCGGCCTCGGGCTCGGCAGGAAGGCGCCACCACCGCCCTCTGCCCGTCCCCAGCGTGCCCCGCCCCGTCCGGGGGCCCTAAGGGCAGCGGCCTGGGCCGTGGGGGAGCCGAGCCAGGGCGGTACCATTCAGAACTGAGAGGGGGGCTTGGGGGGGGGGGAAAGGGAGGAGCCAGGGGTCAGAACCCTGTTGGGGGCGGGGGGGGGGGGCGCCACACCCTGGGAAAAAGGCTTGGGCACATCCAGAATGGACCAATCAGCGTACAAGGCCAGGGTGGCGTCAAGGGGCAGCTTTGGCCAATGGGAAGGGAGAACACTTCGGAGGTTCGGAGGAAGAAAAGAAAAAAAAAGCCCCACGAAACAACAATCGAATCCGTTTGGGGGCTTGAAAGGCTGGGAGTGGGCGTCGTTTATAGCACGTTCCAGCGCCTGCCGTCCCCTTTCAACGATGGGGTCGCTTGCATCACTCCCGGGCCGCGGGCCGTACACGGAGCTGAGGAGGGTCCCGGGAAAGTAGATGAGGATTGGCCGTTTACTGGGGGGCACTTGATTGGGCGCTTCAATTTGGGGGGTGGCTGGGACAGAGGTGGTAGCTTTGTGTGCCAAAGAGTGAACGTAGGGTTATGGTCTCGTAAACGGAGGCAGGAGTGGGCACAGGTCCCTCATGCCCCCACTGGCTACTTAAGCGTCAACCAGCAAGTGGATCACAGATAATCTCAAACCAATGGATAGCTTAAAAATATCCCCCTGGGCTCTAAACCCGATCGACGTATTCATTTCCCTTCCCAGCCCCAGGTTGGCCCTTGAGGGGATAAGCAATGGAAGTGACGGCCCACAGCTACCCCTGGACATTTAATAGAAATTTATGGTGTGGCTTTTGGCTTCTAAGTTAGCCTAGGTTCCTACTGCCTACTCAGTCATTAATGTGAAACACCGGATACTCTGCATTCTTTCACACTATAAAATAAAGGCACTGGGATTAGTTACCTTTGAGGTCTAAACATTTTGGAACTGATCTGGAGAGTTGTGTGCTTGGACGACAGGGTCGTGCCGGTTTGGGGGAGGATTCTAAAACCGGTGGAGTTGCAGAACTATTAGCCCAGGGATTCCAAATGTCTGTAAAGTTCCTCAAACTGTATGTAAAATGGTATACATGTGTGTGCATTTTTCTGAGGTGAGTTCATAACTCCCATCAAATTCTTGGAGGGGTCTGTAGACATGCAAAAATTCACCCCCATCTTGCTCTAAAAGGGCAGGGGAGACCCACATCCAAGCTGGGAGGTGTAGCACAGTAGTGGTTATGTCCTTTTGGAATCAGAGAAAGTTTCTCCAATTCCTTGTTAGCAATCTTGTTTGCAGGGACTCTTGCCATGTATGTATTTGTCAACTAAAGACAGGCAGCCTCCTCAGACTTGAGAAGCCCATGTGAATTGCCATATAGCAGTTGCAGTGAGAGGTTGGTCTTAGGAAGTAAAGGAATAGAGCTTTACTTCTGGAAGCTCATCTACCTCATCTGTAGGGTAAGGTAAAAACTCACCATCTTAAGAATGGCAAAAGTGCCAACTACTCTAGACGCAACCCCTGCAAGCCTGGAGGCTCTTTCATGGAAAGAAACAATAGTAGTGACTAAAGTTGAAGCCCGCTTCAGCACCACCCTAGGGCCAGTGCAGGACACAATCCCATCGGACGGTTTGTGCATGCTGTATTTAGGTTCAGAGGTTAAGAGTATACAGTATTTACTATCCCTGAGTCTTCCAATTGGTTATTTATAGTGGATTGTGTCTGATAATATATTTAAGATCATAGGCTATGGTAACTTCTCTCCACTTTGTTTTAGGACTAACTGTATAATCCTTGGTGAGAAAATGAGGCTTCCCTAACAAGTGTGGCTGGAAAAATGCAATGGGGAGCACCCAAAGGTGTCTTGTCTGACGTGTGACAACACAGAATACACTCCAGTTAAACAGATAAAAATGCATTTATTTCTAAAATACAGCTCAACTACACTCACAGTGTGCTAAGCCAGTCTTGGAATTGATCCTGCAGCTTGGAGTAAAACTGGGATAATGGAGGAGCAGTTGGGGCTCCTAGTTCTGGGCACCAAGACATCATTCCTCCAGGAACTCAATCTATAGAGTTTTTCTTCAGCTGTTTTTTGTGACGTACAGTGAGTTGTTTTGGATTTCTCTGTACAACAGAGAGGTCCGACCTTGAGGAAGACCGGTAGCCCACATCCTCTGCTTTTATAGGCTTAATGATGTGCCCTGGCTTGGTGACAACTTTGGGCATAGTCAGCTTTTGGAAGGCCCTCTGGGTGTTCCATGTAGATCCTATAGGGGTCTGGATGGTCCTTTCAAATTGCTGATGGTGGGTAAATGGATATGGAAGCACCCGCACCTGGAAAGGAAGGCAGAGTGACTTGTCACAAGCCAGACCTGGGGTGCAGTTGGTAAACTCTAATGGCAGGTAGTTTGGGGCACAGGCCACAGGTATACATGGCTTCAGTGAGTGAAGCAACTGAGAGGCCAAGGCATCCCAATGCGCCCAATCTAACCTTAGAAGTCCCAATCTGCTTGAGGACATCTGGGAGTGGAGGGGACTAATTGGGACTAGACAACCCCCAAGGCTTACCCAACGATCTAGGAACTGAAAAACCACCCTGACCCCATTCCTGTAGTGTAGGAACGCTACACTAGCTCCAGGGCTGCTGTTCCTAAGTGGGTCGTCTTATACAATGCTGTGACTGCAAGAAGCATCTGGACATTTGTGGGTCCCTGGGAATGTTGTGGCCCTCCTACCCTCTTCAAGCTCTCAATCTCTTCTCCTTGATAAACAGGGTTTATGTTTTAAGGTTTGCCATGAATCCTGAACTATACCAGGCTGTGATGCTTAGTTAGCTTCATCCTCTTTTGGCATCACAGAACGTCAGAGCTGGAAGGGCCTAGATAATGGCAAAGGTCATCTTCCTTGGTCCCAGAATTTGGCTTAGAGAGGGGAAGTGATGTATGCAAGTAAATTGCGTAAAATGAGCAGTGAATGAGAACAGAACCCAGGGTTCCTTTCCTTGCCTAGTACTATTCTCCATTCCAAACAGTGCTACTTTAGACATTTAAATAATCCTTAAACACTACCTCTGAGGGCTAGAGAAGAGGGAAAAAAAAACATAAGGAGAAAAATCAGGAAGTTACGAACAGTAGTCTCTGGAGATATTCAGTGAAACACTCAAGAGAAGCTGAGTACTGCCCAGGGGTCCTGATGGTGGTGAAGGACACAGATGGTCTCTAGGTTGAGGGAATGTCTTATTGGGGTAGATGGCTAGATCTGTGCATGTCATGTAAATCAAGAGAAAAAAAACACGTGGGCAAAATATTCAGTCTTGGGAGGCTTTTCTTTTTTCCTTCAGCTTCAAGCACACTGTATTCTATTGCATGCTGGGACCTGAAGTCTATAGCTTATTAAAAAGATGAGGAAAATCAGGGAGATTCTTGGAAAACTGTCAGTTTCCTGTGACTGTATTTTTTTTTTTTTTAAAGGCAAGGCTCCTAGCAGGAAGGGGTGATTTTACTGAGGTCCATGCTGCCCTTCCTGGCCTGGTGAAGCATGCTTTTTCTCTCTCATTTATCCCATAATTGCCTGTTCATTGCCTATTTTCTGGTTATAGATCTTCAAGTGGGATTACAGTGGTTACGATTCCATTTCTGCAGGGATTGGTTCGCAAAATAAGATCAGTAGAGTATTGCTGAAACGATAATTTCTTACCTCTCTTTTGTACTTATTAAACAGTTCCCCCTCTTTCTCAGAAGAAAAACTACAACTCATTTCAAGATTGTACTGGCTGGGGACAGATCTCAGGGTCACAGACTTTCAGAAGGAAACATAAAAGTCATGGAGTTCAATCTCATTCCTGAGTCCCCTCTACACATGTTCCCATTCTCCCTCTGGACTGGCAGAAAGCTTTTTCCTTTTTTTTTTTTTTTTAAAGTAGGCTCCTTGCCCAACATGGGGCTCAAACTCATGACCCCGACATCAAAACCTGCATGCTCTACCGACTGAGCCAGCCAGGCGCCCCACAAAGTTTCTCCTTGAACTGAATGCATTGCTTTTCCTCTAACTGCTACCTTATGTGACTGCACTCCACATGATGGCCTTCAACGTACTTGCAGACCATGATCATGCTCAAATTTGCTTCTCTTTGGTAAATATCCCTGGTTTGTCATAACACACAATTTTAATTCCATTCGCTGTCCTGAATGAGTACCGGTTTGTCTTCTTTTTCTTAAGATGCAGCTCAAACCTATAGCCTCTCAACATTATCCTGACTATAAAGACAAGTGTAAAGAACAGTAATTCTTAGTTTGGTGAGACTCAATTGCATCAGAATTATCTGGGGTACTAGCTGAAAAACCTGATTTGGGGGCCTCACCACTGCTGCAAAGATTACCATTTAAGCCTCAACCTCTTCCCAGTCAGAAATTAAAACAGCAGAAATCAATCTGGAATTATTCATCTCAGAGCCAGTCCGTGAAAAAGAGAACAGCTTTGATTCTGTGGTCAAGATCACACATCGCTCTTTACCACAGAGTGCTAGAATATTCCTCCCAAGCAAGAGAATGAGGCAGCAAAGAATTTCTCTCTCCCTCACCTGATGAGCTGCTGCATGAACATTTCGCTTCTCATTGATAATCACATTTGGCAAATTCTTGTCTTTTCTTGGAGGACCCTCAGGGGTTTTAATGAGAAACCTGGAAAGCAGAACAGTGGGATGTCTGACTAAGAGCATTAAAGACTTAGTCAAAAGGGCAGGGAGGACGCAGGAGGGTGAAGTGGGAGAACCTGGTGCACTTCTGACAGGCTTTCTTCCCTGTTCTTACCAGCGTCTTTTCTTGGCACTGGGCTTCAGGCCCACACCACCCCACTCGCCCCAGCCAGGCAGAGTCAGGTCCACGTCCTTTGGCTTACTCGCCTCCACAGCTTCCCTCTTCTCTTTTAAGAAGTCTCTGATGACATCATCTCCAGCAAAAGCTTCCTTTATCATCCGCTTTTGATCTCTCTCCTCTTCATCTTCCTGGGAAGAAATAAGAGTGAGAGCTACAGCTTGCCTGAAGAGCTATGGTTCCTGGCAAGAACGTTTAAATTTTGGGTCGTGACATTCTAGCGCCCCCTAGGGGAAAAGCGCTGAACAATGATGGTCTTGCAGTATAAGTAAATTGGTTAGCCAATCACACTTTGATTTTCTTCTCTCTAGGGTAAATCTCCCTAACTCATTGTCATAGACATAATTTTAAGCTTACAGTAAGGAAGCTGCAGCATGGAGGAAGGAATGACCTGCGTTAGGAGGAGGAGCTCCAAGTGGCCTGGCTAGAACGTGGGTGTTCTCCGGCTCATATCCCTGAAAAGACGGGCACCAGGCACCAGGGCTCCTCACTGAAGCAGTTTCAATTAGTTAACCAGGGAGTCTTGGACCATTTCAGATCCCAGTGAATAAGAGCAAAACCTTGGCAATAGCTCAACAACTATACCTTTGAGTCATCCTGCCTGGGATCTGAGCAGAGCTTTGAGTGCCTCCCTCTTTCCTCTGAGGGCAGTTTTACAGTCACCCCACGGAGGGTTTGGTGGCTCAGGATTTAAGATGTGGGAATCTCAGCAGCACTCACATATTTGCATCTATTAAACTGTCACTGGGACTGGCCCGGCCCCATATTATTCTGGACCTTTCTACTACTGAAATGTGCCCCCAGCACAACACAACTTCACTGATTCTACTCCTTGTGCAAGGACACTTCCTGCCCCAGCGGTGATCCCCCACAATAGCCCATGCCCCTGGCTCTGCTCACCAGCTCCTCTATTGTCATGGGCACTGCCAAAGACTTCACAGAAGGAGATTTCGTGGTTAGGAGGTTCTGTAGATCAATCATTTGCTCCTTCTTTTTCTTTTCCTTGGGAGCACCAGGATGATTATTTGGGTTCCTCTCCAGCTGCTGCCCTTCTAACACAGACCTGGGAACCTCCTTATTTTGAAAACACCCCTCTTTGCCCAGCTCTTCTAGATCTTCCACAGTCTGTGCTCTCTCCGGCCTCTGCAGCAACAGGGGCTCCTCTTCTTCCTCAGTAGGGTCCTTTCTCTGGACTACCGGAACTGTCCTCGCTGAACTCACTTTCTGCTTCCCAGACTGGTTTTCCTTGTTGAGTTTCTGAGACAGTGCCCTCAATTCGGACAGCACCTCCTGGCTGCTAGAATCTGAGGGAAGAAATGAAAGCTGTCAGAAAAGGAGGCTGGAAGTTGCCTTGTCAATGAGCATTTACTGAGCACACTTAACAATGAGCATTTAGGTGCTCCCATTCACAGGGCTACGCATGATGGGGAAGAGAGGATTCCATTCACTAGATCTCTTGGAGAGTTCACTAATCATTGCCTGTTAAGTAGCAGGCAATAGAGTTTAGTAGTTAAAGGTGGCACGTTTGGAATCAGATGTCCTGGGTCCTATTCCCAGCTATGCCAGTGACTCACTGCATAACTGGAACTGTGGCTTCATTGCTGCACACAGTAAACCCTGCTTGGAGAGACGGCCCCAAGTTCAAAATTTTAAAAAAGTCATTTTAACAGGTAGTCTCGGAATGCAACTTCATTGCAATTTATAAAAATGTGATGATTTACTATTTGTAATTTACACTGTCATTTCCTATTTGTAAAAACCAAATCCAGCATTTTTTTATCTTTATTTTGTTTTTTACTTTAGAGAGAGAAAGAGAGAGTGAGCACAGGAGTGGGGGAAAGGGGCAGAGGGACAGAATCCCAAGCACGCTCCACACTCAGTGCAGAGCCCAATGTGGGGCTCAATCTTACAACTGTGAGATCATGACCTGAGCCAAAACCGAATCAGACCCTTAACTGACTAAGCCACCCAGGCACCCCCAGCACTGTTTATCTTAAAGCAGCATTTCACACTCTGCTGTGGCCAAGTCAAGTCGCTTGGCATTTTCCAGTCACAAGCAACATGTGAGCAATACCACTAGCTTCTAAGAGCCTGGAGGGAAATATGGCAGCGACACACTTCTAAACTCTTTTTTGCACTGACTCGAGTCGCCTCCATTCCCAAGTTCATCCTGCTCTCTAGCTTTGGCTTAAAGCCACTCTAAGAAGCTACTTAAATATGGCCTTTGGACACATGTATGTTTATTCCTCAAGGAGCAAGTGTCCTTGCTCATTTTATTTGGGGTCTACAACTTCCTACTATTTTAGGACATGGTTTCCCTGAACCTAAAGGTTTGGGAATGTTCTATTTATCTGTCATCCAAGGAAATCCAAATCCACCTTTCATACCACAAACAAGTGCTCAATACATTTAGCTAGATGACCACCTTTTGAGGCTTAGGACAACACAGCTGCTGTTCTGTGGTCCTAGAAGGACTGCCACACAATCTCAGCCTGCAGTGCGGCTTTCCAAAGTCCTCTTGGAAGTGACTGCTTGCCACTATTAATCCCAGAACTCTCTGAGAACCCAAAGTAAAGGGCCTGCAACACACTCTAAATGACAGCTCTTTAGAAACAATTTTTTTTTTTCATGGAAAAACAGATTCTTGCCATCATCTGAATGCATTATTCTTACAGGAAATAAAATTAGACCCAAGAATCTGTCCAGAAAGCCAAGTGATTTCTGAATGCAGTTTCCTAAGCGGACTTTCTTGCCAAGACGGGAGCTTTCTGACCTGTCTCAAGGGTGTTAAGGTTGTTAATATAAAATCTCCTTAAGATAACACAACATATAATATACAAATTAAATCTGAGCATTGGGTGACAATTCTAATTTACCATGTAGTTTGTGGAGTCATTCGTTCCTGTCAAGAAAGTCTCACCCCATATCAGCACATACCAACCAACATTATGAAGTGCTAAAAATGCCACTCCTACTTTACAAACAACAGAAAACTTGGCAGTAATTTGAAGAAATTTCATAATGCCTCAAAATCCACCTGTGTCTGTGGGAATGAACGGCCTCTCAGACTTGCCATCCTACCACAGGCAGTTCTCTCAGGTTTGTTAACTCCTGCCCTTCAAGGATGGGGCAGTTTTTTCTGACGACTATAGGCTCTCAAGAGCAGAAAACATGTCCGAACACACATTGTACAGCCATGCAGATGACTGTGTATTAAATGCCTTTGAAGAAAAAGAGTTACTACGTATCAATCTTCTCTTCAGGGACCCATGGCATTCTGTGGAAGGTACCCAGGGCCTAATCACTGTGCAGCATGTGTGTGTGGACACTTTTCCTCTCGCAGCCTGCCCACGGCACTAGCCCTGGGCAGTTCTCCATTTTAGTCCACCATAACTCACCTTTTGGCTCTTGTCTGCTCACCGGCTCGGTGTCCTGGTTGAGCTCAGCCTTTTTCCTAAGTGATCGCCTTTCCTCAAATTCGTTCAGCAAAATTTCTTCCTCTGCCCCTGGTCTTTCCTCTTCCTCACTTTCAGGAGTCTTATGGGCCACAGGCTCTGGAAGTTGCTCAGGGTCCTGGATTTTGGCCTCTTTTGTGCCGCTGGAGTGATTCCTGAGCATCCAGGGGTTCGGTCCATCTGCATCCATCTGGATCTCATTCACTGCATCAGGGACAAGGAGTTCACCCTCTTCCTCCACATCTCCCTCCTCTTCCTCACTCTCAGAGGCTGTCTGGAGTTTCTGCGTCAGTTCTTTGTTCCTGGCCAATTGTTCCTGCATAGCCTGGCGAGCCTGCAGGAAGGAGTCACAACACGAGTGCCTTGTCATTAAGTGACTGCAACAACACCTCTCCTGGTCCATTTCTTAAAGCTGCCTCCTCTCAATTTGACTTAAGTGTTTCTTACCGATGCCTGTTTAAACTGCACCTATACCACTGTGTTAATGGCTATGGAATCAAATGGGAGACAAAGTCTTTGTCCTCAAGGAAATCAACATATGAAACAAGGTAAAAAAAACAAAACAAAACAAAACCACAATGCTCCTCTACCCTTTAACTGGACTTGCCTTCAATGCTGTTTCCCTTTCATCTCTCCTTTTCCACCTTGTTTCTGGTTCTTTTCCTCTCTGCCTTAGAGATTTTCTGATGCCTTTTTAGAATCCTGGTTTTCCATTCTTCCTCAGGGCTCTTCCCCAACTCTGCTTCTGCTAGCATCCTTATGGACTGATTTTCCTTTCTGTCCTCCAATTCCATTTCTTCTCTCACCCTGATGGTCTCTTACCTCCAGGTCGTATTTGGCCATAATTGCCTTTGACTTTGCCCATTTCCCACTGTTCTGGTGCTTAAGGCTCATTCGCTCCTGGAAAGAAAGGGCACAGTGAGATCCTTACCACTTTTGGGGGAAAGCCGGTTCAAGGGGGTAGGGGCAAGAGGCAGCCTCACCATCATTCTGGCCTTTTCGATTTTTTCCAATTCTTCCAGTGCTGCAGTAGGATTCTCCTTCTGCAGCTTCTCAAACTCTTTTAGGGCTTTCTTGGCCTTTCCTTTCTTCAAAACCTTACGATACCTACAGGGTAAGAGGGCAGAGACTCAGCTGAAACACTGATGTCACACACAGAAGTGTTCCCGCTCCCCAAGGAGTTTCCCTGTGCAGGGGCTAGAATGGACATCACAGAGCTGGATGACTATAGGGAACCAGTTTGGGACCTGAGAGGACTGGCAAGCCTCTCAGTCCCTGCAGCCCCCAGGGGCACACCTCTGCAGAGCAAAGAGTCCCCTCTGCTTCTAGAGCACAAGGCAAGAGTAGAAGTTCCAAAGAGGCAAAAAGGCAGGAAGGAAGCCCTACTGGCCTCAACAGCTGTAGAATTCAGAGCTCATTCTGCAGAACCACTCCGTGATGTCCTGGAAGGGAGAGAAAGTAATTGAACAGTCCTCTTTTTAGCAAGACCGAGACTGAAAGGCAAAGCCGGAGGAGAGGGCACTACCGAAGCAGGCAAAACTACGAGGTTCAACTGAGAAGAAAAAAAAAAAAAACCTTAGTCATTCCTATTTGGGACCTCTTCTACATGACCCCAGTTACTAGGTCAAAGGTTCTTTCCTAAGGACCCATGATTAGCCGCTTTACTTTCTTTCAGGGAATCCACGGCCAGTTCAATAGGGGCCTCCTTACTTTTTGCTCTTGATTTTCTTTTCTCTTCGAGCCCTGGCCTCATAGTAGGACTGCAGGGCCCGGGCCCTCTGAAGCTCTGCTCGGCGCATCTTAGCCTATAATGAATGACATTTACAGTGACTCCTGGGCTTGAGGGCAAATGCTGGAAGGAACAGAGCAAGTCTGGGCGTATAATAGGGCCTATTACACTTACCTCTTCCAGGCTCATGGCTTTGAGAGAGGCCTTTTCCACGGGAGTCAGTAAAGGGTCTGTCACTGGCTGCTTGTTCTTATGGAGGAGGTTAAAAACTTCCTGCTCCAGGGGAGTCCTTGCCTTAAGGAGGTAACATAACATTCGCAGTCTTAAACCATGCTCCTAGTCTCTCTGTTTACAATCCTACGACCATCCTACAACCCAACACATTAATATAATGGGAATCACTAACTGGAAAGGATTGGCTGTTACAGCAAGAGAAGGGGTTCCAGCCTCACTGTTCAGTTGTGTAGGATAAAGCCTTATTTTCTTCCAATTTAAGACAACGTCAGCAACTGGATTCTGAGCCTACTCTTTAATATTACTGAAGGGATCACTCTGTTCAGATTACCAAAATATGTAAAACAGAATACCATTCTCTTAAGCATCAAAGCAGGATGCCCTTAAGGTAAATGCTGGTAGGACAGAAGAACAGCAGTACCAAATTGTCAGTTTTGATAGTGGCAAAACAAAATGGTCCCTGTATTATGTATATTTGAAGCATGTGTGCATATTACTGTATAGTTAGGAATCTAAGACTCCTATAAGCCTCCCTTAAAGAATATTTCTAGAAGAAAGGGGAGGTTAGGTCTTAGCTCCCTGACAGTTCAAATTTAACTCTAGCCATTTTCTAACTTTGGCTCCAATTCCTTAGTTTACAGTTAACTTTGCATGCTAGGTAGTCTCTACATATGAATGAATGGACTCTAAACCAGTTACTCCATATGTCAACAAAAGATGCTGTTTACTGTTTGACTGATACTGTGTAGGTGGCTAAAATAATCAGGCCAATTGTGCCACGGTCCACTTTGGCAAGGCACAAAGACAGCCGTAGGCAACAGAGCCACTTTCTAACCTTGTGCATATATTATATGTGGTTTTCTTCAACAGCCATATACATCATGGTCGGCATTAAACTTACAAATTTCTGGACAAATGCATAAACACACATCATCACACGTTACACGGTGCTATTGACTTAACCATAAACCTATTCTACTGAATAGTAAAGGTGCATGTTCTTTCATTTTTAGTATTTGCCAGTAGTGATCAATCACAGGCTACAAAGTGATTTATAATACAATGTTGTAATCTCCTTCCAATTCAATTTTGCAAACATTTATTGATTGGAGCTACATTCCTGGCACTTGTGCAGGGCACTAGGAATACACAAATAAGATCATTCCTGTCCTCATAGAGCTCACAGCCTTTCGGAGGGAAGAGACGCATGTACCATTAGCAATGTAATCGGTTACATGGTAGTTATATGATAGGAGTAATCAGAAAGGAAGTGAAGAATTTATTTTGATTAGGAGGTGGGTTGGGCTTGGGGAAGGACTTTTTGAATTAGGCTTTGAGGCATTAAGTACAACTCTGTAAAGGTGGGGGGATCAAATGGAGATGAGGATAATAAAAACATATCTATGGAAAAGAGAGATATGTAAGGGAAAATGTGTCGTCCAGGGTAACCAAGACGCTAGGTCCTTCTGTCTTGTTCTATAAATAGAGAGCCTTTTGAAGGACTTTAAGTGGGAGAGTGACACTCAGTTTTGTGTTTTGGAAAGAAAATTCTGGTGACTGTGTAAGGGGTTATGTGTGAAGTGCCCAATGATGGGCGAAAATGAAAATCAGAGGAGGAACCAGGGGTCTGAGAGCCACTGCGGACAGAGTTTACAGGAGCAGCACACCACTGTGGGCTGGGAAGGGGTAGCAGTTAAAGGGAGGAAGAGGAAGAGGAATCAAATGGCTGCGGTTTCCAACCCGAGGGATTGGGGTAGGGAGTTATGCCATTGACTGACTTACAGAATGAAGGTCGCAGCTCAGGGTTTGGGAGTCTGGGGAAGGAAAATGCCAAGATGACTTTGTTTTGTGTGAAGTTTAAGGTGCATATGGGAGACCCAGGTGAGGCCTACTGGCCACATGGAATATGGGACTGGAGCTCAGAAGGTGTTGAGAGTGACCTGCAGCATACACAGGTGACAGCCAAAAGCCATGGAATTTATAGAGCAATAATAAGAACTAACAGTCAGATACATAAAAAATAATCAGGAGTATGTCACCACAGGAGCCAAAGGAGGAGAGCTTTTTTTTTTTTTTTTTTTTTTTAATTTTTTTTTTTAACGTTTATTTATTTTTTTTGAGACAAAGAGAGACAGAGCACGAACGGGGGAGGGGCAGAGAGAGAGGGAGACACAGAATCGGAAACAGGCTCCAGGCTCTGAGCCATCAGCCCAGAGCCCGACGCGGGGCTCGAACTCACGGGCCGCGAGATCGTGACCTGGCTGAAGTCGGACGCCTAACCGACTGCGCCACCCAGGTGCCCCCTTTTTTTTTTTTTTTAACCAACGTGATGTGTCAACAGTGTCAAATAGGCTGAAGACTCAAAGGGCTTGGGATCTGGCGATTCAGAGGCCTCTCACTAATGCCCTCGAGAAGAGTCAGTGGGGTAGTCGGGAAAAAGGTGGGAGAACGGAGGAAGCAGTGGAGACCAGCTCTTCCCAAAGCATGTGCCTCACCAGCTAACAAGATTTATTTTTTTAAGGTGCAAAATGAAACCTACTTGATTTTTGTTTGTACACTCTGGACTAGAGTAGGTCAGAGGGGTTTCTTTAGTGTCTTCTCATAACCTTTAAAAGGCTAGTATATATCATGAGCTGCTAATCTCCAGCAGGGGCACGCAACATTTTCTAGCAATGGAACCCTACCTTTTTGAGGGCATACGGAAAAACTAAACTTTTGAGAACACTTTGGGTAATGCTAGTGTAGGCTGCTAGAGGGTGGGAAGTTACCTTACATCATTTCTAGCACTTCTCAGTTTACAAATGCTTTCTCATGCATTATCCCATTTAAATCTTCTTGGAGTGAAATGGAATTTTAGGAAGCTGGGCCAAATGATAGTGTAGACTTTTTGGATCCTTAATCTCCAGAGTCCTTGGTACTTTGCACTCTCTAAGCTGTAAGAAGACAGCGCAGCTGCTAGCCAGAAAGCAACCTCTGACCAAGCGTTTCCTTATTGCTGTGTGCCATTCTGGCCTAATTTCTTCAAAACGAATCTTCCAATAAATGGTACAGTAGATTCATGTACAGCATGTGGGGACACTCCACTCAGTCTTGCACAGGGAGTTTCTGGAAAGCAGAGGCTGTGCCATTCTTAGTGCAAGCTACTCCTCCACCGTCTCATATTTAATAACCAGCCAGGCATTTTCCAGCTATCTCTAAGATCACACTGTCATTGTCATTTGCAGAACAATGCATAGTAGTGCACTACTTTTGTGATTAAAAAAAACAACAAAAAAAACCCAAGGTGGGGCGCCTGGGTGGCTCAGTTGGTTAAGTGTCCAACTCTTGATTTCAACTTGATTTCAGGTCATGATCTCGCAGTTCTGGGTTTGAGCCCTGCATCAGGCTCTACTCTGACAGCGTGGATCTGCTTGGGATCCTCTCTCTCTGCCCCTCTCTGCTTGCACATGCATGTGCACTCTCTCTCAAAATAGACATTGAAAAACGTGTGTGTGTGTGTATAAATATATATATATATATATATATATATATATATATATAAATATATATATATATATATAAATTTAAAAAAGGTAAACACGAATATAGCAAACTCTTAGGTTAACAACAAAAAACTTATAAAATGGTTACTTCTAAGTGAGTACAGGGGTAAAAACCATGGATGGGGGATAGGGGTAGGGTCAGACTTTTCACTCTGTATCTTCTATACTTTTTATTTTTGAATCCTGCAAATTGTTATTACCTCTTATTTTTTTCCTAAAGTCTCCCTTCTATCCCGCAGCCACACTTTAAACCTGATCTCTTTTTCATGTGGAAAAGGAAGCATCCTAGAAAGAGAATGGTAGTGACTTCAACAACAATATGAGAAACAGAGCTTATCCCTGTAATAAGCAACAACTTGCTCAATGTTTAGCTATGGCAGCAAGCTATGTTTACTTTGATTAGCTTTAATTAGCTCAACTTCCCGACACATAGAACACTATTATTTCTGGATTCTTAGAAAGCAGAGAAGAAAACATAAACAGGGCATCTATCCATGTTTTGGGCACTGCTGTTTTTGACTATTCCTACTTAAAACAAAATGCCCCATTATAGACTCCATAACCAACAGTGTATTGGAAAAGAAAGTAATTGTACCGAAGTTGTTCACAGAATAAAAGTTGAGACTTTGGGGACCAACATAGGATTACCAACGAGGCCATAACTACTGTTCCACCCCCAGTCCCATCATTTACTACTGCTATCATTTCATAAAGAAAAGCTATTTCAACACTATTAAAATGGAAAGGATAACTTCATAATAAAGAAGAGCTGCTAAACTTACATCCGCTACTCTTACCATTATTCTTTTGCTTCAGACGCATAAAAAATTTGCCAAAGATCAGTGTTTGGACAACCCAGCTCTAAGATATCTTTTTTATTTTCTGCAGCTTGATCATAATGAGTTATTTGCTAAGATTCTTGTCATTATTCACAATATGTTACATTTTATTGTGGGATTCCTTTACAAGCAAACTTTGGTTCTACTGCTCATACATAGTCCTACCAAGGCTCATTAATGCTGCTGAGCTCCTGATTTCCTGATTTTCCCCAGGTCAGAATGTGGCTTTAAAAGCTTTCTAGAGGCACCTGGGTGGCTCAGTTGGTTAAACGTCTGACTCTTGATCTTGGCTCAGGTCATGCTTTCACGGCTCATGAGTTCAAGCCCCGCATCAGGCTCTGCACTGACAATATGGAACCTGCTTGGGATTTATTTTGAGAGACAGAGAGTGAGAGCAAGCACATGTGCAGGGTGTGAAAAAGAAAACATCATGTTCCCTCGCTACCGGCAATCACGTTTTCACACAAAAACATGAAAATAACCACATGCTGTGTGCTACAAATGGCTGAAGGGTGACTGCAGAGCTATTCTGACTATTCCGTGACTGACAATGAGTCCTACTACCCCCCTCCCCCTTCCTTGCCTGTGACACGAAGAGACCGCAGCTGGGATTTTGGCCTATGAGGCCCCAGTCACATGGATGGCAGGCAGTGCACCCTCACCCGCCCAGGTGCAGCTCCTTGTGTGCGCTCACCTTCCAGCTGCTGAGCACATGTTCGATGGGAGCGAAGGCTGACTGCTCTTTCTTCAGGGGAAAAACCAGCTGCTCTGCTTGCCGGTTCTTCACAACGATGGGATCCCATTTGGAGAGGGCTTGTGAGGTTTTATTGAATGCCACTTCTCTGTGGATCTGAAGCAAAGTACACAAAAGGAAAGAGCCATGAAATTAAGCGTTGAACTCAAAGGACCAGCAGAGAATTAGGAGCCAATGTTTCTTAGCCTAAGAAACAGTCAGCATGCTAGAGACTAGCTCTTGCTTACTCCTCAGGATGCATTTTCCCCGAGATTTGTTTTAATCTTTTCTGTGGCAATCACGATTTGCCCTCCCCCCATTTGTCAGGCTTTTCCCCTCCTTCCCTTCTTACCCTATTTTTCCTTGTCAGTCCAATTTCTTCCCCTTAATGGACCACTTTCTCTATAACTCACCCGCTCAACCTCTTCTTTGTTAAGAGGTAACTCCACAGTCTTCTTTGATTTGACTCTATTCAGTTGCTTTTTCACAGCAGCCAATGAGGATGAAGTTTTAACAGGCCCAAGTAGATCTGAAAGGACTAGCTTTTCTCCTGATCCTGCAGAAAGGCCAAACTTTCTGGTCAGACCAAGAAAGGAGGCAAAAATCTCAATATACCATAGGGAGATGCCTCCATAGAAAATGCTGGTAGGCAGGCAGATGTGCAGGGAAGCAGGAAGAATTCTCTTTAACTGCCAGCCATAGTGACACCATCATTCTACATTCCCATATGTGTTAGAGGATGGAAGAGAAGAGAAAATGATTTATTTTAAAGTCATTTGCTTTTCTCTTGGTCGTTCTGCTTCCACTTCTGCCTCACTGCCCTTCATTCTTCACACAGCAGCCAGTTAGATTTTCAAACTGTAAATCACGGCAGGTCAGGATTCTGCTGAAAATCCTCCAGTGGCTCCCTTTGATATTTGGAATTACATCATTCTAAAGGACACGGCCCAGCCAAACTGAAGCAGCCAGTCAGTCACTTCACCGTCTCCCCACTTGCTCTCCCCCTAGCATGGTAAACCCCAGGAAGCGGGTCTCCTGTCTTATTCTTCATAGTAGCCCCAGTATCTACACTGTCTTGAAACTAATACATAGTAGAAACATATTAAGTATTTGTTGAATGAATAAGATTGAAGAATACATTGTTATTTGTTCTGAGGGGTTACATTAGTGGTTACTAGAAGCACAGAACTCATTAGAGCTGCCTAAACTGTGGATATGGTGATAAGGCATCTAGACTTGGAATCAGGTTAAAATCCCAACTCTGCAATTTACCAGATCACTCATTCACATTAGGGGAGGTATTACTTGCCCATCCAAGGGATGAAAATTGGTTCTGGAGGCAGGAGAGTGGTGAAAAAAAATCTTAGATATTTTCAAGTTTTGTGTTCCTCTAAAGCTCAACCCTATTCACCAAAATCTTATTCCTTAGTATTTGATTTCCTTGTTGTGGGAGTGGGGATGGGAGTGGGGAGGGAGGGAGGCAATCAAAAACAAATGTCCAAAAAAAGGTTTCTCAGGGAACAATAAAGGAAATGCGTTGAGAAACACTACAGTAGGTGAAGGCCCTTGAGTAAGTAACTTGATTTCTCCGAACTCCGGCAGATTATCTGCCTGTCCCAACTCAAAGTACTGTAAGAACTGAAATAAAAATGAAACCATGAAGCATCTGTCTTCATTCATGTCCCTATACCCCAGAAGTAGCTCATCAGTGGGAGACCTTGACTGTAGCCTTTAGGGCTTTCTTCTAGAATTGGAAGAAACTCAAGGGGATTTGACTACCTATATTCACCCACTCACAGGTAAGTATTTATGGTATGATCCATTAACCACATCAAAAACAGTTCCAGGCGGTGGGGGTGAAGCGACCATGATGCTTTTGTAACTCTACAAGCTCCATATACTGATTACTTCCTTTGTTAACTTACCTTCAGAAGTGACACTGAACTCTGAAACCTTCAGACTAGCCTCAGATCTCTCAGCCAATTTCCACCTGAAATTAGGCAAAGCAGAATATAGTAGGAATGAACACATTTTTCTGGAGAACAAACACTTCTCTCTTCAAAGAAGGCTTTGGTTTCATGTATTTCTGTTTTAGAATCAGGTTTTGTCACAAAGAAACCAGGAAATCTGTTCCTATCCTGGACTACGTAGTCTAACCATCTCTTTTTTGTTTTTTAACGTTTTATTTATTTTTGAGACAGGGAGAGACAGAGCATGAACAGGGGAGGGTCAGAGAGAGAGGGAGACACAGAATCTGAAACAGGCTCCAGGCTCTGAGCTGTCAGCACAGAGCCTGACGTGGGGCTCGAATTCACAGACCGCGAGATCACGACCTGAGCCTAAGTCGGCCGCTCAACCGACTGAGCCATCCAGGCACCCCACCATCTCTTTTTTTAAGTAGGTTCCACGATCAATGTGGGACTTGAACTCATGACCCTGGAATCAAAAATCAGATGCCCTACCAACTGAGCCAGCCAGGTGCCCCTAACCATCTCTTAGTGTAGACTCAGCCCTTCAAAAACACAAGGCAATATTAGATAGGCATAATGGAAAAGGTACTGGGACTTGGATTCAAACACACCTGGATCTGAATCCTGGACCTGTCACTTATGAGCAAAGTGACTTTGGGGCAAGTCAATTACCTTCTCTAATGGCAATAAGTAGTGCCTAGTCAATGCTTCAAAAGACTGTAAGTTTGGATTAAGAATTAAAATGCACAAAGGCCTAACACAATAACCACTAATAATTACATCACGGTTACTGTATGCTGGGCATTGGCTTAAGATCTTTACATTTATTAACTCATTTAAATGTCATGATGGCCCTCTTATGTAGGTAATATTATTAATCTTATTTTCTATTTGAAGAGTTGAGGTGTAGAGAGGATAAAAATTTGCCTACATGGTCTGTCTTCAAAGTATGTGCTCTTAATAATGATGCTGACACTTGTGTCTTCATTGTCTTAGGCACTCAATAAATGTTTTTTTTTTTTTTTTTTTTACTTGTTATGTAATCTCTACACCCAACATGGGGCTCAAACCTACAACCCTGAGATCAAGATTCACATGCTCTACTGACTGAGCCAGCCAGGCGCCCCAGTACTCAGTAAATGTTAGCTGCAGATCTGTCTCATGGAAGCAGCTAGTTATAGCCTGTCCAAACAGATGGGAATGTTACCTATTGTTTCCATCAAGGGAACTGATTGCTTCCAGAAGCTTTTGATGCTTTCTCTCTCCATCAATGTCCTCCTAGAGACAGTAAAGGAAAAACCATCAGAACAATAATGAAAAGGAAAAGACAGCATGGAAATTGAGGCCCACATAAAATTTTTTGCTATTTTGGTCAGTGGAGAACTGGGGAATCAGGTGAGGTCTAGTGTGCAGGCATTCAAGCTGAAACAAAGAACTGCTTCAAAAGCCAGACTCCCTCATTATGAGGACCACAGTGCCTAGTGATCTGTAGCTAATGTCATGCTTCTGTCTTAATCAGTCTTGAGAAGAAAAGTGCTATGAGAATGTTTCTGTATGGAATATATAGTATGATCTGACACAGAAACATTAATGTCAAAAACCCCCACAATGTAAGTAGTTTTGTCAAGAGAATAAACAGTTAGAATTCCTATAGAATCTGTTGGAGAGTCAGCTTAACTATGTGTATTTTAGTCAGACACAGTCTGTTACGTATGATGGTTTGTTTGACTTATGATTTTTTGACGTTATGATGGTGAGAAAGTGACACACATTCAGTAGAAACTGTATTTCAAATTTAAATTTTGATCTTTTCCAGGCTAGCAATATGTGATATGATTCTTGGGATGCTGGCTGGTGGCAGCGAGCTGCACCTCCTGGTCAACCACATGATCATAGGGGTAAATAACTAATACACTTAGAACCATTCTGTACCCATACAACCATTCTACTTTTTATTTTCAGTAGTCAAGGAATTACATAACATATTCCACACATTTATTATAAAACAGACTTTGCGTTAGAGGATTTTGCCCAATTGTAGATTAATGTAAGTGTTCAGAGCAAGTTTAAGGTAGACTAAACTAAGCTATGATGTTCAGTAGTTAGGTGCATTGAATGTATTTTCCACTTATGATATTTTCAATCTATGATGGGTTTATCAGGATGTAATCCTATCTTAAGTGGAGGAAGATTCGTAATTACATAACTCTATAAAAATCCAAACTTGGGAAATACGGAAATCATATAATGAAGACCATGTGTTTTGTTCTTATACACTCAACTATACTTAGGCAACTTGGAAACAGTGTATCTTATAGTCTTTCAATTTTCATAGCATTCAATACAGTAACTTATACATGAGATACTATATTACTTTGTAATTTATTTGCAACACCATAACAAATATAAACAATGTTGCCATAATTTTTCTTTCCAGGAAAGTGCTGTCTATCCTAATTGCCAGGCAGAAGGGGTACCAGAGAAGGCAGTATAGCAGTTGCCACTCACCTCATCTTCACTGGGGCTCAAAGGGTAGTCTTTGGGCAAATCCTCTAATTCTTCCTGTTGGCTTAAAGCCAGAAGGCTGTTAAAGGAGACAAAAGAGAAATATTATCAATTGAAATAACTTCTATTAAAACAACCTCCAGAACATAACTTCAGTTTTTAAGCACAGAACAGCCCTGTTCCCTGGAAGAGGCACAAACCAAACAGCATGGGCATCTTTGGAAATTTGTCAAGACATTAAATTTAGCCTGAAGTCAGGCATCAACCCCAAGGGGTGAGCACTGGGTGGTGATACCCCTATAGAAGTGCATGAAATGAAAAAGAGGTAACCCTCTTCAGTGATTGGTATTGCATTTTCCACGGGCATCCGGGAGGCTGTAAAAATGTCAGACTCTAGGTAAGGTGACAGAAGACACTGTTGCTGGCCCTTGAGGCAAGGCAGTTTCACCATTAATATTCCTAAGCATCCTGCACACGAAGACACCTTTATAGGTGCAACTTACTCAAAAGTGACAAGTTGATCACTTGTTCCCAGAAATGGGGAAAGAGGGAATTGGACGAAAGCAGCCAAGTAAGCTATTTTCCCTGGGGCTTCCTCAGCAAAGTAGATGCTTAACTAAGGAGACTGGTACCCTGAACCAAATTACAGACTCTATTAGTACCTAACAGTATATATCAATCTTTACAAGGCAACCTTTACTAAACGGATTATATTTAGTGACACTATGGGGGGGAATGAAGCATCAGAGGAGAAAATGACTCCTATCAGCAAAGGTTCCCAGAATAAGGGGTATTTATAACGCAGGCACTCCCCGTGCCCCAGCGGCAGCAGCAGAAAAAGGAGTCACGTGACGAGTAAAGTACAACAAATTAGCTGGACAGGGACAGGCCACATCAGAACCAACAGGGATGATGCTAAAAAGCTGCGGAGCGGAGGGAGCGAATTAAATGAAATTAAAAGGACTTTTCACGGATGCTATCGCGAAAATCGTAATGAATGGTGAGGTCTTGGAAGAGGAACAACTGTTGTCTGTTAAAAGACAGCTCCCACTTAGCAGAAGCCGGGGAACCTGGCCCCCAACGACACCCACAACCCCCGCTCCAGTCTTCACCCCTCACCTTTCCGCAACCCCGGCCGTGTTCATCTCGGTACCCCGTCTCTCTCACATGGACCAGGAGCGGAAGCCGAAAGAAAAGCAATTTCCGTGCCGGCCGCAAAGCAATTTCTGCTTCCGCCAATCACGCGCTGAGCGTCGCGTCACTTCCGCTCCACCCCAAGGCGTGCGGGGAACCGGAGACGCCTGGGGGGTGGGGGGGCCTGCGGGAAACGGGGAGGCTGGAGAGGAAAGCCTGTCACCGGGCGGAGCTTTGCCTCCTGTCCCGTCCCCCGCCCGCCGTCCTCTCCGGCGAGCGCCGGTGTCCGCGCTCGGGTTCCTGCTTCCCGCACGGTCCAAGGTGGATGAGCTTAGGGCGAGGGCGCTGCGCTGCCTGGGACCGGCTGAGCCTTGGTTGTCGCCACCTGATCCGAAAGGAAAGGCTCCAGCGCCCACCCGTGTTCCGCAGTGTCCTGCGAGCCCGCCGCCGGGCAGCTCGAGGCTTTATCGAGGGCCCGTGAGGTCTCCAGCATGTGCTAGGTCCCGGAGATTGAGCGGTGGACGGAGCAAGTTTCCTCCCCTGCTAAGGAAAAACTCCCTTTCGTCTCGTGCCCCCTTGTAATTGCAGCTCCAGGTTCCTCCTTCCCTGCGTAACGAAGGTTCCTCCAAGAATCGGCTGGACCCGTGGCTGCAACTTCCTCACCTCCTGTCAACTATTAAGAATTTTTTAAATAAAAAAGTAGAAAAGTCGTATACGAAAACATTCTTGCTGTCTATTTTAAGCCACTTCCATTTTGCTTTCGCATGAGCTATGAACTGGACTCTCTGGGTTTTCTTTAACTTTGTTTGAGAGATACGCAGCATGCGTGGGGGAGGGGCAGAGAGAGAGGGAGAGCCAGAGACTCCCAAGCAGAATCCCAAGCAGATTCTGTGCTGCCTGTACAGAGCCCGATCCCAGGAACCTCAAGATCATGACCTGAGCCAGAACGAAGTGCTGGACGCCTAACTGGCTGAGCCACCTAGGCGCCCCTGGACTCTCTGCGTTTTAATCTTATCTCTACCACTTACTACCTTTGTAATTCTTGAATGAGTCACTTCTCTGTGCCTTTGTTTCCTCATCTTTAAAGTGGGTATGACAGTACATTGGGTAGTTGCAAGGACTAAGTGAATTAATATACATAAAGCACTAAAATGGAAAGCCCTTAGAATAATACCTGTCACACATTAAATGTTCAATAAATGTTAGCTATAATAATTATTTTGTACTGACTTTTCAGTCTTTAGTTTCTCTTCATCTAATCCTGTAAGTCTGACCATGTCACACCCCTACTGAAAAGATGCAGATAGACCCTCATCACCTTCAAGATAAAATTTTAAAAATCTCTAGTCCTTGTCTACCTCTCCAACCTCTTTGGAATTGTTTGCTGCTTCCCCCAAGGCACTCCAAATTATAAATATAAAAATATAAATGTATACATATATTTAATGTTTATTTTGAGAGAGAGAGAGAGAGAGAGAACAAGTGGGAAGCAGCAGAGGGCGAGAGGGAGACACAAAATCTGAAGCAGGCTCCAGGTTCTGAGCTGTCAGTACAGAGCCCAATGCGGGGCTTGAACTCACAAACAGAGATCACAACCTGAGCCAAAGTCAGACACTTAACTGACTGAGCCACCCAGGCACCCCTCCAAATTGTATTTTTATGGACAGATGATGTTCTTTTAATCTTATAGAAAGTACAAATAAAAGCATTTTAAGAAAACATTGACTTTTTTATTGATCTATACTTAATCTAAGTAAAGACAGTGTGTTTGCTATGTAAATGCAGCCTTGAGGCAAGTTCCCTAGGTACTCCCCTTCTCCAGCTCTAACCAGACTGCTGCCCCCTTTCCCTCTTTGTAGAATTATGGAACAACAATACAATGTTTCAGCTGAGAAGAAGAAAGACTCAGGGCTTCCTTCTGAGAAACTGGGAACAGTATTCTGATCAATGGAAACAATGTATACTCAGGCCCTCTGGGCTGGGAAAAGCTTGTTACATTTTAGCAACTGAAAGGCCAGCGTGGCTGAGTGGTGGTGAACAAGAAGTTGAAATCTAACAGAGAAGGATGGAAAGATGGACAGGATTCAGGTCTTGTAGGGTCTCATAGGCCATGGTAGAATTCAGATTTTACTCTACATAAAATGGGCCACGATGTATTTGTTGTGTAGGGGTTATGTAGGAGAGTGACGTAATGCAAATTTTACTAAAATCATTTTGTCCATTGTGCAGAGAATGGATTGGCGGGGTTGGGGAGTGGGCACAAGAGGAAGCAGAGGGATCAGTAGGGAAACTATTGTGTAGTACAGTCGGAGATGGTGATAACTTGCAATAGGGTGGTGGCTTTGGAGATAGAGTCATTGATGGACTCACCAGAGAAATGTGGGAGGCAAGGGAAAGAGAAAGATTATGCTTATATTACTGGCTTGAACAAGTACGGTAGATTATTTATTATGATATAGAAGAAATGGAAATGCAAGCTGGTGCAGCCACTAGAAAAACAGTATGGAGGTTCCCCAAAAAACTAAAAATAGAAGTACCCTACGACCCAGCAATTGCACTACTAGGCATTTATCCATGGGATACAGGTGTGCTGTTTTGAAGGGACACATGCACCCCCATGCTTATAGCAGCACTATCAACAATAGCCAAAGTATGGAAACAGCCCAAATGTCCATCGATGGATGAATGGATAAAGAAGTTGTGGTATATATATACAATGGAGTATTACTGGGCAATCAAAAACAATGAAATCTTGCCATTTGTAACTATGTGGCTGGAACTGGAGGGTATTATGCGTGAAATTAGTCAGAGAAAGACAAAAATCATATGACTTCACTCATATGAGGACTTTAAGAGACAAAACAGATGAACATAAGGGAAGGGAAACAAAAATAATATAAAAACAGGGAGGGGGACAAAACAGAAGAGACTCGTAAATATGGACAACAAACAGGGTTACTGGAGGGGTTGTGGGAGGGGAAATGGGCTAAATGGGTGATGGGCACTAAGGAATCTGCTCCTAAAAGCATTGTTGAACTATATGCTAACTAATTTGGATGTAAATTAAAAAAAAAAATAAAACAAGTTAAAAAAAATAAAAAAATATTGGTGAAAAAAAAAAAAGATGTAGAAGATTAATAATGGAGGGAACAGATTTGGGGAGTGAGACCAAAAGTTCAGTTTAGTACTTTTGAGGTTTGAAAGCAAGGTACCTAAGTGGAGATATCAAGTATGTAGTTGGCTATAGGAGTTGTGAAAGATAATTAGTTAAGTGCCTTTGATCTCAGTCACAGCTGTTAGTGATTATCAGTAAATAAAAATATGTTTTCTCCCTACAAGTATATTTATCAACTGACTTACATTTCACAAAAAATACCCAGGCTCAGGCAAAACTTGCAACATGGCAACAATTGTGATGTTACCATAAATTCATGATGTTGTATGCCCTGTAGCATCTAACCTAGTCCTTGAACAATAATTAAGTGACTCACTAAGTATTTTTTGAATTAATGGTTGAATAAAGCCACAATATTTCCATGCTATTCATTCTCATAAAAGATGCTTGTTAATAATTATTTGTGCAGGCAGAAATATTACAGGTTCAGTTCCTGACCATTGCAGTAAGGTGAATATTGCAATAAAGCGAGTCAAATTAATTTTTTTGGTTTCTCAGTGCATATAAAAGTTAAGTTTACCCTATACTGTAGTCTATTAAGTGTCCAAATAGAATTATGTCTAAAAATGTAAATACCTTAATTAAAAAACACTTTCTGCTGAAACTTGCTAACCATCATCTGAGCTTCCAGCGGGTCATAATCTTTTCGCTGGTGGAGGGTCTTGCCTCACCATTGAGGGCTGCTGACGGATCAGGTTGGTGGTTGCTGAAGGTTGGGGTGGCTGTGGCGGTTTCTCAGAATAAGACAGCAATGAGGTTTGCTGCACGGACTATTTCACAAATGACTTCTGTAGCATTTGATGCTGTTTGATAGCATTTTATCCACAGCAGAACTTTTAAAATTGGAGTCCATCCTCTCAAACCCTGCCCCTACTTTATCAACTAAGTTGATGTGATGTTCTAAATCCTTTGTTGTCATATCAACACTCTTCACAGCATCTCCACCAGGAACAGTTTCCAGCACAAGAAACTGTTGATCACTGACACCATAACAAATATAATAAAAATTAAAAAGTTTTCAATATTGCAAGAATTACCAAAATGTGACACAGAGATACCAAGTGAGCAAATGCTATTGGAAAAATACCGCGAATGGACTTGCTCAACACAAGGCTGCCTTAACCTTTCAATTCGCGAAAAACACAGTATCTGCCAAGCGCAACAAAGTGAAGCACAATGTAACAAAGTATGCCTGCGCCTATTTTTAGAATTTGCAGGGTGCTTGCTACCGTTTGAATTCATAAATTGAAATTCTAATCCCCATGGTGGTGGTATTAGGAGGTGGGGCATTTGGAGGTAATTAGGTCGTGAGGGTGGAGCTTTCATGAATGAGATTAGCGTCTTTAGAAAAGAGACCTCAGAGAGTTCCCTTGCCCCTTAGGCAACCCGAGGACATGGGGAGAAGGCACCTGCTGCGCATCAGGAAGTGGGCTCTCTCATTCAGCCAGTCTGGCATCTCCATCTTGGACTCAGCCTCCAGAACTGTGAGAAATAAAATTTCTGTTGTTTATAAGCCATCCAGTCTGTGGTATTTTGTTACAGCGGCCTGAACGGACTAAGAGCTTTGACATCCACTGTGCATTTTATTTAAACATTTTATTAAATTTTTATTTTGAGATAATCGTAGATTCACATACAGACTGTAAAAAAAAATACAGTGATGCTGTAGATCTTTTACCTAGTTTACCCGAATGGTAACATCTTGCAAAACTCTAATCCAATATTACAACCAGGATATTGACTTTTTTATTAAAAAATTTATTTGATGTTTATTTATTTTTGAGAAGGGGGGAAGAGAGAGGGAGACAGCAGAAAGCCTGATTTGGGGCTTGAACTCAGGAACCACGAGGTTATGACCTGAGCTGAAGTTGGACGCCCAACCGACTGAGCCACCCAGTTGCCCCCAGGATATTGATATTGAGATACAGTCAAGATACAGAAAAATTGCAACAGGGTATCAGGGTAGCAGGGTATCAGCCATGTTGCCCTTTTATAGTGCACCCACTCCCCACCAGTGTGCCCTTAACTCCTGGAAACAACAAATCTCTCCATTTCCATAATTCTGTCATTTCAAGAATGTTCTATAAATAGAATCATACAGAATGCAACTTCTTGGGATTGGATTCTCACTGGAGATTCATTCAGACTATTGTGTATATCCATAGTTTCTTCTTTTTTGTTTTTTAAGTGTATAATTGATTTCAGTATATTCACACAGTTGTGCCACCACCACAATAAATTTTAGAAGGTCATCACCCCAAGAACAAACCGTGTACCCTCTTTAGTCATCATCCCTTGTGATATAATAGGAAATATATTTAGTCTTTGTCCCTGGGTCCCAGCAAAAAGCTCCCAATACCCTTGGAATTTTCTGAGTGATTGGAGTGTCTTTCATCATTCTTAAGGAGCCCTTTTCATCACACCTGAGTTTATATTAATGAGGTGACTTCTTGAAAGCCTCTAACTACCCTAACGGTGGGGGCTAGTTGCCAGGGAACCAACCATGATTAATGGGTTGGAAGTCTCAGGCCCCTGGCCCCACCTCTAGGGAGGAGAGAGGGGCTGGAGATCTGAATTAATTGATTGGAAATCTTCTTTTCTAATAGGGACATTTAGTGCTATAAATCCCCTTCAAGTGCTGCTTTCTCAACATCTCACAAATTTTCATATACTGTTTTAAAATTTTCTTTCAGTTAAAACATTTTTAATAATTTTCCATTTGATTTCTTCTTTGATTTCATGGGTTATTTAGCAATGTGTTATTTGGTTTCCAAATAGTCTTTCTGTTATTGACTTCTAATTTAATTGTGATTAGGGAACATACTTTTTATAATTAAATCCTTTACAGTACATTGATTTTGTTTTATGGATCAAAATATGGTATATACAGGTAAATGTTCTATGTGTGTTTGAAATATATGTATATTCTGCCATTGTTGGTTGGAGTGTTCTATAAATGTCAATTTAGTTTAGTTGGTTGATAGGTCAAATTGGTATGGCCCTCAGTCATACAGCAACAAGGAAATAATCCCAAAGTCACAAAGACTTTTTTCTGTGTTTACTTCTGAAAATTTTTATAATTTTGGCTTTTACTTCAGCTCTGATCCATTTTGAGTTCATGTTTTAAAATTATTTATTTATTTATTTGTTTGCTTGTTTATTTATTTGAGAGAGAGAGCTTGGGCAGGGGAGAGGGACAGAGAGAGAGAGAGAGAGAGAGAGAGAGAGAGAGAGAAAATCTTAAGCAGGCTCCATGCTCAGCGTGGAGCTTGACATGGGGCTCTATCCCACAACCCTGGGATCATGACCTGAGCCCAAATCAAGAGTCAGACACTCAACTGACTGAGCCAGGTGCCCCTCAAGTTCATTTTTTGTGTATGGTGTGAGATAAAGGTCTAAATTTATTTTTTTTCGCTTATGGATATCCAATTGCCCTAGCACTACTTATTGAAAGAACTGTCATCTCTACATTGAGTTGCCTTGGAACCTTGTCAGAAATCCATTGACCCTAATATAAGGTTTCATTTTGGACTCTCCATTCTGTTCCATTGATCTATATTTCTATCTTCATGTTAATATCACACTGTCTCAATAACTGACTTTATAGTAAGCTTTGAAATATGGAAGCAAAAACACTATCGACTCTCTTTCAAAATCATGTTTGTTATTCTGGGTCATTTGCATTTCCGTATATATTTAGGATCAGTTTGTTAATTTCTGCAAAAAAAAAACCTGCTGGAATTTTTATAAGGATTTCATTTAATTTATAGATCAATTTGGTGAGAATTGCCATCTTAACAATACCGAGTCTTTCAATTCATGATATGGACTTTCTCTCATTTATGTAGATCTTTAATTTCCCTCACAATATTTTATAGTTTTTGTGTGTATTTTACACTTTTTTTGCTAAATTTATTTTTAAGTATTTTATTCTCTTTGATGCTATTGTGAATAGAATTATCTTAATTTCATTTTCACATTTTTTTCATTGCTAGTATATAGAAATACAATTTATTTTCCTATTTATCTTTTATCTCACATTCTTGCTAAACTCATTTATTAGTCTAGTAGCTTTTTTGTGGGTTTCATTTGACTCTTTATATTGACAATTGTCATCTGTCACAAAAACCCCTTTTACTTCCTCCTTTCCAATCTGGATGCTTTTTATTTCTTTTCCTTTCCTGATTGCACTGGCTTAGTAATCTCCAGTACGGTGTTTAGTTCAAGTGATGAGTGGACATTGCTGACCTGTTCCCGGTCAAAGTGGGAGAGCTTCACTCTTTCATCACTGATACTACGATGATGTGAGCTAGAGACTCTTCTCATGTCTGTTATCAGTTTGAGAAATTTACCTTTTATTCTGACTTTGCTTAGAATTTTTTTTAGTTGTAGTAAAATATACATAACATATAATTTACCATCTTAGACACTTTTAAGTTTACATTTCAGTGGCGTAAACTACATTTAAATTGTTTGGGGCGCCTGGGTGGCTCAGTCGGTTGAGCGTCCGACTTCGGCTCAGGTCATGATCTTGCAGTCAGTGAGTTCGGGTCCTGTATTGGGCTCTGTGTTGACAGCTCAGAGCCTGGAGCCTGCCTCAGATTCTGTGTCTCCCTCTCTCTCTCTGCCCCTCCCCCACTCACACTCTGTCTCTCTCTCTGTCTCTCAAAGATGAATAAATGTTAAAAAAAATTAAAAAAATAAATTGTTGTTCAATCATTACCACCATCTATCTCCAGAGCCTTTTCATCTTCCCAAACTGAAACTCTGTACCCATTAAGCAGTAATCCCTGCTTTCCTTCCTCCCAAGCACTGACAAACACTATTGTAGTTACTGTCTCTATGATTTTTACTCCTCTAGGTACCTCATATAACTGGAGCCATATATTTGTCCTTTCATGACTGGCTTGTTTCCACTTAGCATAATGTCTTCAAGGTTATTCCATATTGTGCATGTGTCAGAATTTTCTTCTTTATAAGATTGAATAATGTTCATATTGTGGCATGTGTCAGAATTTCCTTCTTTATAAGACTGAATAATGTTCCATTGTGTGTGTGTGTGTGTATTATACACACACACACACATATATATATATATATATATATATATATATATATAATATTTTGTTTATCCATTCATCTGTCATTGGACTCTCGGGTTGCCTGCCGCTTGTCTTAGTCCATTTGGGCTACCACAGACTAGGTAGCCTATAAACAGCAGAAATTTATTTCTTACATTTCTACAGGTTAGAAATCGAAAATCAAGATGCCAGTATGATCAAATGAAAGCCTTCTTCCTGGTTCATAATGAGTGCCTTTTCTCTGTTCTCACAGGGTGGAAGGGGTTAGGGAGCACTATGGGATCTCTTTTATAAAGACACTGATCCCATTCATGAGGGCTCCACCTTCATAAACTAATCATCTCCCAAAGACCCCACCTACTAACAGATAGGTGGGGTGTATCACCTTTGGGAATTTGGATTTCCACATATGGATTTTGGGGGGCATAAACATTCAGACCATGGCACCACCTTTTGGTTATTGTGAATAATGGTGCCGCAAAAAAAAAAAAAAAAAAAAAAAAAAATTGCTGCCGTGAACATGGCTGTACAAGTAAATATCTGTTGAAGTCTCTGCTTTCAATTCTTTTTGGCCTATACACAGAAGTGGAATTACTGGCTTATACGGTAATTCTGTGTTTAATTTTTAATATTGTCAGGAATTGTCATATCATTTTCTTTTTTAAAATGTTTGTTTTTTTGAGAGAGGGCGAGAGCACGTGAGCAAGGGAGGGACAGAGAGAGAGGGAGACAGAGGATCCTAAGTGGACTCTGTGCTGACAGCAGAGAGCCTGATGCAGGGCTCGAACTCATGAACCATGAGATCATGACCTGAGTCAAAGTTGAATGCTCATCCAACTGAGCCATCCAGGTGCCCCAGTATCATTTTCTACAGTAGCTGCACCAGCTTATATTCTCATCAGAATGCATTCCAATTTCTTCACATCTTTTCTAATACTCCTTGTTCTTTCTTTCTTTCTATCTTACAATAGCCATCCTAATGGGTATGAAATTTTTCTGTCTCTGGGTCTTAATTTATAAAGGTGACTGAGTGGCAATATGGAGAGATCAATGCCATTGAAAGAAAAGTTTAATATTATTTACAGCTCCTCCAGAAACAAGAGGCAATATTCCTCTGCCTTAATCATCCCAGGGCCAGGTACCAGGCAACTAGAGAACGCCCTTGTAGTTTAGAGCCTGCCAAATGTTTTCAAACTAGCTAATCCTAAACTGTTTACCCTGTCCTGTCTCGCCTTTCTGACAGAAATCCCAATTAAGGCAATGGCCTAAACCTATCCTTCCTTTATCACACAGATACTTTTATAAATTAACACCTGGGCATACAATAATTGGCATAGTGACCCTGGTGACTCAGTGTTTAATGGAGGGGGCTTGCTTCTAGACTGCTCTTGGCTTACTGATTGGCTTTACCAAACAGCGAGTGTTACCGGGGAAGGGATGGCTGGCTGTTAGCATGCTGGCTTTCTGGATGCCACTGCTTCATGATGTCTCTGCTGAATACTACCATGGTTTTCCAACTAAATCAAGGAGAACCTCAAAGGCATGAGCCTCCATGGCACTCCTCATTTAGTTTCAGGTGCTAAAGTCTTGCTTGGAGGTTGCCACAATTCACTAGTTATCAACTTACCTTGGACAGCTTGGTCCACTGAGCCAAACTTGACTTCCCTGGTTTGATGCACCTAGGTTCTTAAAAAAAGGGGGGGGGGTAGGGAGATTAGTTACCTAGAAATACAGACCATTTTAAAAGAAAAAAAAAGCTTAATGGGAACAGGGATGAGAGGTTGCTTAGAGGCATGCAGTCCCTTTTCTCTCCCCTCTTTCCTTCTTAGCTGGAGACAAAAACTAAAGATTGTGGCTTCAGGTGGCTATGAGCCTAAAACAAAGGGAAAAAAAAGAAAAAAAAAAAGACTGCTGTTTTAGGCAGATACAAGCCCAATGGGAAACAAAGGGATTTTTAAACTTTATGTACTGAGCAAATGCCAGGTGTAACAAACATAATCCTAGCCCTAAATTACTTACTGATTTTATTTTATTTTATTTTTAATTTTTTTCAACGTTTATTTGTTTTTGGGACAGAGAGAGACAGAGCATGAACGGAGGAGGGGCAGAGAGAGAGGGAGACACAGAATCGGAAACAGGCTCCAGGCTCTGAGCCATCAGCCCAGAGCCCGACGCAGGGCTCGAACTCACAGACCGCGAGATCGTGACCTGGCTGAAGTCGGACGCCCAACCGACTGCGCCACCCAGGCGCCCCAATTACTTACTGATTTTAAAACAAATTTCTAGATACAGGGAGAGAAAATAAAACATAATTAAGTAGTTATGTATACATATATAATATTTTAATATAAATATATAATAGATGAATTGTATATATATGCATATATGTGTGATATATATAAATTAAAACAAAACCACAAATTTGATACAGTTAGAAATCCAAAATTTATATACTAAAGAATTATATAATTAAATGATAAAAATACTACTGATTGGCTATTATGCCTCTACAACCTTTGTTCTAAATTAACTTTAACATTTGCTGAAATACATTAATTAATAAGACCTTTATGGGCTTAATCAAGATAGGGTTCAAATTATAGTTGTTTCTGGGAATCCTAGTAAACTTAAGCATTGTGTCCCCTATAATTTTAAGAAGGTAACTACATATAAAATGAAGAAAAAAAAAACTTGGCTTGCCTCACTCTAATTATAGCCTTGCCTAAATTTCCAAAATTATAATACTCATTGACCTAAAATATTCCATTTGGACATACATGCTGTGACACAATAAGTGATAAATTAAAATTAAAGTAGGTCTTTGACACTTACAAATTGGCTTAATGAAATCGGACCCCATAGACCCCCAGATAAAATAGTTAATCTGGCCCAATATAAGTTAAAACAGGATGATCAAGGATTAAAACTCACTCTATAGAACCTAATTAACAAATGGGTGATTATCTTCACTGCTTCTCCATTTGACAGTCCAATTTTGCCTGCTCTTAAGTCTAAAGAAAAGAAAAAAGTTGTGTGCGGGAAGGTATTCCTCATGGTAGATTACTACAATCTTTATGCTGTGGTCCCATCCATCAAGGCCCCCACAGCAGACATCCAATGTTATTAAAATTACTGATTTTATTCATGAAAAACTGGCAAATATTTTGCCTTTATAGATATGGCTATCATTTTCTGTTCAGAATCTATTTCAACAGCCTCTCAGCTGCAGTTTCCTTTTACCTCTGAAGGGACACAATACCTCCATCCTACCCATGGCGCACCTCAACAGATGTGATATTACACTGATAACCCTCCCCCAAGTAGATTCATTAGACACACTCATTAAGGACATATGAATCCAACATCTTTTAGTCCATCTTGGGTTCTGATGGCAACATATTCCTCATTTACAAATTAAAAAAAATTTTTTTAATGTTTATTTATTTTTGAGAGAGAGAAACACAGAGTGCGAGTAGGGGAGAGTCAGAGAGAGAGGGAGACACAGAATCTGAAGCAGGCTCCAGGCTCCAAGCTATCAGCACAGAGCCCGATGCAGGGCTCGAACTCACAAACAGTGAGATCAGACCTGAGTCGAAGTCAGACACTTAACTGACTGAGCCACCCAGGAGCCCCTCATTTACAAATTTTATTCCCCAATTAAAATTAACAGGCACTCTTGTTAGTGCCCCCCCTGCCCCCACTGACACCAAGCTCCTTCACCAAAGACACTTTGGCAACCTCTTCTTTTTTTTTTTTTTTTTTTTTTCAACGTTTATTTATTTTTGGGACAGAGAGAGACAGAGCATGAACGGGGGAGGGGCAGAGAGAGAGGGAGACACAGAATCGGAAACAGGCTCCAGGCTCTGAGCCATCAGCCCAGAGCCCGACGCGGGGCTCGAACTCACGGACCGTGAGATCGTGACCTGGCTGAAGTCGGACGCTTAACCGACTGCGCCACCCAGGCGCCCTGGCAACCTCTTCTTATACGTGCTGGAGTCTGACATGCTTCTGATGGCCATAAGTTGACCAAGGGCTTCAGGTGCAAAAAACTGCCCCCCTCATCTTATGCTATACACCATTAAAACAAACAAACAAACAAACAAACAAACAAACAAAACGACTGGCTACCTACTGGGCTTTCCTAGACTCTGAGCCTGTGACCCTCCATACTTTGCTGCCCAGTATGCTTTGAGTCATGGAAACAGCATCCCACAAACTTGACACAGCTATAGAGGCCTTTTTTTTTTTTAAGTTTATTTATCTATTTTGAGAGAGAGAGAGAGAGAGAGAGAGAGAGAGAGGCAGAGAGAGAGGGAGAGAGAGAATCCCAGGCAGACTCTGCTGTCAGCATGGAGCCGGACGCCGGGGTCGAACCCACAAACCGTGAGATCATGACCTGAGCCGAGATTGAGAGCCAGATGCTCAACTGACTGAGCCACCCAGGCACCTCAAGGAAGCTTTCTTAAAGCAGGAAGCAACCATACCCAGGCTCTCTGACATATTCTACTCGCAGGAGGGGTGGCTTTCCTTGTCCTCAGTCCCTTGCCAGATGCAAGGGTCCTAGAAGTCACCCCTCCCCCAGACAGATACCTGGGAAACCCTCTGGGATTAACTGAGTGAACACCAGAGTTCATAGACCACGTGAATGACACTGCTAACCATTATACATGATGGAGCTCAGTGAAATGTTGGTGCTTTCCATCCTTTAGCAAGGATATCCCTAATAAAGGATGGAACCCAAAAAACAACACACTTAGCCAAACTTCAGGCAGTCATCTTAACACTGGATGCCCTAGCCAACAAGTGGTACCATCTTTACATTAATTCAAAACTGATGGGCATTGTCTAAAATGGCTTCTTTCAGGTTAAAAAAGTCTGGGAATCTCTTGCCTGGTAGATACCCAAAATGTAAAAGGACATATGTTTCTCTCTATATTAAGTTCACAATATAAATCTTTGCCAAGACTCTCATTACCTTTGGAGTTAGAAGTATTAATATTAACCACAGTACACATTTCATTTCTCAAAATTTACAATTCTGGGCTCTAGGAAGAGACACTCAATAGAACTTCTATGTCCCTAGAAGGTCCCAAATAACCTGTTTAAGAGACATAATGGTCTTCTCAAACAATTCCTTTTCAAATTCCAGTTTAAATAAACTCTTAAATGAATATCTTACCTCAGGCCTTAACCAATCTCTACATTTTTTACCTTTCTGCATCTCATAAGGGCTGGAGGCCAGATCAAGGGTTCATATTCTCCTAGGATCTCTTAACCATAGATTGTCCCATGGGCAGAGGAGCTGCTCATCTGATATATGACCCATTTGAATTTAAACTTCCACCCAAAAAAAAAAAAAAACTTGTAAATGCAGCTGCACGCCATGCTGGTGATTGTAGTCTTATTAACCACTGGTCTAGATACTTTCATTGGTTTATAATCGGGAGGCCCAACTTAGCAAATGCTAAGACCCACATCAACCTGAGTGGGTATCCCCTTAAAAAGGATACCTGAAGTCGCTAGACGATATTGCCCTGGCCCAGGATGTTACCGCTAGAGATGACATCACCTCAGACAATATCACCTCAACCCAAGACCTCACCATTGGAGATGACTTTACTCCCTGTGCTGGAGACAACTTCACCCTAGATGCTAAGATCTCCACTCAAACAGTGTGCACGAACTGCCTTTCCTAAAGTACAAACGGGACACAGGACATTTTTGTTTTTCTTCTTTTGATATTAGGGATCCTATTATGTGCCTGAGCTCACTGTCTGCAGAGGCCATGATCCTGCTATACTCCTTGCTCTTGGCTAAAAAGCACATGCCTGTACTCCTATGCCTAAAGGGAAATCTGGTAGGGGTTACTACTATCTGTGTCATTCTAAAAAGTAATGGAGGGGCGCCTCAGTGGCTCAGTCAGTTAAGTGTCCAACTTTTGATTTCGGCTCAGGTCATGATCTCATGGTTCATGAGTTTGAGCCCCATGTCGGGCTCTGCCCTGGCAGTACGCAGCCTGCTTGGGATTCTCTCTCTCCCTCTCTCTCTCTTCCCCTCCCCCGCTCGCTCTCACTCTGTCCCTAAAACAAATAAATAAACCCATAATATGAAAATTAAAAGTAATGGAGATTATTGCTTTCTCCAGGAGACATCTGCTTCATATCAGTCAATCCCTTGACCTCCTGGGGAGAGGACCACCCACTCCCTGGTGCCTTCTACTACACTCCCCCAGCTATCTACCACTATCTCCTGCCTTGCATCTCTGACCATGATAACCACAACCTCTCTTTTCACTTTAATTACTCACAAATACCACTAATCTTTACAGAGATTTATCAGTTCATACCCTCCAACAACATAACTGCCAGACCTGCCACCTTAACATGAGGCATATTTCTAACACACTTTACAATTCCACCAAGATATTGTTAGTGTCCTCCAAAGTTTAAAATGTACTTTGTTAGCTAATACCATATAAATAAGAAACCTAGTTATGGGCTGACCTACAGGGATTCATAGCTTCACTTGTGTTCCTCCTTTCTTACTCCCATAATAAAATGTCTATGCTGTTTGGGACAACTTAAGCCCTACTACTGAAAACCTCTATTATCAGCCTTCTAAAATTTTCTTAACATGATTTCAAAACATCAAAGGACCAACTGCATTAGTCATGTTTAAAATTTGTTTTTGATAATATAAAAACAGGGAGGGGGACAAAACATAAGAGACTCATAAATATGGAGAACAAACAGAGGGTTACTGGAGGGGGTGTGGGAGGGGGGTTGGGCTAAATGGATGAGGGGCACTAAGGAATCTACTGAAATCATTGTTGCACTATACGCTAACTAATTTGGATATAAATTTAAAAAAATAAAATTAAAAAAACATTAAAATTTGTTGTTGTATATTATGATGATTTGACATCTTAAAAAATTCTCCTGGCTGTGGAGAGACTGCCCCTCCCAGGGCTAGCTAATTCTTAGAGATAGCAAAGAACTCAGCCTTTGGTCTGCAAACCAACCAATCCAGAGCTGTGCCTCCTCCATCTGGCCAGTGCATCCAAGAGGCAATATTCCTCTCCCTTAGTCCCATGGCCACTAAAGACCACCCCTTAAGATATTTGGATGTTAAACCAACTGTGCATTCCTGGGGGGGGGGAATCCTATTTAGCCATGGTGTATAATGTTCTTTATATGTTGCTGGATTCAGTTGTTAATTTTTTTTTTTTGCTTATTTATTTAAAAAGTTGTTACTATTGAAGTACAATTAACATTCTGTCTCTCTTTCTCTCTGCCCCTCCCCTGCTTGTGTATGCACCTGCACTCGGTCTCTCTCTCTCTCTCAAAATAAATAAATAAACTTAAAAAAAATTTAAAGTGTGCCTGGGGGTGCCTGGGGACACCTGGGTGGCTCAGTTGATTGGGCATTTGACTCTTGATTTTGGCTCAGATCATGGTCTCATGGTTCATGGGATCGAACGCTGCATCGGGCTCCAGTTGACACCATGGGGCTTGCTTGGAATTCTTTCTTTCCTCTCTCTCTACCCCTTCCCCTCTCTCAAAAATAAATAAATACTAAACAAAATTAAAGTGTGCCTGTTCTAGACAGCATACAGTTAGATCCCATTTTTGAAATATTTATTTTTGAGAGAAAGAGAGAGTGCGTGAGCAGGGGAGGGGCAGAGAGAGGGAGGGAGACACAGAATCTGAAGCAGACTCCAGGGTCTGAGCTGTCAGCACAGAGTCCGACATGGGTCTTGAACCCATGAACCATGAGATCATGACCTGAGCCGAAGTTGGACGCCCAATCAACTAAGTCACCAAGGCGCCCCAAGTTAGATCTCATTTTTAAATCTAATCTGATAATCTGTTTTTATTTTAATGCTGATATCATTTACATTTAATGTAATTATTGATTATAATATAAATTTAATTTTTTATAACTGCCTTTTTGCTATTTTCTATGTCTTACGTATTTTTTGTCCTCTATGTCTTCTTTATTGCCTACTTTTGCACTAAATAGATATTTTCTAGTGTGCCATTTTAATTACTTTTATTTACTCTATTTGTTGAATTATTTTCTTAGTGGCAGGTCTGGGGATTACAATGTACATCTTAACTGAAAACAATATACTTCACATTTATCCTAACTTCTTTCTGGTAGTGTTCAAAAACTGCTTTCATATAACTCCCTTTCCTCTTCCTTCCTTTGTGCTATTACCATATGCATAACAACTTTATATGTTCTAAATCTACCAATATTTTAATAATTATTGTTTTATGTAGATGTCTTTTAAATCAGTAGTGGGAAGGAAAGAAAAATATGTTTACATTGTATTTTATGTTTTCCTATATAATTACCTTTACTGGTGCTCTATTTCTCTGTGTGGATTCGAGTTACAATTTCTCTTCGGCCTGACAAACTTCCTTTTTTTATTTCTTATAAGGAAGGTGTGATAGCAATTAGTTCTCCTAAGCTTTTTTCCCCCCTGAGAATGTCTTTTTTTTTTGTGGGACCTTCATTTTTTAAGAGTTATTTTTCTAGGTATAAGATTATTTTTTAATAACAGCATTATTGAGATATAAATCATATAACATATGATTAACTCATTTAAAGTGTTCAGTGTTTTTTTGGTGTATTCACAGAGTTATGCAACAATCACCACCATCAATTTTAGAACATTTTCATCATGCCCAAAATAAACCCTATACCTTTTGTAGTCACTCCCTATCACCCACCCTCCCCTCTGGCCCCACAAGCCCCAGGCAACTACTAATCTACTTTATGTCTCTTTGGATTTGCCTCTTCTGGACATTTTATATAAATGAAGTTATGCCATAGGTGCTGTTTAGTGACTGCCTTCTTTCACTTATTATTTTCAAGATTCATCCATGTTGTAGCATGTATCAGTACTTCATTTCTTTTCATTGCTGAATATTATTCCTTGTTTGGATATACTATTCTTTGTTTATCCATTTATCAGCTGATGGGCATTTGGGTTGTTTCTACTTTTAGGCTATTATGAATAATGGTGTAACAACGAGTCACGCACAAGTTTTTATGTGGACATAGACTTTCATTTCTGTTAGGTGTATATGTAGGAGTGGAATTGATGAGTCATATGATAACTATATGTTTAACCTTTTGAGGAACTGCCAAACTGTTTTCCAAAGTGGCTGCACCATTGTGCATCCCCATTGGCAGCGTATGAGGGTTCCTATTTCTCCACATCCTTGCCAATACTTATTATATGTCCTTTTTATTATAGCAACATCCGTGTTTATAAATGGTATTTCTTGATATTTTGTAATAGATTTAGGCATTAAAATATTTGAAATATACTATTGCTTTACTGATTTTTTTGCTTTATGAATTTTGAACTTAAAAATACTGATAGTAATATATATTCCAGTATTAAACAAAGAAGGATCCCAAATTCTCATTTTTGCTCTGATTATTGCAATAAATAATTGCAGTTTCTTATAAGGCCTCACATGACAAATTATCTTCAGAGCTTAGAACTAGGGAACTAGGTAAAACTGTTTTACTACTTATATATTCTGTCTACAAAAATAATGAGAGTCGCATAACTCATTCCTTCTTTGTACTGGCTGTTGGAACTCTTAAAGCTAGAGTTTTTCTTAGTCATGAACTCTTGCAAAACTGTTTAACTTTTATTTTCATCTTGTATGTTGTGGATGTTGCTTTTATACCTGTAAATTTAGTTGCACCCTTTCAGAAGGAAATAAGGTCTAAAAACAGTATATAGGTAAATATTTAGTTAAGTACCTTGATCTGCCCAGCAATCCCAAGGCAGTAGTTAGGGTGAATATTTCCAACCCTATACATAATGAAAGTGAGGCAATGAAAAGTGATTTACTTATAGTCAGAAGCTTAGAAATGGCAGAGCTGATGTCAGAACACAGATCTTCGAAAGTCTCCCATTTAAGTTCTTTACACTACCCCGTCAACATTCTACCACTGTGGGGTTTTTTAATGTTTATTTATTTTTGAGAGAGAAAAAGAGTGTGAGAGGGGCAGGCAGAGAGGGGAACAAAGAATCTGAAGCGGCTCTGGGCTGACAGCCTGATGCAGGGCTGGAACTCATGAACTGAACTGTGAGATCATGACCTGAGCTGAAGTTGTACGCCCAACCGACTGAGCCACCAAGGTGCCCCTCCTTCACTGTGTTTAAGACAGACATTTTCAGACATTTGGAAAGTATTCCAAAGACACTCCTGCAGAACTAACAACTAAATGTGATAGATCCCCGTGGTAAGATGTTCAACTAATATACCATCACAATGATTGAGATAATTTTAAATGTTCCTTAATTCAATCCCTACAATGGCCTTCCTCTGTATGATAGAAAAAACTTTTTTTTTTATCTTGCAGTGATGATCTGTGATTATATTTATTACTAAATTTAGATTATTAATTTGTTGCTAATGCTAAGAAAGATATTGTAAAACATAAAAATCTAGTATTTGTTTGATAATGTGGGTCATGGTATCTGATATCTGTAGTTAGCTTTATTAAGAACAGGGGAAAATATTTCCAAACAGCTCCAATGTAGAGTAATTTATAGGAAGTTACTTTATATTTCATTGCATTATATTTTACAGTCATATAAAATAATTATTTGGCTCTATGAAATTTATGCATTCTCAAGGAAAGGAAGTGAATAACTACAGAGATATAGAAATGCATTTGGTATTCATTACTTGGTGATGCCGACTGGAATTTAGGTTTTAGCAACAGATGCAAGGTGAGAACACCATTAGCTAAAAACTATACTGATCATTGGGTGATTTCTGGGAATTTAAATTCACTTATTAAGTTGAGCAAATAAATTATATGTGTATTCCAGACCTATGTGACAGTTACAAAAACAGTCTAATCATGAATAGGAGAATATAATAAATTTTATAAATGCTTTAAAAGAATGCTCTCCTATCCCATCCTCATTCTATGTCCACTTCTAGGCTTGAATATTGTGGACACTTGCCATGTTTGGTCCAAAAAATAAGGTCATCACTATGAATTAATAAACATCACAAAAATGACTGAATTTGCCATGTGCGCTATGGCAGGATCCTGTAGTTGAGTAAGTGTTGGTTTTCTAGAATGGTAAGAAAGCTTAGAAGTTGCAGAGTTTGTCTCAGTCATTTTACAGGTACAAGAAATAAAGATGAGGTAAAGGGATTTTCCCCAAATCTCATAAGTTCATGGCAGAGTGGGGCTACAACAAGCTGATATTTGATTGAAGGCTATTTCCGCAATACCATGATACTTCAAGTCAAAGTTTAAAATGCATCTGATTTGCAGCTTTGTTTAAACTTTGGGCTAAAAAAATGAGCATTATATAACCTAAAATAGCAAAAAGTTTTCGTGAACTCATATTGTCAGATTACAGCCGACTAGAAACCAAATACAATAGCAATGTCACCATCAAAGCATATCATGGATAGATTATTAAAAGCAAGTGTAATGATGACAATCTTCAGGTTCCCTAGGATTTTTTTTTAAGAATCACAAGTGCTGCTGTTAGATATATTAGGGTCACTAAAATTACTTTCCAGAAGAATTTTTGAAACTAAACTAAATTACTAAGAAAATTACTGTCATGCAGAGAAAGGAACAAACATCAGGAAGAGGAGCCAAAGAGGTTTAATGGCTCTTTCTTAAAAAAATTATTTCATTACCCCAAAAATGTGCTGAACATTAACTTCATGAGTTGAATATTACAGATGAAGAAAGGGAAGAAGTAGAAATCCACCCAGTTTTGAAATCACAGATTGAGTTTTGGAAAATGGTTTGATCTTGTAATCTTTTTTGCTGGTCCTTTCTTGGCATTTACTATCTTCTGATTAGTTGGATTACATCTTCCTGTTTTCACATGATTCTGTTTCATTCTATGAAGTTGATCCATCTGTTGCCTTTTAGAAACTTGGTGTGAGCTAGAGATCTGAGACATTTCAGCTAGGTATGTACGGCATTCATCACTGGTTTTGTGGTAAGCCTTTGACTCTTGTTCCAATCTAAGTGCACAATTTTTCACTTGATTTTCAAGACTCCTTTTTTCTTTTTCTAACTGTTTAAGTAATGTATTTAAGGATTCCACTGACATTTGCTCATAGACACGAATAGAAGATAGTCTATCTGAAGGATCTCCACGGAGTTTTTCCATTTTCTCTTTGAGAGTAGCAATTTGCTTTACTAGATGATCATTCAGTCCAAGTTGGACTTCATAACGTGTTTTCCATTCACCACCTTTATTTTCAGTATTGAATTTGGCTTCCAGTTTCACTATCTCCTGTCTTAATTCAAGTATTGAAAGCTGTACTAAGTCTCTCATGTGGATTTCTTCCATTAACTCCAATTTAAGGCAGTCAATGTCCTTACTTTCGAACTTATCACCTCTTCTGTCCCCCATGGTGTGAGGACAGAGACCTCCCACACCCTTCCCCTCAGCACAGCTTACAGCAGAAGACCTGAAGGGACACCCAGAAGCTGGGGAGAAGAAAGTGTTGTCATAAGCTGTTGCCGTGGTGAACTGACTCCTAGAATTCTTAGTTGGTAGTTTTCTCCCCCAGCACTTTGAATATGTCATAACACCACCTTCTTATCTCCATTGTTTCCAATGAGAAATCAGCTGTTAATCTCATTGTGGTTCCTTTGTATATCATATGTAATTTTCCTCTTGCTGTTTTCATATTTTTCTCTTTGGCTTTGACTTTCAACAGTTTGACAATGATCTTTCTAGCTATAAATATCTTTAGATTTGTACTACTCAGAATTCATTGAATGTGGATGTAGGCTGGATGTAGAGAGTTAATTTGGGTGTGTAGATTGTTTTTCATCAAATTTGTGAACTTTTCACTCATGATTTCTTTATATACTTATGCCCCTTTTTTTTCTTTTTCTCTTCTGGAACTCCCGTTATACATATGTGGTGTGTTTGATGGTGTCTCACAGGCCTTCAAGTTTCTTCAGTTTTCTTCATGCTTTTTACATTTTGTTCTTTTGACTGGATAGTGTCTATTGATCTACCTTTGAGTTTGCTGATTCTTTCTTCTATTGCTCAAATCTGCTGTTGAGCTCCTTGAGTGAACTTTTCATTTCAGTTGTTATGCCTTTTAACTCTAGAATTTTTATTCATTTCTTTTTTATAATTCATATCTCATTATTTAAAAAAAGTTTATTTGTTGAGGGGAGCAGAGTGAGAGGGAGAGAGAGAATCTCAAGCAGCTGACAGCACAGAGCCCAATGCAGGGCTTGATCTCACAAACCATGAGACCTGAGCTGAAATCAAGAGTTGGATGCTGAACTGACTGAGTCACCCAGACATCCTCATATCTCCTTATTAATGTTCCGATGTGATGAGTTGTTGTCATCACACATTCCTTTAATTCTTTAAACATATTTTCTTTGAGTTCTTTGATAAACATATTAAAATAGCTTATTTGAAATCTTTATGTACTAAATCTATCATGGAGGACCTCCTGCAGACAGTTTATATGAGCTGATTTTTTTTCCTGTTGGGCTACACCTTGTTTTTTTGTTGCTTTATTTTTATTTTGTATAATGCACTATATTTCTTTGGTTTTGTTCAGTGATGTGCTTGGACTAATTACGTAGTGTCTATTTCTCCTGCAGTGTGTGACAACTGGAATCTTTGCTCAGTTTTTTCTCCTCTTAAAATTCTTGTTCTTATTTTTAAGCCTAGCCACCTAGGTTTCATCCTTTGGTCATCATAGCTTAGTGATCAGTCAATTGTTTGCCAAATATTTTCCTTAAACACTTTGAGCCTACAAGGTTTCCACCCTTTTCCTAGGGAATCTGTGCATGTGTTGGTACACTCATTCTAAGTTCAGGCAGTTTACAAGTCTCTGATTTTTACTTTCTGCTTGTATAGGGCCAAAGGTCATCCATCTCTGATCTCCCCTGAGCATGTGTGCAACCCTTTGTATGTGCACGGCCTTCCAGATCCTCCAGAATGTAAAGTCAATTCTGTCTAATATTCATATAGCTATCCTGACATTTTTGTTATTGCTTGCATGATGTGTTGTTTTGCCATATGTTGTTTATTTTTAACCATTTTGTATCCTTACATTTAAAATATGTCTCTTGAAAGCAGCATATGGTTGATTTTTTTTATATAGCTGGACTGTGTCTTTTTTTTTTTTTAAAGTAAGCTCTACCCCCAATGTGGGGTTTACACTCACAACCCAGAGATCAAGAGTCGCACGCTCTACTGCCTGAGTCAGCCAGGCGCCCCTGGACTGTTTCTTCAATTGGAACATTAATCTAATAATATTTAATGTAATTATTGACATATTTAGGTTTATATCTGGCATCTTTCTGTTTGTTTCCTATTTGTTATACCTGCTCTTTGTTTTCTTTTTTTCCTTTTCTTGTCTATTTTTGGATTTATGAAGTTTAAGTAAAATTTTTATTTTGGAATACTTTTATTTTTTTTTTAATTTTTTTTTCAACGTTTATTTATTTTTGGGACAGAGAGAGACAGAGCATGAACGGGGGAGGGGCAGAGAGAGAGGGAGACACAGAATCTGAAGCAGGATCCAGGCTCTGAGCCATCAGCCCAGAGCCTGACGCGGGGCTCGAACTCACGGACGGCGAGATCGTGACCTGGCTGAAGTCGGACGCTTAACCGACTGCGCCACCCAGGCGCCCCAGGAATACTTTTAATTTACATAAAAGTTGTAAAGATAACACAGAAAGTTCCTGTAAACCCCCCACCCAGATTCAATTTCCCTTAATTGCAATTTTCCCTAATATTATCTTTTGTTGTAATTAGTAAACCAACATTTCAAATCATTATTAACTAAACTTCGGATTTTATTTGAATTTCAATAATCCAAATAGTCTGCTTCAGGATCCAATCTACAATACCACATTGCATTTAGTTGTCATGTCTCTTTACTTTGTTCTGATTTGTGACAGCTTCTTAGTCTTTTTCATGACATTAACAATTTTGAGCAGATTTTGTCAGGTATTTTGTAGAATGTCCTTCAATTTGGGTTTGTCTGATGTTTTCTCATTATTAGATTAGGTTATTGGATTTTGAGAGAGTGTACCACGGAGATGAAGTGCCTTTCTCATCACATCATATCAGAGGGCATATGCTATCAACATGACTTATCACTGGTCATGTTAACCTTGATTAAGATGGTGTCTGCCAGTTTACTTCACTATGAAGTTACTATATTTTCCTTTTCCCATAATCTATCCTTTGGAAGTCAGCCACTAAGTATGATGTGTCCTTTTTATTCTATTTTTCATCTTCTAGTTTACTAGTAATACATTCTTTTATTATTCTTTTAGTTGTTAGTCTAAAAACATGTAGTTTTGACTAGAACTTACCTGCTATTACCACTTTAAATACTGCTTAATGTAAGGACCCTTCAATTCTTCAAATCAATTTATTCCCTTATAACTTGAGCTGTTGTTGTGTGCTGTTAATGTCATGAATTTTAATTCATCATGTTTTTTAAAACCTAATAGGACATTAAAATATTTTGAAATAAACCTACAGATAAGTTTTAAGTACAGTACAAATAACTTTTTTGCCTGAACCTTTTATGAGTAACTGACATGATGCTCTTTCATTTCAAAATATTTCCATGTGTATTGCCTAAAAAACAGAGGTCATTTTCTGAAAAGCTGCAATATAAACATCAAATCAGAAAATTAACATTGATATATTGTTATTATTCAATACTCAGATACCCATTCAAGTTTTGCCAACTTGCCAATAATGTCCTTTATAGTCAAAGAATCTATTTCAGAGTGAAGCATTGCATTTAGTTGTCATGTCTATTTACTGTCCTTCAATCTACAATAGGTACTCTGTCTTTCCTTGACTTCCATTACCTTGACAGTTAAAGATTACAGCCCAGTTATTTAGTGAAATGTCCCACGACTTGTGTTTATCTGATGTTTCCTTGTGGTTATGTTTGGTTTATAAGATTTTGTCAGGAATATCACAGAAGTGGTGCTTTGTTCCTTCATTGCATTAAGTTGGTGTCTTCCAGGCTTCTCCAATATAGGGTGATTCTTTTTCCCTTTGCAAATAATAAGTGTTTTGTGGGTAGTTAGTTTGAAACTGTATATCTATATATCTGTATCTATCCCTAGTTCCTCATAAAACATTTAATTCATTAGTTCATTCATTCATATCAGTATGGACTCATAAATTCCTACTTTATTCAATGGGTTTTAATATATTACTATCATTATTTACTATGATGCTCAGATTTAGCCAATGGGAACCCTTTATGTTGGCTTTTGTGTCCTTTTAATATTTCTCCTATTATTCTTTGAGCACTTCTTTACTTTTAGGAACAAAAAGAAGGCTCAACCTTGTCTTATGCTTTCTGTGCCCTATTCCTAGGATTAATCATTTATCCAAGGATCTCCAGTCCCTTTTAGTGGAGAATGGTGTTTACAAACCAAGATCTGTGCACTAGATATTCACATTGTTATTAGGGCTGTTATGAACTGAATGTTTGTGTCACCACAAAATTCATATGTTGAAGCCCCAACTCCCAATGTGATGGTATTTGGAGATGAGGCCTTTAGGAGATAATTAGGTTTAGATGAGGTCATGAGGATAGAGGATCAGTGCCCTTACAGGAAGAAGGGACCAGAGGTCTCTCCACCATATGAGTATACCATGAGAAGGTGGTCATCTGCAAACCAGGAAAAGGGTTCTCACCAGAACCTGATCGTGCTGGCACCCTGATCTCAGACTCCTAGCTTACAGAACTTTGAGAAGTAAATTTCTGTTGTTTAAGCCCCCCAGTGTATCACATTTTGTTATAGTAATCTGAGCTAAGACAAGGGTGCTGCTGCTCCCAGACCATCTCACTAGATTGAAGGGGGGAAACCTGTTTCCTATTTTTCTTAATATAATTCTTCTATATGTAATTAATCTTCTATAGCTGTAGTTCTCCATTATGTCATTTAATTTTATTGATATATTAATTACAATTATTTTAAAATCTATGCCTGAGAACTCTAATATTTGGATTTTCTGTGGCTCTGTATCTATTGTCTATTTTTCTCTTGATTTTGTCAGTGGTTATCTTTTTGCACACTTTATGGTTGGTCATTGAATGTTGGGCACCACATAAAGAGTTAAAAAGATAATTTGAGGTGCTGATTCATGCTATCTTTCTCCAGAGGGGATTTTTTTTTTACTCTGGCAAGCACTCAGGGTAGGGATAGATCACTTTAATCTGATCACTGACTGAGACTGGGGTTCCATATTTATGAAGGCTGATCTTTTTCCCATTCTCTCTTACTCTTGGGTTGTGACTTTTTGGGAGATTCAACTGAAATTCTGTGGTATTTACCAGGGATTCTCCTTCATGGGCACTCAACTCCATTTTCCTTCTCTCAGTTTCTTGAGACTTCTGAAAGTTCTTCTCAGCTTCTCAGACTCTCGGGAACTATTCTCTGTATTGTTTTTTTGCTAAGGTTCTTAGCTTCTCAATCCACAACTGTTCACATTGCCAAATGCCTTAAAAGCAAAAATGCAGCCAGATGTCTAGCTTATATCTTTCCTCCCTCCCCCTCTCTCTCTCTTCTCCAGAATCTCGGCTTCTCTCAATTTCTCACTGCCTTGATGGCCCTTCAATGTGACAAAAAATGGTTTTGTGTGTTCAGCTTTTATAGTTGTTCTCAATGGGATGGTTAGTCTGAAACAAGTTAGTCTGCCACTGACAAAAGCAGACATTGATTTACACTAAAAAAAGTCACTATGGTTGTTGTTGAAGAGTTAAGAGGGGGTGAGAATGGAAATAGGGAGACCAAATAGGAGGTTTGATAAGATGATGGCTTGGATAAGTGTGAAAATAGAGATGTGGAAAAATAGACGTAGGTTGGGAGGGGGAAATATAGAACACTAATATCTTCATCTTACAAAGTGGGAAGTTAGGAGAAACTACCTATGGTTGATCAAACAAGAAATGTAAGTTTATGCATATTATTTAAAGTGGAAAAAGATAACCATTAGGGGAAATAATAATAATGTTGAAACTATATTGGAAAGGGTGGATGAGAGGTGGGGTTGTGGGAGTGAGCTTAATCCTTATCTCTCATAGCATTACTTAATAGACAATGTCAACAAATATAGAGGAGGGGTGGGGCGCCTGGGTGGCTCACTTGGTTGAGTGTCTGACTCTTGACTTTGACTCAGATCATGATCTCATGGTTGGTGGGTTTGAACCTTGAGTCAGGCTCTGGGCTGACAGCGCAGAGCTTGTTTGGGGTTCTCTCTCTCTCCTTCTCTCTCTGCCCTTACCCTGCTTTTGTGCTCCCTCTGTCTCTTAAAATAAATAAATAAACTCATAAAAATAAATATAAAGAAGGGGACAAATTTGAAGAATTTTTAGGAGGTAAAATTTGTAGGGCTTGGTGATGATCCAATTTAATGAATAAGGGAGAAAGAGGAGGCAAAGCTGATTTGTAGATTTTCTAGCTTGAGTATTGAGTAGTTGTGGTATTACAACTGAAGCAAAGAATACAGAGGAGGGGCGTCTGGGTGGTTCAGTCAACTGAGTGTCAGACTCTTGATTTCAGCTCAGGTCATGGTCCCAGGGTCGTGGGTTCGAACCCCATGTCAGGCTCTGAGCTGAGCTTAAGATTCTCTCTCTCCCTCTGCCCCTCTCCCCCACTTGTGCTGTCTTTCTCTTGAAAACAAACAAACAAAAAACCCAAAAATGAATAAAGAGGAGCATCTAGCTCAAGAGAGATTATAAATTCAGTTTTAGTTGTATGCAGTACATTGTGGTTGAGATGTATAGTCGGTACACACACGTGGGCAAAGATTCTTACCACAATAAAATAAAAAAAGAGAAATTAACCATAAAACTTCAGCAAAAAAAAATCTGGTCACTTTTAAATTTAAAATGACTACTCTAAAAACTCTTGAGTCAAAGTGGAAACGAAACAAATAAATTGTTTATGATAAATGCTAGTTACAGCAAAAAAAAGAACCCATACTGATGTTGTTATATATAAGTGTCTTTACTTAGCAAACATAAATGTCTATACTTAGTACTCTGCTATAGATGGAGTGTTTTTGTCCCCTACAAATTCCTATGTTGAAACCTAAGCCCCACAGTGATGATATTTAGAAGGTGGGACCTTTGGGAGGTTCGTAGGTCATGAGGGTGAAGTTCGCATGAATAAGACTACTGCTTTTGTTAAAGGGACCTCGGAGAGCTCCCTTGCCCCTTCTGCCATGTTGGCCATGTGAGGACACAGTGAGAAGACTTAGGCTGTCTAGGAAGCAGTTTCTCACCAGACATCAAATATGCTGGTGCTGTGATCTTGAATTTCCCAGGCTTCAGAACTGTGAGAAATAGATGTTTGTTGCTTGTAAGTCCTCTTACCCCAGGTTATGGTATTTTGTTATAGAAGCATGAACAGAGTAAGACAATTTCATTGATAACTACTGTCAGGATTCTGGTACATCAAGTGGGCAGATGAGATGAGCCTTACCCATTTTGTGGTGCTAAGTGAGGCCTGTGTTTGCGTGGCAGTGCCATACATTTAATTTTGTCTTGTATTCATTTATAACACTGAGTGAGAACTCTCTCCCCCAATACAATATAAATTGGCTTCATATTCTAATAGAATTTAGGAATGTTGATTCGCTCAAACTATGGTATCCCAATGTTTCCATAGTAACTAATGCACACCCAGGGGTGGGGGGGAAGATTGAGAATAAATGAGAATAGCATTTTTACAAAATAAGTGAAGGGCGAAGAAGCTTTAGACATGTGATTACCTCTTGTTTAGGAATATGAAGATATTCATCTCTTAAATAATGGGGTTATAAAAGTTGTAACAATGAAACTTGTCAGTAGCCATTTATATTCCATTTTCTTCCATAATCATCACCATCTAAAGCATTTAAATGGTTTTTTGCCTAGCAATACTGCAGAGATTGAGTTAAAGGAACATAGTTGCTATTCTCCTGTGAGCTTGAAATCAGGAAGGGACAGGTTAAGCAATGTTCATATCCTAGCCTGCCTGGCAGAGCTTTGCCTTAGTGGATATTAGGAGGAGTGGAGATTCAAAGCATCCTATTCAATCCTGTGGAATTTGTTTGCTTTGATGCAAGACTTTACTAAAATCTTAACGTTCTCCTGGTTAGAGAATGCCAGTACAGAGGGCTGCTGTTCCTCTTTTCCTATACCACCAGCTGATTTTTCCCATTTCTCCCTAACACCCTTTTTTCCTCCTGCCCTTAAACGCATTCTATGCACCATCCCCACTAATTCCAAAACAACTGGTTTGTTTTGCCTCTTGGCCGTTTCTAGATGTTTGTATATATGTGGGTAGATACACGTTTCTGCATATATCTTAGATAACGTGCTAATTTACTAAAATATAAAACAGTCTGTTTTACTGTTAATTTAGTTGTTATGGACTGAATACCCCATGATCCCATTCATATGTTGAAGCCTTAACCCCCAATGTGACTGTATTGGAGATAGAGCCTATAAGGAGGTAATAAAGGTTAAGTGGGGTCTTAAGGGCAGAAGAGAGCCCTTTCCAGGAGGTGAACTGGCTGGCAACTTGATCTGGGACTTCTAGCCTCCAGAACTGTGAGAAAATCAATTTCTGTGTTTAAGCTATTCAGTCTACATATTTTGTTATGGCGGCTTTAGCAGACAAATATATCAGTGTACATGCACAAACAGTGAAGCTGTTACCAGATAGAAACAGACTTTGTAAGGGTGGAGAGATGCCTCTCTTTATCTTAGAATAATAGAGATTAAATTTCTATAGGTAAATATAATAACCGATGGGATGTCTTTTCAACCCAGAACAGAAACACACAGTGTACAAGGACAGAGGTATACTGAATATCTCCAGGTAGATAGATAGCCTGGTTTAGATGATTCAGCTTAGCCTGCTTGATTCCTCCTTCATTTAGAAGAGACGTTAAGAACCACATTTTTTAAAACACACTCATGTCACCTTTTGAAAATCAGTCTTCAGCTTAGTTGCCGTGCAGATTAATTCAGAGATTAGAAGCAAAATGTGATGGGAGGTGTCAGGAGGGTGAGGTTCATCAATGGGAATTCAAGTCAGTTCCTTGGAGTGGCCAGGGGAAGGTATACCAGAATGATGACCATTTACCTTGGATGGCCAGAGATGTGCTAGACATCCTTAAATTCGGAAGGGTCTTACAGGTCAGATTAAAAAAAAAGAGTGTATCTTCATACTAGAGGCTCAGTCTAGACAAGGGACATTTCCATGTTTTTGTTTTGTTTTAAATGTGTGACATTTGGTATTATAATCACTGGGGAAATGAGGAGAATTTGAGGAAATGGAGTTCTCGATAAAGCATTTTTTCTTTCCAAAGGATTTGGGATTATTACATCCAAACTAAAGGCAGAAAACAATTTATTCCTGGATAAAATGGTCTTCTCTTGTCATCAAGAATACAAAGTGCTTAAAACTTCTGGTCAATCAATTATATATTACATTAAAATGTAAATAAAATTTTGTCACTGCATTTTCTTCAGGCCTCCAATTATTTTTAAATGTGTTGCTTTAGGGAGGTATAGGAACACTATAGTTAGGTCAATTTTCTTCTGCCTGTTTCCATGTAATTTAAAGACAATCATATCAGTAAGGAACATATCATTGCAGACAATTTCTTTTTAGCCTTTTTCTCAGTGTGGGATTCAGAGTTTAACAGATTGCCAGAATATATCCTTAATGCCCCAGTTTTGAATATAAAAAACATGATATTTTCACATCCATTTGTAGCTGGGTAGAAGTTTGGCTTAAGATACAAATACTGTAGTTTTGTACAGTATACTGATATAAAAATTAATATTTTTGTATAGCTAGTATATGCACATGGAGCAAAATTCCAAAGTTACGAAAGGTTATATACTGAAAATTAGGTCTCTCTCCCACCTTTATCTCTAAGTTCTCCAGTTTCCATCTCTGAAGGCAACCACTGTTACCAGTCTCTTGTGTTTCCTTCTACCGATATTCCACAGTGCACTGATTCTGGACTTTTCCCCTTCCATAGCAGGCTCCCAGTACCTGGCAGCACGAAAGTGTTGCTCTTTGAGGTCAAAACCAATGTTCTGAACAATAGCGTGGAATAGTGACTGCCCTTGATTCTTTTCACACTCCTTCTTAGAAATAATATTCCCAAAGCAGATGACCAGACATTTGTCTACACCACCTCTAACTGGACATAACACTAGCACAGACACATTTATCATGAATAGACAGCAATCAAAACACCAAACAGATCCATACATTAAATAGTTACTTAGTTGTGTGTGTGAAAAGGTAGGTGCTTTTGGTAGGTTTTTGAGCAAGGAAGGGGTTCTGTTTTATGCAAGATGGAACCAGTGAGAAATTATTCACTCTTTTCCAAAGAATGGAGAAGATTTCATGAGAGACGTAAAAGAAGAAAGAAATCTTGGCTGAAAGGTGCAGAAAAGGCATACCAGCATGAGTTGTGGTCTGGGAGAAATCTTGGAATTCAGGTTTGGGATAAAAGAAAGGAGTGTTGAGTGTTGATTAGTGGAGAGCGGAGGGGATGAGTTAGATCGCAGGAAGAGGCAGTACAGTGAGAGTGAGGTAATACAGGATGAATGGCCATTTGCATTTGTATATATTGACGGTTTGTATGAGGATCTATGGACAGAAGTCAGTCAGTCCTTCTATTTTACTGTGCCTCCCATGTTCCTAGCACTGCCACCAGAACTACCATTCAGTCCAGAATTTTTCTCTAACAAAGGCATCAAAGAATAGATTATGGCATAGTATGGTAGTTTTCCTATATTATGTTCTTGTCAGAGGTTAATTCGAATTATTTACTAAATAGCCATAACTTTCCTTAATGACTTGTTATGGCTCTATAATCCACACAATTATGTAATCTCGCCACTATTGAGATTTTGTGGGTTGCTGTACTGTGCACTGTAAGATATTTAGCAGTGTCCCAGGCCTTGATCCACTTGACGCCGATAGCAGTCTTCCCAGATTTGAGAACCAAAAATGTCTAGACATTGCCAAATGTCCCTTGTAGGGCAAAACTGTCCTGGATTTATAACAAGTAATATAAAGCCTGATGAACCTATATTTTTTTGTTCTGTAAGACTGCTTTTTAAGAATTAACATTTTGGGTGCCTGGGTGGCTTGGTTAAGTGTCTGACTCTTGATTTTGACTCAGGTCATGATCTCACAGTTTGTGAGATCAAGCCCCATGTCAGGCTCTGTGCTAAGAGAGCCTGCTTGGGATTCTGTCCCTCTTTCTCTGCTCCTCCCCTGCCCCCTCTCTCTCTCTCTCAAAATAAAGAAATAAACTTAAAAAAATGAATTAATATTTAAGAATGTTTACCAAAATCATTATGCTAAGTGAAATAAGTCAGACAGAGAAAGATAACATATGATTTCACTCATCTGTGGAATTTGAGAAACTTAACAGATGACCACAGGGGAAGGGAAAGAAAAATAAGATACAAACAGAGAGGGAGGCAAACCATAAGAGACTCTTAAATACAGAAAACAAACTGAGGGTTGATGGGGTTGGGGTTGGGAGGTGGGGAACATGGGTGAGGGACATTGAGGAGGGCAGTTGTTGGGATAAGCCCTGGGTGTTGTATGTAAGTGATGAATCATGAGAATCTACTCCTGAAGCCAAGACTACACTGTATGTGAGCTAACTTGACAATAAATAGAATAATAAATAAAAAAGTCGAGGACAGAGATGAAATACAGTAAAGTATATGAACAGTGCTCCAGAGACTGGAAGGGTGACCATCCCATCTAAGAGCTATGATAGTTCCACCTAGGGAAAAAGTCAAATTCCTATTGAAATGAGCACACATTTTACCTTTGGATGAAGAATTTTGGGGAGTAATATGCTGAAATTGTCTTGTTTCCATAGAAGAAGCTATGGAACACGGCAGAGAAGTAGGGGTATCCATACTTCGTGCGTCTCTCAAACAAAGAAGTGCTGAAGCCAAAGGACTTTGAACACCAGAGTCTGGGAGGAAAAGAGACTGAATCTACCAGGAAGAAAATGGGTCAACTGGAGAAAAGATAGGTGGGTGATTGCAAACTGGGGAAGATAAAACAGGCCATAGAAGAAGCTATGGTCTGACAACAGGGAAAGAGATATTACCCTTGTATGCCTGAGGTTTAGCTAACTTTTATTGATTTTTAAAAAATAAACATGTTTTAAAATAAAAAAGACTGTTTACCAGTAATATATTCACGTAGATACAAGTTAAATAGTACCAAAGGACTTACTTATAATAGAAAGCAACTATCTCCTGCCCAGCTTCTCTTCACCTGTATTCCCATCCCTGAGGTCTACCACTTTTAAACTGTTTCTGGTTTGGGTTTTGCTAATGTTCCTGCCATATCCATCCACCTGTTTATCCTTTTTCATTCAAACCACATATTCATTGAGCACTCAGTTTGCTATGGCTGCCATAACAAAATAGCACAGACTGGGAGGCTTAAACAGCAGAAATTTATTCTTTCACAGTTCTGGAGGCTAGAGGTCCAAGATGAAGATTCTGGCAGGCTTGGTTTTCTCTGAGGGCCATCTGGGAAGGATCCAATCCAGACCTTTCTCCTTGACTTGCAGATGGCCACCTTCTTGGTGCCTCTTCATGTGACTGTCCCTGTGTATTTGTACCCCTAGTGTCTCTTCCTCTTCTTATAAGGATACCAGTCATACTGGATCAGAGCCCCATCCTAATGGCCTCATTTTAACTCAATCACCTCTTTATAGACTTTATCTCCAAATACAGTTACATTCTGAGATACTGGGACTTCAACATATGAATTTCGGGGGGATGCAATTTAGCCCTTAATAAGCACCTACTATGTGCCAATCACTTTCCTCAGCACTGGGGATAAAGTGGTGGTCAAAACACGAAAACCCCTGCTCTTATTTACATTCTAGTGGGTGAGGGCAACAATACACTAGATAAATAATTAAAATGTATAGTATGTGAAAATACACTAAGTACTATGGGAGAAAAATAAATCAGAGAAAGAACATAGGGAGATTTGGGGAGGGGGTGCAATTTCAAATAGTGTGGCCAAGGAAAGCCTCTTTGAGAAAGGGACATTTAAGTAAGGACCTGAAGGAGGTGATAGAGCATGCCATGAAAATATTTGGGGAAAGATCATTCTAGGCAGAAAGTACAGCCAGTGCAAAGGTCCTAGGTAGAACATGTCCAGTTTGTTCAAGTATCAGCAAGAATTCCACTGGGGCTGGCACAGAATGAACAAGGAGTAGCAGGAGGTGCAGGGGTTGGGAGATGGTGAGGTAGATGATTGTGTAAGGTCTCGTAAGCCCTTGTAATGAGTTTGGCTTCTGTTCTGAGTGAGATGGTGTGTTAGAAAAGTCTCATTCTCCCTTCCTGTGTGTGTCTCCTTTACTCTCATACTGCTGTCACATTTGCAACACTTCTGACATCAGATGTGCGGGGGTTTTCGTCAACAACAAAGAATCCTCTGCGATACCAGCTGGGTGTCCTACAGTTGAATTCAATTCTGACACTATCTACCTGGAGATAGTGTCAGATCCCACAGGTTAAGGGCTCAGTCCCAGAAGTCTTGTTTCCCCCCTCCCACTGCAGATGCCAATGACAAGTCCAGGTTGTCACTTGCGCTTCTGACTGACAAGTTATAAATCTGAGGTTCCCATGGCCCCCTCCTGGGGTTTTGTTAACTTGCTACAGCAGCTCACAGAACTCAGGGGGAACTTATTTAGGTTTACTAGGTTTTTAAAGGGTATGATAAAGGTTACAGATGAACAGCCAGATGGAGATGGTGTATCTACATAGGGCAAGATCTGGGAGGGTTCCTAGTGTTGGAGCTCCTGTCCCTGTGGAGTTGGGATGTGTCAGTTTCCTGGTATATGGATGCATTCGCCAACCAGGAAGCTCTCCAAATCCTATACTCCCGGAATTTTTATGGAGACTTCATCACATAGGCATAATCAATCATTAACTCCATTTCCAGCTCTTTTCCCTTTTCCTCTTGATGGAGGTGGGGCTGAAAATTCCTAGCTTTTAATCATGGCTTGATCTTTCTAGTGACCATCCCCCATCCAGGAGCCATCCAAGAGCCCACCAGAGTTGCCTCATTAGAACAAAAGATGCTTCGATCATCCAGGAAATTACAAGGGTTTCAGAAGCCCTGTGTCAGGAACCAGGGTCAAAGACCAAACATTAGAACAAAAGATGCTGGTAGTGCTCTTACCACTTAGGAATTTAGAAGGGCTTTAGCTCTGTGCCATGAACTGAGGGGCAGAGACCAATATGTATTTTTTCTGTTATTTCATACATGGGAAGCCATTCGACAAGCTGTGGGTGGCAAGATCTGAGTTAACATTGAAAAGAATGTCTCTAGCTGCTATGTTAACAATAGAACAAAAGGGGGCAAGAGTGGATGCAAGGAGACCAGTAAGGGGAGTATTGCAATAATCCCTTTTCTCTAAACGGTATGGGTATACTGTCTGAGCTTGGCTTACTGGCTGTAAACATCTAGTGACTTGCTGCTCTAATAGGTGGGATTTCGCTCACTTACATGGCAGCACCACTCCTCTCTTCCTCCAAATGCATCACTCTTATTAGTTCCTCTATTTAGTACATCTCTCCAGAGACAACCATTCTAATGTGTATCTTTTTGTTTGTATGTCTTCTTGGTTACCTTTGTGCCTTTATATAAGAAACATAAGTCTCTATTTCTTGTTTCATCATCTATAGATAGTATCTCTTGGTTCTGCACTTTTAAAAATTAGAATATTAGTGCCTCCACACAATTTTCCACCTCACCTAATTTTGTCTACTTTCCAATTTCTGTATGCTATGCTTTTACATTAAGTTTGTTAATATTTACTTTATACTTTGTAATCATAATTAAGTTTTATGTGATTTGTCTGTAGTTTGGTTTCCAAAAGTTGAAAACCAATAGATACTTTTTACCTTATTATGATTATATAGATATATTTCTGTGAAAAGCCAAGGAATGGCCTTGATTACATTTTCTTCTTGATATTTCCAATGTTACAACCTCCATTGATTGCTCTACATCATTCCACATTCTAGTTGCTTTAATTATTGGAAAATGGCATTTTTTAGTTTATTTATTTATTTTGAGAGAGAGAGAGAGAGAGAGCATGTGAGCATGCACAAGCAGGGGAGGAGCAGAGAGAGAGGGAGAGAAAGAATCCCAAGCAGGCTCTGCTCTGTTAGCGTGGACCCCAATGTGGGGCTTGGTCCCATGAACCTCGAGATCATGACCTGAGCTGAAATGAAGAGTCAAACACTTAACTAACTGAGCCACCCAGGTGCCCCAATAATTTTTTTTAACCTTAATTAAAAAATTTTTTAATGTTTACTTATTTTTGAAGGACAGAGAGACAGAGCATGAATGGGGGAAGTGTAGAGAGGGAGACAGAGAATCTGAAGGGGCTCCAGGCTCTGAGCTGTCAGCACAGAGCCTGATGTGGGGCTCAAACCCACGAAGTGTGAGATCATGACCTGAGCTGAAGTTGGCCACTTAACTGACTGAGCCACCCAGGCGCCCCTTAAATCTTACTTTTTAAAATTTTATTTTATTTTTGAGAGAGAGAGAGCGCAAGCAAGGGAGGGCAGAGAGCGAGGGAGACACAGAATCTGAAGCAGGCTCCAAGCTCCTAGCTGTCAGCACAGAGCCCAACTCGGGGCTGGAACTCATGAAATGTGAGATCATGATCTGAGCTGAAGTTGGATGCTTAACCAACTGAGCCACCCAGGTGCCCCTAAATCTTAATTAAAAAATTTTAAGTTTACTTATTTATTTTGAGAGAGAGGGACAGCACAAGTTGGGGCGGGGCAGAGGGGTGGGATGGGTGGGGGTGGGGAGAGATAGAATCCCAAGCAGGCTCCAAACAGTGCAGAGCTCGCTGGGGGGCTTGAATTCAGGAATGGCAAGATCATGACCTGAGCTGAAGTTGGATACTTAACAGACTGAGCCACCCAGGTGCCTCTAAATCTTAATTTATTAAGTCCTAAAATTAATAATGTTCTTTGTAACTAGTCGGACATTAAAGAAATGTATAAAATAAGACTTAAAAGTTTGTTCAGCACCCTCATGTCTCAGAGGTAACTACTGTTTGCTATATATCCTTCCAGACTTTTAAAATACACACATATAAAATCATACATATATACACCTACACAAAATAAGTTTTTTTGTTAAATTTTATTTTTTAAAAAAATTTCAATGTTTATTTATTTTTGAAAGAGACACACAGCATGAGCGGGAGAGGGGCAGAGAGAGGGAGACACAGAACCAAGGCAGCCTCCAGGCTGAGCTGTCAGCACAGAGCCTGAAGCGGGGCTAGAACCTAGGAGCTGTGCAGTCATGACCTGAGCTGAAGTCGTATACTCAACCGACTGAGCCACCCAGGTGCCCCAAGGTTTTTTAAAAATAAAATTTGGGTTTTATAAACATTTAGCAACTTGGTTTTTAAACCTGATATATATTGGGCATACTTGCATATCAGCACATGCTTAACTTTTTAACGTAAAATTTTTATTGAAATATATAACATATAGAAAGATAATGGTATGCTCTTTTCTGATATATGCTCTATGTCATTGTTTTTAATAGCTTCATAGTACTCCAATGCAATCATTAAAGAATTTTTTGTTTGATAACTTTTGCAATTACATGCAATGCTAATGTAAACATCTTGGAACATATATCTTTGAGCTTTTGTGTTAGTATTTCTGGATAGAAGTAGGTATGTTGGGTCAATGGTTATGAAATGTAAAAACAGTAAGAGATACTAATGAATAGCCCTATTGGAAAAAAATTGCTAATTTACTCTTCTAACACTATTTGAGAGGGTACAAACTTTTGAGGCAAGCTCTTCTTTTTTTAATGTTTATTTATTTTTGAGAGAGAGAGAACGTGAGTGGAGGAGGTGCAGAGAGAGAGGGAGACACAGAATCTGAAGCAGGCTCCAGGCTCCGAGCTGTCAGCAGAGCCCTGTCAGCACAGAGCCCGATGCAGGGCTTGAACTCACCCACCCAGGCGCCCCTAGGGAAGCTCTTCTTGTTTTTAAAAAAAAATTTTTTTTTAACGTTTATTTATCTTTGAGACAGAGAGAGACAGAGCATGAACGGGGGAGGGTCAGAGAGAGAGGGAGACACAGAATCTGAAACAGGCTCCAGGCTCTGAGCAGTCAGCACAGAGCCCGACGCGGGGCTCGAACTCATGGACCGCGAGATCGTGACCTGAGCCGAAGTTGGACGCTTAACCAACTGAGCCACTCAGGTGCCCCAAGGAAAGCTCTTCTTAAAAGTTTGGAGGCTCTGGGTACCTGGGTGGCTCAGTCGGTTGAGCATCAGACTTAGCTCAGGTCATGATCTCACAGTTTGTGATTTCAAGCCCCACATAAGGCTTGCTGCTGTCAGCCTGTCAGCGCAAAGCCCGCTTCAGATCCTCTGTCCCTTTCTCTCTGCCCCTCTTCCACTTGCGCTCTCCCGAAAATAAATTAACATTAAAAAAAATGTTGGAGACTCTACTGTGCATAGTTGAGAACTGGACTCTGCACTGTTTTTTATTTATATTTAATGACTTCACATGAGCTGGTCTTTTCTGTCTTTGAATATTTCAGGTTCTTTAGAGGCTGGGATCATGTCATATACTTGTTTGGTATTTCCTATATTGCTTAGTATAGGCTGGGCAAACTGTGGGTGCTCAATACATACCTAATGATTAAATGATAAACCAGTTTATATATTGGGCAACACAATCCCTTGAGGTCAGCACCTGGAATGAGAGGGTTGGGTAGTGTCAGAGACTAGGGCTGTGCTGGGTCAGTATCAGATGCTCTCACTTGGATATCAAGTTTAGACCACAATCTAGGAACCTCATTTATATAAAGCACCTACCATAATCCCTGGCTCAGAAGAGGTCCTCAGTAAATGGTCTTTATTGGTGAATGAGTAGTCTTAGGGCAAGTGTTGAGGGCTTAAGCACAACACCTAAAACCATTCAGGATGGAGTCACAAATCCACAGACTAGAGATGAAACAAAATTGAGAACTGGCAGGAGCAGACAGGTATTAGAGACTGAAACAAAGGCTCGGTATGAGCAGTTCACTTGCATTGTAACATCACCTTCCTTGCCACTCCAGGCATTTTTATTGGGTTTTCTGTATGTTTGACTTTCACACAGTGGCATCTTAAAGGTGTTTTTCAGTCTCTGACAGGAGCCAACAATGCCAGCACAGTGCTATGAATACAGGAGGTGTGTAATGAAAGAGATTCCACTGATCTCTCACCTGTTGCAACAGATAATGTGGCAGCAATGTTGAGGATTCACTTAACAGGTGAGGATGATGGTGCTAGAGAAGAGCCATTTGACTAGAACAAGATTACTGCCTAAGCTTTTCCTAGTCAGAGAGTGGGGTGCCCCTGGGATTGGGGAACCAAGAGGTCAGTCAGGTAAGGATTAACTTCAGTGACAAATTTAGAGGTTATGAAGACATGGGGGCACATGGATGACACGGGTTCAACAAAGTAAAGAATAGGTTTCCTTCTTTTTACCTTTCTATCCCCTAGTCAGTAGTGTAGACAAAGGAATGAGGTGAGAGAGGGTAGTTACATACAGATGTCATCATAACATATAGCATTGTGTTTCTCCTATATGCCAGACATTTAGTACACATTATCTCTAATCTCCTTTATAACTCTATGAATAGGCATTAACTCTATTTTACAGGAGTTTATTTTTTAATGTTTATTTTTGAGGGAGGGAAAGAGGGAGAGGCAGAGAGACAGAGGAAGAGAGAGAATCCCAAGCAGGCTCCACGCTGTCAGCACAGAGCCCGATGCGGGGCTCAATCCTACAAACCATGAGATCATGAACCTGAGCTGAAATCAAGAGTCGATCGCCCAACTGACTGAGCCACCGAGGCACCTCTATTTTACAGAAGTTTATACAAGCTACTAAGAGTCAGGATTTGAACCCAGGTCTATCTGGCAATAAAGCTTTTGTGCCTTCTGTTATGTACACCATTCTGCTTCTTCTATGTTAGTGGTAGTAGCCCAGGCTTTAGGAAAATAGCTGTTGGCTAAGAACTAGTTGGTTACGTGTGGGCAGGGCATCCTGTGGCTCTTTCTTTTGCTCATCAATTCATTCTACAAATATATATTTATTTATAGCCAGAAAGTCTGGAGAGGATTGCAGGTCAGGTAGGTGGGATGGGACACGTGTGTGGGGAGGAGGGCAAGGGGACATAGGGGGGTTGAAACTTGAGAAAATAGAGAAAAAGGGTCATCATGAGCTTGAATGCAGGATGGGGGCTGACTTGGGGGGTCTGTTCTTGCATGAAGTACTAAAGGGGTCTTTGGGTGTTTGCTGAAGAAATACCTGGAGGAACACTAACAGGCAAGCTGCAACCCACTGGCAGCTCTCAGGACCGCACTTTATACCTACACATCCATACACACTAATGCAGGATCCATAAATATGGAGACAGATTTTTTAAAATGTTTATTTATTTTTGAGAGAGAGAGAGAGAGAGAGAGAGAGAGAGAGAGAGAGAGCATGAGTGGGGAAGGGGCAGAAAGAGAGGGAGACACAGAATTGGAAGCAGGCTCCAGGCTCCAAGCTGTCAAGCACAGAGCCCGACGCGGGGCTCAAACTCATGGACCGAAAACTCACAGATGGCGAGATCATGACCTGAGCCAAAGTTGGATGCTTAATCGACTGTGCCACCCACGTGCTCCATGGAGACAGATATTTTTAAACAAGCACACCAAAATGTATACCACACAATGGAAGCTGATGCCTTTATTCCAGTGGTGTTTCTAGTGCCCATCACATGGTTGTAACTCCCCTTCAAAGGAACCAACCGTCATTTGGATACATAAAGTCTGGGAGGTTTGTTGAGAAGAGAAAAGAAACAATCTCATTTTATAGTCACAATTTAGTTGTGTGTGTGCATTAAGACTTTCAGGATTATATAAAATGATGTAATTACATAGAAGGAAGTGTTACAGAATGTTTGTCCATATAAATCTTCCTTATTTTTCTTTTAGCGGTAAACACAAGTAATAACAGATTGTAATAAAAGAAGCCTGACCTACACAGCCACTTAATCCCAGAGGGATGTGACCCACAGCAGGGAGGGGCAGAGCCCAGGAATGCACTGCTGTAACACATCAATTACAGGACTCCCTGGGCTTCACCTGCACCTGAGATATGGACAAAGTATGTTTGGAAGCTGCAGAGATTTATTTTTGACTGCTCCACAGTCAGGGGGATGGCAGCTGGGATACACATGCTATCCCTAAGGGCATCTAGTGGGTACAGGCTTGGGAATCCAGGGGTCTGATGGGGCCGAGGGAAGTTCCTCTCCCTTTGATAGCCAAGTGTGTGCAACACCAGCACCTTCCAGGAATCAAAGGGGAGAATGGGAGGCAATTATAGTGATCATACAGTTTAGAGGGAATAAAGCAGTGATTATAATCAGCATGAGTGCTAAGGAACAATAGAAGCTTTATAAAGATATACTTTACCCTACAAATTAATTATAACACATCTCTCTCATAAGAGAATTACCTAGTGATTTTTTAATCCTTTAAAATTTTTGATTGAAGGGTGGTGCCATGAAAGTGTCAAATGTAATTATCATTAGATAGGTTTTTTTTTCCCTTCATATGATGTGGGACCCAAATACTGTAAAGGAGAATTAGTTCCTGACCATGTACATGGTCCTTCAACTAACACACCCAAACTCTGCTTTGGAAAGAGCTTTGGCAGTCTCCTGTGTACTAATTGCAAATACTCTCACCATAGAGAAACTTTATTCAAGCTCAGGAAAATGGGTAGCAATCTAGGCATTGTCCCCAACAGTGTGACATGTAAGGAGAGGTCACCTTCAGCCCTTTGTCATATTTCCTCTTATATTTGGAAGCCAAGAGCCATACTAGTGAAAACAGACTTAATGCCTTTTAAAGTCCTCTGTAATAATATTAATTCCCTGGTTCTCAACTGTTTTCCCCACTCCGATCTCGAACTTCTAAAGGATGCGACTCACTCAGATCAGTAGCAGTGGCTCATTGTGGCAGTAACTGCAGAGGTGAGAGTGGCAGAAGGAAAAAAAATCAATGTGGTTGGTGGGTGGGGATTCTGCCTTGGATCCCCGCCCTCCTCAATTATCATAAGCTTTCCAAAACGAACAGTAATTGACAACCTTCTTGGCAATGTTACTTCATTACCTACCTGGAAGAATTTAAGTCCTGTCAGTAGAGTTTTTCTAACTTCGTCAATTATTTGTTTTCGGTACTGCAAAATGATTCTATGTTTCTGGGGACAAGTGTCCCTTTCAAGTTCCTTTTTATGTGTGTTTTCTTCCAAAAGCCAGGGTGCTGGGACAGAGGTGAAGTCCCTAACTACTGAATGGGACTTGGGAGGCAGAGGACTTGTCTTTATGCTAAAAACGAGTAAAATCCCGGGTCGCGGTTGATTTCATGCAAATAGGGCCGAAGAGGCCCAGGGCGGACCTAGTATGAGCCCTGGGTGAGCCCGAGTGAGCACCCGGATCTGCGAGCCAGTGTTGCTTCAGCGTCTCGCCGTGTGTGTGAGAAGAGGCTGGTACTCCTGCCTCTCCTTGTCTCATCAGCAATACCTTTCACCTCCGTGTCTGCGTAACTATATCAGTAGAAAGCGACGCTTCTCACATTGGCTCTCGGACCCCGAAGGGAGGCTGGCAGTGGCTTGGCAGGTGGGCACGAAGCCGCGAGATGGGTGGGGGAACGGGGCGGAGGCAGCGTCGAGTGGCGTTCGGGGCAGCCAATGGTAGTTCGGGGCAGGGGTGGCAGGGGCGGAGGCGCCGAGGCCGAGCAGCCAATGGGAGGCGAGCAACTACTGGAACGACCTGGTGACGTGAGGAGCGTTCCATTCGGCCAGCGGTGGGCGGTTGCCACAGCTGGTTTAGGGCCCCGACCATTGGGGCCCCTTGTCAGGAGGAGGCAGCCTCGGGGCTGGGGAGGAGAAGTCGCTGCCACCTCTGGCGGCTGACGCGGTCCCCTGGGACAGTCCACTTCCTGCCCTCAGTTCCCCGCCGAGTTCGGTCTCCAGGGTTCAGGTAACGAGGGGTGGGGGTTGGGGTCTCCTGCGCTCGGCCGCATGGTGGGCTAACAGCCCCTCCGCTGTACCCAGCCGCGCGGACGTTGGCACTGGCCTTCTCAGCTGGGCAGCCGCCGAGCCCCTGACCGCGGCTGACTACACGTGGCGGGGCGTGTGTGAGTGTGTATGAGCGTGGGGAGGTGGCGCGCGTCCCAACCTGCCTGGGGCGGTGGTCCGCTGCGTGGCGGAGGCAGGGCTGGCCTCCCGAGGCCGCGCCCGCCGCCCGCCCGGGCCTCGGGCCTCGGGCCCCAGGCTGGTGGGCCGGTCGCTGGCTCTCGACGGATTTTGATCTTTGTTCTCCCAGGCCCGGCTCCCCTTCCTGGTCTCCCTTCTCCCGCTGGGCCGGTTTATCTGGAGGAGATTGTTTTCCAGGTTAGTTTTACACAAAGGAAGTGTTCTCTGCCCCTCTGGTGCTCCCTCCCCTTTGCCAAGGCTTCTTGCTTTCTCATTTCCCTGCTCATCTCCTAGTCTCTATTTGGACCCTTGTCCTCTCCAGCCCGTAATGATTTCGGGTTGGTTGTTTCTCATCAGTCAGGCTGGCTGCAGGTTTCCACCTCATTCTTGCCAGCGTGGGGCATGTGGTGTCAGTAAATAGAGGCCACAGCACCACACCTGAGAAGACAAGGGTGGCAGTGGCTGAGAAAGCCTGGGCCTGGGGGTTCAGGATCACCAAGTGGTGATGGTACTTATGGAATGTCCCAGAAAGCAAGCACCTTTATGACTTTTCTTAGCTGCTGACATGTCCACCCACCCCACCCCCAACCATTCCAGAACTCTCCTGCTTAAGTCAGCCTTTCACCTACAGGTCTGTGATGTGGTTTCATTAAGATTCCCACAAATGTTAGGCTAGACTAGCAAGATTGGTTCATTTCCCAGACTCAGGAAGTTACAGAGGGTTTGATTAGGGGAAATCTGTTTTGAGTAAATACAACCTGGATATGTGTACAGAGTGTCCAGAACCTCCTAGCCCTGCCAGAGGGTGACTTGTTCCCTGGTGTGATTCATATTTGAGTGGCTAATTAAAGAAAGAAGGTGAATGGTGGAGGGGAGGGAATGGCTCCTTAAGGATGGAAACTCTACCATTATTTTGAGTCTTCTTACTGATGATTACAGAACACTGTGGTACAGTGGAAAGTGCCCTGGCCTGAGAGTCAGCAGACGTGTTTTCTTGGCTTAGCTTTGCGGCTGTGTGACCCTGGACAAGTGATTTCCTCTCTTTGGTCTTTACTTGTTTCCAAAACAAAGTAATTGGGGCTATCGCCCTAAAAATCCTTTCTAGTTCCAAGGTTCTATGATGATAAAATCATCAGTATTATATTGGAAATATAGGGATTATTAAATGCATAGTAAGAAGACATGGTAACCCCCTTCTTTTTTTTTTTTTTCAACGTTTATTTTTATTTTTGGGACAGAGAGAGACAGAGCATGAACGGGGGAGGGGCAGAGAGAGAGGGAGACACAGAATCGGAAACAGGCTCCAGGCTCTGAGCCATCAGCCCAGAGCCCGATGCGGGGCTCGAACTCACGGACCACGAGATCGTGACCTGGCTGATGTCGGACGCTTAACCGACTGCGCCACCCAGGCGCCCCAACCCCCTTCTTTTTTGAGAACATTTAGCCTTTTCTCCTTTTAGAGGATACACACAGATTGGAAATAAACTTTTCCCACTTCCCTACCACTACCCCTTTAGGCAGTGCTCATTTTTCCACCTCTGGTAAAGGAGGGTTGAACTGCATTTTCTTGTTCCTGCCTCATATTTTTCTTTTTGTGCTTTCTCTTAGGGCTACAAATTGGACTTTTGATGATGTTTGACCCCGCGGCAGCAATAGCAGGCATCGTGATTTCAAAGCTGGGCTCAGCTTCTCTTTCTTCTCTCTTGTAATCACAAAGCCCGTGTTGGACCAGGAATTCCAATCATGTCTGTGATGGTGGTGAGAAAGAAGGTGACACGGAAATGGGAGAAACTCCCAGGCAGGAACACCTTCTGCTGTGATGGTCGAGTCATGATGGCCCGGCAAAAGGGCATCTTCTATTTGACCCTTTTCCTCATCTTGGGGACATGTACACTCTTCTTCGCCTTCGAGTGAGTTTCTATTGAGTAGACTTGCCTGATTATAGTCACTTTGAGTCCAGGGGAAGAACCTTCTTTCTGGAGAGTTTGTGGATGGTCCTTGGATACCACTATCCTCTTGAGTAATGTCTATAGATTATGCTGAGTTCATTTCCTTGTGCTTGTAACAGGGTATGTGCTTCATTAAAAACCCAAGACCTTTGATACCAATTTTGTAGCACAGATTTGGGGCTACCCCTGGCACACTTGGGAAATAAAGGCATTTGTCTTTGTTACTCACCTCTCCTTTTCACTGGTCTCCTTAGGAGTTTAGTGACAGACTCCATCTTCCCCATCCCTCTTGGGCCTAGGGGCAGCCCTCATGGTCATAACTCTATACCACAAAACTCACCTATTCTGTTATTCTGGGTCACCTCTCCTAGCTATTAAATTGAAAAGCCAACTGAACTGGTAACTTGCAGATTGGTTCCAGCCTCAGCTGCATGTGTGGCACATATGTGCTTTTTAAATGTGAGTTTCACTCTAGATCACTCAGCATAAACAACTCTGTATTCTGTGTGTGTCTGATACCAGCTTTGGAGTTGTTTTTTTCATTTGAAGCCTGTATAGGTCACTGCTCTAGGGAGATGACCAGTTGGATTCTAGGGTACTGTGGCTTGACTACTGGGTATGCTGAGAATGCTGTACGCTCTAGGGTTGGGAACAATGCTCATTGCTTTGGGATTATTATGAGGAGGGCCTTGAGGAGCCAAGAGGTGTGTGTGTGTAGACTGTGAGCCACCCCTGATATGAGTCTGCTATAGTTCATGCACTACCATGAACCCGGGGGTTCCCAGGCTGGGGTGTGGCTGTGGCAGGGAGGAGGGGGCCCCCTTGGCTAGCCTTTGTGGGTAATCAAAATGAGCTCTGATCTCTTGGAGCTCATTTTTGTCCTTCTGTAAGGGCTCCAGGCTTTCCCAGTGCATCAAGAGTGATTTTTCAGGCTGTCTTGCCAGACTTTTTGATGGTTGCAGCTGGCTTGAGCAACAGTGGCAGGGGTGGGGGGAAGTTTATAACAGGGCTAGAAAAGGAAGGTCAGAGAAGCTCTTTGTCAAAGGCTCTTTTGCTTCTGACTTTGTGAAGTATTTGGCAAAGTCAGTCAGGTTGGAGATGGCTTCTTAGTTGCTTTCCCAGTCTTAGGTTTACGGTGGCGTGTGTATATGTGTGTACTTGTGTGTGGTATAAGTGAGCATGTGCAATCAGGCAGGCATACGTGTAACACTAATAAAATGCTGTCCCCTCTCACCCTTCTCTCCAAAAAGAAATATTTTTTTGCTTTATTCTTTCCTTGCTTCTTTTTGGAAGTGCAGAGCTGAACTCTGCTTTCTATCATTCTCCCTCTCTTTCAGTCCTTACCCTGCTGAATCACTAGCTCTTTTTGCCGCCACTCCCCTCCATCTTAGAGTTAAATTTGTGAGGTTGGAACTATTTAAAATAGAGATGAGATTTGTTTCTATGCCCTGAGTGAGCTGGTAATTCTGGGCCCAGAAAACCTCTGGTTTGACTGTCCAGGGGAATTGGGAATTTGGAGCTATTGGCGTTTGGCCTTTTTTGTATCTGGGAGCCAGACAGAGTCTGATTTGGATCTGTCCCACTTAGGCCCCAAAGGCCTTTGAACAAAACCGCCTGTGGGATGAAGCTTATAATTAGCTAAGTTACTGTTTGACAGAGGCAGGTTAAGTTTTCTACCAAGACGACTTTTTTCCCCAAGTTATTTCTTGTGCTTTGCCCTCAGATATGAAGGGTGAGGTTGTTTATAAACTGCCTTGAGTTACAGCTGTCTGTATGATAGAGTAAATATTTTTTAGTGTAAGGCTGGGGGAGGGAGAAGTGGGGGAAGGGAGAAGGAAGTAAACGTGTTAGCTAAGGAGTGGAATGGGGAAGCATAAGTCTGACCAAAGGGGAGAGGACCCTGGCAATGAATCATTTTTACTGAGAGTGGTTGAATCTGTTTGCGTGCATGTGTGTGTGTATGTGTGTGTGTGTGTGTGTGTGTGTGTGTGTGTCTGTCCATGTGTGTCTGTCACGTATAGACATACAGACACTCTAGGTGGTGGTTGCTTTATGCCTAGCTGATGACAGGCTGTACAAAGGACACCAGCATGCCTCTGAAGAATGAAATCTTTTTCTGGTTGACTGTTTCCTTTGGAGTATATAATTCACTACCAACCACACAGTGGGGGATGGGATTTGGGGGACAGGATACGGGCCCCTTAGTTAGTATTAGAACATAGGGAAACCTCAGGAAATCAGCTGATCCAGTCCCCTGCCTTCAGGCTGGTGAGGGTGTCTGAACCACCAGTGAAGAGGGCTGTCTATTTTCGTCCCTAAATTGGCTAGGAGCATAGATTCCACATCCTCTTACTGTTGCATTTTTGCCTTGGGGAAGTCTAGATCTTGCTGCACATCTGGACCTGCATTTTAGTAGTGGGGTCTCGCTTGCAGCAGGTGCTTAGGAACAAGCGCAAGTTGATTTATAGCTGCCCATGGCACAGCCCTGGGTTGGCCAGATGGCTTGAGAAATCTGGTCAGGCATGTGGGCACCCCTTGATGAAAAACATGCAGTATTAGTGGTGCCAGTGGATATCTTTTTATTTTTGGATTTTGCCTTTATATGTTTAGACTTCTCAAAGGAGGGGCCTGTAATTTTCATTGGACAGACAGTAGGCTGAATACATAAAATGAATAAAGGTTGTCCATCTAGGAGCTAGTTAGCTCTGTGTTGTTATAAGTGTTTCCAAAGATACTGGGTAGCCACCTCTAAGGGCTGCTGTCACAAAGTGGATTCCTGCCTGGAATGGGAAATTGGACTACATTATCACTGAGCCTCTTGCAACTCTGAGAGTCTGAAATTCTGCATAACTGTTGTGTTTGTCTGGAAGATTCAAATACACACAAAAAGGAAAGGATAGATTACCAGTAGGTAGCTGTATTTAAATACATTTACATATTTAAATGTAATTGTATCTATGGTAAAAGTATTGACTTTAAAAGCAGAGTGAAAATTGTGCAGTGCTTAAGAAAAGGATTTCTTAATTTATCTTTAGGGGGAGGCATTTAGGAAATGTGCGTGTATATGCCAGTTTCAGCTTTGACCACATGAGCCATTCTCAGTCTTTTCTGGCCAAACCCTGTCCAGCTTGTGTAAACATGTAGCCACCAGCTTGGCTGGTAATGTCAGGACATTATAGCAGAATGACACTGACAACTGTGAGGTGTCCAGCTACTCAAAGACTATTGTAGTAGGTAGTCAAATTCAACTTCCTGATAAAGCTAGGGGGAAGGACCAAGTGCACTGTTATCTGGAATTGGGTTCCTAGCTATCTCTTTTAACTTTGTGACCAGATCACTGGTGGGGTCAAGGTACCCAGACTTCTCTTGTGGCAAGAATGACTATGTGACTTTTGACACCTGAAGTAGAAGCAGTTTGCTGCTATGATCAGTGCTTATGCCTCATTGTGCTGTATGTAGAGGAAATTGTATCAAGGCACTATCAAACCCTGTTGGACTGACACACATAGTTGCTTCTGATGTACAGAGGAGTCATTGAATTGGATGAACTGAAAAAAGCTTTGTAACGCTGCTCAGTAATTGACCCACTTCTAGCCTATCCAAATTCTACCGCTCTTTCAAGTCCCTTCTTGAGTCTTCCTTCATGAAACCTTTCTAATAATTCCTGCATTTGTAGGACTAATCATACATACTGCTCATTTAACACATAATCTTATGACATTTCTTAGATTTCTAAATTCTATGATTATTGCACTTTGAGCTCTTTCAATGTCAGGGACTATCTCCTATGTCTGTGTAGCCCCCACAGTGCCCTCTGCCAGGCCTTACGTAGCATAGATGGTCAGTAAATGTTACTGAATTAATAACACATTCTGGATACACCTTAAATGTCTTGACTCACATAATCATAGAATGGTAGAACTGGAAGGGGCCTTGGAGACTATCTCCATCCTTTTGCAGGTGAGGAAACCAGGCCCACAGAAGAGGTTACTTTACCAAGATCAGCTGGACAACCAATACCTCTGTATGACACACTACCTTTCATCTCATTGTAACCTTTTGAATATGGAATCCAGAAGACATTCAGGTTTACTAAAGTGTGCATATTGCCAAGTGCTAGACCAGCATATTCTGGGTTCTTGCTAGCTAGTGATTATGTTACCTAGTGGCATCTAGGTTATTTGGGCCTCCCCAGCTATGCTCCTAGGAAATGAAGGTATCTTTGTAGAAAACTGGTAGCATCCTGGCATGACATTCTGGTAGCCTTGCAGGAACAGGGAAGCCCATCTCTAAGTGTGAACCTAGAACGTAAGCTTTGTGAGTTATGAGGGGTCATCACCTCTGTGACCACTCAGAGTCCTTGCTGCCTGAATGAGGGTGGCTTGGAGAAAAATTAAGCAATATGTGCTCCCTACCTCATTACCATGTGGGTGATCCTGATGAAAGGGGCATCATGTCCCTGCAGACAGAGGAAAGAGAAATGGTCATCTGACAACACAAAGTTGCCAGGTTTGAGGAGACACAGAGCTATGTAGACAAAAGCCAAACTGACCTGGCAGAATATTTGTGCCTATAGTGACAAGATCCAGGTTCCTGAAGTTACTTAGATGAGATTGGAAAGGGGGAAATGTGACTTTATCATGATCTCTAACCAAGAGAACATTCTCCAGAAAATTTTTCTTTGCAGGTTCTATCTTGTGCTTTACCTAGCCCAAGATTATGTCTATGACTTGGCCAACCAAATGATAGTTTTAGAACATCATAGTTGTCTCTCTGATACCAATCTGTTATAGTACTTGGCTAAGTTCAACTTCCTGATAAAGCACACTCCCTGCAGAAGGGTTGAGTTATGTCTTCTGAGCAGTATGCTTTCCTTTCTTTGCAGTTCCATCATTCAGAATTTATCTGTGTATATTCAGTCTCTACTACTTTTTGTGATAATGAGTTTCACACTGTCAATCTCTATCGAATGCATCTCCCATCTTTTGAGAATGAGTTTTAACTGAGTATAGTGATTTTCTATTTTGGGAAAAGCAAGCACAAAGAACAGGGATGTCCCCCAGCATGCCAACATCAGTTGAGATGTTTATTGAAGGAGAGAAGAGACCTTCTAAATCTTCCTCAGAGATGCCTGCTAGTATTGTGTTTAAGAACAAAGGAAGCACCTTATTCATTCTGCAATAGCAAGAAGCTAGTGAATTCAGTGTAATTAGGGGTATGTTTCTGGAATGGAGCAATGAGAAGACAAGAACCTTATGATGATGATTAGGTAAGGGCAGTTTAACTAATGGAGGGCCTTGGAATACTGGCCTGTGGGGTTTGGGGATTAATAAGCAGTGGGGAATTGTTCCAAATTTTTAGGCAGGGGTATATTATAATTGAAATTTTTTATTTGTTATATTTGAAATTTGTTACTTTTGGTATAACTGAAATGTGAAATTTGCTATTATAACAGATTTAGCAACTACTTAGCGGGCTTGCCTGGCTACAGATTTTGGCCCTCTTCAGTGAGAGGATGGTTCATTGCCTCAAAATTGAAAATGTCCCTGTTTGGTTAATTTTCCCCATTGCTACTGGAACAAGACAGGGTATACATCTTCCCCTGACCTTCACATAGCAGTCAGGGGCTGATTTTCAATTATGTTTTTAGTGTCTAAGGAAACTTTTTCCCTATCAGCAGACTCTGAAGTGTCATCAGAAGACCCTTGAGTCAGTCTTATAGGTGGTTCTATATGTTTACTATGCTTTAGAGGTAAGTAGTATGTAAAAGGACAGACAACGATCCATATCAGTGAGAACTTACAGCAAAGGCTTATTGCCATTATGTGGGGCTAAGGGCCATCATGGGGCTCTAATCCTTGGGCCCTTTCTGCTGTTCCAAGCTGTGCTTAAATCCACCCTTAATGGCTGCTATGGGAGCAGTTTTAAGCAGCCACCAGCTTCCCAAGAGAGCTCTTCTCTGACCACTTATAGTCCTTAGGGTATGAATCACCATCCTAACCCTTGATTACTGGTCTTATCTTATTCTGTAGCTGTTTCATATGTTAGTTATGTTTTCCCTAACAATATTAACTCCCATTTTCTCTTGTTCTTCATTTGTTAGGCCCATAAATACTTGTTGGCACTGAGCTTTTGGGGAGACTTAGAGGTAGAGTATTGTATAGAATACCAATCCACACTCCCAGTCTATGAGGCAGAGCCCTGCTATGGAATCTGTCTGGTTTCTTACAGGTTCCACTTATGAATCTCTTTTGAGTTTTTTCACATCAGTTGAAGTCTGTGTCATTATCATTGTCCCTCCAATGAACTACCGTGCTGGGGATGGGGGATGGGACATGACACACCAGCCCAGCCTGGCACTGCTGGTTACTGCTAGACAGTACCACCATGTGGCCCATGGGACATGTGGAAGTCCAGTCATTTAGCCTAGCTATGGAAGCCTGAGGCCAATCAAGAAGTTGGTAGAAGATGGCTTAAAATAATGATATCTCTTCAGGTGGAATAAATGAAGACTTAGTGGGGACATGGTAGCATTTATAAAATTTACAAGGGAGAAAAGCAACCACTAAACCCTCTAGAAGGGGGAAATTCTCTTGGCACTTTGACGACAAAAGAGAGTTCTGTTTCAAGAAGCGTATGGATATCATTATTCCAAGAAGTGATATGAATGGAAAGTACTAGGGGGTTTCAAAAACAGCCTATATTTGTGGATGACAGATCCCATCTTTTACTAAGACAAATTACTGATTTAGGATACTCCTGACTTTTCAGATCAATATTGGGAATTACCACCAAATCTTCACATACCCTATTCCTGTCAGAGACAGGCCCCTAGCTTACTGCAATTATGGTATTAACCTATGTGGATATTTTTGATCATAACTGCTGAAGACAGACATGACATGTTATAGTTTATAGTAGTCTTAGCCACTGGCTCTCTTAGTTTCCTCTTACTTGGAGTGGAAAGGCCTGTTGGTTCCACATCTGCCTTCTCAGCCACACCCACTCACTAGTGACAACTGGCTGCCAGTAGCCTCATCTCTGGAGAACAATACAATGGGCCTATTGTGTACTTGTTGACACACAGAGTGGATTGTTTTAGCAGGTGCAGAAGATAGTCCATGTGGAGATTACAGAGACCTTTATCCTTGACAGCGTAGCATAATTCAAATCTAAGTTGTTCTTTGTCTGGTTGACAAGCAGGTGTTGGAATGGGACTTAGTTAATCTCAGGTCCTTTGTGCATGGGGTTAACATTGTGTGCGTGTGTGTGTGTGTGTGAGAGAGAGAGATGTATATATATTTTCTATCTTTTTTTATTTGGTATTCTTTTTTTTTTTTATTTGAGAGAAGGAGAGACAGAAAGAGAAAGGGAGAGTGTGGTGGAGAGGTGCAGACAGAGAGAGAGGATCTCAAGCAGACTTCACACTCAGTGCAGAGCCCAACACAGGGCTCAGTCCCATGACCCTGGGATCATGACCTGAATCAAAATCAAGAGTTAGACACTCAAGCAACTGAGCTACCCAGGCGCCCCTTTTTCCTCTCTATTTTTTTTTTCCTGTAATAAGACAATTTAAAAGCCCTTTGGTGGCTGATTGGATGGCTCTGATTTTTCTAAGTCTATTTATTGGATGCTGTACACCCAGAGCAGTTTGAGTCCTAGAGACATTACTTGTTTTCAAGAGTGATCTTAGAAATGGGCAGTGATTAGAAAGATGGCTGTTTTCTGTTAGTGTGGTAATTTTACTTGGCTTGCTTGTGAAACAGTCTTGTATTTCTCTTGTGTCCTTTGGGTCCCTGGTAGGTGGAGGTGACTTTTGTTTCTGAATTCACTTCTTGATTATCTGTACTACTGAAGGTGAAACAATGGAAAAGAGGGTAATCCACAAGGTAGTGATATGCAGGGGCTTTAATTACTCTGTACTAAGTCAGATCCTTCAGTTCTTCAAATTTTGTCCCCTACCCTTAGCTTTTAGAAGGAAGTAAGTCATACAAAAGCAGACTAAGACCAAGGATTTTGTTAAAAAACAAATAAGCAGGCAAACAAAAAGCCACAAACATCATTTTGCAATTTTACTACATATGTTCACCTCTATGACAAACCGCTCAGCCTAATATTATAGTTGACTTGCACCCTTCATGCAGTTGTGTGTGTGGCGGGGAGGCAAGGGGAGGATCTCATGGGGACTGTTCCAAAACTACAGCGAATGTATAACCCTGGGGTTAAATGTTTGCTCTGAATGGACAGCAGCTTGCTTAATCCCCATGCCGATGAGGTAAGCCTTTTTCCTTAGTGTACTTTTTCTGCTCTCCCTCTGGTCCTTGCTCATCCACTTATAGTCTGCCTCTAAGAGAAGATCTCTGTGTTGAATGAAAAAATGTCCCCCAGGAGGAAGAGAATAAAAATAGGTCAGTGATAACTCTCATCGCATATTCCTATTTATTTGGTTTGAAATTCAGTTGAATGTGACAAGTATTTGTTGGTAGCTTCTTTGTTCCCGTACTTGCATTAAGCTCTGGGAGATAAAGAAGCATGATGGTAATTGTTAACAGCTGGCATTTACTTAAAGTTTACTATGTGTCAGGTACAGTTCTAAGTACTTTATTTATATTCATGCATTTGATCCACAAAATGACCCTATGTAGTGCTATTATTATCCTCATTTCACAGATAAGGAGACTGAAGTTAATTAAGTCACCCAGCTAGGAGCTGGTAGAACCACAATTCAACCCCAAATGTTCCCACTCCAAAAAAGACAAGGTTCTTGCTCTTATGAAGTCCAGCTGGGGGAGATGAGGTCAACATAGTGAAAAACAGCTAGGAAACAATACAAGGCTCTGGCAATGAGGATGACAGCGGTAGAGAAGGGAGAGATTAGTGCAGCTTAGGATAGGCCTTTCAGAGGAGGCAAGACCTCTCTAAGACCTCTCTCTATCAAATCTACCTTGTGGATTTAGTGTGAGAATTGAATGAGATGGTGCATATAAAGGGCTTAGTGCAATGCCTGGCATATGGTGAATGCTCAGTAAATTGTGATGATGACAATGATGGCATTGATGTCTCTGGGACCTGAAAGATGAGTAGAGCTGGGATATCCAGAGAGGAAGAGGGGTAGTCTTCCAGATGAATTATGAGGAAAGGGGGAGGAAACATTATGTTGAGAAGGGGTGCTAGGAGATTTTCCTTGCCTAACGTCAGTAGGCACCTACTAGCAGAGCTCATTGAGGAGAGAAAAGAATGGATGTTTCAAAGTCAGTCAGCAGCCCAGAAACTTTTCATTGGCTTTGAAGCATGCCAGACCTACCCTCTGTCTGACACTGGGACCCTGCTTCATAAATGGTCCTCATTTTTCTTCCTCCTCCTTGAGCTCAGGCCTAATGCTAGATGAGTGTTTTTGAAAAGCTCTACACATTCCCAGAGTAAGAGCAACCTGTGGTAATTACAAGTCCAGGCTCAGTTGCTTCCCTGACCTTAATAGGTGTGAGCCTTTCATGAGGCACAGAGGAAATGGGGTTTTCAGCAGGCCAAAAGGAGGGACTGGACTTGGTGATAGGAGAAGTCCCTTGAGACTGTCTTCTCTAGGTTATAGGTCCACCAATCAAGTAATTGTTGACTTCCTATTATGTGCAGAACCATATATAAGGAGTTATGGGTAATTCAAGAGAAGAAAAAACATGGTGCCTTCCCTCAAGGTACTGCCGATTTTCTTGTGGAGACCCGATCGACATGCTGGTAACAATTTGAGGTCAATACAGGGTAGGTATAACTAAATGTTCAATTGGCTGCTTTCTTTAGATGCCGCTACCTGGCTGTCCAGCTGTCTCCTGCCATCCCTGTGTTTGCTGCCATGCTCTTCCTTTTCTCCATGGCTACACTGTTGAGGACCAGCTTCAGTGACCCTGGAGTGATCCCACGGGCCCTACCAGATGAAGCAGCCTTCATAGAAATGGAGATAGGTGAGTTTTCTAACCAGCTGGCAAGATGCTGTGCAGTGGGTGACTTTAATCACTAAGGGAATAGAATCATGTAGTTGCAGATTAAGAATCACTTCTAGCCTTTTCCCTGTAAGAAACTGAATCTGAGATCATGACCACCCTATGAATTTGGTAAGGCAGATTTAGCAAGATTTGAAAGCCATATGCTTCATACTTCCTTGTGTTGGGTTGCATTTCGGGAGGGGTTTGTTACCAAGGTCCTGCTGCACTGTTCCCAAGAGGATGGCCTTTTTTACTTTTGAAGGGTCATTAATGCATTCGATTTTTTTGATGAAAGCTATAAGCCTTCTTTTCATAAAAAATATTCTTATATGTTTGCATATACATATAATTGTGGCTGTAATTTCAGGGACTTATAGATCTTTTGAAGCACATTCATGGGCCCCACCAAGAATTCCTGATTTAAGGGAATACACAAGATGAGAGGAGACAGCCATGGTGCCAAGAACCATTGAGAATTCTAAGAAGGTAAAGGAAGGAAATGGAAGCAGTTATAGGCTGATTACAGTGTAGTTTTCAGGTCTCTTTGGGACAGAGATAAAGTGATACAATAGCCACGGGCCAGGGTGACTCCACAAATTAAAGCTGAAGATCCCAGGGCTAGAGGAGGGAATATCCTAGGAGCTCACACTGGGAAAGAAGGCTGTGATACCAGTACTAGCAGGGACTGGGAACCCAGCAGACCCAACATCAGTGCCTCCCTAAATTGTTTGCAAATCCAGTACCCAAGTAGCTTGAGTCAGCATCCAAGCCAGACAGAGTAGAAGAAAGGGACCCAGAAGTTGTAAGACTAAAAGCTATGCCCATGGAGCACCAGTATGCTTCTAGATTTTTAGACTGTTTGTTTTTTTATTTTAATATTATTTTATTTAATTAAAAACACACAAATCTATCAGGGTTATAATAGGTATTGCATTACATTTATATTTTTTGAGAGAATCTACATTTATATAATATTATCTGCCTATCTAAGAAAATGTTGTGTTTTTATTTTCAGATTGAGTTTTATGCCCTTGGATAAAATGTTTATAGTTTTAAAGCCTAGTTTCTGTATTTCTTATATTGAGTTTATTCCTGATATTTTCTCCCATTTCCATTTGATGTTTTTTCTTCCAGTTTTATTGAGATATAATTGACACAACATTGTGCAAGCTTAAGGTGTAAAGTATGATGGTTTGATACTCCTAGAGTGGTTTGAAAGCTTTTGTATTCCTTTTGTTTATTTTAGCTGCATTTACCTCTAGCTTCTTGCTGAATTTCTTTTTTTTTAAATTTTTTTTAATGTTTATTTATTTTTGAGAGCGCACAAGAGAGACAGAGCATGAGCAGGGGAGAGGCAGAGAGACAGGGAGACACATGTCCGAAGCAGGCTCCAGGCTCTGACTGTCAGCACAGGGTCTGATGTGGGGCTTGAACTCACAGACTGTGAGATCATGACCTGAGCCGAAGCCAGGTGCTTAACTGACTGAGCCACCTAGGCGCCCCTGAATTTCTTTTTTAAAAATTCCATCCTGTTTTAGTTGAGCCAAGGGGACATAGGCTTGTGCACATCTGAACTACTTAGGGATGGGGAGAGGGTGGGAATGGTGGGGAGAAAGAAGAGGCCAGGTGTGTTGGTGCAGCCGGAGTTCAGGGGAGACCTGGTAAAGCTGGGGTAGTTAGGAGGAAGATAGGAGGGAGAGTTGTGTGTGCCATTTTTTCTCCATCTGGATTATTCTTTTATCATCCCATTTCCATTCACATATGGAGAAACTGAAGGTCAAGGCAGTGCCTTGACTTGTCTTTTGCATCTCACAGCAGGTGTTAGCAAGGTTAGTTCTGTTTTGCCAGATCACTGGGCCTAGAGCCCAGGTTTGAGCTGTCACATTCTGACCTCCCCTTTTAGCATGTTCTCTGTGTAGAAGATTGCATTCTTGAGTTCATACATATTTTTATGTTAGCAAGTTTTTGTCAACACTACATTCAGCCCTATGCTGGGTATGCTGTGCATGAGGGCTGGGGGATGGGCAGCAGGCGACACTGTGATTTCCTTGTATCATAGTGCCTCATGGGGAGGACAAACCATGAACTGTATCTCACAGGTGCCCTCATGTAAAGCACATGCAAAGGAATATTAAGGTGGCATGCTGGTACTTTTATCATTCTCTAATGAATAGCTATCATCCTTTTAAGACTTGTGACACACTGTTATTGTTTGATTTCACAGCATCTACCCCACTCTTCAAAAAAAGGAAAAAAATTCCATATGGTAGATATTTTTAAAATCAAAGTGAATTGAAAAATTATTCTGTTTTTAGAATTATCCTGCACATCTAGGGGGCAACAAGACAGACATTCTCATACGCTACAGATTGATGGGCGTGCAAATTGATACAATCTGCCTGGGAAGCATTTTGGCAATAAGCAGTATGGGTTTTAAGGGTTCATACCCTTTGACTCGGTAATTCCACTTCGCTTAGAGTTTAGCTAAAGGAAATAATCAGAGAGTTATACAAATTACTGCAGAAGGATTTTTAGCTCAGCATTTTTTCCTTTGTCCTTCTTTTCTTTTTTAAAAATTTATTTTCGGAGAAAAAGAGAGCGAGAGAGCATACATGCGGAGAAGGGGCAGAGAGAGAGAGAGAGAGAGAGGGAGAGAGAGAGAGAGGGAAAGAGAAATCCTAAGCAGGTTCTGCGCTGTCAGCACAGAGTCAGACATGGGGCTCAATCTTACAACTGTGAGATCATGACCTGAGCCGAAATTAAACCCAAACTTTTTTTCTTTTTAATATAGGCCTAGCTTTTTTAATGCCAGCAACTTCATATTTACTACTCAGATTTCAACATGCTTTTCTTTTTTTTCTTTCTGTTTTAGAAATTAATTTTAACACACGTATATATTCTTGGGGAAGGGAGGTGGGAACTGGGATTGGAGTGTGATCAAAGAGGATTTAAGCTTTATCTGTAATATTTTAGGTTTTTGCATGCAACATCACTTAAATAGTAAAAACTCAGAGACCACTTAAATGCGCCACTATATGGAATGGTCAAATAAATTACAGGATGTGCATATGATGGAATATTATTATATTGCCAATATTCATCTTTTTGGAAGAGAATTTAACAACCACGGAAAAACATTCACCATATAATGTTGAGTGAAAAATATAGGGTACAAAATCATATCTATATCTCAAATTTTTAAAAATCATGAATGTTTATTTATCTATTAAAGAAATATACCAAAATGCATGGGTATCCTTGAGTTGAGAGACTCTCAGTGATTTTTATTTTTTCTTATATGTATTTTCTGTTTTTTCCAAACCTTTTACAATAAGCACACATTACTCTTATTTTTAAAAGGTTGTTTTTCTGTTTCTAAGTATTACCAGTCTTTTTTCATGCATATATTTTATTTTTGCAAGATAATATCTTTTTATGGATGTTGCTTTTTAGCTTACATTTTCATTTTGCAATACATTGTGAATATTGTCCTGTGTCTTCATTCACTTGTCTACATCATTTTAGATGGTTGCATAATGTTCCATCCTGTGCATGTATCATAATTTACTTAACCAACCTCCTATTGTGACACTGAGGTTATTTTCACGTTTTCACTATTAAAAGGGACTCTGTGACAAATAATCCTTCCACCAACATCTTTTGTATATCTCTTTGTAATTTTGTTAAGTTCCTAGAAATAGAATTGATGGATCAAAAAATATAGACCTTTAAAGTTTTGGGAGCCACTGCTTTATTGCTTACCAGTAATATATAAAAATACCTTCTCCCCATCCTTGTCAACATTGGGTATTCTTATTCTTTTTAATATTTGTTAATATAGTAGGTAGAAACAGTATCTGTGTTGGTTTTTATGTCTTTGATTGTTAGTGAATTTGGGTATTTTCATTATATATATATTAATGTTTATTATTATATATAATATATATAATGTATATAATATATAATATATATGGAATATATAATATATATATTATATATATTAATGTTTATTTATTTTTGAGACCGAGAGAGAGCGCGAGCAGGAGAAGGGCGCTCTGGAGAGAGAACGAGCAGGAGAGAGAGAGAGGGAGACACAGAATCCAAAGCAGGTCCAGGCTCTGAGCTGTCAGTACAGAGCCTGACATGGGGCTTGAACTCATGAACCGTGAGATCAAGACCTGAGCCGAAGTCAGATACTTAACTGACTGAGCCACCCAGGTGCCCCTCATTTCATATATTTTTTAGCCATTTCTATTTCTTTTATGAATGCTTTTCTTTGTAATCTGCCAAAAACCCCCAAAACTTGAAGAAACCCTTTTTCACATATGCACAAAAGAATTGCATGGCATTCAGTGGAATTTGGGGGGACACTGTGATGTTGAAAGTGTCCTCTGGAATGCTAGTCTGTAGAAAACAGTGGGCCCTTAGGGCACTATTGAGTACTCCCATTGCTTTTCGAGAAGTGGTGGGACTTTTGGACTCAAATAATGGCTAGCTAGCAGTGATAGTAACTGTCTTTACTGATCTTCAGAGGCTACCAATGGTGCAGTGCCCCAGGGCCAGCGACCACCTCCTCGTATCAAGAATTTTCAGATAAACAACCAGATTGTGAAGCTGAAATACTGTTATACGTGCAAGATCTTCCGGCCACCCCGGGCCTCCCATTGCAGCATCTGTGACAACTGTGTGGGTGAGTAAAACCAAAGGGGCTTTGTCTGGGGGAAAGGCTGAGTTGGAGAGGGTCAGGGTTATTTTTCTAGGGAAAAATCAATAGGGGTGGGAAGATAGATTTACATAGGAAATAAGCTAGATTTAGTTAGGAAACTTTAGATAGGAAGCAAGCTTCTGAACAAGTGAAAAAGCAACTGTACTTGTGTAGATCAAATCTTATTTTAAATATCCTCTGGTCTAAAATTTACTAAAAAAAACTTTTTTGGTAAATGGGGAAGTAAACTTTACCTGTTTTTAAAATCTGCATTTTCCTTGACTGGATTTGTTTCAAGTGGAACCCATCTTATGTAGGGGGAAGAAAACCCTAGTCCACTGGAGGGCAACTTCGGGGAAAGAAGGGATATATAAATCCTGTTCCCAAGAAGAAGAAAGTTGCTAAGATTTATTGAGATCCTACTATATAGGAGGCACTGTGCTAAGTGCTTTCCCTTTCTCTCATTTAAGACTTGTAAAACCCCATGAGGTATTATCCCCTTTTCACAGATGAGGAAATAGGTGAAGCACCTTTGTGCAGGTTCGTGTAATTAATGTGAGATGCAACTGGAACAGGTCTGATCCTAAAACTGTCATTTTATCTTTCTCTGGTAATGCTGCAAGGGTGGCAGGTGTGCATAATACATGGGTCTGTGCTTCTATCTGCATATATGTGGCTTAGTTGTAAGCATTGCCTCATGTGTGCTGCACCCTGAGAAAGATCAGAAACAGGCAGTAAACATATCCATCGATAGACATATATGTGCAACTCTTTATATATATATATATATATATATATATATATATATATATATATACATATATATATATATATACACTTCTTATATGTATACTTCATATATATATATATATGTAATAAGCGTACTTCTAGCATTCTTTATATATGCCATGGAATATGCCTGACTGAGTACATTGCTTTCTTCTTATTAGCCAATTCTTTAGGCAAAGGTTGGGAAGATATATCTTAATTTATATGGTAAAAATCTGTGTGTAGATAGGATTTTTATAAATTAAAACTCATTTTAAATTAGCCAGAAACTTGATATTTCAAGAAGGTCAGATGTGAGGGTTTTGATAAATAATTCCCTCTCCTTATTAATATTCTTAAATATAAAGAACTCATACAAATTGCTTTAAAAAAAAGAGGCAGTAACATTCCAGTAGAAATATGGACAGTTTATGAAACAGGAAATGCAATTAACTAGTTAACAAGAAACAAAATTCATCCATACTAAAAATCAAAGAAATAAAAATTAAAACAGGATCTTTTAAAATCTAGAATATTAGCAAGGAAAACCTGATAATGCTTAGTCCTACCCTGGTAAGAGTGTAAATTGGAACAAAGTTTTTGGAAGACAACCTAGTGAGATTCTTAAAAGCCTTATTAAAACATGTATACCCTTTGATGCTAGTGATTCCTTTTCTAGAGACCTGTCCTAAGAAAATAATCAGGGATGTGATGAAAGGTTTAGGTATGGAAATATTTATCTCAGGATTATTATAATGACTAAAAATTCAATAAATGTAATTGTCCACCAGTAGATAAGCAGTCAAATAAATTGTGGGACATTTATGCAATAGACTTATGGAAAAAGCTCATATCAGAAAGCTAAATGAAATAAAATAAGAGATAAGCTACATTTATAGTGTGATCTCAGTTGCACATTTGAAAAAATATATGTAAAGATATATGCAAGGAAATACACCAGAATGCTTAGGCTTATAGTTTATTATCTATAGGTTGTGGAATTTTGAGTGATGCTGTTTCCTTCATTTTCTTTTTTATTTTTTTCAAGTTTTCTATGATGAACGTATATTAATTATATTATCAGAAAAAGTATAATTTAAAATGTAGTGAAAATAAATCTGTATAAATCTACAGTTTCCAATATTTTTATGGCAAGTTTGCTTAAAGTGAGGCTATATCTGTAATTCTTGATTCAGGTATTACCCTAACCACTTGGGTGTGTCTTCTCTACATCTTCTTTTTCTCTTCTGAAAAGATATATTGTAGCCCTTTAGTCAGGAGATGTACCATTCTTACTACTTGTGTGTGTCTTCTCTACATCTTTTTCTTTTCTGAAAAGATATATTGTAGCCCTTTAATCAGGGGGTGTACCATTCTTTTTAATTTTTATTTATTTATTTACTTATTTTAACATTTATTTATTATTGAGAGACAGAGAGACACAGAGCATGAGCAGGGGAGGGATAGAGAGAGGGAGAGACACAGAATCTGAACTAGGCTCCAGGCTCTGAGCTGTCAGCACACAGCCCGACACGGGGCTCAAACTCACAAACTATGAGATCATGACCTGAGCTGAAGTCGGTTGCTTAACCAACTGAGCCACCCAGGTGCCCCAGGAGGTGTACCATTCTTGCAGTCTTTATTTTGACCCGTGCATAGCTTATTGCTTTTTAAAAATGATGTATTTTATTCTTTGTGTGTTTTTCATTAAAATAATCCATGTTCGGGGCACCTGGGTGGCTCAGTCGGTTGAGCGGCCGACTTCAGCCCAGGTCATGATCTCACGGTCCGTGGGTTCGAGCCCCGCATCGGGCTCTGTGCTGACAGCTCGGAGCCCGGAGCCGGTTTCAGATTCTGTGTCTCCCTCTCTCTCTGACCCTCCCCTGTTCATGCTGTGTCTCTCTCTGTCTCAAAAATAAATAAACATTAAAAAAAATTAAAAAAAAATAATCCATGTTCATTGTACAAAATATGGGGAGTACAGAAAGTATAAATAAAACTTAATCCCAAATTTACTCTCCATTTTGCTGTATCTCCTTCCAGTGCCACTTATTTAGATCTTATATAGATCACACATGATAGAGTTTTTAATCCTGCCTTTGTCACTTAACATTATATCCTGAGTATTTTTCCAGATCTTTAATAAATGTGTTTTGAATATATTATTTTAATGACTGCATAATCCATCATATGGCTACATTCTAGTTTATTTTTAAAATTTTCAATATTCTAGTTTATTTAAGCAGTTTCCTATAATTAAATATTATTTACTATTCCATTTTATTCATTATTATTGCACTGCAATCAAAATGATTAAATTTCAGGATGTGGAGAAATTAGAACCTTCATACAATGCTGGTGGGAATATGAAATGACATAGCCACTGTGAAAAACAGTTTGGCAGTTCCTCAAAAAGTTAAACATAGAATTAAAATTATCATATGACCCAACAATTCCACCCCTTGTGTGTGTGTGTGTGTGTGTACATATATATACATACCTAAATTAGCCTGCTCAGGCTACCATAGCAAAATACAACAGACTGGGTAGCTTAAACAACAGAAATTTATTTTTTCACAGTTCTGCAGGTTAGAAGTTCAAGATCAGGGTGCAGGCAGGATTGATTTCTGGTGAGGTCTCTCTGTCTGGCTTGCAGGTGGGCCACCTTCTTGCTGTGTTCATGTGGCCTTTTTCTATGTTCATGCACTCTTGGTGTCTCATCTTCTTATAAGGATACCAATCTTACAGGATTAGGGCCCTAAGCTTATGACATTTAACCTTAGTTACCTCCTTAGAAGCCGTGTTTCTAAATACAGTCACATTGGGAGTTAGGGCTTCAACATATGAATTTTGGGGGGACACAATTCTGTCCATATCAATACCAAAAAGAGTTGAAAATAGAGACTCAAACATTTTTGTACATCAGTGAGCATGACAGCATTGTTTACAGAAGCCAAAGGTTGGAAACAACCCAAGTGTCCATTAATAAATGAATGGATAAACAAAATGTGGTATATCCATACAATGGAATATTATTCAGCCATAATGAGGAAGAAAGTGCTGATACATACTACAGTGTGGGTGAATCTTGAAAACATTATGCTAAAGTGAAAGAAGCTAGACAGAAAAGCCACATATTGTATGATTCCACTAATATGAAATATGTAGAATAGACATAGAGATAGAAAGATTAGACGTTACCAGGGACTGGGGGAAGGGGAAAACGGAGAATTACTCTTTAATGCATACAGAGTTTCTCTTTGGGGGTGATGAAAATATTTGGAAATAGGTAGTGGTGATGATTGCACAACATCGTGAATGTAGTAATTGCCACTAAGTTGTACACTTAGAATGAATAAATTGGCAAAATGCATGCTTTATATTTTACCACAATAAAAAATACTAATAAAAAATTGCTAAACTTAAATTTCTGTGCATATCTCTATTTCCTTAAGAGAAATTACTAAAAATGAATTTATTTTGCCAAAGCAGTGTTAGCCTTATTAAGGCTGTTGACACATACTGCCAAATTGCTTTTCAGAAAGCTTCTCTCAATTTATACTCCCACAAAGAGTATATTAGTGTCCATTCCATGTTATTCTCACCAGCACTGGATGTTATTTTTATATTCTTATTTCAATAGGCAAAAATTGTCTTATTGTTGTATTAGTATTGCACTGAATCATTAGTGAATCTGAAAACATTTAAATATATGTTTATGTGGTATTTGTTAACTGTCTCTTTTTGCCCTTTGACTATTTTCTTAAAGGAGTATTTTTATTTTGTTATTGATTTGTAAGGACTTCTCATATACTAACATACAAAATTTACATACATTCCCATTGGTTTTTTTCCTGTTTAAAGATTCTTTATAGTATTTTTAACATATATAAAATGCATATTAAGGTTTATGGAGTCAAATATATTTTTCTTTATCATCTGTGTTTTCTTCCATTACTGTTATGCTAAAAATGTCCTGCTCTACAGGGGATAAATGTTCATCTATTATTTATAGTTATTTTATGGTTGTACTCTGTTTTTACATGTAATTCTAATTCATCTGGAATTAATTTTGATTAATTGTGTGAGGAGAAAAAAATCTAACTTTATTTTCCACCAAGTAGCCAATTGTGTCAGTTATTTATAGAATAATACTTCCTTTCACCACTGTTTTTGTAGAACTGCCTTTATTAGACAGTAAATTCTTAAATATTCTAGAGACTTTCTGGGTACTTTCCATTCCATTGAGCTATGCCACATCATTTTAAGTGTTGTAGTTTTATCATTTTAAAACTTTTTTAATGTTTATTTACTTTTGAGAGAGAGAGACAGACAGATGGACAGACAGAAGAATGTGAGCGGGGAGGGACAGAGAGAGAGGGAGACACAGAATCCGAAGCAGGCTCCAATCTCTGAGCTGTCAGCACACAGACCGACGTGGGGCTTGAACTCATGAGCTGTGAGATCGTGACCTGAGCCAAAGTCGGACGCTTAACTGACTGAGCCACCTAGTTTTATCATTTAAAAAAAATAACTAGAGGTTAAGAAAAACCACACTACTCATTTTTTAAAACTTTCCTTGGGTATTTTCACCTACTTATTCTTCCTGAACTTAGTAAGTCCACCAAAGGTTTTTCTTTGGAAAAGCAAAGTCTCTTGTCAACTAGCAGTGAGGCAGTGAGGCACTGATCCCTCAGTTTCTCCAACTGTAAAATGGAGAAACAGTTAGTTTCTCCAACTGTAAAATGAGGAAAAGAATATCTTATTTTGCTCAACTTCCAGGGTGATTGTGGGGATCAAATGAGATGACTATGAAAACATAGTGAAAAAGTGAAAAATAGAAACCAGTGTTTTTTACAGTTGAAATCAGCAGTGACACTGGGGGTCTCTAAATTAGGTATTATGTAGATGTCGTGTGTGCTTTGTTTGGGCAGCTTTGGCACTGGACTCTCTCTTTCTCCCACAGAGCGCTTCGACCATCACTGCCCCTGGGTGGGGAATTGTGTTGGAAAGAGGAACTACCGCTACTTCTACCTCTTTATCCTGTCTCTCTCCCTCCTCACGATATATGTCTTCGCCTTCAACATCGTCTATGTGGCCCTCAGTGAGTATGCAAGGCAGTGTGTGTTGTTGGAATAGGGGTGAGGAGTGGGAGAAGACTTAAGGACAGCTGAGGGAAGTTGGGTTTCCTGGTGGGACTTTACTATTGCAAAGGCACCCTAGGACCTGGTAGAAATGAGCACTGCTCTTGAGCAGAGCTCCAAAACTCAGCTCACATCCATCTGTATTTACTGAGTGTGTTGGCCTTCTCATTGGCCCTCTGCTGAAGGTTGAGGCTGTGATTATGGCCTGTACCCAGACTAGTGGACATTTCTGAGGCAGTCTCAAAGACTGAGGATGTATGTTGGCTCTGCATCCTTTCTTCTTCTGCCTTGTAAGACCTGCCCTGTCCAGGTGATAGGAGGGATTATACCAGCAAAATACCTTTTAGTTGCTCATGGTCTACTTTGGGAGATAGAAAATACATACCCACATGTGTGTGTGTGTGTGTGCACGCACACACACACACACACACACACACACACACACACAACTACCAAGTAACCCTAAAGGCAGATGGGATGTGGAGTTAAAGGGGGCATCTCTTGATCAAGAGATGAGTTCTCAACTAGATTTTGAATAAGGGAGAGATACGGGTTAATCAGGAGAGAGGATTTTTCTTGGATATTTCTGATTTCTTTCAGCTATGAATGAATATTCCCCATCTGTGCCCATAGTTGGAGGCTAGGGAAAAGGGAAAGGAGTGGGAAGCTTGGCTTCTATCAGACTCTCTAGTCCAGTGCCAGGTCCTGCATTGAAAATGTAAACTCTTTAGTGAGGAGACTACCAGTTTGTAGGTGAGAGTCCCTTGTCTGAGTGAGGGCTTAATCTCTTGCCAGCTTGTAACAAGGGATAGGGAGGGAGGAAATGAGTGGGTACTAGCGTAAGTGTGCATTTTTTACTAAAGTTATTGATTTTTCTTTCCACTTGTCCTCCCAATTTAACAGAATCCTTGAAAATTGGCTTCCTGGAGACGTTGAAAGAAACTCCTGGAACATATCCTCCCCTGGCAGTATGTCCCTGTGACGCCCTCTTAAACTAGTTTCAAGTAGGCTTTCTCTCTGCAGTTCTCCCACCATCTCGTTTTTCAGATGTCAGAGAGTGCCAAAGTCTAAAATAAAAAAAAAATGTAGTCTTAGTGGTAGCAACCAGAATGGAAGATGGCCAGGGCTTAAAAGGGGGTCCTTCCCTCACCCCTTTCTCCACTGCCTCCCTCCTAAGTCCTTCTGATCAGTCTCAGCCCTGCCTCCTCTAGTGGGCTGTCTTTGCTTCAGTATACCTCTTATGTCACTTGATGGAAGTCCTACCTTTTTGTTGCAGCTAAGGCTTATTTTGTATAGCAGTTGTATTTCTGAAAAGGAGATTCAGATGGGATTTCTATAAGTCACATTCTGTTTTTCCCACCAATTTTTCATTACAAAGTTTATTTTTTGATGGATTTTCCATTGGCAGTGATGGCCAACATTGTTTAGCTTTGATGAAATGTCCTCTTCAAAGAGCTAATGATAAATAAATGAACACTTAAATACACAAGAATTCTTTTTTTTTTTTTTTTTTTTTTTTAAATTTTTTTTTTCAACGTTTATTTATTTTTGGGACAGAGAGAGATAGAGCATGAACGGGGGAGGGTCAGAGAGAGGGAGACACAGAATCGGAAGCAGGCTCCAGGCTCTGAGCTGCCAGCACAGAGCCCGACGCGGGGCTCGAACTCACGGACCGCGAGATCGTGACCTGGCTGAAGTCGGACGCTTAACCGACTGCGCCACCCAGGCGCCCCTACACAAGAATTCTTAGAGAGCTACTTGTAGTGAATACACAGGGGTCCTTTTCCTTTCATATATCCAGTGAGTTTAGAATTCATCTGTTGTTATATACAGATACTTGGCCATTTGTGATATATGTTCTGAGAGGTAAAGATGGTGTGATTGGTGCCATGAGTATGGGCTGAGGCATTAAGTCCCCTGGTGTAGCTGCTTCAACATTCCTTAACATCACCTCACTGTTCTAGAAGTGCTCATTTGCTTCTTCACACTCTGGTCCGTCGTGGGACTGACTGGATTTCACACTTTCCTCGTGGCTCTCAACCAGACAACCAATGAAGATGTGAGTCAACTTTCCCTTTTCCTTATCACATATTCTCCTCTCCAAAGCCTATTCTGTCATTACCTGCTATACCTGCTAGAGAACTGAGTCTCCAGGGCTTGGGAGGTTGAGGCAAATGGCAACCTGGTGTGGGAGACTGTTAAATTTACTGTGTGGAGGATAAAGCAGACTGCTTTGGTTGGAACTGAGTACCTATGTAGAATTGCGAAGAAGAGCTTCAATGGTTGAGTGGGTACACTGTCTTCAGCTGTTCATAGATCCTTAAAGGCTAGTTAGTGCCTCTGGATTTGGAATGGAGAGGCACAGTTGCACTGACTAAATCCTTCCTTTTTATTTTTTTTTAAATTTTTTTTTTCAACGTTTATTTATTTTTGGGACAGAGAGAGACAGAGCATGAACGGGGGAGGTGCAGAGAGAGAGGGAGACACAGAATCGGAAACAGGCTCCAGGCTCTGAGCCATCAGCCCAGAGCCTGACGCGGGGCTCGAACTCACGGACCGCGAGATCGTGACCTGGTTGAAGTCGGACGCTCAACCGACTGCGCCACCCAGGCGCCCCAAATCCCTCCTTTTTAAAAATTACCAATTAATCCATGTTTATTATAGAAAATCAGAAAATACAGATGAGTAAACAATAGTAAATAGGTTACAACTTTACCTCCTAGATGTCACCATTGGTTTCTTTTCAGTTTTTATTTAAATTCACCATTGTTAATGGTATGATTTGTAGTCTTTCAGACCTGTTCCTGTGTTTGTTTATATGAATATATATATATTGTATTTTTTTATTTAATTATTTATTTGGGGTGGGGTGAAGAGAGAGAGGGACAGAGGATCCAAAGTGGGCTCTGTGCTGGCAACGAAGAGCCTGATGTGGGGCTTGAACTCACTGAGATCACGATCTGAGCTGAAGTTGGATGCTTAACCTATTGAGCCACCAGGCACCCCTATATTTTGTATTTTAAAACTTTTTAAATGTTTTTTAAAAAATTTATTTCTGAAAAAGAGAGAGAGAGTGCAAGTGGGGGAAGGGCAGAGAGAGAGAGGGAGACACAGAATCCGAAGCAGGTTCTAGGCTTTGAGCTGTCAGCACAGAGTCCGATGTGGGCCTCGAACCCATGAACCGTGAGATCATGACCTGAGCCAAAGTCAGTCGCTCAACAAACTGAGCCACGCTGCCGCCCTTATATTTTGTATTTTTAGTGGAAAATAATACATATTATCCAGCTCCTGATTTTTCACTCTATTGTGAACATTTTTCCATGGCTATGCAGGTATTTGTTTTTCTTGTTGTGGCAAAATGTATGTAATACAAAATGTACTATCTTAGCCATTTAAAAAAATTTTTTTTAATGTTTATTTATTTTTGAGACAGAGAGAGACAGAGCATGAATCGGGGAGAGGCAGAGAGAGAGGGAGACACAGAATCGGAAGCAGTATCTTAGCCATTTTTAAATGTAGAATTTAATAGTATCAAGTACATTCACGTTGTTGTGCCACCATCGCCACCATCCATCCCCAGAACGTTTTCATTCTTTCATGCTGCATTTCTTCAATGTAAATTTTAATACAAGCCTTGGCTTTTATCTTGCAGATCAAAGGCTCATGGACAGGGAAGAATCGTGTCCAGAATCCCTATAGCCATGGCAACATTGTGAAGAACTGCTGTGAAGTGCTATGTGGCCCCTTGCCCCCCAGGTACTTAGAGGACTAGAAAATCCTGGGACTCTTGGGACAAGCAATTCAACCTGATCCTATTACCTGGTCTGATGCATTCTTCTGAATGTGGCCTTTTCGTGTCAGATAGGTCTTCCCAAGGATTATCCTTCGGTGCTATATCTGCATGGACCACAGACCACAGGCTAGTTGTTTTGAGGGGACGACCTTTCATTCTTATTTCATCTGTTTGTTCCTTGGTTAATGTGGTATTCCCTGGTTTGTGGAATGAAAAAAGAACGGAAGACAGGAGGCATGTGCTAGGATAATGCTAGATTGCTAAAGGACAGGTTTATGTTTTCCAGTATACACAGCAAGGTTCAGTGGGGTGGGTGGGTGGAGGGGGGAATACAAAATGCTTTATTAACTGTCCTCTCTCCTTTAGTGTGCTGGATCGAAGGGGTATTTTGCCACTGGAGGAAAGTGGAAGTCGACCTCCCAGTACTCAAGAGACCAGTAGCAGCCTTTTGCCACAGAGCCCAGTAAGTATTCCTGACTTAACGGCTGAGTCAGTGATAGAAGGTGTAGGCTGAATTTACACCTTTGAGATACAATTAGGCAATTCCATGTCCAGTGGCTCCAGCTTCTGTCTCTGCTTCTCCACTGACATTGTTTCAAATCTTTGTGCCCTCAAGGTGGATTTAGTTTCTTTGACATTCTGTGCCAGTCACTGTGCTGGGTGCTAGGGATATGCCAGTGAACAAGGCAAAGATGTCTCTGCTCTCAAGGAGCTCATTGTCTAGTAGAGATGAAAGACAAGAAAACAGGCCATTGCTCAATGTTGTGAAAAGCGCCTTGAGGAAGGAAGCATAAAATGCTATCAGAGCAAAGATAGGGGTCAGGGCAGTGGGTTAGAGTTAATGGAGTGGTTAACTTGGTAGAAGGGGCTTCCTCCCTAGAATATGTAGATGTTGTGGAAAACCTCCCAGCTGTCTTGTTTAGGATATACATTATAAAATATGTTCCCCAAAAGGTATTATTTGAACTTTCTTTTTGTATAATTGCTTTATTGAGCTATAATATAAAATCTCTATTTAAAATGTATAGTTCACTGGTTTGTAGTATATTCACAGAGTTGTGCAATCATCCCAGCAATCAATTTTAAAACATTTCCTTACTCCTCACCAAACGTCTACACCCATCAGCAGTCACTCTCTCTTTCCTCCTAGTTCCCCCAGCCCTATCCCTAGGCAACTATTAATCTACTTTCATTCCTATATATTTGCTTCTTCTGTATATTCCATATAAATGGAATCATATAATGTGTGGCTTCTTTCATTTGACATATTTTCAAGATTCATCCATGTCATAGCATGTAGCAATACTTCATTATGTTATATGGCTGAATAATATTCCATTATATGGATAATACCACATTTTATTTATACATTCATTGATAGCCATTTGGGTTGTTTCCACCTTTTGGTTATCATGAATGATGCAATGATGAACATTCATGTACAAGTTTTTGCATAGACACATATGTATTTATTTATTTTGGCTATATACCCAGGAGTAAAATCACTGGGTCATATAACTTTATGTTTAACCTTTTGAGTACCTGCTGGACTGTTTTCCAAACTGGCAGCACCATTTTACATCCCCACCAGTAGTGTATGAGGGTTCCAATTTTCCCACATTCTTGGCAACACTTGTCATTGTTATCTGGCATTCTGGTTCTAGCCATCGTAGTAGGTGTGAAGTGGTATCTCACTGTAGTTATGATTTGCATTTCCCTAATGCTGCCGAGCATCTTTTCATGAGCTTATTGGCCATTTGTATATTTTCTTTGGAGAAGTATCTATTCAGATTCTTTGTCAATTTTTAAATTGGGCAATTTGAATTTTTTTGTTGTTGTTGAGTTCTAAGAGTTCTTTATTCTCTATGTTAGTCCCTTATCAGATATATGATTTCCAAATATTTTCTCCCATTCTGTGGGCTGTCTTTTTACCTACTTGATGATGTCCTTTGAAGCACAAAAAGTTTAAATTTTGATGTAGTCCATTTTATCTTTTTTTGTTTGTTTGTTGGGCTTTTGTTGTCAGTAGATATGTAAAAAACCATTGTCTAATCCAGGGTCATGAAGGCTTATGCCTGTTTTTCCTAAAAGTTTTATAGTTTTAGCTCTTATTTAGATCTTTGATCCATGTTAAGTTAACTTACAAATTCTTTCTTTTGCATGTGGATATCTCTGCACGCTTTTCAAAATTTTTTTTAAATTTTTATTATTTATTTTTTTAGAGAGAGAGAATGAGCAGCAGAGGGGCAGAGCGGGGAGGGATCTTAAGTGGGCTCCATGCTCAGCGCAGAGCCTGATGTAGGGCTTGATCCCATGACCCTGAGATCATGACCTGAACCAAAATCAAGAGTTGGATGATCAACTGACTGAGCCACCCAGACACCCCTCAGCACCCTTTGTTGAAAAGACTGCTTTCTCTCCATTGAATTGTCTTGGCACCCTTGTCAAAAATCAATTGACTGTAAATGTAAGAGTTTGTTTCTAGACTCTCAATCCTATTTCATCGATCAATATATCTATTCTTATGTCAGTATCACACTGTCTTGGGTACTGTAGTGTTGTAGTAAGTTTTGAATTTAGGAAGTGTGAGTCATTCAATTTATTCTTTATTCAATTGGTTTGGCTGTTCTGGGTCCCTTGAATTTCCATATACATCTTAGTATCAGCTTGTCAGTTTGCAAAGAAGCCAGCTTCTTTAAAAAGAAATTTTAATGTTTATTTATTTATTCTGAAAGAGAGATAGAGAGAACAGGGGAGGGGCAGAGAGAGAGGGAGACAGAATCCCAAGCAGGCTCCGAAAAGAGCCCGATGAAGGGCTCAAATTCACAAACTGAGAGATCATGACCTGAGCCAAAATCAAGAGTCGGATGGATGCTTAACTGACTGAGCCACCCAGGTACCTCTAGAAGCCAGGTGGAATTTTGATGGGGATTGCATTGAATCTATATAGATCAATTTTTGGAATATTGTCTTCCTAACAATATAAAGTCTTCCAAACTGTTAACATGGGATGTCTTCATTTGTTTAGATCTTCTTTAATTTCTTTCAACAATATTTTGTAGTTTTCAGAGTAGACGGTTTTTTTTAAAAAAAGTTTATTTATTTATTTTGAGAACAAGAGAGGGAGAGTGCAAACTTATGAGCGGGGGAGGGGCAGAGAGAGACTCCCAAGCAGGCTCCGCACTGTCAGCCCTGAACCCAAATCACTCACTTGTGAACTCATGCAACTGTGAGATCATGACCTGAGCCAAAAATCAAGAGTCAGACACTTAACCAATTGAGCCACCCAGGGACCCCTAAGGTTTTTCTTTAAGTTTTATTTAAGTAATTTCTACACCCAACATGGAGCTCGAACTCATGACGCTAAGATCAGGAGTCCCATGCTCCTCTGACTGAGCCAGCCAGGCACCTCCAGAATATAAGTTTTATACTTCTTTTGTTACATTTATTCATAAGTATTTTATTCTTTTTGATGTTATTGTAGGTGAAATTATTTTCCTAATTTTATTTTTGGAATGTACATTGGCACTCTATAGAAATTCAGTTGATTTTTGTATATTGATCTTGTGTCTTGAAACCTTGCTGGACTTGTTTATTGTAGTAGATTTTAGTAGATTTGAACTTTCTTTTCAAATAGAATCCTACTTTTAAGTGAATGATTTTTTGTAAAGTAGATCATTGTTCTCTACTTTGCCTTTCCTAAATTTTGAATTTTCTTTTTTTGAAAATACAGCAAACTCTTGTTTATAAATTGTTATCATCATTTTGAATATCATTTTTCTGATGAATATGATCTTAAATCGTAACGATCTAGGTTAGTAGCTCTAAGTTGAATGTAGGGAAGGGTAGTATTTTAGAATCACTCAGGGGGCATTTTCATACCACATATACCATCTGAAGATTTTGCCACCCCACCCTATTTGGTTTAGAATCACTGTTCTATTGAGCTGTATGTTAGGGCGAAGAAAAAAAAGATTGAGAACTACTGAATCAGGCCTATGTTAGACAAGTATGTTACAGCATTCTGTTATGAAGGGGGGGGGGTGTCTGCATAATTATTTGTGGTCCCTTTTATTATTATCATGAATAATAATGGAAACATCTATCCTCTGCAGACAGTGAAGACTAGAACTTAACTTCAGATGCATTTTGCTGAGAAGACAATAGTCTAGTCTTGGTTCTGAGTTTGGTGTGGGTGGCTGCATATCTGTAGCATCAGTGTGGCTGATGGGTTGAGAGGAAGAGTTCAGTGTCTATGGATTATCTCCATTTGGATGTTGAGGGAGAGCTTTGTATTGAATTTGATATGTTTTTCTTCTCAGGCCCCAACAGAGCATCTGAGCCCAAATGAGATGCCGGAGGACACCAGCACTCCTGAAGAGATGCCACCCCCAGAGCCCCCAGAGCCACCACAGGAGGTGACTGAAGCTGAGAAGTAGCCTATCTATGGAAGAGACTTTTGTTTGTGTTTAATTAGGGCTGTGAGAGATTTAAGGGGAGAAGATATAAACCTGAGACAGAGAGCAAGTGAGCTGTCCCTGTTACTATTTTTCTTTGGTCTTTATTCACACAATTGCACACTGGCATTTTCTTGCTGCAAGCTTTTTTTTTTTTTTTTTTTTTTTTTTTTAATTTCTGGACTCAAGACATTTGCAGAAGATGTCAGTCACCTCTGGTAACTGGACAAATGGGTCTCTTGGACCCCAGCACTGGCTTTCCATGGCCTCAGCCATGGAGTCTCCTTGGACTCCCTTCTCTTTCCTCCAGATCCCAGCTCTCCTGCTTGGGGTCAGTGGTCCAATTCTGAGGATAAAGCGTCTTGAGACTGGCTCAAATCCTCTCAAACTGCTGCATGCCATGAGTCCAGAGGCAGTCATAGAGAACTCTGGCCAGGGAATCCTAAAGGGATTCTTGGGGCTTTCAGAAGTGAAGAGGGTGGAGAGTGGGGTTGGAGGATTCTCCTGGCTACAAAGTGCCAACATTGCCAGCAAATCCTTTCAGGAATGGGGCAGGTACCTTCCACTTGTATTTATTCATGTAGTTTCTCCTTTGTCCCCTGCCCACTTTCTAACACCCAAACCCCACCCGTTTCCAGTTAGATATATGTAAGTAGTTGCAGTAGAGACAACAATTCACATTTCTTGTAGACTACCAGAACCTTTTTAATACCTGTGCCATTCTTAGTAAGAATTTATGAGATGCCAACGGCATGGCCCCTCGCACTCTTTGTCTCATCTCTCCTCCTTTCTCGTTAGCTCCTTTTGTTTTCCTTTTGACTCTTGCTCCCACTAGGAGCAGGAATGGCAGTAATAAAAGTGTGCACTTGGGTGGTTCCTTTTCCTCAGAGGAAGCCTGAGTGCTCACTTAAACACTACCCCCTCAGACTCCTTGTGTGAGGCCTGTAGAGGCCCTGAATGCACAAATGGGGAAACCAAGGCACAGAGAGGCTCTCCTCTCCTCTCCTCTCCCCCTATGTCCCCTCAAAAAAGAAAAAAAAAGAATAACCAGTACTTCCATTAGGCCTCGGCTGAGTGAGGAGGGAAAGCCCAGCACTGCTGCCCTCCCGGGTAAACCCACTCCAAGGCCTTGGCCCACCTCGGGCTTGGTAACCACACGGGGGCTTCCTCCAAGCCCCACTCTTCCAGCACTTCCACCGGCAGAGTCCCAGAGCCACTTCACCCTGGGGGTGGGCTGTGGCCCCCAGTCAGCTCTGCTCAGGATCTGCTCTATTTCAGGGAAGAAGATTTATGTATTATATGTGGCTATATTTCCTAGAGCACCTGTGTTTTTCTCTTTCTAAGCCAGGGTCCTGTCTGGATGACTTACGGGGAGGGGTGGGGGGAGTGTAAACCAGAACTTTTAATCTATTTGAAGGTGATTAAACTGTGTCTAATGCAAACTGCCTGCCTCCTCCTTCCCCTTTCCATTTCAAGAACCACCATGAGGGTGTGAATGTCTTTGGGGGTGGGGGTTGGGGGTGGGGGTTGAAGGGGTTGCTTGTTACTACCCATACTTCCATTTTCTATGGGGTCCTTGGGTTGGAGAGATAGCTACCAAACTCTCCACTGATCTATACTGCATTCTGGGCCGATGTTTACCTTTTTCTGGGCTATGAAAAAAGGGCTTTCAAGGCAATATACAGTGTTAGCAAGATTGGGAGGCTTGGAGGGGATTGTATTTACTCAAGAGAACACATTCTTTATTAGAATATTGTTTTTATGCAGAGGGATGCTGTTAATTGCAAATGAGTCTTAGTTATTAAAGCAGGCTCATCAGGGCCCCCTCTTGGAAATATTTTGTTAGTGATCTTTTACAAGTGATGGTATATATTTCTTTTTAAATGGTCTAAAGTCAAGACTCCTTACCAATACCTATCTCACCCTTCCCAGTTAATCACAATTAATGAAGTTTGGCTGCTTGCAGATTTTTTGTATGTCTTCCTATTTTTCTTGTAGCAAGGTTTGAGTTTAGCAATCTTTAGGGAGAGTGGGGAGACTGGCTCTGACTGTCTCAGATTCCTCTCCTTTCTGCCTCTACTTTCCCATTCTTTTTCTGGATCTCTCAGTTTTATTCTTTAGTTAGATTTGAGTTAGTTCAATATAAGGCCAAGCCTGGAGAGTTTGGAAGTTACTAGATTTTTTCAGTTAACCTGACACTTAGATGAACCCCTTTTTAGTCAGTTCTCAGCCTACCCTGTCTCAGCCCATGTCTTCTCTTGGGTTTGGACAGATTTCTCTCCTCATTCAACTTACCTCAATGACTTTTCTGCTGTCCCTGAGATCTGTCAGAGAAAATTTCTCTTTCTGAGGTGAATGGTAAACACGGAAATCCCTTATCTCTAGTGTGAAATGAGTTTTTTTTTAAGTTTCTGCATTTTCATACTCCCTGCCCTCTTTCTTTTCCTTTATAAATCTTCTGTATTTAAGACCTTGGCCTGAAGATCTGTCCCATTCATACCATGCACCAGCTGTGATTGTCCCTAGTCTGAGTTCTGATTAGAGAGGAGATTGAAGAATTGGTCCTTCCCAGGGGAATAGGCCTTAAATTGTTCAACTCTTTTCAATGGCTGACATTCTTTCCACCTCTCCCCTTCCTCTCCATCCCTTAAGTTTCCTATGCACCCCACTTCCCCAGAAGTATGGCTGGCACAGATCCAAAACCTTCTGGGGGTTGGTGGAATTTGGCTATTTGGGAACACTTCTCCATGTCCATTTGGCTCTGGGGTCCTCTTAGCCCTAGCAGAGAACATCATCTCCCCCCTTGCTTTTTTTCCTCAGTGGTAGTTGTGGGTTCCAATTCTATAGCAGCTAAATTCCATTCTTCCTGCCCTGACCTTCCTGCCTTTACCCCTACAGCCCCTTTTCCTACTGACCAAATCTCTTTACCTTGTTGGGGGAAAAAAGTATTTTGTTTTTAAATCTATTTTCTAACTTAAATGCAATTTAATATGTAAATCTCTGCACTTTTGTGTGAGCCTACAAATGTGTATGTGTGGTAGGTTTTTCTCTTTCTGGTATTTCTTAATAAAGAAATCTTTCTTTTTGGGGTGAAGCCAATCAATGAAGGAGACTTGAATGGTTTTAGAAATATAAGGATGTCTGTTTCTTTACTTGTTGTGCCTAGTGTGAGTGACCAGCCCCTCCCCCACCTTTGTGCCCCCCCCCCCCTTCCTTTGAGAGGGCCCTCAGCTGAGTGGGGCAGGGAGAGGGACCTGTCCTCTGTGTCTGGTACTCCTCTGGGACTGCTCTGAATGGCTCAAGCGGTAACCTAGCAACCTAGTCCCCCTCCCCCCTCCATGGCCTAGTCCTGTTAGTCCTTTTCTTCCAGCTCTGTTCATTTTATACTCCTGAGGCTGGGGCCAGGCTAGGGAAAATCACCGAGGGATCACAGTAAATGGTTTTTAAAAAGTGGTAATTTGCTCTTGTGCTTTGGTGCTACTAAAGAAGAACAGTGCTTTCAATAATTCCAAACACATTTGTGTCAGTTTTAAGAATACATTCTAGGAATCACTTGCTATTCTTAGGCAATAGGCTTTAGAAATAGTACCAAAGGCTAAAACTGTGAATATCATTAGTTTTAAAGGATGCAAGCCCAACTCACAAAAAAGGAAGTCATTGTGAATTTCATGTTTTGGGTAAATACGAAATGGGAATGGGAACTAGAAATCTGCATCTGTAAACTTTTGAACGTCCTCGAGGACATCAATGTAGGTGGGAAAACCTAGTGCAATTAGCTGGGCCTAATTATTTTACAAATCAACACAAAATATGTTTTTACAGTTTTAATATATACACTGAATTTCCAGGAATGCAACAATTCTGTAAGTTGAGGGAACAGGGTACTTTATTTGGTTCAGAACTTTACCAAGAGTTGTGACTTTTGAAAATCATGTCACTGACAACAATGCCATTCATGGATTTTTAAGTTGCCAATACAACGTACCTGTATTTATCTTTCTTTGTAGCAATTGCATTCACAGTGGATCTACATGTATAAGTGGAACCTCTGACTACTTCATATCTTTTAGTATAGTCTTGCCCAGGTTTTGCATATTGAAATACATATTATCTTATAAACAAATTTCCTGTTTTTCTCCTTCATATTGTAATTAGTGTATTATATTGCTATTCTGGAAATTATGTGTAGAAGCTGGTTATATTAACTATGAAAGTCATCATTTCAGAGTGGCAAAGTGTGCATCACAAAATATTGTATCTTCCAAGGGAGTATTGGGGCTGATAGGGCTGAGAAACACTATATTATCTCAAAAGTCCCTTTCTACCTCTAAATATTTGGAAAATTCAGAATATAAACAAACATCCTCCTCCCCTCACACGCTTAATGTGCTTTTTAATTTTAAAAGCAACACATGCTCATTGTTGAAAATTGGGAAAGTATAGGAAAGTAAGAAGATTTTAAAAATTATCCATCAACTCGTCACCAAGAAAGATATAATTATCACTGTTAATGTTTTGGTGTGTTTCTTTCTAGTCATACATATGTATGTGTGTGTATATATATATAAAATTCTATATATATGTATCTTATATACCTATATATGTATATATATATGATATAGATATCCATATATATGATATCTATATAGATATCTATATATATGATATATCTATATATATACCTTAAGTTCTACCCCCAACATGGGGCTCGAACTCACAACCCTGAAATCAAGAGTTGCATGCTCTACCGACTGAACCAGCTAGGCACCCCAGTGTGCATGTACATTTTAAAAGATAACTGGAATTCAACTATAAATAGAGTTTTGTATCCTGCTTTTTTTAAACTTAGCATTTTCCATATCATTAGGAATTTTTGAAAATAATTCCATAACATATACATAACCCTTCCCTTATTGTCAGCCATTCAGGAGTTTCATTTTACATTATTGTAAATAATGTTGTGATGAACTTCTTAAAATATGGGTATATCTGTGATTCATTTCCTTAGACTCCTAGAAATGGAATCACTAGAGTCAAAGGGAGTGCTCTTTTGAAGGCTCTTGATAAATATGGCCAAATTGCTTTACAGAAAAGCTGTCACCATTAGTCCTGTGAGCAGTGTATCAGAGAGCCTGCTTCAACACATCTCATTTAAACATTTGATAATTTGATAGTTGTAAACTGGTGTCTCAGTGTCGCTTCATTTCTATTTCTTTTGTTAATAACAAGGTCAAACATTTTTTGCACCTCCCCTCTCTCTTGCGTTTCTTGCCAATTGTATTCTGGGAATTGGCTGCCCAAGTCCTTTCTTTTTCTTCTGGTATTGGGGGGTTTTCTACTTGATTAATAAATGAGAGCTTGGAGCTCACACTCCACCACAGGCCAGGAAATGAGGGGACCCTGATTTAGAAGTGGTTTTACAACTCTGGAACATGGTGCAGAATTACCTCCCTTGATATTCCATGCCCCTTCACTTTCTTCAAGCTCCTCTGTCTGCTTTTTCTGCCAGCCACTGGCCATCTTCAGCTATCTGGTTGTTCCAGTGTGGCTAAAGGGTTATAGTTGTGTGCCAAAGTAGACACAGGGTGATTATTTGTCATAAAACCCAGGCTCTGTTAAATGGCATTGCTGAAAGGAATGTGCTTGCATTTGCTCTTGCTCTCCCACCAAATTAAATACTGTGACTTACCTAAGGTTATATACTGCTAGAGCCCAGACCAGAACCCAAATGTCTTGACTCCTAGTTCAGAGAGCTTTCCCACATAAGCCAGGCACAGACAGATAAAGGAGTTTGAATAACTCCAGTGTCACTTGAGTGAAATGAGCCTTTATTTATTTAATATTCAATAAGTACCTGTTGAAAACTGTGTGGTGGGGTTGACTTTAGGAGAAATTGCATTGCTGACCCCATTCTGTTGTGAGTTAAGAACCAGCAATGATTTCAGGATTTTTTTTTTTTTTTGCCATTTTGGATTAATTTTACCAATGATGTCTCCATTTTAGGCATACAGAGGTCTGACTGTATATATTCAGGCTGATGTGGAGGTGGGTGGTGGATTTTTGTTTTAAACTTAAATCTCTTAAATATTTTTCCAGATCCCTGCACTTAGGTTGAACTGATGGTTGGGTTTCTTTAGCACAGAAAGTCAGGAAGTTGCTTTGCCTGGTTCCCACAGTCAACTTGGCTGTCCCTTTGTGAGGGCCATTGCCCTGGGCTCTTTCTGTCTCTATCCCTGGCAGGTCCCAGAGGCAATGGTATACAAATGCTATATTGGTAACTGTGAAGTTATAGGAAAATGTGAAGCCTACATATAAAGTGCTATAGAATTCCATTTATTTAGGGCCTTCCTGGAGGAAGAGTCTTGGCTGAGTCTAGAAGGGAGGCAGTTCCTTCCCACTTGATTGTGTTGTTGGCTGAATACTATAGTATGTGGCCAATGTTGTGTGAGAAGCCAAGGTAGCCTCTATTGTGGCTTTCTTTTCCCCAGCCAGGGAAACTTCATACCTCATCGTGAATTTCCTGACTCAGGGTGGGGGAAGGTGTTGGACCTCACTGAGACTACAGTGATCAATGTCCTTTTTTCCTTTTAAAACCCTCTTTTAGCTTTTGTTTTAATGCCCTTAGTCTCTAATGACCCCACCATGGCCTCCACTTATGCAAAAGACCTGAGTGTGGAGGTCTCTATGACTGCGAGTTGGAAGCTGTGGCTGGGGACTGTGTCAAACCACACTGCTGTAGGGTTTGGCGGGTAGGAGAGGGAATTTGTGGAGTTGACAGCCTTCATTGTGGTATTTGGGGAGAGTTGATCACAACGTACCTGGGGAAGTCTAATGAAGCTTGTTAGAAATAGGGACAGCCATACAGAGAAAGACAGATACCATATGTTTTCACTCTTATGTGGATCCTGAGAAACTTAACAGAAACCCATGGGGAAGGGGAAGGAAAAAAAAAGGAGGTTAGAGTGGGAAAGAGCCAAAGCATAAGAGACTCTTAAAAACTGAGAACAAACTGAGGGTTGATGGGGGGTGGGAGGGAGGGGAGGGTGGGTGATGGGTATTGAGGAGGGCACCTTTTGGGATGAGCACTGGGTGTTGTATGGAAACCAATTTGACAATAAGCTTCATATATTGAAAAAAATTAGCAATGCAATGTCAAGTGTGGACCTTGCTTTGACACTGATTTGAGCAAACAATAAAAGATATTTCCGAGAAAAAAAAAAAAAAAAAAGAAATAGGGACAGCGAGTGAGAAGGGGGATGATTCATTCAGATGGGATGTGCTGATTCCCCCAGCTGCTTCCCTGATGGGCCAAGGAGGGGGAAGTTGCTTCAAAACCTGAACTGGGGAGGAACTGGATGGACTCTATTTCTTCTTGAATCTAGCCTTTATCCTGTTCCTTCTAGTAGCCCATGGATGTCCAAAGGAGTTGCCTAAAGTAAGTCTGTTGTTTAGGACTGATCATCCTACTGTGAACGGGGCAGATCCAGGGCTTCCCCTCACTCCTCAGGTGGGCTTTCTTTCCATCACCAGCTTTTTAGCACCACAGCTGGCATTCTCTACCCTGAATCCCAAAACCCTCTGGGAGCTGGGATATCAGTTTGTCTGTGGGCTATAGCAGTTAGTCTGCAAACACATATTGACACGGCTTTTGTACCCAGTCTTGAGCTCAGTACCCTGGAGGTTACAAAAAGTCAGAAAGCCACCATTTATTGTTACTATGTGCCAGGAACTTTATATGCATTATCTCATTTATTTCTCTATCAACCCAAAGAGGTAAGTATTATTAGATCATTATTCTTTTTTAAATTCAATTTTTATTTTTTAAATAATTTTTATTGAGATATAATTAACATATAACATTGCACACATTTAGCATGTGCAATGTGTTGGCTCGATGTGTTTATATATTGCAATATAGGTTATTATTCTTATTTTACAGAAAAGAAATGTGTATGTATATAATCACCTGAAGTCATGTAATTAGTAAGCGGTGGAGTCAGGATTTGTAGACTCTTTAGTTTAACTCTAAAGCCTTTGTTGTTGGTCACTACACTAACTAGGGATTCAAGGTGAAATGGGCCTTGAATGGAGGGAAATGGAGGTAGCAAAGTGATGTGAATTTGGGGGATCAGATATATATTGTCATTCATTAAGCATTGATTTTGTGTTGGACACTCTACTAAGTATTTTACATACACTAGTTCATTCAATCTTTGTAACAACGCCATGGGGCTAGTACTATTATTGCACCTTATTGATTTGGAAAATGAGGCTTGAGGAGGTTAAGTGACTTATCCAGGGTGACCCAGCTAAGTGACAAAGCCAAGATTTGAACTCAGGTTGGCCCGGACTCTTAACTGCTAGGCTTTGCCTGACCGAGAGAGCTGCCACTTGCTGTCCCCGGGCCCTGGAGGGGCCCAAGGTCAGAGGAAGAGCCTCCTTGCCCTCTTGGACTAGCCCACCCCCACCCTCCCAAGGGGAGCCTAGGCTTCTGAAATACTAGGCTGGGGGAAGGGATAGAGGGTCTCTAGCTGAGAAGACTCAGCCAATTGGACTGCAGCCCTTGGTTTGCTGGGATAGGGTGCCCTTAGCATCTTCTAGATGTCCATGGGCTGGTGAAAAGGTTCTGGCAGGCCTGCCTGATGGAGGCACTTAGGGCCCTGGGCTGTAGCCCCACCTGGCCCTGCCTTTCTTATCCCTCAGGCCCTGGCCTGTAGAGTACAATTTCCTCATTGCCCCTCCTCAGCTGCCTATCCCAAAGTCTTGTGATCATTGGAGTCTTTGCTTAGCTATCAGCCTGTATCCAGCCTGTAGACAAAACTGGGGCCTGATAGCTCTGAGACACTCCACACTCCCCTCCCTAGGGTGGGGAGGAGTTCAAAACACTTTCTCAGTCTGATTTTGCTTTTTCTGATATTTTCCTTTCCCCAGCTTAGGCCTAATAGATAGGTACTACCCGAATATTTTAAAAGGTTTCGGAATCTACTCTGATAAGGTCCCCTCAGTTTGTGTGGATTTTAAGTACTTTGTGCGTTATTCATCCCCCACTCCCCACCTTTCCAGAAGCCTGTTCCAAAAGACAGCAGGAGAATGACTTTGCTACTGCTCCACATTGGAGGCCAGCGGTTGGGGCCTATTTATTTAGTTTTTTTTTCAAAACTTAAAATATTGTTCCTTTTTAAATAGACATAAAATAATAGATACTTTTAAAATCCAAACACAAGAAGAATGTACAAAGTGGACACTTCTCTCCCTCCCTCCCCCAGTCCCACCACACTAGTCTCACTGGTAACCATTTGGTGCAGATCTTTCTAGTCTTTATTCTTTTGTACGTTTTCCTTTTCTTAAATAAAAATGGAATCACCCTATAAATAATGTTTTAGTACTCATTCCCCGCCCCCCATGATCCAGCACAGACTTCTTTTACAACAGGAATGTTTGTACATTATTGTATAATTTAAAAATTTGTAATCAAACAATAAAAAATCACAAAGATTTTTCCCTGTGTTATGAAATATTTTTCTACCATGTCATGATTAATGGCTGCACAGTATTATGTGAACGAACTATAACGTATCTAACTAATTCCCCATTTGCGATGCTTCCAATTGCTTACCCTTGCAGACAAAGCTGCTATGAGCGTCTTTGTCCATATATCTGTGCACTTGTGTGGTTCTTTCTGTGGATCAAGTCCTAGGAGGGGAATGGCCAGGTCAAAGGGTGTCAAAGGCACATGACAGAGGGTCAGATTGCCCTTTGGAGGGCAGGAGGCTTCTGAAAGGTTGTCGGACTCCCTACTCAGCTTCTTCAACCTGTCTGAGCTTTGGTTTCCTCCTCTGTAAAGTGGGAAGATGATGGCATGTACCTGGGCGGGGGGAAGCAGGAGCAGGGTACTTCGGAGATTGATTATCTGAGAGAATAAAGGCCAAGTGCTTGGTTTCTGGTACCGTAGTTGGTGCCTACTAAATGGCAGCAAGTACACGGTACCATTGGAGCTTAGAGGCTGTTTGAGCTTCTCCTGGTTTTTCTGGTGAGGATAATGGTTGCAGCTGCCTGTGGCCCACAGCCACTAAGGGCAGTGGTGTGAGCACAGCTGAGAACAAAGCCTGGAAGCAGAGCAGCCTTGTGTTCACTCTGGCGGCAGCTCTTACCGCAGTCTGCCATCCCTAGTGCAGTTCGTGCAGGCAGAAACAGAGGGAGTTTTTCGTCTCTGTCCCACCTCCCAGGAGTTTCTATAGTTTCAGTGGGGACAGGATGGGGTCCAAGAAGAGGTGGCCTCAGAGGGAAGGCCCTGCGGAATCCAAATTTCTCCCTTTTGGACCCTGGACAGCCCCTAGCATGGGCCCTTCCTCACTGGTGTAGGTCTTCAAGGCTCTTGTTAAATAACCATTCTAGGAAGAGGGAAATAGATACCCACACTCTCAGACCCCAGCAAGGCCTGTGCTCTGGGATCCTGTACTCTGAGGATTGCTGGTTAACAGGGAGGGCAGAGCCAGTTAGTGCTTCAAACTGGAGTGTTAGGTTGGCAGGATCAAGGGCAGTGAGCATCTTCAGGGTAGGGACAGATGATCCTGAAAGGTCATTGGAGGTCATTTTGCTGAGCCCAGCTTCAAAGGATACGGGTGTGACCTTCCTCCAACCCTCTCTGCATAGGAAAGATAACTGGAGACTGTAATTAGTTCTACCTATGTTTATTGCTGCCAACTTATCCGCCTCCATCCCCTCATATTTACACCCAAACCTTTTCCCCAAGGTAGCTTTTACCAAAATTCTTCATAGTAGGTCGAGAAGTGTGTTCACGAAGCAGGCCGTCCTAGATGTAGTGGGCCCTGTCCCCAGGCCAGTTGGACCCTGGGGAAGGTTTACTCTGGGAATTCAGGGCACAGACTTGGTATTGACATCAAGGGAGGGCCCCCACCGACAGATAAGCTTCCTCCTGTTCTAGAACTGTACATCAAAACCTCTTGGAAAGCAAAGTTGGGGGTAGTGGACTCCCCAGTGTCAAGCTTCATGCTTTCTTTGTTTCTAAGAACCCTTACAGGGGGCCGAGTCTGAGTCCAGACTTGCATCTGGCTTCAGAGGGGCAGTTCTGTCCTTGGAAGTCAGATCTATCTGCCATTGGCCTTCAGGGGAAGTGTCATTGGATGGTGCCAGGAGTAGAAAGGGAGGGTCATATTGTTTTAAGCTGGGGGAAGTTGTATCTTGGCTTGAGTCACGTGGGGAGGTTTGGAACGAATGAGCAGGAGGAGCCGTTTCATTTGGGAGCCCAAAGTCCCTTCAGCTCCCTCAGTAAACCCCACTGGTGTCCTCAGCCACAGGTGACAGGAGAGCATACTTTTAACGTCACAGAATGTCAGAGCTGGCAAGGTCCTCAGCAGTATCCACTCTAATCCTCACCAGTCCTAGACCTTGATTGGGGAAAGCACTTGGTTTAAGTCAGATGGCGATTTAGTGGCCAGACTTCTCAAAAAGTTAAGGAGAAGGAATGTGGGGAAGGTCCATGTGGCTTTCTTCAAGCCTTGTTCGGGGAAGTCTGTATGGACCCATGATGAGTTAGGGTCCTTTCAAATGGCCAGCCTCCCTAGGGTTTTGAAACGTACCTGAAACATTGACTTGGCCCCCTTTTCAGGAGCAGTGTGACAGGGGAAAGTGGTGTGAGGGTGAGGAGGGTTTGGGGGCCTCGGTGGTGAGGGACATGGGTAGGATGGCCCCGCAGTGTCCCACTTGCTGTGACTGGGAGCAGGCAGTGCCTGGAAGTTCTGTGCTGTCAGTAGCTGGTGGAGGGAGGGGACTGGGTGGGTGGGACATGCCCTTGGGTGGCTCCGCATCCACTCCAGCCAAGCCTACAGGGAGAGCCTTGGCCGGCCTCCGCAGCCCTGGGCACCGCTAGGGGAGCAGGGCCGGACTCGGCACCAGTCCTCTGGGGTCTGGGCCTCTGTGGGAGGCCGGGCCCATCCCCAGTGTTTGCCGCTGGGGCCCAGCCTCGGCCTGTGCCGCCGCCTCTGCCTCAAGGCGCCCCGGCCAGGGAGAGGCCCTGCAGCTGCTCCTCAGGGCCCGCCAGCTCCGTCTCATCACGCCCGCTCTCTGAGCCCTCGAAGCAGCCAGAGTCTCGAGGAATGTCCACCTTGGGTTCGGACACTGTGTTTGCCGCTGGCTCCTGGCTGCTTTCGGTGCCCTCTTCCGCCTCCTCGCTGCCGGCTGCCGGGGCAAAGGAAGGAGATGGAATGTGGGGGTGCTTACGCCTTAGCTGGGAGGGATTTCCAAAGTCCCAGGGCCCCTTGTGTGTGGGGTAGGGACTCTGGGAAGTCTACCATAGGCAGTCTCTCCCTCTGGGCACCCACCACCATCCCTACCCTGCTCACCCTTTCTGGCTTAGAACCATGTGGGAGTGGTTTCCAAGGCAGCAACCCAGCCCAGGAGCTCAAACTTCTTCAGCACCCAGCTAGCAGCTGGGAAAGCTGCACTTGTTCCTGGTTCTGTTATTGCCCAGCTTTGAGGCCTTGAGTACATACCTTACCTTCTCTGGCCTTAAGTCTCCCTTTGACCCCAAAGGGAGTTGGACCCCATCATCCCTAAGACCTCTCTGTTGCCAAACTTTGCCTGAGACTGGAATTGGAGCGTGGAAAGTGCCTTCCCATTGCAGAGGGGTCCTGGGGCTGAGTGTGCTCAGAGGGCAGGGCCAGGGCAGGCCTCCCCTCCCTGGAATACCTGCAGGCACCCCCACACCCAGCTCCTAAACCCACTCACTGTCGTAGTCCAGCAGCAGCTCGGCGGCCGTGAGCAGCTTGGCCCGGTGCTGTGGGTCCATGATGTTCAGCTCATTGAGGTGTGTTTCCCGCAGCTCTTTGAAGTCCTCCAGTGTCTGGTAGCCATTGAGCAGCAGGGTGGACGTGTGCTCCTGTGGGCAGAGGCAGACCACCAGTGTGGCCACTTACAAGCCACCCCCGCTCAGGATCCTCCCCTTCCCACATAGCTGAACATGCCCTAGCCTCCATTTCTGGGCCAAGTGTGCCTCCCTTGATCTTAGAGTGCAGGTCCCAGCTCAAACCTCCAGGCCTATGCGCTCCAGCAGCTCATGCAGAGTCTTGGGCTTGGGCCTCTTGCCCTTGCTTTGTCGGCGGGTGGGGCGGGCAGGTCCTGCAGCCTCCTCAGGCAGCACATCCACATAGATGAACTTGAAAGATCCCAGCCTGCCATTGAGCAGGCCCAGCCATGTGCCCACAGGTGGCTTTTCAATGATCTGGATCACATCTCCTTTCTGTTGGGAGGACAGGAGAGCACAGTGGAGCAGGGGAGAGGGGAGGGGTATTCCCTTGGCCTCCAGGGACACTTGTACCCTGGCTCAAAGAAGGCTCCTTTATGAGCACAGCCTTCCCGGCTCAGGAGAGGCCTACATGCCAACCTTACCTGCAGTTTCAGCGAGTCATGGTCATAGGGGCTGGGAGTGAAGTCGGTGTGGACTCGTGCCCTGCCACAGAAGGGCCCTGTGTACTGTGGGGCAGGTGGTTCCTCTCCGAAGCTGCCAGAGCCTGGGCTGGGGCTGCAGAGCTCACTGCCTGCAGGATATGGGGCAGGGAGGAGGGTCACCTTTGTCCTAAGACAGCTGGGGCAGTACCTGGGAGGTACCTTCCAGGGGCTGTGGCTGGAAATCCCTAGGATTCACGCTGGGGAAGAATGCTGCTCTCCGGCAAGTCTCACACTGCAGAAGGGATTCTGACCCACCTCCTCTACCACCCTGCAGGAGCACAGCTTTACCTTTGGGACCACAGGCATGAAAATGGTTGACCACAGAAGGAGAAATGGCTCATGGACTAAAGAATGAGCAATTTGGAAGGACCTCTAGAGACCGACTGGGCCAACACCCCAATGAACAGAAGAGGAAAACTGAGGCCAGACAGGACAATTGACAGCTCAAGGTCTCTCAACTTACAATTGGTAGCACTGGGGCCATTAGACTCCGAGTCTCCTGACTCCTACTCTAGTGCTCCTGGAAGCCACCTTGCACCTGAGAAACCACACCCTAAACTAATATTTTACTTTCTCTACTTAATAAGACTGTCTGGTTATAACATCACATGGAAACTCAGACAGGCTCTTTCTCTCTGGGAGGGGAGGGATGGAGGGCATTATAAGTGGCTTTTGGTGGGGGCAGGGAGGTGTCTGTGGAGTCAGAGAAAGAGCATAGAACTTAGAACTAGCCTGAGGAGTGAGGACAGTGGCTCTGTGGGTCCGCGGCCCAGAGTCTGCAGCCCCTCCTCCAGGAGGGGCTGTCCAACCCCATAGATATCTAGAACATGCCAAGTGGCGCCCTGAGCCCAGCAAACCAAGGGCTGCAGTCCAAGAGGCTGTCTTCCCAGGTGGAGACCCTTTACCCCCACCCCCAGCCTGGGACGTCAGAGGCCCAGGCGCTGTAGCCTCTACCTCCCCTTGGGAGGGTGGGGGTGGACTAGTCCAAGAGGGCAATGGGGCTCTTCCTCTGACCCTGGGCCCCTCCAGGGCCTGGAGACAGCAAGTGGCAGCTCCTCTAGGCAGACCTGAGCTCAAGACTGGGTCACCTTGGGCAAGTGAAAACCTTTCTGGGCCTCAGTTTTCACATCAATATAGTGGGGATGATAGTACTGGCACCATGAGGTTGTTGTGAAAATTTAACGTGAGAGGGCTCAGAAAGTTCCCAGCAGGTAAACTGTGAAGTTTCCTTTCTCTCACCTGCCTCCCAGACAGCCACCTGCATTGCCCTAACCCAGTCCTTTTCTCCAGACTCAGCAGATGTTCCCTTCTGGCCCCTACTCACCTGTGGATGCCTGGCGGCTAAGTGCCGGAAGCTCCTGCTCCTGCTCAGAAAAGGCCAGTGCCATCTTCTCAGGGCTGGGGCTGTCCAGGCTGCAGTCTGGCGAAGTCGGAGAGGCTGAGCCCTCCTCCAGAGTGTCTCCCTGCAGGGGAGGGGAGGCAGGGAGCCCTGAGAGGCCTTGACTGGGATGCACACAGGGCAGCTCCGGGTGCAGAGGAAACGGGCCTGGGCTCCGTGGAGAAGTGGGGCCTCGCTCGAGCGTGGGCTCTGTCGCTTATAGGCTGCCTGGCATCTCTGAGGCCAAGTTTCCGCTTCCGTGAAGTGGGAAGGACAGTCCTTGCCCTGCCTCCCTCATGGAATGAGGAGCCTCTCCGGCACCGTGGTCTGCTGGACTCTGCACATTCACGTGAATGTGCTCGGTCAGCCTCAAGTGCCAACGTACACGCGGGAAGGGCTTCGGTGCCCGAGCCTGCGCTGAGCGCTGCTGCTAGGGCAAAGTCCAGCAGACCACGGTGCTGGAGAGGAGCTGCTTTCCGCTGGGCTCCTCTGTGCCAGCCCTGCCCGCCATTTCATCTCATCCTCACGGTGACACCAAAAGGTAGTGCGATGACCCTCCCAAGTTTACAGAGGAGGAGTAAGGGAGGAGCGTCCCCAAGGCCACACAGGAACCCACAACAAGTTGGAGTGACTCCAGCTCCTCCACTTCACCACACCTCAGTGTGGTGGTGGCCGTTTCACAACCGGCTCCCTAGGAATAAAAGCCCCGATTCGTAGCAGTTGCCAATTCCTGTGTCGGGAATCCTCCCCGCGGCAGCCGACGTCAAGGCACCGGTACGAAGTCACTGACCGAGCAGCACACCAGAGAGGCTAATGCCACCACACAGAGACTGTAGATGCAAACACCCTCAAGAACTTAGAGAATAGTAAGAGAGAGTAGAAGAGTCGGGAAATTATGAGTTCTGAAGATTGACGGTCGTCTCCTTATTTGTAATATTTGTTTAATTCTAAACTCATATAATCTCATTTTCAGCAGTGTTTGGGTTTCACATCTGACTCACAAAATTCCCGAAAATTTGGCCAGTTGCTGGCCCCAGCCGGCACGAGCCAGTGCGAGCGGAATAGAGCACACCATGGCCGGGCACCTTCTGTAAGAGCCCTGAGCTCAGCACACCCACTGTGTGACCGCAGCTCCTGACATGTGCTGGCCCCTCAGCTGTCTGTCCTACCCTTTCTCCCTGGGCTGGAGCCAGCCTTCTCTATTTTCCCTCACAGGGGCCCCTCTTCGAATCAAGTCTTCCCAATCCCAGACGCTGGTTCCAAGTGAGATGTTGAGGTGGATGAATTTGCTTCAGGCAGTCTCATTTCCCTGTTAGCGGCCCCCCTCCTTAGGGCTGCCTTTCCCAGTAGTTTCTGATACCCAGACTCCCATCCATCCTCAGACCCTACCCCTGCTCCCTCAGGACTATGCCTTGCTGCCAGGTCCACGGCTGAGTGAGCTCTCCTCTGTATGACCTTCCTTCTGGTACTGAGTCAGGCCTTCAGGCACGGCACCTGAGCAGTGGCTGTCAAGGTGGTCATGCTCACACCCTGCCAGAGCAGTGCCCGTCCTCCCCATCCCCCTCTGCTCCCCCGGACCACAGGCCTCACCATCTCTTCTGACAGGGCCTTCACCATCATCTTGCCCATCTTCCTGTTCATGGTTCGGGAAATCACGGCCCTCCACTTCTTCCCCAGCTTTTTGCCACTCTTCCCGGCATCTTCTGGGATAGGGACACCTGAGTCATCTTCTGGAATCTGTGACAACAAAGGAGGAGGTTCAGGGACACTGGTGATCCTGGGTCCAGGATCTGAGGGCAGAAGGAGGCCCTCAGGTCCTGGCAGAGGATTAGGGGGTGGAAGTTAGAGGACCCCATCCCCTTCCCTCCTAGTCCTGTACCTGATCAGCCCTATTAATCTGTAGTTAATTTGATAATTACAGTTGACCCTTAAACAACGTGGGGGTTAGGGGCGTCAAATCCCACCCCCGCTGCCTGCAGGTGAAAATCCACGTATAACATCTGACTCTCCCAAAACTTAACTACTAATAGCCTACTGTTGACCACAAGACTTTCCCATAACATAAACAGTTGATTAACACATATTTTGTATGTATACGTACTACATACTGTATTTTTACAATAAAGTAAGCTAGCGAAAAGAAAATGGTATTAAGAAAATTACAAGGAGGAGAAAATACATTTGCAGTACTGTCCTGGGTTTATCGAAAAAAATCCGCCTGCAAGTGTACCTGCGCCATTCAAACCCGAATGGTTCTAGGATCCACTGTAATTTGCGATTGAAAAGAACGAGGCTGAGTTCTTGGGGCCCAGAATTTCGGTGGGTGGGAGGGCGGGCCTTCTGTATTTAAGCAGGCTTTCCTCAACAGTCTGAAAATCTCCTCTTCCCCCACCCTGCCATCCCCCCACCCGGGGCCTGCAGCCAGATCCCCGGAGGAGGAGCCTCAGCAACTCACATTATCATCCAGGTTAAATTCCTTCTCGCTCACCACGGGGGAGCTGGGTTTGGATTTGGCAAAATCCTTGAAGCTGCTGGAGCGCTGGAGTGAGAGCTGGAAGAGGCAGAGGAGCCGCCATGAGTGGCTGGAAAAAGGCTGGCGGAATGAGGAGCGAGGAACTGTCCCCTGCTACTGACACACGCACCGCACGTAGCCCAGGGCTAGGAGCGCCCACGTGTGCCCTGAGGACCTGGAGCTAATGAGGTGCAGCATCCAGATGTACTTGGAGGTACCTGGCTGCTTGCTGCTCTTCAGCCAAGAATAGCCTTGAATGCTGGCCCCAGGGCAAGCTCCAGACCTCAGGAGCCTGTGACCTCAGCCAGGCCTCAGACAAAGCCCACATTTCCACCGGTACCTGAAGTTCGGGCTCCAGAATTTTGCAGTGAAATACTAAATGAGTCTGGGCAAAAGCATATCTCCTACTAGAGACATACCTCAGCACGACCATAGCATCACCTTTACATAACAGAGAAAACCTTCCCCAACACCACAGCGGCCTCTTTGCCCTGGATCTGATTCAAGCATGGTGTCCCTGTCACAGTGATAGTGGCACAATTGATGTCTCCAGCCTGATGAATCTGTGTCCTCGGAAGAGCAAGGCAGTCACACCCCAGGAATCAGTTAGGCCTGGCATTATACTTTCTGGAAACCCTCAGTAGAAGGTGCCAGCAGATTTGGGACATGAACTATTGAGGTTAATTTAGTGAAAAAAAAGCAGCCATTTTCTTTCTTCATCTCGGCATACTAGCCCACTAACATGATGGGCTGGCTCCAGTGCTTGGACTTTTAAACCCTGCCAGTGGTTTGCACTGATGAGGTTGTTTTCAGGAAATGAGCGTTCTTAACTGTATATGCATGAGCATGGCAAGATGGCAGCCAGAAACCAGGGCCAGGCAGCTAAAGAGTCAGGCTTTAAAGACAAGAAGTGGAGGCTGAGCCTGAATCAAGATCAACAGTCAAGACCAGAGATACACACAGGAACCAGGGTTCACAGATGGCCAGACAGATAGAGCGGGATATACTGCAGACACCAGAGATAAGGGCTTGAGGAACCGAAGCCCCAAACCCACACAAAGCTGAAAGTTTCACATCCTCTTTCCTATGAAAGGGGGGTCCAGTGACAATCCCCCCCAGGACAGGGGCAGTATCACCTGACCCCAACACACACACAATTGGCCCCTACTCCTGGGGACTACAGCAAGGACTCCTGGGGATTTTAGTTCTCTTGGTGGGTCTTGACCAAAGGCAAATAGGCAATCAGGGTCAGGGGCCACACCTTCCTAGAGGTTGCAGCCAACTAGCTGACCAGAAACTAGGTCAGCAGTCATGCCAAGCAGACACTACCACCATGAGGGCTGCCCGAATGAAGCACCTACAGCCTCAGTCAGAAAGCCTCTTCTGTGCTACACTGGAGAGATGGAAAAGGGGGGCGCGAGTGGGCATGGGGAGGGGAAAGCATGACCACGGGGTGACTGTTGTGGTTCCCATGCGTCTCCTTCATCCTCCTTCCTTGGTGTTCCCCACCCACTATTCTTTCCTCTTTTTCCCCCCTTTTTTCCCCCTTCTCTCCTCCACCTTTTGTTTATTTCCTTCTCTTGAATGGCTAGGATGCAGCTGCCTGGATAACTTCCTCCTCTTATTGCCTGGAAAAGAGGGAACAGAGATAGGGTGGGCACCAGGCTGGCCTGGGCCCAAGGAGGGCAGGCTGGGCTGCTATTTATAGACCGATGGGACCATTATGGCCTTCCCTTCACTGCTCTTTAGCTTGTCTGCAGACCAGGAGGCTGAGAGTTGCCCTAGAAGCCCCAGGGACTGGCAAGCCTAGGAAAGCACGCAGGAGGGCAGGCACGGGGCCGGAAGTGGGCTTTGTTGGGGAGAGTAAACTCACCACCAGGCCGCAGTTCTTTCCTTTTCCTGTCATTAATCTGCAAGCTGGGGGCTGGGAGGAGGGCCTTTGGCCCCCAAGACCTTATGTCAGGGCCCCTCTGTCCCAGCTTTAGCTCAAAATGGGAGGAAAACCATCCAACATGGCCGTAGGGGTGGTGCTGGGACTTGGGCCTGCTGGCCACTCCTCAACCCAGGGACAGGGAAAAAACTAAACATGTTCTTCAGGTGACTAGGGGTGGGGGCCAGCCAGGGCAGCCTTTGGCCCAGCCTACCTCCAACCTGAGGGACAACCACAAATATTTGAAAGCCTTTTGGTGACTCTGAAATGATCCCCCCACCCATGTATGGGTTGAAACCCTTGAGCCCCTTTGGATTTTCCACCTGGCTTCCAGGTGAAGGGGTGAGACCTTCCTGGGGGGGTCCTGCCCAGGGCAGGAGGTAGTACCATACACTGTTGGCCCCTTTTCCATGCCCAAGAGGAGTATGTGGGCCTCTTGGAAAGAGCTACTTTTCTGGCATCAGATGTTGGTGAGTTCAACTCTGGGGGTGTGTGACCTTCAGTGAGTTATTTAACCTCCCCGATCCTTAGTCTCTGTCAGCTCACAAGTGATCACATCTTGATTCTGCCATTGACCAGCTGTGCAAAGCTAAAAGAGTTCAACTTCTCTGGGTTTCCATTTCCTTGTGGGTAAAATGAAGACAAGAGCACCTACCTCGTTGGTGACTGTGAGAATAGAAGGCGCTGACACAGCAGTCCCTCAGCAAATGTCCATGTGTGCTTAGCCTTTCCTCTGACCCCCTCCGTACTTTCACCCAGGGCATGCCCCACCTGGAAAACTCCATCCTTCTCTGTCAGCCATAGTTTCTCCCCTCCTTCACAATCCAATGGAACTGGAAACAACCCACATGCCCATCAACTATAGAATGGATACAGGGATTGTAACAGAGTCATGGAAGGGAATAGTACATAGCAATGAGCTCTCCCCAACATATGGATGAATCTCACAGATACGCTGTTGAGCAGAAGGGGTCAGCCACAGAGTACATTACACAGTTCGTCATATAGAAATTTCAAAACCTGGCAACACTAAGCTATGCTGTTGGAAGCCAGGATAATGGTGATCCTTAGGAAAAGAGAGCATGTAGTGACAATCAGGGGCATAAAGGAAGTTCCTGGAATGTTGGAAGTGCTTTTTTTTTTTTTTTTTTTTAAAGTAAGCTCTATGTCCAATATGGGGCTTGAACTCATGACCCCAAGATCAAGAGTTGCATGCTCTGCCAACTGAACCAGCTGGGCACCCCGAAAGTGCTTTGCTTCTTGATTTGGGTGCTGCCTGTGAGGGAATGTTTGCCTTATAGAAATTCATTGTGTGGAACACTTATAATTTATGCACTTCTTTGAATGAATATTATACATCCATAGAAAGGCTTTTCAATTCCAGTTTCAAAGATGCTGCTCCCTGTAGGAAGGCTCCCCTGCTCAGCCCCTCAGAGCCTCACACTGTTCCCCATTGGCATCTTCTTCCCCTACTTCTTAAGGAAGCTTGGCTTTCCCTGGGTGTCTCTGCAACCACCCTCTCAGCTCCTTCATTGTACCAGCCATATACCCAGCACCCCCTAGGCACTGACCTGTGCATATGTGGGCGTCCAGTAAGAAAGGGCTTAAGTACCTCCCAGGTACCCTGTACCCTGCCAAGCACTTCGTGCATACCAGCTCACTCCAGCCTCACCACGGTCCTGTCTTATGTCCCTATTGCCCAGCTGAGGAAACTGAGACTCAGGGAAATGAAGTGTCCTAGGTAGAGTCACACAACTGGCAGCAGCAAGAGCAGGAGTTTGAACTCAGGTCTGCAACTCTGGAAGCCTGTGTGTGTTGCTGTGCTCAGAGCTTACGGAGTTGCCTCCCAGTACAGGAATGGATTGAGTGTAATGGCAACTGTGGGCAGTGTTCGGAGGGAGCTTCCAGGAGAGCGGGTGGAAGCATGGAGGAGGAAGGGCTTGGGAGGGCTTCATGGAGAAGGAGGCACATTTAAGTTGCTCCATGCAGGGAAGCCAGGATTTCTCCAGGAGGATCCGGGAAAAGTTTAAGCAAGAATGAGAGTTAGAAACATTCTGAGTATAGTGGGTATGGTGGGAGGTGGAGCAGAAAAGGTCATGGAAGGCCCTTGCCAGCCATGCCAAGGAACTTGGGTGTTAGTTAGCCTATGGGCAATGAGAAAGCACTGGAAATACAAAGTGTGTGCTGGTGAGGGTGTCATGTAGAGGTATGCTTTCCTACTGGCGGGCTGGGCCTTTTATGCTTATCAGATTTTCCTAGTGCTTTTGGGATCAGTAGGGGGACACGAGGGTGTAAAAAGAAGGGGTTAAGACTCTGGAGACTGACAAATTTTGGCTTGGATCCCTGCTCTGCAGCTTCCTGTCTGTGTGCACTCGGGTAAGTCACTTCACCTCTCTGAGACTTGGGCATAAAACAAAGATAAAGACAAGATCTGCTCCTATGTCACAAGGCTGACATGCGAAGCAAACAAGCTAAGATATGGGTGCACGTGCAGCACCTGGCACCTGATGTGAGTCCTCCCTTGGTGCAGGCTCTTAGTGCTTTCAAGTCTTGTTGCCTCCACTTCAGGGCTAGGACTGAGGCTGTCTTCTTTGCAGCATGCTCCCCATGCCCACCCATGCCTACAGCACGCACCCTCTTGTGTGCACATGCATGCACGTAACAGAGCACTCTCACACTGATTGTTCCAGGTGATCTATACAACCTCCTGAGATGCGCAGATCAAGAACTATCCCCCTTTTCCAAAATGAAGGAACCAAGGCCCAGAGAAGGTCAATGAACTGTCCAAGGTCCTACACCTAGAACCTGTAGGATTTCAACCCCACTTTCTTGCCCCCTGCCCAGCACATTCTTTTTTGGCAGGCCTGGGATGAGGAGCAGGGGCAGGAGAGAGAAGCCTCATTTGTCTTTGTGGTTTTCCCTCCAACACATCAACCTCAGCCATTGAGAAGAAGGAACTTGCCCAAGGTCATAGCCCTAGAGCTGTGCTGCTACCTCCAGGCCTGGGGAAGATGCTGTCCCTACCTTCTGGAAGCTAAGGGCATTTCCACAGTACAGGGCTTGGAGAGTGGCTCTGGAGGCTGGCCCAGGCTCAGGCAGGGGTGGTTTGGGATTTGCCTGGATGATCCTCCCTAGAGGACATGGACCTCAGAGTGCCACATGGGCCTTGCTTCTCCTGGGAGAAGCCTGTTGGGGTGGGGGGGGGGGTGGGAATCCCAGAGGCCGAGTCACCAAACAGAATCTGGATAAGGAAAGTCATGGAAGAAGACAGGGACTTTTGGCTTCTGTGTGCCTCTGGGGTACACATGGTCCCACTGTCAAAGTGTCAGCTCTTTCTCAGACCCTTTCTTCCAGCTCAGCTCCCCTGTGGTTTGGGGCCCAGCAGTGTCTAAAGCAGTCTCTGCTTCCCACCCCCATCAACCAGAGATCAAGGGGAAGTGGACCTGCTCACTGAGGGGTGGCAGCCAATGGTAAGCCTGCTGGGCCGAGCGCCAAGCAGGGCTTGGATGGTGGTGGCAGAGCCTGTGTGAAGACTCATGAGTCTCTACCCGCCTGTGCCCACCTCCGCTGCAACCTTAGAGGAGCATCTGGAGTGGGGAGTGTACAGCCGGAAGTGGCAGCCACCCCAGGACCTGAGATGGGGCAGGAGGCACACCCCAGTGCCCCAGGGCTCAGCCTTTCAGCTGGCTGGGCCTCCGCTTGGGAGCTGCTCCCCTGACAAGGGGCTCCCCCGTAGGGCACCTGGGCTGAGCTCCAGGAGAAAACAGCAGGGCAGAGTGAGGGCCTGGAGGCCCCAGAGTGTAGCTTAGGAGCTAGGCCTGGGCCTCTTGGACCTGGTTCAAGCCTGCTTTGTGATGGTCCTAGGATCCTGCTGGATGTGTGGGATGTACTTGCTGGTTGCCTGGGAAAATCTTATAATCAAATCAAAGAATAAGTCTAGAAATCCTCAAATCTAACTTAGGGAAATCTAGATCTGGCAGTCTTCAAGTAATCTTCTATTGGGCCTCCGCTCCAGGAAGAGGAATATTTCAGCTGCCCATGGCACCTGCTTTTCTTCCTGGTCTTTAAAATCCCTCCACTGAAATTTTCCTCCTTCCCATCTCACCAGCTTCATTTCTCAGTCTTCACAAATAATTTCTCCCCACCTGGGAAGAAGCTGTACACCCTGTGCATTCTACTTCAGCTTTGGAAACCCTTTTCTTGAGTATAGAAATCACCTTGGGCCCACTCTCTAGTTGGCTGCCGCTCTTGTGGTACTGGAGAGCTGCAACAGAACTGAACCCAGGGGGCAGAGTCCAGGCGATGGCCACAGGGTAGGGGCCCCAGGAGCATCATGGCTTTTAACCGGGTGGCTCAGCAAGGCTCTTTGAGCAGCTCTTGAGAGGCCACGCTTGGGCAGAAGTAGTGGCAGGACCAGCGTAGGGGATAGAGAATTAAGTACAATCTTGGGATTCAACTCGAGAATTATATTTTGTGATTCTTGAATTCTGGTCTAGGGTTCTAACCTTTAATTTTAGGTCTCTATCCCATCGTTGTGGAGTTGAATTCTAGAATTCCAGACTTCTAAGAGTCTATTCTATAACCTTGCTTCTCTAGCTTTTGAAAGTCTCTTCTGTAGTTCTGCTACTCTAGTAACCTTTGGGCCCCTGCCCCACTGCCCTTTGGCCCTTGCCTACCGACACAACGTATGGCCTTTGGCTCTTCCCACTTCTAAGATTCCTGGAGGGAATGGGTTGAGAGACCAGAGGGAAGGAAGGAGTGGGTTCTCAGAGATGCTCCTCACCTTTCTCTTCTGAGTGGGCTCCTTATCGCTGGCGTTGGAGGGTTTGCGGCGCAACATGGTCCTCCGACCTGGTGACGCTCCGTCCTTGCAATCTTAGGTGTCGAGACACCGAGGCCTCTTGCTCAGCCTCGCTAACACCGTCCAGGGAGCACAGCATGGACCGAGCCTCTGGCCGCCACTCTGCTGCAGTGGCAGCTTGGGGGTGCGGGCCATGGACACCCGGCAGCGGCAGCATACAGGAAGCCCCGCCACGTGACCTGCTCTTACAGCAATCGCAGCCCCTGCTGGCCCCTAGGGAGGAAGGAAGTCCCAGCTTCAGTCTCCAGAGATTCCGATGCAGACGGCTCTTAGGTTGAAGAAGCAGAGAAAAGTCCCTACTATGCCATCTCATGTCAATCATCAGCAATCCTGCTCCATCTCCCCGCAGGTGGCCAATCAACTGGACATTATATGACCTACTCACACCTCTTATCTCACTGACCAGAAGCCAGAAGCCAGAAGTTGGACCATGTCTCTCTGCCTGTTAAGCCAATGCTCCTGGTCACCTTGCATCACCAAGGTCATTGCTACCACCACTACCACCCCTACAACCATGTCATTCCCACCAGTCATCCCCACCGTCATCAGCACACTTACAGCCATCATCACCACAGCAATCACCCCTACAGTCAGCACCATCAGCCGTTACCCCCACAGTCCTCATCATTGCTATCAGCTTACAATCATCAGCCTCACGGCTGTCACCCTTATAGACATTCCACCTAGTCACCGCCCCAACATCTTACCCCTACAACAGTTATTCCTACAGTCATCACCCTTTACAGCCATCATGACATCCCCACCACTGTCACTGCTGCAGTCATTGCCAATGCTACCACAGCCACTTGCTAGAACAACCACCTGTGTAGTCAACAACTCTCAGCCATCCGCCTCTATCTGCAGTCATGGTTACAGCCATCTCCCTACAGCTATCATCCCCACTGCCACAACCATGCTGACTGCCGTCCTCACCACAGCAGTCATGCCTGGAGTCAAAACTCCTTGACCACCCCCATATATTTGTCATCACAACAACCATCACCATGAAAAAGACATGATTTCACAAGCAACTTCATACCATTAGCAAATGTCCCATTCAAGGCATTTCTTGAATGCATGTATAGTTAAGTTTACAATGTTCACTTTGTGGGTTATCTGTGGCAGATATTTTAATAACTTCAATGATTTTCTTATTCCAGAAGCAATTCATATTCATCATATATAATTTGGCAAACGTGGATACACAAAAAGGAGGAAATTTAAAAATTCTCTCCATAATTATCTTCCATACTGTTTGAATAAATATCTTTCTATTTTTGAGCATTTAACTACCTCTCTGTCTCTCTCTATACGTATTTTACTAAAAAAATCATACTGCACAGAAAGCAGATCTGTGGTTTGAGGGGGTGGGGAGGGGAAGGAGAGGTCAGAACGGGCACAAGGACCCTTTTTGGGGTGATAGATATGTTCACTATTTTGGTTGTGGTGGTTTCATGGGTGTATACATATGTCAAAATAAATCATACATTTTTAAAATGTGCAGTTTATTGTAGGTCAATCATACCTAAACAAACTGTTTTTAAATTATCAAAAATGAAAAAAAAGTCACATTTCCCCAACTCTGTTGGTATCTCCTTGTTAAACCGAATACAGTGTCATTGAGACTTTTTCATGCTAGGAAATATTCAACTGTGCCATTTGTAATGGCTGCCCAGCAGCCCATTGTATGAATGGACCGTGATTATTTCAGCAAACCCTTGCTGATGAACTCAGGTTGGCTTAACATTTTTTTCACTCTTCATTGCACATCCTGAAGGTAAATATTCATAGCCACAATTTTTTTCCTTTGGATGGATTTCCAGAAGGGGCATCCCGGGGTAAAAGGTGTGCATGTTTTTAAGACTTTGCATTCTGTAGCACTTGTGAAATCCTGGGCTGGCCCTCTCCTGTTCCCAAGATGTTCTTGTTGACTTCCTCCCCGCTTGTCCCCCAGCCTGCCCCACGCCCTTTGACCATCCATCCGTCGGGGTGAGCTCAGGGAAGACCCGGTCCTTTCCCCCCAGGCTGAAACCATCCTTCTTTGGCTCTGTCCTCAGCCTGCCAGGCGGGCTCCTGAACAGATTCCGCACCCCAGCTCGCTTCCGGGCTCTGCTGCCTGGGAAGGAGCCTGGCAGGGGTGGGGGACGCGGCCCCGCGGGGCGAGGGGTGGGCACAAGGCTGCAGGGGCTCAGGGCACCGGGGGCTCCCGCAGCTGGAGCCCCCGCAGAAGCTCCCAGGCTCGCTACGCGACGGCGCGTCCCCGAACCGAACCGGCGCGCAGGATGTGCCCGCTTCCTGTTTGCTCAGCCCCGGCCGCGAGCCGAGCTCACACACTAACCGCAAAGCGACTAAAGGCAGCCAGCTAACCAGGGCGCTGGGCCGCCGCCTCGCCTAGGCCTGGGAAAAGGCGGCGGGAGTGGGGGTGGGGACCTGAATCAAAGTGCAGAGAGGCGACCAACCCCCCCAGGACAGAAGGGAACGAGTGTGGTCAGCAATGCCCTTCTGTCTCCTTTTCAGATGTGCCTCCCCTGATTGGCAGCCCCTGCTCTGGGGGTCCGGGGCTCCTCCATCTGGACTTGCCTTCCCCCAACTTTTCGCTCCTGGCAGACTGCCCGGGTCCTAGTCCCCTGAGGTCAAGCCCCAGCTGGCTAATGGGCCCTAAACACTTTTTAAATAGGTTTCCCTTCTGGGCAACACATTAGCATTTTATAGGTTACTTTCCAGGTACACAGAGCTCTCAGCTAAAGAAGTGATCCAGATCAGTAGTGCAGAGAACAAGGCCACCTCAAACTTGATAATGGGCTGGCAGACAGGACCTACAAGCTAGCTCTGTGCAGAACCTTGTGCTAAGCTCTTGGGGGAGACACAAAATAAACAGCTTCCGAAGTCCCTTGCACTTGCGAACTTACGTCCTAGGTGGGGAGGCAAGCTCACATTTGCCCAGTGCTTGTTCTTGGCCCAATGAGTTCATCCCAACACAACCCCATGAAATCAGCAGTTTAAACTGGGATTATTATGGCAAGGATGTGACCAGTATAAACGTGGGGGCAGGAAAGCCTTGATTTAGCAGCTATTTTGTGGGATGTGTACGTTTTGGGGCGGGAGGTCCCACAGGTAGTGAGATCCCCTTGAACCTTCAGAGAGTAGACAATAGGACTGCCAGACACCGAGGTTACTGTAGGCTGCATTCACATAGAGCAGCCCCCACCTGCACTCCTGAAGAGATTCTAATTCGGTAGAAGATCATGGGTGTGATATTTGACTGAGATATGTCTGAAAGTGTCCCTTACTCTCCAAATTCTTGTTTCAGAGAGTAAGAGTTTGGCTGTCGAGGGATATCTATATTTGGATAAACCTTCAAAATGATTCTTAGTCTCACCTCTCCCAGCCACACACACACATCCAGTGGAAAATAATACTCTGTGGCAGGCGGTGGGAGTGAAGAGGAAGGGAGGGCATCTGGAGGTCTGATTCCAGGCATAAAAGCTGGATAGCTAAGGCCGGTTAAGTGTGTGTGCAGGAGGATCTGTAGCGGAGTCCTGTCAACCTGGGGAGTGGTCAACACCTGTAATATTTGGGTTGGGGTGGGGAAGCAAGTTGACTTCAAACAGCTGTCATGAAGAGGAAAGGAAAGGATGTATTCTGGTTGGCCAGGAATGATGGGAAACAGACAAATGGAAGGTTTGGGTTCCTTCCGAGGGAGACATTTTTGATATGTAGATGGTACTTAGTTCAACCCTGGTTAAGTAGTAGAGCTTCCTGTGTTTAGAAATGTTCAAGCAGACACCACACGGCTGCTTGGAAATACCTGGGCATTTCCAAGGTGAAGTCCACCTTGGAAAGCCCAGCCCATTAGATTTCATGGTGGTAATCATAGGCAGGGAGGGTGAGAAGAGCAAAATCGCAGGTAGGAGAAGGGCAGAGGAGGGCATGGAACGTGGGCAGGAAGCATCCATTCCTCTTGCACACAGACAGGACATATAGAGCCTGCAGCTGTAGGAGAACTGGGGAGTCCCTGACGGCAGGGGCTGATGGGAGGGAAAGTCATCTCTGAATCTCTGAACTCATGATAAGGTCCCGGTTTAAAAACAAAGAACACCTGCAGGCAGCTGTGGCAATTACCACGAAGGAGAGGCTGGGCTTTGGCGCTCAGAGAAAAACACACTACTCACTGCAGGCGTTTCTATGGGAGACTGGGACGGACCCGGCTGCTCTGCCTAGGATTGTGTCCCAATGTTACAAGGACAAAAGTCGCTGAGCAGTCTAGGGGATGATTGTCTAGGGAAGAGGCAGAGCAGGAGACACCTCTCAGAACTGGGGTCAGGTAGAACTGGATTCAAATAGCCATAGATCACTTACTGGCTGCATGACCTTGGGCAAGTGACGTTGGCAATGAGCTCTTGTGAAGACAGTGATAATGTGGACCTTGCCTGGTGTGTGTGTGTGTGTGTGTGTGTGTGTGTGAAAGAGAGAGAGAGAGAGAGAGAGCAGAGTTACCCAGATTACATGTCTAGAGAGAGTGCAGTCAGTCCAGCGCACAGCTCACACAAAGTGCTCTGTGCCTGAGGAGGGGCTATGTCAAGTTCACTCCAGGCCCCACTCGCAGTTTCTCCTCTTGTCTTGGCACCTGCTTCCATATCTCATCTGGGCCCCATCTGAATCTCTGCTGCATGACTCTGCGGTCCATATCCTGAATGTCTCCAGCTTGCAAAGGGCAGGGTCCCTCAGCCCCAGCTATTCTAGAACACAGAAGGTGTGGCAAGCAAGAGAATCTGGAACTACTTAGGACTGCTGGGAGGGAAATCAGCTTCTCAGCTTCACAGCCTCGCCATGGACCACTGGGGTTTTCTCAACCACCCATCCTACCCTACTTGTGCTGCTTGCTCAGTTCCTGTTTCACAAAGAAACAAGGAAGTGAGGAGGTGGGCCAGTGCAGGGCCAGGGCTGGCTGGGCGGGGTCAGGGAGCGCCTCCTACTTCCAGCCCAGAGAGCCTTGGAGGCCAGGGAGGGACAGGGAGGAAAGGGTTGCCATTGATTCTTTCATATTTCTATATACTTTTTGGCACCAAGAGTTCTAACCACCGATTTGAGGAAGTGCCCAGTGAGTTGGTAAAATTCACTGCTGATGTGGGTTAGCTGGGTGAGGGCAGCCAGCTCCACCCCTTCCGTGGTCCCAGCTCATGAGGAGCTGGAGACAGCTGGCCAGCAAGAGACAGGACTGGCTTAGTTATAATTTAAAAAATGCACCACTTAGACTCTTTGTGTATATTGTATGTATGTATGTATGTATGTACCTATGATCTCACCCATGCTCTTACCTATTCCAAAAAGGATTTAATCATCAAAAAATGTAGCCCAGTCCCATCATCACCACTGTTATCACAACTGTGTGACCTGAAACAGATCTCCTTGGGCTTCAGTTTGCTCCATAGAGGCAGTAGGGAGTGATGGAAGAACACACTGAATGCAAGAGAAGCAGCAGCAGAGCTGAGTCAGGATCCTGGGAATTTAATCCTGACTTCGCCCCACTGGGCTGTGTGACCCGGGGCCATTCCCTCCTTTATCTGTGCTGCTGTTGCATTTCCCCATCTGTACATCAAAGGGATGAAACCCACTTTTTCTTTGTGTTTGTGTTTTGTTTTGTTTTGTTTTGTTTTGTTTTGTTTTGTTTTGTTTTGTTTTTAGTCATGGAGCTCCTAGTCCACACTGGCTATGGGATTCGTGGGACCTGGTACAAAGTGAACATGCAGGGCCCCTTGTTGAAAATTTTTTTAAAATTTCAAGATGGTGAGAGCGGAGTCCAGGACTCTTCTAAGCACAAGATTGGTCACTCAGAAGGTGGTCCTGCGACTACTTCCAATACAGTTTTGTGGGAAGCCCATGCGGGTGCCTTTTAGCAGGAGCTCTGCCTTTTGGGGCAGTCCTTCTGGCATTTGTAAGGAACCCCAGGCGCTAGGAAGCATAGCTGGGAAAACACAAATTAGATCCTTGGTCAAAAGCCTGTCTAGTTTCGACGAGTTATATCTAAAATCTGGATCCTCAGGGGCGCCTGCATGGCTCAGTCGGTTGAGCGTCCAACTTCGGCTCAGGTCATGGTCTCATGGCTCGTGAGTTCGAGCCCCGCGTCGGGCTCTGTGCTGACAGCTCAGAGCCTGGAGCCTGCTTCCGATTCTGTGTCTCCCTCTCTCTCTGCCCCTAACCCACTTGCATTCTGCCTCTGTCTCTCTCTCAAAAAAAAAAAAAAATAATAATAAAAAACAGTAAAAAACTTAAAAAAAATCTGGATCCCCAGTTTTTTCCTTACATACCTCCAAAGGTGAGGCAAGAGTTGAACTCATGCTGGGTGAATAATAATCGCATTATCATCTGCTGTCTGCCTGGCTTCCTGGCTCACAGAGTGTTGTCCCATCTGGATCTTATGGGCGGCTCACTGTAAGTTCATGTGGAAGGCGTTATAGGTAGTTTACAAAAGAGATAACTGAAGACCAGAGAGTGACTTGCCTACAGACACACAGCTGGCACAGCTGGAATTAGAAGCCTGGAATCCCATCTCTTAGGAAAGGGGGCTTTTCCAATGGGGCATTTATTTATCTTCAATTCCTAATGATGTCTCAAGTGCTCCTGCGTGTGTTAGCCTTGCTGTGTAGGCTCTGAATGTTTCCTTGCCTGATGCAGAGAAGCCCTTCAAGCGGGGTGCTCAGTGTGCTGACTATCTGGGGCCCAGCGAAGGAGGACCTGGGTGGCAGAGCCATGCTTCTGGGGACAGGGCTCTCAACCCCATGATGGTGGATTGGAAGGGGCAGTTAAGGGAAGAGATGAGGCAGAGCCCTGGGTCTTGCACTGAAGGGAGGAAAGGGGAGCATGTGAGCAGCCCTGGGCTGAGTCTGGCTCCCTGCCCCCTCCTCCCCTCTACTGCTATGGCCTGCCAGAACCCCAGAAGCAAGTATCTGGGCTCGAAAGGAAAGGTCTTGGTGGGCAGGCCTTGAGGAAGCAGGATGCTGTGGAGAACAGTTGGGTGTCAGTCCCAACTCACCAGCTGTGTGATCCTGGCTGAACCTCAGTTTTCTCATCTGTAAGATGGTGAGCACCACACGACCTGCCCTTTTCTGAGAGAGTGGGTTCTGGGGTCGTCTGACTGGTTTGAATCCTGCTTGTTTCATTTCCTTGAGGAGTGACCTTGAGCAAGTTGGTTAATCTCTATAAGCCTCATTCATTTCCTTCACTTGAAAAACAGGAATAATAAAAGTACCTTCCTGAAGGTTGTAGAGATTAAGTGGGAAAATGCAATAATGTATTGTACCCTTGAAATTTTATTAACAGGGTAGATCTCATGCTTACTGTTCTTACCACAATAAAATAAAACAATTTTTAAAGTGCATATAAAGCACGGTGCCTCATACATACTAAACACTCAGTGCCTGGTAGTATTGATGACAGTCAGGATGATGATGGCAGTGACCACTTTAATTTTATTATTAGTAAGCTGTCTTTGTGGGGTGACCAGGTGAGAGAGCAAATGACTCAGCAAATAGAGGCCCATTGTTGGGTGTAGGCTCTCAGTGAGGATGGCTCAGACTTGGGGTCTTTGGATGCAAGCATCAGTCGTGGTAACTGTCACAGTTAGCAAACTAGGCCTGGTGGTCATAGGCGGGGGCACTCTGCCTGGTGCCTTTGCCCAGCACTCGGCCCTGGAAACTTGGTTCTCTCCTTCCCCTCACTGTGCTCTGCTGAGCAAGGGTGCTGCTTCCAACTTTCCTGGACTACATTTGACAAGTCTCACAGCATGGGGCTCCCTTCCATCCTCTCCTAAAGGCTATCTGACCTTTAGTGCAGGAGGCGGTTGGCTGGGCGTGACATGCACGCAAATATGTGAATGTTCACACACGTACCCGCACGCATGCTCACATGCACATTCTCAAGCACATGTGCTCCCCGACCGAGCTTCTGCGAGCCTCGTGTCCCTACCCCCCACCTCACCCCCTCCCCTTCCCCTCCCACCACAAAAGCCACAGGTAACAGCAGTCCCCAGCAACACAGAAGACACAATGCAAAACTCAGAGGCAGGCTTCGTTGCCATGCTGTTTTAAGCATCAAGCAGGATGTGAGCCCAGGTGGCTAACGGCAGGGCTGACCAAAGAAAACTCTGCCTCCCTCCCTTCTGCCCTGCCCCCAACAGCGGGCTCAGGGAACTTGGAGGTATGTTCAGGGATTTTCCACGGTGCCAGAGGGCAAAACAGCTGGACTGTCACTGCATTCTGGCCCCACCATGTCCCAGCCAAACACTGTGTGCCCTTGGAGAGGTCCCACCTGTCTGGAGCTCAGTTTTCCTATCTGTAAAATGGGGAAACCAGACTTACACGTGTTAAACCAGCCCACACAGGTTAAAGACCATCCAAGGATGCTGGGGGATTTAACAGCATTGTCACCGTGGCTGGATTTTGGAAAGTGAAAAGGGCTACCCATGTGCTGGGAAGTCTGGGATAGTGACTGAGCGCTGCTGCTCAGGTTGTTCCCAACTTTGAGTAAGGTCATATTCCAGAATGTTCCCCACATGCCCTCCTACCCGGTGGCCAAAGTCTTATGGCTTAACTCCCTATCCTGTCAAATGGCATGGAACCCACCCAGAGTTTAGAAGTGATGGGCTCGCATGTGGGGCAGGCTGGTGTACGTGCCCCTTTTCTGGCTAGCTTTCCTGGTTGCGGTGTGTAACCAGAACACTCAGCCACCTTCTCTTACTCTCTATCTACAGGCACAGCAGGGAACCTGGAGGCCCCCCTGGTTCCTTCAGCCTGTGCACTGCTGCCAGGAGGGCACTGGTGGGCCAGGGACAGGTTGGAGTGGTCAGAGGCAGCTTCAAGGGTGTGGAAAGACCAGCAAGTCAGGAGTCAGTGAGGGTGGGAACAACTCTGGCTATATCCAAAGGGTGGCAATAGGGTAGGGCTCTCCCAGGGCCATGGACCCCCCGGGGGTTAGGGTACTGCCTTATAGTGGTCTTTTGCTGGGGGGGAGGCAGTGATAAGAGGCTCTGCCAAGTTGTAGATAGGTTAGGCCTACTGGGCTTACAGGAGGAAAGGGACTAGCTAGCTCTCCTATCCCAGGGCTAGGCTTGGGAGCCCAGGGTGAGGTACACAAGCCCAGAGGGGGCCTGCCCAGGGCCAAGAAGCTCTGTGTCTGTGGAACTTCGTCCTGGAGAAGGAGGCTGAAGGCAGTGGTTTTCAGGCAAGGGGCTGGCAAGGGCTCTTGGGGCATGGGTGGTGCGGGGTGAGGGGAGCTGAGCTAGAGGGTTGGCCAGGGAGTCTGAGCCTCTAGACTCTGCAGCCAAGGATGGCCAGAGAGGAGACTGCAAACAGAGAGGCCAAGGGGGCAGTATGTGGGGCCTTTGCTGACAGGGGCTCCGTGTGCTGCTGCAGCCACTCGAACTCCTCCAGCAGCTGCCGCTGCTGGAGCTCCGGGCCCACCTTCTCTCGGATGGTCTGGTAATAGTGGTTCAGGTACTGGAGCTGCAAAGGGAAGGAGGGGTGAGGACCTCCCCAGGCCAGGCTGCCAAAAGGTGAGATCTTTTCACCAAAAGGTGAGACCTCGGTGCCATCCAGCCCCCTGCTGTGGTAGTGCAGCTGCCCACCTCAGCCCAGGTACCCTTATGTACCCCACAGGTCCCTAGCCATCCTCAGGCCACAGGCATTTTCTGGGCCTTTTTAGAGGCAGTTCACCACAGTTTAGTGTTTAGCTGTTTAGTGTCACAGTGACTTTCATGGGGTGGGTGGCAGATGGGAGTGGCTCAGGAATGAAAGTAGGGCAAGCATAATTATCTTCATTTTACAGAAGAAGGGACTGAGGCTTATGCTAGGACTTGAGGTGGCAGAGACTCCCCAGGAGTTCACTACTGGGGGTTGGGTAGGTTGGTCTGACCAAAGAGTTCTAAAAGCTTTGGGGTCTCTGGTGAGTAGGGGAGGGATGCCCCAGGATGTGCCTATAAATGCCAACAGTGTGGACCCTCCCAGGTGAGGGGAAGTGGCAGAGGGTCTTGGGGTAGAGGGAGAAGAGGCAAGAGAGGCCCAGGGTTGGGAAGAAGTCAGTGGTTCATGGGCTGAAAGATCAAAGTGCTGAGGGTCACTTACGTGCTCAGGAGACAGCAGGCTGACATCAATGAGGTTCCGATCATAGGGCACCAAGGATACCACTTCAAAGGTCAGGTAGGACCCGGGGTACTGGGATGCCACAGGGAAAGTGGGAAAGCAGGAGAATGAGTGAGGAGAAGGTGGTAGGCTGAAGGGAGGGAGGGAATACTCCACTCAAGCCATGGGCACAAGGAACTGACACTTGTCAAGCTTGAGATTCAAGATAGGCCTGAACATCCTACAGTCCCCTTGACCCTCCCCAAACCCCAGTCTATCACTTAACACCTCACCTTTGGTCTTTCCATCTGGATTCCTAAAATTTAGACTTCAGTCTGTATTTCTCAAAGTGTGTGCATCTATAGCACTGAGGGGGCTTGTTAAATATGTAGATTCCAGGGTCCACCCCCACCCCCCCCCAGACCACTGGAGTGAGAATCTCTAGTACAGGGTTGGGAAACTACATTTAAATAATTTTAAGATAAGTTATTAAGTTTTTATATCTATCCATGTAATCTATATCTCTATATATTTCTATATAGCTACATCTCTTTGTATCTATCAATGGACCTACCTATAGAGATGAATGTAAAGAAGAATAAAGAGTCTATAATTCCCATTTCTCAGAGATCCTTTGCTTGCTTGTGTTTAGAAAGTTCAAACTACAAAAGGATACACAATAAAAATTGAAAGTCTCCTCCCTGCCTGGTTTCCTTCCTGAAAACATTTAAGACATATACAGTATGTAGGTTTGTATGTGTGTATGTATGTATTTTAATCCACACAAAATGGACCCTACCTTTTTTTGGATCCACACAAAATGGATCCCACCTGCTTTTCTGCACCTGCTCGCCACCCTCTTAAAAGGGAACATAGGAGAGCACTGCATATTAGCACAAAGATATCTACTTCAGTCTCTTTTGAGGGCTGCATAAGGGTCCATAGTATGCAGATGATGATTTATGTAATCAGGGATGGATATTTAATCTGTTTCCACTTCTTTTTCACTATGACCATAGTACAAGTACTACAATCAGCATCAATGTATAAAACAGTTTGGTGACGTTTTGGGACTATATCCAGAAGATACATATTTGGCAGAGGTACTGCTGAGACAAAAGGGCTAGGCATTTCAAATAGATGTTTTGATAGATATTGTGAAGCTGTTCTCCAGAAAGATTGTATCAGTTTGTATTTCCTCCAGCAGTGTGAGAGGGCCCGTTTCCTCATACGTTCAACGGTACTGGGTATCACCAAAATCTCTCACTTTGGCCAATCACACAGGTGGAACATGGTATTCTATTGTTGTTTTGATTTGTATTTCTTTAAGAATAAAGTTGAGCATCTTTTCACATTTATGGAGCATTTGTGTTGATCTTAGTGAGTTGCCTCTTCATGTCCTTTGCTTTTATTCCCCCCGTTTTCCCTATTTTTGTCTTACTGATTTGTAAAAAGCTCATGGTGAAAGAAGGAAACGCATCCTTTCGTTGCTATACGTGCTTTGTCATACATTTTTTGACTTTGTTTATGGTCTTGTTTCCGTACAGTTTTAAATTTAATTGATCAATTTCCTTCACGGCTTCCAGGTCTTGCATAGAAAGGCCCACTTCCACCCTGGGATTATAAATGAATTTATATAGATTTTCTTCCAGATCTTTTATGGTTTTACCTTTAAATCTTGAGATCAATTCAGAATTTTATTTGGGTGTAAGAGTAAGGTTCTTCACTTTAATAAACCCCCAAATGATTAGCCATTTGTCCCCCCTGCCCATTTATAAAATGTCTCTCGTCTTTATTGTTTTGAAATGCCAGCTTTATTATAAATTAAATTCTCACTTTGTTTGTAGAAATTTGAGGATGTGTTTCTGGACTGACTATTCTGTTTCATTTTTACATCTGTCTCTCTCATCTTTAGTGCCATACTGTTTTAGTTACAGTAGCTTCAGAGTCTGTGCTAATATCTGAAAAGGCTAGTTTCCTTTATTGCTCTCCTTTCTCAGAATTTTCCTATCTACTTAGCTATTTTTGCATGTTTATTTTTACAAATTTTACTATCATTTCGTGAAGTCACAAAAGCATCCAGTTAGCATTGAAATTGTGGTTGTCTTGAATTTATAGATTAATTTAGGGAGAAATGACATCTCCATAATACTGAGGCTCCTTTCCAGAGAGCACCATTTACTTAAATCTTTTTTATGTCCCTCAGTAGAGATTTTCTCCATATAAGTCTTTTTAAGTTTATACATAAGAATTTTATCCCCTTTGGCTGCTATTATAGGGAATCTTCATGTCAAATAAACTCCCCTGGCCATTATTATGTGCATTGAGGACCAATGATTTAGGGCAGGGACACAGATTCATTTGGTCTAGAATGGGACCTGGGCACTGGGATTAAAAACAAAAAGCTCTTCTGATGATGCGGATATTCTATTGTGCAAACAGGCTTGAGAAACTCTGAGTTATGGAATTTTTCTAGAGCCCAGGAAAACTTCAAATGAATTCATGCCTCCTATTTAATGCCCTTCTCCTTTGACCTTCCTTATACCCCATGCAGCCCAAAGTCACTGCTGTGCCGTCCATAGCTCTAGGCCGCTTCAGCAGCACTTTACCTTGGTCTTTGCTTCTACCACAAGGGCCACATCTTCAAGACGGATCCCGAATTCTCCATCCTGATAGTAACCAGGTTCTAGGAGACACAGAGATGCTTGTGGTATTAAGCAGGAGGAGGACCCAAGCCTGTGTTTCCTGTCCAAATTGAGGAGTGGCTGGAGTGCCCAGCTGTCTGGCTGTCCCTTGGCTCAGGCAGACCCACCACTGGGTAGATGCTCACTGACCACGCAGAGGCAACCTGCCAGGCCTTGTAGCCAAGCAGAGAAGACTTAAGAGCTCACTTGGATCCTGGCGGCACCCCCATCTCCTTGTGTGCTACTGTCCTGTTTCCCCACCTTTGATTGGAGTCTCCAGTGTTTGGATGTACAGTCAGGAATTGACTCCCAAGGGCAAAATGAGTGTATGAGCTGAAGGGATTTAGGATTGGGGTATGACAATCCACTTGGCGCTGGGAGTGGTGGATCCCAGTGGGTCTGTGCCTGGCATGTTCCCCGAAGGTTGGCACTCCCTCAACTGTAGTCCTGGGCTAGTCTTGGGCGGGGGAGGGGGTGGAAGAGCTTGAGAGCCATACCGATGGAGGTGAACATGCCCTTAGCCATGGGGATGTTGTTGTACTGGAATCCCACTGGCCCTGGAAAAGGAGATGTAGGCAGAGCATCAACCCTCTCATACTCTCCAGCTCAGAAACTAGCAGGTTCTGGGGACCAACTGGGGAAACTGGGCTTTCTCCAGCAGCACTTGTCCACCACATCTTTGTCTACCTGGGGCTGGCACAGAGACCACATTGGCTCTGTTTTTTATTACTTTGGTGTCTATGCCAGCCAGCCGCTAGGCCTTGACCTGCCACTCCTCTCTCTGAGGCCCTCCCAGATGCCAAGCAGGCAGCAGGAATGGCCAGGTGTCAGGATTTCTCACTTACCCTGTGGAGCATCACCTCCTACCAGCTGGTTAACCCTGGGTGGGTCACTGCATCTCTGTGGGTCTCGGTCATTTCCATACCTATGCAATGTTCTATCTCCTTCACAAGAAGTGGGGGGCGGGGAGCTCAGGGAAGTGCCGAAGAGACACTTACACTCATGCACACAAAGGAAGTTGCCAATGCCATGGCCTGTCCCGTGACCATAATTCAGCCCAACATCCCATAAGGCTCTGCGGGCAAACACCTCCATCATTCGCCCTGGAAGAGAGATAGCCCCCAGTCAGTCAGCTGGACCCCAACTGTCTGCTTGGCCCCTTCCTGCTCTCTTGTCCCAGAGTCAACTACCAAGATGGTACCTGTGGAGAGTGGCTCCTGAGAGGCAGGTTAGCATGCATTGTTTACAGCACATCCTACATTGTACCTATGTTACCTAGACTGATGACTCTACTATAATTTCTCCCCATCCATCAAGACACCCACTTCCTCTAGGAGTCCTCCCATGACTGCTACAGCCCACAGTAGCCTCCCCTACCCCACTGAGCTACAGTATTAGATTAGGAGTCAGGAGGCCTGGGTTCAAGGCTTGGCTCTCCCAGTAATCCTCTGTGTGACCTTGGGTAACCTGCTTTCACTCTCTGGGCTGGATTTTTTTCATCTATACAATGGATGGGATGGTGATATAATCTCTGCCACACTAGCCTTCTAGGGTGGCAGTCTGGGTCCAGAGAAATCAGGGCCTGAGGCTTTGGGTCCAGCCTGGTTTCCAAAACCCACCTGATGTATTAGCAGGAAAGACGAGTCTGGACAGATCGATATTTCCGATCAACACACGGGTGTATGCCTCCTGATGGGGAGAGGGAGAGGTAACGTGGTGAGTAAGGGGAGGATCCTGGGAGTTTCCGAGGGGGACCTGTTGAAAGCTGGAGCTTGGTCCACGTGGTTCTCTTTAACTGGTCCACAGGAACGCTTATAGATGGTGGTGGGCTGAGGCCTGACAGTACGGGGTTGGGAGGCAAACCCCTGGGCTAGAGTCCTGACGTAGCCACTCACAAACTCTGAGACCTTGGGCAAGCTACTTTAACCACCCTGTCCCTCAATTTCCTCATTTGTAATGGAATGATCACAGTACCAGCTCGTAAGGTTGTTAGGAAGAGTAGGTCCACTTATGCACATGAGGTGCTTCAAACAGTAAATGTTCAAATACAGATCAGCACCCTTATTACTATTATGATCATCCTTGAGTTTCCTTCAGGCCTCAGGTTTGGGTTGGGGCCTCATAATCTGGCAGGTCAGCCTTGCTCGGTTGGGTTGTTTACCTTGCGGATAAAGGGAGGGAGGTGGGCTGACAGCAACCTCTTCTCCTGTTCACTCCTTGTGGCATGTGGTAAGTCCTCTCATCACACACATGCACACACACGTGGGCACGCAAGCACACAGGTTTGTCATCTTGTGCACGACAGCCTGGGGCATTGGACTCAACCCACTAAACTTGAGCTCTTTGAGGCCTGGCCAGCTCTTGTTTGTTCTTTATTTCCAGCACCACGTTCAAGCCACGGTCGACTTGCTGAAAGCATGAATGTGGCCCCCTGTTCCCTCGCCACCTAGAGCACCCTCCCCTCCGTGTACATAGAGGACGTCCCAGCCTCTTCTCCATGTGGGCCAGCCCTCATTGCTTTCTGAAAACCTTCAGCTCCTTTCCACCTCCGCCTCTGAGACTTCTCATGCAATTTCTCTCTGCCTGGAATGTTTTTTTCCTCTTTTCTACAGAGCACGGGACTAGGCACACAGACAGCATTGAATAAATATTTGTTCACTGATTCACTGAAATGGGATGATGATAAGCTTCGGCTGAGGCCCTGTTGGTGGCCTGAAATATCTCTGGGGAAGTAGCCAGGAGCACTGGGTTTTCTGGTACTAACTTGCTGTGTGACCTTGGGCAAACTACTTAACCTCTCTGGGCCTCAGCTTTAGCCTCCGTAAAATGAAGGGTTCTTGCTGGAGTGATTGCTTGGGTGTCTGTTGGGTAAAGGTGGGTAGGGGTATTCTGGGTCCAATTCTTACCTTTTGGAAAGCAGAGGGGGTGCCCCAGTGGACCGTTCTGGTGATGTCTGTGGTTCCATCCCTGTGGAGAAGGACAGTCAGCATATACAGCTTGGCCATGTGCTTCCCGTGTGTTTCCCACTGGGGTTTGAGTGGTAAGAGTGGGGTGGTGGTGAGGTGGGTTAGGGGTAAAGGAAGAACATAGATGCCATTGTCAATTTCCCATCTTCAGCTTCTGTGCATAAAGGGACTCTGAAAGCTATGAAGTTCAAAGTCACTATGTTGTCTGACATTTCTGATCTCCCACATACATACTCCACCCCCATCCCACCTATTTTGGCTGTTTTACAAATCTGAGTTTCTTGGGTCAGCCTAGCTTTACAAGCAAATTTTCTACCAGGCTTTCGGGGAGGCAGGAGGAAGGGGACTGTCCCATTTTTACAGGTGGAGAAACTGAGGTTCAGAGAGATCATCATATTCTTACACATTCACATAGTTATTTACCATTTCTACAACACTTTTGCAGCTCCCTGGGAAGGGTAGCAGAGGGGGCCTCATTTTCCTCATTTCCCAGATGAGGCAATTGAGGCCATGAGCCGTCCCCCTTTCTGAGGCTCAGTGAAGCCAGACCTCGAGCAAGCATTGACTCTCTACACAGATCTCTCCTTGTAAATATGGATCTCACACAAGGGTCTGCTCAGAGTCCCAGGAAACTGAAGCCAGAAACCAAAAAGTCTGACTCCCAACCACAGCAGCAGCTGTTCCCCCAGATGGTCCCTCTGGTCACCACTAGGAAGGGGGAGGGGAGAGAATCCCAGGGCCCTGGGGATTCCTCCTTGGGAGCAGGTCACAGGGCGTGGCAGACTTCTTCAGAAGAGGAGAAGAGGAAGTGAGGTGACCAGTTCCCCGGCCTCACCCTCTCTGAGCATGCCCCAATCCAGCAACGCCCCTCAAATTCACTTCCTCTTTGCACATTGGCCATTTCAAGTACACAGTAGCACAACGCCAGACTGTGATGAGCACAATGTGATGAGCGAAGCCTGCTAGGCTGAGCTCTTGGGTTAGCTCCCAGAGCTGCACTAAGAGCAAGCGAAGAGCCTTTGTCACTGGCACATGCACCATTGCCACAGGATAGAGAATGGGAAACTGAAACTACTCCTTGCTCTTCCATCAGTTCGGCATACCCCTTCCTGCCCACCCCTGGCCCCCCGCCAACCCTGCCCAAGCTTTTCTACAATCCACTTGCTTCCTAGATAAGAAGGGAAAAATCTACTGACTCATCTCATCTCAACTCCTGTGTGAATGATTGGTCACAAATTAGGAAAAACTGGGGTTAGTTAGCCTATTCTGCATGGCTGACATGTCTGCGTGTTCAGATTGTGTACTGTACAAGGGTAACACATCTAAAGGGGTACCAGTCACTCCGTGGTTATATACTAATTTCAATGAGAGCACACAGGTGGACGCACAGATTGTGGAATCTTGGAGGTGGCAGGGGTGGGGGGGGGAGAGTGCCCTCCTACATAACCCTACACATGGTCACTCACACATATCTATTCACAGACATACCCGTGCTGATAGGTGTGCCCTGTTTCAACTGTGCTCTGGGCACCCTCTGAGGGTGCTTCTCTCCTCACCTGCTGCTTGTGGAGGCCTGATCTGGCTGCCACCCCCAACCTGACATGGTCACTGCATCTGTGCAGGGTGGGGAGAGGGGGCTGAGGGAGGATGCATGCTGCTGGTGTGTGCGTGAGTAGGTGAGAATGTGAGTACAGTGTTTGTGCAGCCAGGCAGGGCTGCTAAGCATGGCTGTTCAGACTGTGTAATAATATGCAGGCTTAAAAAACACTTCACTTGGGGCGCCTGGGTGGCTCAGTCGGTTGAGCATCCAACTTCGGCTCAGGTCACGGTCTCACGGTTCATGAGTTCGAGCCCCGCGTCAGGCTCTGTGCTGACAGCTCAGAGCCTGGAGTCTGCTTCGGATTCTGTGTCTCCCTCTCTCTCTGTTCCTCCCCCGCTTGCACTCCATCTCTCTCTCTCAAAAATAAATAAAGATTAAAAAAATTAAAAAAAACCCACTTCACTTGAGCAAGGAGAGATGTTTCTGATTCTCCCAGAGGTGCTGCACGGGCAGCCCCAATGACTTGGCTTCTGTGTTTCCCATCGTGCAAGGATCCGCAAGTATGAACATGGGAACAATGCTCAGGGTCATTCAATCCAGGGCTCTCTTTTTTCATACAAAGGATCCACACCCAGGAAGGGAAAGCTTCGACCAGCTCTTAGGCAGCCCAGGATGTCTGTGTTGAGATATTCGGGCAGGGCAGGGTGGGGAGTACATACCAGTATTGCCCCCCAGAATCCAGCAGGTACATCTCATCTGAGGATAGCTTGCGGTGCAGCTCCTTGGTCGGGCTAAGAAGGGAGAGCCACTGAGAAGGGAGTAGCCTAACCCTACACTGGGCAGGGTGGAGGTCCCGAGTGGAAGCAGAGGAACCCCCTCACCCCTTATTTCCCAAAGGGCCCTGGAAGAGTACTCAGGTGATGCTGCTAATGTACTCAGTACACACCTGCTTGTCCTATACCTCACCAAGCAAGGCCTTGGTCCCTGGGAAGAGAGAGAGGAAGGAACCCAGAATGCAGGAGCCTGGAGAGCCTCAGAGAGCAAACCAGTGCAGTCGTCTCCTTCTACATAAGGGAGAAACAGGCCTACAGAAGCCAAGAGGCTTGCAGGAGGCTATGCAGTAAAGCTGGGGAGGAGCTCGGCCTGGACCCAGATGCTCAGTCTAGTGCTCTCTTTCTGTGACCGCTGAGAAGCCAGGGAATATGAAGGGAGAGTCCTCGAGGGTAGGGTTAGAGAGCAAGAGTTGGTAGGGCCAAGGAATTCCTACCCTGCTACTCTCTAGAGGGGAGAAGGGGCTGGGCCAAGGCAGCTGTGGGCTTGGGAGACTTTGGGGGAGGGAATTCTGGGACAGGCCAGGCTGGCCCATGGAGGACATCTGATCTCTTCCTGCTGTGCCCATGCCAGGCTGAGGCATTCTGGTGGGTTTGGGCCCCCAAATTCTATCAGGCTGGCCTGCAGGTGTTTGTTTTCTATGGAGCCAAACATCTGGTTAGCCCACCTCTGGGCCCTCCTTAGTTGGTTCAGGCTGGGTGAACAGGGCTTTCTCCCCATGTACTCGAGAGCTTTAAGAATTAGCTCATATAAACAACTCGCAGGAAGCCAAGGAAAAACATCCAGCAGCCCCGCCTCCCTTCCAGATCCCTCAGCCCTGTGTGTTCACAAAGTCTCAGCCTTTTGTGGGGAAAACTGCTCAGGCCTTTTAATTCCAAGAAGACTCCCAATCCCTAACTGAGCTCCACTGCCCATCATAGCCTCCACAGTGCTAAAGAGTCTCAAACCTTAAATGTGGGCCTGGGCCCCAGAGCATTCCTTCCTTCACACCCCCAGCCCCTGCATATACCCCAGGATCCCGTCCCTACAGGGGCCTAGAAAATTCCTTCTCCTGAAGTACCTGTAGTGGGCCAAGGCGGCATTCAGGCCACTAGCAGAGATGGTTTCGAAACTGGGTCCAGAGGAGAACTGTTCCTTTCTGAAAAGTACATGGCAGGAATGGTCAGTGGATGGGCTCAAGGTCTAGGCTGGACCCAGCATATCTAATCAGGGCAAATGAAGGTTATGGCTGCCTCTACCTCAGCCAGACTCCATTTGGCTCTCCCAGCCCCACCTCCTGGTGCCATCTTCCCAGGCTCCAGTCTGTCAGTTATAGAGCATTCAAGGTCAGAGAAGGAGGGGCTGTAGACACCAATTTGTCCCCCTCCTCCCCCATTTTACAGATGCGGAAACCAAGGCCCATTGTCCCAAAGTGAGTTTATGGTAAAGTGAGAGTGAAGAAACCTAGTTTCTTGTGTCTGAAAGCTTCCCCAGCCCCACAGCAGCATCCTGCACCTCAAACCTACAGTATGCTTATGGCCTGGGCCATGCGTGCCCTCAGGGAACTTCACTCCCTAACTTGATACTTTCAAGCGGTCCAGGAGCCATACCTATCCTGAGCCAGCCTCCCCCAGGGAAACAGGGTCTGTGCCTGAAGCAGACACCAGGGGGCACTGATGGGTTGTGGCCCTTCAAGGTGTCCCGCTTCCAGCGATTCCAGGCACTGTCATCCAACCCGCCCTGCCCAGCTCCCCGACCCCCTCCCACCCGCCGCCGCCAAAACCTGCTACTCCTTGTTCCAGAGAGGTCCCCCAAATACAAAGAGAGTCTTCCCACTGAAGTAAGGAGACCAGGTGCCCCTCCCTGCCCCCACCCCCACCCTTAAAAGTGGTCAAAATGTCAGCAGTGGTTCTTCACCCTCGGAACTTGTTGAGCAGCTCTGCCCCGGAGAACTCATCCACCGTGCCTTTGGGCACGTTCTTCTCCAGCCACACCAAGTAGCGGATCACAGCCACGGCGTCCCGCACCTGCAGCGGGCAAGCAGAGGAGAGGGCTGCAGCAGGATCGCAGCCAGGGCTCTGGGATCAAGGGGATCAGGCGGCTGCTGGGGAGCTGAGCTTTGAAAACTCGAGGGTTTCACTGACTATTTGATGATCTTAAGGGATTCTTAAAGTTTATATGTGATTACAGTGTGGTTATGTTTTAAAAAGAGTTCTTATCTTTTAGCGACACTTCCTAAGTGTTTTCTTTTAGAGATACTAGGGTGTTAACAGGAGACACTGTATGATATCTGGGATTTGCTTTAAAACCAGCCAGTAGTGGAGGGTGGGGGCGTAGGCAATGAACCTGGAGTTGTAGACCAAATGCCAGGAGCTGAAGAGGGCTGGAGCAGAGAGGTGGTGCGTGGGGATCATTATGCTGTTTTCTCTACTTTTGTATACGTTTAAAATTATCTATAAGAAAGTTTTGTAAAATGCGGCATTTCTTCTAATTTGAACAGGAATATCCAAAAGAGCAAGCTATCGTCTTGCCAGGGTGAGGAAATCAGGCCAGCTAACACTTACTTAACACTTGGAATGTGCCAGGCAGTGATCAAAGCAATATATATATATACACACACACACATATATATATACACACACATATATATATAATTATTCAATATAATTATATTTGCATAATTATTAATTATGTTTATATATGTATATAATATGTATACAATTATGTATTTATATACTCCATATTATATTTATATACATTTATTTATATAAGTATATATTTATATTCATATGTATACACATAGTCTATGCATATAAATGTATATATGTACACACATGTATATATGATTATAGATTATATTTTATATTACTTGTATATTATAATTAATGTTAATTATAAGTTACTTATATATTTTATACATATTATATATTGTATAGCATATATATTTATCTATTTAATCCTCACAACAACCCTATAGTGTAGACTACTATTATGGTACTCATTTTACAGATGAGGTAACTGAGGCCCAAAGAGCTGAAGCAACTTGCCCAAAGTCACCCAGCTAGGAGGTAGGTAGAGGAGTTGGGATTTGAATTCAGACACTCTAGCTCTAGGGCCCATGCCCTAAACCACTGTACCAGGTTGGGCATGAGGGATGAAGCCCAGGTGGGTGCCCAGGAGTTTGGTGTCTACTTCTCTGTTTCCTTAAGCTTCTTCAGGCTCCTTTCTGATTCATCAAATCAGGAGTTTCCAAAAGGCTAGTCCTCCTGCGACTTACGTGGCTGGCCCTGAGGAGGGCCTGTTCCTTGCTATTTTTCACCGCCTTGGTCACCATCACTGGGGAGTAGGTGTCTTCTATGAGTTTCTCCTGTCATGGGCAGAGAGGAAGAGGTATGGGGCCATCTCCAGGGCACAGTGGGGTTTGAAAAGTACTGGCAGGAAAGCCCAGCTTTCCTGGGCTAATCAAGCAACATGGTCAATGGGCTAATCTAGCAACGTGAGTTTCCTGCATGTATTATGTCATAACAGCTACCATCTGTTGAGTGCCTGCTGTGTGCCAGGCACCGGGCTTTACATGGACCATCTCCTCTAAATCTCTTCAGGTAAAGTCCTCTGAGGTCAGGACTCTTATTGCCATTTTACAGGTAAGGAAACAGAGGTTAGGACTGGCTAAGTCACTTGTCCAAGGTCATTGCACAGCCAGTTCAGGGCAGAACCAAGGCCCAGTCTCAGGTTTGGTGGCTTCATAGCCTCTGGTCTACTAGGCTGTTCCCTCTCTAGTCTCCTTGACAATCTCTGAGCTCTCTGTGGACAGACTTCTGCTCCCTCTTTTTCCATCTCTTCTTAGGGAGGCCTAGAAGGGGACTGACCAACTGCCTGAATGGCCAAGGGGCTGTGGCCCCACTTTAGGTTGAAACTTATCAGGGCTGGCGCAGGGGCAGGCACGATGCCTGGCCTACGCTGGGCCTGGCAAACCTGGCCTAGGCTGGGGCCTGGCAAACCTACCGTGGGTATCACTTCATAGAGCCCGTATGTAGTATAGCTGGTCCCGATCCAGATCTTCACGTTTCCTGAGGCGTAGGCCTGGACGTTGTGACGGACTTGGCTGTAATCTTCGACTTGCACACACATGGAGCCCGTGCAGCTGGAGTTGAGGTACTTCAGGGTCTCAGAGTTTAAGCAACTCCTGTTTACAAATAACCTAGGTGGGGACGGAAGATGAGGAGGGTCCTGAGGGTCTCTAAGGTTGATGCACTTCCTGGAGGTCAGAGGAACTCCAGCAAAGAACCAAGCAAACCATATTTAGAGTAGGTGGGAATAGAGGTCAAGGGGTCAGGAAAAGCCCACTGCAGGCTTCCTAGAGGATCCTGTGGGGGTAGGCAGCAGGTTCCTGGGAAGGCCGTGTACCAGGGCCATGTAAGTGGTAGAGCAGCAAGGGGTGGGAGTTGGAGGAAGTCCTGGAGAGCAAGCCAAGGAAAAGCCATACCTGATAGAGGAGTCTGTGAGCAGTGTGTAGGAGTAGAAGAAGGGGTTATAAGGGATGTCACTGCCACGAAGGTTGAAGAGCCCTGGGGAAGAGAATTGATGGGGTCTCTTTGAGGCTGGTCTGCCCAAGGCAAGGACTTGCACACCTTTGCCCCACCATTTGCTTTGGGCCCCAAAGAGTCCCGGCAGTGTGCCTGAACATCTGCCTCTGAAAGTTTCTCAGTTTGGTGGGGAGGGGGGCTTTGAGGTGCTGATGAGAGCAATGGACCCCCCTTTCTCCCAGAAAAATGAAGATGCCCCACCAGCAACCAGCACAGTTCCAGTGGGTTCCCAGAATATCTGAAGCCCAGAGCCAGGGTCAGGTAAGAAGCCCTATGCCACACTGGGACAGAATAGGGTTGCACCAGGTGCGAAACCTGGGAGTCTGAATGCTCTTGGGTTGCTGGCCAGGCTGATGGCAGGTGTTAGCTGGGCCCCTTTCCCTTCATGGGACAGCCTTTGCCGTTGTGCTCAGCCCCTTCCTCTGATGGCCTGTGGGCTGCCTACAGCGTGCTCTGGGCTTCCTGGTTTTCTTATTAAGCAGACATGATCTCCTGTCCCCTAGCCTTCTTAGTTCCCACAGACCATGGCCATGGAGCTCTCAGAACCCGTGGTGATAGGGTGACTGGGGGAGGAGTTCTGGGTTGCAGGTCCAAGAGGCTTGGGGTTTGGGGGGACCGAGGCGCCCACCCGTGTCCATGAGTCCACACTCACAGGCCGTCTCATCAAGCGCTGACAGAAGGACAGCAGTTGGTGCCTTGGGATGCTTTTGCATCTGGCTGCGGATGTCAGATACTTTCTTCTGCCAGGTGTTCCCTTGAAGCAAAGGAGCCAAAGAAAGCATAAGCAACATACTTTCCCTTTGGCACTCTGTTCCTGAGAGGGCTCCCTCAGGGCAATCGCTTTCTGTTTCTTTCTTTTTAAAAAAATTTTGTAATATTTATTTATTTTTGAAAGAGAGGGAGCACATGACAGCACAGTAGAGGGGTAGAAGAAGAGGGAGACAGAGGATCCAAAGCAGGCTCTGCACTGACAGCAGAGAGTTCAATGTGGGGTTCAAACTCATGAACCGTGAGATCATGACCTGAGGTGAAGTCAGTTGTTTAACCAACTAAGCCACCCAGGCACCCCTTCCCATTTCTTTAAAAGCAATAGAACACTGTCTTCAAACAAACTCTCACTTCTGTAATTATTAAGGACATGGACTCTCTGGGCTGACTGGGTTCAAGTTCTGGCCCTGCCATTACTAGTTGTGTGATCTTGGACAAATCACTTAACCCTTCTGTGTCTTATTTTGCATATTCGTAAAATGAGAATGGATTATCATAGCAGTATTGACATCAATAGGGTTATTTTGGGCATCAAATGAATTAATATTTGTAATGCACATAGAATGGTGTCTTGATGTATAGTAAGTCTGGTGTAACCTTCTGATCCATAAGTAAGCATGCAGAACAGAGATCAAGAGAGCAGCCTTGGCTGAAGGGCAAAGGGACAAGGCTGGGTTATGATAGAGCCTCTACTCTGAAGTAACCTGGTGCCTAATAAGACACGGGTCCTTGAACATTGTTTTAATTCTTATTTGACCCATTTACAGATAAGGATGTTGAGGCTTCAGGGAGGTAAAGTGACTTGTCTAATATTTCATAGGTAGCAAGGGGTGGAGGGGTGGAGCAGAGATTTCAACCCAGGTCTTTTTGACTACATGGCCCACCCTCCTAATCTATATGGACACTGGACTATCTTGCTAACACTGTCAGTCCCCAGACTTGTCCTTAAACTCTGTGCCACAGAGCTGTCCTTTCTAGGATGCTTGTGTCCTGGTTCTAGGACTTTAGTGTTCATCTTTTATCCCTAGTCTCTGTAATGCACATGAAGGGTCTGTTCTGAGGCACAGCTCATATTTTGCTGACAGAAGGTCATAAACATTAAGGGTCCTAGCTGGGCTCGGAGATTAACATAAGCAACTTAATGCCATTTAAAAAAAACTTTATGCAAACAGGCAAAACTATCCAACAAGAACCAAAGCTTTGGGTATGATACTCTTTAATGATGGTTTTATTTTATTGTGGTAAAATACACATACCACAAAATGTATCATTTTAACCATTTTAAAGTGCACAATTCAGTGGCTTTAAGAACATTCATAAGATTATGCAACCACCACTGTCTAATTCCAGAACTAATTCCAGAACATTTTTATCATTCTGAAAGAAAACCCTGTAGTCATTAGGCAGTCATTCCCTATTCTCTTCTCCCCTCAGCTCCTGGGAAACATTAATCAGCTTTCTGCCTCTATGGATTTGGCTATATTGGATATTTCATACAAATGGAACCATACAATATGGGGCCTACTCTGGCTCCTTTCCCTTAGAATTATCTTGTCCAGGTTCATGAATGTGATACATTTTTGTGACAACAAATGCAGGCAAATTTAAATTGTCTGATGCATACAGGTATCTTGGAATAATTAACTTTTCCCATTCTTTTCCTTGCCCTTTGCCCCCTTTAAAGCTTATCAGTTGCTGGAGAGAAAGTCTCTCTTGTCTCTGTAAGCTTAGTGACTCAAGAACTCTGTTCTTGGGCTGCCAGGCCCAGTTCTGGCTCTGGATGGCTTTTCCTTGAAGACGAGCAGCCTACGAAGCTTAGCATCCTGTCACTTGTGGGAAGTAACTTTAAAACCCATGTGAACTCTCCCTCAGTCCCTTGGAAGGGTTCCCCCTTTTATCCCCTCCCCTTCCCGACATAACTGCTCTCTTCTTTATCTGAATGGAATGAGTATTATTTATGATGGTACAGTCCTGGATAGCAAGTTTTTTAAAATTTTTGTGAGATGCAGAATGATTCTGCAAATTATACAGAACAGATAAAGAAAATTGGGCAGTTTTAGCTTGTTTCATCATCCTTGCTATTTTGAAATTTCCCTCCTGCTCTTTTGACTCCTTTTCAAGCAAGAAATGTGCACGGACCTGTGTGTGGAAAGGGGCCTCTCAGATTGCCCAATATTGCTAGGAATCCAAGTCCATTGGCTTGTTCAGAATTCCTAGGGAGGTAGGGGGTGGTGGTGTCCAAGACAGTGATTCATAATCAATAGCCTGATCATGGTCAGGATTTTAGTTGCTACTTAACAGAATCTAGAGCATGCTGTTCTTTTATGATATATTTAGATGGTATCAATGAGGTCAAGATGAAAACTATTGATGTTAGAATTTGGGGGGTCAGTCAAATTTCCTTTGTGGTCTGGCCAAAACTTGAACCTTAAGTTGTACCATGGATTGACCCTGAACTTAGTTACATACTTCCTTTGTCAGCCCGGCCCACCTGACCCCAGACATCTTATTACAGGAGGGCCAGAAGTCAAGGTTTGAATGAATCAATATAAACCAGTCTCCACTACTGCACAAGCAACTCATATCATGTTTTTTCCTCTCTTGAAAGGGGTGGGGTTCTTTTTTTCCCCATCTTGCTCTGATTCCCTTGTTTCCTCACTTCCTGTTCTGTCTTCAAATCCCCTTCCTGCTCCCTCTGTCTTCAAGTCCTAACACTATTTATTCCAGTGTTTTCTAAATATGGTCTGAGGACCTTTTGATTCAGATTCTTTGAGATGACATCTGTTTTTTAAATAATCATCCCAGGCAATTCAGGTGCACACAAAGGTTCAAGAACCATTGCTCTGGTAATTCCTAGGACAAAATTTTCACCCAAAGGAACAGCAGTGGGGACCTGTGTTGCTTCAAGTTGGGAAGGAGAAGGGGCTTAAAGAATCACCTGTGAATGCCTCCTGCAGGACATAAATGGGTTGGCTCAGAACCAGAGGCTTCTCTGACCCCCATGCCTGGTCCACAAGGTTGGGTGTGATGGACACCAGTTTTATGTTAGAGTTCATGAGGGCCATGTTATAACTCTCCCAGGAACCTGCAGAGACAGGAAGCAGTCACTTGTCCCCTGCCTGTTCGCACCTCAGGGAAAACTGTGACTCAGGCAAAGTTAGTCCTTATCTGCTCTGCCTCCCACTCCACTGCTGAAGCCCAGCTTCTCAGAGTAGGTCCAAGCAGTCTGGTTCTGTTGGAGCATGTCCTCTCAGCCTCCTTGTTCTGCTTTCAAAGCCTAATTGCCCTGGGCCCACCCCAACCCTGCCCACAGCCAACTGGCTAGGTTTATCTTTTTAAGCACCAATGGCTATGGGGCCCTCTTCTCAGTACTTTCCGTTGTAACTGAGCTTCAGTGCCACAGTCCAAAGAATGGTGATGCTGACACCATTGGAAAGGCTGGCAAAGAAGCCAGTTCTGAAGGGGGAACCTTTTGGTACATATTTGTGAAGACCCCACCCTTGGCCAGCTGGCTGGGGTCCCAGAGCTCAGGGACCTATGATCCTGGGGGGAGGGGAATATGCTTCTTTGTGCAGAAGCTCACTAAACTTCTTTGACCCTTCCAAGCTGCCTTTCAGAAGAGTGCTCCCAAGTGATTCTAGTGCCATAATTGGTACAGCTTCAGAGCACAGAGGATGGTTCTGGGTTCAAGAACATCCTGGCCTATTTGTCTGCTAGATATATATTATGTCTGTTAGACTTAACGATTCCCTGGATCTTCTAGGTTGGGGCTCTGTACTCATGACTTAAAAAAAAATCTGCATTCATTCTTTTAAATATATTTACATTACACAGTCCATGAGTAAATCTTTGTTGCAAAATATTCTGCAACTATAACTTGAGACACTCTGTCTTTAGAGTCATCCTATTCCTCCTTCTACGAAGGTATGCTTCTTTACATCCCAGAGGGGCTGAGTCACCCTTGTTGCTGTGGACAAATGCAGGAATCAGGGAAAAACATACCAATGGAGAAGAGAAAGGGGTCGAAACCCACACGCTTTCCAGCAGGAACTTCAGTGAGGAGCCAGATGACTATGGAAGCTGTATCAACTAAGAGGAAGACAGGAAAGAATGGAAAGTCACCTCCAGGGACAGTCTCAGGCTCTCCAGTCAGGCTTCTGTCTGTGACAATCCTGCCAGGTATGTCCTCCTTGATGTCAGCTTCAAAGGTGAGGGATGGCTTGAGATTTCCCAAGTTTCCCATAGAGGCCTTTCATGCATCCTCTTACCTGTACTTTCTTGAACCTAGTCTAGATTTCAAAGCTTGGGGGACAAATCCATGCGACCTTTTTACCTTCTTTATGTAGTTCCCAGTTGCAGTCCATCTGCCGCTCAGCCTGGGTCCAGTAGCGACTGTCGGTCCAGAGACCTGCTTTCCCCATGGTCACCACTGCAGTTCCTGAGACAGAACAGAGAAATTTGGAGTTGAGGGTGAAGGGGAGGATGGTGGCCTTAGTGCATGGGCAATATGGTACTGGCTCCGAGAATGTCACAAGGGGTCTCCGGAAAGAACTTCCCTCCTCCATTACAAGAAGTGAGGCAGGAGACATTAAGGAGAGCGTCGGGGGAAGCCAGCTTGGGTCAGGCATCTCTGCTCTGTGTTGAGAGCCTCACCTAAGGAGGGACAAGTGGGGTCTGCTTCTGGCCTTCCAAAAGAGTCAATGCTGCATGTAGGTGCTCTCAGGAAAGATGGTGTGGTAGTTAGTATCAAGACTCAGTGGCTGATAGGGACACTAAGCCAGGGGCTTAGCTGAGGACAGGCAGAGAAGCCAAACCCAGCATCTTTGGCAAAGATGAGTAAGGCAAGGAAGCTTGAAGCTTAGGGGAGGAATGTTTAAGGATCAGCAAGGGAAGCGTGGATTTCACTCAGGGGGCCAGGATCAGAGTGGGGGGCCCCTTCAGAAACTGGGATCCCATAAAGTGCTTTTTTGTTTGCGACTCATTTGGCCATGTGAGGTGATGTTTGAGAAGAACCCACTAAGTAAAACTGTCCCCAGGTGAGCCATGTATGAAGGGAATCAGCAGGCCCCTAGTGGCTAGATGTGGAAGTGGCAGCTGTTCCAGAAATGGAGCCCAGGGTGTGCTAAGCTACGTCTGGCAGCAAGCACTCGAAGAAAGCCTCCTGCCTTCTGCCTCATGAGAAGTGTGACTGGTGGTTTATGAGATGTATACCCTGGTGACCCTCTTCTGAGAGGTAGAGGGGAGACAGGACCACTGAACATTAGGTCTTGGGGTCCTGGCTTCTGAGAACTGGCCATATTAGAGCATCTGTGACTGCCTCTGGGTCTACCAACAGAAGCAATAAGGGCAGGGTAATGGCTGTCACCTGCAGACCCTGTGAAGCCTGTCATCCACGCACGCCTCTTGTCACGTGTGCCGATGTACTCACTCTAGGAAATCAACAACACCGTTGTTAGCCTTCTTCATGGAGTCAGACCCCATGGAACGCCCCCAACCACATCCCAGTTCTTTCTGTCTGGTCAGATTCAACAAGTCCTACAAGCCAAGGCACACTGGGCACCTCTTCCAGGAAGTCCTCTGTCACTCCCCCAGATCTCAGGATCTTCCCTTCCTTTGGACAACTGTGTCTCTTGGAGTCTCAATCCCATAGTCCAGAACTGGCTTGTTCTTGTCTCCCCGGTCAGAATGAAAATTCTGTGCTGTCTGGGATCATGTCTTTTGGTTCTTCTGGTTTCTCCCCTCTAGCTGTCGCCACACCCTCCCCCGTCTAGTATGGTACACTGAGTACACCATAAATAACTTCTGCATAGGGCTTTACACATAATTGTCTTTTGGTCATCATAATCCTTTGAGACAGATCTCATTATTTCCATTTTGCAGAAGAGGAAACTGAGGCTCAGAGAAGTTGAGATACTTACCCAAGATAGGAAAACCAGTTCAAGCAATCTTATTAACACTGAAAATGCCTTCTCTTCCAAATGGGCTAGTGCTCAAAAGGTGGATGGGATGGAGGCAGAGCCGGTGGTAGGGAAAGGGTGGGATGGGTTGGCAGGGGTGCTGCTTTGGGAAAAGCAGTTCTTGTTCAGACCATCTTCTTTCCTGTCTGCTCCCCTCCCCCAGCCTACACTCCAAATTCATGTAGTCCGGGACTGTGGATCATTCCAATGCTCCATCCATCAGGTTATGGAAAAGGCTGGGCTGGAAGGGAACTTAGAATTCTTCTGGTCCGATTCTTAGCCCACGCTCTAACCTCCTAGGGCTGGAGTTCCCTAGACATTCATTCTGGATCTGCCACCTAGGGACTGATCAAAATTGATTCTGAACTTGTTTATAGTCTCATTGCCTGGAGGCAAGGAGATTTGGTGATGGCTTCTCTCCTATGTAAAGGAATAGACTCTCTCAGCTGCCCTAAAACTCACATGTCCAAGCCTTGTACTTCCTTCCCTTTGCCTTTTGAATCCTTTCTCTGCCTTCATCTTCTGAGCCTTAGCAGCCTCTCATTTGTACCCTGTTCTCATTGGTGGTTGACCCAGGATAGCAGAGGGCACGGGTGGGGGATGAGCTGTCCCTTACCATGTGGGCATCCGTTTCAGGGATGATGTAGGCAAAAAGATTCTGGATGTGCATCTGCTGGCGGAGGGCTGTGAGCTGTGCTGTGGTATTGACCACAGTAACTGGAAGGTACTAACATGTGACAGGAAGACACCAAGACACACATAGAGACACACATTGCTTAGAGAAAATGATGCTTGAGCCCCAGCATCCAGAGGAGTCACCAGCCCCCCCCACCCCCACCTTAGGCAGGTACTCGGTGTGGCCAGGCTGGACCAGCCTGCAGAGGAAAGGGGTGGCAGCTGATGTTATGGGTGAGTCTAGAATAAGGTGCCTGGGCTGAGAGGAGATGTAGGTGTTGAAGAACTTGGAGAGAAACTCCTTGTGACAATAATGGGACCTAAGTCACAGATGGGGGCATGGGTGCAGGGATCTGAGCCCTGGCACTGGGCCAGGCTAGAAGGACAGTCTTTCTTTGGATACCTTGGCAGCAGAATTGCAAATCTAGCAAATAAAAATACAGGATGCCCACCCAGTCACATGTGAAATTCAGATAAGCAACATATAATGTTTTAGTATAAGTATGTCCCACACACTATTTGGGGCATACTTATACTAAGACATTATTCATTATTTGAAATTCAGATGTAACTGGGCATCCTGTATTTCACCAGGCAACCCTACTTTGGGGACTTTTTCAAGTTTCCACCTACTGGTCCCAAATTGCAGAGGAGAGTGAATGAGTACCCCCAGAAGTTTGGGATATTGTCCAGAAAGATCCCCTCTAAGCCATTTCTTTAAAGGCTGTTTTATCTTTAAAATAAAGAGTGTGGTAGGGGCGCCTGGGTGGCTCAGTCCACTAAACAGCTGACTCTTGATTTCGGCCCAGGTTTGTGAGATCCAGCCCTGCATCGGGCTCTGTGCTGACAGTGCAGAGCCTGCTTGGGATTCTCTCTCTCTCCCTCTCTCTTTGTCCCTCCCCTGCACGCATGTGTGCTTGCTCTCTCTCACTCTCGAAATAAATAAACTTAAAAAATAAAATAAAAAGTGTGGGTTTTTTGTTTTGTTTGCCTTCTACTTAATGATATATCCATGTCTGTTTTAATATAAAAGTAACATGGTTTGCCCACCCACCTGACTTCCCCAGTGGTCTCATAAACTTGACATTGCAAGCAGATGTACCCCATTGGCCCTGAGGCTTAGTGAACTGCTGGCAGGCCACCAGCTTTCGCCTGTGCCTCCCCCTGCCTGAAGAAACTCTTTTGCCCTACTCTTGTGGAAAGAATCTTCTGGTCTCCAGCTAGGAAGCTGAGACCTTTCAGCTCCAATATGCTATGCCTTCTCCTGTAGTCACACCCTAGGCCGCCCTCTCACCCTTCCGTTGTCCTTTCTAGCTCTGTCTTCCTCCCTCCTCCCTTCTGTGCCTCCCTTTGCACTGTAACTTTAGAATTTTTGTTTTCTTTCCTCCCATCTTCCTCTTTGCCTCTGCCCAGCGTCAGCCAAGGCTAGCTAAAGCCCCTCACCCTCCTTCCTGCCCCTCCTCCTTCCCTCTAGTGGGGCTGCCCAAACCCAGACGGAAGTAGATAAACTGCTGTGGGAATGGATGGGAGGGAAGGATGGGGTGTGCCTGTCAGACACCCGAGAATGTGCTGCCCGACCTGAGGGATGTTAATCAGAAACTGTGGCCCCAGAGTCCGGAAGTCAGGAGAAAGTTGGGTAGAGGCAAAGGCTAGCAACTGAGCCAATGGGGGATGGGGAGAAGATGGGAGCTGTGGGGCGGGGCTGAGGTGGGGCCTTACCGGAGGGCTGATTAAACAGTTTCTCACGTCCTCTGCCTTCAGGTCCACTGATTTTGGGTGGCCCCAGGCACCCAAAGCTAGAAACCAGGAGAAAAATCCAGGGTCACTTGGAAACCAGTTAGCTCCTAGAGAGCACAGGGACATGTTTCCCCAATCCTGCTCCCTGTCCCCACTGGGCCTCCATCCTTTGAAAAAGCAATGCTGTCCAACTCTACCTTAGGATAAAAATAATCACATTTCATAGGAAATTAGGCTGAATTGAATGCACCCTGGGTCATAATCAAAGAAACCTGTTTCATTGACAAGTGATTGCCACTTTTGCATGGGGTTTAGTGCTCATTAAATCAACTTTTCCCTTCTAATCTAATTGGGACTTTTCAGGGTTTACCAAACTGGAAAAGTTGTATGTAAATTAAAATTTTGTAATCAAATTTTCTTTGAAATTCTCTAGAGGATCTCATTAAATAATCAACCCACCTTCATTTTACCCTTCTATACATTTAGTTTTATATATATTGGGTTTCCTTAGCATTCTTTTTTTAATGTTTATTCTGAGAGAGAGAGAGAGAGAGAGAAAGCACCCGCACATTTGTGCACATGAGCAGGGGGAGGGGCAGAGAGAGAGAGAGAGAGAGAGGGAGAGAGAGAATCCCAAGCAGGGTCTGTGCTCAGCCCAGAGCCTAACTCGGGGCTCAATTGCACTACTTCGAGATCATGACCTGAGCCAATATCAAGAGTCAGATGTTTCACTGACTGAGCTACCCAGGTGCCCCTATATTGAGTTTACTTAAATTCAAGGCCCATTTGTACCATTTCTTACGACCCAAATATCTGGCTCTCATTTCAGGCTCATTTTTTTGAGAGAGAAAGAGAGAGAGAGATGGGAAGGGGGTAGAGGGAGAGGGAGAGAAAGAATCTTTTTTTTTTTTTCAGTGAGAGAGAGAGAGAAAGAGAGAGAGAGAGAGAGAGAGAGAGAGAGAGAGAGAGAGTGCTTGAGTGAGGGAGAAGGGCAGAGGGAGAGAGAGAGAATCCCAAGCTCAGTAATTTATAGTATCTCATTATATACTTGCAATAAGCTTGTGAGGTGGATATTACTGTCTATTTTCTATAGATGATGAAGCTCAGGCCCAAATAGGTTTGGTAACTTGCCCAAGTTTTGCCACAGTGAGTCAGTGGTAGAGCAGGGATTTGAACTGGGGTCATCTGAGTACAAAAAGTAAACCATAGGAAGGGTGGTGCCACAGAAAGGACAGAGTATATGGAGACTTAGTTTCCAATTTGGGTCCCAAATTTGGTGTGACCCAAGGAGTCACCCAGTATTGACTGAGCAAACATTTCCTAAGTACCTACTCAATGCCAGACACTGGGCTCAGTCCCACAGGCTCTGGGTCGTCTAGCCCTGAGAGTCCAATGGTCTCTGATAGTCCTTCCCTCCAGCCCCCACTTTTAGGATGGATCTCTTCAGAGGGTAATGAGGGCCTGGGTGTTGGGAGACACTATACTTTTACCTTCTGAGCGGCTTGAGTTACAGATAGGAGTGTGGCTGGCATCTAACACTATAAATGTCCTGCATGGCTGTGTTGGTCTCATAAACTCAAGGGGAAGTTGCAACCCATACTGTTGATCTAAGAAAATGAACCCCCATTTCTGTAGGAAATATTTGGCAAAATGGTGATGCTAGGATGCTAACATAAGAAGCAAGACTCAGCCAGACTATGTCTGTCTCAACACCCAGATTGTTGTTCTCTAAGGCCAAGGCTGTGGCTCCCAAGGTCAGGCTTGTGTTCCCTGACACAGGGCCTAACATTGGGGAGGTACTTGGGAAGTGGGTGCCGACTGAATGAGCGGGGTCCTGCTGATAGAGAGCAAAGGCAACGAGGCCTCCCTAAGGCTGGGGGTGGAATGGGTGTGGAGGGCATTGAGCTGGGCATCTAGTTGTAACCAAAGAGGACAAACAGGGCACCATGGGAGTGACAAAGACCAAACTTTAGTTATGCTCTTCAGAGCCTCTTCTTCACTAGAATTTGACTTTGGCTTTCCATGTCCATCTGGTCCTTGGTGGGCCTGTGTCACCCAGTCCTCAATAAGAATCTTGCTAAGTCAATTTAGAAATTGAATATCTGATCACTTTTACTATCTGATCAAATTCCTCAGCCTTTACCCTTGATATCTGTTCACCCTGGCCTGCGTTCAGTAAGAATCCTATGAAGCTGGCTTAGCAAGAACTCCCCTACCCTTGATGTCTCTTCTTAGTAATTTTCCATCCACTTCCCCCTCACTCTGTCCATTGGCTGTTAAGTCCTCAGTCATCTTTGCTGTATTCAGAGTTGAGCCTGATCTTTCTCCCCTATTGCAATAATTTTGAATGAAGTCTTCCATACTCTTTTAACAAGTGCCAGAATCATCTTTTCTTTAACAGGTGGAAATGGAAAGGTGCCAATCCAGACTTGACCTGACTCTCTAGGGCCCTGAGGACCGGCTCTGGGGTTCCTCTTTCTCATGACAGCGAGGAGGACCAAGAGAGAAAGAGATAACCTCGCCCCAGCCCTCACTCCAACCCTTTCTGAACCCAGAGGGGAGAGGCAAGAGCTGCTCTCCAGCTGGACCTGCCCTCCCAGCATGGGAGGGAAGGACCAGGATGCACATACCACAGAGGAGGACAAGCCAGGGGCAGCATCCCCAGTGAGCTTGGGCCATGGGGTCTCCAGATGCCGGTGCTGGGTGGATGGAGGGATGGGGGGGGTGGAAAAGGCAGGGATGTTTCCCTGGCCTCTTCCTCCAGGCCTTCCGAGGACAGGAGCAGTCAGGGGGTGGGGGCTGGTGATGGGGAGGAGGCGTCCAGCTGGTGGATGGTGAGTCCCCCTCTGGTCTTTTGTATCTGAGGGCTCCGGACTCGGACTGGACTCGGGAGACTGGAGTCGGGAATCCGGGTGGGTGGGGAAGCTTCAGCTCTCCAAGCCCGCCCTGTGCAGAGTCCAAAGATCTCTGGGCAGAGGAGCCGCAGCTGGTTTCAATCAGCCTGCTCCTCCCCGCCCCCCACTTCAGCAGCACGTCTCAGTCATTCCCGAATTCTGTCCCCCTCCTTCCAGCAAGCTGTTTCCCATTAGCTCCCCCACCCCAGGCTCTGGATACAGCCCCACTTTTGTCCCAGATGAATGTTTATCTTTCCTCCTCCTCTGAGCTGGCTTGTCTCAGAAAAAGCCAGTGTCCTCACTCCCTAGTGTTTGGGAAGCCCCGCTGCACCCCTCAGGGAAGGGGGAAGTTCGTTACAGCAGGAGAGCTACTTTCTTCAGCTGGGGTGAGTCCCCTCGGTAGAGCCCATGCTGTAAAAGTGCTGCCAGTCACTGGCAGAGAGGAAGACTGCCTTTCTCTTGGGATGTCTGGGATGGCGGGGTTCCATTCGGCTGTTTGAGCCACATATCTGAGACAGAATGAAGACCGCATTTGGACGGGCCAGGAGATGCCACTGAAGAGGGAAAAAGACTCAAAAAGGGGAGTTTGGGGATCTCCAGAAGACAAATTTAGTGAACTGGACATGCCCTTTCTGCCATAGCTTCTAGAACAAGGCTTTGGTTCCCCTGCAGTATAGGTCACTCCTAACCAGCATGAGTCCCTACAGGGGAAGTGGAGAAGCTGAGGCCAGCATTGTGTCCACACCCAAGGCATCAGAGGGCAGCTGGCTGCACAGTGCCTAAACAGCTCCCAAAAAATGCCCTCTAGAACACTTGGCCAGAAAAAGCAATACTTGTGAGAGACAAACAGACCCAATGGACAGGTACTTGTCTAGCTTGGCGGTCCCGAGAGGCAAACCACACATTTCCTTTTGATCTTATTTTTAATGTATTTACACTCTGATTACATCTGCAACAAGTTTAAGGTGGCTTTCAAATACTTCATCCAAATACAATAAAATAGACCCATTCAGAGGAGGGAAAGGGGGCCTTCGCTGGACTCCTTGAAGGAGGGGAATTTAAATGAGGAAGGAGGTTCAGTGAACTCCACCTCCAAGAATAAAAGCAGAGCCCACAGCCTCAGAAGACAGACCAAGGACAAAGACTGTGAGAACCCTGTGTGGCTCTGGGACTGCTGATGCTCCTGCTGTCTTATCCCTGGCTCCCCACCCCCATTCCATGAATGGGGATGACGTGATTCCCAGGAACCAGAGGACTGGGGAAATGTCCCAGCAAAGGCCCTTACTCCCCTGTGAACTGCACTAGCCACCCTGAAGGGCAAGCTGGTAGACTTGATGGAGCCATGCACAGGAGGAACCCCAATAGCCTTGTAGGACCAACAGCCCTGCCTTCACCAGTGGAGCCAGACTGTCAGGGTTTCAATCCCAGCTCTGTTACCCACTAGCCGCGTGGTCTCAGGCAAGTGACTTCACTTCTTTGAGCCCACAGTTTCCTTGCCTATGAAATAACAAGACTAAATTTTTAGCAATGAGTTCATGTTTGTAGAGCTCTCAGCATGCTTGCTGTGAGGAGTAAGTGCTATGTAAGTGTTAAGTCAAATATGTAACTGGTCTCATCTGTACCTTGTTCTTTTTACCCCTGGCATCCAACACTGCTGAAATGGCAGTTAATATTATAGCAAAGATCAGCTGGGCTGAAGTGTCAACCCTGGAAGCAAATAAACCAAGCAGGCATCCCTCCCCCATCTTCTGGACTCTGCCCAGGGATGGTCTTGAAGGCTACCAAGGCCGCACACAGTACTCAGCCCTGTGGTTCTGTCTCCAGGGAGCCTGTGTTGGCCCTGGTGACAATGATGACCTCACCTGCTTTCACCCTCAGTTTATCTCTTTATCTCAAAAGCAATGTCTTTACTCATCAGTTTGGGGCACTTGAACTCAAGTTGGCAACAGGCCTGAAGTAGAAAGAAATGATTCAGGGTGGGGAGGGTGAATGGCTGAGAGTCCTTGTATCAAAGTAGTTTAGAAGAACCGTAAGTCACTGGAGTCTTGCTGTGGACTGCACAGGCCTCCTGTCTCTCTTTGTCTCACTTTGAGGCCCAGGCCTAGCCTAAAGCCCAATTTCTGAAGTTGGAGAATTTTTTCTTCAGAGTTTTCCCTGTCCATGCCCCTTTTTTTGTGCCCTGATCCCACCTCAAGCTTGTTACCCTGCCTTCTGACCTGGGTCTGCCTTCCCTGGGCAACAATGACTACCTAACTTCCATCAGAATGCACCTACCTGGGGGCGCCTGGGTGGCTCAGTCAGTTAAGCATCTGACTGGTGGTAATGACATAAACAGCAGCTTGAGAGAGCGTGGAGCAGCCCCATGGCAGCAGGAAAGTCAGAGACCCAAGTGGGGATCTTAGCATGGCCAAACACCCTGCTGGGGATGTCTCAAGATACTACTGAGGATGAAACGTTGAAAGGGGACCTGAGGTCCTGCAGTTATGCAGATGGGAAGAAGAGTTCAGATCTAATTGCTCATATGACCTCAGAGGCTGAGAGACTGGGTGCCCTTGGCCATGTGGGCATAGCCCCTTCCCACCATTCCATCAAGTCTGTCAACCATGCTTGGAGACAAGTGGGATCCTCACCTGCAGAAGAGGAGACAGGCTAGAGAAGAATAGTGGCTTTGCCCAGGTTCAAGCTGATCAGTGGCAGAGCTGGGACACAAACCTGAGCCTGGGGGACTGCACAGCACTTGTTCCCTCCATTGGGCCTCACTGCTGCCCCCATCTGAAGTTCCTCCATTCTTCCCAGTCCTCAGGACAGAATTCAATCTCTCCAGTTCGGTGGTCATCTCCTTCCTCCCTGAGATGCCTCATCACCCATCTCTTCTTGGCCACATTCTCTCCATTCATCAGAGTCTAGTTCAAAAGTCACCTCATCCACCATGCTCTGAACTTCCCCTCAAATTCATCCCTCCATACTGGGGGCTCCCATAACATTTTGTTTGAGCCTCTATTTAAAAAGATTTGTGTTAACCCTTTGCTTTCTTGATTCTATCCTTCTAGGTCACCCATCCCTGAGGGCACAAGCTTGCTTTTACAAATTACTGGATGTAACAAAGCACCCAAGACACAGTCCAGCAATGAGTGGGTTCAATACAAGTTTGGTGAGTTGATGCTAAATAAATCCCAACAGTGTGGTCTAGCCTTCCATCCCTAACCTGGAAGGAACGCCCTTGATGGAAGCAATTCTCTAGCCCCCAGAAGGCTGCCATGGTGCTGTTGGGTGGCCATTATATCATATATGCCCTGTTTTGACAAAGACAAGCCCTACCTGGGCTGCATGGTGTGTGTATGTGTGTATTATACGCATGGGGTGGTCATAGAGGGTGGAGGCAAGATTCAGTTTCATAGAAGCTGGTCTTTGTTGTGATGAGACCCAGAACCTCACTCTCAGCCAGGCAGCAGGAGGGGAGTTTATCCCCTCAGAGTAGGGTGGGACTTCCCTTTGCTGTGATTGGAGGACTCAGCAGGCAACTCCTTTCCAGCAGCAGACTCCTCCTCATGGAATAAGATGGTGGTTATGGAACAGGAACTCTGTTAGCAAGATGCAGTGGGCCTTGCTGGAATTCCTTATGAGCCAGTTAGCTTAGATTAGTTCTGTGGGCACAGAGTGAGTCAGACCTTGAGCCCTGGATGAGTGCTAAGCTTAGTCAGTCATGTTAGAAACCTGTGCTGCCCCCTCAGAGGCCTTGTGCTACTGAAGGACATGTGGCTACAGTACCATTGTGGCTCACCAAGGTTCCATTCAATTCCACTTAAGTCTCTATTTGGTGGTCCTTGGGCACTCTCCCAACCATCTGTCTTCTTTGTACCCTGATCCCTTTCCACTTCTCTGTCAGCTAATGCTTCTCTCCTCAATGCATCTGCTCCAAACACAGTGCCCTTCTGTCTGTCTTGCTTATTCATCATGTCCTGTCTCACCACATGGCCTTTGCCTGTTCTTCTTTCTCCACCTAGAATGTCCTTACTTGCTCTCTTGCCCTGTGAACTCCTTCTCCTTCAAGTCTCACCTCAAGTGTCACTTCATCTGGGAAGTTTGCCCAGACCACACCAAAAGTAACATTTTGGGCCCTGTCATTGCTGGGTTATTGCCATGCTCTGATATATTGAACTCCAGCTTCCCATTCTCTGACCACATCCTCTTGTCCTTCTGTCAGTAGTCCTCTCTCCCTCGCTTCTATTATACCTGCTTCTTTACCTCACCAAAACTTTCTGTCACTTACTTATGTTCTTTGTCTCCATTTATCAGCATCCCCAGTCTCACTTCCCTATTTGGTCCAGATAACATAACCCATCACCCCAACTTCCCTTTTATTAGCACATTTAGCTTTTCTGTACTTTTGTCCTTCCACTACATCCATCCTGCCAACCTCCATGTTCATACTCCTACCCCAGGGCCTTTGTACACACTGTTCCTACTAATAGGAATGCTCTTTTTCCAGGTATCAACATGGCTCACTCTACTTCATTCAGACCTTCATTCAAATGTTACCTCTGCAGAAAGACCTCCCCTGATCTTCTTATTTGAACAGGGCCTCTGTCATTCTTTATCCTCTTATTCTCCTTTATTTACCTTCAGAGCATTTACCTGGCAATATATTATTATCTGTTTGCTTTTTTTTTGTCCATCTCTCTCAGTAGTATGCAAGCTCCATGAAAGTAGGGACTCTATTTATTTTGTTCACTGTTGTGTCCCAGAGCCTAGAACACTGCCTGGCACTTAGTAGGTACCTGTAAATATTTGTTGAATGAATGAGTGAACCCCAAGGCATTTGAACTATCTGTCCTCTTCACAGGAGAAAATATCACACCCCTGTGGGTTGGAGTCACTCCAAATTCATGGTGCCAAATATCAGCAGGCCTCTTGCTGCTACTTGGCAATCCTTTTTACTTGTCCTGGTTCAGTTCCCCTTCCTGCTGCCCTCGTAGGCAATTCCAGATTTTTACCCTGGTCCTCAAACTCCTAAACTCCCTGCATTCCGTGACATTCCATGACCTATGGACCTTCTAGTCGTTTCTGACTTTGCATTATTTCAAACAAGTGAACTGAAAATCTTTGCACACATAGGAAGATTTCTCTAGGATCCACATCTAGAAGTGGAAAGTGTGCATTTTTCATTTCAGTAGATTCTGTCAAACTGCCATCCAAGAAAAGCTGCACCAGATCACACTCATACTAACAGAGTATGAAAATAACTGGTTCTACAACCTAATCAACACAGATAGCATGAATTTTTAAAATTTTAATAAACTTGATGGGTGAAAATTTGTCACTTGTTGTTTTATTTGTATTTACCCTATTACCACTGAAGGTTGAGTATGTTTCTATATGTTTTATTTGCCTTTTATTTTTTCATCTCTGAGTACATGTTCCTTTCCTTAGCTCATTTTCCTGTTGGGTTATTTGTCTTTTTCTTATTGATTTAAAAAGATCTTTATATATTTTACATCTTTCTCCATTATATTTTTGCCATATTGCAGATATTTATATGCCACAAATATTTTCTCCCTTTTAGCTTTGTCTTTCATTTTAAAGACTTAATTTTTATGTAGTAAAAAAAATCTATCAAGATATGATTTTATAATTTCTAGGATTTGTAACCTACTTGAAAAGAAAATATTATCCTACAAACTTTCTTACAGAGTTTTAGATTTGTGTGTGTGTGTGTGTGTGTGTGTGTGTGTGTGTACATGTGTGTTTTAGGTCATTATTTTATCTGGAGTTTGGATATGATATGTGTGGTAGAGATCCAACAGTAGTATGGTTTTCTTTTTCTAATTTGACAACTAATTGTCCCAACATCATTTATTGATTAGTATAGGTTTCCTTATTGATTTGCAATGCCTACAGGGGGCTTTACTGGACTCTGTTGTGTTCAATTGATCTGTTCGTGCCAACATCACACTGTTTTAGTTACTATAGTCTATGTTTTGTTTTGAGAGCTGGTATTGCAAGGCTTTCTTCCCCTTTTCATTTTTTTAAATGTTTGTTTATTTATTTTGAGAAAGAGAGAGAGAGAGAGAGAATGCACAAGTCGGGGAGGGATAGAGAAAAAGGAGAGGGAGAGGGAGAGAGAGAGAGAGAGAGAGAGACAGAGAATCCCAAGCAGGCCCCATGCTGTCAGCATGGAGCCCCATGTGGGACTCGAACTCACCAACCATGAGATCATCACCTGAGCCAAAAACCTACTGAGCCACCCAGGCACCCCTTCCTCTGTCTTTTCAAATACTTCTTTGTCATAATTGCATAGTTTCTTCTTTAGGTGATCTCAAAATCAGCTCCTCAAGCCCTACAAAATTCTGTTATGATTCGAGTTGAGATTGCATTAAATGTATGGATTAATCTGGAGAGAATGTCTATCTTTGTAAGACTGGCTGTTTTTATTCTGGAACATACCATGTCTTTTCATTGACTCAGGCATTTTATGCCCTCTTGTCAAGTTTTTCATCCAGACCCTCGCCCACTGTGGCGTGATTTTAACCCCTACGACTCCACGACAGGTGCTCTTGTTAGAGTCACCAATGACCTTTGAGGTGTTCTCCCACTGAGCATGGGGACTATGTCTATTCTCTTTGAAGCTGGGTGGATTTTTGTGATATGGTGAAAATGACACCATGTGGTTTCTGAGGCTAGATCAGAAAAGTCACTATGGCTCCTGCCTTGTTTGCAGAAATACTCCTTTAAAAAGAAATTGAGGTAAAATTTACATAACATAAAACCGTTTTAGTTATTAATTTTTAAAATGTTTATTCATTTTTGAGAGAGAGAGAGGTTGAGCATGGGAGGGGCAGAAAGAGAGTGGGTCAGAGGATCAGAAGTGGGCTCTGCGCTGACAGCAAGCCCAATGCAAGGCTCAAACTCATGAAACTGTGAGATCGTGACCTGAGCTGAAGTCAGATGATCAACCAACTGAGCCACCCAGGCACCCCAAAGCCAGCCATTTTAAAATGAACAATTCAGTAGCATTTAGTACATTCATAATGTTGTGCAACCACCACCTCTGTATAGTTCCAAAACATTTTCATCACCCCCAAAATGAAACCCCATACTCATCCCCCCCTTCTTCCTGCCCCTGGCAGCTACTAATCTACCTTCTGTCTCTGTAGAATGTACTCTGTACATTTCATATAACTGGAATGATACACCACGTGACCTTTTGTGTCTAGCCTCTTGGCATAATGTCTTCAACATTCATCCCTATTTTAGCATTATCAGTACTTCATTCTTTTTATGGCTGAATAATATGCCATTGTATGGATATATCACAATTTATTCATTCATTCATGCATTGATGGAATTCATTCATTCATGCATTGATGGAAATTTGGACTATTGCCACCTTTTGGCCACTGTGAACACTGCTGCTATGAACATCCATGTACAAGTTTTTTGTTTTAACACCTGTTTTCAATTCTTTAGAGTATATACCTAGAAGTGGAATTGCTGGGTCACAGGGTAATTCTACGTTTAACTTTTCAAAGAGTCACCAAACTATTTTACACACCATTTTACATTCCCCACCAACAATGCACAAGGGTTTCAATTTCTCCACAGCCTTTCAAACGCTTGTTATTTTCCTTTTTAAAAATTATAACCGTACTAATAGTTGTGAAGTGGTCTCATGTTTATGACTTGTATTTTCCTAATGACTAATAATGCTGAGCATCTTTTCACGCACTGGTTGGTCATTTGTATGTCTTCTTTGGAGATATGTCTATTCAAGTCCCTTGCCCATTTTTAAGTTGGTTTGTTTGTTGTTGATTTGTGAGACTTATTTATGTATCCTAGGCACTAGACCCTTATCAGATACATGGTTTACAAATATTTTCTCCCATTCTATAGGTTATCTTTTCACTTTCTTGATAATGTCTTTTGATGAACAAAAGTTTATACTTTTTATGAAATCCAATTTATTTATTTATTTTGTTCTTTTGTTGTTTGGCTTTTGGTGTCATATCTAAGAATTCATTGCCAAATCCAAGGTCATGAAGATTTATCTATATGTTTTCTTCTACGGGTTTTATAATTTTATAATTTGAAAACACTTACATTTTGAAACCAGAAAGTGTGAGTTCTACAGCTTTATTCTTCTTTTTCAAGATTGTTTTGGCCATCAAGACCACTTGTAATTTCACATGAATTTGATTCTCAGCTTCCACTTCTGCACAATAACTCCATTGGAATTTTGATAGGGATCGCATTGAATTTTTAGCTCACTTTGGGGGAATACTGCCATCTTAACAATATTATGTCTTCCAGTCCATGAGCACAGGATGTCTTTCCAAGACCTTCTTTAATTTCAGTAAGCAATGTTTTGTACTTTTCAGTATACAAGACTTTCCCTTCCTTGGTGATATTTATTGATAGCTATTCTTTTGCATGTTATTATAAATGAAATTGTTTTCTTAAGTTCTTTGTGGATTGTTTTTGTTGGTGTATGGAAACATGAGGTCCTCACTTTCAAAGCCTTCAGCTGCCATGTAAGTGGTCCGCCTACCCTGAGACCTCCAGGTTACGAGGAAGCTCAAGGTAGGCCATTCAGGAGGCATTTTGGAGAGACCCTGAGACCATATGAAGAGAGAGAGATGCTCAGCCAGCTCCCAGCTGCTCCAGCCACCTTCTTCCCCACAGAGTTCCAGCTCCAGCCACTCTGATTGTGACTATACGAGAGACCCTGAGCCAGACCACTTAGTCCCCAGAATTCCTAACCCATAGAAACCATGAGAGATAATAGGCTAATACAATGATTTTTGTTGTTTTAAGCTACTAGGTTTTAAGGTGACTTATTTACTTATTTATTTTAATGTTATTTTATTATTATGTTTATTTATTTATTTTAATGTTAATTTTATTTAACTCTCTCTCTCTCTCTCTCTGAGAGAGACAGAGCGTGACCGGGGAGGGGCAGAGAGAGAGGGAGACACAGAATCTGAAGCAGGCTCCAGGCTCTGAGCTGTCAGCACAGAGCCTGATGTGGGGCTCGACCTGACGAACTGTGAGATCATGACCTGAGCTGAAGTTGGATGCTTAACCGACTGAGCCACCCAGGCGTCCCTAAGGTGACTTTTCTTTTTAGACAGCAATAGCCCTCAGGATTCTGTTTCCAGAACAGCCCTCTAATGACAAAATCTAAAGGACTGTTTTAAGGGCCCTGATCTCTTTGTGGTAGTTGATCTGGTAGAACTCTTCCTTCCTTGAAACTTTCCCTTTCTTTGACTTCCTTGATAGTTTTTCCTGGTTTCCTTCCTGTATCTGTGGTTGCTGCTCCCTAGTCCTCCACCTACACTTCTTTTATTCCACCTTCCCCTCCAATATTGATTCTCTGGCCTCAGCAATCTCTTTACTCTTGCATCTCACTCTCTCTAGAAAATCTCCCATCTACAAAGTGATGCCAGCCCAGACCTCTTTCCCGAGCTCTAGACTCATAAAACTAACTGTCCACTGACCACCTCCACCTGGATATCTCACACTCACCATGTCCAAAATGGATCTCTTCATTTCCCCTACATCCCATCACATTCCTCATCCAATCATCTCCAATGTTCCTATCTCAATGATTGGCATCCTTATCCACCCATTTGTCTGAGCTGGAATCCTGAGACTTATTTCAGACCCTTTCTTCTCTCCTGCCTTCACATGCAATCAATCTCCATATTTTGTCATGTCATCTCCACCTCCTAAGTGTATCTAAAGATCATTGTGAGTGTCTTCCATATCTAAATTCTTCCGTAATCAATGCAAATGCACACACAGCCTTTCCTATTCAGACTTGCCTTACTCAAGTCACAGCTAGTGTGGTCCATGAATTTGGAGCTGTTGTCTTCACTGAAAAAAGTGAGCTTCTATAACCATCCAGATCTAACTCCCAAGTCTGTGTTCTTAACCACTGGCCATGGTGTGGGGGCTAGTTTGGTAAGAAGAGAATGGAGACAGACAAACCAGGTAGGGTCTGTAACAACTACCACATCTCTCCCACACACTAGCTTTGAGTCCTTAGGCAAGACATTCACTTTTCTGAGTCTCAGTTCATCTGTACAATGGGGATAATAATAATTTCCCCTACTTGCAAGGTTGTTGCCAGGATTCAGTAAGATAATGCATGTGCAACACTTAGCATAGTGCCTTGCACAGAGCAAATGCTCAACAAATGATGGTGGAATGTTTAAGAAGGAGACTCAGAATATGGCTGGCTCTAGTAGCTCACTTTCTTTGCTGAAGACAACAGCTCCAAACTCATGGACCACACCAGCTATAGCTTGGGTATGTGGGGTCTGCATAAGGGAAGACTGTGTGTGTATTTGTGTTGATTAGGGGAGCGTGTGGGTGTCGCTGAAGACACTGCATTTTATTCTCAAGGTCAGGGTGGCAGATAGGGGCTGGAGAAACTGATAGGTGCTTGGAAGCGAACTTAACCTAACTGGAGCCAGCATATCTGGAGCCAGACAGCAGAGGGCAGCAGAGGTTGTTCTGATTGTAGTTCCCTGGGTTGGAGTGGGGGGTGGGGAAGAGAAACCTAAAGAACTTGGGGTCCTAATTCTAAATGCAGGGCGGGCTGGGGAAGCTGTTCAGAGAAGAGGAGTACTCTTGGGCTTGCTCTCCCTTAGGGCCTGGGATGAAGGTGATTAAGGAAGTAGGGCAGCTTGGGAGGGGCAGAAGGAGCTAGACTTTAGGGGTGATAGCTGAGTTGGGATATTTACAAAGTATATTAAAGAAACCACATCTATCTTAGTCTTGTGTATGCTTGGGCCTTCTCTCTTTTCTCAGAATCCCAATGGTCTTTCTAAGGGCACAGTTATCAACTAGGGACTCTAAAGGATGGAGATACCCTTATGTGTGTTAGATAATGAATTTGTAGTATAGGTAAGGAACATGTCCCTAAGGTAAGAATGAAAAAAGCCTCAGGCTCATGGGGGAATCCAAGGCCCAGAGGAAGAGAAATGATTTACCTAAGTTAGGATTCAAAGTAAAAGTTAACACTTACTGAAACCTTACAGGTACTGCCGGACACATTACATACATTACCCCACTTAGCCCTCACAATAACCTTATGAAGCAGAATCAGATGTTGTATTATCACATTTTACAAATAATGAAACTGAAGCTCAGGAAAACTAAGACACTTGTCCAAGGTACAGCCAGGATGCAAACCCAGGCAGCCTGACTCCAGCACCTGTGCTATTAACCACCTTAATCTGCTACTAGTTTAGACCAAGGATCAGGTCTCCAGACTCCCAAATCCGGGTTGTTGTCATTATTCTACATTGTCTTGCATGGAAATGCAGTTTCAGTAAGTCAAATTCCGGTCCCAAATTAAATATAATAGCAAGGCAGTTTGTCACTTTAAATGGATTTTCAGTTAATTCTTTTGTAAGGTAAATACCCCCATTAAAAAAAACCTCCTCTCATCCATAATTTACCTGCTTTGTGATGTTCCTATATTGTGAGAACCATCTGTGGGATTGTGTGGTTGGTTTGCTTCCTATACAGGCCTGTGTGAATTCTGCTTTAGGTGACATCTTCCCCAGCCTGCTCTGGCTCTTTTATGGGCTACCTGCCTACACCAGACTGTCAGTGTAAGTCCAGGAAAAGTGAAAGAAAGTTAAGTCAATGAAATTTTTTGGGCCATCTTCTATTTTGTTTTCCTTGTGCTATTGCTTATTGTTGAGCAAGCAAACATTCTTATTCAGTGTTTGTATGGAGGAATGCATGAATACAGCCATTCATTTTGCACTTGCTGACACCTACTATGTGCCAAACACTATGCTAAATCCTGGGGGACACAGGGATGAACAAGGTATGCATGGTCCCTGTCTTCATGGAATTTTGAGTCTAGAAGAAAAACATGTAGATTACAAATCACTCTCTCTCAGGTTCCCCTAAGTGGAATCTCCTGTCTTCTCCATCCCTATCGCCTTAGCATGAACTCTCACCATCTGTCTCTTCCTTGGGCCACTGCAGCTGGTTTACCAGTCCCTGCCTCCTCCCAACCCCCCACCCCAGCCTGCACATAGCAGACAGCAGCAGACAGACTCCACCTTTGAAAACATCCCTTTCAACATGTCACATCCTTCCCCTGCTCAACCTGCTCAAAATCCTTGAATGACTCTCCATTTCCTGTCCAATGGGGTCCAAATTCCTTTACCATCTGGCTAGAGTCAAGCAATTCCATGAGCCCATCTTGCCTCATCTTCCCCTCCCTACCCTTATTCCCTACCTGTCCCTATACTCTAGTAGGGAGGGTCTTCTTACCATTCCTATAAACTGCCATCTTCTTCCTAATCTGTACTTCAGTTCTATCTCCTCAAATCCTACCTATCTTTCAAAAGATCCAGCTAGAATACCACCTCCTGATGGAACTTTCCAGTAAGGACTGCCCCCTTCCTCTGCTCTCCTTTCCCTGTAATCCTGGGCCCAAATTCTGGTTGGTGTGAGGATCAAACAACATGCCATCATGGGTAAATGTTTTGTATCACATAATGTGAGGTTGTCTTCATACCAATTCTCATATCTACCATTTATTGAGCATTTGTCCTCTGCCAGGTAGTGGGGATCAGTGGTTTACAGACATTGAATCCTCATAAAACTCCATGAGATAGATAATATCTATCATTAGGTCCATGATTCAGATGAGGAACTGAGGCTCAGAGAAATTAGATATCTGGCCCAGGATCACACTTTTATAGATTGGTCCATCTGGGGAGCCTGTGCTCTTTCAGGAGATGGTCCATTGGACCAAGCTTGGTTGAATCTCAGTTCTGCTTTTGTTTTTTTAGTTCCTTGTAGTTCACCACTATACGTCCCTTGCTGTTTTTTTAACACTTGATTTTTAAAAGTTCTATTGATATTTCTCCTGGTCGTGACTCTCTGTTTTTATTTTATCATTATTTTATTGTAGTAAGCTACTTCCAAGATTTTGGGAAACAAGGCGAAAGTAATTAAATACATGTAGATAAAATGCACTTCTCCCATCTTCTCTCCCAGTATCCAAGAGAGAAGTGGGTGCCAGTGCTGGGCAAGCATCATCTAACCCTGAACTCTGAGAGGCCTTGAGGAAAAGGCAATCTAAGGCAGAAGCCAAAGGTCAGTTCCTTCTGTGAAATAAAAGAGTACAGAGTCTGTGCCAGGTCCTCTAGCAAAATGCCAAACTGTGGCATGGACTCTATTTCCTTCCATGGTTTTATTTTTATTTTTAAGGAGCCATCAGGTGGTAATGGATGATTCATGCTTTACTTACTCTTCTTGTTTATTTCCCTTCCTCGACCTTCAGATTTTTTTTCCCTGAATGTTTGTTCCGGGTTTTGACAAAGCACTGAGGTACTAGACTTGCCTTGGTGACTTTTTTTTTGGTGTAACGTCTTCTTAGGGAAAAAAAAATGAAAGGAAGTGACAGTATTCCCAAACCATCTTTTATTCCATGAGTGGATGGATTGCACCTGCTACCTCTAAGGTCACTCTCCGATTGTTTCCTTTTACAGTAAAACCTCATTAGAAGACACTTCATGAGCACAATGAGTAGGCTTGGGCCCTACCTGGCCTTACTTTGCCCACTCTTGGCAGAAAGAGCCATCTGAATAAACGGACTCCATGTGCTGGTTTTTCCATACTCTAGGCAGCAAATTTTGTCACTCCTTTGGAAGCACCATTTGCATACAAATGATTGATGCTGGGGATTCTTTTTTTTTTTTTTTCCTTACATTAAGGCAAGTCTCAATTAGGCTACGATTTGTCAGCCTACTTGGAGTTACTGTGAATTATTCAAAGCAATAAAGCTTCATTTCATTACACGTAACCTACAATACAAATGATTCACTAATTTGAAGGGCTACCTCCATTAGTTTGAGTGAGATTGGACTACATTCAATAGCAATTTATTGATTTCTTTCATCATTCAAATCACTCTTCCTGGGTAAAAAAATTTTTTAACAGCCCCGGTTCACTTTAGGAAGACTGGAACAGTGGGTTCTCCCTCAGGGACAAAAATGTGCTGTCCACTCACCTGTCCTTGAGTTTGGAACCTTAATCATAGGGATCCCTTTGCCCTGATACATCCTGATGCTTGTAGTCTATTCCTTTGAGGCTAAAAACATGGGCTGCAGGTTCATGGTCGGGGTATGGCTGGGAGGGAGGGTTGCCTCTGTGTGATGCAGTCCAAGTTGCTTTACCTCTCTAGGTTTGAGTTACCTCATCCTGCAATTGCACACTCAACCTGTGGAGATTAAGGACGGTCAGAGGCCAGGGTTAGGGCTCAGACTGTGAATGAAGAACTAAGTGAAGGGGCCTTCCTTGTCTAATACTGACTGCCTTGCCTGCTCCTGGGTAGCCCTGTGCTCTACCCACTGAGTTAAAGACACAAGGCACTAGACAACTAGAGAAGACTAGAATTATAGGACAAAAACATTGAGGAAGGTGGAAAAAGATACCAGATAATTCGTATTCCCTATCCAGTACTTATAGGCTCTCTGTAAAGAAGGCAAGAAGGAAAAGCTTGCTTCCACAGTTACTGGTGTAGCAAGGAATTCTCAGATTCCAAATAAATATTTGAAATGGGCATCTTTCTTTATTGTGAATTTCTTTCTGGGAGACTCTGGCCATGGCACGCCACTCAGTATGCTTCAGCAAAGTGTCTCTTCTTTGCCTATACTAAGGGTGGAGAGGAAAGGAGATGGGCTGGGCCACCTTGGCCATGTTTGAGTTACCAAATGACAATAGAATTCCTGCTTAGAATGCTAGGGAAATGGATTTCTCTGATCTCCTGGGAGGAATTGTAATCACCAAGTTTTGAAAAGCCTAGGGAATCTGTAGCTGAAGGCTGTCTTTCATTTGGGACAGGAAGAGACAGACACGGAGGGTGAAACTGATAACTGCAAGGGCGTGAAGCACCATTTCCCCCTGCAGGATGCTGGAGCTGGCTTGGAGAAGAGGAGGCAGTGGTAGTGATGGGGGAATCTACCCTATTTGACCTAAGTGCTTACAACCACCCTATGAGATCACTGCCATTACTATCCCTACTTTATAGATCAAGAAACTGAGGCACAGAAAGAAAGAGAGTTCACGCGGTTAGTGAATTACAGAGCTGCAATTTGAACCTTGGATTCTCTGACTCCAGAGCCTCCAGTCATGGTTATTTGGAAGTACATCTGGACTAGCAGGGAGAAAAGGAGAAGAAGAAGTGGAGGGGGTTATGATAACCTGGCACCTCAAGGGCTCTGAGGTGGCCTCAATGCCAAGAGGTAGCATAGTGTAGTGGTTAATAGCATACATCAGGGATCCAACAGTGTAAGTCAATAGTCTGGGTTCAAATCCCAGATCTATGACTTCCTGACTGCGTGACCTTGGACAAGTTACTTGACCTCTCCATGCCTCAGCTTCTTCATCCTTGAAATAGGGATATAGGGATAATAATAGTACCCACTTAATAGGGTTCTTGTGAAGATTGAATGGTTCGGTGCAAGAGAATGTTTAGATACCACCTGACATTCAGTGAATGCTGCCTACTTATTTAACATTTAGCGTAGCAACGAGTGCACAAGTGCTAGGTCTGTGGTTTACTGGGAGATCTCTGAGCTTCAGTTCCTCCCTGAAACCTGCTTTATGGTTTCTGTGAGACTCTGAAGCAATGCATAAGAAGAAGAGCACACAATGAATAGTCAATTCCCAAAGCGGTTTTGCGTTATTATATCAGCCCCATGCAACTAACCCTAAGGTAGAGTCCGCATTCTCCTGTTGGCCTAGGATCTGGGAGTTCAGACATTAAATGAGTGGGTCATTGGCAAGGGATGGGGGGCACCTTTAGCTATGCAAGGAATTCCATTAAAAAATTTTTGTTAGTCTTTAATTATTTTTGAGAGAGAAAGAGACAGAGTGAGAGCAGGGGAGGAACAGAGAGAGAGGGAGATGCAGAATCCGAAGCAGGTGCCAGGCTCCAAGCTGTCAGCACAGAGCCTGACACGGGGCTCAAACCCACGAACCACAAGATCATGACCTGAGCCAAAGTTGGACGCTTAACCGACTAAGCCACCCAGGCGCCCCAAGGAATTCCATTTTTAATGCAAGTGACCTTAGGTCTTGCTGACAGACAGTGAAGAGGGAAAGAGGGCGTGGCCTCAGATATCCCTGGGCCCAGGTCTAGAGCCTCAAGAATCCAAGTCCTGCAAGGTGGTAGAGCCAGTGGAGAAGCGCTCAGCCTCCAGAGCCAGACCTGCCTGGGTTCAATCTCAGCTCTGTCACATATTGTGAGACCTTGGCCAAGTCATTTTTTTGCTATGTGCCTCAGTTTCCCCATATGGGAAATGGAGATCATATTTGTACCATCCTCACAGTGGTGTTATCAGGATTAAGTGCATGAACACGTGTAGAGAGCTTAGAGTAGTGCTAAGTACATCGTATGATTATTGTTGATTTCTTTCCAGAGAAACCAGGAAGATGAATGAAAAATGAAGGAAAACTGTGACGCTTCTCTCCACCCTCTCCTCTTCCCCAGCGTCTGGAAGATACTCTTGTCCAAATGGGAAATTGAAGCTAAAATAGCACAATAAAGGAAAGGAAGCACGGGAGCAGATGGGCTCCCACTCACTGTCCTGAGGAATGTGCTGACTATTCAGGAACAGAGCCCTTGGCAGTCAGCACAATCACGGAGCAAAAGGAAATGATCAAGTCTGTCATCAGGGTCAGTGCCAATTTATTTAAGAAAGTATCGAGGCTGAGAAGGAGGATGTTGGGAATGGGAGACCCCACACATTTCTGGAGCTAGTTCACAAAACCCCCCAGGATGGCAATCCCAAGTGAGTATGGCTGGAGATGTCCCTTTCCTGAATGCTCTTCCAAAGTCCCCAGTGACCAGAGGCTGGGAATGGGGGCTTTGAGCCAGGAATGATAGGGGAATTGGTGGCCTGCATGGGCTGAGTCCAGCCTGGGCTCTAGTGCTTCCTTTATTCTATTTGGCAAACTTGTATCAAATGCCTTCTGGGCCAGCCAGTGGGCTAGGAGCCATGGAGGGTGATGGGAAGAATGGTACAGGTAAGGTCTTTGCCCTGGAAGAGCTCATACAGGATAAAAGCTGCGCTCCCTACCCATGGGAAGCACTGAGTGGTCAGGGACCAAACTGCTACCCTCTTCCCAGGGAGTTTCCCCTGGAAAAAAGAGAATGTCTAGAAAGGATAATGCTTAACATGAAATAACCTCTTTTGGTGGAATTAGTGGGGTTTATATTTCCCAGAGCATAGAGTGGCCACAACAGACTGTAAGTTCATTAAAGGAAAGGCTTATGCCTCCATCAATCCCTTGAGCAGCCACTAGCACGGCTTTACACCTAAAGAGACTTATAAGCAGGGCATTTAGAATTAGATCCCACCAGCTCTGAGTGTCCACTCTGTGCCAGGCACAATGCCGCATGCTCTCCCATGCTTGAATATCATAGAAAATTTATCTGTTGTGGATTAATGTGAATATTCAATGATTTGGCATGAATCATAGAAAGTCTGTAGATGTAATGTGGCCCAGTGGTCCTCACAGTGTGGTCTCTGGACAAGTAACATCAACATCGCCTGGGAACTTGTTAGAAGTGCAAATTCTTGGCCCCATCCCATATGTGCAAAATCAGAAACCCCAAGGGTGGGGCCCAACAATCTATGGTTTAACAAGCCCTCCAGGGGATGCTGGTGCATGCTCAAGACTGAGGACCACTGCTCTAACCCGGTGATCTTTAAAACCCTTTAACCCAGGGATGGGAGGTACCATGAAGGTTCTGACAAAACCCCTAGGGAGGAGAAGGGGCTTGAGCAGCTCTATTTTCAGGTGTGTTACATGTTGAGCTGCCACATCAAGATTGTGTCTAAAGAAAGTGCTCCAAACTGAAAAAGTTTGAAAACTATGACTTCACTCTACCTATCCTGCCTTATCACCTGTACAGATGGGGACACTGAAGCCTAGAAAGGAGAAGGCTCAAGGAAGCAAGGACGGGACTAGAACCCTGGCCTCCTAACTGTTGCCCCGGATACTTTGAGGCATCTCAGGGAGCCCCCTCATGAGAGAGGAAACAGGAGGATAAGCTTTTGAACTATATTTTATTAAGATCCTGAGGGGAATTTGCTTGTCTTTCTAGTTGTGCCAGGAAAGGCCAGAGGTTTCTAAAGTTCTTGGAGGTAGCCCTTCTGGGTTCCTCTGTCCTCCTGTGGCCCAGGATTTGTAGCCTCAGACCGCCTCCCAGCCAGCCTGACTCCTCCGACCAACCACCAGCATTCATCTCAAGGCAGAACATAATGGGGGTCTGCCTGAACTCCTAGTCTCTTCCTCCATTCCCCGGCCAGATCCCTCATGCCCACCTAATGCTTAAGGGTCTGCCCAAGTCTGCATTGCCATGGTCTCCATTCTTTACCCAGCTGTGCTCCAGGCAATGCCCTGTCATTGCCATCACACCAGGAATTGGGATCATTGCGAGCCTCTCTTGGGGGAGGGTGGGTATCATTGCATCCTGTTCCATATCTCCTCTCTTCCCAGCCCCCAACACTGCCAAGTCTGTTGTCCAAGCAAGTGGCTCACAGAGATTGGTAAGTGAGCAGGGGAGATATTCATGGGATTGAGGTCTTTACCACCTGCTGCTGGTTCTGCCCAAGGCCCAAAGACTCAGCTGGTAGGACTTCCCCACTGCTGCCTATGCTTTTTTAAGATGCAGGTGTTACCTTTGACTTTGGACTTCAGTTGCTACCAACCTCTTAGGGCTGTTTTTTTCCCAGGGCAATAGCACTTAGTCCAGTCATCTCCATGTGGTGGGGAAAATGCAGTGGCTTCTCTGGGTGCTGACTGACAGCACTGAGGCTAGGGCAAGAGCCTTAAGTGGCTGAGCCTACGTGAACAAAGTCAAGGCAACTGTGGTGTGGTGTGTGAGTCAGCTGCTTGGCTCTTCCCTTCCAAGCCAGAGAGAGGGAGGGCACACATGTGCACACATGGGTGGAGGAAATGGGTTCTAAAGGACAGAACCAATGAAAAAAAAAAAGGAAACATGACTCCTAAAGGCTAACATTTGCAGGGCAAGACAGCTCATCCCCCCTTGCAAAAGAGTGTTTGGAACCCTAGCCAGGTCCCCCCTGTCTAACTTCTTGGCCTCTGTGGACTGACATAGCAGGAATTATCAGCTGATGGAAGCCAAGCAGTGTGAAGGAAATAGCCTGACCTCTGGAGTCAGATGCATGAACATTCAACTCTGGGCTCAACCACTCACTAGATGATCAAATGTATGCCAGGGACTTTACCTCCTTGAACTTCGGTTTCCTCAGCTTCAAAAAGAGAATGGTAATATTATATTGAACCCTATGAAAATGCCATTTTGTAAGTTAAGAAAGGTTGAATATTGCCAATTTCATATTGGTTCAATCCAGTTGGTTCAACCTTTCTCCCAGGGTTATTGTGCAGATTAGATGAGGTAATATAAAAAAGTGTCAACAGTTGACACATAGTAAGTGTCCACTAAAAGACAGTGATGATGATGGTGATGACAGTGGGTATCTAACAAGTGCTGGCCACAGATTGAGGCCTAGCCCTGACCATCTCACAAATACAGATCCTGGACAAGCTGAAATACATCAGGGACATCATCTGAAGGGTTAAAATGGACCCTTGGCCAAATACCCCTTCTTTCTGTACTGGGTCATCTCTTAAAATTTCTGGCTTGAGGCACCTGGGTGGCTCAGTCAGTTAAGCATCTGACTTCGGCTCAGGTCATGATCTCACAGTCTGTGAGTTTCAGCCCCATGTCGGGCTCTGCTCTGACAGCTCAGAGCCTGGATCCTGCTTGGGATTCTCTCTCTCCCTCCATCTGCCCCTCCCTCACTTGTTCTCCCTCTCTCTCTCTCAAAAATAAACCTTTAAAAAAGTTAAAAAAAAAATAAAATGTCTTGCTTACGGGTCACTCTTTGTGGTGAAGACACTCTCCAACAAAGCCACCCATTAAAGAGTCACAAAAGGGAACAGATATAGTCATCGGCTTACTGATCCACTCATTTATTCAGCAGTTTGAGACGCACTGTGCTAGGTGCTGAGTTGAAGAAGGTATGGTCCCTGCCCTGGAGGAATTTGCAATTTGGTATAGGAAAACCCGAAGACAGGTACTGAAAGTTCCTTGTTGACAAGTGTCATAGTCATAAAAATTGTGTCCTAAGACTCATGGGGGTACTGGGGAGGAGGGATCATCCAACTCTGTTTGGGGGTTAGGGAAAAAATTACACAGAAAAATATGACATGCCAGATGGCCTTGAAAGATATGTGGGAATTCCTGGGCTGGAGATGGCATGGCTCTAGAAGGACATTTCAAGCAGGGGAAACCTAGTATGTAGAGGCACAAGATTGCAAAGGAGAGTGATTGGGATTGGTTCGAAGTTCAGCAATAGGGATTGGTTCGAAGTTCAGTGTCTGGAGCATGGGGCAGGGAAAGGAGTATCAGAAGCTAAGGCTGATAGGGTAGGTCAGGACTGAGGAAGTGCAATTGTATGTCAGCCTAAAGGACTTGGATTTGATCCTATAGGCAAATGAGAACCAACAGATAAGGGTTTCCCAGAGTGTCCAGACAAAAAACCACCTGATTTTATCTGAAGTGGGTCCTGAGAATCTGAGATAGAGGGTTTTTTTTTTTTTTTTACCATTAGTAATTATTCTCAGCTTTACTGAGGTATAATTTATATACAATAAAATGCACCCAATGTAAGTGTACAGTTCAATGAGTTTTGATAAATATATATACTCATGTAATCAGTACCACCTTGGACCTGGGCAAATGGAGCCCCTGCCCTATGGCTTGCATCTTGCCGTGGCAGTGGGGGGAGTTCTGTGCTTTGTAACACTTTCCTTAACGTTTTCAAAGTTCCCTTTTAGTTCCTGGGAGCAGACATGGCCAGCAATATCATCAGGGTGGGCTGCCCATAGTGCACAATAGGTCCCAGGTTGACAAGGGACATGATAACATGTTTCTCCCCTTCAAGGAATTTTTGAGTCTCTAGACTCCTCCCCCACCATGCTTGGGGCCCACCAGGTGTCCCAAAGAACTCCAGGACTCTCACCTATGGGATTCTTGGTTGGTACCTAGTTCTGAGAGGGTAGTGAGGCCAGTGGAGCAATGCAGTATTTCTTTGACACAGATGCATGAAATTGGGCCACCAGAATGATACTGACACACTGGTTTTGGATGATTCAAATAGTGTCTATAAACAGGGGCCACATAAAATGCATTTTCCCAGGCTCTGAGCCCTAAGAGTAGTTGAGTATGTATGATCACCCATGCAATCAAGATTTACACCATTTTCATCACTGCAAAAACTTTCCTTGAAGAGTTGTGGAATTAATTTTACTCCCACTCCCCACCCTTGACTACTACTGTCTTGCTTTCTGTCACTCTGAGGTTAGTTTTATCTATTCTAGAATTTCAAATAAATGAAATATTACAGTATCTAGTCTTTTATGTTTGGTTTATTTCAATTAGCATAATGCTTTTGAGGTTCTCCATGGTGTAGCAGGTATCAGTAGTTTGTTTCTGTTTATTGTTGAATATCCATTATATTAATATACCATAGTATATGTTCCATATTGATACTAATTATAATGTATATTTGCTATACTATTGTATTAACATACCATTGGTCCATTATATGGATATATCACAGTTTGTTTATCTATTCACCCATTCCTGGACACTGGGGCTATTTCTAGTTTGAGGTTTTTATAAATACAATTGCTCTGAATATTTTTGTACAAAGCTTTTTGTGGGCATATGTTTTAATTTCTCTTGGGTAAAAATACCTAGGAGTGAAATTACTGTGCTGAAACTTTGGCTTATATTTAATTTTATGAGAAACTACAGACTGATTTCCACAATGGTTGTACCGTTTTATATACCAATTGCTGGTGCCTATTGCTTCGTATCTCCTTGGTACTGTTATTTTCGAAAATTTCAGCTTTTCTTATGGGTATGTGCTAGTATCTCATGATGGTTTTAATTTGCATGTCACTAATGACTAATGATGTTCAACATCTTTTCATGTGTTTAGTGGCCATTTGTCTGTCATCCTTTGTGAAGCGTCCATTCTTTGGGTATAATTTACAGACAATAAAATGCACCCATTAAAAGCATGCGATTCAATGAGTTTGGTCTTTTCAAAGCACCAGCTTATGGTTTCACTGATTCTCTCTCTCTCACTCTCTCTCTCTGTTTTGCTGTTTCGTTGATTTCTGGTCTTACCTTTATTATTCCCTTCCTTCTACTTACTTTGGGCTTAATTTGCTCTTCTTTTTCTAGTTGCTTAAATTGGAAGCTGAGTCATTGATCTGAGACCATTCTCTTCTAATACAGATATTGAGTGCTATAAGCTCCCCCATAAGTACTGTTTTAGAGGCATATCACAAATGTTTATATGTTGTTTTTGTTTTCTCTCATTTAAAAATATTTTCCAATTCCTTTTTGACGTATTCTTTGACCCGTGGATTCTTTAGAAGTGTGTCATTTCATTTCCAACTACTTAAGGATTTTCCAACATCTTTTTGTTATTGATTTCTAATTTAATTCTGTTGAGGTCAGAAAACATATTCTATATGATTTCAGTCCTTTAAAATTTACTGAGCCTCATTTTATGACCCAACATATGGTTTCTTTTGGTGAATATTCCATGTGCGCATGAGAAGAATGTGTTTTCTGCAGATGTTGGGTGTAATGTTCTATTCATGTCAATTAGGTCAAGTTGATTGATAGTGTTGTTCAAGTCTCCTATGTCTTATTGATTTTCTGTTTACTTGTTTTATCAGTTATTGAGAGAGAACTGTTGAACTCTTCAACTACAATTGTGACTTTGTCTATTTCTTCTTTTAGTTCTGCCAGTTTGGGCTTCATGTATTGTGAAGCTTGTGGTTAGGTACATACACATTTAAGGTTGTTATATTGTCTTGATGAAGTGACCCTTTTATGATTATAAATGTCTTTACTCTTGGTAATATTCTGTGTCTTGAAGCTTACTTTGAAATTGATGTAACCATCCCTGGTATATCTTTTTTTTAAGTTTGTTTGTTTGTTTGTTTGTTTGTTTTTAGTAATCTCTACACCAAACGTGGGGCTTGAATTCATGACCCTGAAATCATGAGTCATACGCTTTCTTGACTGAGCCAACCAGGTGGCTCTTTCCCTGGTGTACTTTTATTGATCATCTTTGTTTTAAACTACCTGTGTCTTTATACTTAAAAGATGCTTCCCATAGAGAGTAAAAAAAATGAAGCCAATTTTGTTTTTCATACATTAGGATAATCTCTGACTTTTAACTGTACTGCTTAGAGTACATTTACATTTAACGTAGTTATTGATATAGTTGGGTTTATGTCATCCATTTCTCTATTTGTTTTCTATTCTTCCCATCTATACCTCACTAACTTTTTTCTCTTTTTCTGCCCTCTTTTGGATTGGGTATTTTCTTTAGAAACTTTCTATTTTGAAATAATTTTGGATTCACAGAAGAGCTGCAAAGATAGTACAGAGTGTTCCTATATACTTTTTATCCAATTTTCTTTAATGTTAACATTTTACATAAACATGGCATATTTATCAAAACTAAGAAATTCACATTGGTATAATATGACTAACTATAGACTTCATTTGAATTTTCTCATTAATGCCTTTTTCTGTTTCAGAATCTCACCCAGGATACCACATTTCTTTCTTTTTTTTTAGTGTTTATTTTCAAAGGAGAGGGAGAGACAGAGCATGAGCAAGGGAAGAGCAGAGAGAAAGGGAGACACAGAATCTGAAGCAGGCTCCAGACTCTGAGCTGTCAGCACAGAGTCTGATGTGGGGCTCGAACTCACAAACTGTGAGATCATGACCTGAGCTGAAGTTGGATGCTTAACTAGCTGAGCCACCCAGGCGCCCCCAAGATACCACATTTCAATTAGTCATCATGTCTCCTTAGGTTTCTCCTAGCTATGACAGTTTCTCAGACTTTTCTGGTTTTTGATGACCTGTACAGTTTTGGGAACTATGAGTCAGGTATTTTGTAAAATGTCCCAATTAGTGTTTGGTGTTTTCTCTTGATTAGTCTGTGGTTATAGATTTTGGGGAAGGATACCATAGAGGTATGTACCCTTGTTATCCATCATATCAGGGGGGTATGTGACATCAACATGACTTACTGATGATGTTAACCTTGATTACTTGGTCAAGGTATGCCTTTCAGATTTCTCCACTGTAAACTACTGTTTTTCCCTTTTCAAATTCTATTGTTATATGCAAGTCACTAAAATCAGCCCACACTCAATGGGAGTGAATTAAGCTCCACCTCCTGGAGGGACAAGTATCAAGGAATAATTGAAATCTTTTAATATTCTATTTTATCGCCAGCATTAGCTATTTAGCTATAACTAGTATTTTTTTTTACAGTTGCTCTAGGGTTTTATTTTTTTTAAGTTTATTTATTTATTTTGTGAGAGACTGAGAGGGAGAGACAGAGAGTGTGAGCAGGGGAGGGGCAGAGAGAGAGAGGGAGAGAAGAATCTCAAGCAGACTCCAGACTGTCAGTGTACAGTCCAATGTAGGGCTCGATCCCACAAACTATGAGATAATGACCTCATAGCCAAAACCAAGAGTCGGACGCTCAACTGACTGAGCTACTCAGGCACCCCTCTCCAGGGCTTAAAAAAAAGCCTTTTTAACATGTCACAAACTACTTCAAATACAATTATGTGACTTCATGTACAAGAACCTTAAAACAGCATGCTTTGATTTCTCCCCTCTGGTCCTTTGTGGCATTGTTGTAATACATTTTGCTTCTATACATATTATAAACCCTCAAATACATTGTTATTTTTGCTTTATATAGTCACATATTTTTTTGAAATAATGTATTAAGGTGAAATCCACAGAACATAATATTAACCATTTTATTTTATTTTTTTTTTAATTTTTTTTTTCAACGTTTATTTATTTTTGGGACAGAGAGAGACAGAGCATGAACAGGGGAGGGGCAGAGAGAGAGGGAGACACAGAATCGGAAACAGGCTCCAGGCTCTGAGCCATCAGCCCAGAGCCTGACGCGGGGCTCGAACTCACGGACCGCGAGATCGTGACCTGGCTGAAGTCGGACGCTTAACCGACTGCGCCACCCAGGCGCCCCTATATTAACCATTTTAAATGAACAATTAGTTGAGGCCCCTGGGTGGCTCAGAAGGTTAAGTGTCTAACTTCAGCTCAGGTCATGATCTCGTGGTTTGTGACTTTGAACTCTGCATCCAGGTCTGTGCTGACAGTTCAGAGCCTGGAGCCTGTTTCAGATTCTGTGTCTCCCTCTCTCTCTGACCCTCCCCTGCACACACTCTGTCTCTCTTTCTCAAAATAAATAAATAAATAAATAAATAAATAAATAAACATTAAAAAAAATAAAAAAATAAACTGAACAATTAGTGGCATTCAGTAGCCAGTTACCCTTTTGGGTTTCTTGTAAAGATTTTATCTTATTTATTTATTTTTAAATATTTATTTTTGAGAGAGAGAGTGTGTGTGTATGAGAAGGGGAGGGGCAGAGAGAGGGGGGGAACAGAGTATCCAAAGTGGGCTCTGTGCAGGCAGCAGAGAGCCTGATGTGGGGCTCAAACTCACGAACCATGAGATCATGACTTGAGCTGAAGCTGGAAGTTTAACCGACTGAGTCCCCCAGGCACCCTTAAATATTTTATTTTTAAGGAATCTCTCTATACCCAATGTGGGACTTGAACTCACAACCTGAGATCAAGAGTCCCATGCTCCACTGACTAAGCCAGGCAGGTGCCTCTTGTAGTCAATTACTTTTTATAGAAAAATTTTAAAATGGAAAGGAAGTCTTTTAATATTTGTCTACATGTTTATCATTTATGGCACCCATCATTGCTTTTTGTGCATCTGAGTTTCCATCCAGGATCATTCTCCTTCAACTTGAAGAATTTCCTTTAATATTTACTGTAGTGTAGGTCTTTGAATACTTTAAAGATGTCAATTTATTATCTTTTGGTTTGCAACATTTTGGTTGAGAAGTCTGTGATAATCTTTAGCTTGGCACCCCTGTATATAATGCATCTTTTTTCTAGTGCTGGTATTAGCATTTTCTCTATATCTGTGGTTTTCAACAATTTTCTTATGATGGGTCTCAGTTTGGTTTCCTTCATTTCTACCATTCTCGAGGTTTGTTGAGTTTCTTGGATCTACAGTTAATAGTTAAAAATTTAGCCATTATTTGCTCAAATATTTTTTTTCTGCCTCCAGTTCCTCCTGGAACTCTAATTACACATATGTTATACCATGTGATATTGAATCACAGGTCACTGAGGCTCTGTTAATGTTTTTTTTTAATGTTAATTTATTTTTGAGAGAGAGAGAGAGAGAGAGAGAGAGACAGTGTGAATGAGGTGAGAGTAGAGAGAGAAGGAGACACAGAATCTGAAGCAGGTTCCAGGCTCTGAGCTGTCAGCACAGAGCCCATCGTAGGACTCAAACCCACGAACTGCAAGATCATGACCTGAGCTGAAGTCAGACACTTAACTAACGGAGCCACCCAGGCGCCCCTGTTAATGTTTTTTTTAAATAACAGTTTTATTGAGATATAATTCACATCCCATACAATTTGCCCATTTAAAGAGTACAATTCAATGACTTTTAGTATAGTCGTAGATATGCACACCATTACTACAGTCAATTTTAGAATACTTTCATCACCTCCAAAGAAACCCCACACTCTTTAGCTATTGCCCCATTCTTAAGCAACCGTTAATCTACTTTCTGTTTCTATAGCTTCACCTATTTTAGAATTTTCACGTAAGTGGAATCACGTACATTCTGGTTTTCTGTTTCTGGCTTCTTTCACTCAGCATAATGTTTCCAAGGTTCATCCATGTGGTAGCATGGATTAGAACTTTGATCCTTTTTATGGACAAATAATATGCCAGTGTCGCGGCGCCTGGGTGGCGCAGTCGGTTAAGCGTCCAACTTCAGCCAGGTCACGATCTCGCGGTCCGTGAGTTCGAGCCCCGCATCAGGCTCTGGGCTGATGGCTCAGAGCCTGGAGCCTGTTTCCGATTCTGTGTCTCCCTCTCTCTCTGCCCCTCCCCCGTTCATGCTCTGTCTCTCTCTGTCCCAAAAATAAATAAACGTTGAAAAAAATTTTTTTAAAAATAATATTCCAGTGTCTTGGTATACCACTCTTTGCTTACCCATTCATTTTGTTAACTTTGGATCAGCCATTTTTCCCTACGTGAGTTATTTTAAATAGCTTCTATTGCTATTTTTTATTTTTGCTTAAATTTTTAAATGTTTACTTTTGAGAGAGAGAGAGAGAGAGACAGAGTGTGAGTGGGGGAGAGGCAGAGAGAGAGGGAGACACAGAATCTGAAACAGGCTCCAGGCTCTGAGCTGTCGGCACAGAGCCCAACACAGGGCTTGAACTCAGGAACCTTGAGATCATGACCTGAGCTGAAGTTGGACGCTCAACCAACTGAGCCACCCAGGCACCCCTGTTGTTATTTTTTCTAACTCATTGAACTTTTCTTCTGCATTATCTAATCTGCTGTTAAAGCCCATCTTGTGAACTATTTATTTCAAATATTATATTTTTCACCTCTAAAAATTCTATTTGGTGTGAATATATACATAGATATATATTAATTTCTTTCCCTACTATATTCATACTTTTTTTTAACGTTTATTTATTTTTGAGACAGAGACAGAGCATGAACGGGGGAGGGTCAGAGATAGAAGGAGACACAGAATCGGAAGCAGGCTCCAGGCTCTGAACCATCAGCCCAGAGCCCAACGCGGGGCTCGAACTCACTGACCGTGAGATCGTGACCTCAGCTGAAGTCGGACGCTTAACCGACTAAGCCACCCAGGCGCCCCTCATGTTTTCCTTTAAATCCTTGAGCATATTTATAATAGCTGTTTTAAAAGTCCTTGCTTGTTAATTTTATCATCTCTGTCATTTCTGGCTGTTCCTTTTGAGTGACTTTTCTCCCCTGGTTATGGAAGAGCACATTTTCTTGCTTCCTTTTTAAAAAATTAAATCCTAGGTGAATGTGAATGTTTCATTCTTAAGTATCTAGAGTTTCTGTCTTCCTTTAACTATGTTCTGGAAGGCAATTAAGTTACTTGCTTCTCACCATGAACCTTTCCAGACTTGTTTTTAAGATTCATTACAACAGATCCAGAGTAGCATTTATTCTAGGACTGGTTTATCCCTACTGTTAAGATACAACTTTTCTTGGGGCTTCTACTGAATGCCCTGGGTTCTGGGAACTTCAGCTTACAGCTTTCCCGTAGTTCTTGCCTGTTTTGTGGAGTTTTGCCCTACATGCGTATAACTTAGTACTCAGCAACCCAATTAAGAGGATCCCTATGTAGATTTCTGGAACTCTTTCTGTGTTGCTCCCTCCTTTCCAGAATTCTGCCCTGCAAATCCCATGTCTTTCTCTTTAACTGTGGGAGACCACTAAGCTTTCCTGGGGGTTCCCTGTCCCATACCCTGGTCCAGAAAGTGCCTTCAGGCAGAAACCAAAGGCTATCATAGACTTCACTTCATTTGTTTCCCTTTTCTCAAGGATCACTGTTCTGCACTAATTGTTGTTTAAAGTCTAAAAACATCTCTTCATGTCTTTTGTTTAGCTTTCTAGTTTTTTTCCATGTTAGGAGAAAAAGTCTGATACAATTTACCTCAACATGATTGGATGCAGAAGTCACAGTAGAGATTTTTAAGCAGGGGAGAGACATGATCATATTTGATTTTAAGGAAAAGCTGATGGCCACCTGGTGGTCTCTTGGATGGGCGGGAGGAAAATATTGAGGCAGAAAAACAAATTAAAGTTTATTTAAGTTGTCTCTGAATGAGCTGATCGTGGTCTTAACTAGAAGAGGGGCAGTGGCACTGAAGAGATGTGAAAACATTTGAGAGCTAGTTCGGAGGTGGGATTGATGAGAGTTGATGTGGGCTGTGGGTGAAATAAAGGGCAGAGTCTGGGAGGACCCCCTGTTTTCTGACTTGAACAACTAGAAGGATGCTAGTGCCATTCACTGAGACCGGGATAGGAAAAGATTTTTTTTTTTTCTTTTCTGGAGGGTTGTGTTGTTTATTTGGTGGCTGGGTGGAGTGCAGATGGTGAATTCAGTTGTGGGCATGTGGAATTTGAGGTGCCTGTGAGCCACCCAAGTGGGGAGGGCAATTGGATATGTAGATGTGGGATTCAGAGGGGAGCTGGGGACTGGAGAAATAAATGTGGAGTTTATGACATACACGTGATAACTGTGCCAATGGAATGGGTGAGACCATCCAGGAAGAGGAAGTCCAATGAGAGGAGAAGGTGGTTCGGGATGGAGTGACTGGTCTTGTTTACCAGCAGAGAGCTAGATGCTGAGAGAATGGGCTACAGTCTAGGGCAATCGTAATGGGAGGGGGGCAGGAAATGGGATAGGGGAAGAGCCTTGTTGGTTCTCATCCTTGAGAGTAAGCCATCCCCAGGGATGGGAGGATAGGGTGCTGGAAGATAAGTTGCCGCCCCCCCCCAACACAGCACATTCTGCTGACTTCACTGTTCTTTTGGCTCCTGTCTGCCCTCCCTGTCTCACCTCCAGGCACAACCATAAACATTATTACAAAGAAAAGGAAAACTAGGGCAAAACAACGGCATAATAGAACTGGAGATTGTTTCTAAACCCCAAAGTAGGAGAAAACCTCAACTGGTATTTTGGAGGCAGCAGCAGTTGCCACTGTATCTCTGCCAGCCCTACAGCTGGGCCCTGGGGACTGGCCACACTCCAGCCAGCCCACACATCTTCACCCCCAACTCTGGCACTGGGAACCACGCCAGGGCCTCCCTGGGCAGCCAACCATGTGGCCAGGCCCGGGGAGCCCAGTGAGAGGCTATGGAGCAACTGGGATGGACAGAGAGAGACAGGAAGGGGACAAGTCTGTGCAGTGGTGGTGGGGATGCCCGAAGCCCCGTCCCAGGTGCCCAGCCTCAGCGTCCTACCTGACTATTCTTGCCTAAATACACTCCTGCTTCAGAGCTAGTGAACTAGCAATGGCATCGCTGTGCAGATATCATTCAAATTCATCCTTTGTGGCCTATCGTTGTTCTCCATTTGGATGCTATCTCCCCTGTGGGCTGGGAGCTCCCCAAGGCCAGGAACCTGCTGCAATTACTGTTTGCTCAACTCCTCTACAGCATACCCACCTTGGAAACATGCTTTGGGACAGGTCAAAGGGGACTCTTCTTCATCAGCTGTCCTGTCAACTTTGCTGTCAACTCAGATATGTGGCATGCTGACTGACTCTGATGTACTGCAGAGTTCTTTTTTAATAGTGAGCCTCCTGGGGTGTGGACAATAGGCTCTGATTCTCCCAAATTTAATTTGCTCTCCACTTCTCAAGGACACAGCTCTTGGGTAAAGTGAGGTACATCTGGATTTCTTTTTTTGAGTTCAAATGAATAAATATTTTGACACGTTGGGGGAGAATTTTCCAAGACTTCTACTTGAGGAAACTGGAGGCCTCTGAGTTGAGACAGGGAGAGCTGGTGCAAGTTCTCCTCAGTGGGACAGAGCTGTGTGTGGCTGGGACCCCTTCTAGGCTATGAGAGAAGAGCCCATTCTCATCCTCCTTCCCCAGATTTGAGGAAACAATGCTCTCATGCTAGCAGGTACTGGACTTTCTGGGCTGCAGGGGGCATATGCATCTATTAGGTTTCTTGTTCCCACCCCCAAGATCTTTGCCTTCTGCCAGTGTGGATCTTCTGAGAGGCAGACATCAAGATGGGGTTAAATGTGCTAGTGATTTATTGGGGGGATCACCTGTGAAGTATACAGAGGCAGGAGCAGAGGTGGGCGGGAAGACCTTCCTACCACCATGCAGGACTGACATCTGAGAAAAGAGAAAGGAAAGGAAGGAGGCCTGGGTAGGAAGAGTCTCACACTGTAGCTCAGTTCTGAGAAAGTCTTGGCCAGATTGATGGGAAATCCCTCAGCAAGGCTTGCCTGTTGGAGGAGTCCCATGTCACAGGAATGGGCTGAGACTGGTATTGCTGCCAGCCTTAGTCATTGGCTGGGGGCAGCCCAGGGGAAACATGGCTTTGGTGTGAGCACCACCATAGATACAAAAGCATAACAGCTGCGGCTGGCAGTGAATTCTGCCCCCATGTGGCAGGCTGTCAGCGATCTGAGCAGTGGATCACCACTGTGCCCTCTGCACCAACACTGGGGCCTCTGAGATCTCTACCTTGCCACCTTGCCTCCTTGCCCGGGACCAGTCCTCAATGGTTTGTTCCCAAGGCAGTTGTTTCTCCTCTTTCAACAAAACTCCAGGCCAGACAATCTGCCTGGGCCTCCTCCAGCTCCAGAGTAGGGCCCTGGGTCCCAGACCTCCGCCTTGCTGGAGTGTTGAGCAAGCAGGTTGTGGGGGCCACTGGGGAGGGGCTGTGGGCTTTGATTCACCCACCCATCAGGTGGTCAGTGCACATGGTAGAGATGTTAACAATACCCCCAGAGGAAGGTTGCTGCTGTTTCTTTCCCTGCTCTACTCTCTTTGCTCAGACATGAGCCTGGAAATTAACTCTTCCTTCCCTTGGCCTTCAAGGAAATACTAAGTCTGGTTTCTTGTAGACGTATGTGTAAATGGCTCCCTCTGAGCTCTCAGCTGACCTGTGCTGCTTGTGATAGGGAAAAGGGTGAAGGAATGGGGCGGTGGGTAGTGGGTAGTTGAACAGGGCTAGTGGAGCCACTTTCAGCCAGGATACTGAGAGAAAACATTTCCTGTGAAAAGTGGCCACAACGCTCACCTGGTTGGTGCCTCCTCCTGGCCAACTACCAGATCTGCTTTGCTATCATGCCTTTGGGACCTAGTCTAAAGGCTGGGACACAGTGGGTTCCCAATACGTGTTGGTTGAACAAGTGCCTTCTCCTGGTTTCCCCTCCCAGTGATCCCCTTTGTCTTCCACTGGAATGTCAGGTTCATGAGGGCTGGAACTTTGTTTTGTTTACTGCAATATCCTAGCTCAGAGTCTACTACATAATAAGCACTCAACAAAGAGTATCCAGTGGGTGCACAAAAAGGAGGAAAGGGCAGGCCCTGCCAATGAAAACTCCCAGCCTGATGGTGAGACATAGCTCCTTAGGCAGCAGATAGGGAGAGAGGATTTACTCTGAAGTAGCTAGACACAAGGACTCATTTAAAAGAAGTTATGAGCAAGAACATAGCTGCCTGCAGCTGGCTGGAGAAGACTTTGGCATTGGAGGGGACACTGAGGTGTCCAGAGCTAGCTGGGTGACAAGAGCTGAGATGACAAGAATAACTGAGGTGACAAGAGCTAGCTGTAGCCAGCTGCTCCACATTTCATTTCTAGGCTTATTTATGGGGAACACAAGTTCTGACCCAAAACTCTGGACACATATTGTGAACAAGGGCCTGCATATTAGAAATTGGGGCTGGCCTGGAAGATCCAATAGGATACTTCCTAGTGTCATGCTGATATTGTTCATGATAAGGGACAGTCCAGATGGAGGCCACATCTCTGTGCCAGGGGCTGGACCAAGTTCCCAGGCAGTGGGTCCTACCAGCAGGACCCACCCACCTCTGGCTCCCTTGTTGGAGATTGGCATAACCCGAGTGCACTGAGAAAGGAGAAAGACTTCTTGGACCTACAAGATAGCAGCAACATACTTTCTGTACCCAGTTCAGCCTGGGAACACCCCACCCCCACCCCAGGATCATCCTCACAATGGCATCCTACCCCTCCAGGTCCTTGAATCTTGATCCAACAAGAGAGAACATCTTATCCATTAATACATTGCCTTTGCACGCTTAGCTATTGTCATGACCAGCTTGGGACTGCAAGTGCCCAGAGGGGATGGTCTAAGCCTCTATCATTCTTTGGAGGAGATTATTCTGTGCAGCTTCAGGTTCAGTGAGGGTTGGTAAATGGGAGAGAACAAATCAATAAGCCAGTGCCATTCATATGAGATGTTTTTAGGCTGTTTTTCCAACACCAGGGATAGCTTTGGCCTGACCTTTTCTCATACTCCATCTGAAGCAGGCAGACTAAAGTTGGAAGCTCAGGTTGAGGCCAGAGTTAGGATTCAGTTAGGGCTTAGTCCATAGCTAGGGCTAGAATAAAAGAAAGTGGTCCACAATGGGATGGAATCCACAGTTTTGGTCCCCATAGAGACCACATCAACCAAAGGTAACAAGCCCAGACATTTAGATATTATCTGTTACTCACAAATGACACACTAGGACTTGTTTTAGGAATCTTTAAGAAAAATCTCAAAGTTCAAAATTTTAGTTCTGGCTAAAGGTCTGGTGGACTCCATTAATGCAGGAGTTGTGAGTGAAGTAAGCGATTTGACATGATTGGTCATGAATGTAGAAATAGCAGTTCTTTCAGCAACTGAGGCTGGGCAGAGAGCAACGTTTGGAGAGGCAGTTTTCTTCAAGCTCAGGAGAGAATGGGTTGGCCTGGAGCCTCAGAAGGGATGGGCTATCAGGGGAAGAACTATAGAAGGACACCATGGTGAGGGCTCTGGAGCACAGTCTTTGGTTTCCTCCTCCTCCTCTTCCTCTTCTTGGCTGACCCTGTGTGCTAAGACCTGTGCTTATCACTTCTTATGCATTATCTTATTTGATCCTCAGGACATCCTATGAGGAAGGTCAAATATCATCCCATTTTACAGATGAGGAAACTGAACCTGAAGGAAGTTAGATAACTAGTCTACAAGTTCAGAACAGGGCTAGGAGTGGGACACCTAGAGTCTGCCTGACTCTAGAGGCTTTATCACTGCCATCTTCTGCTGACGTAAGTTCTTCCCAAGGTATAGGCTTTCTGTGGGGCACCCCAGGGGACATGGGCACCAGAATGCAAAACTATTATTCTTTTTTTTTTATTTTTTTTTAATTTTTTTTTTCAACGTTTATTTATTTTTGGGACAGAGAGAGACAGCATGAACGGGGGAGGGGCAGAGAGAGAGGGAGACACAGAATCGGAAACAGGCTCCAGGCTCTGAGCCATCAGCCCAGAGCCCGACGCGGGGCTCGAACTCACGGACCGCGAGATCGTGACCTGGCTGAAGTCGGACGCTTAACCCACTGCGCCACCCAGGCGCCCCTAAACTATTATTCTTGATGCAAAACTATCTCAAGGATGGCTCACCCAAAACACTCTGCCTAGTGCCTCTAAAGCTCTTCCCCCACTGCAACCCTTTGGTCATCCTAGCCCTTCTTGGACTCCCTCTAAGCCCACATGGACAGGAGCCTACTCCCTGCTGCATGGGCTGTCTCTACAGACTTACCCCCAAATGACTGGGGTGGGGCCACCTCCCCCAAGCCCCTGCCACATCCCACCCTCTGTCTCCCTGCGTCCTGCTGCTCTCCACAGCCTTCCTGCCTCCTGGTAGCTGTGGGAGAATCTGGCAGTGTGCACATGAGGTTACCTGGCCCCTGTCCAGGCAGAATTTCCCTGGGTTATTTTCTCGCTATATTTCTAACCTCGTAGTCCCTCTAGAGACTCAGTCTCAGTCTTGGCTGATTCTGAACAGTCCAGGTTTAGCTCATCTGTGGATTTCATTAGTGTGCTGTTTACTGGCATCTCACAAAGTTTTAAATGAAGACATTCCTGGAGACTGTGCATGGGGTTGGTCACTCTGGTTGCTCAGAGTTTGGTGTTAATGAAGCTGAGCATGTGGGCCCATGTGGCCTGGCCTTGGAGATGGGGCCTGTGCTGGGCTGCCAGCCTTAGACCAGACTGTTTCAGATTAAGCCTGAATCCTATCCACAGGCCAACTCTGGAGCCCTGAACTACAGGGTGGCAGTGGGCATGGAAATTCATACTAATAAACAAGCCAAGGCACTTGCAAAGACACTGGTTTAGAAGCTTATCCCAGATATTTGTTCCCTCTCTCGTCTGCTTGTTTTCCTCATCACAGGTTTTAATGCAGACCCAGGCCTTCCTGTGTTGTAAAGATGGGGTAGTAATTATGTGCAGAAGGGTGCTTGTCCTGACCTCCCTCCCCATACCCGCTCCAGTTTCTGGCCCTTGCCACAATATCATGGAGTCTCAGTGGAAGGAGGGAGTGGGTCTTACATGCCCGGCCTCCACTGGGTTCTCTTCTCTGTTCTTCCCCCTTATCCCAGCTGAACTGACCCAAGCTGCCCCCTAGAGGAATATAGATGGCTAACCTGTGGTGTTCATGGCTCTTCTGGTTGGGAAGGGTCACATTTGCCTCACTTCCAAGACAGTACAGAAAGGTGGGACCAAAACACAGTGACTGTGTTGCCCTGTATGCCCATATTTCTGCTCTAGTGGTGGAAATGGCTGGGCTGGCATGAGCTGTTACAAGCTGTCCCCTGTGCTGATTTGCAAGGTCCTGAAGAGTAAAGCCTGTGACTCAAAAACAGTGGAAAGCACACCGGCTGGGTCCACACTGGGTCCACACTGTTGCCCTCATTAGCCTGGACTTCTGCCTTAACCAATCAAAGGGACCCTGAGTTCTGGAGTGTTCTATTTATTTTGCAGGCTCTGCAAGCATGTAGACTATGCCGTCTATTCTGTTCATGATTTTTCATGATTTTTCTATTATTATTTTTCTCTGCCTCTTCCCTCTGCTCAGAGCATGGGTTGAGTATAAGGGAGACAGACAGCAGGAGCTGAAGGCTACTCCACCAAGGGCCAGTCAGCCTCATCGCTCTGCTCACTTGTGGTGCCAAGCTGCTGCATTGCACACCTCCGGAGGGGGCAGTGCCTGCATGCAACATGATGGATGCTATAGACTGCATGCTTGTGTCCCTCCTGTAATTCATATGTTAAAACCTTAGTCCTCAATGTGGTGATCTTTGGAGATGGGGGTCTTCGGGCAGTGATTAAGTCATGAGGGTGGACCCATCATGATGGGATTAGTGCCCTTATAAGAAGAGATGGGAGGATAAAAAAGAAGAGACAGGAAAGAGTTTGTTTCTTGTCTTTCTCCCTCTGCTTCTGCCCCAGTGATACAGTGAGAAGGCCTGAACTGTCAGCAACTTGATCTTGGACTTCCCAGCTCCAGAACTCTGGGAAGTAAATGTTTGTAACCCACTCAGTTTATAGTCTTTTTGTCGTTGCAGCCTGAATTAAGACAATGGGCATCTTTAACCCAGCAGGCTTTGCTGATGCCAAACTATGGCTGGTCTTGATTTTGAAAGTGGGCCCCTCTGGAGTTTAGGTTTTCAACTGGAGCCCGAGAAAGAGGGTGGTATCAGATCATCGGTCTCCAGTGTAAATGCTTCTCTAATATGCCATTTGGTAAAATGTCTCTCAGAACCTCTTGGTCTGTCACAGTCAGCAAAGCCCCCAAACTGGTCATGCTTTCCAGCTTCCCCTCTAATTAGGGTGACTATCTAATGGAGCTGAAGATCCTATTCTCAGTTTGACTTGATTCTGTGAGATTTGACATTTACCGAAGGATCTACTGCTCTAGGCTCAGCCCTAAGGCACTACAGGGAACAAAGTTAAGTCTTGGTTCCTGTCCTCAAGGAGCTTGTAGTTGAGTTGGAGAGCCAGGTAGGAGGCAGAGACCATTTCAGTCCAGTGTAAGAGGGCACTGATAGAATGGGCTGCTAGGAGTGCAGAGGGGAGGTAAATAAGCTTGCTGGGGCGTGAGGGTAGACAGGGAGCTCAGGCAAGTCATTATGGACCAAAGGTTTGTGTTCTCCCTAAATTCATATTTTGAAATCATAACCCCTCATACAATTGTATTAGGAAACAAGGCCTTTGGGAGGTGATGAGGTTGTGAGGATGGAGCCCTGATGATGGGATTAGTGTCCTTCCAAAAAGAGACAAGAGAGCACTTGCTTCCTGTCTCTCTCTCCTCTCTGCCATGAGAGTATGCAACAAGAAGATGGCCATCTGCAAACCAGGGACAGGGTCTTCAAGAATTGGCCCACGTTGGGTGCCCTAACCTCACACGTCCAGCCTCCAGAAATATGAGGAAAAAAGTTTGTTGTTTAAGCTAGGCAGCCTATGGTATTGTGTTATAGCAGCTAGGACTAAGAAGTCTTCACAAAGGAATTGATTCCTGGCCAGGTGTTTGAAGGGTCAATAATTTTCCTGATAGATAAAATGAGACTGGTGATGCTGGGGGAGGGAATAATATAAGCACATGTGCAAAAAGCAAGAGTGGGTGGTTTTGGGAACCTGCAGCTAGTTCAGCATAGTTCTTTGACTTTGGCCTCTCAGCGCCTGGCACGGTACTCAGGAGATGTTTGGTGAGGGAATGAACGCACTTCTTTGATCCTGGGGTATCAGATCCATCTGTAGGAGTTCTGGCCCCCACATTCCCTGCTACAGTGTAAGCTGGCAGAGGGTGTGTCTGTGAGACAGAAGTGATGCACCGCGTGACACAGAGGACTGGGAAATGAACTGGGCTGGAATCCAGGTCTCCTGACTCCCAGCCCAGTGCTCTTTTCATGCCATCTACTTTGCTCTCAGCCCTACTACCTCTCTGTTCCCTGGAGCCCCTTCAGCACTTTCCGGCAGAGCCTCAGGCTCTCACGCTGTTCTTCAGCTCTCTTGTATTGTACATGAATTCTTTCCAGTGTGTTCCACTTGTCTCTCCAATTAGACTATCAGCTCCTTCAAGGCAGAGACTGGGGCCTCTTCTTTTCTGCGTTTTCTGCGGTGAGTGATTAAGTGTGCAAAAACAGAAATAAGCCAGAGTTGAAGAAATGCAGAAAAACTCATATTTCCCACCCCACATTCTCTCTTTTCTTTCTTCTCCAACAGCTTATTGGCTCATTTTCCAAGAGCTGACTTACCCAAACTTAGGGGTTCAAGGCCTCTCCATGTTCATACCTACAGTCCATGTGATGTGCAGAGAAATCAATACACTGAAGATACCATCCCCACTCTCAGGGAGCTCACAGCCTGGAAAGGGAGGGACACTGGCCCCAAATATACAGGAGGGTGTAGCTCTTTTATTTTCTGAATAAGTGTGTTCCTGAAATGTGTGTGGGAGTGGAATCCTATATTTGATGCACTGTGAAAAATCACTGGTTGAGGAAATTCTATGGTGAAACAAAAAAATTATTATTAAGTTTATTTATTTTGAGAGAGAGAGACAGACTGTGGATGGGGGGAAGGGTGGAGAGAAAGGGAGACCCAGAATCCAAAGCAGGCTCCAGGATCTGTGCTATTAGCACAGAGCCCAATGTGGGACTGGAACCCATAAGCTGTGAGATCATTACCTGAGCCAAAGTCGGATGCTTAACCGACTGAGCCACAGAGGCGCTCCTATGGTGAAATTTTTTAAATTGATGTTAAGTCATTGGATATTTATTTTATTTCTCTGTGGTATCTTTTGCTTATTAGAGTCTGGTTCTATTCATTTACCAATTATCTAAGAAAACTTCATCTAGGGGCACCTGGGTGGCTCAGTTGGTTAAGTGTCTGACTCTTGATCTCAGCTCAGATCATGGTCTCACAGTTCGTGAGATCCAGCCCCATATTGGGCTCTGCGCTGACAGTGTGGAGCCTGTTTGGGATTCTCTCTCTCTCTCTCTCTCTGCCTCTCCTCCCCTTAAAATAAATAAATAAACTTTAAGAAATCCATTTATCTTGGTGAATACAAAGAAAAGTAAATACACACAGACTTATAAAAGGGAATAAATGTATGTTATTTGCAATAACTTATTTTTCAAAATAAAGAGTCACACCCTAATGGACCCATGGATTATACTAAGACTAGAAGCTGTGTACAAATAAAAGTGATTCTTCTCACTGCTCTCATCATATGGACTGTTATAGAAGTGTACTTTGCATTTATATTTAAATCTCATTGGGGCCTAGTACCTAGTTTCACCTATGGAATCCACAGAGTGCAGTGAATCAGAGATACTGTATTTGGATTCCATTTCTGCTACTTACTGAGTGACCTTGAGCAGGTGACTTAGCTTTTCTGGCCTTCAGTTTCCTTGGCTATAAAATGAAGACAATCAGAGCAATTAGCTTGTAGGGTTGTGGTATGCACGAAACCTGATACTGAATGTCAAGGGTGGGGATCAATTGGATTTAGTGAAGGTAGGGAAGTATTCCCTTCCTAAACTAACTCTGAAGCATAATTGCACTACCCCAGGGGCAAGTGCTCCCTACTGCATGACCACAGTGTAAATGGTTTTAGCCTCGCAGAAGCAGGACCCAGGAGGAGAGGCAAGGCACTCATGGGTTTCGGCAGGCCGACAGATTCGCCCATGAAGACACCCTTGTGGGCAAGGTGTCCGCTGGGGTTGGATGACAGTCATAATCTTAATTGTAAGTGAGAGCTCGCTTGGGTAGCTCATGCACTGAAAATAGAATGGCAAAGACACAAATGACATGCAACCCTGGAAGTCTTCTGGAGCAGATGATGGTGACCTCCCTCTTCCCCGCAGCCCAGCTGAGGTCACCTGCAGCTGCAGGAGGAGGCTGTTTGCAGCACGTCCCTGAGTGCTACCTCCAGTGCCTGCAGCTTCTCCACTGGAGGGAAGGCTTGCTCTAGTGCCTGGGGAGCTTGCCCCTCTGGACACAGGAACTCGATCCCAGGGCAACCTGGGGGAACAGGAATCAGTGGGAAAATGCCCTAGGCTCCTTACCCCATTCCAGCCATCCATCGAGCCAGTTCTGAAGAGTGTCTCCACAGCTTCGTCCAGTCCCTAACAGGATGGAGCCCTAGTTGTCCCCGGGACCACGCTTAGGTTGACCTTCACTGGCTTCTCTCCCTTTTCTCTTTCCCTACTTCCGAATGTGTGCTTCACAGGACCACCTCCCCCAATAAACTACTTAGACCCAAGTCCTTGTCTCTGAGTCTGCTTTTGAGGGGAGCCCAAATGAAAACGTATTTTCTATCTTCTACAGTTTGCTGGACAGCCAGGTGGGGGGGGGGGGAAACCGAAGCGTGAGAAAAGGTCATTACAAAAGAAATGGAATAAGCCTATAGATGCCTGTTTTTAAAACGTTCTCTTACAGCTACATCCTTGTTATTCAAAGCATTGAGAAGCAGCAAGGGTATCACCTGGGAGCTTGTGAGAAATGCAGACCCACCCCAGGCTGGCTGAATCTGAATCTGCATTTTAACAAGATCCCCATGTTGTTTGTGTGCACTTCACTGTTTGAGAAGCCCTGCTGTCTATCATCTTGCCGGGTTCTCACAAAGGGGTTGTGAGAAAGTATTGCTACCTATAACAGGTTGAACAGTGTCTCACCCAGAATTTCTGTCCACCCAGAACTTCAGAATGTGGCTTTATTTGAACATAGGGTCTTTGCAGATGTAATTTGTTAAAGTCATACTGGAGCAGGGTGGGCCCTAAATTCAATGACTGATAGCCTTATAAAAACAGGAGAGGACACACAGATATACATACAGAGAAAACCATGTGGCATAAATTGGTGTTATGCCACTGTAAGCCAAGGATTCAACAGGAGCTGGAAGAGGCAAGGAAGGATACTCCAAAGAGACTTCAGTGGGGCATGTGCCCTGCAGACACCTTGGTTTTGGACTTCTAACGTCCAAAACTGTAAGGGAATAAATTTCTGTTGTTTCAAGCCATGAAGTTTGTCGTATCTCATTACAGTGGCCCTAGGAGACAAATATACTGTTATTCTCAGGTTCGCAGCCACAAAAGTGGTAAAGCCAAGACTTGACCTAGGCACGGTGTGTGTTACTGATTCAATACCCTGCAATGCGTGGCAGGCCCAGGGGGCCTCTGGCCGCATTTCCAGGGCCCTGTTCATAGCCTTGCCCTGTTCCATGTTGTTATTCAGGACTTGGAGGCAGGCACGGGACCACATCGTACAGGTGTGCAGATGATATGAGGCTGAGAGGGCTAGTTAATATGGTGGATGGCTGACTTGGAATTGAGGAAGATTTAGCCAGGTCGGGACAAGGACTGCAAAGCTGGAGGAGGGAATCCCATGGTGATGAGAGGAAAGCTCAAAATTTTAGTTACACATGTTCTGATGGAAACAAATATTGGGATGTGCAGATGGGTGGTCTTCATGGCCCCAGGTTCAGCTCAAGCTGAGGGTGTGATGGGTTAGTAATAAAGGAACACAGACTTCAGCTGCATTAATAGAAGTGGGATACCCTCAATAAGCAGGGACAGCATATTCAACTTCTACTTTGTGATGCTCTTGCCGCCTGGAGGACTAGGTCAAGGTAGGGGCACCACATTTTAAAGAGGACAGCTGGGGGGGGGCGCCTGGGTGGCTCAGTCACTTAAGCATTCAACTCTTGATTTTGGCTCAGGTCATGATCTCAGTGTTCGTGGGATCGAGCCTCGCGTTGGGCTCTGTGCTGACAGTGCAGGGCCTGCTTGGGATTCTCTCTCTCCCTCTCTCTCTGCCCCTCCCCTGCTTGTGCTCTCTCTCTCTCTCTTTTTCTCTCTCTCTCTCAAAATAAATAAACATGTAAAAAAATAAAGAGGAGTGCAAACTAGAAAGTATTTTCGGGGTGACCAGAACGATGAGGATTCAGAAATAAAACAGTGATAAATGTCGCCAGTTATGAACTGCTTCCCATGTACCAGACACTGGCTAGGCAAGGTAAGACAGATACTGATCCTGCCCTTAGGAAGCTTATAGTCTACTGGGCAAAGGTAGGCAATACATCCCAAGGCAGATAAATAAATATATTTATTTTAAAACCCACAAGTGCTGCAGAGGTGTGTAATGTGCTCTGAGGGCACTTATCCAGAGAACCTGACCCAGACCAGGGACCAGCTCAGGCTGCCTGGAGGAAATGGCATTTTCATCTCTGATCCAATTTATGAAGGTAACTAAATGTTACCCAGGGGACCATGGCACCTTTTAAATAAACAGGACAGCAGGTTCAAAGGTCCTGGAGCACATTTGAAGAACATGGAGAAGAGTTGTATTAAGAGATGTGGTTTGGTTAAATAAGAGTCTTGGAAACATCATTTTGGCTGCATTATAAGGAACAGATTGGAGTGAGGTAAGAGTGGGTATGGGCATACCAGTCAGGAGGGGGTCATAGCCATCCTGTGTTAGTTTCCTATTGCCATTCTAACAAAATACCACAAACTTAGTGGCTTAAAACAACACAGATGTGTCCTCTTGCAGTTCTGGAGGTCAGAAGTCCAAAACGGGTCTCACTGGGCTAAAACTAAGGTGTCAGCAACGCTGTGTTCCTTCTGGAGGCTCTAAGGGAGAATCCATTTCCTAACCAATTCTGGCTTCTAGAGCTGCCCACATTTCTTGGCCTATGATGCCTTTCCGTGTTCAAAGGCAGCATTGGCTGATTGAAACTTTCTCATGTCTCATCAATTCTGGATCTGACTTTCCTGCCTCCCTCTTTGACTTATGGGGACCCTCATGATTATATTGAGGCCATCTACACAATCTGGGACAATTTCCTAATCACCCTTTTTTAAAGTCAGCTGATTAGCAAGTGTAATACCCCCTTGCCATGTAACCTAACACAATCACAGGTTTTGGGGGTTAGGATGTGGACATCTTTGGGAGGCCATTACTCTACCTACAACACAGCCCAATTTATATACATTACCTCATTTACTCCCATATCCCTTCCCCTTCAAGTTGGTACTATTAGTCCCTTTATACAGATAGTATGCTGAGGCTCTGGGAAGTGGCAGAATCCAAGGTCAGACTCCAGGCTGCCTAACTGCAGATCCTGTGATCTTAGTTCCTGCCCAATGCTGCCTATGTGCTATGAAGATAATGAATGTACAGGGCAGGGGAGCCAACCTCTAGTGTGTGATGGGCTGGCTATTAATGTCTCACAGGGCCAAGTTCTGGGTGCCTCCAGGAGGCAGAACCAGGTCAATAGTCACAAGGAGGCAAATCCCAATGTCTAACAACTCAAATGTTAGAGCCAGAGGGGACCTGAGAGGTCATCTAGTCCATTTGCTTCCAAGGAAAGCAAGGCCTAGAGAGAGGAAGTAATCCACCCAAGGCCACACAGCTGATCAGTAGCCTTACACAGAACTTTCTATTATAGTTGGTATCGGCTGCAGTATTGAGGGGCCCCTCGTCACTGGAGGAGGCTGGTCATCTGATGGGGACCCCAGCACAGGCATTTCTGGCTATTGTGAAGCATGTTGAGGGTAAGTTTTTATTAACAACAAAATGTAAAAGTTTGTGAATGATTTCCTTGTGTTCATAAGTTAGTAAGTGATACAACAGTATCACTGTCACCCATTTGTCTTCTGGTATGAGGTTTTTATAAAAATTGGGTTTAGTGGGGCTCCTGGGTGGCTCAGTCACTTAAGCGTCTGACTCTTAGTTTCAGCTCAGGTCATGATCTCATGGTTTGTGAGAGTGAGCCTCGTGTTGGGCTCTGTGGTGATAGCATGGAACCTGCTTGGGATTCTCTCTCCCTCTCTCCCTGCCCCTACCCCTGCTCACACATGCACACGCACACACACTCTCTCTCTCCGTGTCTCAAAATAAATAAATAAACACTTAAATAAAAATTGGGCTTATTAAGGCATAATTTCCATATATTAAAATTCATCCTGTCACATGTTACAGCTCAATAAGTTTTAACAAATGTATACACATGTAACCAGCAGTACCACATTCAAGACAGGAAACATTTCCATCACCTCAAAATATTCAACAAGATCTCTGTGCCTCTTCGTTCTTGTTTATTTTCAAATAATTATGGACTCACAAGTTGCAAAAACAGTACAGAGGGGTCCCGTGTACCCTTCATACAGCTGTCTCCAATGATAACATCGTACATAACTACAGCACAGTATCAAATCCAGTGAAGTTCAGTGACATTGGTACAATATCAGTAGCTGGGCTTTATTCAGATTTCATGAGGTTTTCCATGCCTTCATGTGTGTGCATGTTTGTGGGTATACTTCTATGCAATTTTATCTCGTGTATAGATTTGTATAACCACCACCCTAAAAGAATTCCCTGGTGCTACTCCTTCAGAGCTGTGCCTATCCCTTCCTCCTGCCATCCCTAACCACCCCACCCCCGCCAACCCCCTGTAACCCGACCACTAATCTGTTTGTGTCCCTTTTCATATGCTTTATTGTTAAATTGAATTTTTAAAAAGATTTTATTTTTAAGTAATCTCCACACCCAACGTGGCGCTCTAGCTCAAAATTCCGAGATCAAGAGTTGCATGCTCCCCTGACTGAGCCAGCCAGGTGCCCCTAAATTGCATTTTAATTAGCAAATAAATGGATGAATCAATTCATGTTGGAAAAATCCAAACTATTCAGGTATTTTGGAAGAACTCCTTGAGCTTTCTTTCTCATCCCAGTTCCTTTTCTGAAGGTAATCACTGTTAAGGGTTTTGGGTATCCTAAGCTTTTATCCATGTACTTGCCTACTGTGATGGGTAATTTTATATGTCAACTTGACCTGGCATGAGGTGCACAGATTAAACATTATTTCTGGGTGTGTCTGTGGGGGTGTTTCCAGATGAGATTGGTGTTTGAATTGATGGACTTGGCAAAGTAAGTCACCCTTCCTAATGTGGGTGGGTATCATCCAATCCACTGAAACCCTGAATAAAACAAAAAGTGGAGAAAGGGACAATTTGTTCCCTTTCTGCCTGTCTGCTTGAGCTGGGACATTCATCTTCTCCTGCCCTGAGATTTGGACTTAGACCATCAATGGGCTCCCCTCGTCGTCTGGTCTTTGGACTCAGACTGGAATTATACCACTGGCCCTCTTGGGTCTCCAGCTTGCAGATGGCAGATTGTGGAACTTCTCAGCCTCCATAATTATGTGAGCCAATTCCTCATAATAAATCTCTGTGTCTCTATATCTCCAACTCTATACTCTATCTCCAACTCTAACGTATATACAGTACATACATTACATGCATATGAACATACCTATAGAAATAGATAGTTGTGTATAAATATATATTGTATCATACATATTGTTCCACAGCTTGTTTTTTCCACTTTACTATATGTCATGGGTAATTTCCTATATCCACACATTTATGCCTGCTGCATTTAAAAAGATCTCTGCGGGGCGCCTGGGTGGCGCAGTCGGTTAAGCGTCCGACTTCAGCCAGGTCATGATCTCGCGGTCCGTGAGTTCGAGCCCCGCATCAGGCTCTGGGCTGATGGCTCAGAGCCTGGAGCCTGTTTCCGATTCTGTGTCTCCCTCTCTCTCTGCCCCTCCCCCGTTCATGCTCTGTCTCTCTCTGTCCCAAAAATAAATAAACGTTGAAAAAAAAAAATTAAAAAGATCTCTGCATAGCATTCCATACTATGGCTATCCAATAATTTATTTAACCAATCTGCTGGTGGATATTTAGGTGGCTTTTAGTTTCTCCCTCTTACAAACAATGCTGTGACCACCAGCTTTTGTGCACATGTGCAAGTACTTCTCATAAATTGAGAGAAGTGGTGTGCTTTCTAGAACAGGAGGAAGAGAGAGGAAGTTTCAGCTGACAGAGAATTGTCCCAAACCTTGGAGTGGCAGTGGGTTCCCCACGTGATTGTCATCTGGGACAGTTCATTTTGGAGGCTGACAACTGCTCTGCTTGAGGATTTTGGTAGTGCTTTTTGGCTCCAAGGGTTTGAGATTCTCTGATTTAGATAAAGTCACATCACACGATCAGAATGGCCTCTCTGGTTTCCTCACACCTGGGCCCACACTCAGCCTCAGCTGGCTCTTTTAGGTCCCATGAGGTGAAGGAGCCTAGGGGGCACCCTTTATTTTGGGGAAACCATGTATTGTTTGATGAAAGCTGCTCTGACTTAATGCTTTCCAGCTCCATAGAGACGACATGCCACCCCTGCACAATAGATATGATGAAGCCAAGAAATAACCAAACTCTTCTCCAGCAGCGGGGGTGGTGATGAGACCATTGTTTTCTAAGGAAACAAGGCTCAGAAAAGGGAAGGAATTCACCCAAGGCCACACAGCTAATTAGTAGCTTAACTTTCTAACTGGGGGGAAGAGGGTGTACCTGCTTTCAGACGTGGCACTAGCATACTCCATGGGAGTGTGAATAGGCTGGGGTGGGGTGTTGGAGCAGGACAGGGTGAAATTGTTAGCTCTTAATTGAGCCCTTGGCTCAGCCTCAGCTCCTGCCAAGCATGAGCCATTCAGAGATTGGGGAATTGTCATATTGCAAAGCCCTGCCTTCCTAAATCCTACCATATGTGTCTAGGGAAGGGCTGTTGACCAATATCCATAACCATTCACTCACCAACTCATCCACTCCCTAGAGTCTATAAGCTGGTGAAGAAGGAAGTGGTAGTTGATAAAATAAACAAATACCAGAATCATTGGCATTTAAAAGTATTTTCTGCCCTCAAGTGGTCTTCCCATGTTTTATCTGCTCATCACAAAGTAGAAAGGGCAAACTCCAGGTTTCATGTTGCAGAAGTGGGGAAACTGAGGCCCACTGAGGAATTGAGGGGTTTGCCTCAGGTCATGTGTACATCAAATTGGCCAGAAAGCTGGTGGAGGGACCCTGATTTCCTGATTCCCAGCCAAAGGCTTTTGCCAATGCATTTTATTTCCCCTCCTCCCTCAGACTTCCAGGGCCTTGTGTTCAGAATCTGGTTTGTTCCTGGGTTCACTTCAGAAGAGACACTGTACTACATTTCCTCTCTGTCTGACCTTTTATGTCCAGAAGCTATGTGAACCTGAGAATCAGCCAACAGAATCCAGATGTTTATGGCCCAGCTGAGGAAACCCACAGCTGTTGGTCAGACTGGCCCTGACCAGGTGCCTATTGAACGTGCAAGTGTCTGTGTGGCTTGAATGGGTGAAAACTGCTACTTGTGATGCTCAAGGGAGTCTTTGGGGAACTTTAAAGAAGACACTGGAGGGGCACGTGGGTGGCTCAGTAGGTTAAATGCCTGACTCTTGATTTTGGCTCAGGTCATGATCTGACAGTTCATGAGACTGAGCCCTGTGTTGGGCTCTGCACTGACAGTGCCAAGCCTGCTTGGGATTCTCTCTCTCTCTCTCTCTCTCTCTTTCGGTCTGTCCCTCATGCTCTCTCTCAAAATAAATAAATAAATATTTTAAAAGGTTTAAGAAGACACTGGACAAAAAAGGAGGGCAACCTGGACAGGGGCCTGGTGGTAGCCAAACTACAAAAAAACAAACAAAAAAAAGACAGCAGAAGGCTTGTCTGAAGGGACTGAAGAGCCATGCTGGCTGAAGCAGAAGGTTCATGTGAGGGAAAAGTGGGAAGTAAGATTGGGGTGGCAGATAATATTTTTTAAAGATGGCTGCAACAACATCTCCATCAGGCACTGCTCACAATGTGACTTTGGCACTGCCCCCATTGAGATACAGGGGCTGTGGTCCTTATCGTCAAAGGTGGGTAGGCTCATGATTATGGAAGAAGTGAAGCTAAGGTGACTTTGGAGGCTAAGCCATAAGAGGTTACAGCTTCCACCTTGTTTGCCAGAACACTTTTTTTTTAAGAGAGAGGGAGAGAGAGAACATGCATGTGTACACACACTGTGGAGGGGCAGAGGGAGATAGAAGCTCAAGCAGGCTCCTCACCCAGCATGGACCTGGATGTGGGGCTCAATTCCACGACCCTGGGATCATGACCTGAGCTGAAATCAAGAGTCAGATGCTCAACAAACTGAGCCACCCAGGCATCCCATGCAGCATTCACTCTTGAAACCTTGAGCCACTCTGTAATTCATTCCACTGCCACCATGCTATCAGGAAGCCCAAACTAACTCACATGGAGCGATCACATGAAGAGACTCTGAGACTGCATGGAAAGAGAGATGCCTGGCTGTTCCCAGCTGCTCCAGCCCCATCCTTCCCACCCCTACTCTTCCAGCTCCAGTCACTCTCTGACCACAGCCTTAAGAGGGATGCTGAGCCTGAACCACCCAGCTGAGCCCTTCCCCAATTCCTGACCTGCAGAAACCATGAGACATAATAAAATGAGTGCTATTGTCTTAAGTCACAAGGTTTGGCTTGGTGACAAATGAGGTTGGTGAAAGCAAAGTACTGTTGTGCAAAGAACACTGGTTTGGGAGTGGGGAGAAATGGGTTCCTAGGTCTATCCCTGCCAATAATTTGCTGTGTGGCCTTGGGCAAGAAACTTCTCTCTAATTTCATTATTTGTAAAAACAAGACATTAGGATGAAATGATTTAGAAAGACCTTTCTAGTTCTAAAAATTCCTCTGTGGTGATATGTCTCAGAGAAGGTAGAATGTTATCTTTCAGCAAATGGAGAATAATTGAGAAGACATGCTGAGAGAAGGTTCTAGAGAGAAGCATGTGTAGTTGAAGGCAGGGGTGAGGAAACCTTCTTCCTCTTTCTCAGCCAAGTGAAAGGTGAGAACTGAGGTGATGAGAGGCCCTGAGAAGATACCTGACAAGGGGAGGAAGTAAGAGGGAGAGTTGGGCAATTCAGAGGCAGGCAGTCTACTGAGCAGGTTCAGAGCCGAAAGTGGCAAAGTACCAAACAGGCCCCTCCTGTTTGGAGAGAGGGCGCTTCTGGCCTTTTGTACCTCACACATATCCACCTCCACGTACCTGAAGGACCAGCTATTTATCAAATCTCTGTTCTGTCTTCCTGGTGGGATATTTCATGCTTTCCCCCCTCTGGAACAAAGCCATGAGGCTCACCACTTTGCTCAAATGGAGCTGAGATTAGATTAGCCTTGTGCCCATTGCTCAGATGTCAAGGCCTCGAGCAGTAATCACCATAGGTAGCTGAGTGCAGGGGAAAAGCCAGGCAAAGTTCTTCCAGTGACTTCCTTTGGGCCCTTTATGGGTCCACCCAGGACACCTGACCCCAGGCTCTGCTCTAGAGCCTTTAGCTGTGGAGAATTTGGGTTATTTGATACTCCCACTGCAATGGCATCTCCAGGCTGCCATTTCTGTAAGGCAGAGGTAGTCCTAGATCTTGGCTTGGGATGGTCTTTTAAGAAAACAATGGGCAGGCTGGTGCCAGTGGGGATGGGATAGGTTTGCTTCTTAGCAACAAAGGGAGCATTTAAGTAGAAAAGAAGCCCGGGGGCCCTCTGGGACTGTTGCAGTTGGTTATTTCTCTCTGCTCCTACACAACTTCAGGCAGCTCAGGGACCTGGACTCCCTTTGCCTGTAGCCTGTGGCTGGCACCTACCCTGGAGTGAAAGGGGGCTGTGTTTCCGCAGTCCTCAAGTGGAGGAGTTGGCCTTTTCCACACCAACACTGGCAAAGGCTCACGCGTCATTCAGAAAGTTGCAAAAACTGGAAGGCTGTGGCCAAGGAAGAATAGGAAGAGAGTTTAGGATGGCTGAGCTATTTGAAATGGGCTCTGCTGTCAGCTAGGGTTTTCTCTGGAGGGAGGTCAAGGACACAGCTGAAGCCTATTTGCAGCTCCCTCCCTCCTGAGTCCCTGTGATAATAGCTTCTTCCTATTGAACCCTTGGTAGGAGCCAGGCACTGTTCTCAACATTTCCATGGATTATCTCATTTAATCCTTCACAACAGCTCAGTGAGGTAGGTCTATTATTATCCTTATTTTGGAGATTAAATATTAATAACTTTTTAAAACCCCAAGGCACATAGAGTTTAAGTAAGCTAGTAAGTGGCTCAACCAGGATTATGAACCCAGAGAGTTTGGCTGAATAGGACAACACCTAACCACACAGGCTTACTGCCTGTCACCTGACAGCCCAGCTATATTGATCCACTCTCTGGGACTTCTTTCTTTTTTTTTTCATGTTTATTTATTTACTTTGAGAGGGGAGGGATGGAGGGGCAGGGCAAGAGAATCCTAAGCAGTCTCTCACTGCACGACCTGGGGCTCAAGGCGGGGCTCCATCCCATGAACCTTGAGATCATGACCTGAGCCAAAATCAAGTCAGATGCTCAACTGACTGAGCCACCCAGGCGCCCCCTAGGACTGCCTTCTGAAATGTCCCTTCAAGCCAGTCGCTTGGGGCCCTACATCATGCTTTGACTATAACAGCCATCAACTTACTGAATGCTCACTATGCACCAGGGATTGTGCTAAACACCTTCCATGGCTTATTCAGTAAGTGCTGTGGAATAGGTATTGTTGCTCTCTCCATTCTACAACTAAGGAAGCTGGGGTTCCAGAAGGTTTAATAACATGTTCAAGGTCAAGCTAGTAAGTAGCAGAAGCAGGATTTATTTGAACCAAATAAATTTGAACCAAAGTCTGTCTGATTCCAAAGCTCTAAGAACACACTTCATTCATTCATTCATTCAACCAACTAACCAAAATAGACCATCTACCACACGGCAGGCACCGTGCTGGGCACAGGTGGATATACACAGTGGCAATGTTTCTGTATTTCTGACTCTCCATCTCCAGCTTAGACTGCTCTCTAGAACTGCAGATTCCCAAATCCAACTGCCTATTTGACATTACTGTCTCAGGCTAATGTGTTCAAAATAGAACTCGTGACAACTTCCTCCAAAGCCACTTCCCCAAAGCCTTCCTCAGTTCTGCAAGTGGCATCGCCATCCACACAGCTGCTCCAAAAGGGGCTCGAAAAGTTAGAGGCCATCTTTGAATCCACGCTTTCCTTCATGTCCTACGTTCAATCTATCAGCCTGTCTGGTTGACTTTATCTCCAAACATATCCTAAATCTTTTCACCTTTTCTCCATCCCCTGATTTTCCCACCTATCCATTCTCTATAGGGAAGTCAGCAGGATCTGAAAATATCAACCCTACTGTGTCCTTCCCCCTGCTTCTGTCACTGCAGTGGACTCTCTGTGCTCCTGACCTGCAGGACCCTGCCCAAGCTGGTCCCCGTGCTGCCGACCTGGTTTCCTGTGCTCTGCCTCACTCCCTGTCCTTCTGCCTTCTGTTCATCTAACATGCCAAGCTCCTTCCCACCTTTGCCTTAGCCCAATACCTCCCTCTGCCTGGAATGTTCTCCCCCAGATCTCAACTTAAATGTCACCTTCTCAGAGAGGCCTTCTCTAGTCAGCTTCTATAAAGTAGTCACTCTCTTCTCTCTGCATGGCTCTTATTCGTAAAAAATATTTTCTTTTTTTATTTTCCTACTCATCTGTCTCCTCCACCCACTAGAATAAAAAGCGCCATGGGAGCAAGGCACTGACTTTTCTTATTCATCATTTTCTTCTCTGCATCTGAAAAGGTACCTGAAACATAGCAGGTGCTCACAAAGTAAAGTGGATGCTGGTGGCTACAGTGAGGAGGCGGGGTACGCAGAGCAGCATTCGGTCCTTGGGAGGTGACAATATTTTGTCAAGAACCTGGAAGCAGCAGAAGGAAATAAAGAACATGCTGACCCTTCTCTGAGCCTGGAGCCAGGCGATGGGGAGGTGTGAGGCCTCCACGTTTCTGCTCTGCCCCTCACTACTCAAGGCACTGAGCTTTCTGAGCCATAGTTCCCTCATTTGAAAATGGGAATAATGCTACTGTCTTGTAGCAGCGCTCCCGGGGGTGGGGGTGTGTGGCTCCATTCAAGCCCTCTCACCTCCCTTCTGCCCTCCTCTCCCACCACTCTTCCACTCACTCCTCTCCTCCAGCCCACAGGCCTCCTCTGTGTTCCAGCCTCAGCGGCTTGGCAAAGCTGTTCCCTCTGCCCAGAATGCTCTTCCTCCAAATCCCTGCGAAGGCTCACCCCTCACTTCCTTCAGGTCTAGTCCCAAATGCCCACCTCCTCAGTAAGACTTTCCATGGTCACCCTGTTTGACACTGCCCCCACTTTTCCCAAGAAGTACTCCCTCTCCCCTTTCTCTGCTTTGCTTTTCTCCATAGCACGTAGCACATCTAGCAAGCTGGCATACTGTGTCATTTACGTATTTACTCTGCATAACAATTTGTCCGTCCCTCTAGAGTGTACACTTCAGGACAGCTGGGAGTTTAGCTGTCTTATTCCCTGCCATCCCCACAGCCCCTAAACAGTGCCTGGCACAGAGCAGGCACTCAGTAAATCTTTATTGAATGAATGAATGAATGAATGAGTGAGTGAATGAAGTGCCAGCAGGTACCTGGCATATAAAAAGTGTTTGGCAAGTGTAGGTATTATTACTAATAGCTATCTCTTTGTGGCCCCCGATTCTGGTGGTGAGGGGCATAGCACAGAGCCCTGCACTCAGCAGATGTGCAGTTGACACGCGTGGAAAGAGGAACACTGTTGGAGATGAAAAGTCCTCCACCTGCCACAGAAGAAAACCAAATGACATAGGCTCTAAGAGTGTAGAGGAGAGACGGCAGGATGGCAGGCTGATTCTGAAACCACATCTCCAGCTCCACCCCTTCCCCCCCAAAATGAGAGCTGCAGTGAGGCAACTTGAAGCAAAGGGCCATTCTCATAGATGGGTATCTGTGGGTCCTTAACCTAGGCCTCTAGCCTTCTAAGGGGTCTGTGATTGGAATTCAGAGGGTTCATGAACTTGGACAGGGAAAATTGCACGTTTATATCTGCTCTCTTTTTTAAAAAAGTCTATTTATTGTTTTCATAGAGAGAATGTGCACATGGAAGGGGCAGAAAGAGACGGAGACAGAGGGAACCTGAAGCAGGCTCCGTGCTGTCACCGCAGAGGCCAACGCAGAGCTCCATCTCAGGAACTGTGAGATCATGACCTGAGCAGAAATCAAGAGTCAGACGCCTAGCCGACTGAGCCACCCAGGCGCCCTTGTATCTGCTCTTTGTTAAACTATATTTTAGCACTTCTTTCAATCATGAATGCAGGCAAAAATGCACCAGAACACCAGAGGACCCCCAACAGAAATCACACATATTTTCATATCACAGTTGAGCGAAGTTTGATCTCTTAAAATATCAAGATGCTCATGACTATCTTGAAATTGTAAGACTTACTGCTAGATCTTATTTCACGTGCTAGTAATGAGGCACAAATTTTAAAAATATGTTGTTAGCTGTATTTCATCATAATTGATTCCAATCATAATCCTTTATGTTTTATTTTATGCGCTTAAAAACATTAGTCTGAAAAGGGGACTGTAGGCTCCACCAGACTGCTAAGGGGTCTGTGGCACACACAAAAAGGCCACAAGCCCCACATTATAGTACACACAGTCTGGTTGCAAGTGGTGCCAACCCTCCTAGGTGACTTCCTCCAAGGGGAGCCTACACATTTGCATCTTTGAGCCTCAGGCTGACAGAGCAGGCCCTTTCTAGTCATTCCTGGATGGAATTCCCCCCTCCCCAACAGTCTCACCTTCTAACCCTATGATGTGTTTATGAAGTGGTTTGTCAAATGAGCGGTAGGACCAGTGTGATCAGAACAGGCAGTGGGGTCTCAAACTCCTTCCAAACACCCCTACTGGCCAAACTAGATTGCTCACTGTGCCCTGGGAGTGCTGCACATCTCCCACCTTCCTACCTTCACCTCTGTCATTCCCTCTGGCTAAAATGCTGGTTCAGCTCCAGCCCCAGCCTCAAGGCCATGCTACTCAAACATCACATCCTCCAGCCGTCCAAGCTAATGTGTTTTCACACTCCAAGACCCAATATTCTGGAACTTCATCTGCATACTTGTTCAAACACTTGAGCTGATCCACAGCTGTTTCTTTAAGGAACATATTGGCCCTGCTCCTAAGCAGTTTAGCAGCTTGAGGTGGGCGCTGGCCTTCTGTCTAGGCACTATGAAAGGCAGGCATGTTCATTTTGAAAACAAAATGCCAACTCCTCTACCTGTGTTAATGCTGTTGGTATCCAGAGCACCAAGATCTGAATTTTAATCTGCAGTACAGAAGCCTACTCTCTGAATACTCATGGAAGAGCTCAGCCTTGACCCCTCCTATCCAGGGTCTGTTGGGTGCACAGCTCTTACCCCAGATCAGTGAAACTGAACCTCAGGGTTGGAACCCAAGCATGGGTATATTTTTAAAAGTCCCCTGGGGATGTCAATTTTCTGGGAACCTGTGATGTACATAGGTACCTCTCTGCCTTTCATGCTTCATCTTGCCCCATGACCACCCTGACTACATTCTGGCCACATGCCCAACTGTCAGTCTCTCTGCCTAGAACATTCTCTCTTCCTTCCAGCCTTTTCACCTATTAGTGACAATTCATCCTCCAGATTGCAGGTAAGTAATTTTCATTTTCCTGCCCTTACTCTCCCCATGTACACATTAAATCAGATTCTTTCCTTCCTAGCGCTCAGTCAATTGTACATTTCCATTTATTTTGGTGATTATTTGATTACTGTCCATGATAACACTAGACTGTCAGCTCCATGTCAATCTTATTCACTGCTGAATCCTTAGTAGCTAGCACAGTGCCCAGTACAATACAATGCCTCAATAAATATTTGATGATTGAATGTGAGGTAAAACGAAGTATTTGAAACCATACAGACCAATTATGTTTATTGATCACAAAATGAATTCTTAGTTTGGTCATAACCCTACAGTTGGGCCCAGTATGAAATCAATGTCCCTGGCTACAGCCTATGTCCCTCCTCACAGCCGCTTGGGTGAGTGGCTCCCAATCCCGGCTGCCCATAAAAATCACCTGAAAAGCTTACTTAAGAAAAAAAAAAGCCCAAATCTTACCCTAGACCAATTAAATCAAACTATCTGGGGGGGAGCATGGGGTGGGGACTGGCCTAATTAGTTTTCCCCCAGCTTTATCACAGTACCATTGAGAAATAAAAATTGTATATATTTAGGTTGTACAACATGATGTTTGTAAAGGTTTATGATTTAATATAGGTATACATTGTGAAATGATAACACAATTGAGTTAACTTATCCATAACTTCACATAGGCACCTTTTTTTTGTAGTGAGAACATTTAAGATTTTCGCTTTTAGTGAAGTTCAAGTGTTCCAAGCTCCCCAGGTGATTTTAATACCCAGCTGCAGTTAAGAGCAATGATCTACCCCCTTGGTCTGGCTCCAAGTGTGGTACAGGCAGCAGCGGCATCGCTTGGGAGCCCGTGAAGAATGCAGAACATCAGGCCCTCCCCAGATCTTCTAAATCAGAATCTGCATTTTAGTGGCGCCTGAGTGGCCCAGTGGGTTGCAGCTTCTGATCCTTGATTTCCGCTCAGGTCATGATCCCAGGGTCGTGGGCTAGAGCCCTACGTTGGGCTCTATGCTTAAGATTCTCTGCCTCTCTCTCCCTCTGCCCCTCTCCCGGGGTCTTACGCTCTCTTTCTAAAAAAAGAAGAAGAAGCATTTTAATAAGGACCCCAAGTGGCTCCTCCAAGTAACAATGTTTGAAAAGCACTGCCAGGGGCGCCTGGGTGGCGCAGTCGGTTAGGCGTCCGACTTCAGCCAGGTCACGATCTCGCGGTCCGTGAGTTTGAGCCACGCGTCGGGCTCTGGGCTGATGGCTCAGAGCCTGGAGCCTGTTTCCGATTCTGTGTCTCCCTCTCTCTCTGCCCCTCCCCCGTTCATGCTCTGTCTCTCTCTGTCCCAAAAATGAATAAACGTTGAAAAAAAAATTAAAAAAAAAAAAAAGCACTGCCAAGGAGTCAGGCAGCAGAGTGTGAACTTCGGGGTGCTTCCGGGGAAGTGTGTGGCTGCTTGGGTAGGAGCAAATCTCCATTCCTCCACTCTGCCACACGTCCCCACCTAACGGCTGGCTCAGCGTTTTGGTAGTCTGGGGGGTCAACATCCTAGTGTAGATACTGTAAATAAGGTCTTAGCATGGACAAAAAACCCTGTCCCGAATAGCAACAGCAAAGCAGAGGTCTCCAAGCAAGCGGGAAAGCTGGGACTAGCAGAATGGGTTTGCTGGGAGCCCTTTCTGATGAGCGGGAACAATAGAATAAAGAACCAGCCCTCGCGGTCCTGTCACGTCCCTGCACCCGACTAACGGCTGGGCCTAGCGAGGATTGCTAGCATCGCAAGCACTGAGCTTGCACTGGGGGACCGGTCGCAATGAGCGGCTCCCTGCAACTCTCTCCACCAGTCCCTTACCCTGCCCCGCCCCAAATCCCTCCAAGCCCCCCACCCCGGCAAAAAAAAAAAAAAAAAAAAAAAAAAAGTGTTCAAATGTGTTCCAAGTCTATTATTCGGTTGGTTTCTAACTGTGGATCCTGTTTTGCCCGGTAGCCCTGATCTTTCAGGCTGGGCCGGGTGGGCGGAGCGTCGGGGGTAGGGGCCAGGCTCGGCGGCACGGTGCCCTCGCCCCTGCCCGGCGGGCGGCGGAGACTGGCCCCTGGTGCTGGTGGCGCGGCGAGGAGGGCGGATCCCGCGGCGCGGGCTCCGGGAGGCGGGCGCTGCACTGCCCTCCTGGGGCGGACGGAGGCCCTCGCTTCCCGGGCGGCTGGCACTGCTCTGCGCCGCCGCCGCCGCCTGTCTGTCCGGCTTCCCCGCCAGGAAATGTCTTCTTACTGGAAAGACAGCCGCTGTCTGCTGCAGCGGGTGGCCGAATCTGAAACCAATTCGACGAGCCCCGGGCGACAAAAAACTTCGTATTCGTTTTGGTGGGGGTGGGGGGTGTTCCCTCAGAACGGGCGCCTGAAAAACGCCACCTGTCAGGTCCCAGCTCGTAAGTGAGCACACACCCCACCCCCCAAGCCGGGGGAGGGCGGGGGTTGAAGGAGGCATTTTCATGGTCGAGGCTTAAACATCGCTGGAGCTGCCAGTTCGCAGCGCCCAGGACGCTGCCCATCCGGAGCCAGCTGTTTGCTGTGTAACTGAAAGCCGAGTCCTCTGAGGACACTCGGGCCATTGGGTAAACACTCTACTGGTCTCTCCTGCAGCTGCGTGTGGACCGCAGCTACCTTTGACTGGGGAAACAAGGGCACCCAGCTGTTGCCCAGCCAAAGAGCCCGCAGGCCTCCTTCCAAAAGCCCCAGGAGCCAGGTCCTTTCCTGGGGGACGCAAGCTTCTGAGAGAAGCACCACCTGGTCCCTCTAGGGGGATATTGTTATGTATATATACATGTAGTCTATGTAACATCTTGTGCCTGGATGCTCAGCCCCTCCCCTGCCCTGGGGCCTGTACTCAGCCACCTCCATCTTGGCAATGGCTTCCGGGGCACGGACATGGTCTCCACAGGTTATTTGGATCCCTCATGAACTCGTGTCCATCCTCTGCCTTCTTTCTCCTGCTTCCTTAATTTTTCTTATTCTTTTCTGGTTGTCTCTAGCTTTCTTCATCTTCTCTCCCCATTCATTCCATCCTTCCCTCTTCTATTTTATTCTTTCTCATTCATTCAAAAATGCATTCACCATGTATTAAGCAGTGTAGTAGCCAGCCTGGCTTCTATAACAACATACCAGGGTCCGGGTGGCTTAAACAACAGATATCTATTTTATTACAGTCTGGAGGCTGGAAGTCCGAGATCAAGGTGCCAGCATCCTCGGATTCTGGTGGCCCTCTCTTCCTGGCCTGCAGACAGCCACTTTCCCAATGTGTTCTCACACATCTCTTCCTCTTGTAAGGACCCAAGTCCTATGGGATTAGGGCCCACCCTTATGACCTCATTTAACCTTAATTACCTCCTAAAGACCCTATCTCCAGATACAGTCACATTGGGGGATAAAGATTCAACATGGGAATTTGGAGGAGGGACACAACTCTGTCCATAGCAAGCACCTACAGGGACTGCTAGATTCCTAGGGGGAATTTAGTGGGAGAGATAGACAGCAGTGTAAACAGATGTGATCAGCTTTGTTAAAGTGTGAACAGGACACAGTAGAACAGAGGGCAGGGCTTGACAGAAGAGGTTACTTTTGAGCTGGCTCTTGAAGGACGAGGAGTTTTCTTGACAAAGAAGGGAGGAACTATATCTCGGGCAAAAAGAATACCATGTGCAAAAGTGTAGAGTTGTGAAAGGGCCTGGCCTGCTTGATAAGTAGTAACGACTTCTGTGGTACCGGGGTGGGGGTGTGTATTGGAGGAGTAGTGGGGAATGCTGGAGGTGCAAGTTGGAGCCTTCCTATGATGATAATAGCCCAAGCTAGGGCAGAAAAGGTGGATGTGGAAAGTAAGAACAGAATGCAGGAGACATTGGCAAAACCAAATTGACCGATTAAATGGCGGGGTGACGATGAGGCAGGAGTGGAGGGTGAGTCTTGGATTTCAAGGTTAGGGCACTGACACCGTTCCCTGAGATACAAAAGGAGTAGATTGGAGGTAGGAGTAAGAGCAGAAAGAGTGACTTTGAGGTATCTCTAGGGCATCCTGACATGAGCTGGGCACTGGGGGTGAAAAAGGGATGGAACAGACTCTGTGTAGGTTCATGAGCATTTGTGAGGACACTGTCTGATACTGGGGAGAGAACCATATTACATGACTAGAGTGAACAGTGCTCAGAATTCACACAGGGCTGAGAATAATACCACCTCCCAATCAGCTAAAATTGGGACATTAGGTAGAGTACACAGAAGGGTCTTGCCTCTGTATTGGGGAATAACTAGCCCTAGACTGAGCACCACTCTAGTTTCATCTAACACAGCTTAACAGCAGGACCCAAAGGGATCAAACAATTTCCAAGAAACTTAACTGAGTCCCAGAACAAAGTTCAAGAATATCTCAACCTCAGAACAACTGACATTTTGAGCTTGATAATTCTTTGTTGTGGGGGCTGTCCTGAACATTGTAGCACGTTTACCATCATACCTGGCCTCTAATTATTGGATACCAATAGCACTCTCCAGTTGTAACGACCAAAAATGTGTCCAGACAAACAAAATCGCACTGGGAAAGGAATACAGGCATATAAAGAACCCAGCAAGGTAGAATTCATAATGTCTGGCATCCAAAAAAAAAAAAAAAAATTACTTGGCATGGACAGAGCAGTTAACCATGGCCCATAAGGAGTAGATAAATCAATTAATTGAAATCAAACCAGAATTGACATAGATGTTAGAATTAGTAATTAAGGATACTAAAGCAATTCTTGTAACTGTATCCATAAGTTCAAAATTGGAGACAATGGAAGATGTTTTTAAATGCCTGAATCAAACCAATAAATGTGAAAACTACAACACGTGGGGTTAAAAATACTTTCAATGGGATTAATGGCGGGTTAGACATTGCAGGAAAAAAAGACTAGTGAACTTGAATACTTAGCAATAGAAATGACTCAAAATGAAACACACTCAGAAAAGAGAATGAAAAGAAATGAACAGAGCATCATTGAGCTACAGGAAAAATTCAAGTGGCCTAATATAAATATAATTTGAGTCCCTGAAAAAGAGACAGGTGGGAACAGAAAAATGTTTAAAGAAATGATACCCCCTCCAAATTTCCAAATTTAATGAAAACTATAAACCCAGACATCCCAGGAGCTCAGAAAGGTCCAAGTTCAAGAAACTTGAAGAAAACCACATCAAGGCACATCATAATCGAATTGTTCAAAGCCAGTGTTAAGGAGAATATTTTAACAGCAGCTAGAGAAAAAAAGACATGTTATGTACAGAGAAACAAAGGTAAGATTTCTCATTGTAAACAATGCAAGTGAGAAAGCTACAGAGCAAAAGTTTGAAAGTACTGAAAGAAAAAAACCTGTCAACCAGGGATTCTATATTAGGCAAAAATATCTTTCAAAAAGGAAGGCCAAATAAAGACATTTCAGTCATACAAAAGCTGAAAGAATTCATCACAAGCAGACCCACACTGCAAGAAATGGAAAGAAGATGAAAACATAGATTTACACAAAGGAAGGAAGAGCACTAAAAGTCATAACGACATGGGTAAATCCAGAAGATTTTTAAAAGTTATATAAATATCTTTGATACTAGACTGTTTAAGCAAAAAACATGTGTGCGTTTTATAACATATGTAAATGTAAAACCTATGACAACAATGGCACAAAGATTGGGAAGGGAGAAAACGGCATGTACTATGGTAAAGTCTTTATTGTATATGTGATGTGGTATATATCAGTTGAAGATTGATTAAGTTAAAGATGTTTACTATAGGGGTGGCTGGGTGGCTCAGTCAGTTAAGCGTCTCAGTTTGGCTCTGGTCATGATCTCATGGTTTGTGGGTTCGAGCTCCGCGTGGGGCTCTGTGCTAACAGCTCAGAGCCTGGAGCCTGCTTTGGATTCTCTCTGACCCTCCCCCGCTCATATTCTGTCTCTCTCTCTCTATCAAAATAAATTTTAAAAATTTTTAAAAAGATGTTTACTATAAACCTGAAACAAAGAGTTATAGGTGATAAACCAAAAAATAAGACAAAATGGAATGAAAAAAATCCAGTTAGTCTCAAAGAAGACAGAAAAAAAGAAAAAAGGAAACAAAGAACAGATGGGGAAAATAGAAAACAAATAACAAAATGATAGATTTAAAGCTAACTATATCCATAATCAAATAAAATGTAAATGGTTTAAATACATAAATAAAGGGCAGAGGTTGTCACATTGGATAAGAAAACAAGAACCAATTATATTATATGCTGCCCACAAGTAAAGTATTTTAACTATACAGTTAAAAATACATTTAAAAAGTAAAAGTATGGAAAAATATGCCATGTTAACACTAATAAAAAGAAATGTGGAATTGCTATATGAGATGAAACATATTTTAAAGCAGAAATCATTACCAGAGATAAAGAAGGTTCTGGGGCATCTGTATGGCTCAGTCAGTTAAGCACCTGACTTCAGCTCAGGTCGTGATCTTGAGGTTCTTGAGTTCGAGCCCCATGTCGGGCTCTGTGCTGACAGCTCCAAGCCTGGAGCCTGCTTCAGATTCTATGTTTCCATCTCTCTCTGCCCCTCCCCTACTCACCCCTGTCTGTGTTTCTCTCTCTCTCTCTCAAAAAATAAACATTTAAAAAATGAGAAAAAAAAGAAGGTTCTTTCATAGTGATAAAGGGCTCAATTCAACAAGAGGATATAACAATCCTAAATATTCATGCCCTTAATAGAGCTTCAAAATACATGCAGCAAAAGCTGACAGAACCACAAGCAGAACCACAAGCAGAAACAGAAAAGCCCACAATTGTAGTCATAGAGTTCACACTCATCCCTCAATAAGAGAGACAGAAAAAGTAGGCAGAAAATCAGCAAGGATACAGAAGATATGAATAACACTATCAAGCAAGTTGACCTAATTGACATTTATAGAACACTCAACTCAATGGGAGCAGAACACATTTTCAAGAGCATAAAGCACATTTACTAAGACTGATAGGCCATACTGTGGGACATAAAACAAGTCTCAAAAATTTTAAGAGTCCAAGTTACACAAAGAATATTCTATGACTACAATTAATTTAAATCAGGAACCAGGGCACCTGGGTTGCTCAGTCGGTTGAGCACCTGACTTCAGCTCAGGTCATGATCTCTTGGTCTATGAGTTTGAGCCCCGCATCAGGCTCTGTGGTGACAGCTCAGAGCCTGGAGCCTGCTTTGGATTCAATGTCTCCCTCACTCTCTCCCCCTTCCCTGCTCACTCTCTGTGTCTCTCTTAAAATAAATAAACATTGGGGCGCCTGGGTGGCTCAGTCGGTTAAGCGGCCGACTTTGGCTCAGGTCATGATCTCGCGGTCCGTGAGTTCAAGCCCCGCGTCGGGCTCTGTGCTCACAGCTCAGAGCCTGGAGCCTGTTTCAGATTCTGTGTCTCCCTCTCTCTGACCCTCCCCCGTTCATGCTCTGTCTCTCTCTGTCTCAAAAATAAAATAAAACGCTAAAATAAATAAATAAATAAATAAACATTAAATAAATTAAAAAAATAAATCATGGGGGCGCCTGGGTGGCGCAGTCGGTTAAGCGTCCGACTTCAGCCAGGTCACGATCTCGCAGTCCGTGAGTTCGAGCCCCGCGTCGGGCTCTGGGCTGATGGCTCAGAGCCTGGAGCCTGTTTCCGACTCTGTCTCCCTCTCTCTCTGCCCCTCCCCCGTTCATGCTCTGTCTCTCTCTGTCCCAAAAATAAATAAAACGTTGAAAAAAAATTTAAAAAAAATAAATCATGAAGCAATAACAGAAAGATCTGTGGAAATTTACCAAATACCTGGAAACTAAATTATACACTTCTAGATAATCCATGGGGCACAAAAAAAAAAAAAAAATCAAAAGGAAATTTGGAACATATTTTGAAATAGATGAAAATTAAAATACAACATAACAGAATTTGTGGGATGCCACTAAATGCCTATACTAGAGAAGAAGAAAGGTCTCAAATCAATGATTTTCAGCTTTCACTGTAAAAGGCTAGAGAAAGATGAACAAATTAAACCCAAAGTAAGTAGAAGAAAGGAAATAATAAAGATCAGAGCAGAAACCAAGGAACTAGAAAAGAAATAAACAATAGAGAAAATAAATGAAACCCAAAGCTGGTTCTTGGAGAAGATCAATAAAATTGATAAATCTCTAGCCAGGGAAAATCAGGAAAAGAAGAAAGAAGACACAAATTACTAATATGAGGAATGACAGAAGTGATATAACTACAGATTCTACAGATTTTAAAAGCATACTAAGGGAATATCATGAACAACTTTCTGACAATAAACTCGACAACTTAGATGAAATGGACAGTTTTCTTGAAGACATAAAATACAAAAACTCACTCAAGAAGAAATAGGCATTATGAATAGCCCTCTATTAAGAAAATTGGATTTATAGTTAACCACCTTACTACAAAGATAACTTCAAGACCAGATGACTTCACTGCTGAATTTTGTGAAACATTTAAAGAAGTAATACCAATTCTATACAAAGTCTTCCGGAACCTTGAGAATGATGGAATATTTCCCCATTACTTGTATCTATGTTTGTTATCAGCATTACGCTGATAACAAAACCAGAAAAGTATATAACAAGAAAATTACAGATTACTATCTCTCATAAATATAGATACAACAATTTAATAAATAAAATCTAACAATATATTAAGAGGAGAATACATCCATGATTGAATGAGGTTTATCCCAGCAAGACAAGGTTGATTTACCATGAGAAAATCGAGCAATGTAATTCACCATATTAAGAAATTTTAAAAAACCAGAAAACCACCATATGTTTATTTCAATAAATTCAGAAAAAGGATTTGGCAAAAAGGCAAACTCTCAGCAAGCTGGAAAAATAAGGAAACTTCCTCATCTTGATGAATGGTATCATGAAAAACCTATAGGTAACATAACATTTAATGTTATTACTGAATTCCTTCCCCCTAAGATCAGGAGCAAGATGAGGATGTCTACCCTTATTCAACATTTTACTAGAAGTTCTAGCCAGTGCAAAAGTCAAGAAAATGAAACAAAAAGCATCTAGATAGAAAAGGAAGAAGTAAAACCAACTTTAATTGCAATTGACATGATCATCTACTTAGAAAATCTAATGGGACCTATAAGAAAGCTATGAGAACCAATAAGCAACTTTAGCAATGTTTCAGAATACATGATTGATACATGCATATCAATTTTATTTCTATATACTAGGAACAAACAATTGGAAACTGAAATTTTAAAACAATACTGTTTATAATTCAATGGGAAAAAGAATAGTATTTTCAACAAATGGTGCTGGAACAAATGCACAGCCATATGCAAAAGAATGAACTTGCTCTCCTTTCTTACAACATGTATGAAATTAACTCAAAATAGATTATAGACCTAAATGTAAGAAGTAACAGTATAAAGTTCTTAGAAGGAAACATAAGTGTAAATCTCTGCCCTTGTATTAAACAATTGTTTCTTAGGTACGACACCAAAAGCAAAAGCAACCAACGAAAACATAGATAAATTAGACTTCATCAAAATTAAAAATTTCTGTGCATCAAAGGACACTCTTAAGACAGCGAAAAGACAATGCACACAATGAAAGAAAATATTTGCAAATCATATGTCTGATAAGCGTTCTACTATCCCACAATATATAAAGAATGCTTACAACTTAACAATCAAAAGACAAATACCTCAAGTAAAAAATGGGCAAAGGCTCTGAACAGACATTCTCCAAAGAAAATATACAAATGGCCAACCAGCACATGAAACATGATTAGTCATGAGGGAAATGCAAATCAAAACCACAATGAGTTACCACTTCACACCTACTACAATGGTTATAATAAAAACAAAAATAGAAAATAAGTGTTGGGGGAGAATGTGGAGAGGTTAGAACACCCCTACATTAAGTGTTTGAGGGAGGATGTGGAGAGATTAGAACATTCTTACATTCCTGATGGGAATGTAAAATGGTGCAGCTGCTATCAAAAACACGTTAGCAGTTCTTCACAAAGTTGATCATAAATTTATCATAACATCCAACAATTCCATTCCTATGTATATACATCATAGGGGAATTGAAAACACATTCACACAAAAATTTGTACATAAAGCTTATAACAGCATTATTTATAACAGCTCTAAAGTGGTAGCAATTCAAATGTCCAACAACTGATGAATGGATTAAGGAATGTAGTATATTCATACAATGGAATATTATTGAACCATAAAAAACAAAAAATACTGAAACATGCTGCTACATGGACAAACCTTGAAACTTTATGCTAAGTGAAAGAAGCCATTCATGGAAGGTTGTATATTATAGGATTCCATTTATATAAAATGTATGGAAAAGGCAAACCCATGTAGATATGAAGCGGATTAGTGGTTGCCAGGAGGTAGAAGAAGGGGCGAATTGGAACTGATTGCTTATAGATATGGAGTTTCTTTTTGGGGTGGTGGAAATGTTCTAGAATTAGATACTGGTGATGGTTGCACAACTTAGTGACTATACTAACAGCCACTGAGTTGTACACATTAAAATGGTGATTTAAAAAAAAAAAAGCTCTACACCTAATATGGGGCTTGAACTCACTGTCCCAAGATCAAGAGTTGCATGCTCTACCGACTGAGCTAGCCAAGTGCCCCTAAAATGGTGAATTTTATGTCATATAAGTTATATATCAGTTTTTAAATGGACAAAGGATTTGAATGGATATTTTTGCAAAGAAGATAAAAGTCCTAAAAGCACATTAAAAGATGCTCAATATAAGGGCACCTAGGTGGCTCAGTTGGGTAAGCATTTGACTCTTGATTTTGGCTCAGATCATGATCTCATAGTTCATAATATCGAACCCCGCGTCTGGCTGTGTGCTGACAGCATGGAGCCTGCTTGGGATTCTCTCTCTCTGCCTCTCCCCCCTACTCAAAATGAATAAATAAACATTTTTTTTAATTTTATTTTTTAATGTTTTTACTTATTTTTGAGAGAGAGAGACAGAACATGAGCAGGGGAGAGGCAGAGACAGAGGGAGACACAGAATCTGAAGCAGGCTCCAGGCTGTCAACACAGAGCCCGATGTGGGGCCCGAACTCACAGACCACGAGATCATGACCTGAGCTGAAGTAGGAAGCTTAACTGACTGAGCCACCCAAGTACCCCTAAACATTTTTTTAAAAAGATGCTTGGGGTGCCTGGGTGGCTTAGTCAGTTAAGCATCTGACTCTGGATTTCAGCTCAGGTCATGATCTCATGGTTCATGGGTTTAAGCCCTGTGTCTTGCTCCATACTGACAGCATGGAGCCTGCTTGGTATTCTCTCTCTCCCTCTTTCTCTCTGCCCCTCCCCCCTTCCTGCTGTGTCTGTCTCTCTCACAATAAATAAATATACTTTTTAAAAAAGATGCTCAATATTGGTAGTCATTAGGAAAATACAAATCAAAACCACAGTATCACTTCACATCACTAAGATGGCTAAAAAAAAATACAGACAATAACAAGTATTGGTGAGGTAGAAAAATAGGAACTTCATATGTTGTTGGTGGGATTATATAATGGTACAGCTGATTTGGAAAATAGTTTGGTTGTTCCTCAAAAGGTTAAAAATAGAGTCACCATATGACTCAGGTAAATACTTACAGGCATATCCCCAATAGAATTGAAGACATACTATTTCACAATATATAAAGAATTCTTACAACTTAACAATAAAAAGACAAATATCTCAACTAAAAATGGGCAAAGGATCTGAACAGACATATCTCCAAAGAAAATATACAAATGGCCAACCAGCACATGAAACATGATTAGTCATCATACATACATGAGTGTTCATAGCATTTTTTGCAATAGTCAAAAATTAGAAACAACCTACTGATGCATATGACACTATTAATACATACAACATTAATGAATCTCAAAATACTTTTGGTGAGTGAAAGAAGCCAGCCAAAAAGAAAAAAGTGCATATTGTATTATTCCATTTATATAAAATTCTAAAAAATGCAAGCTAGAGAGTAACAGAAAGCACATCAGTGGTTACCTGGGGATGGGGCACTGGAGGGTGGATGGAATGATGTATTACAAAGGGGCAAGAGGAAATTATAGGGAATCACGGAAACTTGGTGGTGATGGTTTCATGGGGGTACGTATATGTCAAAACTTAGCAAATTGTACACTTTTTGTACACGGCATGCAAGGTATGCAGGTTCCTGTATGTCGATTATACCTCGATAAAGCTATAAACAAAAAAGGAGTAGATCTTTGCAAGGTCCTTTACAGCTTCAGTTATACCTATTAGAGGGAATTGTCTTGAAGCTTTGTATCAAAATAGTGCTTCATACTAGGATGTCCAAATCATTGGGACCAAACTGGAGATTTTGCTTGGATTATTCAGAGACATGCCTTTGTTCTTCACCTTTCTGGGATGGTGTAGACAGAGCCTCAAAGCCCAGTGGAATGACAGAAGCGCACTGGCAAGCCAGTGGGAAGACATCCAGGGTAGAGGAGGAAACGGGAAATGACAGCCTAATGAGTTCTGCTTTTTCCAATTTCTTTAAGTCTATGATTCAGAGGATCAGCTTGCTGTGGACATTCCAGACCAGTGAGGTATCTCAGGTCCTTGAATGCATAGACATCCCAGGGGAGAAAACAATGGAAGACAAGATGGAAATGAGAAATGCCTTTTTCGGTCTCTTGACCCAAATGCAAGGAGCTAAGAGGATATGGAGGAAGAGGTGGAAGTGTCCCTTCCCTGCAGGAAAGGAGATTATGATTTGATGGGGTCTGGGGAAATCAAATGTAAGAAACTAAAGACCTGAAATGTCAAGCCTCCAGGGATGCCTTTTAGATGCATGTGCTAGAGGAGCAGAAGGAAGGGGGTGATACTCTCCACCCACCCCAGCCCCCCGCCACCGCCCCATTAGTAGTGAAAGCCAAGAAGGTAAAGAATGAAAAGCCAAGGGGCATGCTTCAAAGTCATTTGTCAGCTGGGCAGCTCCTTAAATGTGCTACAGCTGATAGATCACCTTGTGGGGAAGCACTGGTGGAGATAGACCCAGCCCAGGAGGCTGTCACCCTATCCTCAGCCCGCACCTGGAGCAGATGCTTTAATGCTTTAAAGGAAGACAATCAAAACTCTAAAGGCCCAGGGTGACTCCAGGCAACATTTACACCTGAGGAGAGTAGCATTTTCTTTTGATCTCAGAGGGTGATAAGTTATGAGCTTCAAGTCTGGAGCAGGAGAATTGAGTGTTCTCGTAATTTTATCCTACACAGCAAAGCCACAGAAACCCTTCTTATTCAGAGGAATGTAGACGTCAAGTATCATACCTCATCTCCACCTTCATTTCTCCAGCTGCACCTACACCATGTGCAGTGCACCTCCCCATCCCCCAAAAATCTGCTTACATCTGCCAACATCATAATGATTCTTTAAATTACTAAGGCATCTCATGGTTTATAAAGCCCCTTCTCCGTTATTTCATTTTGATTCTTACTCAACACCATGAGATAGACACTGTTTCTCTCATTTAAAAAAAAATGTTTGTTTTTTTTTTAATTTTTTTTTAAGTTTATTTATTTTTGGGACAGAGAGAGACAGAGCATGAACGGGGGAGGGGCAGAGAGAGAGGGAGACACAGAATCTGAAGCAGGCTCCAGGCTCTGAGCTGTGAGCACAAAGCCCCATGCAGGGCTCGAACTCACGAGCTGTGAGATCATGAGCTGAGCCAAAACCAAGAGCCAGATGTTCAACTGAGCCACCCAGGCTCCCCTCTCTCATTTTTTAGGAGAGGAACTTGAGGGATTAGAACACAAATGTTCAGATTAATCCATTCATTTGCTCATTCATCCATTCACATATTCATTCAAATAATGACTGAACACCCATTATGCATCAGACGCTGATTGAATGCTGAAGACATAATGATGAAACCAGACAGCTGCAGTCCTTGCCCTTGTGGGGCTCAGTCTAGTTGAGTTGGGGAGGGAGGCAGAGAGACATTGATGCAACACAATTCTAGTTGCAAACTATGAGAGATGCCATTACAGGGACAGCTGAGAGGCCAGACAAAGCATCTCTTGAGAAAGAGTTAGTTGACCTTAGAGTTGAGCTGATGGATGAGGGGTGTCAGTCAGGAGATGATAGGGTGAGGTAGAGAGTTTTCTAAGAGGAAGGGAGAACATTGGGAAGGCATTGTGACAGGAACGGACATGGAATTACAGACAGAAAGGGGGTGAGAGGTAAGAGAGGAGTCTGGCAAGGGGGACAGGGACTAGATTATGCAGGGCCTTGCAGACCATGGCCAAGAATTGGGCCTCGATCCTCAGAGCCCACAGAAAGTTTTCAAGAAGAGCAAGACCAGCATGACCATAGCACTGCTATGGACAGTGATGTGTGAGAAATGATAAAGATTGAATGAGGTTGGGGCAGTAGAAACCTAGATGAGTGTACAGACTTTAGAGGTAAAATTGACAGAAAGTTCAACCTGTTCACATGCCAGGGATGTGAATGGAGGTAGTGGGGCATAGTTGGTTGAAAAGTGACCCCCCAAAAGATATGTCTACATCTTAACCCCTGGAACATGTGAATGTAATCTTATTTGGAAAAAGGTCTTTCCAGATGTAACTAACTTGATGATCTCAAAATGATATCATCCCGGATTATCCAGGTGGGCCCTAAATTTAATGACAAGTGTCTTTAAAGAGTGAGGTAGAGGGAGGTTACTGCAACAGAAGAGGAGAGGGTTATGGGAGGATGATACAGCCCCAATCCAAGCATGCCTGGAGACACATTGGAAGCTGAAAGAGGCAAGGAAAGAGTCACCCCCAGAGACTTTGTGATTTTATTTTATTTTTTAAATGTTTATTTATTTATTTTTGAGAAAGAGAGCAAGCAAGCAGGGGAGGTGCAGAGACAGGGAGACAGAATCCCAAGCAGGCTCTACACTGTCAGCGCAGAGCCTGATGCGGGGCTTGAACCCACCAATGGCGAGAACATGACCTGAGCCAAAACCAAGAGTCAGGTGCTTAACTGGCTGAGGCACCCAGGCACCCCAAGACTTTGTGATTTTCGACTTCTGGCCTCCAGAACTGAGAGAGAGTAAATTTCTGTTGTTTTAAGGCACCAAGTTTTTGGTAATTTGCTACAATGGTCTTGGGAAACTAATACATGGGATTTTTCTGTAAAATGGCTGCTTTTCTTTTTCTTCCTTTTTTCCCCCCATAGTGTTACTTTTTAAAGGTTGGTACACTATGATACTCTTTCTTTATGCATTCAGGAAATGTATGAAAGGCAAAGAAAAGAGAAACCAAGAAAATCTCGGTCTGTGACTAGGGTTAGAACCCATGTGATGGTTGGTGCCAAACTCTGATCACTTTAGGGGTACAAAGTTGGATTTGGGATGAAGCAAAACTGACCCAGATTATCCTCCTGACTTTAACCTCATTGTCTCAGAGCTCCACGTCCATAACCAAACTGGCATAGACTCTACACCTAGTCCCCAATAGTCTTTGCTCTGGCTCAGCACAAAAAGGTGCCAGATTTGGGATTGGATAACATCCCACCTGATATAAGTCTAGATAAGATTAACCAGCAAAGTAAGAGGAAGAAAGGTTCAGTGGCTCACTGGGCCTTGGGGATAAAATGCTCATTTGGGAGTGGCTCTCCTAGGCCCACTCATGAGGGCCTTACTGCCTGAGGAAGGAATCCACACGCTTCCCCTGGGAGATCAGAGTATTTATAGACTGTAGAGGGGAGGAAGGATGGAGGCCCCTGGGAGACGTCATAGAGGATGTGCAGAGGAAATGTAACTGCTCTGAAAGACCAACAGGAGGAACAGGGACCTGTGTGGCTCTGGGATGGGCCAAAGGATCAGAAGGAATTGAGCTGGAGGTGAGGAAAAGGGGGCAACTCTGTGCAGATGGGACGGCAGCAGGAGCAGAGGTGCAGTTAGTTCTTCGCCTTCTTGGAGGATCTCACAGGACCTATTCTGCTAGTAAACAATGAACCCTTTGAAGACATTTGAACTATGGCTGATTATCTGGATTCCATTGCCATAATATTTTTCAGGAACACGATCACTGTGTCAAATGAGGTGTGTCTGCGAGCGAACCTCTGGTGTCTCTGAAATATATAAGAGAACCAGAGAATGTATGTAGTTTGCCAAGAAGTTGGAAGAAACATGGGAGTGGAATAAGCATTTCTGGGACCCTTGGAGTCCCTTTGGGAGTGGCTGAAAGGTGCTCCACAGAAGGATTTCGCGTGCAGTAGAGCTGAGAGCGATCAACACTGTGGATGCAAATAGAGGCATGCAGTTATGCTGCAACCTGGCTACTTCTTGACGTTTTGCAAAAGTGACAACTTGTATTGGTTAGTATTTGAGTCTGTGTGCTTGGGGAAAGGACAAGTGTGAGAGAAAAGATCTCTGTCTGTGGCCAGAATTAGGATCCATCGATGATCATGACTAGGAGGCACTGGCCACCAAGGTGAAAGTAGAATCACACAACTAGATGAAGAAGAAACCACAGCAAAGTCCAACAAGTCCCAACAACCAGGGTTTTTTTCCCTCTCCAAACAGTCACGAACATCTTTGATTGATAGACTAGGTTCCAGGCTAGGTTTGGCATAACTAACATCATGCTCTCTGATTAAAATGAGTAAGTTAATCACTGAATGTATCTTAAGCATGTACTGTATGGTAAGCATTATGCTGGTTGCTCTGGTGGATACAGATGAGTTAGAAAGCTCAACTCTGGGGGCAACAGGGTGGCTCAGTCAGTTAAGTGGTTAGGCGTCTGCCTCTTGATTTCGGCTCAGGTCATGATCTCGTGGTTCGTAGGATCGAGCCCTGAGTCAGGCTCTGCATTGACAGCACGAAGCCTGCTTGGGATTCTGTCTCCCTCTCTTTCTGCCCCCCGCCTCTAAATAATAAATAAAAACAAAGAAAGCTCAATGCTGGCCAATAGAATTCAAAAGACAAATGCTAAGTAATGATACAGTGAAAATTCATGTGTTCTGCTGGTGCTTAACCAAGCAAAGATCATTTGTCATGGAACTAGTTAGTGAGGCATCAAGTAGCAGCTAACCTCTTCGGCTGTTTTTCAAGTTCCGTTAAGTAGCTCCAGAGACAGGGGTAGCTTGGAGACTCTTCTTAAATATTTTTTATCAATGTTGCTGCTACTGAATTTCTTTGCTCATTAATTTAGCTTATGTCTTAGGGAACAGATTAGATAAGCGATATTGGAAAGACACATTATTATGAGGTGCTCCAGAAGGACTGGGCTGTGTAATGACGATCCTATACCTAACTACAGAGTTCTGAGCACCTGCACAGCCAGCTGGGGCACCACTTGGCCACTGAGTGAGAGCTCTATACTGGGAAGGCATGGTGGGAAAAGCAGGAGATGGGAGTTACTTAGAACGTAGATCTTCATCCTGACTTAGCCATCAGCTTTCTGTGTAAACTTGGGCAAGTCACTATTCTTGTGTGGGCCTGGCCTCAGTTTTTCCATCTGCATAATGAGGGAGTTGGGGCTCTTTCTGTTATGAGATTTCTCTGATTACTGGCCAGGTCATCATTCTCCCGATGTCCTCTCCCCACTGCGCTTTTTACATTATTCCGGTAAAAACAACCACTACATAATTGGGGGTGGGGGACGTTCGCATCTCTTTGTTATTTCTGCTAACCGTTGGTATTGATCCATCTAGGAAACCCCTGCACAAGTTGTCATGATTTTGCCCAAATAAAAGTATCCAAATAAGGACATGATATATATCATAAACCCAGAGTGATTATTAATATGACTATACAGCTCCTTCCTGCATTCAATGAACATTTATGGAGCATCTGCTTTGGACACCAGCACTGCTGGTGAGAACACAAAAATGAATAAGACAGTGTTACTAACTCAAAGTATTGGTAAGACATACACACAAATATCTATGAAAATATGTAACATTTATATAATGATTGCCTTTCTCGGAGACCCAAGCACTATACCAAGTATTTTCTAGGTATACCTTTATTTAATCCTTCCAATAACTCAGGGAGCTAGGTACTAGCCCTTTTTTCCAGATGAGGAAACTAAGACTCAGAATGGACAAATAATTTGCCTGAAGTTACCTATTTAGTAAGTGGCAGAGCTGCCTTACTCCAGAACTGAGATGTTTAACCATTATGTTTCACTGCTTCATTGATTCGAGACAATATGAGTTCGGTGTTAAAAGTGCAAATAAAGTGAACCTTCAAGAGAGTGCAATTCAGGAAGGTTAAGAAAAACTTTATTGGGGCGCCTGGGTGGCTCAGTCGGTTAAGCATCTGACTTCGGCTCAGGTCATGATCTCGCGGTCCGCGAGTTCGAGCCCCGCATCGGGCTCTGTGCTGACAGCTCAGAGCCTGGAGCCTGCTTCGGATTCTGTGTCTCCCTCTCTCTCTGACCCTCCCCCCGTTCATGCTGTCTCTTCCTGTCTCAAAAATAAATAAACGTTAAAAAAATTAAAAAAAAAAAAAGAAAGAAAAACTTTCTTACCAAAGGTTCTGGTCCTACCTCAATAGCTTTTGCTGCTTGTTCTTTTGTTTCAAATTCCACAAAGGCAAATCCCTTCAGATCTCCAGTAGATTTATAATGTGGTATACTTATATAAACAACGGGGCCACATTTCCCTAATACTCTTGCAATCCAGCCATGATTAACATTTTTGGGAAGTAATGCCTACGATAAATTAGAAGCAATATTAAATATACAATTACTGTTTCTCCAGGTCAATAAATTTTTACTTGTAATGTTTTTTTAGAAAGTGCAAATAAAGTGATATATGGGCCTAGAGATGTGAGCATTTGATTCTCAAAGCTCAGTGAGGGAAGAGCCTTCAGTTAGGGCTTTAAGGTTAGGCAGGCCTGGGAAAACTACTTAACGTCTATAAGCCTCAGTTGCTTCATCTGTAAAATGGGGATGATAAGGAATAGGACTACTTCACAGGTGTGAGGATTAAATGAATTAATACATGTAAAGCATTCAGAACAGTGCTTGACACATGGCACATGCTCAATAAATTTCAGTATATCAGCATCATCATCATCACCATCATCATTGTCGTCGTCGTCATCCGTGGGGACAGGCAAAGAGGAATAGGCTGCAACAGGATTGCACTCTGTGGTTTCAGTAGCCAGACCTGCAGGTTAATAGTTGGGTTATGAACTGCCAGAGGTAATCCCTTTTTGCATTGACTTTGAAGCAGGGTGAGCTCCATTTAGAGCAGCTAAATGAAAGTCACTAAAGTGTCTCTTTGCTCAAAAGGATGAAGCTTGATATTACCCTAGGGTAGGACATTGTCTCCCAAAGGCCCCCGTTAAAATGAATACCATACCTAGGAGGCAAAACCTCAAACCAGTATCACACATTAACTCCCTGGATCAAATGCATTCAGCAGATTGGCTCCAGCAGAGATCGGTGCTTTGGGGGAATAAGACAGTGAGCAGTTTTGATGGCTACTAAAAAGACAGGTGTGGATGGAGCAGAGCAAAGACAGAGCCTTTCCTTCTTGATCAGTTTCAAGAGGCCAGAGGCCTGAGCCCTAAGCAGGAGGGGCGTGTCAGGAAGAAGAGAAAAGTAACATTGAATGAGCAACTTCCATGGACTAGGGACCACGCTGCTAAGTTCTTTACATGCATTATCTTATTGAATCTTGCAACCATAATACGGTAGGTACTATTACTATCCTTATTTAACAGCTGAAGAGATGGAGGTTCAGAGAGGTTAAATCACTTTCCCAAGGTCACACAGTTAATGAATGACACTGAGGAGGGGGAATTTGAATTCAGTTATTTGAAATTCTAAAAGCTGGGTCTTTTCTAGTATACCACTGTGGTCACTCAAACCCAGAAGACAGAGCTGGATGAATCAATGGAAGGGCATCAACTGGTGATGGTGACATAGGACACTAGCAGTGCTGAATAGCTTGTGCACAGCAGTGATAGGGTGACAAGACACAAAATGGCTTCACATAGGTCAGCTATCTCATGTCTGTGTCCAATAATACACTGAGTCCTACCCTTGCCCCCAGGATTGTCCCTGACCTTGATTGAAAACTGAGTCTTACCCTGACCCAATACTCCTATGCAACAATGCACTTCAGAGCTGCTTGCTGCCTTGGGGCTGGAGGGTGGAGGTGGTTTTGTGTATGTCCTCTGTGCCCCTGAAGAAGCACTTTAAAACATTTATTTGCTGGGGCACCTGGGTGGCTCAGTCGATTAAGCATCTGACTTGGGCTCAGGTCATGATCTCGCGGTTGGTGAGTTTGAGCCCCACGTCAGGGTCTATGCTGTCAGCACAGAGCCTGCTTCGGATCTTTTGTCCCCCTCTCTCTCTGCCCCTCCCCCACCCCGTCTCCCTCTCTCTCTCTCTCTCTCTCTCAAAAATAAACATAAAAACATTTATTTGCTGATATTAACTCAATGGTATCATCTTCTTCAACAAATGAACAAAGACAGCACAGTTATGTCAACAATTATTTCTTCAACAAGCAGTTTCCAGGTGCCGAGTATGTGCTAGGCACTATCCTCAGTACTATCATTCCAGCGACCTTAAAGTCAGTGAGTCGATGGGACGCCTGGGTGGCTCAGTCACTTAAGCATCCAACTTTGGCTCAGGTCATGATCTCACGGTCTGTGGGTTTGAGCCCCACATCGGGCTCTGTGCTGACAGCTTGGAGCCTGGAGCCTGCTTCAGATTCTGTGTCTCCCTCTTTCTCTGCCCCTCCCCTGCTCATGCTCTGTCTCAAAAATAAATAAAAACATTAAAAAATTTTTTTTAAAAAGTCAGTAAGTGGAGACAGATATGAAAACTGGTCATTTGAATATGATATTAAGATCTATGGGAGCCCCTGGAGGTTTCAGAGTGAGCAATCAATGTTGCATTCCTTGCCTTATGGGCCTCAATTCCAGAATGGGTATGCTGGTGGTGGACCCTTTACACAGGCCCACAACGCACAGCATGCAGACACAGAAGTGCTCCCAACTCATTGCAGGAGTAGCTGCCAATAAAAGATACAGCCACAGCTGTTATGAAGAGGGCAAATTCTCTGTAGTCAAGAGTAGCCTGAGAAAGGAGGAAGATGAAATCTTGGATCTGGGACTGGAAAAAATGGAGGGAACTTGGTTAAATGGAGAGACAGATTAGATTAAAACATGATTCTCCCATGTGTTCAACTCTTTAAATCTTGCTTTTAAATGCATGCCTTCGATCTACTTTGCACTGCTTGCCTTGAATGCTATTGGTTTGCTTTTGTATTTTTTCCCCTTGTGCATTTGAAGTTAGGTAAAGTGGGAAAAAGGATTACAGGACAAAGAAGAATGAATGAGGTGCTTTAAACCCAGAACTGTGTGATAGAACTTTATCAATGACTGGAAGTTTCTGTTCTGTGCTGTCCAATATGGTCACCACGGGCCACATGTTGCTACTAAGCAACTGAATTGAGGCCAATGTGACAGAGGAAATGACTTTTTCATTTTATTTTAAATATTATTAGTATCCACTGTATTGGAAAGTGCAGCTCAAACCACTCAGCAAATAGCTCATGCACACCCTAGTAAAGGTGCTCCTAGGGGCGCCTGGGTGGCTGAGTTGGTTGAGTGTCCAACTTTGGCTCAGGTCATGATCTCTCAGTCTGTGAGATCAAGCCCTCCCTGTGGCTTGTTGCTGTCAGTGCAGAGCCTGCTTTGGATCCTCTGTCCCCCTCTCTCTGACCCTCCCCCACTTGTGCTCTCTCAAAAATAAAAAAAAATGTACAAATGCTTCTATTAACCTAGTTATGGGGGCACTCGTTTGGGGTTTAACAGGCTTGATCCATCAGGGGCTGGAGGATCACGCTTCCTATAAATGACCCTACAAGGGTTTGTTCCTCATTTGCACAGTGCCTTCAGGTACCTTATCTCATTTAATCCCCTCAGAACCCTGAAGAGAAGAGGATAGAGATGATCATCCTCATGAAATCCAGTAAGTAGGTAACGTTAGCAAGCCCCTACAGCAGATAAGGGTGCAAACTCAAGGCCAGGTGTTTGTCCTCCTAATTGGGAGGCTCTTTCCAGGGGGACAGCACCAGCGGAAATGAAATCATGTTACTAATGCCAACTGCTTGCAGCCTAAGCCTTATGTTGCAGGATTTTATTACCTCAATACCCGGGATTTGTTGTCTCGCTGCTTTGAAGAATGAAGAGGTGGACACAAAATGAGCTGCAGGCAAAAGTTTATTAGAATATCAGATTAGAAAGGAAGAACAGTAGGAAAGCTCTCTTTACAGAGAGGGGGCATTCAAAAGTGAGTGCCCGTGGACTACAGGCAAGGGTCCTTGCTTTTTAAGGTTCTGGTCAGCTCCCCTACCCTTCCCCCTTATTCCTTCTCAGGCCCTACCCTTATTGGCTGGACAACTCTAGGTGCTGGGTTGTCCATTCCTGATTGGCTCTATCCCATTGTATGAGGGGTGGTCTATGGTCATACTGTTCCTTGTGGGTCATAGGTTTTATGGTCTACTACTTATTTTTAGTCAGGTCTTTTGTCAAATTCCTGAGGGAAACCTGAGGGGGAGTAGGTGGGGTCCGTTACATTCTTAAAAGGAACCTTAAGCCTGAGGGAGTTTGCTGTAGTCAGACATTCCCAGCATTGTTCCAAAATATGTGTTTGTCCCCACCCAGGGACCTCAGGTCCTATCCTTTCCCTCTCTACCTATTTTATCCTCTCTTTCCCTATCATACATACAGATGAAGAGAGGCACTCTGCTTCACATGGCTCTGCCTTTTTCCTACTGGACTGTGGCTAATAGGGTCATAGACTATTAACAGGAACCCTCTTTTAGTCCCTTCCCACTGCCTTGATTGACGCAATATGGATGTTTTTGAAAACTTCATTTATATATTCAAAATTAGGTACTGAGCCCCAACCGGGTCCCCGTCAGTGTTCTAGATCTGGGATACAGCTGTGCACAAAGCAGAGATCCCCTTCTTGTGGAGTTGACAGTATGAGTGGGGGCAGACAGACAAGAAATAGTGTATATACTGGATTGTTTTAACATTTCAAAAATATTTTAAATAGGCCGTGGTCTCTCACATGTTTTATGGCACGCACACTGTCCAATGTATTTTTTGTGTGTAAATCTGCACCTGCGCTTCAAGAAACTGTCTGGCTGAAATGTGGAAACACCTTTCTATTCAGTCTTTACCATGTGTCGAGTGCCACCTATGTGCAGAGTCTGATACTAGGGACCTTGGAGAGATGCAGAAGAATGAGAAGACAAGGTCCTATCTTAGGGGCTTCCCAGCCCCGTGAAAGAGGCAGTCCTTTCCCTTCGGAGCTCCTAGCCTGTATGAGCTGACAGACTAGTTTGGGAAGGCAAATAACTTCAGGACCCACTTACAAAGGGGAATCCCAAGTACGTGCAAAATGAATCCAGGCTAGACTGTTCAGAGTTGGGTAAACTGTCCCCTCTCATGATGATGGGAAACAAGAGAGGGGACACCATAGGAGCTGCTGTCAGTCTTGGGCACAAGCCTAGACAGTCACCCCAATACAAACCCAGCTGAAGACGCAGAGGAGAAAGGAGGGCCAGTGTGTGTGTATAGGAGGGGAGGTGTCTTGGCTGGGGAGTGGCAGCAGGAAGGAGCCGGTCAGAGGTGGAGGGGGTAAGTGGGGACAGACTAGGCAGGGGGGTCCTCCCTGGAGCGCCCTGGTTCCTGGACAGCCATTAAGGAAGCGAGGTGAGAAAGGGTTAAGTGTGCCCCTCCACCGCCCCAAATGCTTCCTGTGTTTGAAATCCTTCAGGTCTCCAAAATCCTCTGGCCCCCGGCCAGGCGGGCATTGTCCAGGAGCGGTTGTGGGTTGTTGGAGCAGCGGTGCCGCCTTTGTTGTGGGGCCACCTCGAGGTTCCCTCTCGCGCCCTGGCTGGGGCCGCACAGTGTGCGCTGGGAGGGGGGCGGTGCGGGAGGCTTGCGCGCTCTCTCTCTCTCTTCCTGCCCCCCCCCCCCAGCCCTCCAGCCCTCCAGATGACCACATGACCAAGTGGGCTCGCAGCCAAGCCACAAGCTACAAAATGCAGCCCCTGGAGTGAGCGGGGAGCGTTCTCGCTGGCAGCCTGGGCCACGGGCAGTCGGAGCCGCGGCCGAGCAGCCAGCCTCTTGGAGAGAGCTCGCCGCCGTCCCCGAAGCCGCCCGCTGAGGCCAGTGTGGCGGCGCTGTCCGGCGGCGGGAGAGGGAAGCTGCCGGAGAGGCGGCGGCGAGCGAGCGCGGCAGCCGGCCAGCCCGCGGCGCAGCCCGGCAGCCACGCGAGCTCAGCGCCCGCACGCACGCACGATCCGCGGCTCGCGCCTCGCTTCGCCTCGCCTCCCGCCCGGTCTCCCCGGCCTCCCCGCCCCCTGGCCCCCGGCTGCCGCGCGGCGGCAGAGGAGCAGCATGAATCTGCGGCGGTGCGTGCAGGCGCTCCTGCTGCTCTGGCTCTCCTTGACCGCGGCGTGTGGAGGTGAGTGCGTGCCCTGCCGCTCGCCCGCGAGCCCCTCGCCGCGCTCCGGAACCGCAGCCGACGCGCTCCCTCCCCTCCGCCCCCCAGCTCGCGCGCTCTCCTCCTCCCGGGACCGGGCGCGAGCCCAGCGGGAGCAGCCACGCGCCGGCCGCGCCGGGCCACCGGCTGACTGACAGGGCGCCTTGGGCCAGGGACCCGTCGGCCGGCCGGGCCGACCGCTTCCTCCGCGGGGGAGGGGGGGTGCCTGGCTGGTTCGGGGGCATCACCCACCCGGGGCCTTGCCCCTCCCGGCGGCCCCTGTTAGTCCGAAGAGCTCAGGGCCGCTGGCGTGCGCCCCGGGTCCCGCGGCCTGCACCCCGCGTGGTGGAGGGTGTATGTGGGGCGGGGGGGGGGGGGGGGGGCGGCGTCCGTCTTGCTCCCCGGGGATCAGTGGAGGGAACCGACCTGACTGAGCCTGGTGGGCTGGCCTCCCGAGTGGAAGGTTTTCCGGCCCCGGAGGTTAGGGGCCAACCGCCAGTCCTGGGGCGCGGGCCACTGGGGATGATGTGCCAAGATGCAGACGTGACACTTGTTGCATAGGCAGGAGCGCGCGGCGGGGGCGGCGGCGTGGAGCCCAGCTGCTGCTCCTTCCAGCCTGCATGGGAGCGGAGGCAGGCTTCCCCGGGGCCGGCCAGGCAGGGCCAGGCCAGGCAGCTCTTCTCTTCCCTTTCCCCAAGGTCCTGTCTGGTCTGTTCTCCTGCTGCCGCACGAGAGGCCCTCCTCGCAGACTCCTCGACACCTCGGGGACTCCTTCTTTGATATCCTGGCCCTGGCCTTTACTCAGCCCCAGGCAGGCTTCACCTCAGTCCCGGTGTCTCCAGGCACCCAAACAGGAAACGTGGACCTGACTTGACACCTCCATGCGGGGAGTCCTTTCTCCCCCACCCGCACCACACACCGCCCCTCACCTGGCATACTTGGCGCTGGTGCTCCCTTGCCCTCCCCAAACCTGGTTTCCCCAGATGCCCTGGCAGCCCCGGCCCAGGCTGCTTGTCCCCTGTGCGGCAGTGTCTCCTGGGGCGGTCAGCTCCCACCTCCAGCTGCCACAGTCCTGTGATCTGGCTGTCACTGCTGCCTGCCTGGCACCACAGAAGGGGAAGGCCAAGACCAGGTGGACTAATGCCAGTGCCAGGGGCTGGAGTCACAGAAAGGTGGGAGCAGAGGGAAGGAGAGGGCAGGGCAGCAGGTTTGCTAGAGGAAGGGCATGGGGCCCTACTTAGTTCCAGACCCTCCAGAGCGGGAGGATGGCCTGCAGCCCAGGAGCCTCTGAGGGGCCGGCAGGGCTCTACTTCTCTCCCTTTGTAGGCTGCCTCCTTTCTCTGCTCTTGCCTTTTGGCACTGCCCTGGCCCTGGGAGCATTGCCTGGCTTCTCAGATAGGTGCAATTGGTTGGCTCTGTCACCCCCTGTCTTCAGCTAGCTGTCCAGTGTCTTCTTCTCCAGGACCCAAGTGCTGGGTCAGCCTCTTCCTTGGTAAGAAGGAGCAGGGCTTTTCTTCAGAAATCCCTGTCAGGCAGGCAAACAGAGAGCAAAAGGTATGAATGAGAGACACCACATGGACCTGCCCTCCAGGAGCCTACTATCCAATGCAGTTGGCAAGACAAGACACCCGCATGACACCACTGCTGGCAAATAGTCCAAGGTGGTGCCTTCAGGGAAGAAAGAGTGGGTGCAGAGAGGGTGTCCCAGAGAAGTCTGGGGCTTTCTGATCTACATACTTGGTGCTTCCCCAAGAGACTATGGGGAGACCCTTGGGCAACCGACTACCACTAGAACCCTTTCAGGATCCAGCCGGTAAAGGGAACAGGACAGCTAGTTTCAAGGGGGAAGTAACACTGTGTTTTGGCCCAGACCCTGTCACCTCTTGCTTTAATTCCCCCTTCTTCATTAGGCCATCTGTCTTCATGCCCTTGTTTGGGTAAATTTAGTACCCTCACATTTTGCTTAAGCCTAGCACTGGACACTTCTAAGGTTCTCAGTGCCTTTTCCATTCCATGACATCTCCTGGAGCCAAGGAGGGGCACTTCCGGGCAGGTGGCCACCAGCCAAGGGTCTGGGTACCTATGGCCTGGCTCCTCCTGCTTCCTATCCTGGATCAGAAACAGGGACCCAAAACCACCTTGCCGTTGGCCCAGACTTGCATGCTCTCCCCAGCCAAAGTCTCCAGTCAAAGTCCCAGGCCTGAAAACCTTGCTTCCTCCACAATATACTCTGTCCTGACTTGGAATGTCCTCCCGCCCTCCCCTCACCAGACACACACAGACTCCTTCAGTGCCTCCTGACCTGGGATACACCTTGTTTTCGGAGTCTGAGAACTGCCGGGCCAGGGCCAAGTGTCCCTTGGTCTTTGAGCACCTCTCTTTCTCCTTCTCCCCTCCCCCTCCTCCCCCTCTTCCTCCTGAGCCCTAACTCAAAGCCTGCAGTCACGGTGATAGTGTGAGTGAGGATAGCCTACTCTCAGAGAAGGGGCATCTGCACCCCATCCCCAGTCCCTAAGTGCCAAGCACTCTTGTAACCTGAGTCAGGCCTCTCCGGCGAAGGGTTAATGCAAGTGAAGTGAAGGGCCAAGCTGCCAGAGTGTGATGTGTCCAAGGGCAGCAAAACTGGCCCAGGAAGATAGCTCAGGGCACTGGGGTGGAGGGCTGGGCAGACAAAGGAAGGGTGCCTCATCAGGGAGGTACCTGTGGTACCACAGAGCAGTGGAGAGGACACAGCCAGTGGGTCGCCAGCAGAGCACTCGTGTGGACTTTTAAAGCAATCATAAGATAGGCTGGATGGCAGGAGGAAAAACAGGTGCCTCATTCCTGGTGAGGCTGGCATGTTCCTGAAAAGTCACATGTACTTCTTTGTGCACTGGCAGGGTTAGAGTTCAGGTTACATGAAAATCAAATCCTGTTCACCCCTGACTGCAGTTCTCAGTGCAGAGATGCTGGAGCCCTGTTCTGATGGTGCTTCAGAGAGCAATGGCTCCAGTTCCTCTAGGCTTCAGATTCTTTGGGGGGTTGCCCCAGCTTCCCCTTAAGTAGCAAATGAGTTGGAAGAAAATATTTAAGTGCACTGAGGATGGCCGCCATTTCTAAAGGGGAATTCTTTTGTACAGGCAGGACCTCTGCAGTGATGAAAATCAGCAGCCTTCAAATGTCCCTTTGGACAGGATAAAGCCCGGGTTTCAGGTGTCAGCTTATCTTAGGGTGAGCCAGACTCAGAATCAAAAGTAGGAAACAGGTGGGTGATGGGATCAGGGTGTGGGAGGAGCTGCAGACTTCCTGCTACAAAGAAGACAGTGAGCCCCCCCCCCCCACCTGATGGGATGCAATGTGCCAGGGGCTTCTGGGTGGCTGCTCTCTGGGGTCTGGCTCAAAGTAGTTCTTCTCTGCAGGCTTGGAGTCTAGATGTCTCCCTGGCCAGAGTCTGAGCCAGCATCCCTGTTCCCCATCCTGGTTCTTGACCTCCCCCCACTTAGGGCCTTTCACCCCTAATCCCCCCTTCCTTACTGCCCCCAACACACATATCCTGGGTGCTGAATACTTGGAGATGACACCCTCCCCATCTAGGCACCTTGCCTCTCTTCTCCATGCCCGCTATACCCCTGGGTCTGTAACCTGTGCCATCGTCCCCCCACCCCCACCCCAGCCCCAGTAGTCCAGGACATGGACTCAAGAACCAAGGCCTCACATTATCACGACCCCTCAGGTCCTTCCCTGTGCCTGGCCACACCCTCACCACAGTCCTTCCTGTCCTGAGTGTTTCTCTTGTACTGACTCCTTATCAGCTTCATTCTTACCCACCTCAGTGGTCAGGAAGAGCCTTGAGGGGACCCCAAAACACAGGGCAGAAGCTGAAGCAGCTGAGGTTGGCCCCAGGAGCCTGGGTGGAGAGGGCCCAAAGGACAAACCTCGCCTGCTTTTGGCCCAAGAGGAGGATAAATGCCTGGAAATTGTGTGCAAAGGGAGGAGGAATCATGAGAGCCAAGGAGGCAACAGAGGAACCAGAGCTTGGGGATGCTGGAGGCAGGAGGAGGGAAAGGAGAGCCGCCAGGGGTATGACTGGGGGGCTAGCAGCCAACGGGTGGTTCTATGGAAACTGTGAGCTAGTTGTAGGGATTCCTGGATGGATGGAAGTGGGGCTTGAGGGGCAGGGACATAGCTGAGGGCGAACCCGGTGGTGTGGGAGGAGAGAGACTGGGATTAGTGATCACTGACCTCAGAGGCTGTATTTCTGCAGGCCAGCCGTGGACTGGCCATTGCACAAGTTCCCCGCAAGTCTGCCTTCTGCCCAGCACTTTCTCATCTCCCTGTTCTGCCTGCTTCCAGAGGTCAGGCTTGTTTCTGGAGTGCAAGCTTGCCTTCCCTGGGTGTGCTGCAGCCTTCGTGAGAGCTGGCCCACGTGTCTTCTCCCTCACTGTGCCTAATGACACCCAGCACCACTTGGATTCTATCGTCAGGGCTTGGCCTGACATCAGGAGGCTTCTACTCTAAGCCAGATGTGGACAGATATAGAGCAGAGCCCTAGAGAGCAGAAGAGAAGCCAACTGGGATTTAAGTGGAAGGGGTTTACATCAGACACAGGGTAGGGGTGTGATCTGGGAATGAAAGGAGATGGGGCATCTGGTTGGGGGGGGCAGCTGCAGCAGACCACACCCCTCCTGATGCACACACTTGCTGCTTCAAGTGACCATTCACTCAGTGGTTCACTCATTCATTCATATAAGATATTTTGGTCTCTAAATCTGCTCATAAACTGAATGGAACCCAGCTTAAGGCACACAGAGCCAGAGACAACCCCCCACCCAGCCATACCCACAGGGAGATCACAAGGAGCAAGTGAGATGCCTAAACACTGATGAGATGCCCAGGGGTGAGGTGTGAGATCTTGAGTACTCAAAAGTGGGTTACCTGCATATTGAAGGATGTAGGAGCACAGTGACATGATGTTCTGGATTTGCTATGGAATGCTTCACAAAGAAAGGGGATAACTAAAGCATATATGACTCCATCTGGAGAACTGTGGAATCTGGGTGATGGGTACATGGTGCTGGGGGGAGTCATGTCATTGAAATATATGTTTGAAATGTTTTAAGTGTATCCATTGCAAGGGTACAATGGAGGGGGGGTTATTGCTTGCTGTGCCCTAACCAAGTATAGACATATGCCCCAAACTGTACCCCACAATGATGTTCTAAATGAAGAATATGTTTGCGCCTGCCAGAAACATGAGAGAGCTGCCAAAGGACATAAAGTGAGCTCCATAAATCGCAAGATGTGAGTAGTAGCCAGGGCAGTGTAAAAATTGCAAATTGTTCACCAAGATAAAAGATAAAAACAGAGAAAAGCTTTGATGAGTACTATCTCATGAAGAGATTGCCCTCTACCATGAGCCCATGGCCCCCTGTCCATTTGCATCAGCCTTCCTGGCTAACAGGCTTTCTTCTTCCTGCAGGGCCCCTGCTGCAGCCTTCTGATGGGAATGGGCTGGAGGAGAGCAATGTCCGCCACCTGGTGCAGCCCAAAGGGTCGAGGAACGGACCAGGGCCATGGCAGGGAGGTCGGAGGAAATTCCGCCGCCAGCGGCCGCGCCTCTCCCACAAGGGCCCCATGCCTTTCTGAAGCAGGTACTTGAGCCTCTGGTCAGTGGGCAGTGGAAGGAGCAGGGAGGGACAGCCTGGAAGCCTGGTGGTCCTGCTGCTTATCACTGGCAGACACCTGTCCCAAGAAGTTCCAGCCCCACACATAATACAGGGGCTTACAGAACACCCATCTTAGACCTTCCTTTTACAGACATGGAGACCAAGGCCCAGAGAGGGCTTACACCTCAGGCCAATCTCCCGACTCTCTAGGAATAGGGTGCCAGCTCCCCTCCACCCTGCTGCCTGGGTTTGGGCAGGCTGGCCCAGTTGGAGAGTTCTAGAAGTCCTGGGGAGCCTTGATGAGCTGGAGAGGGGTGCCCCAGGGTATGCTTATAGGTGTGCAGGGTGGATGTTCACTAGACAGGGGGAGGGAAGCAGAGAGCCTTAGGGGCAGTAGGCAGAGAACAGGAAGAGAGTTGCCCAGAGCCTTGGGAAAGAGAAAATTCCAAGGCAATAGCAGAGAAAGCAAAGCCTAAGACTGTCCCTGAGACCTGGCCTGCGGTGTCACCCCTGTAGCCTGGACAAGGTGGCACCAACTCAGAGACCTGGGGCTTTAGGCTCAGGGTTGTGGGGAGAGGGGAGTGAAGCCTGTCTCCTTTCCTTTCCCAGATTGTTCTTTTGACCTAGGACATGTCAGTGACTTCTCTCTGGTCATTTTTGTCTCTTTAGGACTGAACGGGTCCCTGAGTATCCACCCCCTGCAACTCTCACCAGTCCATAGATTGGTCTTCTTCTCTGGAGCCCTCACATCCATTCGCCTCTCATCTTGCACCTGTCCTCGCTGCTGATGGTCCCGGCTCTTCTCACCCACTGGCTTCCCCAAATGGCATGATCCTGCCCCTAGTTGGGATGATTCCCTTTCTCTCCAATGGATCCATTCAGCCCCTCTTCCTGGCTCTTCCCTAGACTGATTTTGGAGACCCAGCACTGGAAGGCCAGCCTTCTCCTACCCCACCCCCCTTCCTCTAGTCCCCACCTCCTCCCATCTAACAGCCCAAGCTTCACCCAGCCCATTCTTCCTCGGGCGTGCTCTGCGGGCTGGGGGGAAACACTCCCTTCTTCAGTGGGCCTCAGCAGATCCCAGGCTTTCCAGTCAGGTGGACCCTTCACCAGGCAAGGAGCCTCTGGTTAGAGGGGCTGGGGCATCAGGATGCAGACAGGTGCCTGGGGAGGGGCATTGGAATGGGGGTTGGTTCTCTGGTGAAGGGGAGATGGGAGGCATTGGAGAAGAGGAGGGATAGCTGCTGTGGCCTTTCCTTCATCCCATGTTTGGCTGAAGGAAGAGGCAAAGGAGAGGGGCCATGAAGTACTTTGTTACCTCTCTCACCTTTCTGTGTCTCCTAACACTGCCCCCCACCCCACCCCCAACTCCTTCCCTCCCTTGCCAGCTAGTTTAAGCTCTCACTCAGGAGATGGCTCTGTACCCTCCCAGGAGCAAAAGCCAAGCAGGAGTGTTTTTTGCCAAGAATCGCAATACCAGCGCCAAAAGGAACCTTGGTGATCACTTAGCTCCGCCTTCTTATGCAAACTCCTGCAAAAATGGACCTGGAGAGGGATAGTGACCTATTCAGGGTCACTGCAGAGCCAGAATGAGGACCCAGGTCTCCCGCCCCCATTTGATGATGTCCTCTTCCCTCTTAATGATATCTTTTCAGAACACATTAAGTGCCTTTCCCAAGGTTGGGGCTGGGGGTGGCAGGGAAGGGAGAAGCAAGCCAGCTATGAACTGCCCCGTGGTGGTGTGGGGAATGAGCTGCTCCCGCCTCCCTGGCCTGCCCCTGCCAGTCCATTTCCCAACTGGGGCTGGAAAGTTCCATAACTTGCCAGCTGCCCCCATTCCTGCAGCACTTCCAGACCCCAGGTATTCTTATAGGGGCAGCTCAGGTACTGAGGCTACTGTTCCAACCCCAACACTGGTTGTCAGAAGCCAGAAGGTAGCCTTCAGGAATTGGACTCAGTAGCCTTCCCTTCATGTTGACTGGACCTTCTTTCCCAGGGGCCTTTCCTTAGGGGAGGGGCAAGGGGGAGAAGAAGGAAGGGAGGGAAGGAAGGAGAGAAGGAAGGAAGGAAGGAAGGAAGGAAGGAAGGAAGGAAAGATGGGAGGAAGTATAGGTCCGAGTAGGCTTCCTTCTCAGAGGCCTCCCAGGGGAGACAAGAGCCTGATGGCCACCTATGTATGTGTGGGGACAGGGGGAGTCAGGGCCCCCCGAGTCCCACAGTAATCCCAATATTGCCTAACCGCCTCTCCCCCTTACCTCCGCTGCTGCTAATGCTACTGCTGCTGCTGCTTCAAGGCCCACCCTGAGGAGCCAGTCTGGGCACCTGCTTCCCCCTACACCCCTCAGGCTGGGAGTGGGGGCTGGCCAGTGTCCAGAAAGCCTCTTCTGCCACTGATGCCCCCACCAGGGATTGGGCCTTCTTTCCCTTCCCCCTCTCTGTGTCTCCTGCCTCATCAGCTGCCCAGCCCCATGGGGAAAGGGGGAAAGCTGGGGAAGGTCCAGAGACACAGGGTGGAAGAGGGCAGTGGGGGGCTGGGGGACCGTCTTATTTAAAATGGTTGTGTATGATTCTTATACTAATTTATACAAATATATTAAGGCCCTTTTCATTAAGAAATTGTCCCCTTCCCATAATTATGTTCACTGTGTTTGTAAAGATTGTTCTGTGTAAATATGTCTTTATAATAAAGAGTTAAAAAGCTGACAATTCACCCTTACTCTTGGAGGTCATATTCAGGAGGGGCATTCCTGTCCCCTGAGGTCCATGGTTGTCCCCATGCCCACATATCACACTTGCGTGGAGGTAAGTGCCTGCATCCTTAATCGATTCCGGGTCAAATGGCCTTGAACCAATTTGCCACAAATTCACAAAAGGACTCTCTATGCTTAATGACTGGTTCACATAACACTTAGTCCACTTTTAAATGTTCTGGCGTCTGTTTGGATGTCCTTTTCTTTTTTTCTTCAGTGTCATTTAAAGATTTTTAAAAAGCAGTTTATTTAAGGACATTCTGGTTAAAGGTGGGATTTCTGCTAAAATGTGTCTTATATCCTTGGTGGGTGTCTTCTAATTTTATCTACTTTTGAACACTTTCGGGACTTTTTAGCCAGTTTGCCTTTCTTGAAAATTGTTATGTTTCCTGCAATAAGTACATTTGGTAATGACTTTGTATGTATCATTTTACGTTTCACAAAATAGAGCTGCTTGATGAATGAGAACGCCTGAAAAATAAACTGCAAGGAGTTCAATACAGTTCTGCCCCATCTGTCTCACTTCTTCACGCTTGTTGTCAAAATGCCAATGCCTTGCAGAACAGAAAGGGGCACGGGTACATGCTAATTTGGTTAATCAACTCATTAGGTTCACACAGGCATACACAATACAGAGTAAAACCCAGTGAAAAGGAGACAGGAGTGATAAAAAAGGTCCATTTGATAAATCTTATGGGCTTTTCTGCAGATTTGATAAATCTGTCAAGTGCTAGAAATACATAATTTTAAAAAAAGGTCTGCAGACAAACTTGCTAAAAAGCCATAAAACTGCTCAGTAGGAGATAGAAAAAAGCCACACACAAGCATGCAAAACAATCTCGTCATTGACAAAATGCTGCAGATTGTGACATAGTGCTTTTAAAATAACGACATTATGTTGGAAGTGCCTCTTAGGAAAATTGGTACAAAATGTCTTCTTTCAAAATTACTACTTTGACTTTTAGGCAAACTGGTCATCAGAGTAACTGGTTTTAGGCAAAGAGGTTTTAGGTGGGCTGGCTTTATGCTGATTGGTCTGTTGGCTCCCTAATCACCCCCAAAGCTCTAATTTTACAAGAAGCCAAGGAGAAGGGGGTGGTGGCAGGGCAGGATAACTTAATAGTGACCCATAAGTGTATAGCCCTTTAACAGCTTTCAGAGCTCTTTTTAAAAATAACTCATTTTACCATCTTAACAACTGGGTGACATAGTCCACAATCCCCGTTTTACAAATGAGAAATGAAAAAATGGGCTCAGAGAGGTGAAGCCAATAAGTGAATCTAGAATCTGGACTTTGGATTCTAAAATGCAAATTCTTCCTATGGGACTATAGAAGTAAGTGCCCCTAATTAGAGGGAAGACTTAAGTACAAAGTGTGTTTGGCATTCTCGGTAAGTGCAATACAAATAGATGGCATGGTGTGGGCTGGAGGGAGCCGAGAAAGGCTAATGGAGACTATCCTTCTAACACTGGCTCCAGAGGCCCAATTGCATTGGGTTAAGTTGGCAGGAGGATGGTGGGCAGTGGAGGTGGGGTCAGGAAGGGGAGCAAGCACCTGGGTCCTCTGGGCATATGTAGTCAACTGGATGCTAGTGGGTGACTGCAAGTCTGGCATCCTAGAGGCAGAGAATGAGGGGAAGGTGAGCTGATAGCCTTCTGGGAGGATAATTAGACATCAAACCAAAAGAAGACAAGACCTATGTGTTGCCCTCTTTGATGATATCTTGACCAAATAATCACAATAGAATCAGAGTAGGGGGTTGTTTTTAGAAAATGCAGAGGAAAAAAGAAAAAGGGATTCACTTAACTGTTTCTGGATCAGAAGTCCTAGACTGAGAGGTTGAAGGGTGGGGGTGGGGGACAGAGAACTTGAAAAACAACAAATCCACCTGGAAATTAGGCAGCTTCTGCAATGACAGAGATTAGGGAGGCAGACAGACCCAGACCACCCATGGCTTTTGAGGACCCTAGTTGTGCAGTAAAATGAGCCACAGTTTTCTGAAGCCTAACATTTCAGACTCTCCCACAAGCTGCAGCTTGGGCTGGGCTTCTCCACTGCGGAGAGAACTACCGGGCCTGGCGCAAGCAGCCATTCTGAAGTGCTTATATAATTTTATTTTTCAGGCCTAAAGGTTATTCAACTGAAATTTCTCAATCCAAAGTTTCTTTCTGACCAGAGTGAGCTTAGGCCAGCTAACTGCCAAAGTGAATGACAGAGATGACTTTCTGTCTTCTGCTCCCAGCCCTAAGAAGGGGTTGCAGACTCAGCCAGCATGTCTCTGGAACCCTCAAATGGAAGACCTCTCCACGGCTCCTTTTTTTCTTTTTTCAAGTTATTTATTTTATTTTTGAGAGAGACAGAGACAGTGAGAGTGGGGGAGGGCCAGAGAGAGAGGGAGAGAGAGAATCCCAAGCAGGCTCTGTGCCATCAGCACCCAGCCTGACACGGGGCTCAAACCCACGACACTGTGAGATCATGATCTGAACCGAAATCAAGAGTCAGACGTTCAACCAATTGAGCCACCCAGGAACCCCATCTCCAGGGCTCCGTTGAAAAGTCCGTTTTCCCGGTGTAACTGGCCAGTGCTCACAGAAAGAGCCCAGCAAGGGGCTTCCCTCATTGCTGCCTTGGACTTCAGCCAAAGGCCAGCGCCCCATCTAGAACATTTCCTTGAATGTTTCAAAACAAGGGCCAGATAGTATTTTTGACCTTGCCGGGCCATTCCATCTCTGTCTCAACTACCCCAGTCAGCTGTTGCAAAAGCAGCCATAGGCAAAATGTAAATGAATGGCTGTGTTTCAACAAAACTTTATTTATAAAAACAGGTGGCAGGTCACAATTTATCAAGCCCTGTGTCAACTCAGCCCTTGGGCCCTTGCCTGGGACCTGAGGAGAAGACTTACATTCTATAGCAAGGTCTAGAATTAAGGGAATTTAATAAACTGATTATGAGCTGGCCTCTGTACTATGCTAATCTGATAATAATCATTCTAACAAAGGGCTTTCAGTGGTAGGGGAAGCCTGGGTCAGATCAGGGTTCAAATCCCAGCACTGCTGTTCACTTATCTGTGAGAACTTAGAGGCACTGACTTGATCTCATTGAGTCCTGTTTCCAAATTGGGCAGGATACTCTGCCTAACTTTTCAGCGCCATGGTCAAGTCCGAGTGAGATGATGCAGTGAAGTGTTGGTCACAGTGCCTAGCCCATGGTACAAGCTTACTAGTGGGAGCTAATGCTATCTCTGCTAAGCCTCACTTTGACAAGCAGACAGGGCAGCCATCATAATCCCAATTTATAGATGAGGAAACCAGCTCAGGGAGGTCAAGTTGCTTGCTCAAATTCACAGAGCCACTAATTGGTCAGTCAAGCCTCAAGCCCTGCTCTGTCCTCAGGTGGGGTTAACTGCCATACTCTCGCTAGGGATCTGCTTCCCCGCCCTGAGTGTGCCTTGGCCACTGGAAACTTCCAGTGTCCCAGACAGCACACAGGGCCTCCCCAGGGATGGAGCAGACTCTCAGGATTCTCCCCTGTAGCAGCATTAGCTTGGGAAGCACCTGGGCTAGGATTTCAAAGCCAGGCTCTTGCTCTAGGAGACCTGCCTGGCCCTTGGGTTCCTTTCTACACAAGGACAGGGGCCCAGAAACCTGAGTTCCAGTCCTGAATCTACTTCTGTCCAGGGCTTGCTCGGTAGCTTGGCAAAGTCTCACCTTGGCCCTTTCTGGGCCTCTGCCTCATCACCTGCTCAGGCCTCCCTGAAGGGGTGAGTGGGTGCAAAACACCTGCTTGTGAAGAAGGCTTTGTTGGGGTCCCAGCAAACAGTGAGGATGCTTCAGGCCACCCTCCAGAGGGAATCCAGGGAGGAGCTCTGGGAGAAGAAATGGGCATATGGCAAGAAATGGGAACCTTGACCAGTCAGGAAGGCCACCCCTGGGTTATGTGGGTCTGCACAAACTTCCCTTGGTCCCAGAGGCTGCCATAACCTCCATCTCGTACTTCTGTCATTATGCAAACAAAATGCTTTCTGATTTTCCCTGGGTGCTCAGGAATCGGCAGGCTGCAACCTAGCCAGCCCAGTTGCCTGAAACTAGCGGTTTGGCACTCTGGATCCTAACCTCATCTTGGCCAGTAACTGGTCGTGTGATCCCCGGCAGGTTAGTTCATCTTTTGGGGAGCCCCAACCCCCCTCACCTATTATTATAGCACAACAATCCCTGCCCTCCCTACCTCAAACATATAGAATCCTAGAAGAACAAAGCTGGCAGGTGACTGGGAGGTCATTCAGGCCCCCAAACTCCTTTAATTTCAGATGAAGAAAGTGGGACTCCAAAAGGAAAGTGACCCACTTTAAGGGACATAGCTAGATGGTGCTCACAAATGTGCAGGGATCACTTCCTATGGGCCAAGCACTGTTGACACATCACTTGCCCTGACTCAGTCTCTATCACAAACCCATTTATAGTTGAGGAACATGAGGCATGGAGAGGCTAAGTTCATCTGAGGATCTTCTGTGGTAGGTAAAAACGAAAGAGAAGGCACTTGAAGGGAAAGCAAAGGCAGTGCTGAAGTGCCAAGCATCCAGTCAAGGGCAGAACTCACCTGTTGCTGAGGGGAGGACTTCACTCTAGCGCCCCTGGTCCCAAGACAGCAGAGGTGCTGCTTCTGCAGGACCATGGGAGGCTGCCTTCCCGGAAGAAGCCCACCTTTCTGTAAAGTCAGTCTCTGGCTCCCTCCCCGGCAAGGGTGGGGACAGGGGCCAGTGACCAGTGCATAGTTATGAGGCTTCATCCCCCTGTCTGTAAAGCCCCCAATGTTTCTCAGAGCCTGGAGTTCTCTCACCTCCTTCAGAGAACTGTGGTCAGTGGGGAAAGAAAAAGGAAGATACATAAAGCAGGGGCAAGGATCACACAGGGGTAGAGAAGGGCTGGATGAGGGGTCTCATGAGGGAAGGCTCACCTCTCAGCTCCTTCACCTCCAATCACTCAGAGATCGCAGACACTGATTTTGCCAGGAGTTCCGGTCTGATCTCCTTCCTTCCCCACCCAACTCTGGACTACCTCCCAGCTCAGCTCCACAGTCCTCTCCATCCCATCTCCTCTCCCAAATTGCCCATCTAGTTTCAGGTCCCATGTCTTGTGCAAGTTTCCCCTCAACCTGTACTGGCACTTTCAGAACTCAAGTGTAAGAAAAGCCCATTTTGCCTGCCCTTAACTCTCATGAGCTTGAGCGACAGTGGAGAAGACCTGCTCCTCGCCTTGCTTCTGGGAGGCTCAAGGGAAAAGCATGTGGGGAGAGTGTGACAGCCCTTGCTGCCTGTGACTGCCACAGTGCCCTCTATACCCCTGGCTGCCCCCTCGGCCTCAGCAGGAGCTGTGCAGGAGTGAGCTTCATACACAGCTTTCAGGAAACAGAAGCTGGGAAGGCCTCAGCCTAAGTCACACAATCCCCATTTCCTGGTACTCTTCTAGTCTACCCAGACTTCCCTTCCCTGGCGCTCTGCCTCCCCAAATTCTCGCAATCCTTTAAGTGTCAGCCAAGTGGGCCTCCCCCAGGAAACCTTACAGGATGCTCCTCTACCCTGAAAGTCATGGCAGGTGATGTCTGGATGGGAACCCAGGCTTGTCTCCCTCCTAAGCCTATGCATTTGCCAACCATACACTATCTCGCCAGACTGAGCATGGCTGAAACCCAATGGAGGTGACAATGCCCACAGTGATGACCAGGGAATATAATGATTATGCCTTTCAGCATGGGATCTGGAAAAAAAAATCCTGTCTCCTCTAAATACTAAGCCTAGGTCACTCCACCCTCCTAGGTCTCAGTTTTATTGTGTCTAAAATAGAAATCATAATCCGTAGCTTCCTCACAGGCTTGTAGTAAGGCTCAAGTGAAGTAGAAATGTTTTTGAAGTTAAAATGTTTGGTACACGAAAGAGTGCCATGCTTGTGTGAACTGGGAGAAAAATGCCTGCTTTCCAGTTTGCCCAATTTGCCCTGAAAAGTGCTTTGTCATCTGCTAAGTGTGATAGAAATTCACCTCTGAATATTCAACAAATGGTTGAGTGCCTATTATATGCCATATTCCTTACAACCTGGTGAGGGAGATCCGATGTTATTCAAAAATCACAAGGAATGTGTGACTATGTGGTAAAGGTTCTGGGGCAAAGCACAGGACTCCAAGGTGTTTACCACAGAGTCTATCGCAGTCTAGTTGGGGAGAGGGTCCAGAGAGGCTTCCTTGAGAAGAAGCAGGAGCTAAGACCTCAGGGTCAGTAGAGGTTAAGCAGGAGAAAGGGAATTCCCGGCAGAGGGAGCATGCTACTAGAGTCCAAGTGCCAAGAAGGGAGTGAGCAGGTGTGGTTTATTCTTAAACCCATTTCACAGACAGGGTGTGGGGCCTGAGAGGGGCTGTGACGTGCAGAATGAGAGATTCCATTCAACTCCTGTGTGCTGGCTGGTTCTCTTCCAGGCTCTTGGCTGGGCAGAGCTAGAGCACAGGCCTGCCCGGTACCTCTTCTGACAACTTGCCCCATGCTCTATCAGTTTCACCGGCCATATGGGAAGGACGGAGGCTCCCACCCACAGGAGCGGGTGGCTGGGTTCACCTGGGCCAGCTGCAGGCTGGAGAGGCACTTTGAAAACTTCTTAGACGTTCCACTTTCCTTTCGCTCTGCTGCCTTTTCTCCTCCAAGCCCCTTAGTCTTTGGGTGAAATGCAGTGCGGTGTGAGAGGCTGCCCTCTGCTGGCTGATCCTGGAGACTGCAGGGACTTCTTCCTGCCTGAGCCAGGCCTTGGCTGAGGCCATGGAAGGGAAGCTTCCCAGGTCAGCTCATCTGTCCTGTTCAGCAAGTTGTGTAAGGAAGAACAAAGACCAAGGTGTGTGTGGAGGGGAGGCTGATTAAAGGTATTCAAAGCTGTCTCTTGTAGCTGCTTCTGTTGCACAATTCTGAGTCTGTGAATGATTTTGTCGGTGTGAATATATGTCCCATGACTTAAGAGGGTGTGAGGGTACAAGGGTGTATCTACAGGTCATGGGTGTAGGTGGGCTGTGTGTGTGAACACCGACTGGGGCAGGTATGTATATTTGCTCCAAGATGTGTACTGTATTAGTCGGCGTGCATGCTAACCGTGCTTGTGCATGCTATGTGGGTCAGGAAGGAAGAGGAGCTGACACCCGGGGACACCAGGGGTGAAGTTATCCAGCTTGTGGTTGCAAAAGGCAGCCGCTGGCCCTCTAAGTCCAAGCCAGGCCCTGTTTGCATCCGTATGGGGTGGTTCGAGGATATCTGGCTCTTGGGCTGTCCCAAGGAACATTTTTTTTAAGTTTATTTATTTTGAGAGAGAGAGAGAGAGCACACATGCACAAGCAGGGGAGGGGCAGAGAGAGAGTGGGACAGAGGATCCGAAGCAGGCTTCATGCTGACAGCAGACCTGAGGTGAAGTCAGATGCTTAACTAACTAAGCCATCCAGGCACCCCTCAAGGGACGTTTCTCTATCCCTGCTAGCAAGTACACACCTACACCCTCACAGCTACTGGGCAAAATCTCATGGCCTCTGGAGGCAATAAGCAAATCTGATTTCTGCATGTGCTCATGGGAGAGGCCTAAAGGAGCACCCCACCGCTGCCAAAGCCCAATATCAGGCTGCTCTTTTCCTCTGTGTGTTAGTGCAGCATTCCTAGGCGCTTCTGGCCTGTGAACATTCTGATAGTTGGCACTGATCATTAAAGAATTTTAATGTCACCCCGTCCACTTCCCACACTCCCAGGTAATATATATATATATATATATATATATATATATATATTTTTTTTTTTTTTTTTTTTTTTTTGCCTGGAGCTTCAGGAGACCCTGAGTTAGGATATTACTCTTGTTCTCAAGACTGACAGGAAGAGTTATTTAAAAAAAAAAAACAAACGGCCCTTCTTCATCACCCCTCCAAATGGCATGAAAACACCAGTCCACCTTACTAGTCTCAGCAGGCAAAATTCCTTGGTGAGGCCATTGGCCATCTGTCAAATACTGGAGCCATTAGGTTGGGTTCAGAAGTATCAGATCAGAGTCTAATGACTCCCTTGGACTTTGCCCAAAGGCCCAGCTTTCTCAATAAGCTCAGAGGTAGGGAAGCTCTAGAGGATTCAAGTTCAGGTTCAAGTGAATGCTCAGGAGCAAGCCTAGCCTTGTCCTTTGCCCATGGGTGAGACACACCAGCCACACCCACAACATTTCTAGGAAACACCTTCTTCTGCTCCCTGGGCTTTGGCCTCAGCTCTTCCTTAGAGAAACTCAAACAGTGGAAGCTGCTTTCCACAGGTTGCAGTTGGGCAGGACTCCTCCTCTGCCTGCCCCATGGCTTGCCCTTTCCAACTTCTGTCCTCCCCACATGCCCTGGGGACTGCTAGATGGTATGATAGAGGGGAAGCTGCCCCACTTGAAAGCTGCTTCGCTTTCCCCCTCTGAGCTTCACCTCCCTTATCTATAACATGGGGATGATAATTGTACCTCTTGAGCTGTCTTGAGGCTCAATTAAGACACTGACACCTAAAGCGCTTTGGAAAGGAAACTATTGCTGGAAGCACGCAAGGGGTGAATACAAAGCTCTAAGGTGCTCCCCTCAGCCAGCTCCCCCGTGGGGCAGTCTCACTCTTGCTAGAATCCCTTTTGTAAAATATATATATCCAGGGTGTTCAGGTAGATTTGTAAACAACAGTCCTATAGAATCCCAGTGTTGGCAGGAACCACCATTGGGCTATCATTAGATCATACAAGCTAATATTCATTGAGCACTTATTATATGTTAGGTACTGTTCAAAGTGCTTTATGTAAATTATACTCATTTAACGCCCACAACAACCCCATGAGGTAGAAATTCTCATCATTCCCATTTTGCAGATAAGGAAATCAAGGCTCAATATGCTTAAGTAAATTGCCCAAAGTCACAGAGCTGGTCAATTGGGACAAGATTTGAAGCTTGGAAGTCTGGCTCCAGAATCTGTGTTCTTAATCATTGTGTTCTATGATTTCTACAGTCTTCACTGAGCAGTTGTTTTGCCTCCTTTGCATATGTCCAGGGATGGAGAACTCATCACTTCCCAAGGTAGTCGGTTCTGACATTACACAGCTGTGGCTGCTTGAATCTCCCTGCAAACCTTTGGTGATCCAGACCACACGAAGATCCCAATTCCCTGAAGACTCAAGCAAGGGGTAGGCTAAAAACTGGAGACTCTAGAAAGACTATATTCTCCCCTATACCCACCCCACCCCACCCCCCGCCCCGCCCCGGACACACCCAGACCCTTTGATCCTATTCTCTTTGGCATGTCAATACCGGCTCCTCAAATGGAGATTGAAGCAGGAAGTAAGATGAGTGAGTGAGCAGGTATTCTGATAGTTAGAGCCCAGGACATACACAGTGCCCATTGTATTAATAGGCAGTCAATAAATTCTGAATGAATAAATGGAAAAGTGAAAGAAGGACAGACTCACAGCCTCCTTTCCTGACAGCCTCAATCTCCTGGAAGAGTAACTTTTGGATTGTGCTTTGAGATCCTTAAGAGCAGCATTTCCATGGTAAGGAGGCATGGCCTGCCACTTGTCAGGGCCAAATTCTTTCCTGTCTCACTGACTCTGAGCTCACTCCAGAAAACATCCTAAACTACCTTCTGTGTCCATGGAGTGGGTCATTGTTGACTGGGAGTCCTGCGGAGTGTGTGCTGCCATGGGTGGATCCCCCAGCACACATCTCCTCCAGGAAGTTCTAGCCTGATCGACCTTGCAGAGGTTTCCATGGTAACAACACTAGGCTAATGGGTTGCCAGGGTGATGGTGCGCTACTGCTAAGATTGCAAGGGACTGGACCACACAGGGCCAACGAGTTGAAAAGATGCTAATAACACCTTTCTGAGTCTCCATGACAACAACACTCAAGCACTGGGTAGGCTTTGTCCCAAATGCAGATTAGATCCTCACCCTCCACACTCAGTAAGAACACCCTGGGAGGCAGGCCACTGGCCCGGTGTCCTGCTGTTCCCTCCCAAGAGAAAGAGTTTGCCAGTGCTTATTCCCATTCTGAGGCTCCCACTCTACCCCAGCCCCACTCACCATACTGCTCTTCAGGGTATTTGGCTGAAGCAACTTGGGTTTAGGCAGTTTGGACTGTCAAGAAGAAGGACTGGTGCAGGAAGAAGGCTCAGGCTGGTTGGCATGGAAGAAAATGGGAACTTTGGGTCACATTTGGGGCCAGGAGCATCTCTTGGTATGGCTGCTCCCAGGCCACAGGGCTCATGCACTCTGGAGCTGAGGAAGCAGCCAGGGGCCATCTCCCCCTAGCAAAGCCAGGAGCATGGGCCCAGATTTTTCAAACTACCTTTAAAGTTGTGGCACATATGAATCCCACCAAAGGAAGATCTGGAGGACCACAGCCTCACCCATTCAGTCTTACCTTCTCCACACCACAGTGTGCCCCGAGGCACCTAGCCTTCTGTGGAACACAATCTGAAAAGTCTCCGGCCTAGGCCAGTCCCTCATAGTCTAGACAAGAACAGGGGACTACTCTAGATGAGGACAGTATGGATGGGGACCAGAGAGGACAGGTGACTTGACCAATGCCCCATAGCCGGTCATCAATATAGTGAGCACTAAAATCCAAGACTCTCATGTTGGCAGGGCCACATCCAATAGATCAGGAAATTATGAATTTCTGAGTGACCTCTAGCTTGGGCTCATCGATTCCCAAAGACCACTGGGGCTTCTGTCTTCCTATCTATTCATGGATGTTATAATAAGGATCTGGAGAGGAAAGAAGGTTCTATCGTAGGGGCAGGCAAAATGTTTAGAATGGATCCTTCAGATTGACATTTTTGAGCACCTACTCTGTGCTAGACATTTTGTTAGAACATGCATTCTGTGTTAGACGTGATCTTATTTCTTCTTTATAACAAGCTATTTAGCCAGGCATAATTACCTTCATTTAGCAGATGGGAAAATGGAAGCTTTGGGGGTGAACTGAAGCTTGGGTCTATTAAAAGTCGGGCATCTCTTCAGGGGGGATGCCTCCTTATGAGCTCCAGCAGGGGATTCTGGGATGAATGCTGACCCATAACCTATCTCTGGTGACATTGAGCTGAAACAAGTGGATGCATTCGAAGCACTAGAGACCCCTTACCACCTGCCTCACCCGCCACTAACATCCACATCTAACTCTGCCCCATCAGGGATGACTGAAGGGCAAACCCAGTCTTGAAGGCCAGACATGTTATTTCTTCACAAGTCACACAGCTGCTGGCCATATCAGGCAAAACAGCTTGAGTTGGGATGGGGGGGGGGCGGGAATGATTCCGAGTTGCCATGTCAACTCAGGGGAAGGTGCTGGGAAGGCCACATCCATGTTGTGGAAGGTCTGGGGCTGCAGCATACAGAGCTACCTCCACAGTCGATGGGCCTGGTCAGTGTGGCCCTCCTTCAGCTGCCCCCCAGGAACCACGCAAGTGTGGAGGCTGTGGTCAGAGGCTTTCCAGGACCTCACTGGGACTCACAGGGCACTGAGCTCTATCAGGTCACACCTTTCCCCATAGACATCCTTCCCCTCTTTTAGACTCCATCTACTGTAGGATGGCTTTCTTTCTAAGCCTGCTCACCTCACACCTCTCCTCCATTGCACAACCTTCCCCCTTCATGGGAGCTTATTTGTCTTCGCGTGCTCTGCTGCACCAGACAGGGAGTCCGAGTGCTGACTCTGGGTCCCAGTTGTGTGACTCACTGACTGTCCCAGCTCTGTGACTCACTCACTGCACTGGGCCTTCTCTGTAGACCCCGCCATGGCAAGAATCAAACAAGACCTCCACTGAAAGAGTCAAGTTTTTGGGGAGACTTTTCCTGGCACCCTAGACTAGTTTGGACGAGATGTAGGCTCGGCTCCTCTCTGGGCCTCCATGGCCCTCTCACTGCCCCTTTGCTGGCCCCTGTCACACTGCAGAGTAACTGTTTGCTGGTTTCTGCCCTTCCTTAGCCTGTGAGCTGGGTGACTGCAGGGTCAGGCCCCCTTGGCCCACTGCAATAGTACCAGCCCCCTGCACAGCCACAGAGTAGGTGTCTAACAAGTGTTAAAGGAAAAGAGATGGCGACAGGCTGCCGGGTCCACCCCTTCTCCTTTCCTTTCCAAACTTTCCTATCCTGGTGTGGTCTCATTAGGACCCTGCTATCCCTGCAGAGGTCTGAGAGACTCATGTCAAAGCCTTCATTGGGGCTAATGGCTTAATAGGCCTTTCGTTCTAGCACCTCAGGCCCCATGACAGGTAAAGGATGTATGGAAGCATGTGGGACTCTGGCAACCCCAAAACACACACTGCTATGCCACCACCAAACAGGGCTGCTTTTGAGTGAGTGGGCCTATGACTAATAGGGGCAGCAGCTCCACTACAAACTGCCCTTCTCAGCCAAAAGGCAGCGCAGTCTAATGGTTAGGAGCACGGTCATTAAAACCAGGTGGCCACTTATTAGTGGAAAGACTATGGGCCAAGTACTCAAGCTTCTCAGAGCCAGTTTCTTGATCTGTCAAATGGAGAAGTTGGTGGTGTCTGCCTCATAGGGATCTCATATGTCAGTGCTGTGTGTGTGTGCGCGTGTGTGTGTCCATGTGTTTCTAATACTGTGTGCCACCAGGTAAGCACTGAATAAAAATTGAAGGGGAAAGTAAGGGGGAAGACTTCATCCCAAGTAAGGGTGGGGCTTCCCTCCATCTAACACCCTCTCATCGCCACCACCCCAGTGTCTTATCAGAGTTGGGTCCCATGGGAAGAAAGCCCAGACTGGCTATTCCAGCCTCACTGATGTGGACCCAGCAGGACCCTGAGCAGGGCAGAGTTTTCTACCCCTGTGGCCTGGTCCTTTCCTGCCCCACCCCACCCCCCACCTCTGCAGGAACAACACTTTCATTTATTTATGATGCATTTGTTAAGCACCTACTGCATGCCACTCCCATGACTTTTCAAGCATTGCTTGGATCAGTTCTTTAGAAGAATTGGGGCACCTGGGTAGCTCAGTGGGTTAAATGTCCAGCTCTTGGTTTCAGCTCTGGTCATGATCTCATGGCTCAGTTCGTGAGTTTGAGCCCCACGTCAGAATCTATGCTGACTGTGCAGAGCCTGCTTGGGATTCTCTCTCTCCCTCTCTCAGCCCCTCTTCTGTTTGTGATCTCTTTCTCTCTTAAAATAAATAAATAAACTTAAAGTAAAAGAGCTCCTGCCTTAGCTGCCTAGTAGTCCTTTCTTTCTTAGCTTCGAGTCTCCTTCAAACTGTGGCCCTCACCTTTGGCCTCTCAGTAGCTCTGTGACCTTGGACCAAATCCCTCCTTATTCTCTAGCTTAATTTCCTTTTCAAAAAAATGAAGTTCTAGAAGGTCTCTGACAACCCTTGTATATCAGGTGGTTCCAGATGACCAGTTGTCATTGGTCCCCTTCCCAAGCTCATGGTGATTTGTGTGTGCCCTGGGGCTCACGAATGGCAGGGCTTGGGTTCCCTGCCTTTTGAGAGAGACACAGCCCCCAGTCTCAAGGTGTTCCAGCTCTCCTGGGAAAGGGCTAAGGCCATGGTGACAGAGGGGGTGTGGCCTGAGACAGGGATTCCCAGAAGGAGACTGCCATCTCCCCAGTGAGTTTCCAAATGTTGCCCAAAGCTGGAGGGGCTTCAGCTAAAAGGGTAAGACAGGCCTTGGCAAAGCTGGATAAAAGCAGCCACTCTCTGGGCTCATCAGCTAATTGGAGAGCCAGCGACCCTGAGTGGCTAGGAGAGGAAATCATGGGTACAGCACTTCCACAGTGACAGCAAGCTTCTCCTCCCCTGAGGGGCCTTGCTTGGCCTACGGAGACTCAGCAGCTCTCCTGCACACGCTGCCTCATTGGGCCTAATCAGAGTCCCATGGACCGTGCTGGTTACATCTCACCAGCTACTGTGCAGGGGCTTCCCCACTGCCCCCTCACCCCAAAGCCATCTGATTTGATTGAGTTACAGCCCCTTGACAGTAAAGGAATTCTCACTCCTTTCCAGCTGTAGTCTGCCCTGCTTTAACTGAAACTATAGTCCCTCATTTAGTCCCCTTGGGGGAAGGAAGTTTCTCCAGCTTTATAGGCACAAGGGAGCCAAGGTTGGTTCTTGAGCTGTGGAAGAGCATGCTGAAAGTACTGGGGCCTAGTAAGGAGTCAGCACTGGGCTTGAAACACCCAGAGATGGAATATGTGACTTCTAGTCCTGACTCAGACACGTACTGGCCATTTGACCTTGGGAAAGCCACTTCCCCTCTCTGCACCTGTTTCCTCATTTGTAAAATGGGGGTGATGCTATAATCTTCCCTGACAACCTCCCTGGGTTGGTATGAGGATCAAATCAGAATGTATATGTAAAAGTGCTTTTAAACCTACAGTGTGCTATATAAACGCTCAGCAGCAGATAACATGATGCCCTGCCTCTTCTCCTAGGAGTCTGGCTCCACACTTTCCCCTTCCATCTGTAATGTTCACCTCTCTGCTGGCTCCTTGCCTCCCCCTTGGCCTTCAAATGTGCTCAGAACTCTGTCCCTCCACTGACATACACCAGCAAAGTTCTGAGATAAATGGTGTCTGCTAGCTGCCTTTATTTTCTCTGTCTGTAGCCTATCCTCCTATTCCTGCTCTCTGGTTTTACCCCTCACCCCACCTTGGTCTTCATCTTCCTTGACATCTCTGCAGACATTTGATCCCACTAATCCTGTGCCCACCTAAGCCCTCTGGCTTCTGTGGTAGGCAGCCTCTGGAATGGTCCCCATGATCCCCGCCTCGTGGTATTCCCCGCCCTCATCTAATCCCTCCCTGAGTGTGTGGCCAGACCTAGTGACTTGCTTCTCACAAGCAGAATATGGCAAAATATCACAAAAGAATATGGCAAATTTCCAGAATATGGAAATGTGCTGTCATTTCCAAGGCTAGACTGTAAGACTTTCACTCCTGTCTTTCTCACACTCACTTAGCATCTCGCTCTTGCTTGCACTGGGAAAGATGGCTGCCATGTTGTGAGCTGCCCTATGGAGAGTTCCATGTGGCAAGGAGCTGAGGGAAGATGACAGCAGGGCCATTGGACTCACTATTCCTTATCCCAGAATAGTTTTCTCCTGAATATCAGCAGGGTCTATTCTCTCACATCTTTCAATATGTGCTTAAATGTTCATCTCAGTAAACCTTCCCTACCCATCATATTTAAAATTACAAACCCTCCCCTACTCACTGCTCCTTTCTCTTGTGTCTTTACTTTTTTATCCATGGCACTTATCACCATGTGTCATATTATACATTTTACTTGTTTATTTATTGTTCTCCCCTCCCCACACTAGAATGTAAACTCCAGGATGGCAGGGGTTTTATCTGGTGTGTTCTCTACTGTACTCCCTGTGCCTATAAGCCTGACGCATAGTGGGAGGGGGAGTTTGGGGGCAGCTTCCATCCAGGAAGTTTTGCCTATCATCAAAGAAGGCTTTCTGGAAGAGTCTCAGTCCACACCCACAGCAAATGTAGTTTCTGATTCTGTCACATCTGATATCTTCCCTGGAAAAATGGACTGGTTGGGGGCATATGTATGAGAACATGTGTGGAACTCTGTGGAAATGAGTAGGATTGGGAATAGGGAGTATGGTGGTGGTGGTGGTGGTGGTGGTGGTGGAATGTGTGTGTGTGAACTGTGGAGTAACTGTGTGTATGCTCAGGAGGTAGAGGGGAAAGATGCCCTCCTGGGGCCTTTAGGGTGAGCCCAAGCCACAGAGGCCTAGTTAGCCCCTCAGATTCCATCTGTGACCTCCAGCAGGTGTACTTGTGATGCAGCCAGCCTAACCAGACTCTCAAACAGTATTCCTTGAGGAGCCAAGAATGGTGGTGACTATTTGGTCAAGCATCTCTGAGGAGGTGGGGGGAAGCTTCAGGCATTTCCCCTCATGAGCCAAAGGAATGCTGGAGAAGTCCAGAGAACAATGGGGAGCTGACAGTCCCTCAGCGGACCTGGGACGTGCGGACCCTGAGAGGGGTGCACAGCTGCCTGCCAGAACCTGGGGCATGGGAGAGGGGTTGGCGGGGATACAGAGGAGCCACAGAATCCTTGAAGGAAGAAGCCGGAAGCAGCTGGGGATGACACTGATAGGCATTTCCCGCCTCAGGATGCCCTCCCGCTTTCTTCACTGCCGCTACAGCTGCAAAAGCAAAAGCTGCAGCTTCCCTCCGGCCCCAAATATCTGTCCTACCGGTTGGGAGCTGGGGGGCCCAGGCATCCCCCACTCCCAGTCTCCCTTGCTGTCCCTGAGGAAGGCAGGCAGCTCAGCCATGCCACAACAGAGTGTCCCTTGGGCCTAAAGGAAAGCTTTGTTAGTTTAAGATGATTGTCTATGGCTCTTTCCCTGCCTGACCTCAAGCTTGTACTTCCTTTGCTAAAAGAGCGGTTGGTTCTGAATGCATTTGGGACTGGAAGATTGCTCGCCCTCCCACCCTGTCACTGCAGCCTGCCTAGCTCGGCCTGGGTGGGCACTGCCCAGCCTCCATGTCTTCCTTAAGTGCCTCCGTGAACAGCACCAGGCCCCAGACAAATTGAGGCCTCTCATTCTGGGAAACCTATCCCACCTCGGTACACTGTTCCAGAACTTCTCAACCTTCTTTGCGCCATAACACACTCTAAACATGCTCCCATTGACATACTCAGATTGTGGTAACTACTACCTCCCCAACGCAAATTTGTAGTAATCATGGCCACACCTATCAGTGATCCTTCATGGTTGCTCAAGGGCTCTGCAAAGGGAAGACAGACTGGGGGTCATGTGCAATTCCCAGCACAAAGGTATGACACCACCCTGTCTCTCCCATTTCAGAAGCTCTGCTCGAGTGAAAGTGACCTTGTTCCAGGGGTAACTCTAACCCCACTGTTATAATAATCCTGAATCCAAACTCGTTAATAATAAAAAGTCACTCGTTGCGAAGTTCCATACTTTATTATTAATAATGCACCTCATAACCGATCTACCTTAACTCTGTTGTTGACAGATGGCTCCATCCCAAGTCTGTTCTGGAATTGATTACTTAAGAGGGGTTCCAACCAGTGGCCCTCCTCTGGATGTCTCATTCCAGGTGGTGGCGCCTATGGATCCAGATGGCAGGCTGCCCTAGGGACCAGCACCTGGGTTGTGCACACAGCAGCAACACTTGGCTCAAGCCACCTTGAACACTGGGAAGCAGCCTGCTCACAACCCCCGAGGTACACAGCACAGAGCTGGAGCCCATTTAGACCGGACCAGCTGAAATGATTCAGGGACAGAAGCATTGTAGAGCCTGAAGACCAAAGATGAGGACACACTTCAGGAAATGCACGGGAGAGATACAGACATAGGGCGCCCTTCAGACAGAGAGAGAGGGAGGGCTGCTGAAAGATCATGTAGATCTCCACTGTCCAAAATGACCACTAGTGTCACAATGGAGCACTTGAAATGTAGCTAGTGCAAAACACAACATGCTGTCTGTGTAAAACACATTGGAACTTGAAAACTTAATATAAAAAATGCTAAATATCTCAATTTTCATGTTGAATTCATATATAAATGACAATATTTTTGATATATTGGTTTAACTAAAATATATTATTAAACATATAATTACAAAGGGCACAAAGACACTTTCTTGATTGTGGGGATGGTTTCACAGATGTATATATATTTCAAAACTTTAACTGTACACCTTAAATAGTTGCAATCATGTCATTTACACCTCAATAATGCTGTTAAAAAATTTTATACTAGCTCCCCCATTGCTCCCCGAGAGGATAAAAAGGAACTCATTTCACCTGTTTATTTTTTTTTAATGTGGCTGTTAGAGAGTTTATAATTATGTATGTGGCTTACACTGTATTTTTATTGGACAGAACTGGTCTAGTGGTTTTAGTCCATTTTATGGATCATGGAACCAAGGCCCAGAGAGGGGAAGAATCTTGCTCATGTAATGAGGTTGAGAAAATTTCATTATTTAGTATGAAGTACAGGGTAAGAACTATCTATGTCAGCAAAAAGACTTAGGTTCTTGAGGAAAGTGATACCTACCTCCAATCTTCACACACTTAATAGGTACCAAGGCTTCAGAAGTGGGGGATGAATTTGTAGCAACCTCAGAAACCTTGAAGGGAAAGGGTAAGGAGCAGAGGAGAAGAGGGATAAAGGAGCCAAAGAGATGAAGAAAGTCTGTGATCAGTGTGTGATGTGATCTCTTGCCCAGGATTCCACCCACCAAAAACCTTCAGTAAATTCTCTCCTTTACTTGGTGGTAACTGACGAAGGGTCAAGGTTTCATGCCTTGGTCAATGCAGTGAAAGCAGAGACCATGCCCCAAGCTGCAGAAACCTGGGCAGCAGAGGAAGCCACAAGAATATAAATCTTCTGGGGTTGCTGGTGGGCTCAGTCGATAGAATATGTGACTCTTGATCTCAGGGTCATGAGTTCAAGCCCCATGTTCAGTGTGGAGTCTACTTACAAAAAAAAAAGAATATAAATCTTTCCTATTCCTCTACTCCAAGAAATTCATGAATACCTTGGACAGGGCTCTTGGCTTGCACAAATCATGGCATGGGGTGGAGGGCAGCTCATAATAATGTTTAGATCTCAAGGGTCATGAAGGGGTCTGGTAATTCATGGATCCACTAACATGATCAGAGTTTTGGAAGTTAAGAATATGATCAGAGTGATTGTAGTTTTATTTCCCTCTTCCAAGCCTTTAAGTCAGCAATTAAACCAAAAAGAATTAAGGAAGCCTCTACTACGTGCAAGACCAACCTCCACCCCCACCATGCTAGGTGCTGTGAAATACATAAAAAAGCTATGGTCACTTGAAGCTCACAGAGAAGTCATTTCAGCAAGAGGTGGACAGGCAAAGAACAGAAGTCAGAGCGTTGAGTACTTTAAAGTATATAAGGGTGCTTGGGGTTACCAAGAAAACAACTCAGCACCATTGTAGGACCCAAGTCTAGCTTCAATCTATATGGGCCTTACTCAAGGAGGTGCTGGATGTGTCCATAATCCCTGACGAGGAAGGAAAGAAAATGGGCAGCCTCTGAAGGCCTAAGGTCAGAAGGAACTGAGTCAATCATATGGAAAGAGGAGCAGTGAGCTGCATTTTGGGGGAAGGAAATGTATGGCATTTGGCTCTAAGTTCTGGATTTATTTGGCTCTACTATGGACAAAGAATCTCAGGATCAGAGTGAGCATAGAGCAGCCGAGATCCAGTCCAATGTGCCTCATGGCTACTGTCAGGAGACAACATGATGGAGGCAGCTTGGTGCATCCCTTCACTCTGTTCCATTGACTGTGCCCCAGCCTTGCAAATGCTCACAAGGAAGTCCTGACCAGGGAGTAGAGATGGATCCACATGAGCCAGCTGCACTGTCTCAGTCCGGGTGGGGGTGCCTATGGATCCAGATGGCAGGCTGCCCTAGGGGCCAGCACCAGATGGCAGGCTGGCCTAGGGGCCAGTTATACACATGACTTGCTGATGATGGGTCCCTCACCTTCCCCTGGGGAAGCCAGCCTTGGTTGAAGAAGAGTTGCATTGTCCCTGGATCCTTCTCAGCTCCATTCAATCATTCACCAAGCATCTATGGAGCACCTATTGAGTGTAAGATCCTGTGGAAGTTACAGAATGGGTCCCAGCCCTCAGGTAGCTGATACCTGTGCTTACATTGTTACAACACCAAGTAGTTAGGTTCCCAGGACAGATCCGGCTAAAGGGCTATGGGAAATTAGAGGAGAGAGAGAGCATCTCCATCTGGAAGGTCAGGAAGATTTCATGGAGGAGATGGCATTTGAACTGAACTTTGAAAGGGAGTATGATTTGGAGATCAATTCCTAACACTTTATACAGTGCTACCTATGTACCAGACACTCTTCCAAGTACACTAAAAATAGTAACTCATTTAGGGCTAACCACAATCCTATGAAGTAAGTGCTATCACCACCCTTATTTAACATTGCAGAAATGGAGGCACAGAGAGATTAAATGACTTGCCCAAGGCCACAAAGTAAGTGATGGAACCCAGAATCAAGCTTAGAGTCATGCTCATAACCACTGCCTCTCGGATGGGCAGAGGCACAGAATGGTGGGGGCCCAGTGGTCCAAGGAACAGAATGAGCAGAGAGTCAGGGATGTAAGAAAACACAATCTCCTCATGGAAAGCAGAGATGAGTCTGTTATGGCTAGAGCATTTGGTGTATGAAGGGGAGTAGTCCAAGATGAAGTAGAAAATGAAGGTGCTTTCAAGCTAAGTCTTCAAGCACTTGAGTGGAATGGGTCTTGGGGAGCTTTGACGGGTTCAGTGGAAGCACTCATCTCAGGCCTGACTCAAGAAAGGAGGCATGCTCCCTCTGAGTCCAGGCACAGCTAAGACAGTGTTGCCCATTTCCAGGGGGCCTTGAGGAGCCCCACTGCCAGCCTCTAAGCTCTGAGGTGGGTGTTCATTCAGGGAAAGAATGGAAAATCCATCATGTTCAAGACAGGAAATACCACAGTGAAGTCCCCTTGAGCCACATCACTACATTGAGAGCCGTTGCCTGTGAGAGGCAGGTCCCATTCCTGTTTTGTTTGTTTGGGGACTGAATGTTGTTATTCCCTGCTCTGCCTGTGTTTATGTCAGGGAACGTTTGCTATCAAAAACAAAGCCCAGGCAGCAGCCCTACCAGTGCAACAACCAGAGACCCCTTCACTCCGGCATTTCCGGGCTGGCTCCCACCTGATGGATTTCTCAATTGAACAACATCAAAGATCTCCTCTTTTGGCTTCCCTCTCATCTTAAAGGGACTGGTGCTGAGGGGAAGTCATTTGACTCTGGAAGAAAAGCAACTTCTAGACTTGGCATCCTTGCCTGTCTCCAGCCCAGGTGAAAAGTGAAACAGGCTTATTCCCCAACTCCCAGCAGGCAGGAACAGAGAACCCAAGACCTAGGCCTTTGTGCCTCCTCCCCATGGGGACACAGCCACAGGAGTCTACAGGGCAAAGACCTGGGAGAACAGCCCTAAGGAAGCAGATCTTACTCGTCAGATTTCAGAAGAACAGAAAGCAGGAGAGGGGCACCTGGGTGGCTCAGGCAATTGAGCAAGTGGCTCTTCATCTTGACTGAGGTCATGATCTCACCATTCATGAGATCAAGCCCCGCATCAGGCTCTGCACTGACAGTGAGGATCCTGGATGGGATTCTCTCTCTCCCTCTCTCTCATGCTCACGCACACACACTCTCAAAATAAATAAGTAAAATTTTTTAAAAAAGCACAAGCCTCCAATATGAGCACTGTTATTTTATGGATGAAATAACTAAGAGTCGGAAGAAGGGAGGACAATGACAACCAAGGGAGAGAGACTAGGGACAGTGATGAGAAAATGAAGGCTAAAAGAGAGCAGAATGAGGGTTGCTGAGGAAGGGCTACCCCCACGCCCACGCAACTATCTGGCCAGAGGTCCCTTGGTACCTCTCTTATGTCCCCACCTCTGGCCCCCACCTGGGTGTTCTGCCACTCTCCTGGGCCTGACCAGCATCTCTTACACTGTTGACCACCTGCTAGTCCTGGTTACCAGCCCTCAGACAGCTGATTACCTCCCACCGCACTGGCCACAATTGAGTCTGTGCCCCCCATCCCAGACCCTCCTTGCCTTAAATCCCTAGGCCTGCCTCTGCTGTGGCCCTCACTGCTCTTCCCTTCATCTTTGGTGGCATACAGTACAGGCTTCATAGTTTCACACTGGGCTATGTATGGAATGCCCCTTGGGCTTCCTCCCTCCCTCCTGCATGAGATGACACTCTGTCAGCCAGGGCAGAGAGCAAGTATTTGTCATCTCTCACCCCCTCCCTCCTCCTCTTTCGCAAAGCAGCCAACAATGAGCCATGTCAGGTGGACCAGTAAGACATACTGATATGATCCAATGAGCCTCCCCATTGACATGGGTGATCCAGTGACCACTCAGGTTAGTAGTGACTGAGGACAGGAACTGGGGAGTGGGCAAGTGGTGAAAAGAAAAGGACACAAAAGATAATAGGCAGAGTCTCTGACAAGGAGGGGAAGCCAGTTCCCAAGAAAAGGGAGAAAGTGATGACACATTGCCAATGGCCAAAAAACTGAGGAGGGGAAACAGAATGCTGGTGATCCAATTACAATCTCCACAGCACTGGCACCCCACCAGCTGTCTTATGCACAGCTGGGAAATGCATGCCCTGCTCTACTGGTGGCCTTGAACTAGCACGCAGTTGTGTCTCTAGCACTGGTGTGGGTGTAGGAGATGTGGGCATGGGTGGTGCACTAAACCAGTGACACTCTCTGGCCTGGACCCTGTGGGACCCTCAGCAGGTGCTCACACATGCACCAGAAAGGTCTCCTGCATGAGGCAGCTGGCCCGGGGGCTGGGAGAGGAACAGAGTCAAGTTATCGGCCTCATTTCTGAATTCCTCCTACACACTCCTGCGCCTAGCACGGTGCCTGGCACATAGTACATGCTCAGCAACACCTTACTAATTACCAGCAATAACAGCTGCCGTGTCCAGAACATCTCCTGTGTGCAGCTGTGCCAGGCACCTTACAAAGATTATCTCATTTTATCTTGACAATCTTATGAGGAAGGTGTTGCTTTTGTAGCCCTGTTTTACAAATCAGGAAATGCCTGCTCAGAGAGGTTAAAAATGACTTGTCTGAAGTCACAGAACAAGTATATGGCTGTCTAGTATTCCGGTTCAAGTTTATCTGATGCTAGACTCAGTCAGGCTCGTAACTCCACGTTATACTGTCAAATGAATGAAAGAAACCAGAATTCACAACAATTACCTCATTAGTCCTACGCTGGAAGCGAAAGACATGAATTGATGAAATGTGAGGGTCCTGAGACACATCCCCCCTTCCAAAGCACACATGCATATGTGCACACACACACACACCCCAAGCTTAGAGAACATCTCTTTGGTGCAAATATTATAACCCTCAGCAGGGAAGTGACTCTGCAGAGCACAGGCTGCTGAGGGTTTGGGGGATGGGGAGGGAGAGCCATCCCTGGGCTGCCTTCACACTAAAAGGACAAAGCCAAAAGGACAGACAGCAGCTGAGGTTCTCAGCAGGGTACTGATAAAACACTAGGGAAGGGGGTTGCTCCTTTGAGACTTTGGGGAGTCTCCTTGGTTGTCCACTTGCCCCCTTCAGTTGCAGGAGGAGCACGGGGTCAGGGTTATTTCAGCATAACAGCTTCTCAAGCCATGCGGTGGGGGTGTCCCTTGGTCTGAGCTGCTCATGCCAACCCCCACCCAACAACTGCTGAACACGTGAACAGACTTAAAAAGAGATCCACTTCTGAGGCATTGGCAAGCCAGGCTAACACCCACTGGTTCGCATATACAAGGGCCCTGGACTAGTCTACAGGGAACAGGAATGGTTCCCACATCTTTCAAGTCTTTACTCACAAGTCACTTTCTCAGTGAGGCTTACCACAGTCACCCTCTTGAGAATCGCACCCATCCCAAGCTCTCTCTATCCCCCTTCTATGTTTTCCTTTTCTCCAGTAGCATTTATCATCAAATGACTTTTTTTTTTAAGTTTATACATTTATTTTGAGACAGAAAGAACGCAAACAAGGGAGGGTCAGAGAGAGAGGGAGAAAGGATTCTAAGCAGGCTCTGCACCATCAGCATGGAGCTTGATGCGGGGCTGGAGCCACGAGATCACGACCTGAGGCAAAACCAAGAGTCAGACACTTAACTGACTGAACCACCCAGGCGCCCTTCGAATGACAGTTTTTACTTATTCATTTTCTTTGCTATCACATTATGTGGACCACAAAGGCAGGGACAGGGGAAGGGGTGGTGGTGGCTGTTTAGCTCACTGCTTGTGGCCCCAGTACCAAGAATAGAACTTGAGAAGACTTTGTTGAATGAACAAATTCTCTGATTTCAATTATTTTTGAGCACTAAACGTGATGATATTTACATTGTCATGCCTTCTCGGCCATCCCTGAGGAGAAGGCATGCCATTTGGGAACATAGTCATTAAACCGACCACTGTGAGATCTTAACTTAGAACAAGGAAAAACTCTTATAAACATGACTTCCCTGCCAAGATCAGTTACTGCAACGGTCACTTGAGGAAGGGCTTCAGTGAGACTGAGGTTCAAAGCTATTCATTCGCATACAAAATCAATGAGAAAATTCAGAAGTGCTCTGGGCACACACAGGTCTCCTACAGAATTGTTTGTTTACCACGACAATCAGCAGACAGGATCTAAACTGCAGGAGGGGTTGATGTAGCACTTCCTAAGCAACCTGGGTCAACAACAGCCACAACAGAAACAGGGGAATTTCCCGGTTAGTGACTAATAATAGCTCATTTCACACTCACTGGCTGTGTGACCTCGAGCAACTTACTTGACCTCTTTGAGCCTCAGTATCTTTGTCTATAAAAATGGGAACAATTATGGTGCCTGTCTCATAGGACAACTGTGAAGTTTAAGAGAGTTAATTGATGTAAGGTACAATGCATGGTACATAATAAGCACTATATAAGTGTCACTTACTGTTTGTATTACTTCTAGATGATGAGTATCTTTAGAAGAGGATCTATATCCCCCCTCCCCCAAGTCCAGAACAAAATACGTAAGCACAATATAAGTGTTAGCTGTTACTACTGCTATCAGGATGATGATGATGATGATGATGATGATGACGATGATGACGACGACGACAATGATTAGGAGTAGGGCTGGTGTAATTACTTGTTTGTGTGTCTTCCATAAGAACCGCAAGCTCCATGAAGTCAGGCAGGGACCATGACTTCCTCGAGCCCTAGAACACAGTGCGTACTAAACTTAAACACAGTAGGTGCTCAGTTGACTCTCATGTGACTTTCGCCCAGGGCTTTGGTAACTCTCCTGCTACTTTAGGATTCAAATATTCTCAAACGGGAGTCAGCAGTACTCCTCCCTCCTGTAGGGGAGACAAAGGATATAGACACCTCAATCCCTATTTTCCAGGCCCAACCCTCAGAAATCACTTCCAAGTTATTCACAAATAGGTACACGAAACAGATAGGTGGAGACTATGACCACTGTTACCAAAGAAATAAATTGAGTGATGATAAAAAGTATATGTGTATGTGGGTGGCTGGGGAAGAAGAGGAGAGACTTTATGACTTTAAATGGCTAGTAAGACCTCTATGAGGTGGTGGCATTTGAGTAGAGACCTGAAAGATGGGAAGGAAGTAGACTGCAAAGATCTGAGAGAACATTCCAGGCAGAGGAAACAACAAGTGCAAAAGCCCCAGGGCAACAAAGGGCTTGGGGTCTCTTGGAACCCAATGGGGACCAGTGTGCCTGGGTCATTAGGTAGAGGGGTGAGGCCAGAGAAGCAGGCATGGGCCCCATAAGCCATAAGAGAAGCCATTGAAGAACAATCCCAGACGACTGAGAGCTTTTCCTATAACAATCTGTCAAAACATAATGCATTGGGGCACCTGGGTAGCTCAGTTGGTTAAGCGCCCAACTCTTGATTTCTGCTCAAGTCGTGATCTTGCAGTTGTGAGATGGAGCCCCGCATCAGGCACCATGCTAAGCATGGAGCCTGCTTGGGATTCTCTCTCTGTCTCTGTCTCTGTCTCTGTCTCTCAAAGTAAATAAATAAAACTTAAAAAAAATATATATATATCTATATATTGCACAATTATCCACATTCTATTGTAAAAGAGGGAAGATGTGGCACCTAGTCATGCATTTCCCGATCATGGTTATGGACATTTCAGAACAGCAAAGCCTGTCTATTTTGGACTTCACCAATTCAAACTTTGAACTAGTCCACACAGAGGCTGGGCTATGAGGTGGTGGGTTTGTTATACTGCCTTCCAAATGACACCAAATGAAAGCAGAGTTCATGTGTTGAAAAGAACAGACTCGCTGGCAAATTAGAAATCAACCATGGCTGTTGAGCAGCTCACAGAGCAGGCTTATCTAATCATTAAAGCAGGTTTCTAAAGACTGACTTGGCAGCACTTTTTTAGCCTTCTTCTTATTCATATGTAGTGGGAAATGATTTAAACAAAATTTTTTAAAATGTCTATTTTTTAGAAAGAGAGAGTACGAGGGAGGGGCAGAGGATCCAAAGCGAGCTCTTTGCTGAGAGCTAAGAGCCTGATGTGGGGCTCGATCCCACGAACGTTGAGATCATGACCTGAGCCAAAGTCAGACGCCAAACCAACTGAGACACCTGGGCTCCCTGGAAAATGATTCTTAAAAAAAAAAAAGAAGAGGAAGCAAAGCCTTGGTGGAGGGATGTTCAATATATCAATTTTTAACAATTGAATCAAAAGCCTGGTACCTGCCCAATTCACCAGAATTTCCTAAGCATCTATTGATATATATGTAATGAAACATTTTGTTCACATCCTGGGAAGGACATAATAAAGCTCAAAATATACCAAACACAGGGATAAGCTTCCTACCCTCCCACCCCCACCTCTAAGGATCCTATTCAGAATCAGGTTCCAGGTCTTGGCTCTTGAACCTACCTGGTAGATAGTGTCAGCTGTGTGCTTTTCCCGTTTATATCTCAGATCTGTTGTTCTACCGTCAAGACTTTCCTTTTCCAGCAAAGCTCGGCCCAGAAGAGAGTGTAAGACAAAGATCGTGTTCAACAAATATACTTTTGGTCCCCTTCATTTCCCAGCCTCCCTTATAGTTAAGTTTGACCCACATGACTAATTCTGACCAAGGGAGAGTCATCAGAAGTAATTTGCACCATTTCTGAGCTGAGGTAGTTCAGAGTTGGTATGTGCTATGACTGAATTGCATCCCCCTCCCTCCAATTCGTATGTTGAGGCCCTAACCTCCATTCCTCCAGTGTGGCTATATTTGTGTTAAGGAAGTAAGTAAGATCAAATGAGGTCATGAAAGTGATCTCTTTCTCTCTCTTTCTCCCTGTCCCTGCCATGTGAAGACACAGTGAGAAGGTAGCAGTCTACAAGGCAGGAAGAGATTGTCACCAGGAACTGAATTGACTAACACCTTGATCTTGGCTTCCCAGGCTCCAGAACAATGAGAAAATATATTTCTGTTGTTTAAGCCACTGCATCTATGCTATTTTGTCATGGCAGCCCAACCTAAGACACATGTTCCCTGGTATGGAGATCTCAGAGATCACATGTTCCAGATAGCTCAGTTATTTGTCATCTGACCTGCATTAGATGTTGTGTGATCAAGAAATAAGCCTTTCCTAGAGCCCAAATGGATAAAGAAGATGTGGTATGTATATACAATGGAATACTACTTGGCAATGTAAAAGAATGAAATCTTGCCATTTGCAACAATGTGGATGGAACTGGAGGGTATTATGCTAAGTGAAATAAGTCAGTCAGAGAAAGACAGATATCATATGTTTTCACTCATATATGGAATTTGAGAACTTAACAGAGGACCACGGGGGAAGAGAAGGGGAAAAATTGTTTCAAACAGAGAGGGAGGCAAACCATAAGAGACTCTTAAATACAGAGAACAAACTGAGGGTTGATGGGGGGCAGAAGGAGGGGAAAATGGGTGATGGGCATTAAGGAGGGCACTTGTTTGGACAAGCACTGGGTGTTGTACGTAAGCGATGAATCATGGGAAGCTACTCCTGAAGCTAAGAGCACACTGTATACACTGTATGTTAGCTGACTTGACAATAAATTATACTAAATAAATAAATAAATAAATAAATAAATATTTTTTTTAAAAAAGAAAGAAGCCTTTCCTGTGTCAAGCCACTGAGATTTTAGGGATTCTGTGTTACTGCAACATAACCTAACCCATCTTGACCAATGCACACTGGCAGAGAAAAGGACATGACATATATACCACGTTTGTCCAAACAAGGGCAAAAGCAGATGAGTGCCACCAGCACTAGTGAGTCCTTGGTATTAAGACAAACGCAAACTGTGTTTCCTGGGTCCTGGGATTCAGCCAACAGTGAAGATGTAAACAGCCCAAGGAATCCGTTGTGGTTTCACATAAGAAAACAAGAGCTCCAGCTGCTAAACATTGGGAAACCTGAGCGATAAGGCATTATCTCCAGAAAGCCCTAGTGAAATGCATACAAGTTCCCTGGAAGGACTCACTCATTTAACCTATGACAACCAGGCGGCACTGTCTTTTTCTTTTTTCTTTTCTTTTCTTTTCTTTTCTTTTCTTTTCTTTTCTTTTCTTTTCTTTTTTCTTTCCTTTTCTTTCCTTTCTCTTTCTTTCTTTCTTTCTTTCTTTCTTTTTCTTTCTTTCTTTCTTTCTTTCTTTCTTTCTTTCTCTTTCTTCTTGTGAACAAATTTGTATTTAGATTTAGCCAACTGGACTCAGTTGAGATGATCCCAATTTTGTTGGCAACATCCAAAGCATCATAGTCAAGAGCCAGTCGAACACATGCCTTCTTTTCTCCATCCGGCCTGATCAAGGTGTTGACCTTGGCCATGTCAATGTCATAGAGCTTCTTCACAACCTATTTGATCTGGTGTTCGTTGGCCTTGACATGTACAATGGACATAAGTGCATTGTCTTCTGTCTTCTTCATGTCTGACTCGGGACTTGGGAACTTGATGATGGCAGAGTGGTCAAGCTGGTTTCTCCTGAGGGCACTCTTTTGAGGATATTTGGGTTGCCTTCAGAGACGCAGTGTCTTGGGCTGTCAAAAGATAGGTGATGGGCAGATCTTTTTTTGCGTAGGACTGTGGACACCTTTAAGCATGCTTTCTTGGTCTTCAAAGCCTTTGCTTTGGCTTTGGCTTTGGCTTTGGCTTTGGCTTTGGCTTTGGCTTTGGGAGGGGCCGGTGCTTCCGTCTTTGCCTTTGGCACCATCTTTGTGGGAAAATGGAGGAAGCACTTTCTTAAGGACTGATTTCTCAGGAGAGGGGTGGAGGGATAGGCCCAGGGGCTCAGGTCCACTCTGGATCACAAACTGGAGGCAGACTACACAGTTTGGCCCAGGGTTGTCTCTCCTTCCTCTGCCCACCAAAGGATTTGAATTTCATCAGAAGCAGGAGGGTCATTTCATCACTCCAGTTTCCCTGTGGCTTCTCACTGCCATACCTCTCTCAGTCCAGGCTACCTCTATGACTGTCTATGTAAATCACCCATGAGAGAGAATCAAAGTGAACTTTGGAGCTTTGGTTTTTTGTTTAAATGCTTGGCAAGACTTATCTACAAGCATCTTCTCCCATCTGACCTCCCAAATTCTTCTTTTTCAAACCCAAGTTCAAGCCTGATCTCTCCTATGAAACCTTCCCTGACTCCCCATTCCCACTGTAATGCCTACCAATTTTTTCTTCCTTCCTTCCTTCCTTCCTTCCTTCCTTCCTTCCTTCCTTCCTTTCTTCTGTCTTTTAGAGAGAGAGTGAGCAAGTAGGGGAGGGGCAGAGAGAGAGGGAGAGAATCCTAAGCAGACTCTGCACTGTCAGCACAGAGCCCAACACGGGGCTTGATCCCATGAACTGTGAGATTACGACCTGAGTCCAGATCAAGAGTAAGACCCTTAACTAACTGAGCCACCCAGGCACCCTGCCTCCTGATCTTTTAATAATAACTATAGCCAACATTTATTGTATACCACTATGCACCACTAAGCCTTTCAGTAGCTCATATTTCTTGTATGCTATCTTATCTGATCCTCCTATATTCTAAGGGAGGTGTTATCATCCCTATTTTACACCCAGGGAAACTGAGGTTCAGAGAGGGGAAGTGACCTACCCAGGATCCCACAGCTCATACGTGGCAAAGCTGGAACCCAAGCCTATCAGATTCTAAGACCTCCTGCTATAACCGGTACTCTCTTCTGCTCCTGACAGGTCAGCCTCCATTATCATATGTTTTGAGTTACTCCTCAATCACTGTAAGTTCTTTGAGGATAGGGACAGTTTCTTTTAATTGGTTAATAATTAGCCTTTCTCTTTTGGCCAGCACTTTCCAGTTTCTATAGGGCTTCTACATACTTGGTGTCATCTGATCTTTACTGCCTTCCTGAGACATCTGTGTTATCCTCAGTTTACAGATGAGGAAACAGGTTTGGAGAGATCCGTGAGTTGCACAAGGCACACACCCAATGAATGACAATGAGCTGCTCTTTTTGCTATCCCAAGGTGCCTCTCACTTGTAAACTGGCCACCAGGTAATCCCTTCCTCCTCTCCTGGCACCATGGTGTCCTAAGCCTCATTTTTTGCCCAATTGAAAATAGCTGAGGTCAATGAAGGGCACTCATTTTATTTCTGATCCTTAGGAGTTGGAATAGAGGCATACAGACTTATGCAGTTGACATTCAACAAGATGTGAATGGGAGTTTTGTAGTTCCAGAACCGGTAACTAGGGCCTAAAGCTGAGGTCAAATGTCACATGAGAACTGCCAAGGGACTTCCAACAATGGGGGGGCCAGCACTTTCTGTGGAGTTTATCAAGAGCCTACTAGGGGCAAATGGGTGGCTCAGTGAAGCGTCTGACTCTTGACTTCAACTCAGGCCATGATCTCATGGTTTGTGAGTTCAAGTCCCGCATCAGTCTCCATGCTGGGAGTGTGGAGCCTGCTTGGGATCATCTCTCTCCTTCTCTCCCTCTCTCTGACTCTCCCTCTCTCTCTCTCTCTCAAAATAAATTTTAAAAAGAGCCTACCGAACAGGCTCTACTGCTCCAAATCCCCTCCCACACTGTCTATACAAGCAGAAAAGGGGGGGGGGTCATCATTGGGATCAGGAAGCTTTGGACTAGTGCTGTAACTTCTCCCCCCCTCCCAGGCCCCCATCCAGGTTAGGGGGTTCCAAGAGAATGCCATCAAGACTGGGGGACCTGTGAGGAGAGTAGAATGGCCTCTCATTCCTGGTTGGACATCTGCTTGCATGGCAGACTCGTGGCACTTTCCTCAGGTCAAGTGGATGCTTCAGAAGGTAGTGAGGTTTGAGCTGTTTTACCTTATACTACCCAAGAGGACTGGCCACTGGGTGAGGGGACCCTGGGAGCAAAGGCCTTTGAGGATACTGCTGGCAGCATCTGTGTGTAAGTGTGGGCATGAGGGCAGGGGGCTTGGTTGGAGGAAGTAGTGGCTGAATAGCTTCTTCCACATCAGGAAACTCTGAAGTGCGGAGGCCTCCAGACCCCTCTCAAACTGAAGATAGTGAGTGAAGAAAAAGAAAATCATTGTACGTCTGTACCCCATTGAGTTAAGACTACAATGAACCAGTTACACAGTGTGAAACACTATCCCTGAATACCTACCATCCATCTGACCTTGCTTCAAAGAGCTCTGGTGGCCCCTGCCTCTTTGTGGACCCTCTGAGGTTAGGCTGGCCTGGCAGCTGGATGGAGAACAAGGTCTCAGATTTCAATGCTGTGCCTGGGGCCAGGGCACGGGTGAGGTGCCTAGGGCACAAATTGTCAGGAGGTGCTCACTGTCAGGTGCTGACCCTGAACTTGCTTGGCCCTGCAGTGGATGAGAGCACCCCCCCTAAATTTTGCACCCTGGGCACCTCACCTGCCTCACCTTCTCCCAGTCCTATTTGTAGCTGCCACAGGGCTTGGGCCAAGGCCCAGTGGTTTCCTGTGATTCACGGAGTCTTTCAGGTCTACAAGGACATTCTAGGCTTGGTTGATGAGGATCCAGGGATGTGCGGCTAGCACAGTGGCCAACTTTGACTGAGCCAGGCGCACCCAGAACAGACAGGTTTTCCCACAGGGGAGTTGGGGGTGGGGGGAGTGTCAAGATTCAGGGAGGCAGCTTTCTGTGCCATTCGCCAACAAGCCAAACAAAACTGAGGTAATTCTGCCCCCTGGTGTCCACTTCTGTCACTGCAGTCACTGCCAGAGGTCCCTCTCAGTTTCAGGAGATTTAGAATCACTTACTAACCATTCATTCGTGCCTCACGCGAGTATTGAGTGCCCCACCCTGGGCCAAGTGTTGTGCCGTACACTGTGGGTACAAAGATGAATAATACAGAGACCTCCCCTCCTTGAAGGGTGCTGTAGTCTAGTGGAGCAGATAGACACACAAAGATCATTTTGAAGCATTTAAGTAAGTGCTCTGTTAAAGGTCATTATGTGGCACAAAGAAGGCCTGCTTGGCTTAGCGGAAGCAGGGGACACGTCAGGAAGAGCTTGGTTGAGTTTGATGACTGACTTTGAGGTTTTTTTTAAGTGTTTACTTATTTATTTTGAGAGAGAGAGCACGAGTGGGGGAAGGAGAGAGAGAGAGAGAGAGAGAGAGAGAGAGAGAGAGAGAATCCCAAGCAGGCTCCCCTCTGTCAGTGCAGAGCCTGATGCAGGACTCAAACTCACAAACTATGAGATCATGACCTGAGCCAAAATCAAGAGTCAGATACTTAATTGACTGAGCCACCCTGGCTCCCTGACTTTGAGTTCTTTAGGTGGCTGAGGGAAAGGCCTTCTGACAGAGATAGGTATGTGTGAAGGCATAGAGGCACATGTAAGGGACAACAGAATGTTTCATATGCTGGGCCTGTAGTGCACATTGAGAGGGACAGTGAGAGATAAAGTTAAGAGCTGGCTGATGGTCAGGGCTTGGAGGGCCTTGTGTGCTACACGGAAGGCTTAGACCTGATCCCTAGGTGATCAGTAATCCCTGAAAAGCTTTGAGCAGGATAGTGACATTGTTGGATTTGAATTTTTGAGTTTATTCTGGCTGCTTTATAGAGAATGGGTTGTAGAAGTGTAAGGCTGGGGAGGCTCTTGAGAGGGTTGCCAAATGTAGAAACAAAATAAAACAGAAGAAAAGAAAACATGATGCCTACTGAATTTGGCACTTCAGATAGACAAATTTTAGTATAAGTCTATCCCAAATATTGCATGGGATATACTAAAATTAATTATTCATGTATTTGAAATTCAAGTTTAACTGGGCATCCCATATCTTATCTGGCAACCTTATCTTAGAGACATCAAGGATATGCTGGAGGCTTGGACTAGGGTAGACGTAGTGAAGTTGGATAGAAGTGGAAAAATTCAAGGGGTATTCAGGAGATAGAAATGAAAGAACTTGGGGATGACATGGATGAGAAAAAGTGAGAAGAAGAATGGTGTCAAACATAAGACCCAATTTCCTGTTTGGGCTGCTAGCTCTGTGTTGGGTCCTCTAACCGCACCTCACCGCAATTACCACATACCTTGAGGTCAAAGGTCCTTCCTAAAACATCCCAGAGAACCTACCAACCCAGAAACCAAGACAGCCTCCAAACCCTTGTCCTCCCCTGCTCTGGCCCGTCTCCTGCCTGGCTCCTTTCGATTTCACACCTGCTTGCTTCTGCACTTTGGTCCAGCTAATTGGCCAGGATCTGGTGCCTAGAATCAAGCTAGGGTCCCTTTAGGCTTCGTTCTTTGCCTCTCTGCACCACTCTCCCCAACGGCTGGCATGAGGTGCCCAGGCCAGGCCTCCATGACTGACTAGAACAGATCCTTCCTGCCAAGGAGGAAAATTCCAAACATTCCCAGAACACCACAGGTTTCCCTAGGGGCTTTCTCACCCCCCCAGAACGCTGAGGCTAGAAGAGTGTCCTGGCTTCTCAGAGCTTCTTGTGACCCAACAGTGCCACTTAGTGGTCACACGGCAGACTGCAGGCTGAGGCGAGATGGGAGACTGGTTTGCAGACCATGGAGAGAGCTTTACATTCCTATCTCTCCCCTGGCAGGGCACAGGAAGCCTGCCTCTGCTGGTGGCCATCCATCAGGAGTGCGGTTGACGCTCCTCAGCTCTTACGAATCTGAACAACACATCCATTTGGTGGACTTGCTGGTAGAGAGGTGGCCCAAGATGGCATCCAAAGAACTGAACAACTAGGCCTTGAGGTCTCTGTTCTTGACAGGATTCAGGAAGCTGGCCTCCAGGTTGAACTGCTCATAGCCTTCAAACTTCCCAGCCTTCCATATTTGATCAATACCAGCCTGGTATCTATCTAAAAATAGCTGTGTTTGCGGTCCCTCCCACACCTGCTTGTGGGACATTCCAGCCCAGAAAACTGGAAGTGCAGAGTGGGTCTCACAATCGGGTTCCCCATGGTGGGCGTGTTGCCAGACAAACAGCAGGCCTGGCCACTCTCCAGCATGCCACCATCTTCTCTGGGGTTATAGCCAGTCAGAAAGAACCTACCAGGTGCCCCACCCTCTCTCCCCTCCACACCAGAGCTTGTGAGTATGTGGCCAGAGCCAACATTCTATGCCCCAAGCTGGGAATCTGAAAGACATCAGGCCTCAGATGACCCTGTGGGTTGTAGCACAAAGCTGATCTGGAGTTATTGAAAAGGTTTTCTAAGGAGACTGCCTCAGGAAATACAGCTCCCTCCCTTCCCCTCTAGGAACTTGCCATGAGGGCCTGGGGACACCCAGGCTGTGTCACTGAGGCTGAGGTGATCACTGACCCACAGCTGATGTCTCCCACACCATCTGGATGGAGATGGTAAGCCATTCCCAATGAATGCCATTTCCTCGTAGCAGGTTTTAGCCATCAGCCTTTTTCATGGCCTCTGGGAGCCCTGGACCCTATTTTCCTGTGCCTAAGACTTTGGAGAAATCTATAATTTATCATGTGTCATCTGCAAAATAGGAATAATAATACCCCATAGGGTGGCCACCCAGGCCACATGAGTTAATATACATAAAGTGTTTTGCTGTTTGTTATAATTAATACTTCTAAGGGTCTGAGATTGAGCCCCTGCAAGGATATAGACACCAGTTAGGTCCAAGTACCTCACACTTTCTCCCTTTCCCTTCCCATCAGGGTCTCTGGTTGTTGACTTGAAATAGGAAGTCCTTCATCTTTTGCATGGGCAGTGAGTCTTCCAGAATGAGGACCTCTGGAGGTTCTGTAGGTCAGGGCAGGTTGGGTTGGGGGGAGAAAATTTGTCACGGACATTAAGTTGTACAGTGCCCCAGCAATCTTTCAGTAACTAACGAACAACAGTTTGCCTGACCTCCTGGGCTGACAGGCTGTGGTCTTCTTAGGACATCAAGATATGCTCCTCAGGCTTCACCTTATGTGAGCCACTGGCCTATTCCATCCTAGACCATCAGCTTTAGCCCCACCTCCTGGCTGGCTTTGAGAGATATACATTTGAGAAGCCCAGCGTGGGTGCCTTCTGTCCAACCAAGGGCTCCACCTGTTGCAGACCAGCTCCATGAAACCCAAATCCCTTGCAGTCTCTGAGTCCCACAAGGCACCAATCACCTTTCATGTCTCCAACCTGACCATCCTGCCAGTGGCCTCCTCGGGCAGGGGAGGAGTTTCTCAGTCCCTGATTGTGGGACTTGTTTAGATGTGAGCTGTGGATCCAGTTGTATTTTCTTCCGATGACTACCCAGTTGTCCCAACATGGCTTGTTGAAGAGTACACACTAGAATCACACCCAGTATGGTAAGATGCTCACGCAGGGAAAAGCATGTAGGGACGGTGACTGAGGGAACAGCAGATTCACAGTCCCCATGTATCTCGTGCCCTTTTAAGGTATGTGCTTGTTGAGTGGTAGCAGACTGAAATCCCTTGCATAAATCATTTTATCTCTTTTTTTGTTCTGAGCATATATACGTAAATTCCTAAAAGTTAAATGCTACATGACATGTACTTCCTATCAAGGCCAACCTCCAGGTTTGTGTGTGCTCTTTAAGGAGCCCCAGGCTCCAGTGATGGAAGGCTAATACCACAACAGTCTAGAGCAGGGGTCAGCAAACTTTCTCTGTAAATGTCCAGATAGTAAATATACTAGACTTTGCAGGCCATATGGTCTCTATTGCAACCACTCAATGCTGCTTTTGTCAGACAAAAGCAACCATAGACAACATGTAAAGAAATAAGCATGACTCTGTTCCAATAAACTTTATTTACAAAAACAGATGGTGGGCCATAGTTTGTCAACCTCTGAGAGCAACTGAGACCTAATTTTACAAGACCTGTCCAGAGGCAAATTACACATCAGTTACACAAGAGAGTGCCAAATCAAATATAGGGTCATAGAGAATCTTCATGGACATCTTAAATGGAGCCTTTCTGGCTGTCTAGGTGGGCAGGGCATCTGGCTTATGTCCCTCAACTGTCCTGTGCCCACCCTCACAGAGCAGGACCTCCTGGCATTCTGGGTATCCTAGACTATCACTGGATTAAATCCAAACCTCAACTAGGGCCATTACACATAGGTATCAGTTCCTTGACTGCAGCAAGCCATTTATGTTAGCTCACTGGCTGATTCCAAGCACACCACCAGCCAATCCTGGGCCACCCCTTGCTCTGCCTGTCTAAGGAGAGAAGAGACATGAAGATTGCCAGGGTGGGATGGTGCTGCCATTCATTGAAAACACAGGAAGAGAAGGAGGTTTATGGGGGTATAGTGAGTTTGCTGTGGAATATGTTGAGTTTAAGATGGCTGTGGGACATTCAAGTGGAGATACCCAGCAGGTGGTTTCACACAAGCATTTGATTTACCTGAATTCAAGTCTACTCATGCTGCCAAAGAAAAAGATGACGATGGCAAGTATTCTAGTGATTCCACCTGCCCTTTGGCCAAGTAAGCATGGACTCTTCAATTAATGTAAGACAAAGAAGTGGGTCTGTCGCTCCTTCATTGAGTCTCAGTTCTTCCATGCCTGTCACGGTAGGATCATCTCTCTGGGCTGATACGGGTCATGTATTTAAAACTGCTATTGTGGGGAGCCTGGCTGGCTTGATCATTAGAGCATGTGACTCTGAATCTTGCTGTAAGTTTGAGCACCATGTTGGGTGGAGAGATTACTTAAGAATAAAATCTTTTTTTAAAAAAAAATAAAGCTGCTCTATCAACAATAACCAAATTATGGAAAGAGCCCCAATGTCCATCGACAGATGAATGGATACAGAAGATGTGGTGAGAGTGTGTGTGTGTGTGTGTGTGTGTGTGTATATATATATATATATATATATATATATATATATATGAGAATATTGGTGATCAAAAAGAATGAAATCTTGCCATTTGAAACAACGTGGCTAGAACTAGAGTGTGTTATGCTAAGCAAAATATGTCAGTCAGAGAGAGACAAATATCATATGATTTCACATATATGTGGAATTTAAGAAACAAAACAGATGAACACAGAGGATGGAAAGGAAAAATCAGATAAAAACAGAGAGAGAGGCAAACCATAAGAGACTCTTAAATACAGAGAACAAACTAAGGGTTGCTGGAGGGAGGTGGTGGCAGGGATGGGCTAAATAGGTGATGGGCATCAAGGAGGGCACTGGGTGTCATATGTAAGTGATGAATCACTGGGTTCTACTCTTGAAACCATTGTTACACTATATGTTAACTAAGTTGGATTTAAAAATGCAAAAAAAAAAATAAAGCTGTTGTTTTATGGTGTGTGCATGTGCACACATGTGTGCGTGACATGCTTCCTGGGAGCATTATTTCTCTTTTGGGGTATTTAAGGTTTTTTTTCTGTGTATATTCAATTTTTGCCTGAAGTACTTGACTGTAGAGTGTGTGCTGAATGGGGTGTGATGACACCGTAAATGTGTCTGAAGTACAAGGTGGTGGGGAAGGACACCGTTTCAGAGTTTTGGGGTCCATGTGCACATAGGTGGCAACAGCAGACAGAAGAGTGAGTGGGGTTTCCGGAGCAAGAATATAGAATAAGAAGACAAGTGGCTCAAGCCTGATGCCTAGGACCTAGGATATGCTATCATTTAGCAATAGGGTCAGGGAGGAAGATGAGCCTACAATGGAGCCTGAGACCAAATGGTGGGTGAAGTGGGAAAGAAACCGGGAGGAGTTTGAGTCCTGGTGGCCTGGTGGAGGGAGTGTTCCAGAAGAAGTAGTGAAGTGCTACTGAGAGGTTGGAGAAGGTAAGGGCTAAGAAACAACCTTTGGCTTTGGAAACATGGAGGTTGCTGGTGACCTTGGTGGGAGTGGTATCAGAAGGATGGGCCAGAGAGGGTCAAGGGGTGAGTGGAGGTGAGAAAGTGGGGGTGGCAAGTGGAGATAACTCTTTTAAGAAGTGTGGCTGTGGGGGACAGATTGGTAGAACAGGAAGGCTTCTCTCCATCAGCCATCACTCCTCATACCAGCATGTATAGTCCTGGGGATGAGCAAAGGAATTCCATTCATTTTCTGCCACCATCTCATTTTTCCTAGAACCTTGGCCCAAAGAGTCTAGTTTTCGAAGAGGGCTGCCATGACAAAGTACCACAGACTTAAGCAAAAGGCATTTATTCTCTCATAGTTATAGAAGCCAGAAGCTCAAGATCCAGGTTGGCACAGTTGGTTCCTTCTTAGGGTGGCAAGGGAGACTCTATTCCAGGCCTCTGCCCTGGCTTCTGGTCATTTGCTGGAAGTCTTTGGCATTCCTTCATTTGTACGTGCATCACCCAGATCTCTACCTTCATCTTCACATGACCTTCTCCCTGTGTGTGCGTCCGTGCCCAAATTTCCCCTTTTTCTAAGGACACCAGTCATACGGGATTAGGGCCCATCTACTCCAAAATAACCTCATTTTACTTAACTAATTACATCTGCAGTGATGTTATTTCCAAATAAGGTCACAATCACAGTACTGGAGGTTAGGGCTCTAACAGATGGATTTTCATGGGGGCAGGTGGGGCACAATTCAACCTATAACAAGCCTTTTGGTTTCCCTTCTTTCCACTTCCTGTCCAGTTGTATGGTCAGGAATTATTCTATTCCTTCCCATTCACATCTGTGCCGCCCCCTCCTCCAGCTGTCTCCAGGCCTCCATCCCTCCTGACCCCTCTCCAGAGAAGATCTAATGCATCATTTTTCTGCAGCAAAATGACCTCCCTACCCTTGTTGAAACTTTCTAAATAACTTGCAGCATTGAGTGATGGTGAAGGAAGCAAGAGAGGAAAATGATATTTCATTTGGCCTGTTTTCAGCGAGATGGTGCTGAAACCTCCATGGCCATTACATAATCTCAGTCTAGTCCTGAAACATTGTTTTTGTTGTTGTTGACTTCAAAGGCCATAAGTGAGAGATTATAAGGAAAATAGTCAATGAAATTCCTCAAAATAGAAAGAAATGATCAGAAAACCAGAGAAGTGACTGCAGCTTTAAATACCAGCTTTACATCTGGGAACACGCTCCTCTGCCACCTACTGGCCACAGCTACAATCAGTAAAAAAGATCCTTGCTGCGCGGAGCCAGGGCCACCATTAAAGGTAGAGTAGCCCATGGTCACCAGATGGCACTTGCAACTGTGCTTTGTGCCAGGACATGGCTTAGAATATCATGCCCCAGGGAGCTGCCAGGCTGGCTGGAGAGCCCCATGGTTGCCTGCTGGTGTGCTGGTGTGCTGGGCCAGAAGTTAGGGAAGAGAAGCTTGCAGACGCTAGGGACGGAGCAGGCCAGGGATGTAAGGGAGCTGTGTGGGGCTGGGCTCCATGCCCGAGAGGCCCTCTCCAGCCTCCTACAAGCCTGAGCAGGACACTGTGCCCGTTCATTCCAACACACAGACGTTTCTTTCTTTTATGAAATAATGTTTTCTTTAATCTTTTTCTGATATAAAAAGTAATGGGTGCTCATTGTAAGACATTTAGAGAAGCAGAGAAATATAAAAATAACAAAATAATTTAGGCTGGCACAGAGGGTGGCTTGGGGGGCTTTACCGTAATCTCCATTAGCACTCCCAAAGTCGTTCTAAATATACACGCAACGTAAGGAAAAACTCCACTTGCTATGCAAATACGGCTTGCAGTTTCCAGACAGTCACTAGCCTCCCTTTGAATGGCTTCTAAACCTTCCTTTAACAGACATTCTGGAGCCACTGCAGCCCACAATGCCACCACCGCGGGGTGACTGCTATTGACTGATGGAACATTGACTTTCACTATTTTTGTGTCTATGTATTATCTTTTGTAAATTTTACTTTTTGTTGAGATATAATTGATATATAACACGATATTAGTTTCAGGTGTATGACATAATAATTTAATATTTGTGTATATTGTGAAATGATCACAGTCTAGTTACCATCCACCACCACAGAGTTACACATTTTTTTCTTGTGAGGAGAACTTTTAAGATCTACTCTTTTAGCAGCTTTCAAATAAACAATACAGTATTATTGACTGTATTCACCATGCTCTACATCACATGTTTTATCTTTATGTATTATCTTTATAACTGATTTTTAAAATTTAGGAACACTTGGTACATATCTATTTAGAGCCTGCTTTTCTGCTCATCCCTCAGCAACATTACTTGTAAAGGCTGCATAATGTTTTATCCATAAAATATATAACATGTGTACCCATCTTCTGGTTCTGATTGTTGCCAGGTTTTCATTCTACTAACACTAAGATGAACCTCTGTGGACTTGCCCCTTTGTGCTCCTCTTGGCACATTTCCTAGAAGCGGAACTGCTACTATGAATGTCTCTAGGCTCTTGATACCTATGACCATATCATTTCTAGAGAGGTGACACTCATTTGCCTTTGACAAGCGGTGGACACACATGTTTTCCCTCATCTGTGCCTCTAGAGTTATAGATGACACAGATTATTGGGTGCCAGATATTGGGCTACGTCCTGGGGTTAGCACAGTAAGGAAAAAAAAAGAACATGGTCTCAGCCTCTGCAGTTCCTGACCTGGTGGGAGAACGGCCTGACCCAATAATGACCGTGTAAGTACAGACTGTGACGATGCTGTGGCGGTGGGGGGAGGGGGGTGGGAGCGCAGCATGGGAAGAGCTGGCTTTGTGGTGAGAGGAAGCAGAGAGCAGTCAAGGAAGAAGTCTGTATAGCTGAAGCAGAGACCATGGGAGTAGCAGGATGTGGGAGGAGGCTGGAGTCAGTGGCACTCAGACCTGCTGCCTTGTGGGCCCCGGTTTTGGGAAGCCACCAAATGGCTCTAAACAGAGGGGTGATGCGATTACATCTGCCTTTCGAGAATCACTTTAAAAAATGTTTTTTAATTGTGGTACAAATAAAAAAAAATTACCACTGTAGCCATTTTTAAGTGTATGATTCAGTAGTGTGAAATATATTCATATTGTTGTGCAATAGATCCCCAAAATGTTTCCATCTTGTAAAACTGAAACTCTAAACCCATTAAACAACAACTTCCTATTTCTCCCTCCCCCCAGACCCTGGCAGTCACCATCTACTTTCTGTCTATAAATTTGCTAGGTAAGTGGGGTCATATAGTACTTGTCTTTTTGCCACTGGCTTATTTCACTTAGCATAATGTCCTCAAGCTTCTTCCATGCTAGAACATGTGTCAGAATTTCCTTCATTTTTAAGGCTGAACAATATTTCACTGCATGCAGATACCACACTTTGTTTCTCCGCTCATCCATCAATGGATACTTGGACTGCTTGCACATTTTAGTTATTGTGAATAATGCTGCTATGAACGTGTGTGCAAATACCTGTTCAAGTCCCTGTTTTCAATTCTTTTGGATCTATACCCAGAAGTGCGATTGATGGATCACATGGTAGTCTACGGCCATACCACCCTGAACGTGCCCAATCTCGTCTGATCTCGGAAGCTAAGCAGGGTTGGGCCTGGTTAGTACTTGGATGGGAGATCATATGGTAGTTCTATTTTTAATTTTTTGAGGAACCTTGAGAACCACTTTTAAAAAGCAAATTCAGCAAGGCTGATCTTGTTGCCCACAAAAACAATAGAAAATAGTACTGGATGGCTGCTAAAAGCTATTAACTTTTTGGACTACATTAATATAATTTACTAAGTACACACACACCCACAAGTGAACTCCTCTAAAGTTAATAGAGCTCAGTATGAATAATTAAATGTATTCACCTTTTAAAAACACCTATTGTATACAGACTTGTGTCTTTAAGTGATCTGAAGAATAATATTTATTAACCAAATATCACTGAGCACTTCTCTCAGCAAGGCATTGTGGGAAAATCCAAAATATGCCTAGCTTGGTTCCCACTCTCATGATACTTTGAGTCCCAGGTTGGCAACAACACTTTTTTGTGTGTGGTGTGTTAATATAGTGGAACAAGGGGAAGGTTCTAAGAGTTCACAGGAAGCAAGAGTTGTGAGGAAAAGCTTCCTGGAGTCAGTGACATTTGGGTTTGATAGGGTTTGGACAGGTGGAGTGGTAGTGGCCAAAGAGTTCCAAGTGGCTTACACAGACTGAGCCAAAGTGGAGTGTATGTGAGTTTAGGGAAGGCGAGGGCATGACAAGGTCAAGAGTGGGAGGTTTGGCCAGAGAGGTCGGCGGGAGAGACGAAAGAGAGCTTTAATACCGGGCTGAAGAACTGGGACTCTGCAGTAAGCAGAGGCTTGGGACTATGAGGGGTTTTGATTAGGGGAGTGTCATCAAAGTAATGCATTGGGAAGATTAGTCTGGCAGTGATGTGTGTAGAATAGACTGAAAGGGAGCTGAAAAATCAGTTAGAAAGGGATTAAACAGGATATACCAGGCCAGAAGTAATGAGGGTTTGAATTTGCTGGTGGGATGTGGGAAGTGCGCAGAGGAAAGGAGGGGCCAGATGGACAAGACTATGAACAACCTGACCTTGGACTCCCTTCTGAGACTATCCCATCACACCTTTTCTCCCCTCCTCTCCCTCTTCTTCCTTCCTTCCCTCTTTTCTCTTTCCCTCCCTCTTCTTTTTCTTTCTTCTTTTCTTCCTACTTCTTCTTGAAAAATATTATGTATGTCTTACAATGACCAGTTTTGCTCATTTTGGTTTCCTTTAGAACCTTGCATAGTGGCCTACACTTAGCAAGTGCTCTGTAAATATTTGTTGAATTGCAGTTGGTGACTAATTCGAAGTGGGACAGGGGCCAAAAATAACCAAAGCTTTAAGCCTGGCTGATGGGAGAGAGTAGGATGCCAGGAGAAGCTGCTCAAAGTCAGGTTAATTTGAGCTTCTGGAAGGTCATCCAGCTGACTTGAAATTTTGGGATGTAGCTTGAAGAGAGATTTGAAGGAACATCCCACTTTCATTCACACTCCAGCTGGGGAGATAGTGGCTATATTTAAGAGCACCAATTATGGTCTGGGGTCATATTCTGGTCTGCCACTAGCCCAGTACCAAGTAGTCTCTCTGAGCCTGTTTTATCCACCTATGAAAGGGGGATAAAGTAGTACTTAATAAAGTGGTTATCAATGGTGAATGTGAGGTTAAATGTATTAGTACAGCACCTGGGGTAAATGATAGCTGTAGTTGTTAGTGACTATCACTGTTATTAAAGTCAGAGGGAGCATAAATCATGTCATTACCAAGTAAAGCCATTCATGGCTTCCTGTTGCACACACAGAATAAAAGGCAGCCTCCTTCTCCAGGCTCCACAGGCCCTGACCACTTCCTGTCCAGCACCCCCATCACCACCCCACTGTGTTCTCCCTGCCTGTCCCCTGAACACAGCAAGCTGCTTTGCTGCCTTAAGGCCTTTGCATTTGCTCTTTTCTTACCCTGGAATGTTCTTTGCCAGATATTGTATGGCTGGCTTTTTTTTTTGGAAGGGGGGGGGACATATATACTGTATAATCGTCATTCAAATCAGGATTTGGGATCTTTTGTCTTCCTGAAATTTATGTCTTAGCAGACATCACCTCCTCAAAGCAACCTTCCCTGACCAAGTCCACTCGCCATGCCCTCTGGCACATCATCCTTTATTCTCTGCAGAGCATCTGTCATACTAATTACCTTGTGCACTATTTCTATGTCTGCTTTCCCCATCCCGCCCCACCCTCCTAGTGAAAGCACCGTGGTTTCTATAGCCTCAGCACCTTGAGAGGCACCTGGCATGCAGGAGGCCTCAATAAATACGTATTGAATGAATGGTTGATCAATATTGAAGACGCGAGGTGGGTGGTGATGAATGATGGGAACAAGCCCAATCAGGGTGGAAAGAGAAGGGCTCAAAGCACAGTGGAAGAGTTAGCCTAGGCAAGGAGGAAGACCACTTATTTCTGACAAGTGGGAAGAGGGAGGGATGAGCTATAGACATTTTGATTTGCAGAGCAGGGCTCTGAGATGGCTGCTTCAGCTAACTGCTTTGACATTTGCATAAAGTAAAGGATGTGGCCACCTGCTGAGAGCTGAAGGGCTGAGGAAGAGAGGTCTGGGCCTTGAGGCCAGTGGAAGGTTTTAGAATTATACTAGTTGCCAATTATTTAGTGCTTATGCATGAGGCACTGCTCCCAGCCCTTGAAACATACTAGCCAATGCCATCTCATGATGATCCTATGAGGGAAGATACTATTATTACTTCCATTTTAAGATGTGGTAACTGAGGCCCAGAGAGGTCAGTGAACTTTTGCCCAAGATCAGACATCTAGAAGTGGCAGAGCTAGGATTCGAACCAGGCAATGTAGCTGTTGGAGCCTATGCAAAGAACCAAAGCAATCTCCTGCCTCTTAGTTCCTGAAGCACCAAGTCTAGGAAGGGTCTGTAAGAGATGAAGAGGAGGACTGTGGAATGAATGATATATGGCAGGCCTAGGAGCAGTCAGCCAATGCTATGCCAGGAAGCCCAGGAATGGGAGCAAACAAACAAAAAACCAACCCCCCCCCCAAAAAAAAACCATGAATGGGATGGAGGTGTATGGGGTGGTGGTAACTTTGAGTTAGGCATGGTAAAGGTAGAAACTGAGCTATCCTAAAGTGCACAAGAGAGGTGGTTTCTGAGTAGGAGAAAACAGCATGTGCAAAGGCCCTGGGGTGGAAAAGAGCTTAGCTAATTGGGGGTAGTCAGTGTCAGAGCACAGTGGTGGGGACAGGGGAGGGTTACTGGTGAGCATTCAAACATTGTAAGGTGGGGTGTAGGTACTAGTATTTTGTAAAAACCCTAGGTTATGTGGCCAGGGTTGTGAACCACTGATTTAGACCAGCTTCCAGGTGATACTCATTTGGGGACTACACTTTGAGAAACATGCCCTACATGATTCTAATGAGCAGCCAGGGTTGAGAACCATGCATCTAAATTGAAGATGGGGAATTGAATGGCACAAAACCATGGCTTCAAAGTGTGATGGAGGAAGAGGAAAGCCCCTCTTCTCCACGCAGGAGCTAGGGGATGGGAGTAGCTTCCACAAGACAGAAATGAGGGAGAAGGTAGGTAGCACTGACTGGGTAAGAATCAATGTAGGTAAGAGCAGCAAAGGTACAAACTAGAGGTGGCGGGATTTATCCACAAAGCAGAAGGAAGAGAAAGAAGGGCTAGGAACCAGGCACCCAGGGCAGGGAACGGCAGCATAGGAAAGAGCAAAAGGAGGCTAATGGGGGGAAGGGCAGAACAGCAGGTGTGGCTCCTGAGGCTCAACAACAGCCAGGTGTATATGCTGGTGACCGCAGCTCCGCAGCTTGTTATTCATCCTTTCATTTACACCTCACCCCTACTCCCAAAAAATCTGCAGCAAAAGGCTTAAATACAGACGTATAGAAGGTGGCACCGTGGTGTGTCTGTGGTGGTGGGGGGGAGGAGGGCAACGGAGTAGGCTGACATGGGGTCTGATTATACCTAGTTGACAAGGTTAACATCAAATGAAAGCCATAAAGCCTTTGGCAGTGCGGTAGAGTCAGTGAAATATAGTGGAGAGCTAGGGGAGCAGGACATAAGTTGACATCTACACAACACCTGCTGCGCGCCAGGTACCGTGGTTGCCACTGTTTCTTTCTCATTTAATAACGCAGGGCCTGGTAGGCCATGGAAAGTTTGGATTTTCTTCTAATTAGACTGCGAAGTCACTGAAGTTTTTAAGAGAGAAGTGAGGAGATGTAGTTAGGTCATCAAAGATCAGTACTACACCTGTTCCATTTTGTAGGCCAGGAAACTACAGGTTAGCCAGTCTGGGGTCACATGAGGAAGTGTCTGAATCTAGATTAAAGATCAGGCCTCTCTGAGATAAAGCAATGTGACAAAATGTTAACAGGTGATGAGTTAAGGGTATAGGGTATTCATTGTATCCTTTTGACTTTTCTGTATGTTTGAAAGATTTTGTAATAAAAAGTTGGGGAAAAAAAGAGGTCTGGGGTGCCTGGGTGGCTCAGTCAGTTAAGCATCTGACTCTTGATTTCAGCTCAGGTCATGATCTCATGGTTCATGAGTTCGAGCCCATTGGGATCCTCACTGACAGCGCAGAGCCTGCTTGGGATTCTGTCTCTCCCGCTCTCTTTGCCCCTCTCCTGTTTGTGCTCTCTCTCAAAATAAATAAAGTGAAACAAAAAGAACTAGGTCTAACATCAAAGCTTAAACTCTTTTTTACCCACTATGCATTACTGTGTCACTAATCTAAGTAACCCTGATTCCCTCATTGTCCCCTCTGAGCCTGATTCTGCCCGTTGTAACAATGAGACTGGGTTAGATCACCATTAAGGTTCTCTCCCTAATACTCAGTAATCCCGCTCTGGCAGTGTCTAGCTTTAAATCATTAGGCTACACCAAGAGCCAGGTCACCAGCTTGTCCTGTGGTCTGAAAGAGCCTAATGGTTCTCCTGTAACAGCATCCAGGGATGCAGTTTGTAACCTCTGGAAAGAGGTGTGTGCTCGGCCATATCGCCTGCTGCTGTGTAAACACTGCTGGGTGTCAGTCTCCATCCACTGGGGGGAAATCACTCTCAAAAGGAAACATCTTCTTCTGCCAAGGCTTTGGGTGGGGCTAAGAAAACCGTTCGTGACAACACTGAATCAGCACATTCATCAGCGTCAAGCTCATAGTCAAAGGGAACTGGAAGAGGGCCCTGGTTATGAAAGCTCCAGCTGAGGCCTCTTCAGCCTCAAAGGGAATGGAACCAGAATGGGCAAAGTCATAATGGAGATCGGCAGGGGAATAAAAGGCAGCATGCTCAAATTAGGGGTTTCCTCCTAAAGTATTAGAGTTCAGAGTAGAGCTCCCTCAGAAGTACTTAATTTATGGACTTCATCCCCCCCCCCCCCCCGAGAGGTAATAAAGCTTCAAAATGGGTTTTCAAAAGTTGCAAAATGACTTTTGTGAAAACAGGCTCTTTGTAGGAACATGTCTAAACCGCTGAGGCTATTTTGGCAAGGACAACTGGGTTCTCCCAAAATGTGTATGTTGGGTTTTGTCAGATTTCTGGGGCTGGAGTGATCATGAATCTGACCCAGTGTGATATTTACATGCATAAACAATCAACATCCTTTTTGGTAATCGTGTTATTTTGTTGCCTGAATCCCTGGAGTTAAAATAAGAATCCTGGGCTGGCCTCTGGAAGCACTGTGACTTTATTAGCCTCAGCAAATAACATGGCTTCTTCTCCCCTCCAGGGGCAAACATACCGAGCATTCTTCTATTTCTGTGTAAGACAGGAAATAACAGTACAGTCGTAGCTGTGAGGACTGCAGTCAAGTAGGATCCAGTGACCATAAGCCCCCGTTTACCAAGATCACACTGATTTTTCACACAACATATATTTATTCAGAAAAACATTTGCAATAAATTATAATAAAAAAGATGACACAAAATACAGAATCCCACTAGCAGCTTTGCTTAGTGACCAAGACATTTTTGAGAAATATAACAATTACAGAATAAGAATCAGAAAACAGTGAAAGGGAAACTAATGCAATGTCACCATATAGGTTCGAGCCATTTCTTCCCTAAAACAATAGATGTGGAGTCCTTCTCTACCAGTTGAATCTGAACTCCTTACTTCAGGAGCTATGAAATAAATAGCACATTAGAGTTACTTAGGAATCAGAGGTTGGTGTGCTGGAGTAGGCACAGTAGGGAGGCAGATTTCTTCCATCTACTCTATTTCTGTCTCCCCTACCTAGAGATTGTCTCAAACCCTTAATGCAGTGTACATCCCAGGGCCAGAGCTGGAAAAACGTAGAGGCACTAAACAAATTTAGTGCATCTGCCTGCCTTATGAGGAAAGAGTTAGGATGCTGCCTACACCCCCCACCAACCACATCCTTGATCACCCAAAGGTCCCAGGTTGGCAATATACTAGACAATGTGTCCAGGACAGGCATCTCCCTGTCTTTGTGTAACGACCTTGCCCCAGATTCTATAATCTGCCTCTATGATCACCTTCTGGCCTAGTGGAGATGGCAAAAGCATTCTGCCTATAATCTTCTATTAACTAAGTTCAATACCTAGCCTCCGACCTATCAGATCTGCAGCTATTTGGCACAGAGAACTTAACTCCTAGTTCCATAACTCCCTATCAAGAAAGGATTTAACCAGTATATCACAGGATACATACCTTTTCTTCCCCACAGAACTCAACTTACAAGAGATGGGGGGAACTGAAGAACCATTCAGCAGTGGTGTTTCCCCTGGCTCTCTCCTTCAATGTGCTAGAAGAGTCAGGAGTCAATGCCCAAGACCAGACACAAAGCCTATACATTAGGCTCCTTGGATTTAATATTAACAGCCAAGAATGAGTTAACTCAGGGTGGTTTTAATCAAAGAAAACTGCATCAGGTAGTTTTGCAGTTAGTGGCTGATGGCTGGTTTGCCAACCAACACAGAATTAAACAACAACAACAACAACAATGCTCCCCACAGAGCTTGAGTGAATGAAATGCTCAGAGGGTTGTCTTGGGTGGGAGAGAAAGGGGCTTCATTGGTCCCACTGCATAGTCTCTTTTACATAACACTGGATAAGGTGACTAGAAACCATGGGGAGCTGGTCATAGAGCCCAGAACCAGCCTTGACGGGAGAGGGGGCAACATCTACCCCCTGGTATTTCAGAAGACCAGAGAGGGGGTTCTAAGGGTTATCCACAACAGCCTTGCTGAAGGAAGGAGCAGTATCGCTGGAGAGGCCCACCTGAGATGCAGACTGCCTTTTTGACTGTGATGCAAGCATTGCTCTGGAGATGGATGTGTAAGTGGGGAACAGGTCCCACAGACAACCAGGATGAGTGCTCATGTACAATTTGAATAAAAACAGAAAAGGGATGGTAGAAAGCAGGACCTGTCAAACATGAATATTCTCACTCTTGAAACGCTCAAAGTGCTTCCACTCTGATTGTGATTCTCTCACATCAATGGGATGGCATCTCTGACAGTCCCTAAAGTTCTGCTACTCAATGTGGTTGGAGACAAGAGAATACGGTTCCACCTAGTGTTGATCCATGACAAGGACAATGTTACAGAGACATACAGATGCCACTGTAGTAGAAATGCACAAATGCATGTCACAACCACATGTAGACAGTTAACTCACTGTTGGGGACACCCGAGGAGTCACTAGCTTTACCCAGACTTCTTTTGACGTAATAGTACTAGTGGAGTGGAGTGCAAAGAGGTGATATGGGAGGGGGCCGGGCAAAAGTGCTTTAGACGAAGGACTACAGACTAGTCTGAGCTAGAGCACGTAGTGCTTGCAGACCTAGAATGGGAACATCTCAGAATCTAGGCCTAGGGTGCTAAGGACAATCATGATAGCTGGCAGGAGGGCAACAAACACATCCCAGATAAAGGAGTGTAGATATAGATCTCTTGCCTTATAAAGAGAGAACACAAAAACACCAAAATATGGTACCTTTGGCTTGGCAATGTGAGTCTAAAAGTATTTTGCTGTGCAGGATATGGTAAGGGAGGGATTAGGAAACTCTTTTCCTTTTGCACTAGAAACAACTTTTTCATGCCAACAGCCTCAAAATTCTGCAACTGCCCCTTCCTGTGGCATGACTTTTCAAACCATTCTGAAATACTTAGTGCCTGAGACCTTCCGCCTCTAGAACCTTGGAGAGTAGTAAGAGGTAAAGGCTTATTAGTCTTCATCGCTCTCAAGAAACCCCAGAAGGAACTGGATAGCACGTTGACGGTCACTTGGAGTCTGTCTTGCCATGAGGTTGGGTGGAGGCCTTAGGAGAAGACTAGTGAAGAGAGTAGCTAGAGGGTGAGAGAAAGGAAAGGTAAAACCCTTTGTCAGACACAACCTAAGCAAAGCCTCAGAGACAGGAAGTGGGGGGCCAGGGGACAAGGGCAATGGGAGGGAAGTAACTGCCATGTGCCTGGACGTGAAGGAAGGAACACACTGTGTACACCATACACAGACTGTCCCGACCAGCCTACCCCCACTCACGTTGCCATTCTTATGAAGCACTCTTACCGATCATGTTTTCGCTGACATTGTTGTATTTAGAGAATTTTAAGAGTTCTCGAAGGAATGCCATCAAGTAATGGAAAACATTTCTATGGCATCTTGGAAGCTGGGAAATCACCTGTTTTTTTTTTAAAAAAAGGGGGGGAAGGGTGGGCAGTGAGAACAGGTGAAGGAAGGGAGTAAGAAGAGCTTACAGCTGCCACAGAAGTAGTTTATAATCCAACCTATACAGAACCCCATTCATCTGTCACAACTTTCCTTTATTCACTCATGACTAACAGAGTACCTGCAAATAATAACTTCCAAGTCAGAAAGGTCATCCTGTTTGGCCTGTGTATACACTCAATGACCAGGCTACGTGGTCATCACACAGTCACACGCACACCCCACCTCACAAGAAGGTTGGTATTAATCTGGTCTTCTCCCATCTCCTCAGACACGCATCCATGGCATCTGCCAAGCTGAATGGTTTTCTCTGTAATGTCATTTAGCATGGATGGGAGCTCCTCCCAATACTCACTAGCCTGATTGAGAAGTATTCTCAGTTACTGTGCATCAAAATTATTTCAAGATTAAAAACAAACACCAAGAAGGGGGTGCCTGGCTGGCTCAGTTGGCAGAGTGTGTGACTCTTGATCTCAGGATTGTGGGTTTGAGCCCCACGTTGTGTGTAGCCCCACACTGTCTGCAGAGACGACTTAAAAATAAAATCTTAAAAAAAACACCAAGAAGACAAAAAGAAGAAAGGCTCACAAGTATCACCGACCATTCCTGGTAATGTCAGCCAGAATTCAGCTTCATAAACAATCTTCTGCCAACGTAGAGGTATCCACCCTACTCAGTAGGCCAACTAGAAAAGTGTGGCAACTATAATAGGAAATAATACAACCTAAAATTTAAGAGTCCTAACTCTCGGGGCACCTGGGTGGCGCAGTTGGTTAAATGTCCGACTTAAGCTCAGGTCATGATCTCACAGTTCATGAGTTCAAGCCCTGTGTCGGGCTCTGTGCTGACAGCTCAGAGCCCAGAGCCTGCTTCGATTCTGTGTCTCCCTCTCTCTCTGCCCCTCCCCCGCTCATAAATAAATAAGTCCCAACTCTCGAAGCTGGTGTTCTGCCATGAATAACAGATCCAGACCTATCTTACCACATAGCTAGCTACACGCCTGGCTTTGCTAGATTGATTTCTCTATGGGGGAACCTACCCCAGGCACATCCTCAGAGCAGTAAAACTCACCTGTCGACAGTTCTGGGGATCCTGAGCAGAGTCAAGGCATCGCTGATACAGCTCATAACAGATGACGGGTTCTGGCAGGGCCTCCAGGAAAATGAGCAGTGCTTCAGCCACAGAGTGATTACTGCCAGCTGTATCAACTTAAGTCAAGGGAAAGAGGCTCTAGGAAAAAGGCCACACAGAGACCTGATTTGCTTCCTTCCTCCAACCCCCTCAGGGACAGTTTCCTTCCTGTTATTCAGGGCACATTGATCCTAACTGGGGTTTGATATTTTATTGGTCCAGGTATGCTGCAGCTGAGTTGTTACAGAATTGATCAAAGACTCTTGGGAGGTTTGGCTCAACTTGAGAGTCAGGGGAATGTGGCATGCAGAATGATGTTCACACTCGATCAGTCCTTGAAACTAGTCCCCAGTGTTTCCCATTCTCTTTTATGTCCTAGTGACAACATACATGGTGGCAGGAGTGATCAAAAGCCTGAAGCAGAACAGTACCAGTGCTGTGGGTCTTATGCTCCATGTTTATTAAAAGTTGTTGTTACCTACCCCTTTATTCCTTTCAGTAAGAGTCTGATACAGAGAGAAGTCAAAAGTTCCTGAAAGGAATTGAAAAACAACTGCAGACTTGATGATTACCTTATAATAGATGACAGTCAGAGAGAAAGTACAGATGGAAACACAAAAATCAAATGTAGGAGGGAAGAAAAGTTTGGTCAAGAATTCATCCAGCTTCCTAAGCCTTTGTCAAAAAGGATACGGATTGTCTCGGGAATGCTAGTATCCAGACAATCAATGATCTGCTGTAACTCCTCCTGCATTCCAGGGGTTTGGAACAGATCCTCCTACCAAAGACATGACAATAAATGGAACAAGGCAAGATAATCAGCCCTAAGGATCTGAAGTCCATCCAGGGATCAAGAGAGTGACAATGCAAATGGAAGTGTAATGTGCATACTCGTGATTAGGAATGGAGGTGTGACAATGGCATCTTTTCCCTTTATCATCTGTATAATCCGTGTGAAATTTTACTTCAAACCAGAAAATGATCTCCACAGGTTTTAGCTTATACCTGATATGGCAGAGGACTAGATGGCTACAGTGGGAGACCAGATGTTTCCACTTCTAGCTTCCTGACAAGTAGAAGGCAGAGTCCAAACAGCTGAACCACAGTTAAATACTGATCTTAGGGAATGCTAGGGCAGCAGTAAATGGCATGCCCATACCAAACCTTGCTTTTGAGTTCTATTACACTTCAGTAGGTAAAAAAATGTTTTCCTTCAATTTAGTCCCAAGAAATTTCTCTTTTTGGGCGGTTGGCTTGGGGGTAGCTAATATTTTAGATAGGATTAAAAAATGAAAATCAAATTCAAGAAATGGGCTTGAAGTATTAGAAGTATAGAAATGGGCTTTGGACTTTAAAATCTGCAATGCCTATGTGAGACAGGAAACATGCATTATAGACCGAGGTACACAGTGGTCCAGGGGAAATTGTGTGTAGCCAGGAGACAGGCATGCTCAGTTTGGGCCTGGCTCCACCATTACACTTACACTGTGGTCTTAACTAAATCACTTAGTTTGTATGCTTCCATTGTCATATCTGTAAATACGGATACTTCCATCTGCCCAGACGATCTGACAGTGCTATTCTGTGAAGGTAGCTTGCAAAAGTTACAAGCACAATACCAACAGGAGGTATCACACACCTTCCAAAGTTGTAGGGTAGGCCCATAGTCACTTACCTGGTGGCAGGCATATTTGAACAAGTGATCTACCAGAAGCCAGATCTCCTTGGGGACCTGAAGGGGTCTCTCACTGGCACCTTCATCCAAGGGAACCATCTGCAGAAGGGATTTCTCCTAATAGATGAAAAAGGAAGAGAATCAAAGCGGTCTCAATAAAAACATGTATGTAACTTGATGTCCTCCAGATTCTGCTTATGTAAGTACAATTTCATCTTCATCTCTTAAGATTTTTCATTTTTTCTCACTGGGGTCACTCCTGGTCAGAAGGCACTTGATACTGATTCCCACAGTTAAAGAATCTCGTTTTCTAGATGCTTAACAGGTAAGCATTCCATTTGGGTTCATTATGTTTATCACTGGATGCACTGTGTGTGGTAAATCCTCTCAAGGGTGACACGGAGAGCCAGCGCTGTAGCAGTACAGTCACGGCAGAGTGCACATACCAACTGAGACTTGTGGGCCATTAAATTACAATGGTCAACACAGTACTTTGGAAGAGCAGCATCTACTTAGGTTTTTGGTGACTTTTAACTTCTGATTCTTTCAGGTCTTACCACAAAATTACAGTTTTCATTGCTGATTTAAATGAGGCTCTCTGGTCCACAGAAATTAAAGACAATTCTCCACATTACACCTACATTCGTGAATATTTCAGCCTCAATAGAAGGTCTAATCTTAAGGCACTAAACTCATAGCCCTTAAGATCCAAAAATAGTAAACCGAATACAGCATACCAAGAGCCAAAAATACTGTGAAAAGTTCCAGGTTTGAGTCCAGAAGTTATTCTTTATATTAATAACTCAGCAGATTTCTCAAGGCTGTGACCCCTTTCACTTTTCTACTTTCTGTTAGATTCTCCTGAAAGAATCTAAGAGAAAAACCCAAAACTAACAACTAAACCTGAACTTGGAAATGGCTGGGGACATAAACTCAGTTATCTTGTGTTTATATAGTCAAATATAAATTATATCAAAAAGGTGTTTGAAATAGATTAAGTCCTTGAGGGCACCCTTCAGAAAAATTCTAGTGGAGAAAACAGTAACCAATTCTTTGCATCTTCCCCCCTTCTCCAGCTTGAGGTTATAAATTGTGTACTTTCAACTTTAGGAAATTCTGTAAATTCTAGCCCAACCCTAGCCATGTTGCTTTATGGGAAAGAAAAGCGTTTTACGACTTCCAAAGACTGTGTACACTAGAGCAGAAATGAGGGCTCTGCTTAACACTATGTTCTTCAACCAGCACTGCTGACGTTTTAAAGCTGTTTTACCTTTCTAAGAGAATGAGGAAGAGAAAAGAGCATGACAGTTGGTTACCATTTAAAATCTATTTTCTTCACATCCATTTTGCCTTCTTTCTTTCTTTCTTTCTTTCTTTCTTTCTTTCTTTCTTTCTTTCTTTCTTTCTCTTTCTTTCTTTCTTTCTTTCCTCTCTCTCTCTCCTTCCTTCCTTCCTTCCTTCCTTCCTTCCTTCCTTCCTTCCCTCCCTCCCTCCCTCCCTGGGAGTCTATCACTTGATATTCATGCTCCCTGTGGCTGCCAGAACTTTATCAGGGGCTCATCCACTAACTTCTTTCTAGTTGCAAGTATTAAATCCAGGTATTCACATGGTATCTGAATCAAAACACTGTCCATAATGCACTCTGCTCATTTTCTGAACCAAATGCAACACATGTACAGATTTAGCAGATGCCTCCAAACTTACCATATATAAATTATTCAGCACTGATTCATGTACTTTTTAAAAAATCTGACATCCAACTGGTGCTTTTCCTGTACTAAGGCATTAAGGCAACACAAGGCACTGTCAGCGATGAAAAGACAACATGGCCTGCTATTAACAAGGAAAGGCCGGGAAGCAGAACTGTCTCAACCCTTAGTGGTTTAAAAAGGTTAATAAAATGTCAGTAGGTTATATACATCATCCACTATCCATTTTCAAATTCATGCGTGATAACATGAAATGTCAGACGTGTGTCTCTGAAGTCTAGAGAAAAATCATGCACAAGAAATAGTACTTTCTCAAATGTCCACAAATTATCCTGATAACTTTAATTTTCAAAGGGAAATAAAGCAGACTTTGAAACCTTAGCGCTAATAATTAATGCAGAAAAACAGTACACCATTTCCACCATCAAAATGCATTAAACTCCATCAAATGGGGAGATGGTGTTAGATGCTGTGTGACACCGCTTTAAGAATGGTTTTCAAGCCCACATTTCTCTATGTGATAGCCCTGTGTGGAGCCAGATAACCTCCAGCTTGAAGACAGAAGTGGCAAAGCACTACAGGAGCCCTTTACTAGGTTCCCTGACTGAGTATTCAGGAGATGTGGGTTCTAGTGCCCTCTGCCCCACACCCCTGATACCAGGAGCAGTATGACTTTAGTGAGTTTTTCAACCTTGGGCCTTGGTTGTCTTATCTATTAGAATGGGGAAAATTACCCTGTCTGAAGGCAGAGAGCTACACCAGATGATCCCTCATGGTCTTGTTCAGCTCTATAATTCTATTCTACACTCTTTCTTAACCATATAACTGCATTCTTTTGGTAATTAATGACTACTGTCACCAACCCCAAATCACTCTTAATACAACACAAATCCACTTCTGCTTTTATTATCATTGGAAATGGAGGACAGCTGAATGGTACCCTGCTCCACCTCATGAGCTTTCACGTATATCAAGACAGCTCTTTAGTTACTTCTCATTTTAAAAATACAAATTTGGAAACTTGACTCCTATTGCTTTTATGTACTGGGTCTCAACGACCACCAGTGCAGTAAATATCTTTTCTATACTTCAGACACACTTAAAAACAGCTGGCAGGACTTTGGTGGATTCTCATGGAATCAGAGGTCTCTGATATGGGAAAGATTAGGGACAAATTCCAGGGACCACAGTTAAGTGTTAATTAAGCACAGGAAGCACATAACCACCAATGGATTGTATTACCTTTTCTAGGAAGCTGTCTTCTTCCTGAGAGCAGAGCAGGAAAAGATAGTCATTGACAGACAGAAATCAGAATTAATTTACAGAATTAGAAACAGATCAGTATTATTAGAACTCACTATCTTGCTAGATGTATATACTTTAAACAGCTTTAAATTTTTCAAATAAATCATTGTTGAAAATGGAATTATGTTCTCTCTACATGCAAAGTTCTCTATTGTACATATTAAACGTTCATGTGGTTTATTGAAATTATCACTCAAGAAGCATACATGTGCAGTTCTAGACTTTTGTGTCCTTTGGCAGCTTCCAGGTGACCTGGCCAAATGCCCAGTGATGGCTCCTTTCCACGTGCTGCCTGGAGGCAGGCCCTGCTGCTATACTATGCGGCTTCCTAAGTCATCCTAATGCCACTCGATGCACGAATTTGGTTGTGAGTTTGACAGTGGCCATTCAGAAGGAGACAATTGGCTTCTCCCCTCTCCCTGCCATTCCTTTCACCCTAAGCAGTATCCCACACTCTTTTCCCTCGCCATGTACCTACTCCCCTCCTCAAAGGCCCCTAAACTCCCCAAATATGGAGGTCCCTCTGAAATGTAAATTTATTTCATTTCAGACCTTTGTGGACCAGAAGACCCATAATTATCCCTATTGTGATTTCTTGTATGATATAAGAGAAAAAAAGAGAAGCAAGGGAGAGGGAAGAAGGTTAATGGGCTCTGTCTTCTGTGCTCTTATTATAATCCAATAACAAGAGCAACAATAACTGTTGCCACCACTTAGGGAGCACCTGCCATGTACTGGAAACTGTAAAGTACTTGTATACAATGTCATTTAGTCTGCACAAGTGTGCACAGTAGATATTATTCCCATTTTACAGATGGGGAAACTGAGGCTCTACCAGGTTAAATGATTTGCCCAAGGTCATACTATTAGGTATTAAGTGGCAGGTACAGGATTAGAACTCAGGTCTGACTGACTCTATAGTCATTACCACTATTGTCCCCTAGACAACTCAAAAAATGCAATCTAGCTGCTTCCTGGGCAGAGAGGCAAGGCAGGGCAAGGCTGTGAAAAAGACAGTGAGAAACAAAGCACCATGGTTAGTGGAGAGAGTACAGAAACTAGTGGTAGACAGTCCTGGGTAAAATCTTTGTTCTGCCTCCTATTAATTTTGTACAGACCTTAGGCAAGTTACTAAACTTTATAAAGCCTCAGTTTCTTCATCTCCAAAACAGGGATAATGATATTTACTTTGTAGGACAAGGAAACAGCCTAAAATCCAGGCATGTTGGGACACTGGTGGTGCAGTATGCCAGCACCTCCCCACCAACTCCCAGCTGGAATCCTGCCAACGCTGCCACAGGCCACCAAGAACCTGAGTATAAATCACACGTCTCATGTCTGATAGTAAAAGAGGGAGTCCCGATCTTACTACGAGAGATGTGCAGGACGCTGGAGGTGGGGGAGTGTGTGCTCCCTGATGTTCCAAATAGAATGCTAAATACATTTCCCCCAAACGACTTTTATATATATGGTGGATAGGTTTTTTAGTATTATTAGATACATTATGGATTAAACAGGCTCTTGTAGGTTTACCTAGACTTTTAAATACCACATATAAATCGAGCTAAAAATAATCAGAGTAATATTGTCTTATGAAGTATGCAGTATTAATAGTATTGTAATTACTTTATTTTTTTAATTTAAAAGCTAAATTCTGAATGCCAAACATCTAATTTAACACAATTTTGGAGCACAACCTTTCTTTAAATTTAGGACTACTTATTAAGAAATAGTAGAACTAGCCTAACAGACTTCTCTATTTTTCCTCCCATGAATACATGCCACATGATTCGATGAGTAAAACTAGGCAGAGTTTTTATACACTAACCTGTCAAACCAGGTCCTCAAAGCAGTTTTCTTTGAGCAGTGCAAGGCATGCCTTTGGGGGGTGTAGTGGGGGGTGGATGAGAAAGGAGGCTACACAGAAGGGAATGATATGGTCCCTGATTTGGGTATGCAATTGATTTGGGGTAAGAAATCCCACAATTTATAGCCTGAGATTGTTATAATTCACAGATAGGAGTTCTCAATAAACGGTTAATATGAAAAACAAGCAAAGGGGTTCAAAAGAAGGAGATGGCTTTAGGCTGGGGCTGTCAGGGGACTTTTCACAATGGAGATGGGACCTAACTAGCCCTTAAAAGATTCATAGGATTTTAAAGAGTAGAGATGGGGTGAGGACACTACAAGTGGAAGGGGCAAAAATAAGCAAAGATTCAGAGAAGGTAAATCCCAAGGTGGGTGTAGGGAAAAGTTGGTCATCTGTTCTGCAGACAGCATGGGAGGATGTTGAGAAAAATAGTGGGAAATAAGTATGAAAAGGAATGTTAAAGTCAGACTTTTGGTGAACTTGAATGGCAGGTAAAGCAATTTGGATTGTATTTAGTAGGCATGGGCAGGCCACGGACTACCTTTAAGCAAGGAAGTGATAGGCCCCAAAGCTGTATTATAGAAAGATCAGTCTGACAGCCCTGAAGAGGAAAAATGAATGAGCAGCGATAGAGGCAAAAGGGATTGTTAAGAGGTTATCAAGGTAGATCAAAAAGGAGCGAGTAAACACTTTAACTAATTATGGGAAAACTATATTTTTTTAAATAAATAGATAAAAGAGAAAATTCTGAAAGAAGAATCAAAAGGACTTTGATTAGATATTGGTGGGGCAGCACATTTATACTGAGAGTTTACCTCTCTGGCTACAGGCATATAGTAGATGTAAATAACTTATTTCAACACTAGGCTCAATTCTGCAAACAGAAACACTACTTAGCCTCCATTGATAAACAGCATACTCCTAAGGTAGTTCTAAGGTTGCTTATAATCACTTAGTTCAACTGACCTGTCCTCTCTCTACAAAAGGCTATGCATTGATTACATTTAAAATGTTTTAATGTTTATTCATTTTTGATTTTGAGAAAGAGAGAATGAGAATGAGTGGGGGAGGGGCAGAGAGGGAGAGAGAGACACAAAATCCGAAGCAGGCTCCAGGCTCTGAGCTATCAGCACAGAGACCGACATGGGGCTCAAACTCATGAGCAGTAAGATCACGACCTGAGCTGAAGTCAGACAGCCACCTAGGTGCCCCTGCATTGATTACATTTAAAAAGGAAACCTAATTCAGATTCCCTAGTGGGGCAACATTGGCATGCTACAAATGCACTGCAAATCATTCTTCACTCCAACACTCATCCCTAGAGGAATTTTGCCAGTAGTAAATGTAGCTAAGATAATGTTAAAGAGTCATTTAGAGGCAGATTCAAATTTAAAAATAAATAGCAAATGGGTGCCTGGGTGGCTCAGTCCATTAAGTGCCCGACTCTTGATTTCAGTTCAGGTCATCATCTCATGGTTCATGAGTTCAAGCCCTATGTCGTGCTCTGCACTGACAGCACAGACCCTACTTGGGATTCTCGCTCTCCCTCTCTCTGCCCCTCCCTTGCTTATGCGTTCTCTCAAAAATAAACTTTAACAATAAAAAATAAAAGAAAATAAAAAGCAGAAAACTGAATGTATATCGAAGTTCTAGAAAGGATTAATTAAAATGAAATATAAAAAGGAGAAACACAAACCATACACCTAACAGGATAAGAAATGAGTGGTTGATCAGTAAGACGAAGTAAACACCTAATGAAAAGATCACTGGGGACGAACTAATCACCAAACCATTATTCTTATTATTTCAACTTTGATATTGTTCTAATAAACATGTCCCCAAGAAAATATAGTCTGTCCATTCATCCTTCAACATTTTTTGTCTCCGTATCTACAAGAAAACCTTTAACCATATCTGGCAAGTTCAAACCTGGTCTATTAGCCCACTCTATAAGCAAGACCAAGCTGTTCCTCCAAATATGTCAATTTACAACCTCATACTACCCATAAAAGTCTTGTGATAGTTGTAGATGCCCTCTGCTCCAGCATAAACTCATCTGTTGACTTCAAGACTTTCTATTCCCTGCTCCCAACCTACCCAACCAGCCTCACATACTCTTTTCTTTAATCTTCACTCTTCCCAGGGATATCTCTTTTTTTATCTATTTTGAGAGAGAAAGAGAGAGAAAGAGAGAGAGAGAGAGAGAGAGAGAGAGAGAGAGAGAGAGAGAGAGAGAAAGCATACACATGCACAAATGCGGGAAGGGCAGAGAGAGAGAATCCCAAGCAGGCTCTGTACTGTCAGCACAGAGCCTAACTCAGGGCTTGACCTCACCAACTGTGAGATCATGACCTAAGCTGAAATCAAGAGTTGGATGATTACCTGATTGAGCCACCCAGGTGCCCCTTCCCAGGGAAATCTTATAATTTTTCATATGTGGTCTTTTGCTTTCACCTTTTTTTTAAAGTAGGCTCAATGCTCTGCATGGAGCCCAACATGGGGCTTGAACCCATGACCCTGAGATCAAGACCTGAGCTGAGATCATGAGTTGGATGCTTAACTGACTGAGCCACCTAGGTGCCTCTGCTTTTACCTTCTAGCATTTATCCATGATGTCCCTTACATCTGGGAGACATGCTTACCCAATATGTTAATACATATTTCTTGAATACTTGGACTTAACTCAAAATACTTGTATCATGAACCCCAAATCACTTTTCTAGTCAATTTTATTCTTATGTGCTGAACTTGTTTCTAGTTATGTTAATGTTACATGAATCAAATATGCATTAAAGCCAAAATAAGCTGGTTCTGAGATTGATTTTTATAGAAATTAGCTGGTTAATCAATAAGCTTTTATAACATATAAGGCTTGAGCAAACAGCACAGGAAAGGAATCTATTGTTAATACAAATTACAAGCTCCACAAGTCTCATTACAAATGCCTTTCCAAAATATTGACTTACCAAATACACTGGACATTAACCAGTAAAAGTAGCTAATGTTTAGAGTATCTCTAACCAAATTCCTTATTAACCTTGATTTATAATTTAGCCATATTGTATATATAAGTAAACTTTCATCACCACTAAATTTCAGGAACCTACATAAACTCCATAATACTTTGTATTCAATGTGTAATGAATAAATATTGATGATTATATGCTAGTTAATAAACTAGAAAATTTTATCTTTATTCTGGAAAAGAATAAAGATAATTACAAACAAATTTTCCTCTGTCTGTCACTTGTGCTAATTCCAACTATTCTAGTAGTGGCAAATTCACTATCATTGAGAAGGGCAAGAAGAATGAAAAGGGTTTATGCCAGTATTTCATTCCACATTTGGTGGGAAGACGGTATGGCACAAGAATCTTTCTGAAACAGTACAAGGAAACTCAACATAGGCACTGAACTCATTTCTGGTTTCACCAAAATTTTAGAGTAAATAATACAATAGAAGATAATGGGTATCATTATTAATAGCATCATCTGATAGGATGTGAAATATCATGTTTGTCTTGGAACAAATATAAACAAATACAAGAAAGCATTGCAGAAGGTCAAAATCAAATCAAAATACAGTGGGAAGATATTACAAATGGGGTACAGATAATTTTAGACTTCAGCTCAGGTCATGATCTCATGTTTCGTGTGTTCAAGCCCCGCATCGGGTTTTGCGCTGACAGCTCAGAGCCTGGAGACTACATTGGATTCTGTGTCTCCCTCGCTCTCTGCCCCTCCCCTGCTCATGCTCGCTCTCTCTCAAAAATAAACATTTTTAAAAATTTTTCAAAAAAGAGAGGCAGAGTAAGGTGTTCACCAGTGAAGTGACATATCACTACTTAATTTCAGATGTTACAGCAAAAAAAAAAAAAAGAACAAAAAAACAAAAAACAAAAAAAAATGCCTATTTTATGTAAGGCATGTGGGGGTTCATTGTACTGTCCTTCCCATTTTTCTGTACATCTGCCACTTTCATAATTAAACGTTGGGAAAAAGAAAGCTGGGAAATGATATTTAGGATGGAAGGAAGGGGGCAGGGAAAAAATGGGAAACTTCATTTAGAATATATCCTAAACAGTAAAATACGAAATTGGAAAGACAGAATATGGTGGTGAAAGGAAAAAAACAGTATCATAAAAAAATAAGAGAATGTAAGGATGTAAATTTCTGAAGAAAATGGTTCTCTCTCAAACAGAGGTAATACACCCAGTTATGAGGGCTCTAGGGAAACAAGTATAATTCCAAGAAAGAATGCTGGGACTGGACTCAAGTGTTTTAATCTGCCATCTGAGTCATAGCTAAAACAATTCCATGGCAACAGAACAGATCACACAGGCCAGCAGTCTGCCCGCTGGTCTAGCCCTCCTTGCTAGATGATAACATCACTGCTCTGGTGAGGCTGAAGAACATCAACATGAATACTAATAGTAGTGATAAAGTATGGCTGCCACATCACCTCATTTTTCTTGGTAAAAGACCAAAAGCATGCTTTTACAGCCCAAAGAGGTCTGCACGCAAATCCAGCAATATTTTTATTTAGAAGAAAAGTTCTTAACAGAATGAACTTGTTACTACATCAATTTACATTATGGAAGGTAGTAAGCATTTCCTATATAAGAACACTGCTATTATAGTTTGGTGTCAGGGAAGGGAAATCCTACTGCTTCCTTTTCTTGAGTCCCATTAAACATGCAGCAAACTTCAGTGTACATTATAATCATGTGGGATGCTGATAAAATGCAGGTTCCTAAGCCCTGCACACCGAGACTGTCCTTCCATTGCCAGAGGTGAACGGAGGGAAGAATCTGTACTTGTTCAAGGACCCCCAGGGATTCTGAGGTTCATTTACAGGTCTGGGCTGCAACATGCAGCCAAGTTTGGGATTAGATATGATGATACAAGTAAGGAATTACCAAACTGGGAATGAAAAAGTCTGGGGGACGGATTCGTTGCTAACTTATTCCACTTTGGGAAAGTTATTGTCTCATGCCTCAGTTTTCTCATGTGTTTAATGAGGATAATACTGCCCCCCCCCAACTTACTGGACCTCACACACATGCTAATTTATACAAAAGTAACTTAAATTATGAAGAGCAAAACAAATAAGCATTAGATCTTTAAGAAGGGAGTCTTTAATCTAATTCAGTGAACACAGTATTATATATTCCTGACAAGAGCCAATTACAGATTACTCTCTCTTTTTTGAGACTTAATCTAATGAAAGTAGTGCTAGAGTAAAGTGACATTCTTGTTCTTATCACTTGACAATTCCCCCAACCCCAGCAAAAGAGAAAGCCTAGAGACAATGAGGACATAACTTAAGTATTGTGAAAATTATATCTAGAGGAGGTTCTGTGTCTTAGGATGTTTCTTACCAAGTCTATGAGTTTGGTTACAGGCACTTCTCGGATTGGTCTTTTCATTCGGCACAAAGCCTCTAAGGATGTACCAAAGCAACTTGGGAGGTAATTTCCACTAATGGTCAAGAAGTAATCTTTGCCTCGATCCAGGTGAAGGACTAGAATATCTTCAATCTTATCTTCCCCTGAGTTCAGAATGGTCACAGAGTCTTTGCTGACATATACATCAAGGGAAATGTCCACGGTCTCATCTGAAATATAAGAAATGACACATGGTAACAGAAACTTATGGTGGAAAAGTGAAAGGAGATGAAAACCAACAGAAGAATCGTCCTCTAAAAAGTCATCAGGTGATGAAGGAGAGACTAGACGCACAAAAGAGGTCTCCCCAATATAATGACAGTAAAGGTAAGAGACATGTGGTTAGAAAACATGAAGTTAAACAGAGGGAGGGGTGGGAGCCAGGGGGAGAGGATGCATTGCAAGCAGAGACAATGGTAAAGGGACAACTCACTTGGCTCCAAGTAGCCCTCAAAAGGTTCAGCCCGAAGCCATGGTTTGCAGTACTGGCTGTCATTAAGTTTAGGGATGAAAGAAAAATGGCAGGGAACCTGTCCATTGTTGCTGATCTGGAACTTCTCCTTTTGTAGTTGCCGAAACTTCACATTCTCAAACACAAACTGGGGAATAACAGACAGACACAAACATGCATCACTAGTAGGGGAAGTCAGTCAGTTGGATTATTCCATAGGGAATATGAATAAAGAATAAGGTAATTATTATTGACCAGGTATACAACTATTGTCTGTACGCCTTCACTGACTGAGCTGGCTGTATGCCACGTCCTCTCATTTGTTATTCTACTCACACCAGCAGAAGAGGAATTAGGCAGCTCTTGCTACTTCTCTGGACTACTCTGATTATTCCTGAGATCCTAAGAGGATAACCCAACCTTGGGTCAGGACATTCATCCCATGACCAAATCCTGGTTCCTGAGATATGAATTAACCAGCAGCTCTGAAATACTAAGTAAGAAAAGCTAACATCTGAGGGCTTACTTTGTGCTGGGCACAGTTTTAAGAGCTTCACATATACAAACTCATGTAATCCTCACAACCACCCCTTTAACCAGAAAAGGAAAGTGTGGCTCTGAGAGAGTTAGACATGCGCCTCTGGTCATACATCTACTAAATGACAGTGCTGGAATCAGCATGGAGGCAGTTTGACTTCAACACACATGGTTTTCACCACTTTGTTGTGTTGCCTTCTCTAACAAACATGCTTTCCCCTGCACTGACCATGATGGGCAGTGCATGGGGAAGCCATGTATTTTTGCTCACCTCCCTCCTGCTGAGCTCCAAGGAAGGAAGGAAGTCATTTTCCATTCTGTCCATGATGCGTACAATATCTTCAAACACTTTCCGATACCTCCGTTCATCCACAACCTTCACCTGAAAGAAAGTAAACCCTCTTTTTCAGTCTTACATGCTCCTAGCTCATCTTCCTTTGAGATTACCTAACAATTTAAAAGGCATTGTTACAGCAATCATTTAAAATAAAATGTGGTGCAAACAACATCTTCAAACACTTTCTGAAATATCACTCCATCCACAACTTTTACCTCAAAGAAAACAGATCCTTATTTTAGTCTTGTGTGCTCTCAGCTTGAATCTCTAAGAGTCTAACAATTTTTTAAACATCACTAAAACAAATATAAATTAAACTAAGCATTTCAGCACTACACACTTTATGGTAAAGGTAAGGTTAATTGGTTAACTTCCTGGAAAAGTTAAACCTCTGTGCTAAAAAGCTTGGCAGTAAAAAAAATAATAATAAATAAATAAATAAATAAATAAATAAACAAACAAATAAATAAATGAAAAGCTTGGCAGTAATATTTGGGAAGAATATTTTCTTGCTCCATTGTTAAGTTATTTGGTGTTGGGGGAAATGTGACAATTATGGTAAAAATTATTTCCTGCATTGCACAAATTAAGTGTCAAAACATACCTACTACTGTTTCTGACAATGATCACAAAGCGCTGAAACAGCAGAAAAATGATTAAAGTATTTAATTCTATTAGCTGCTATGCGCAATGCCAAGAATCATAATGTCAGTGCATTATATCATTATATAATGAAAAGGTACGTTAGTAAACAGATCCTATGGTTATTTTAGAGAAGAGCCAATACAAAATGCCCTAGATTAGGGTAAAAAAGCATGACAAACAAATCATCTTGACTAATAGATCAAAAAATTTTCCCATCTGACACAGCGCTTTCAGCTTCCTGAAATAGCTTCGGGTTTTTTTCACTATTAAACTTCATACAAATCAATGCCAAAAATGAACATAATTAACATAGCATTTTAACTTATTGAGGTTGCAGCTTCTTTTTAGAAAGAAAACTTCACAGATTCCATGTTGAGGCAAAAAAAAGGACTGATGCATGTAGCAGAGGTTGTAAATCAAATATGGAAAATAAAAGCATCAAAGCTGAGCCAAAGATCTCAACGACTGGGAAGGTTTTTACATGTCTAAGCCATAACTCTTAGACAACTGAGGCCCAAGCAATCGCTAGTGTCACCAGGGTCCATACTATAGTGTTAAGAGAAATTTTATAGATTTTTAATATTTTTATAAAATTTTGCAACTTCTTATTTCATAAAGTATTTTATGTGTGTCATCTTTTCACAACAACCAGCCAGGCTACCAAAGGATTATTCTTCTGATCCTTGAGAATATCAAGATACAAAAAGATCAGCTAAGTTGCTCACTGCCACAGTTGTATCCACAATTGTATCCAATTGTTGTATCTGGACCTTTAGTGTAAGATCCTTTCCAAAATACCAGGTACGCAACAGGATTAATTCATGTAGGTCTTAAAAAATGCAGATGCCTTGGTCTACTGCATTTTTTAAAAAGATCTCTAGGCAATTTCTCTGTCCACCAAAGTCTGAGAACCAATGCAACAGATCCCATTACCAAGTACAGGGGTGAAAACCATATCTCAGCTAGCCCACAGCAAGTCTTCTGAAGTTAATTAACTGGCCATTGAGCACTTGGTCCCTTTATTAACAGTCATTGATGACAATGGTGGTAAAAATATAATGTGTTTTCTTAAAGCCTCTAATCATGCCCAAGCATGCCCAAGAGACCAAAATATGGGGTGGTTAACTCAATAAACTCAAAACTTTTCTCGGTGGGTTATCATGATCATACCCCTTAATGGCATATCAAGGATAATGAAGGGGAAAACCACCATAAGAATGTCACCACCTGATACACCCACTTTAGAAAAGGAAATTACCAACAAAATTAGGAATTAAGAATGAGTTAGATGATTAATGAGCTAGATATTTACGTAGTAACACGGGGAGCTCTCCAAGACACACCACTGATTTTTTTTTTAAAAAGCAAGCTGCAGACCAACAAATACGGTATGAGACCATTTATGATATATGTACCAATATACAAAACAATACTCTATTGTATATGGGTAAACACTGAAAAGCATATGCAAAAGTCTAGAAGTGTGTTGTTCAAGATAATAACCAGTTGCCACATATGGATATTTAAATTTACATTACTTCAGGGGCATCTGGGTTGCTCAGTTGGTTAAGTGGCTGCCTTTGGCTCAGGTCATGATCTCACAGTTAGTGGGTTTGAGCCCTCCGTGGGGCTCTGTGCTGACACCTCACAGCCTGGTGCCTGCTTCTGGTTCTGTGTCTCCCTCTCTCTCTGCCCCTCTCCTGCTTGCACTCTGTCTCTCTCTCTCAAAAATAAACATTAATTTTTTTTTAATTTACATTACTTCAAATTAAATAAAATTGAAAATTCAGCTCTCTTAGTCTCACTACCCACACTTCAAGTGATCAATAGCTACCTGAAGCTAGTAGCTTTTGTACTGGACGGGACAGATCTATAACATTTCCATCATCACAGAAAGACCTATTGGACTATACTGGTCTAGAAAGATATAAATTCATAATGGTAGTTGGCCTGGCTGGAAAGTGGGGGTTTGGGACAAAGGTGGGAGTAGAACAGGGATTGAAGAACTTCAGCCTTATCTGTAAATTTTGCTTAAAACGTTTTTTTTTTTAATTTTAAAGAGAAAGCACTTTTAATTTCCTGCATAATTTAAGTAGTATTAAAAATTAGAAAGGTAGACATTTATTAAAGATACACAAAAATACACAGGTAGTATGGAAAATTTTTAACTATCCTGCTGGGAGCTCTGGATTAATATATGTGGAATATTACAAATATTCCAAGGTTCTGAAAAGAAATACAAACAAAAAAGCCAAGCACAGCTGATTAAACCAAAAAGGTTAGTGTCTGGGGAAAGACATCCTTTTAAAAATGAATTAAGAGAATTCAAATGAAGAAAACAGAGCAGCTCACAAGTACAAAATAGAAATTAGGTGGGCTAGAAATAGTATCTAAAGGTTTATGTAGTCTGTAAGTTCTTTGTAACTATAGAGGCATTGTGGGGTTAGTGGAAAGAACATCCATAGGCTTGGGAGTTAAACAGACAAGATTAAAATCTTAGCTCTCCTTCTGGTTGAATGCTCTTAAGGAAGTTATTTTAACTCATTAGTTCTCCATTTGCTCACCTGTTAACTGAGAAATATTTAACTCATAGTACTGTTGTGAGGAGTAAATGAGATATGTCTAAACTGCCCATCCCAGTCCCCAGCACACATAGCTACTATTTGAGAAAAACTATTATTTATTATTATTTTAAAATTTCAAAATGGATAAAAGTCAAGTCACAATTGCTTCAGATTATTCTAAGACCAAGAAGTAACTTTGTAAATAAAGGAAATACCCCCAAAATTCCCCTTTAAGACAGAAGGATAAGACATGTTGGGGATAATCTATCTCAGAAGCAAAAAGAATCAACATATACACAGAGGAAAGAAATCTACCCTATTATGCTCTTTGCATGTCTTAACTCATTAATCCCCATAAGTAGTACCACTGTTATCCCCATTTTATAGTGGAGGAAACTGAGGCATAGGGCTGTTACATAAATTTTCATGGTTACATGGTCAGGAGGTAGTTGAACAAGGATGCAAATCTAAGCAGTCTATAAAGTCCACCCTATCAAGCACTGAACTATATAGATTCTGACAGATTACATGACTGTAGGTCTGGGAAATCTACAAGAAATAATCTAAATGTACTAGCTGTCATGGGGTGTCTGGGTGGCTCAGTCAGTTGGGCATCTGACTTCGGCTCAGGTCATGATCTCACAGTCTGTGAGTTCAAGCCCTGCATCCAGCTCTGTGCTGACAGTCCAGAGCCTGGAGCCTGCTTCGGATTCTGTGTCTTCCTCTCTCTCTGCCCCTCCCATGCTCGCACTCTGTCTCTCTCTTTCTCAAAAATAAATAAAGATTAAAAAATTTCTTTTAATGTACTAGCTGTAATAAATTAAATCAACAAGATCCCAAGATATAACCTACGTATACACACAGCTAGAAAATACAATGTGAAAGCAAAAACTACTCACAACAGAGGCAAAAAAAATTAACTGGCCATTAATCCAGCCTAGGATGCAACAGAGTTAAAGAAAAATTTAAAACATGTGCTCCTGAACAGGAAAGTTTCACTAATAGTACAGCTGACAATATGCCTTTTAAGCTAATACACAGATTTGGTTGTATGCTGATCAGTCTATGCCTTTGTTCTTGCTGTTCCCAGCCCCTCCACCTGGAACCTCTCTCCTAGGCCTTTCCCTCCTTACTATCTATCTATCTACTCATTCTTTAAAACCTAGCTTCTAACTCTTCTTTATGAATAACAACTTTAGGAGGCTAAGGTTACCACCCAGCCCCTCTGCAGCATGAGAAACATCTGTGTCACTAAAAGGCCAAGCTCATTAAGAACCATATGGACAGCATTTAGGACGGTTGGGGGCACTAATTTCTCAAAATTGCAAATAATTATTTGGTTATGGTAACATTTATGGCTCACTGAACTACTGATCTGTTTTGAGTCTAAATGATGCTCTAAGAATACATACTTAACCTACAAACAAATAAATGAACAAACAAGTGTTTACCCCAATATGGAAGAGGGCGCTAACAGGCTTGTGGTCACTGGTTTTTAGTTCCATATGACTCCGGTAATGAAGCTGATTAACATTTGTTCCTCTCCAAAGAATCCGGTCACACCAGGCTGGAACCCGACATTTCCCACTGCAAATAAAGAAAGGAATTATGAAGGGAACATACCACACAAGAATGTAATACCTACCACACTGGTTTAGACCAGGGTTAGGCCGTCTTGTTAAATGCTTCTCCTTCCCTAATGATCCCAACTATAATATTCCCTACTATACCGCAAACTCTGTAAAGGGTCTGTGTCTGCTTGTTTGCCACTGAATCTCCAACCCCGAGGACAGTGTCTTGTGCAAAGTAGGTGCTCAGTGATTAGTTATGTAATGAATGAATAAACAGTGCTCCCCAAATTAGCATTACATCTTTAACAACACTGCCCCAGAGGAAAATATAATAGCATCTTCTTAAGATATCCTCAGAAGGTCAGGATTATACTCAGAATACTTTGCTCTATGACATTTTGCAATGACATTTCACAACAGATAGACAACTGGTAAGAATCTAAAAATCCAATGCTATATTCCTAGACTGGGCTTGATCTCTGGAAATAACTAGAGATTTCTCCTTTTCAACCTAGACTTTCATGACTAGCTTCTTCAAATAGAGATGAACTAACATCTAAGCATGCAAGTCTGAACATATAACAGCCCATAGAATACCAAGGGTAGGGAAAAAGCCTAGTCATCATTCAATTAAAATAAGTAACACCTTGTACACCTAAGCCACAAAGTGACACACATAAGTTCTTATCAGTAGCTCTTCAATTGACTCTCAAGTCAGGTGAGTGGAAGAAACAAGGTGAGGTGTACAAGATCTTTGAGTGTCACTTTTCACTTGCTGACCAGCTCGCTCAGAGCACAGGAATGCAGACCCCTCTCCACCCCATCCTAGTGCTCTCTGAATCTAAAGTTTAATCAAGCTTCTGGGCTCAGCCAGCTAGTACGCCACAGGGAACAAAGAGACAGTAGGTAGAAGGCAAATAGTTAGCAGGAACATACTGACAGAGGTACTTAACTGGGGATTATCAGGAAATCAAAGGGCCCCCTGGGCAATGGTTCTCAGCTTTCTCTGGCAGTTGCAGAGGTCAGGCCCAGGCATCAGTATTTTTTTAAATGTTTTATTTACTTTTGAGAGACAGAGAGCATGTGAGCAGAGGGGGCAGGGGACAGAGGATCTGAAGCCAACTCTGCACTGACAGCAGTGAGCTTGCAGGCATCAGTATTTTTAAAAGTCCCCCAATAGATTCTAATGTGTGATCAGGACTGAGAACCATTGTGCTGGAAGAGCCTTTTGTGACTCAATTTCTGGTGTTCACAGTTGAAGAGTTGAGAAACAATTTGGATAAAACAATAAGAACAGGACAATAGATAAGGAAATGGGAGGGGGTCAGAAAGGTAAAAATCTCAGCAAGTCTGTTGAGATGATAGAAATAAGGCACTGCAGACAGCCCATAAAATTTCAACAAAAGTAATACTTTAAGATAAATTCACCTGTGAGTACACATGCATTAAAAACTCTTGGGGCGCCTGGGTGGCGCAGTCGGTTAAGCGTCCGACTTCAGCCAGGTCACGATCTCGCGGTCCGTGAGTTCGAGCCCCGCGTCGGGCTCTGGGCTGATGGCTCAGAGCCTGGAGCCTGTTTCCGATTCTGTGTCTCCCTCTCTCTCTGCCCCTCCCCCGTTCATGCTCTGTCTCTCTCTGTCCCAAAAATAAATAAACGTTGAAAAAAAAAAATTTATAAAAAAAAAAAAACAAAAAAAAAAACTCTTCTGTAACAGCACTGAACCATTAGGTCTTTATATCTGCATCTGGCATGACCTAAAAATTCCTAGCCGTTCACCAATCTGTAGGGACAGAAATAATACCAGGCCTGAACCTATTCTGTGACAAGGTTCTTGTCACTTTACCTGGAATCCCATCGGTCTGTTTTAGAGTCATACTTATAAGTGGGGATAAACTTGATTTCTCCTTCAGTGAAGTCAGCAAAAGCTTTTTTCTGTGTGCGCTGAATATTTAGCTAGAGATAGAAAAAAGCATCACATAAGCAGGGTAACACCATCTTAATACAGGTGATTATCAGGTTGATCAACGATTTCTAACTATCAAGTTTCATTGCTTTTGCAACTGTCAGAGTGCATAAATAAAATTTCTGTACCTTATGAATTAAATCTTGCCATTCCCATGACATCTAAACTCACCCACAGATAGAATGCTCATTATGTGCAAATCACTAATTTTTTATTGCTAATAGTCGTTGGGTGGGGCACCTGGGTCGCTCAGTTAAGTGTCTGACTTCGGCTCAGGTCATGATCTTGTCATTGGGAAGTTCCAGCCCTGCATCAGGCTCTGTGCTAACAGCTCAGAGACTGGAGCCTGCTTCAGATTCTGTGTCTCCCCCTCTCTCTAACCCTCCCATGCTCATGCTCTGTCTCTGTCTCTCAATAATAAATAAATGTTAAAAAAAATTTTTTTCTAATTTTAAAAATAGTGGTTGAGTAAAATGGAAAAATGAAATAAGAATAATCTTTCTCTGAAGTTGGACAGGAATCATCTAGCGCAATTTTAATTTTTTAAAAAAGCACACAAATGTTGAATGGATAATTCCAAAAGCCAAATTCAGTGAATAGTTATGGATCGTTTTGAAAGTTATCCTCACTCAAATACTCTACCAGAATTACATAAGACTCAGAATTTATTCCAACTGTACCCCCTTTGGAAACATGACAGAGGAAGAAATGCAAAGAAATTAGCCAGTCAACCTCAATATGAAGAAAGAGCCCAAAAAGACTCACTATATATAAAAAAAAAAACATTCTACTGCAAAACTCCTACATTTTTACTATGTCTAAAGGTCAAAAAGGCTTTCATAAGGATTTAAAGACATTAAAATCAAGTCGAAACATTTTCTTCCCTCTATAAGAAGTGTTCACTTTTAGGGGCGCCTGGGTGGCGCAGTCGGTTGAGCGTCCGACTTCAGCCAGGTCACAATCTCGCGGTCCGTGAGTTCGAGCCCCGCATCGGGCTCTGGGCTGATGGCTCGGAGCCTGGAGCCTGTTTCCGATTCTGTGTCTCCCTCTCTCTCTGCCCCTCCCCCGTTCATGCTCTGTCTCTCTCTGTCCCAAAAATAAATAAACGTTGAAAAAAAGAAATTAAAAAAAAAAAAAAAAAAAGAAGTGTTCACTTTTAGCAACCAGTATCCATAAGCTGAAGTAAAAATTCAAGTCATGTGCCAGGTTCCAAGGCAAATTTACAGAAAACTAGGTTCCTGAATACCAAGTTTTATATAAATGTTACCAAATCAATGCTTTTCCCACAGGTTTTAACATCTATAAGCCAGCCAGGCCCAACTTCTCAATCAGTTCCCATTAGACCACAGTCTGTGCTATTTATCCCAAACTTCTGTTCTTCCCAATCCCCTCACAGGGCCTCCCTCTTTTACTTCTATGCTGTTTCTAAGACTGCCAAGTAATCATAGAGCAACATTCCCTGTCCCATCTGCCAAACCGCATCAACATAGCTGAAGGCCCACTTCCTCCAGGAAGTGGTCTCCAATTAACCCCACCCATTATCCAACTTATTTTATATAAATCTCTAAAATGTCTTCTTGATAAAGACAATGAACAAATGTTATATTTACTTTTTATCTCCCCTTCTCCTATGCAAACGCTCAATAAAAGCACTACAAACCTGTGTGCATTCGCTGCATCGCTAGTCACACTGTTTTCCCAAGACAATGAGACCTTTCCATCTATTCCTAGAGTAAGACACACCTCCCACACATATATCTCATAAACCGAACAATTTTATCTGCCATCTAGGAACATACCCATAAAACAAAAATTTACTTACCTGGTCAAACTTCAAGAGTCTCTGAAGGTCATTCTTGTTTATAAGACTCTTCACTTCATTGGCATCAGGCATGCAAAGCCTATAGTTCAAATCTCCCAACCAGATGACAACACTGAAGATCAAGAAATACAGGAACAGAAGTAGCAAGAATTACCATAACAAGTCAATCAGAGAAGAACAGAAAGAAGAAAACTAGTAGATTGTTGATAAGGATTCATTTATCACTACCTGACACAAGGAGTTTAAGCTGTAACTTATCCTCTGGGGGCAAGTACTACCAACACCTGAGAAGGACTAGGGATTACCAAATAGGTGGGAAGATAGGCACTCCATACATGAAGAACAAAGAGAGGGAAATACAGTATATGTGTGGAATTCAGAAGCTAAGGAGTTAACTGCCTAAAAGAAGCATGTAGTTTATTTGCTGGACTAGCTCCAAAATTTTGTCTGGCTTCCTGCCCCTCTTCCAGGGGAAGAGAATCTGAACATTTTCTGCCTCTCTGAGCCCTGACATTCTGCAGACTCTTAACTAAGGTCTGCGTGGTCTGACCAGCTATGCACCATAGCCAATTTGCCTACTCCTGCCCCAGATGAACAGTCCAAGTCTCAGGCAGGAAGGAGACTGGCTTGCCACAGGCCCCTAGATGAGCTGAGAGTCCCCCCACAGGGAAGACCCAGAAATTACCACACTAAAAAGGATTCTCCTGTGAGCTATCTCAAGTCCTGAATGGGTCTCTTTGCCAATCTTAAATGCAACATGAAATGTCTGGAATCCTGAGGAAATAAATTTAAGGCATTTCAGGACAACCTCATGACCATTAACGTCAAGGCCTTGACTTTACTACCATGAAGCAGAATTCTATAGGATCCTCGGGGCACCTGGGTGGCTCAGTCAGCTGAGCGTCCGACTTCAGCTCAGGTCATGATCTCGCGGTTTGTGAGTTCAAGCCCCGCGTCAGACTCTGTGCTGAACGCTCAGAGCCTGGAGCCTGCTTCGGATTCTGTGTCTTCCTCTCTCTCTGCCCCTCTCCTGCTCATGCTCTGTCTCTCCCTCTCTCTCAAAAATAAATAAACATAAAAAAAATTTTAAAAAAAGAATTCTATAGGATCCTTATTATTGAGACATTATGGAATCAGGCCAATATCACTACTCTTCCCTACTATTTTCCCAAATACCCTACTCTGTGCTGATCCTAATATGTTAAATTATCTTTTGTTTTCCTAATTCCCATCTCAAATCACTTATTCCAAATCACACCACCCTCTCAGAATTTCAATTACCAATATGAATTTCTTGAAGACTAATCATTTCGTACTACCCAGTCCATCCCTCAACTGATTTCTGCTTGTATTCTTATTAAGTCCATTCTTCACAAACTTTTCTCATATTATCCTGTTGATCCGTTGTTGTCTACATCTCCAGTGCCCCAATTCTTAATGATTCACAGCCATTAAAAAAATAATATAGATATAATACAATATATATATAATGCATAAATTAATATAATACATACACACACTGGCTTGGAATGAGACCCACAATAGGACAATACAGTCCTCTATAATGAGTGTGCATGTGTTTGTATATACAGAAAGGTCTAGAACAGCACTATTCAAAGGAAATAAGATGCATGTCAGAGATGTAATTTTAAATTTTTTAGTAGCTGCATTTAAAAATGAAAAGAAACAAGTGAATATAACTTTAACAATATATTTCATTTAACTCAATATATCCAAATTATCATTTTGACATGTAATCAATATTGAAAAATGGAGATATTTTACATTTTTCTTACTAAGTCTCTGAAAATCCAGTGTATAGTTTATGCTTACAATACATCTCAATTTGGACTAGCTACTTTTAAGTGTCCAATAGCCACCTATGGCTACTAGCTATCACATTGGACAGCACAGTTCCAGGATACACACCAAACTATTAATAACACTTTCCTTTGAAGATAGAAACTGGCTAGGGGACAGCAAAGTGATTTCTACTTTTATCTTTTATTACATTCATAATAAACATTTCTATTTTATAATAAAAAACAATAAAGGGGTGCCTGGTGACTCAGTCAGTTAAGCACCTGACTCATGATTTCCATTCAGGTCATGAGTTCACGGTTTGTGGGTTCAAACTCCACATCAGGCTCCACACTGGCAGTGCAGAGCCTGTTTGAGACTGTGTCTCTTTCTCTTTCTCTCTCTCTCTCTCTCTCTCTCTCTACCCCTCCCCCACCCATGCTCACTCACTCTCTCAAAATAAACTTAAAAAAATTTTTTAAATAATAAAAACTGACTCCAATTGACACACCCCTCCAGCATTACTCTTACATGCCCACTAACAGAACCTCTGATAGCAAATCTGATTTCTCTGTCTCAGTGAATCTCCTCAGTGAATCTGCCTCAGTGAATTCCTCAAAAACCCGCTCTTCTTTGCAACTCCAATCCCTAAATAGTATTCATTCACTCTTCACAGTTCCATAGTTTCCTACCAGTTTAATCTCGTTTCAGCCCCACTATTCAAAGGACAAAGGAGATTTAACCACTCACTCATGTTTCATGATGTTCAGCTGTGGGAGTGTCTGGTTTGGGACCACAAAACTCATTCGTGCACAGATGTCCTTATAATCTTGGTTCCTTCTCTCAAAGTCCTCCACATGGGCAGCCAGGTGAGAATTGACAATGCAAAAGGTAGTGTTGTGAAATACAAATCTCACAGCTACCCCACCTTTGTTTCCCTGTTAGCAAGAGTAATTATTCACAATTAGTACAAAGACAGAACTGGCAGGTGAATTTCACATGGACATAAATAATAATCAAGCTCATTTCCAAAGTAACTCACCATTTTCCCCATGATTCCAGTTCCAACTGTTTCTGTAGCAACATCACGGACATACTGCCACTGGTCCTTTCTGGCAAATATGAGGAGCATCATCCCAACAAGGCGGACTAGCTGAACCTACGAGTTCCAGGGAGTTAGAAAAAGGTTCATGTTAATACACTCTTTGCCACACATCTAATCCCACAACTAATTTTCCACCAAGAAGATATTAATGATGTTCAAATCTGAATCCAAACCCTTTAATTTCCCAGTGGACCCCATACAAAGGAAACAAAATTTCTCTGGGGAAACTCTAATCCAGCTCTGATCAGTTGGAGATAAAAATCTTTGGGGACATCAAGTATACTCAGCTCTAGGATACATTATTTTAATCAAATCTATGTATGTATGTATGTATGTATGTATGTATGTACGTATGTATGTATGTATGTATCTATCTATCTATCTATCTACCTACCTATGTATCTATTTTAATCACTTTTAAACTTACCAGGAGTAGTTAGCATTAAAAAATCAAATCTAAAACCCCTATCCCAGCTTATTCCTTTTGCCTCTCCTTCCTAGTTTCTGATTTCCAATTTCTTAAGAAATTAAAATTTCTAAAATAGCAATCTTTTTTTAAGTATGTAAACTAGAGCTAGAAATATGTCTGAAATATGTGTTAGTCAGGGATCTATGTGAGAGGAATAACACCTTCAGGATTTTTATTACCTATATCAACTGTTGGAAGGAGTGGATGAAAAATATTCAGAGGACTCCTTTTAAAGGGGTTACTATGGTAACCATGTAATTAAAATAACTCTTCTGGTAGCCTCTACCACATGCCTTCCAAAGACCAAGAAATTAGCCCACCTTGCTAAAGTCAACTCTACTTTTGATTTACAATGTTTAGAACTCATTTAAATTCCACAATACTTCTTCCTGATTCCACAGCATACCCTATGTACCCACATGCTTCAAACTGCTTTTCTGTAAAGTATCTGGTTCTGACCAGGTCAGTGAACAATTTTGATCTTAAACTCTTACTGTTACTCTGTAAGTAATTATCATAAGCTAATTATCATTCTGAGAATAAAATTCTTTTTTTTCTCCTAAAAGCTACCTAAGCAATGAAAATATAGGGTCAGAAAGCTTAGGAAAAAAATTATTTTTAGAAAATAGGTGTAAAGGACTATTCTGCCCTATTGCAATATTACACACAGAGAAGAATTCAATTAAGCCATTCTTTTGGAACAAGTTATAGATAACAGAATAACTTCTAGTGAGTTCTATTTAGTTGTATACTAATAATGAAATGCAGCTTACTTTCTTATACTTGGCTTTGGAATGCAAACCCCTCTCTACAGCCATGGACCACTCTTGTTCCTTCACAGATTCAAAGTAGAAAAAGGCTTCCGTGCTCAAGTCCAGCTCTTGGAATCTGAAAAAAACACGAAGACATGAGATCTATACATATCCCATAATTATCTCTGACTACCTCCCATCCCATTTTCTGAGACATTAGGTGGAAAGGGAATGGGGAAAGAGAGAAACTTTATAGAACTGGTCCACTGACCCAGGTGATCAGTAAGGACAAGCAACTTTGTTTTCAAAAGACTCTTTATAAGTATATGCACAGGTTATGCAAAACATAAACAAACAAACAAAAACCTCCACAAGGGATAACAGTGGAGCTTTGCTTATATATCCTAGGAATAGTCACTGTTGGAAATGACCTCAAGTCTCAGTTGCTGTTAAGAATATAGTTTTAGGGGCACCTGGGTGGCTCAGTTGGTTGAGTGTCTGACTTCGGCTCAGGTCATGATCTCACAGCTCGTGGGTTTGAGCCCCACATCGGGCTCTGTGCTGACAGCTCAGAGCCTGGAGTCTGCTTCGGATTCTGTGTCTCCCTCTCTCTCTGCCCCTAACCCACTTGCATTCTGTCTGTCTCTCTCAAAAATAAAATAAACATTAAAATATATATATATATAGTTTTATTTGGGGGCACCTGGGTGGCTCAGTCAGTTAAGCACTCGACTTCGGCTCAGGTCATGATCTCACGGTTTGTGGGTTCGAGCCCCATGTCGGGCTCCGTGCTGACAGCTCAGAGCCTGGAGCCTGTTTCAGATTCTGTGTCTTCCTGTCTTTCTGCCCCTCCCCTGCTTGTGCTCTCTCTCTCTCTCTCTCTCAAAAATAAATAAAGATTCAAAAAAAAAAAGAATATAGTTTTATTTGCATTTTGGGATGACTAGATGTTTCCTTTCACCATTTCAGGTATCATTCCTTTCTTATCTCACAAATTTGACCCACAAGATAATTCTCACATATAGTCTATAGTAGGTTTTTACCAAATTGTTAAAAAAAGGAGGGCAAAATGTCATGTAAACTAATACCAAACATATAGCCAAAAGGAAATTCCAGATGTGTTCTTTACCCAATGCAGTAGATATCAGGAGGATTCGAATCACAGTTCAGCCAAGGTTCCAGCTCACTATCTGGAGACTGGCCATTCACGTTCCACGTTCCAACAAAAAATCTAATACATAATATGAAAAATTACTTGAAAACAAAGGTCAAGTATGAAGCAATGAAAGTTCTCTCATCACTCTTTATACAAGGGTATATTCACAATAAGCCAACATAATTTCTCAAAATGTTTTGCTATACACATATAAGAAAAACCTCTTGCATGTAGAACACAAAGGCAGTAGGCTCATTCTCTAAATTTCATATTAGGTGAATCCACAAAAGGAAACCAAGTCTCTATTTAAAAAACATAAAGTTAATTGCTCTACCACATTTCCTTTCAATTAAACTCCATCCAAACTTATACTTGAAGGGAGAGCTTGTAGATGGGGAAAAAAGGTATCTTCATGCTGTAAATACGTCTGATGTGGATAACTGTTCCATAAGGAGCTATAGTTGAATCCAAAAACTCATTTCCCAAAGGATTACAAGGACATCTGTGTAGGAAATTCTGTTGAGGCAGATATAGTACTAAGGGGGAAAGCAGAAGGAAAAACTCATAACTGTCTTAACTGTTTACATACAAAAATAAGCATCATGGGGAATATGAGGAACTATAGATTTTGGCGTAGGGATACAGTTATAATTGAATTATAACAAATGAGGCTTAATGGGATGTATGGGACTGGAATCTTGGACTATTAAGGGCACGTGCCGTTCACAAACAACAAAGAAAAGTGTTGCTGCTTTGCACGTTGGGATATACACCACACCACATCAGATACCACTCATGCTAGGTCCAGAGAAGAAGAGATTGACAAGCAAAGGTGAAATGAAAAATATGATACAGAGAAAAGAAGAAAGAATCCAAGACAGACCTCTCAAACAAGAGGACTGGGTGAAATGTTCTTTAGTTAACTTACCAAAGTAAGCAAGTTAAACTAGTGGTAATGGGAGACTTTAATCTTCTAATATTGGTGAGAAAAAACTCAGCAGTCCAGAAAGATAAACACATTTGCTTAGGGAATGTGCTAAGGGATAATTCTCCAGTACATGTGAGTTTGATTTGGTTCTGAGTAGACAGAACCATTAGTAGACACGGTATCATTAGTAGTTAGAAAATCCAAGGGAAACTGTAGCATTTGCTACAGTTTTGTATATATATATGTTTGTATATGTATGTCACTGACTAATATAGAGATAGGGGCTTGAACTGGCTGACCATTCCTTTTTATTATGCTTTGATTCTTAAGCTAATTAAACTAATACCTTAAGTAACAAAAGGACATTTTATGCCATACCTCAGTAAGTAGAAGAGAGACTAACCTGAAATTCTGAATATTGACATATTCTTTCTCTCGCTTTGCCAGGATATGTTTGATGAGACCTTCTCGCTGCCCAGACTGGGTATTTGGTACAAAGAGCTTCCGCATGGTGTTGGTCACTTTGGGCTGTTCCTTATTAGGAGCTTCTTTGTCACGTGGAAGCCTAGCAAATAAATGAGAAATTCAAAAGTGAAACTGCCTAAAATATAAAAGTTCCTAAATGAGAAATATGTTATGACATAGGACTTACATTCTATTCACAGAAGGGGGTGGAGGTGGGGGTTCCCGATGAATCCCTGTAGGATGATTTTGTGAATTAATTTTCTTGTCCAAATTCATAGATGAAAAATTATCCTCAAATCCAAGAAGCCCTGAAGTACACAGAATCCAGAATCAAAGGGGGAAAATAAAGATAACATCCAAATTATCCAGGATAGACAGAGCTTTTTGCCTTCATCACAGTGGTTTTGATTTGATCACTATTTGCTCAATGGCATTACCAAACAGAAAGGTATCACAAGGAGAGTGATAAGTTAGACTGGGGGAAGAAACACATCTGTCCCTGAAGGACTTGACATATTAACTAGAACAACAGCAAGTTACATTAATTTGGAACCTGAATAATAACAGCTAACATTTATTGAAGACTTAGCATAATGTCTGGTTGATAGTAAGGGATTATATTATTATCTCTTTTAATCATCACAAAGACCCCATATGGCCAGTAGTGTTAAAAATCTTCTCATGTTACAGAAAAAGAAATGGCAACTCAGCATTGTTGAGTAACTTGACCAAGGTCATATGTAACTAGCAAGTCGTAGAATTGGAATTTAAACCCAAGCAGTTTGGGCCTGGAGCACGCCAATCTTTACCACACTGCTAAGCTGGCTCCTGAGGAGCTAACATGCCACAGAAAATATCAGGAATGAACATCAGTCAGTGGGCATGAACTCAATAAAACCACTCCATAGGAGAAGGTGTCTGAGATTGACATTAATCCACACTATCTTATCTGTCCAGATAAAATCTATTGACTCTGCAATGATCATAGCAACCAGGCAAAAGAGAATCTTTTCAGTACCTGAAAAAGCAGAAGGTTTGTCCTTAGTGTCTAATTTCTGGTACCAGCTAGATGAGTCCTTTGGTTCTGGAACAAGAAGCTGTGACTGAGCTAGAGAGATAAGAGTCATGGTCAGAAACAGGGGAGCCCTTCACTGAGTGAATTTTACCATAACCAAAAGCCATTCATTCAGCACTCCTCAAATGCAGGGACCAGAAGCATTCTTGCATGTAAAGGAAGAGACTAAGAGAATGAGGGCAGCTCTGGGATGATCTGGGAACAGAAGGAGGATTACTGTCTTCAGTAACCTGTCCATGCTATGACACTGAAGATTCTGGAAAATGGCTCAGTGTCCTTCCTTATAGCTGAATACACCTGTTCTCTAGCCTAACCCTGGTTCATTCCTGAAGGAAGAAAAATCAGCTATGAAGACTCAAGGGGTGAGGTACTTTGCTAACGGCTGCTTGCCTCTGCATCTGCATGCCAGAATGTCACTACCATTCAAACAAGTAGAAAGAAAACTGCTGAGTCTTGAGTTACCTTCCTGAGCAGCAAGGACCTCTGAGAGGAACTTCAAACAATGTTCCTCATCAGGGATTTCAAAGCGGCGCTCCCTGGTCCAGTCTCCCTGAATCCGAATTTTGCAGCCACCTAAAAAGAAGTGAAATCCATACACATACAGCTATGGAATATGTGCTTTCTTGGGGTCAGATTCTCAACTTATTAGTTTAACAAGAGAAGGTCCAGATCACACATATTCTAAGACTTCTAATGTAGGAAGCATATCTACAGGATCAGGGGATTTGTTGTGGTGGGGTTGCAATACAGACAGGGAAATCTAAGGGGCCGATGAACTGTGTCAATGAACAGCCCAGTACAGTGATATTGAAATCATAGTCTCCATTGTCAACGTAGGGACCAAATTCTAACAAAAGATCAATTCCCCAACCACCCTCCTCCCATCTTCCAGCCGTAGATTCCTACCATTTCAAATACAGATCATATAGTAAGAGTACCTAAAGCATAAAGGGAATAAAGAAAATAAGATGGTTTGCTCCTAGGTACACATTGTACCTAGACAATTGAATTTACAAACTAATTAAAAAAGAAAAGAGTAGTGGAATTGGTTTGAATTATTCCGGAAAGAAGCATCTAGATCTCATTACCTCAAGTAAACAATGCATATCTTTTTTTTTTTTTTTTAATTTTTTTTTTCCAACGTTTATTTTATTTTTGGGACAGAGAGAGACAGAGCATGAACGGGGGAGGGGCAGAGAGAGAGGGAGACACAGAATCAGAAACAGGCTCCAGGCTCCGAGCCATCAGCCCAGAGCCCGACGCAGGGCTCGAACTCACGGACCGCGAGATCGTAACCTGGCTGAAGTCGGACGCTTAACCGACTGCGCCACCCAGGCGCCCCAAACAATGCATATCTTGAATAAACATATGAAAGCAATATAATGACCTATGACTAGGAGTGGCCTGGTTCAAGCACAGCCAACTGGAAAACAGTATAATTAATAGTAAAGTTATCTAGGACTTTAGTTTCTTATGTGTCTAACATACTGTCTCCCTTTTTCTGATGCCCTAGTTCTCATCCATATCAATGGTCTGGATATGGTGATCCAGGAAACCTATGTACTTGTTTATATTCTTATTTAACTGACTTACTACATATATTGCTTTCTCATGCTCCTGGAAACCATAAGCTCCTTGAGAGCAAGAAGTGGGCTACACATACAAGTTATCCAACACAACACTTCTGAGGAGCTCCCAGACTGTCTGGGACGGAGGGGCTTCTCAGGACTCAGGACTTTCAAAGCGAACACTGGGAAAGTCTCAGGCAAACCAGGATGGTTGGTTCCTTTACTGGTGACAATGAATGTCAGACTTCTCAGACAGAAGGCATTTAATCAATGACTATTGAACCTCTTTCATACTTGTAAATGACAAAGAGATGAGAAAATGAAATGAAAATCCTACTTTCTTATGTTGGAAATCCACTTGTGAACCTCTGACTCTTTTTCCTTTGTATTTCTGTAAGTTTCTATCTTCACAGATTTAGTGATTAGAAGAAAAGAGGTAAAAATACTGAGAAAGGAGGCACCCAAGCAGACCACAGATAAGAAAATTACTGAGGGTGTTAATGTAAAGAGAAGAAAAAAATGAAGGGCATGAATAAAGGCTGTCAGTTATCGCAGCCTTGAAGATACAGGGAAAACCTCCTTCAGGGCACAAGTAGTCCTCCCTTTCTCAGATAATTTATATTAAAAGTAGAAAAGAAATTAAAAGATCAGTCTCTATCTGATAAAACTTAAACAATAATACATTTTCTCTCTCTCCCACAATCCTTGAAAGATATATTTTAGCAAACACAAAAAATACACTGACTCATTTAACAGAAAATTCCAGAAATTGCTTACAAAATAACATTGGATGTTCTCTCACCATGTTGTATGGGAAAGAGGACAAATTATCCCATGACCCAACCTTCTACTACTCTTCCTTCCAAAACCCCCTGGCCTCTTTGTGACCAGCAGGCACTCCTATATCCTCAAACTTCTCCTCTGAACATTCCCTATGTCTCTCAGTAACTCTCAACAAAATGCATTAGAATTACCAGAGGCATTTTTAGAAAACAGACATTTGCATCCCATCCCAGGCCAATAAAGCAGAATGTCAGGGAGTGAAGCCCAGGCACTGGTAGTTTTTAAAATACTCCCCAAGTGATTCATGTGCATCCAGATTGAAAACCAAAGACTCATCTGCAAAGTGGCTTATCCCTGGATGTTGTTTATGGTCTCTCACACCCTATGGAATTTAAGACTGGTGTCCTTTTTTGTCCTAACGCCAACTCTAGACCATTCCCTCTTCTCCTCCCTCAGGACAAATCCTTTCTCCTTCGAGGTTCACCCACTGGGCTATACCAGCTTCTTCCCTTCCCTCCCCCATGAGATCATGTGCCATCCTTCCCAAAACTTCTGAATCCAGGATTCAATACCTGACTCATATGACTTCCTCTCCACTCAAACTCTTGGCTTAAATTTGAGTCCCTTCCAAATTAACACAGAAAACACAATAAACATCTTCAACTTCCTCATGCAATGACCTTGCCCCACCATCTCAGCTACCTACTCCCTCAGTCCCTATGGGGACTCCCTCAGTTATACCCTGAAATTTTTCATCATAGAAACACTATCACCTCATAAATCTCTAATTAAAATACCCAACTCTGACCTGCTATTTCCAGCTTACTTGCTCAAATGGGAACCTCCAGCCTTCTACTTAGTGTCCATTCACACACTCCTACATTCACTTCCCATTTTATCAAACAGATGTCATCATTAAACTCTGTTGCAGGGGCGCCTGGGTGGCTCAGTCGGTTAAGCGGCTGACTTCAGCTCAGGTCACGATCTCACGGTCCGTGAGTTCGAGCCCCGCGTGGGGCTCTGGGCTGATGGCTCAGAGCCTGGAGCCTGCTTCCAATTCTGTGTCTCCCTCTCTCTCTGCCCCTCCCCCGTTCATGCTCTGTCTCTCTCTGTCTCAAAAATAAATAAAATTTAAAAAAAAAACAACTCTGTTGCAAAAGCCCAGAACTGCCTTACCACTCTGTTCCTCCACAGCACCTACCTGATTAACTTTCAACCCTCAGAAATCCAACTAACTGCCTTACTCCAGAGGGAGTAAACACACACACACACACACACACACACACACACACACAAATTATTACAAATTGATTGCTAACTTCAATCTGGCCCTCTATGATAGGAAGTAATGTTAAGTTTCAATAGTGGAAAAACTATTTCGCACCTCCTCATTTATCTGTGGATCCCCCTCTTCTCAAACCCTCTCATTCCAAGCTGATTGCTTCACCTCATGCTTCAGAGGAAATGGAAGGCACCACATGGAAAGCTACCTGTGTTTGTACCCATCTTCTCCTTTCCCTTCTGATATAAGAGGAGCCCTCCTATCAAAGACCACCTTCTCTTTGAATTATAACCCCTCTAGTTCTCTCAGGAATTTTACACTCACAATCATTCCCTAGACACCTCCCCCCAATATCTTTCATCTCCCCCTTTCACAGGCTCCTTCCCATTAGCATTAAATTAAATTGCGCCTGGTGACTCAGTCTGTTAAGTACCTGATTCTTGGTTTCAGCTCAGGTCATGATCTCACAGTTTCGTGAGTCTGAGCTCCACGTCAGGCTCTGTGCCAACACTGCGGAGCCTGCTTGGGATTCTCTCTCTCCCTTTCTCTCTGCCCCTCCCCAACTCATGCTGTCTCTCTCAAGATAAAATAAATGAACTTTAAAAAATTAAAAGAAACAAATTGTGTTCTAAATTCTCCCCATTTGAAAAACAATAACCTTCCTGGACCCTGTATTTCCCTCCAACTCCAGTCCATCTCTACATTCCCCTCCACAGTAAAGCTTTATTAAAAACACACAGTCACTACTTACCTCCCATTTCTCTCTTTAATCCATTCCAATATGACTTTGGCTCCCACCACCCCTCTGAAATAGCTTTGTTAAGGTCACCAAGAACCTCCAAATTGCTAAATCCAATGGATCCTCTTCAGTCATCTTATCAGACCTATCAGTAGAAATCAATAGTTGACCACTCCTTGAATACTCTTTTCCAAAGGATTCTATGATACCATCCTCATCTAGTTTGCCTCTGTCTTTGATCACTAATTTTTTAGTGCCCTTTGAGGTATCTCCTCCTCTATCTAACCTTTAAACAAGCAGAATTCCTTAGCGTTCAGTCCTAAACCTTTTTCTCACTCTGTATCAGCATTGTCCAATATGGTAACCAATAATCACATGTGGCTACTGAGTACTTGAAATGTGACTACTTTGAGGAACTGAACTTCTAATTTTATTTCTAATTAATTTAAATAGGCACATGTAGCTAGAAACTAACGTATCTGATAGCACAGCTCTATTTTCAATCATATCATCTCTCAGGGTTTCAAATACATCTATGTGCTAGTGGCCCAGACCTTTCTTTAGAGCTTCAGATGCATACATTCAACTGTCAATTTATAATCTACACTCAAATGTCTCAAAGAAATTTCAAACTAAATATAGCTAAAACTGAACTCATGACCCCCTCAAAGGAAAACTCATTCCTCCCACAATGTTCTCATTTTGGCAGATGGTACCATCATCCACATTCATGCTAGTAACCTAAGATTCATCTCTGACACTTCTCTAACTTACCCCCATGCCCAAACCAACCTCTGCTGATTTAACCTCTGAAAACATTTATCAAATCCGTCTACTTCTCTCCGTTTATACTGCCACCATACTCATAGTCTCTAGCTTAAAAACTGGAAACAGCTTCCTAACTGATTTCCATGCAAATGATTGACACCCTGGGATAAAATCCTTCATATTCTTCCCATTTTTTTTAATATAAAAATCCAGATTCCTCACCATGACTTACAAGATACTACTGGATCTGGCCTTACCCCATCCTAACTTGATGCCTAAGCCTTGTTCCAACCACCCTGGCCTTCTTTTATTTCAAAGGTGTCAAGCTACTTACCCAATTTGAGACCTTTACACATGTGGTTCCTTCTACCTGGCATACTTTTCTCTCCCCCATTTTTACCCGTCTTACTTAGCCCCTCTGGTCTCTATTTAAATGGTACTTATTAAATAGGCCTTCCCTGACCATGCCACCTAATTTAGTCAGCCCTTTTATAAACTCTTTGTATTTCTCCTTGATAGCATTGATCAAAACTGCAATTATGTAAGTATCTATACCTTATCAGTTTAAAGTCTGTTTCCTGCACTATTAAATGAAGTACCATGACTATACTGCTTTCTGATATATCCTTAGACCAGCACAGTGCCTGACACATAAAAGGTATTCATATTTTTATATGATGGATTATAGGTATCTGTGTGACACTAGTACCAAACAGCACAGAAGCAAGAACAAAAGCAGGAGCAGCAATCTTAGCTATGTTGTTCTCTACTGATTCTGCAGCACTTAGAACAGTGCTTGGCAAACAGAAGGCACTCAACAAATATTTGTTGAATAATGAATAAGGGAAGATTTATTATTAGGAAATTAATATAATACAGTCCATCGATGGGACAAATAAGTAATAACAATATTCCTTTACAATACAAATAGTGTAAAGACATCTGATAAAATTCAATATACATTCATGATCTTAAAAACCACACAAACTTGAAATGGAGTTTCTTAATATGGTTTTTTAAAAAAACCCTATCAAATCCACAGGCAATAATGTCCTCAACAATGAAGCACCACCTGAGGCTTTCTTACTGAAAATAGGAGCCAAACAAGGATTATCATCATTATTTAATATTGGTCTTAAAATTCTCATTGGTATAATGAGACACAAAGCAAAACTAATAGTTGTAGCTACTAAAAAGGAAACAAAATTATTATTTGTAGATGACCACAGCCGTCTATCAAAACCAAAAACAAAATAAACAGAACCCCCAAAATTTAAAATATATTTCTATAAAGTGGCTAGATAAAAAATAAATATCTAAAACTCAATAACTTCTCTATATAATAGAAATAAGCAATTAGAAAAAGATTCCACTGACAACAGCACTCAAACAAATAAAATGTACCATAAAATCCTTAACCTACAAATGTATGATATATATGAAGAAAACACAAAACGTTACTGAGAAATATAAAGAGGACCTGAAGAAGTAGAATGATAGACCATGTTCCTTGACAGTGTCTTAATTTTGTAAAGGAGTTAATTCAATAAAATTTGGCACATAACCTATGGTGAAATATTAGTCTTTAAAAATCATGTTTTTAAATAATTTTAAATGACATGGAAAAAAGTTACAATATAATATTAAATGAAAATGCAGGATAAAAGCTACATATAAAGATTCCAATCATATTGGGGCATCTGGGTGGCTCAGTCGGTTGGGCGTCCGACTTTGGCTCAGGTCATTATCTCAGTCTGTGGGTTCAAGCCCTACGTCGGGCTCTGTGCTGACAGCTAAGAGCCTGGAGCCTGCTTCGGATTCTGTGTCTCCCTTCCTCTCTGTACCTCCCCCGCTCATACTCTGTCTCTCTCTCTCTCAAAAATAAATAAACATTAAAAAAATTTTGTTTAAAGATTCCAATCATACAAAAGTAGAAATAGAAAACTGGAAGGAGATACAATATTAACTACAGTGCTGATCTCTAGGTTGCAGAAGCATAATTTTAATTTGGTACTTTAAACTTTTCTAAATTCTTCAAATTGTTTATAATGAAGATATGTCTATTTCCTCTACAATCAGAAAAAAATTATTTTAAAATGTTTAATACCAACATGCAGATAATGGGAAAACACATATTTATGTTAAAATCAGGACTACAAACAAACCCAGGGCCTCCCTCAAGCAACATACTGTGTGCTTTAAAGGTTTATGTATGAAGCCCAAGGATCATGATAAAATCTTATTTCACTGCAAATATTACTAAATGGGCAGACGTAACAAAGGATTTTATTCAAGTGGTTACTGAACTATTACCTTGCTGTGATCCAGTAACTGGAACTCTGGACATAACAACACATGGCTAATTTCTATGTAGGCAAGGCCAAAACAACTAATGCCATAAATGTTTATGAGAGAAAAAGCACAGCTCAGTTTAACTTTTTCAGCCTTAGATCAAATATCTATTTCTACAGCAAGAACAGGACATTTCAACATCTTATTTCAGCAGCAATGCCAGTCACTGCTGAAATGCCTTTGCTCAAATTTTGCTTTTTTAGTGTTGTTTCTGCCTTCTCCTTTCTAAGCACAGTAAGACAGAGATAGTAAGTTATTTGCTCTCTTGGATACCTGCACAAGTCAGCAGCTGGGTTTATTTAGCCTTTCAGAATCAACCGTTAAGACTTCTAAAATCCATGACCAATGAAAAGAATAATAAAACCCAAACCAGAAAAAGCCTATCTAAACTGTTCAATACAAATTAATGGTGGCAAGTACAGAGACTGTTTCTAAACAAAGTTATGTATAACCCATAGCCCCAAGGTAAGGGCTAAGCCCCACTATCCAAGGACTCAACCAGAAGATAAGGCAACCACTTTGATTTACATTTATATGATCACAAACTCTTTTCCATAGCAACCACAGACTAGTCAAGGTAGCATTCAAGTGCCCATTTTCTCCTCCCCATAACACAGTACAATTAGATGATAAACAGAGAACAGCTTGCACAGAAAGTCAAGATGATTTGCTTCAAACAGATAAAAATGAGAGAACTGAAACAGTGAGAAGGAAGATCATGTTCTTCCTGATAAAGGGATGCCTTGAGGGAATGGAAGTTAAATAAAAGACCAAAATTACTTTAAGGAAAAAAGGGTAGCTTGGGAAAAGCAAGGTATCTGGTACGAGAGTGACTCTATAGCCTCCCAAAATGATAAAATAAAGGAAAAAATTATGATTTAATATCCAAAACTAAAAAGCAAGTCAGAAAATTTTTAAAAATATAATAGCAGTTAATGGGGCGCCTGGGTGGCACAGTCGGTTGAGCGTCTGACTTCAGCCAGGTCACGATCTTGCGGTCCGTGAGTTCGAGCCCCGCGTCGGGCTCTGGGCTGATGGCTCAGAGCCTACAGCCTGTTTCCGATTCTGTGTCTCCCTCTCTCTCTGCCCCTCCCCCGTTCATGCTCTGTCTCTCTCTGTCCCAGAAATGAATAAACGTTGGAAAAAAAAAATTAAAAAAAATATAATAGCAGTTAAAATAAAAACAAAACCACTCATAAACCTTATGTGCTTTAAACATTTTCTGGCTCTTTCTGGAATTTTTAATTCCACAGTAATGATTTAACTGATGGCAAAAATACTGATGGCTCAAAGAAGTTCAGCATTAGACAAGCAGATCATATTTTCAACTTTTTAAAGATTCTTGCCAGCCACCTGCTTTTTCTTATGCTTAGCCTAAATGTTTTTGGGAGGACAATGCTAATTCACATGGCTGCCTTAAGAAAATGAAGAATAGAGGCGCCTGGGTGGCTCAGTCAGTTAAGCTTCCAACTCTTGATTTCGGCTCAGGTCAAGATGTCACACTTTGTGAGATCGAGCCCCTCGGTGGGCTCTGTGCTGACACAGCAGAGCCTGCTTGGGATATTCTCTCTCTCTTTCTCTCTCTGCCCCTCCCCCACTCAGGCTCATGTGCGCCCCCCCCAAATAAATAAATAAACATTAAAAAAAATAGAAAATGAAGAATACAGAATAAGACAGTAAAATAAAAATGTGCCAAAAATGGTGTCTTAAATATAGTGGGTATTCAATTAAATATTTGTTGAACAAAAATCAACTCCACTCAGAAAGATACTCACTGTTTGAAGCTATATCAATCAAAAGAGTTTCTTCTGCTTCTGAGGGAAAAGAAGAAAGAACAAGATTAGGGAAGGGAAAACCATTCATTACAACTAAAAGAAGTACATGCCTAAGTAAATAACTGCTTCTCTCAATCACCACTCCTAGGTCTTACAATACATTTTACAAATCCTTTGTTTTTTTGTTTAGCATTTTTAAAAATGGATTTTGGTAGCACTAGGTTCTAAAGATTATGACAATTCAACTAAAAGAAAACTAAACAAATAACTGAATGGAACAACTCAAAGCAAATCAAGCAACGACAACAGTAGGCAATATAAGAACATGTTAATTCAAGTGAAGGGGAGTTTAATTCCCCTCAACCAAAACATACTGACGTTAATATAATCTGTGTCATTTATTCTTTTTTTTAAGATTTTATTTTTAAGTAATCTCTACACCCAACATGGGGCTTCGATTTAAAACACTGAGATCAAGAGTCACATGCTCTACCAACTATGCCAGGCAGGTGTCCCTAGACAATTCTTATAAAAAGTCAAGAAAGTGACCCCAAAGGCCCAGAAGTGAATTATTTTCTTAACTTGGACCTAGTCTCTGAAAACTTCCAGCAATCTCCTTTCTTCAGCCTTTGCCATTTTTAGGATCAGAGAATACCTTCAGTTCTTGACCTTCAGGCTACAATTTAATACCTGGGTCGGGTCTACCACACCCAACAAGGAAGTATAAAACAGGGCAAAGCACAGTCTCTGTAGTTCAGAGCTCGGTTTTCTCTCCTCCCCCGGCTGTCCTGAACTTCTTTCCTTAGCTCCAGTGTCTAGATCCAACCCATCTCTTCCTCTCGGACTTCCCTGGATTTGGCCAACAGCACCTGTAAGACCCTCCTGGCTAGTTGAACTCTGGGTACTGACTCCCTAGGATTAGTCTGGATCTACCTTGGCCAGATGGAGTAGCCTCAGCCTTTTCTAGCTCCTTCAGAAGCCCAGATTGTATATTTGGCTGCATTATTCAGTTACTACAGAAGCTATGGTAAGGGACTAAGTAGTCTAATATTAAAAAAATAGCCTCAATATCCTTACTAGCATGATGAATCAACAGACAATAGTGAATCAGGACATAGTACTTTAAGTTCCCCACTGTTCTTCAGTAACTTTAATTCCTTAAAACCCAAGTATTTATAGACTTATCAAAAAGGATGCACAGGCTGGGAAACAAAGGATGTGAAAACTCAAGGAGGTAGCCATTCTAGATTTGTTATGGGGAACAACTATGTGTGCACACACATATTTTCTTAGATTCCAACCTAACAATCTACCTTATATTTCTTATTAAAAACAATACTAAGAGAAAGAGAGTTAAAGAGACTGTAGAAGTAGTACAAAAAGGTAGAGGGTTAATAGGATGCGAAACCCTAAAGTTGTGTTCTTTAGTTTTTCTCCTCCTTAAAGGGCTAGGTATGTAATAAAGGGTACTACACCATGAAAAGTAAAGTGACCACAGCAACTTACTATGGCAGGCAAGTGCCTTGTTCAACATGTAACTCTCACACAGGTCAGGCTAAACGGCTATTTCACTCTTCTACACAATGTGGAGACTGTTGTTTTTAATTCTCAATACAATGTTGTCTTAAAAAGTCATACCCACTTAGTATTTCTACTTACAGGAATAAATCCTAATATGAGATGTGCAAGAAGATTTATGTACAGAGATATTCATCACATTACTATTTAAACTAGCAAAAAATAACTCAAATGTCAAACACAGGAATACTTACATTATAGGCTATTCATAAAATGGAATAGTACACTACCAATTTATAGCATGGAAAAGCACTCATAATATGATGGCATGCAGAACAGACAAAAAACTACATATAGTGTGAGTTCTGCCCACCCTGAAAGTTACATGTGGGAAAAAAAAAAGGGAAAATGTTATGTGTTTGTTCCTGAAGGATGGGAATGTACTTATTTTCTGTATACTTTTCTGTTCTTTCCAAACTTTCTACAGTATACATATTACTTCTGTGATAAAAAAAAGTTCAATGTAGTTTAAAAAAGAATCCATGCAAGGTAAGATTCAAGTTTTTCAAGAAGCTACAGCTGATACAGAATGTTTCTTTCTGACAAAGCCAATGAACCTACTGGAAACATAATGCATTTGTTCTCTAGTAATCAATTTTCCTTCTACAGCAATGTGAGACGACAGAAGCAACACTTCCCACACAAAGCTCCCAAATTTTGAGTCTCATTGTAGCAGATGAAACAACAGATTTTCTGTTCTCTGTCCCCAAATTTGAGGGCACGAAGCCAAATATGTCCTTTCTGGAGTATGATTCACCAACATCAAGGTCTGAGAATCAGCACAATTGAGTGTAAGGTATTAAAATCTGGTAAGGCATGTTGCCAAATGTTTTAACTTCAAACAGTGTGGGGAGAAAGTACTGAATGTATGTGAATCCAGTGACCTTGATACTTTACAATGAGCAGTGTGTTTGTTAAACCAAGAATGTCATTTAAATCCACATAGAAGTCCATAAGCATAAAAGACTACCTACATAGGTAAGAGACTACATACATCTCTAACACCCAGCCAGGGAAGCAGGTGAGTCTATATACATATTTCAGTATAGCCCTTCAGCACTCATAGACAAAGTATTTACCATGTTCTCAATGGTAGCTTAGTAATGTTATAACTTTATGCAAAGACTAATACATTTCATTTTATGTGCAGTGACATATTTAAATATGTATGGTATTAGACAATGCAAGAACGACTAAGGAAAAACACCGTAAAACTAGCTAGGCAATTAAAGCTAGTACCTTGAACGCATCTAAAGTGGCTATTTATAGGAATGATATCTTGAACATGCTGTTCCTTCTCGCGCAACTGGATTATTAACCTAGGAAACAGAAGAAGGCATCAACGAATGGCTACTGAAAAACCCAAACATTTAACAACAAAATATACTGCTGTGTTGTTACACAAATCTGGTCCATATTTATTAGACTTACTATATCTCATATTACTTACTATATCTCATATATTTCCTGGATCTGAGCATCATGACAGTGAGATATCACTCGAGATCTAAGAGAATGTTAGTGACGATCAATATCTGAATACCCACACTGTACTATGCCATAAAGAATATATAATAGTCTATGTCCTAAAAACAGCTTACAATCTCAAAAGCAAGGATTATAGTGCATACACCTTCAGAGTATGTATACTAGAGCAAAGAATAGCTAGGTGTGAATGCCATGAGGGCAGACTTATGATTGCATTTTCACCATAGTGTTTCTAGCAACTATCACAGTGCTTGGCACATAGCAGTCACTCAAGTTTGCTGAATAAGTGAATTAGAAATTTCATAAATTAGCTTTCAGATTATATTCCTCTGGCTTTTACCAAAGAATGGCTCTATCTCTTCAAACGACTATACAGGTTCATGGAGAAGTAAGAAGAGGTGCTCAGCCAGCTGGATCAGTTAACATAACCTGTGACCAAGGCAGCAGATATCACAACCAGTGCCTTATATTCCTTGTGTTTTACTATGGTTTCCAACTTCATGCTGGTATTTCTAGGTAAACATAACTGATTTGGCCTCCCAGTACGAAATGAAGGACTTCTAAATTCCTAGGTACTCCTGAAATATTAATTTTCATTTACTGCTTATCCTTAGTGGCCCAGGATCAAGGTATGACCTACTGGTAAAACGACCATTCTGAACATCTCCTAGCTTCCCCAAATCAAGCAGTCTTCAGGTGGTTCTTTTTGCCAGGAACACTCTTCTATTCTTTCCAAGACCCAGCTCAAATATCACCTCCTCTTTGCAGCTTTTCCTAATTCCCCCAAGCAGAAGCAGTCCCCTTTGTTTGGTCCCCTTTGTTTGCCCCTCTACTAGAGCATTTACACCCTTCATTGCAGTTATATTTATTTCCTTCATTGATTTGAGCTCCTTGAAAACAAAGACCCTATCATATTCAGTTGTCTCCTGCCTAAGAGATGCTCAATAAATATTGGTTGAATCAATTTCACTAAGTTTCACTAAGCTATAAACAGAGATAAATTTCTAAATATAATTTGTTCAACCTGACATTAAAAAATGTCATTGTTTTGAAGGGCTTTATTTCTAGTTTGATGTCTTCTCAGGGGCTTGTTTTAGCTTTTTGAATTTTTTTCAAATGTATTAACTTTAAAGGAGATCACATGGGGAAAGGAATTGCTCAGATAGAACTAAGGGAAATAAAACTATTAATGCTGTCTTTCTGCTCTGATTCTGCATGCCTAATCTGTAGGGGTTCATATTTTAAGGTGACTAGAGGAACATGGGGCAGGCTCCTTTCAATGTGAAAAATTCATGAGTCGAGCAGAGTCCTATAAACCCAGATGGAGATCAGAAACTAGATAAAAAGCAAGAGTGAAGGAGGAAGAGCTTACTTTGGGGAAAATGAACACAAACCAATACAATCTCCAAGAAATGACTAAAAAGACAGTGTTTGATATTAGCAGTTAAAGCTTGAACTAGGTTGTACTGTTAAAAGCCCTCACAAAAGGGACAACATAGATGGACCTTGAGGGCATTATTCTAAGTGAAATAAGGTAGAAAAAGACAAATATCATATGATCTCACTTATATGTAGAATCTAAAAACAAAACAAAACCAAAAAACCAAAATCATAGATACAGAGGATAGGTGGTGGTTAGAGGTGGGGGGTAGGTGAAATGGATGGAGGGGGTCAAAAGGCTCAAACTTCCAGTTATAAAATAAATAAGTCGTGGGGATGTAATGTATAGCATGGTGACTACAATCAATAATACTGTACTGTATATTTGAAAGGTGCTAAGAGAGTAGATCTCAAAAGTTCTCATCATAAGAAAAAAATCTATAACTATGTATGGTGATGGATGTTAAGGAGCCTTACTGTGGTCATTTCACAATATACACAAATATTGAATCGTGTTGTGCACTTGAAACTAATATATGTCAATTATATCTCAATTTAAAAATGCAACCTCCCCCCAAAAAATCCATCACAAAACAAAGATCAACTTGGAATTTAAGTCAATTCCACAATATCTACCATGTGTTAGTCACTAAATAAATTGTAGCAAGAATAGGGTTAAGAAGTATAAAAATTCTTCTGGAGTTCATGGCTGGCTCAGTCAGTAGAGCATACGACTCTTGGTCTCAGGGTCATGAGTTCAAGCTCCATATTGGGCATGGAGCCTACTTAAAAATTTTTTTTAAAAATTCTTCCTAAATGTAATCATTACTTTCAGAACAGAAAGATGAAAAATAATAGGTGTATGACAAAACAATGGAAATTAGAACTTGAGTGTTGTCAAACAGAAAAGAGTAACAAATTTTGAATGCAGACCCAGCATTATTCTAGGAAATACTTTGATTTGTTCAAGGAAGGTTAAAGATGAAACAGGTTGCATCATAATCCAGTCTCCTTGAAAAAAACCCTTATTTTCAATTGTAATTTTACTCTCTCAACTAAATTTCTCCTATTGACAGCAGGTTGACAGCAGGAACTACAGTACTAAATACTAAAACAGACTTCAAGTTCTAGAATAAAAAGACCAAAGGAAAAAAGTTGTGAGAAGAGCCCAAGTCAGAGAAGGTACCCATGAGACAAGAATGTGAGGGTTATAGATGGTATGACAATAGTCGGTATCTCCAATAAATGATTTCAAAAGAAACATCTCAAACGGTGTCATTCTGAAATGTTACATGTGTTCAAATCTCAGGTATGCTACTTCCTAACTATGAACAAGTGACTTAATCTCTCTGTGCCTCAATTTCTGTATCTAGAAAATGGGGGTGATGGTGATAATATCACAATTTCACAGTAACCCTGACATGAGGGTTAAATGAACTAATTCATGGAAAGTGCTCAGAAGAGGACCTGGCACACACCAAGCCAATTAAGTCTCAGTTGTTGCTATACCCCCTTAACTCAAACAAATATGGAACATAAAACTTTCATTTCTTTGTGGAGAGGACACAAATAGAGCTATCACTCCGAGTTTACCAGTTCTCCTACCACATGAGACAAGATAGAATGAGGCATTCATCTCAAGACCAGCTGCTCACTCCCCTATTAGCTAACTAGAGCTCCAACCCTATCAAACCAAGGAACCATATCTGAGGCTGTGGTCATCTCAACAATGTAGCTATTTTATTTAATCCTCAAAACATTGTTTTTACAGAAGAGGAAACCAAGCTGTAAAAAATTTACTGATTTATTCAAGGGTCACATCTCTCCACCCCATTCTAGCCTGTGGAAGTGGCAGTGGTATTCCACTTTTCAATTCACTTTTCTGTTGAATTTACTATTCAACTGGTCTTTCAGTGTTTGATGAAATCAGGGGAAAATAACATCAATTTACCACATCAACAGAACTGACCAACCAGGACCTAAGGAAGAACCACTTCATAGGCCCTGCTGTTGTCCAGTTAGAGTGGCAGCAAGAGTCTCAAGAAAAGGGCAGGTTAGGTCAGTGGGAATTTCTTCTGTGTAAATTCGACAGCATAGACCCAGACTGAGTCTGTAAGATCTAAAAGCAGGGACCGAGAAAAATTGGCCGAATCCAATGTTGGGAGAAAGCAGGATTTAAAAATCACCGATTTTTAAACTCCGATGTCAAGAAACCAACAGAAGACCCAAGGGAGGTGAATTGGGCACAGAGCGATAGGGCCTATGCTATGTATGTAATGGTCACCATGGATACTTTTAAGATGAGGCATTAGTGGAAAGGGAGTGAGATCAGCAGCTATAGTGATAGCTTATCAAAATAATCTTTTATTCAACCAGTCAACAGTATTTACTGACCTCCTATATATGCAAGGCAGAATGGAAAGTAACACACACTGATACACTGCCAAATGCTGTTTATATTTCTACACGTTTCGTTACTTTTTCTAATAGTCAAGTCAATAAGTGAGGCAGTTACTGGCTTACACTAAACCATTACTGAATTAATGAATATGCCTGCAAGCAAGTGAAATAAGGGAGTAGGGCGACAGGAGGAACCAGTTGAATGGGTTAAGAAAAGGCACTTCTGTAAGGTTAACAATGCAGCTCTTCTACAACACTTTTACTTTTTGCAAACCGCTTTTGCATTTATTTATTATTCCACCGGTTGCAACTTCAAAGTCTATAAGGTAAGGCAGTTAATGTTTTCATTTGACCGATGAGGACACCAAGGCCCAGAAATCATTGTTGACTTGCCCAAGATTACACAACACATGCCAGTTGCAGAGGCAGGAACTAAAAACCCAGGCTTCCTGCTTCAACGCCCGCCTGTTGAGTCCTTCCACTGAGCCACACTGCCAGGAGCGACCTAGCGGCTTGAGAGTTGGGGACAAAGCCCCATGGCTACAGCACTCACACTTCACACCTGGGCCTGAACCTGTTGTCCACGCTGCCTCAGTGGACGGAGAGTGGGCGGCTTGTCGCGGTTTGGGGTTAGGAGGTAATGGCAGGCTCCCCTCCTCCGTGGGAATCAGGTGGTTACTTACTCATATTGCCCGTTCCTTTGGGCTAGCGTCAGGAAGCAGGGCTCCCGGAGAGCACCCTTCATCTCCATACCCTCAACAGTATGTGGGCGACAGTCAAGGGTCTCCTCCAGAAGCGCGGCCGGGGAGGGGTGGCGCGGTGCGGGGTGGAGGGAGGCTCCCGCCCCTCTGCCCGCCCTCCTGGGTGCCCAAGGCATCGCCTCCCGCGCCGGCCCCCCTCCTCGGCTCGGCTCTGCCTCTGAGTCCGACCGACCACCCACCCCTCTGCCGCGTTCCGCAGTCCCTCCGACCCCCGCCCCTCCCGTCCTGCGCGGCCTCCCCTCCCCCTTCCCTCTGGTGGATACGGCAAGGGGCTGGGCTCCGACCGGGAGCGGCGGCTCCATCCCGGCGGCCTCCGGGCTCAGTGGGGCTGCGGACTGCGGGCGGATCCCACCGCCCTTGGTTGCGCGCTGTTTGAGGAACAACTCCGCGCAGGGCACCGGGCACCGGGCGCCGGGAGCCGGGAGTCGGGAGCCGGGAGCCGGGAGCCGGGAGCCGAGCCGAGAACCGAGAGCCTGACCCAAGAGAGAGCGGCGCCTTGCGCCCCCGTCAGTTTTCCAGGCCGCCGCAGATTTCGCCCCCTGCGGCCAACCTGCGGAACTGCAGCGAGAGACCGACGGACGCGGGCGTCTCTACCAGGTCCAAGGAGGAGTGCGTTTTAAATGCTGCCTGTGACACCAGAATTATTCTGTGGATTTTGAAGATTGCCACAGAAACAAAACACAGCCATACCTGTGGGAAAACTCAAATGTGTTGGGCCAATAGGACCCACATCATCCAGTAAAAAAAATCCTTATTACAGTTAGAACGCGCCGTGTTGGTTAATTCTACCTCTCAGATGTTCTCCCCTTCCTCTTCTTCCTTCCACCACCGAAATCGTCGGACAAATCCTCAAAGCTCAGACCTTTGCTCTTCCTTTGCACCCCCTCCAGGTCATCTCTAAGCAAACAACGACCAAATACACTTCCCTTAGCTCAGACCCCTTGCCTAATACACCCCATCGTTAACACAATACTGGATGACAAAACTAACTCGTCATTTCACACTGCCACTCAGGCTTGAAACTTCGAAGCCATATGCTTTCTTCCTCTCTCCTAATTTCTCTGTATCTAATCCGTCAACAAAGGTTATTAATATTTTCTTTGGAGTTACTTTCAGATTCCTTGTTTTCTCCCCATCTGTACCACCATTCACTTTGTTAGCTCTTGTGATATCTCCTTTGATCATTTTACTCTGTTGATAATCATAACAACATTCTTCTCAGAGTAATGTTTCAATTGTATTTTTTACTTGTTCAAGAATCTACACTGGACTAAATAGCAAGACTGATCTTAAATCTATAGTAATTAAAACAGTGTGGAGTGGAGCTGGTCAGACCCATAGAACAGAATACAGAGCCCCAAAGAGACCCACACATATATGGAAAGTTGATATGCAACATATGTGGCATTTCAAATCAATGGGAGAAGAATGGATTATTCACTAAATGATGCTGGGACTCCTGATCATCACTATAGAAAATAATAAAACTAGATCCCTACCTCATACCATTGAGGAAAATTTCAATCCCATGTTGATTCAAGATCCAAATGTGAAAAAGCAAAATTTTACAGCTTTCCAAAGAAAATAGGAGAATATCTTTATGAGCTGGGAATAGGGAATGAGAATGGCTCTTTAAGACACCAGATAGTGCAAACAATAAAGGAATCAATAGATACATTTAACTACATTAAAGTTCAAAATGCATGTGCTTCAAGACAACATAAACATGTTAAAAGACAAGCCACATACTGGGAGAAGATATTTTTGATGCATATAACTGACAAAGGATAACCTATGAAGTTCTACACTTCTACTTGTCATCATCTTACCTATTTCTCTCCCACCACACTCTGCAACTCACTCTGCTTAGTCACACTGCTCCGTGTTATTCCTAGAACTTTCTAGGCACACTATTGCTTCAGGGCCTTTGCACTTGCTGTTTACTCTGCCTGGCCTCTCACCTCCTTTGGGTCTTTGTTCAAATGACACATTCTCAGTGAAGCCTTCCTAGACATCTTCATTTAACATTGCAATTCAACAATCTCCTTATCCATTTCTACTGAAACATGCAGCTTCATTCATCTTCCACATTCATTTTTTCCCCCCATAGGATCCATCACTATCCATTATCCTATATTTTACTTATTGATCTTGTTTATTGTTTACCTTCCTCCACTAGAATATAAGTTCCATGAGGGCAGAGATTTTGTCTGTTTTGTTCATAACTGCATTCCCAGCACCTACAACCATTCTTGGAACAAAGTATACACTAGAAAAATATTGATTAAAGTAATGAATGAATTAGTGTTCAGAATGTATAAGAACTGCTATAAATCAGTGAGAAAAAGAAAGAAACCTGGTAGAAAAATTGACAAAATATATGAATAAGCAATTCATAGTCAAAGAAACCCAAATGGCCAATAAAGACAAGAAAGGAAGTTTCACTTCATTACTATTCAGAGAAATTGAAAATTGAAGCAATGAGATAGCATTTCACAACCATTGGTTTGGCAAAATTTGAAAATTCACATCACACCAGGGCGCCAGGATGGCTCAGTTGGTTGAGCATCCGGCTCTTGATTTCAGCTCATGTCATGATCCCAGGGTCATGGAGACTGCTTAGAATTCTCTCTCTCTCCCTCTGCCCCTCTCCCCTGCTCATTCTCTCTCTCTCTCTCTCTCTCTCTCTCTCCCTTTTCCCCTCTGCCCCACTTGCACTCACACGTGCTCTCCCTTTCTAAAATAAAACAAATAAGAGGTTGGGAAAAAATGGAAATATATTGAGGTGAGGTCACTAAAAACTGTGGTCTCTCACAGGGGAGACAATGACTTTCTCCAAAAAAAAAAAAAAAAAATAGTAAGTGGATGTTGTAATAGTAATACCAAAAATAATCCTGGTGGCTAATGTTGAATGCTCATGTGACAATCTCCACATGGATTTACATACATACTTTCATTTAATCCTCACTAAATCCCTGTAAAGTGGTAATATTATTGTTTCCATTTTAAAGGTGAGAAAAATGAGACTCAGAGAAGTTTAGCAGCTTTCCCATTAACTAGTAAATGTCAGAATCAAGATTCAAAGTTAATGTTAGTCTGACTCTGAAGTTGGAACTTTTTTTTTAAAGTAGGCCTCATGCCCAGTGCAGAGCCCAATAGGGGGCTTGAACTCACGACCTCAAGATCAAGACCTGAGCTGAGACCAAGAGTCACCTGCTCAACTGACTGAGCCATGCAGGCACCCCAGAGTTGGAACTTTTTAACCAAACACATTATGCTGTTCGTTCAATATTAACAGTATTAACAGTAAGTGTTTATTTAGAACCCTCTATGTGCCAGGCATTATGGTAACTTCCCTACCTGTATTATCGCATTTAATTTGATGAAACTGAAGTTGAGAGAGAGGGTTTGAGAACTTGAATAAGGTGGAGAAGGAGGGAACAGCCACAGTTGGAGAGTGACAGTGAATCCAGAAAAATTAATAAAGTGTTTAGGGTCAACAGAGAAAGCCCAATTGGAGGAAGATGACATGAATTTCTATGGTGGTCCAAATCAGCACGGGTCTGTAACTTTCTGTAGCAATGCTTGGCAGATTTTGAAAAGCGGGAGTAGTAAAAATATACCAAGAAGGTGCATTAAGCTTGGGAATTAGTATAGCAGGCAAAGCAGTAGGTCATGGGGTGAGGGAGTTTAAAGTGGTAGTTGGGATGCATTGAAATAGCTTATTCTGGAGTCAAAGTTAAGTAAAGGTATGTATCCCCTCAGCCTAAGACCAGCAGAGAGAATGAAGGCAAGCTTGACGAATGCAATCATTCCCCTGGGTCTGATCCTGTAGCAAATTATTGTATTTTTTTAGGATCACTTCAGGGACTATGCTTACTTAGATGCTTCTGTATATGTTAAGTAATTTTTGTAAGTTGGCTAAAATCATTATTTTAGCCACAACCACCTTCTGACTTAGCTACAGTTGTTAATGATATCATTGTTTGGTCACCCAAGTTTGAAACTTCAGATTTATTGGTGAACCGTGTTTCCCCTTCATCTATCATATCCAATAACTCAAGTTTTGTCAGTTCTATAGCAAATTCCTTAGTGTATATCTCTGATCATTCTCACCTATCATCATCAGATGGCATTGTGCCTAACTAAATAAAGGTCTTACAGCCTATACTTGTATTTAGATGCAAGAGACATCCAATGCAAAGAGTTAAATGGCTGTGGAACAAAATTTAAATAAGTGAAACTCCAGTGGGGCTCAGTTGGTTAAGCATCCAACTTCGGCTCAGGTCATGATCTCACAGCTCATGGGTTCGAGCCCTGTGTCAGGCTCCGTGCTGACAGCTCAGAGCCTGGAGCCTGCTTCAGATTCTGTGTCTCCCTCTCCCTCTGCCCCTCCACTGCTCACACTCTCTCTGTCTCTCAAAAATAAGCATTAAAAAAATTAAATGAAACTCTAGCTTCAAGAAAACATGAGTCTCACCACCTTCACCACCACCACAAATATACACAGACAACACACATGCACACCATATATGTACAACATACACACACACACAATTAAATTGGTGATCAGTGCCTATCTTTTATACATTAGACTACTGTAACTAAGAGCTTAGAACTTACAGGCTTTTTAGAGAGAAAATTTAAAAAGTGAGATCTTAAGAAAAGAATATAAAATACTAAAAGAAAATGAGAAAACTTATAAATAATTATTTAATTAAATGGCTACAAAATATAACATATCAAGTTCATTATTACATTTTATTTTTTATTTTTTTAAAGTTTACTTATGTATCTTGAGAGAGAGAAAGAGAGGCAAGCACGCAAGCATGAGTGTCAGTGGGGGAGGGGTGAAGAGAGGGAGAAAGAGAATCTGAAGCAGGGCTTCAGGGACTCTATCTCCGGAGCCATGAGATCCTGACCTGAGCCAAAATTGAGAGTCAGACATTTAACTAACTGAGCCACCCAGGCACCCCAGTTTTCTATTTATTAAAAAATCCACTGTCTTTAAAAACAATTTCTGGGTTGGATCTTCTCACTTCTCAAGAATTTCCAATATGCATAATAATTATGGAGAAATCACAGCCATTATAAATTAAATTAGTTATGCACAGACAAATAATTCCAAAGCAGAATTACAAAAGCCCTTTCAAAAATTTATAACAAAAATATAAATATTTAATGCAAGATGTGGATGCATTTTAATATGTTTAATATGATGCTGGCTGAAGCCTTCACGAGTGAGAGAGCTTAGGGCCTGCAAAGGCAGAAACAGGCCTGCCTAACATAGATGAGGCTGGGGAGGATTTCACATAGGTGAGTCAGCAGCCAGAGGCTGAAAGGCAGGCTGAACAGAGGTATAAATGATTCACTGATTTTTAAATCACTGCTAGTTGAAAAGCTTCACTTTTCATATACACAAATCCAACATAGATCTGGCTTTCCATACAAAGTGGCATAAAGAAGAGCTCATTTTTATTTACAGATTTCCATTTGTACTTTTCATTTCTTTTAGAATTTGGTACTTGCTGCTTTATTCCCACCCTAGCTAATTTCTTCATTTCCTTCTGCCTCCACCCCTATTTCTTTCTGCTAGGTCAGGCTCTCCTTTCTGTTTCAAGAATCCCATAGCCAGGTCTGGCATTGCCCAGGCCTACTTTCCTTCTGGAGATGCTGAACTGAAAGAATATAGAGTTAGCCTGGCATTTAAGGCCCCAAGGATTTTGTGCTGAACATAGCTTCCCAGTTACTTCCCAAGACCACTCTTTATAAACCTTATGCTCTACCCAGCGTTTCTCTTAAGAACTGAACATGTGCAGTGGTTAGTGGCAATCAGACTGGTGTGCTCATGATTCAGGTACTCCATTGATAATTCAGCTGAATACTGCTAACTTGTCATCTCGGTCTTAACCTTTACAGAGTGTTAATTTTTTTTAATGGTCACAAGCTGGTTAATATATACCCACAAAGAATTAGAGAGATGCTGATGTTGAAACACAGACTGTAAAAATGATAAAAATTCTACAAATTCTCGAGGTGATAATCATCGGACCCATAAGTTGCATTTATCTGATCAAAATTCTTACATGGCACGTAAAGATTTCTCTAGTACATACTTCAAAAACCTGAAAAGAGAAAATAGGGTTATGACTAAATTCAACTTTTTTTTTGTCTATTTGTGATATTTAATCCACTGTGGGGGCGCCTGCTGGCTCAATTGGTAGAGCATGCAACTCTTAATCTCAGGGTCATGAGTTCAAGCCCCATGTTGGGCATGGAGCCTACTATGAAAAAAATCTACACTGTGATAGATCTAGTGGGATGATCTATGAGCATTACTTAAGCTCCCTTCTATCCTCAACCCTGTGACCCTTCTCGAGGCAGGCAGTGACACATAAGACTGGTCTCACCTCCAACACAGGTATCATGAAAGAAGGACAGAACATTCTCTTGGTTTTTAGGTTATTGTTTTATGCCTCAGTCCAGGGTGTAAGACAGATTTAGGAAGAATACTTGCTGGGGAAGATATGTTATGTTACTCACCCCATTACTCTACCCTAGTGGATAAAATCCTCAGAACTGAGAAGAGGAAGGCAAGTAGGAAAAGGGAACTTAGAAGATGGGATCTTGTGGTCATGATGAGAGGAAGCAGCGTTTGGTAGCAGTAGGGACTGTGTCATTAGAGGCCTGATGGGGAGTTAGCTGCCTTAATGAATGGCAGTAGGGATGGATAAGAGGGTGACTGTATATCCCAGGGAAAGATGGTGCAGAATATATCAAGAGCCCTAGAAGTAGACACCTCCTCCCCACCACTGCTATTTCAGTCTTGCATAAACTCTAGAGTTCCAAATCAACGTGAGAGTAAAGAAGGGAAGAGGTAACTCCTAAATCTGATTGAGTTTAACATGAAATGATACACACACACACACACACACACGCACACACACACAGCAATGAATTGACTGAGTTTACGGGGACAAGGCTAGATTGTTTTCTGCTCTCAGGAAGAATGGTGCCTCTAGAAAGAAATTAAGTCTAAATATAGGCAGTGTAAGCTCAAGAACATTTTCTCTCTTGCTATGGCTGTGTACCTAGCACCTAGCACCTAGCATCTAGCACGGTAGCTATTTGATAGGTATCTGTGGAACATATAATTATCCCTTGCAGAAAATAATGCATGATTTAGAATTTTCCTAATGGTGTTAAGCATCAAAACAAGTTGTGAAATGCTGCTTTAATCAATTTGACTATTTAATTTCTTGATCACATGGTACGATTTCCATCTCATTAATGTTGTCTTTTCCCCAACCTCCTCTGCAACTATACCTGCTGGAATATTCTCTGTTCTTCAATGCTCACCTCAAATGGTCCTTCCTCTTGAAGCTCTTCTCCTGTCACCCCTCAGCTGGAAAAGAATGCTCCCTCTTCTGAACAACAGTGTCTCTGTGTACCTCTTATAGAACTTCTTGGAGCTTTTCAAGGTCTATCTTGTATCATATTGTTACAGAACGAATAAGCACATGATGAGCTCTGATGTTTCTTATCTTTACTCTCCCACCACCTCCTCAGCATTTTATTGTTATACGTTTTCAAGTAAATCATTTACAAAACATTTATTTATATTTTTCCATAGTATGCCTATTTTTTCCTTCTTTTGATGAACATAAAATATATATGTACAGCTTAACAAATGATTGTAAAGTGAATGCCCATGTAACCTCTAGCCAGGTCAAGAAATCAAACATCATTGGGGTGCCTCTTGATCTCGGGGCCGACGGTTCAAGTTCCAGGTTGAGTGTAGAAATTACTTAAAAATAAAGTCTTTAATAAAAAAAGAAAAGAAAGCAAACATTGTTAGCATTTTGGAAGACACCCCTCAACCTGATACCTCTCTTTCTGACCACCTCTTCTTCTTCCACCCAGAATTAAACCAGGGCTGGTACTGAGCCAGGATAATCTGATGAGGCATAAAAGCTTCTGTCTGTTTGGATTAGTCAAGGTTTGTGTCTTACCAGTTGTTTAAATTTTTGAGGATCATCCCTGTACATAGCCACTGTCTTGACTTCTATGATAATCATTTAGTTGCTTTTCTTTACAGTTTTACCCCTTACAGATGCAGCCATAAATATCTTTGCCTGTTTTTGAAATTTATATAAATGACATAACAGTATGCACTATTTCATGTCTTGCTCATTTCACTCAATATTATGTCATGCATGTATCTGTATGTAGCTGTCATTTTCACTGATGTATAGTATTCCATTGTATGAATACAATTCATTCACTCTCCTGTTGATGGACATTTAAATGGTTGCAAGAATTTGGCTATTATAAATAAAACCTGCTATGAACATTCTTGTGTATGGCTTTTGGTGCACATATGAATGATTATTTTCTAGGGTATATTATCCTGGTGGAATTACCAGGTCAAAGGTGTTGCATGTTGGGCTCTCCAGAAGTAAGGGCTGAGATGGAGTATTGAGTACAAGATGTTTATTAGGGACTAACATTTGTGAAAGAAAGGTGAAGGAAGTAGGATTAAGCAGAGAAAAAAGATGAACTGTGATACAAGTCTGACAAAGCTTGAGCTGATTTGGTATAGAGCTTTGGAACAAGTAGCACTCATTCATGTGTTCTGCATTGCTCCTGCCTTGCTCATTCACCTTAGGAAGAGTGTGACCTTGGGCAAAGCAACTCTCTGAAGATAATGTAGACCCTCAAGGAGCTGGCAGCTGGAGGCTATCTGTTGGTGCATTACCCATACCTGTGCAGAATGTCTTTCCTTGAAGGGGAATCTGGGTGGCATTATATCTCTTTCTCTACCACAACCCGCAATAGGGTATATAAGTGTTCAGCTCTGGTTAATAATGCCAAACTGGTTTCCAAAGTGGTTGTACAATTTACACTCTCACCTGCACTATATGAGAGTTCCTATTCCTTCTCATCCTGATCAATTCTTGGTACTGTTAATCTTTAAAACATTTTAGCCTTTCTAGTGGATGTGTAGCAGGATCTCATAGTGGCTTTAAAGTTTGTTATTTTTTTTTTTTTTTGAGAGAGAGAGAGAGAGAGCAGGGGAGGGGCAGAGAGAGAGAGGGAAGGAGAGAATCCCAAGCAGGTTCTGCGCTGTCAGTGCAGAGCCCAACACAGGGCTCGAACCCATGAACCATGCAATCGTGACCTGAGGTGAAACCAAGAGTCAGGCGCTTAACCAACTGAGCCCTTGTTGTGGCTTTAATTTGCATTTCTCTGATGACTATTGAGGTTAAACACCTTCTCATACATTTACTCCTTTGATATGTCTCATTTTTTCACTTGTATTTGTTTTGCCTTCATTAGATAATGAACCTTTTTCAGGCAGGGATCAGAAAACAGCCTGATGCCAATATTTGTATGCCCCTCAACCTAATACTGGTTTTTATATTTTTTAATTGTTCAAAAAATCAAAAGAGGAATAATATCTCATATGAAATTCAAATTTCAGTGTCCATAAATAAATAAAATTTTATTGGAACCCAGCTACACTCATGGGTTTACCTACTGCCTATGGCTGCTTTCATGCTACCACAATAGCGTCATGTGATAAAGACCTTAAGGGCCACAAAGTCTGAAATATTTATTATCTGGCCTTTTACAGAAAAAGTTTGCTATCTCTGTTCTTGGTCATTGGTTCTAAGGTGTGGTCCCTGGGCTAGAAGCATCATTATCACCTGGGAACTTGTTATAAAGGGAAATTCCTAGACACACTGCAAACCTATTGATTCAGAAGCTTTGGGAATGGGGCAAGCCATCTGTGTTTTAACAAGCCCTCCAGGTGATGCTGATGTGTTAAAGTCTGAGACCTCTGGTCTAGGTGTAGGACAAGGACCTCATCCATTCTCTTTGTGAGCCATCATAGTCCTTCCTATTTAGTTCTACCCATAGTGGATAAGCTGTAAAAGAGCCTTCAAACGTGTCCTATAGATGTATTTTTATGCATATGAGATCTTGCCAAATAGATACCTAGGAGGAAAAGTGGGAGAAACCTCAGGGGCAAACATAAAATCTGAAGGGTATATGTGGAGGGTGGAAGACACAATGGAGCTGGGGAGCCAGTTTCTGGGCCCGCTTCCTTCCACCTCATTTCATGCAGGCTTTTAACAAAGATGAATCAGATATGGTCCCTGTCCTCAAGGAGGTCACGGTCTATGTAGGAAAGTGTCCTGACCCTCTTTTCCCTCATTTACTACTTTTCTTCAGAACTTACCTTTGAGAAAGTGTAATTGCTGACCCTAATAAATGATAATGGAGAGAGAAAATTAACTTGGCAAACAACAGTTTTGCTTTATTTCCACTTTAGTTCACGACTTACTTCCAGACTGACTTTTCTTGTGTCCTGGCTTTTTCCTTGGCTCAGTCTGAAGCTCAATGCATCACCTTCATGTTAACTACCATCCAATGAATGCACATTATGTACCAAGACAATGCGAATGTTTTACATATACTTGTGCATTAAATTCTCTGTAAAGCAACTCTGAGTTAGGTTTTTTAAAAGTTGTTATTTTAATTGCAGTTGGTTTTGAGTTAGATATTATATCCATTTTGCAGATGCAAACCTGAGGCGTAGGGAGGTTAAATAATTTGGTAGCATTTGAACTCCAAGTCTTTCTGACTCTAGAGCCCAGGTTGGTAATAATTGTGCTATTCTCCTTCTGGTAATATTCACCATGTGTTTTTAGAAAACCCAGTTCAGACTACTTAGTATGTGTTACAGGTTTTAGGGCATGCTTTGCTGTATACAATTTCAGGGTGGGAAGTGTTTAAAAAACTGACAATATCTTTTTTTTATTATTTTATTTTTTTTTTCAACGTTTATTTATTTTTGGGACAGAGAGAGACAGAGCATGAACCGGGGAGGGGCAGAGAGAGAGGGAGACACAGAATCGGAAACAGGCTCCAGGCTCCGAGCCATCAGCCCAGAGCCTGATGCGGGGCTCGAACTCACGGACCGCGAGATCGTGACCTGGCTGAAGTCGGACGCTTAACCGACTGCGCCACCCAGGCGCCCCAATATCTTTTTTTTAGAACTAGGATTTGGGTGATAATTTTTAAAAGTTGAAAAATCCTTTTACATACAACTTAAAATGATAATGTCAAAAATAGTTCTTTAACCAGGTAACATTATTGCAAACGGCCCAGTAATTTATATTTCTTCTCTTACTTTACACATTAAATAACTGTGTTGTCTCTTTAGTATGAAAGTGTTCTTTTCCTTTTTTTGAATCATTCTGTCTACTAGCTCCTACTCCATCTGTTAGGGATTATTTCAACCTGTCTAGTTTTGAGCAATATTTTGCAATTAATCCTTTAAAATGTTATTTATTCATTATATAAGTATAAGCACCTTCACCAAGGAAAATTAGAAGTAATAGAGAAACAAAATAAGAAAAAAGTCACTCATAATCCCACCACCTTCTTGCAACTACTTTAACATTTGGGGTAGAACCCTCAAGACCTTTTCCTTTGTGGAAATCTATTTATGTAAATTAGTTACGTACTCAATTCTTTCTTTCTTTCCTTCTTTCTTTTAAAAAATGGGATCATTCTTCTTCGTTGCTGGCCTTTTTTCACTCAACAATATATTAGGGGCCTCTGTGATCATGACTGTAAAGGAACCGGGAGCAAGAAGGCCACAGACTATCTCTTAAAAAATTGGCCTAGAAGTGAGATATCTATTCTACTCTTATCCTATTAGGTAGAATTTGTCATATTGACTCGCCCTGTTGAAAATGACCTAGGAGGGGCGCCTGGGTGGCTCAGTCAGTTGGGCATCTGACTTCAGCTCAGGTCATGATCTCACTGTAAGTTCAAGCCCTGCATCCAGCTCTGTGCTGACAGCTCAGAGCCTGAAACCTGCTTTGGATTCTGTGTCTCCCTCTCTCTCTGCTCCTCCCCCACTTACGTTCTTTCTCCCTTTCTCTCTTCCAAAAATAAAAAAAATAAAATAACAAAAAAACGACCTAGGAAATGAGGGGGGACACATGATTCTATAACGTGGAGTTATAAAAAGTCCGAGAAAGACTACCAATCTAATATGGAGTGATCTCTACTATATGTGGAGAATATCATATAGCTAGTTAGCTTTTTGGTGTAAAAATGGGAAAGAAAACTGAAAAAGAATACAAGTGGTTACTTGATGGGAACAGAAAAAAAGATAAGGCAGTGTTGTAGTAGAGATTCTAGGAACATATATTTTAATATAATTTTGACTGTTGAGACTCAAATATTTTATATACACATAAAATGAACAAAATGAAAACTTGAAAAATGGAAAAAACAACCTATTAGGGTTATATTTCCATATCAACCAGATACATACTTCCATAACCATTCATAATGATTGCATAGTATTCCCTTTATGAATGTTTTGTACAACATTTTGCCAAACACTTCCTCTTGCACATTTAAGTTGTTTCAGTTAGCTTTTCCCCCACTCTGCACTGTGTCCTGAGTCCCATTACTGTTCTGAGAATTTACGTTGGGTACATGCTGTTCAAGAATCCCAAATTATTCTCTAATCTCCACCTTACAGCAACTTTTATGTACAGCCTAAGAAATTATCTGGCCGTGCATACTACCAGAGCCTTAAAGAGTGATAATGTCTCCTCAGAAATCCAGAGGGAACACTTTGGAGATAGATGGCAAAAGTATTTTTCAGTAATTTTCTCAATATGATTTCAACTGTCAAAGAGGAAGCCCTATGAAGAACAGAGAACTTAATAAAGGTAAAGTGGAAAGATGAGGTTTGGAGCCAGACGGCCTGGGATTTGAATCTGGCTTTTGTCACTCACTAGCTGTGAAACCTTAGATGAGTTATTACCCTAAGTCTCCATTTTCTGATCTGTAAAATAGGGATAATAACATTTATTTCATAGTATTACCAGGAGGATTAGCAACATCATATGTCAGGAACCTAGTACAATAGTGAGTGCTCAAGAAATGGTTGATGTATACTAGCCACTATGATGACCTTTTCCTTAATATACAGAGTGCTGAGGAAATAACCATATTTTCAAAAATGACATATCATAAATGTCTTCAAGGAGAATGGTGAGAAAGCTTACTGCTAAGAACAGAGAGGTTACTATAGTTGGTAAGCAAGATACTGTGACCGGAATCCTTTGTACCAACTTCTAAAGAACGTTGATTAGTGGGATCACAATGTAGTTTTAAGTCACACTGTGGTTTCAATGATAAATATCAGATACAGGATAAGAGAATGAACACCAAGTCTTTGACCTTGCCTTCATGAACTCTATCAAAGTATTTAATACCACTACTGGACATGCATTCTGGTAGATACTGTTTGGCTATACAAAAATGACTATTGGATAATTTCTATGATACTTGCTATCTGCCAAGATGGGTGTATTGTCTAGTAGACTAGGATTGGTTTTGAGGCTCCCAAATATGACCCCAAGATCCTCTACAAAAGTTTGGTTTGTTCTCCTACCTCACTGGAGTACAGCAATTAAAGACCATTTCAAATGAAAAGACAAAATAGAAGGTAGTAGTAGCAACAGATAGAGCAAAGTGTTGGGTAGGCTCAGAAATGAGATGACTTTTGTTGAGCAAAGTCTACAGATCATGAATTTTAGGCAGATTTGCAAATAAGGATAGCACATGCTCTGTAAATAGCAGCTGTTGCCACAAGCCAAAGGGCAATATTTACATGAATCCTGAAGCAAGGTCTATGGACCAAGCATTGACCTTTCCAGCCAAACTCATTACTTGGTAGCACTTTCAGCCATGTCATCCTGAAAAGGAAGGATCACATTATACACATATGGAAAATTACCAACACACAAATATGTTCTGGCCCTCAAATGAATTTCTAACTTATTTTTTTTGGAACTTGAAACACATGTTTTGAAAGAAAAGGTATTACAAACGGATGTGAGTTTCCCAGATTTCCTCTAAGAGTGCATTTAGCCCAAGGTGTAACTGAAATACTATGCATTGGAAATGAGAAATACAGTGGAATAAAGTATCTTTGTAAGCAGGAACACACCAATACATAATAAATATTTACTAACCCTTTTTTCTTTGAATCCCCAGGCAAGGAAAGGGGAATTATATCCTTCCATAGCTTCAGTTTCATGAAAAAGAAATCTTTCATTACACTTTCTAGAAGGATCCTTTTCAAGTCAAGTGGATACGTACATCCTTGTCTTTTAGTGCTTCCTGGACTTCCCTATGAAACAAGTCTTAATGACTGAGGAGACTGAAAAGGTGGTGGTGAAGGGGTAGGATATCTAACTGGAAGTCTCAAGCTTTTATGTGGAGAGAGTTCAAACTCTGCAGTTCATTCCTTAATACATCTGCATATTTTACAGAAAAAATAGTGTTTCAAATGATCAGTTAAGTGGTTTAATTCCATCCCACTTTTTGATTAAGGTTGATGTTCCAGAAATACAAACCATTGTTATATATGCTACACACACACACACACACACACACACACACACACACACACACACCCATTGGATACTACACATGTGTACTTCAGGATGAGAAACAAGGGCAAATGATAAAAATAATGAAAGTAAAATCAGAGCAAAGCTATCACTACCAGTCTCAGTGACACACTCCTTCAGTCACCACTGTCTTGCTCTTTGCCTCTAAAAACCTGTGTGCAAAACCAGTCCCTGGACAGTATCTCACACCTCTTTACACTAAGGTTTAAATGACCAATAGTAGGTAAAATGTCACAAGGATTTTGCATATGAAGCAGTCACAACTTTAAAACAGAGAGGAATTTAGGCTATTATTCCCAGGAAAAAGGGATATATTTGGGGGGCAATTGTGTGCTTTCCTGCTATTCATAGAAATCACATTTGATTTTAGTTGGTAATTTAGGAAGGTGTGTTGAGGGAAATTAATCATGATTTGTTTACACTTTGAAAAGTATTTGCTTCATTTTGGAAATTGTAGATTTTGTGATTGTTGTTTGGTATACTATTTTCCACCTGTTTTGCTATCTTTCGTCTGTAATGATCAAAATCTAGAAAGATGTAAACCTTCCCATGATTGATCAAAATAAATGGTGAGGAGAAATAGAAACAATAATATTTAATAATTGACATTTGCCTACTGTCCCACCCTTTACAAAATGCTTTTATATCCATGATTATGCCTATTATTGGTGTTTAATTACTACTTAATAATGGGGATACAAAAAGAACACATACCAAAAAACTCACGGTAATTTAATCCAATTACTAATATTGGGTTTCTACCATGATTTGCCCCAGGTTCTCTGAGGCCCTTGACCTTGTCCCCCACGCAACGAGTTTTAAAATTCAGCGGTGATGGCAACAGAAGGGCTCCTGCACTTTGGCCATCTGAGAAGTATCAGAGTTGCAAATAGAGCAAATATACATAAAACCCAAGTGTCACGCTTTGCCTTGTAAGAGAATGTTTGCAGCTATAATCAAGAGATTCAAGGAATGCTTCTCTTTCTGCAGAATTTCCAAAGGTGGGAATAGCACCACCAATACCCCTTTTGGAACCTGGGAAGGGGCAGTCCCCAGAGGGGTTCTCTGCTTTGCAAATAGTGAGACCTTTTACAGTGCAGTTACAAGCAGAGTAAAAGTTCTTTGTGCAAGAAGGGGAGAGCGCCCCGAGGTACAAAGAGCAGATTTAAGGGAAAGAGGATTCCTTCTGCACACATATGCGTGGGGAGCTCAGGCTGACTGTTGGGGGCGTGTGGGAAGGCAGATTTTTAGGGAGCCGCGGGCTTCTGGGTTCCCGCCTCCACCCCAGTCCGCGCCCCACACTCAGGCAACAGTTGGTCGTGCGGGGCCGGGCCCGGGCTCTTGGTGGGGAGGGGGAGTCTCGCGATCGTTGGGGGGGGGGTGGAGGAAGGGGGGAGGGTGACGGGGGGGAGGCCATGACGTAGGGTGGGTGGACGGAAGTGGGGCAGGGTTGAGGGTTATTTAAAGAAGGGGGGGGGGCTGAGCGAAGGGGTTGGAAGCGGAGTGATTCCCCACCCCTGCTCCATCTAGCTCTTTCCAGTGCAGCCACTGCCGCCGCCCAGGAGCTCTCGTCCCCTTCCTCGTTCCCGCTCCAACGCAATGGAGCCGGACACCGCTGCAGTGGCAGCCACCGTGGCAGCTGCTGATGCGACCGCCACAATCGTGGTCATAGAGGACGAGCAGCCGGGGCCATCCACCTCTAAGGAGGAGGGAGCGGCCGCCGCGGCCACCGAAGCCACCGTGGCCACGGAGAAGGGCGAGAAGAAGGAGGTAAATAGGAAGGGGGTGTGTGTGTAGTCAACAAATCCTGAGCCGGGCCCCTCCGAGGGGCCCAAGCCCTGACCTTTCAGCGCCGACAGGTACCGGCGGAGCTCAGCGGGGATGGGGGCCGCGGGCGCGCTGGGAGTGGGGGGCGGCGGAACAGTCTAGCATTCGCTCCCCTCCCCCTTTCCTCCATGCCGCCTGGAGGGCGGGGGCGGGGCTGGGCGCGGGCGCGGCGCGGGTCGGAGGGTGCCCGTTATCCCGGGGCTTGGGGGGCTTGGACGCCCCTCGACAGCCCTCGGCCCCATCCACATTCCCGGAACTGGGGTAACAGGGTGGGGGATGGGGTTGTGCAGGAAAAAGCCTCCGCCTCTCCCTCTCCTCTCGCTGGCTCCCTTTCCCCCCCTTCCCGTCGGCCTCTGCCTGGGAAATCTGGGCCCTTCAATCCCACACCCGCGCGAAAGGGGTTCTGCTGGGGCTTACAATTTTTTAATTTGAATTTCAAGGTGCTGGTGGTTGGGAGGCGGAGGACGGTAGGAGAGACTTTTATTTTTTTTGAATGGCCATGTCGGCCTTTTAGGTGGCAGCAAAAAAATCATCCCTTGTTCGTTTGGTCCCCGCCTGCTGAAGCGGGGGTGTCACCCCGAGAAAATGAGCTCTCCGCGTGCTACCCGCTCCCCCGCAATCCAGACCCCAAACTGAGGAACCGTGGACGCTGGCTTAGGAAAATTTCCAACGTGTGCACCCTCACCCTCTCCTGCCCCGCCCCCGACGGTATAGTGTTTCACTCCAGGGCCACCCAAATGGTCCCCCAATCCGGCCCCAAGCCTTCCAGGCTTCCGCCTCCCTCTCCTAGTGGGCGCTGCTGGCTCCTGGACACATGCAGGGTTTTTCTTTTTCTTTTGCTTTTTTTCTTTTTCTTTTTCTTTTTCTTTAACCCAGCGTCGCTAGGATGAGCTCCTGCTAACATACATAAAGGGACCACTCAGACACCTATTAAAGCCAAATCCAGAAAATATGTATTATCTCCATAAGGCATATTTCATATGGACCAAGACATGCAAATGAAACTATGAAACACGTTCAGAATAAAAAATAAGATGGGGTATAAGGATTGTTGATGTATAATTAAATTGTAGAATGGATCGTTTATAGGTAGATTTTTTTTTTTCCGTTTACGAGTAGACATCTCGCAATTAAAACAACGGTAGGTAATTAAAATTATGCTTTAGAGATCTCAAGTGGCTTTGTCTGAATTATTATATGGTACGATGCGACCAAATGAAAAGCTTTCGAAGGCAATTAACACCTTTTGCCGTGAATTAGTAATTTTAAATCCAGCATTTGTTTAAAGTGATATATTTTACTGTTACAAGGTTGACTAAACAGAAAGACAATTGTAGTGGTAAGTGAAAACCGTACAAAACATACACTTTTTAAGATCTATGTGGTACTTGAATCAGTAACATGGTATTGTAAAGATGGTTCAGATACGAAGTATCAATATAAAATCAAATGCTGGGGAATTCACCCATGAGTCTAGGTGCCTTTTATTCCCTAGACTGTGCAAATGTAAGGGATAAACTCTTTTGTATGGCAGTAAAGATTGTTGAATTTCCAGATTGTGTAAATTTTTTGAGTTGTGAAAAAATTGGGAATCAATAAAAAAAAACCTATGTAACAAACACTGAATTGATACGTATATTAATGAATTCTATAGCCTCATCAGAAGTCCTAATACTATCTCATTTGTCTGCTCAGCATCGGGAAGTGAAGTGTTGCATGGCAGGAACTTTCTGAATACCTTAAGTTGATTATTTTAGTCACCACATCTTTCATTTTTAATTTTTTTCTGAAAAATCTAAAGAGTACCAAATATCTACTTAAGTTCTTTCATGTGTATCATTTCATTCCTTTAATTAAAGTAATTTGGCACTCCCCCCACTCCATCTAAATAGATTGCTCACTACCTTGACTGCCTAAGTGATGGACTGAAAATGTAGATTAAACTTTCCTTCATGTTCATCAGTTACTGTACTCTGAAAGTGATACATAGGCATTTGAGATGTAGGAGGCTGTTCCCCCTCAATTAAATAACCACTTCCCGGCCATTTCCAGTATTGTGTTGATTTTGTAAAAAATTTTTAACTAGGCTCCATGCCCAACGCAGGGCTTGAATTTACAACCCTGAGATTAAGAGTCGCATGCTCTACGGACTGAGTTAGCCAGTGCCCCCAGTATTGTGTTGATTTCCTAAATGACTTTTCACTCGCCTCCTTCAATTGTCAGGTGTTAGCTATCATTTTTTAAAAACTTCATCTACTTTCATCAGAAAGAACATATGATAAAATGACATAGATGTAACAAAACCATTCAATCATTTAAAACAACTGTAAAAATACAAAATATAAAAATACAAGTGATGCAGCAGGGAGAGGGAAATAATTATGCCTGAATAGTAAGGAAAAGGGATGTTACTGCAGTGGAACTCCTCTTTTAGTCCTGGGCTTCTGCCATCCCTTCTTGCTGTTGACATTGTGCTTTCTTCTAAGTGATCTTTCCTGTGTCATTTGCTGTTGCTTTTATTCTCTGTAGTATGGCAAGTCAGATGATCAAACTTGCTAGAATTGTATATCAAGTAAAAGAAAATAGGCTCTGAGTAAGAGCATTTTTGTGATGCATAAAGTAGATGAGATTTGGTTGATTGACTTGTGACATTTAGCTACAGAAACGTATTTTTGTTTACGTTCTGGTTCTTGAGCTTAACTTGGTTTAAGTGACAGTGGATAACCTAACACTGGAAGTTGGAGTTGGTATTTTTGGTAATGAAAACATCAAGAAAAAGGTCATGGTCTCTAAGGGCATCTTGATGACCTTGTCCACATTCTCATGGCATCTAAACTACCAGATGATGAAATCCATAGGAAATTCATTAAAATATCCTTTTATGTTTTCTTGTAAAAGAAGTGTATTTTTGAAAACATATGCAAAGGAGAAGGTTTAGAAGGTAGGTATTTTAAAATTTGTTGTGGAAGATAGTGCCAATTAAGTAATTACCCACAGCTTTTAATAGCACTGCTTAAGATTAGGAATTTTAATTAGCATATAATTAAATTTTATGGTATTCTACCACAAGGTAGGCAAGAGTATTGAGTAAAGTTTTTTTTTTCTAATTAAAGCCTTAATTTTTCTATAAGCGAAGTCTTTGTCCCACACTATTAGATATATACTTGTGTATATGATGTGAAGTAATTTTCACTGTTTTGAAACTTGAAAACTAGACTTCATATAGCTTTTCAAGGAATGATAAAGGTGTGAATTTTGTTACCCAGTATTCCATTACTTGTTGCTTTGAAAATAAAATCAGATTTATAGTACATGGGACAGTTTGAAAGAGTGGGATTGAGGGGATTTTAGCAGTTTTCTATTCTTGTCCATCCAGGATTACATTCAAAACATCTCACATGGACGATATATATGTATGCGATGCTTAAATCAAGATGGCTATTATTTGGGTTAAGAATAACTGAACAATATCTGATCAGTGCTTCAAAGTAGAACACTGACCAGGGTCAAATTCCATAATCCTAGTTTGAATTGTCTTAAACTAGGAATTTCAGTAAATGTTAGAAGGCATATTCATTAACTATTGGAGCTATGTTTTTTTTTATGTTTAACATCACATTCTGTTTTTGATTTATGATCTAAGTTTTCAGGAACTGATTGACAAAAGCCATGATAAAATGGACGTAATTTCTGTAGTTTTCACAAACTGATTTGTGACTTGGGCAAAATCTGTGTTAAAACTGAAATACTCTCAGCTCTGATAGTAAACGGTAGATTTGTGTTTTTATTATTTCTCTATTTATTATAGGGAAGGAGGTATATTCTATATACCTAATTATATTTGCAAGCACAAGCTTATCTTTACAAAGGATAGTGTGCATGAAATAACCCCCAGATAATTTCAATATTTTGAAGAAGCTGATTTATGTTAGTTTTCACTAAATCACAACTTTTTAAATATCAAATGCTAATAGTTGATAGCCTTGAGAAACTGCTACAAAATATTTATGTAACAGGGTTTAAAATAGTTTTCTTTCCAGTTGGGAAAAATTAACATAAATCAAAAGTTTAAAACTGTATTGTGTTATTATTTAAATAGAAATTAACATGTATTACATTAAAAAGTTTAAATGTTCTTATTAGAATATGAAAACAATGAAAAAGTGTCTTTTCAGGAACAGAAACCATAGTCTCCTTCTGAAATTTTGGCTCGTTTCTATTACATAAAGATGTGTTTCTGAGAATTAATATTTACTTTCCTTGAATTCCTTGGTTTGTGGATGATAATATTACCATATTCTAGATTTTAAATCTATTCAGTGGTTCTGTACTTTCTTATGCTTGAAATTAAAAAATAGATGAAATGGCTCAATGTTTCACCTTTTGGTGTTTATTTTAATTAATGTTCTTTCTCTAGCTTTTATAATACAGATTTTTTATTGGACCCCAGGTGCACAGAACTGGATTAATCATAAGCCCTGCTTCATGACATGCTCTCATCATTGGTCTATGTGTGGCCCATGTTGATTTATTTATTTAGTATTTAATTACTTTTTACTTTCTTCAAATGACAGTGTCGACCATTTTTAAGATCTTGCTTTGCAATTTGATGGCTTATTTTTTTTTGAAATTCTAGAAAAATGTTTCTTCATTTCAACTCAAACTTGCTGCTAAAGCTTCTAAATCTGAAAAGGAAATGGACCCAGAATATGAAGAGAAAATGGTAAATATATTCCTGGGTTGATCATGAATAATGTAGTTGATTTTTTGTCATTGAACTGTAGTTGGCACCCAATATTAACATTAGTTTCACTGTACTTGATTTTTATTGAGGAGATGTGAAAGATTAAAATGACACATGTTCATATATAATGAATACAGGATCATAGATTTTAGAATTGGAAAGTAATTTAATAATAAATCCATCATAATAGATTTTGTTGAATAAATGAATCTCGTTTTCAGATGAGAAAATAAGGAGCAGAAAAACTATATGAAATAGTTGGGAACAGAAACCACATCTCTTCACTGTTGTTCAGCACTCTTTATCTCATAATAAGATGCTTTATGCTAGAAATATTGTATCCACTAAGTGAAAATATCAGTGGGAATATCAGTATGGCTGAAAGAAATCAGGTCACAGAGCTGGACTGATATTTTTTTTCTCCCTCTGTTCTTGCTTTGGATATTTGAATGAATGTTACATATTATGAGACATGTAATACAGTAACACTTTCTCTGGAGGAGAGGACATTTTCCCAGTACATGAAACTGTTACGTATTTAAATAGTATAATCTTAATTATGCCACCTACTGCTTTGCTGTGTATTTCAAATTATTTAGTTTTTATTTACTAAAATCCATATCTTAACTTTCATTTTAACTAACCTTTTATGCCCTGGGATCTTTCAAAACCAGTGAACTTGGTTAATTCAAAAGAGAAATTTAACAAGTAGTTGGAACTGAATTTTTTTGTTGAGGGGTTGCTTTTGCAGTAATATTATAAAAATAAGTAGAAATGAAGTATTTTTTTGGTTGTTCATAGTGATTTTGCCATACTCCATGCCTTAATGTTTAAGGTCACATCTAACATAGACAGTTAATGTTTTAACAACTCTAAAAACAACATTCCAGTGAGGATAACATAAAATGGAAAAGTTTTGGCCTCCTTCCAGCTTCTGGTCTGAATGTTTGTCTAATTCTTGTGTTTATGTTAATGAACTCTTGTAAGTTTCTGGTATTATTAATTATGCATCCTTCATTAGCAATCAAATATTCCCTACCCTGTGGTCAGAAAGTGACTGGGAAATAAAAAATCATTTTCATTTTTTTTTCATCTAGAATAATATGTACATTTTTTGATCTTCTAAGATTTTTTAGTGAAGTTTTATTTCATTAATATGGTACAAGTTACATGACCTTTTACAATTTATTGAGAAATTATAGCACATATCAATTAAATTTTTTTAATGTTTATTTTTGAGACTCACACACACACACACACACACACACACACACACACACATACACACACACACAGAGTGTGAGCAGGGAGGGGCAGAGAGAGAGGGAGACCCAGAATCCGAAGCAGGCTCCAGGCTCTGAGCTTTCAGCACAGAGCCCGATGCGGGGCTCAAACTCACAGACAGGGAGATCATGACCTGAGCCGAAGTCGGACACTTAACCAACTAAGCCACCCAGGTGCCCCACATATAAATTTTTAATAGTTAATATATGTTAACTATTTTACTTATATGTGTATGTGTATTTTTCCCCCAAATCTTATAAATTCTTAAGAGATCAGTTTATGGTATATGTATATCAAAGCCAATAATTTATATTTCTGCATTTAGGATATATTACATATTATGATGCTTTATTTTGTTAACTAGGAAAAGAAAATTATTATGGTTTGGAAAGAGGATTTGCTTTCTGACCCTGACTCTTTAAGCAGGGTACTTCTTTTTTTTTAATGTTTGCTTACTTTTGAGAGAGAGAGACAGCATGTGTGTGCACGCTTGTGCGTTGGGGAGGGGCAGAGAGAGACAGAGACACAGAATCCGAAGCAGGCTCCAGGCTCTGAGCTATCAGCACAGAGCCCAATGCGGGGCTTGAACTCACAGAGCCATGAGATCATGACCTGAGAAGTTGGATGCACAACAACTTAACAGACCGATCCACTCAGGTGCCCCAGCAGGATACTTCTTATTGGGGCATTTACTTCTGTTAGATCACTTGGTTTCTATTCAGAGTATCTGAAAATGCCATTTTTCAAATTTAGGTGCTTATTAGCTGTGGGAACTTGAGCAAGTTAGTTACCCTCTCGGTACTTTAGTTTTATCACCTGTAAAATGGACATAATATTAGTGTCTACCTCATAGGTTTATTAAGAGAATTAAATGAGTTAGCATGTTTAAAGTGCTTAGAACATAGTACAAAGTAAGGACAATGTAAGTGTTTGTTAAATAACTTCGAGCAAATAAAAAAGAAAATCATTACTTTTTCTTTTGTGCATTAGAAAGCAGACCGAGCAAAGAGATTTGAATTTTTATTAAAGCAAACAGAACTTTTTGCACATTTCATTCAACCGTCAGCACAGAAATCTCCAACATCTCCTCTGAACATGAAATTGGGACGTCCTCGAATAAAGAAAGATGACAAGCAGAGCTTAATTTCTGCTGGAGAGTATGTTGGCATCTCTCTCTATTTTCTTCCCTCTTTCCCTCTCTTCCTCCTGTCCCCCCTTCTCCCTCCTTATACTCTCATTTCCTCTTCACTTATTCAGTATAATTCTATGTTCAAAAAATAAGGTTATTGTCAGTGTAAATAAGTTTTGGAGGCAACATGTTTTTCTCACTAGAAATCAGTAAAAATGTAGGCCGGTTCTACCACCTTCTAAGCAAGACCTTAAGTAACTCATTTTCTTTTCATGAAGATACTAGCGATGTATACTGACTTCATTGACACCTTAACATTTGTGTTGAACATAAAGGTATTTCTTTTCATTTCAGCTACCGCCACAGGCGTACGGAACAAGAAGAAGATGAAGAGCTACTCTCAGAGAGTCGGAAAACATCTAATGTGTGTGTTAGATTTGAGGTGTCACCTTCATGTAAGTACCTCATCATGTTTGCGTTTTTTTTCCCAATTTGATTTTAGAAAAAATTTACTTGATTATATTAATAAAAGTATGAGGCATCTTGATTTCTTTTTTAGATGTGAAAGGAGGACCATTGAGGGATTATCAGATTCGAGGGCTGAACTGGTTGATCTCTTTGTATGAAAATGGAGTCAATGGTATCTTGGCAGATGAAATGGTAAGGAGATGATAGCTAAAAACAGGATCTCAGTTATCAATTTTTTTTTTTGTAAATTTGAAGTGCCTGAGCTATATTGCACCCCTGAGGTCTGGAGGCTAATTGCTTTATTTAGTTATAATGTAAAAGGCATTTGTAGAGTCTAGGATTGTTTACACTTTCACAGGCTACATAATTCTTAGTGTGATTTCCTCAAATGGTTTTAAAAAACCTCCTTGTACTTTTGTTTTTATTTATACTTTGGCTTCCAGGAAGCTCAGAGCCAAAATGAATGCCAAAATGGAGCACCTGTGTAATGTAATGGTTGGCCCATTGTGTCTTTTGTGTCTTTTCCTATTCAATACCTTCTAATCTTTCCCTGGCCCTTCTTTATATCTATTTTACCATTAATTTACATTCCATGTTTTCACTGTAGGCCACCTGAAACATGTTTTCTTTGTAGGCTACCTGAAATCCTTTTGGTAATGAGGTGGGGTATATAAACCAAACACTAAATGAGTGAATGAATAGACCAGACAATAAATGATGAAAGCATGAATGAATAAATGTAAATGCCTCAATGTGTGAGCAGTGAGAAAGTGAATAGATGGAAAAAAAAAGTAAAGAGCAATGTTGAGTTCTGACCTAGCAGAATACCAGGTAGGGCCTGGGAAGTAAGCTAAGGAGTGATGGACATATAAATAAAATGACCAAAGAGAAAAAGTAAGTCCATTGAAGATGCTAATTCAGCAGATTGGGGGAGTATATGAAGACTTAGATTGGTATTTTAAGACAAAATAAGTTAAATGTGATTTAAGAGAGGACTGGGGGGAGTTCTAGATCTATATGACCCAGTGATATTCCTATTTATGAAACTCTGGAGCCATTATTGCAATCACTCTTCTCCAGAAGAGCCACATGACTGTTTATGCTCTATAACATGTAGTGTAGTAATGATCCCATAGATGCTAAGCAACTGTTAGGTGTGTGGCAGGAGGTCCTTTAAAATCAAGGGTCTGTAGCTCCTTATATTTAGTATTCTGGGTTGGAGACTACAATTAGCTCAGGAGGGGAGGAGCTTGGTTAATTGGATAGCAGAAAGACCAGGATTATTTGCCCCAAGCTCTTCTTGACTGCAGCCTTTAAACATGAAGGATCTGAAGATCCTTCATATTGAATTTATGCTGACACCAGGTACTTTTTATTAAAAAAGGGAAAGATACTTTAAGGAGTATAGAAAATTTGGAAAAAAAACAAGACAAAAATTGAAAGTAAATTATAATTATGCTACCCAGAAATAACCACAGTTGACATTTTGGCATCTTTTATTTTAGCATTTTAATTCTGGATGTATTTATTTTATATAGTTGAGATCATATTGTACATATAATTTGGTATTCTGATTTCTTCACATTCATACATATTTTCTGCATAATTCAAATATTTGTAAAAATAATTGTTAATTACTGTATAATAATCCTGGAGAGTTACCATAATTCTGTTAATATCCTCCCTTATTGCTGGTCATTTGGACTGATGTATATAGTATATATTGGTTGATACACGTGTATATGGTACATAATAATGCTGTTGTGAGAACCCTTGTAATTTACTTTTTCTGTACCTTTCAAATTATTTCCATAGGATTCCTAAAAATGGAATTGCTTGATTAAAGAATTTTAAGTATTTTAAGGTTTTGATGCATCTTATTAAGTGAAATATTAGGATAAACCCTATAAAAATAGTTTTGAGCCTAGGTTTATAAAAGAAAATATATACCTTGCATAGAGATAAAGCCAGAAACTGTTTTAAAAGGCCACACAGCATAGGACATCATTCCCTTCCTCATGGGTTAGGTGGTGGGTTCATGGTGTTCAGTATGTTTTTTATTTTTACTTATTTATTTTTAAATGTTTACTTATTTATTTATTTTGAGAGAGCGAGAGAGAGTGCATACACATGGGAGAGGCAGAGAGAGAAAGGGAGAGAGAGAATCCTAAGCAGGCTCCATGCTCTGCACAGAGCTGGATGCCGGTCTTGATCCCCTTATCATGAGATCACTACCTAAGCTGATATCAAGAGCTGGATGCTCAGCTAACTGAACCACCCAGTCTCCCCTGTTCAGTATGTTGTTTTTTAAAAAGTCTACTGGACTAGGTGATCTCTAAGGCCTTTTCTGGCTGCAGAGTTCTTTCATGTTTTGTTCTTTTATGGTTCCATAGGTCTTCAAAGGTGTGAGATGCAAGTACAGAGCTACAAGCCCCTTGAGATGCATAGTCTGAATATTTCATGCCTGGGCTGTAATAATGTTGGGGACAATGGGAAAGAAAGACTGGTATTGAAGCAGGCTGGTATTTGAGTGTGAAACACATACACACAAAATTCCCTAATTTTGCCACTAGAAAAAATTATGAAGTATGCTACTTGCTCCTTTAAGAGGAGCAACAAAGCAACTTTCTGCCTGCAAGTTCCTGGTTTCTTTTTGTGCACACAGTAAGTACGAATTGGTATGGTTATTCACTTAAAAAAAACAAAGGTCTTTAAAATTTTTCCCCATGTGAGCTAGTTGGCAAATGTCTTTGTTATTACTAACAAAATGTTTCATTAAATAAACATTTATGGATTTTTTTCTTTGTAACGATAATGCAGGGTCTTGGTAAGACTTTACAAACGATTGCTTTGCTTGGTTACCTGAAACATTACCGAAACATTCCAGGACCTCACATGGTTTTAGTTCCAAAGTCTACTCTATACAACTGGATGAATGAATTTAAACGATGGGTCCCATCTCTCCGTGTTATTTGTTTCGTCGGAGACAAAGATGCAAGAGTAAGTGAGAAACTGATTTAAAGAGGCAATCAAGAATAACATCATTTCTGGGGTTAAGTTTTATACAAATACCATAAAAGACATTTAAGTTGACTGCTACTAGTAAATAACACATTGTGCTTACTCTATGTTAGGCTCTGTTGTAAATGCCTTTAATATATTAATTAATCCAACACTCCTGTGAAGTAGATGTGTTACCTATTAATAACACGCAATCACTTTTATTATGCTTATCTGCATTTACTTTTAACTGGCACATTAACATCAGCTTTTTTGAGTTGCATTTTAAATCACTTTTTATTAAAAGAAATCATCATTGACAGTATATCTTATCAGTGACTCATCAGTTGTATTATTTTGACACCAAAAATATATACCTTTATATGACTTAATTTTTATGTTTAAATTTTTAATTTTTTAACTTTGATTTGGTATACATGCACACACTTGTGCATAGATGCACACATGAATGGGGCCTTTTCTATTCATACAGAGAGCCTGTGTTTTGTATTTCTGCAAAGGCACAGCTTTCAGTTTTGCTCTTTGAATAGAAAAATACATACCTGCATACGTTCTTAGGTATTGGAAATGCTGGGCTCTTGCTTAAATTAGCCATTTGTCAATTTAGTAGGCTACAATGATTTTAGGACTGTAGAATTAATCTAAAAGAAATAAATTATGCAAAAATATAAAAATGAATAATCAGCTTAGAAAGCATATTATTAAACTTTGCCTTTATTTCGCCTCCAGAGGACATAGTTTAGAGAAAAGATTTATTCTATTTTTCGTATTTAGATAGGTTATCAAAAGATATCCTCAAAAGAATGGTAGCATAATGAATTATGTAATTTTATTCTTAACATTTTGCTTGCAGAAAAATTACTTAAATTTATTTAAATTCAGCTTATAAATAATTTAAGTATTGAAATACTGAGCTCATAAATTTAGAATTACAGGCTTGATTCTTCCTTATGCTTAATATTTCCCAGTGGCAAATTAGTCACTTAGAACCCTTTTCTGATCACTGCTGTTACTTAATGTAATATCATTCCTTAAAAAACTTTGTATTTCTGAAGTATTGATTTTTGTTTGAAAGTATTTCTCTAAGATCATAAAGAAAAAGAAATATGTGCACTTGTGTTTTCATATGTCTCAATAAAACTGTGTCAGTCGTTTTCCCCTATATTATACGGAATCCAAGGATTTCATGAAATATTTCAGGGAGTTTTTTTTTTTTTCTCTCTCTGGGAGTTTTAAAGGAAGAATGCTTGTATTTAATTTGTGACTGCCCTATCTCTACCCCATGAGTGGCTGAGATTTTACTAGTGGCTTCAAAAATTTTTTAATCTTGAAAACCAGTCTTCAAAGTCAGTGCTTTTCATATTGCCAGTCATTAATATTGCAAATTTGTGTTGGTGTGGACAACAATAAAAAAAAAATGAGAATAGAATAGAAAATAGAGTGTTTCGCACATGGTAGGGATATGTATTGCTCATTTTTTAAGTATTGCAACCTGGGTGCCTGGGTAGCTCACTCGGTTACTCATCTGATTCTTGATTTTGGCTCAGGTCATGATCTCCCAGTTTGTGAGTTCGAGCCCTGCATCAGGCTCTGCACTGACGCCGAGGGGCCTACTTGGGATTCTCTCTCTCCCCCCTCTGTATCCCTACCCCACTTGCTCTCTCTCTCAAAATAAATAAATAAACTTAAAAACATTTTTAAAAAAGGATTGCAACCTAAAATATTATTTTATTGTGGGCCATGGGCAAAGAGTTTGTGGAATGGTAATTATTAATTACATAAATAATGTACTATATTCAGCACTTACAGATTGGTGTTAGAATGTATAGAGAAAATCCAGATAATTATTAAAAAATTTTTTTTAACATCTATTTTTGAGTCAGAGAGAGACAGAGCACAAGTTGGGGAAGGGCAGAGAGAGAGGAAGACACAGAATCCGGAGCAGGCTCCAGGCTCTGAGCTGTCAGCACAGAGCCTGATGCAGGGCTCGAACCCACGAACCGTGAGATCATGACCTGAGTCGAAGTCAGATGCTCAACTGACTGAGCCACCTAGGCACCACCCAGATAATTATTTATAGACAAATTTGAATCTTGATACCACATGGGATAGATACAATGTGTTTTTATAATTTCCTGGCTTTCTGTAAATATTTTATGAGGTCAGTGTTTTACTAATAAAAAATTTGATGTAAGTTACCACAGGTATTTGATTGAGTTGGGAAATTCTTAGTAATACTTCTGACCCAGTTTGACACTAATGTAGTCCTGCAGTATATAGAGGTGTGAATCCCAAAAATGGTTTTTTAGTTGTTTTCTATTTTTTAAGTAGGCTTCACGCCCAATGTGGGGCTTGAACTCATGAGCCTGAGATCAAGAGTTGCATATTCTACCAACAGAGCCAGCCAGGCGCCCACCAAACATGGTTTTTCCTTCCTTTTCCACTTCAGAGACATCAAAGATCTTGGACCTGGAAACGGAAGATCTGGTTTTAGTTCTGGCTTTGCTATTGACCGTGTGTGACATTGAGTGACAATTGAAGGGCCTTCATTTTGTCACCTATAAAAGAGCTTTTGGATTATGTGATGTTCAGTGTTTTGTTACACAAATTTCAAGGCAGAGCTAATATAAATTAAAAATATATGTGTGTTCCGTGAAACTGTAGGAGTTTCAAAACTGAGTGTTTCAAAAAAATCAAACAAAGATAAGGTGTTTGCAAGACCAAATGGAGTCTGGCATCCTGGTTCTCTTTATTTTGCCTCCAATTCTGTAATGTCTTAATTAACTTTTTAAATATGACCACTTCCCAGAGTGCAACTGGGATCTCTACAAAGGCCTTTTTTCTGTCCTCTACTTCAGTCCAGACAATCCTTTTAGATATCAGGGCACTCGGTAAATATTTGTTGAATGAGTCCACAGTGTGTTTGGTGCATAACTGTGAGTTTATGAAATAATGAGTTTGCAGTGAACAGTTAATTTTGTTTATGCACTGTAATTTCATATTTACAGTACTAATCAGAACCTTCTCAATATAGATTTGGCTGCTCCCTGTTAACTTCTATGGTTTTATTTTGACCCATACATAACATCTGAAATTCAGTTCATACAAGTTAAAAATGCTCTCAGTCAACTTGGCTACTATGTTGGCCACTGCCTATGAAGATTTAGAAGATTTAAAAATAGTTTTAAATAGTCTCACTGTCTTAAATAGCCCTCTGTACTAGATAGAGCAAGTCCTCTTTATAAGATCATATTTGTAGTCTTACAACAATATCAGGGAATTCACAAAAGCATTAATGGGCTTTCATGACCCCTTAACAAAATATATGACTCATTCCTGTTAGAAATGGAAGGAACATAAAAGAGATCAAAAGGTGGAAATCATTCATGTATATTGAGTTCTTTTCATTTGTTGAAACTGTGTTGGTAATAGTTGGTAGTGCTTTGACCTTAGTAAGAACATGCTTTTCAGAAAGCAGTTTACTTTGCTCCTGTCTTTTTGGACCATTTGTTGTATGAAGAGAGCTTAATATCTGTCATCTGGTGATACGAACTTTTCCAGTTCATTGAATATGTTGTACTCGGTTAAGGGAAGCCTTTGCTTCTCTTTTGTTGATATTAGTATGCCACCCAGATAATGTGTCTTTGGGATTTGGTTTTCCTGTCTTTAAAATGGATGACACCAAATGGTTTTCCTATCTTTAAGATGGATGAGACCAAATGATTCTGAGGGCTCTTAGAATTATTAGTATTTTCTTGATGCTTTAATTCTGTGATCATCATGTCAGTGTATTCTAATATAAAGAACTTTATTTTGCATTAGGCTGCTTTTATTCGTGATGAAATGATGCCAGGAGAATGGGATGTTTGTGTTACTTCTTATGAGATGGTAATTAAAGAAAAATCTGTATTTAAAAAGTTTCATTGGCGATACCTAGTCATTGATGAGGCTCACAGAATAAAGAATGAAAAATCTAAGGTAAGCCAGTTTTCAATATCATTGTTAAACTTTTCTTTTAACTAACCATGTCCGTTTATTACTTCTGTGTATTCAAAAGAAAAAATGTGATGGAAGATTGTGATTTTATTCACAGAATATGAATGAAAATCCATTTTAAAAATGATTTGAAGTTTAAATTATTGAATATGAGACAAATGAAAATTGAACACAGTTTTTAATGTAAAGAAAATAAGGTGTTCATTTTCTATACCTGTTGCAGTCTAACTCTGTTAAGCTACAGTATTTTAATATTTTGGTAATATTTGTGTACCAGAGGCATTTGCATTGATTTTTATTGAGGAGCCTTCTACCTTATGTGTATTCATAAGGATTAGAAACAATAATTTCCTGGAATTACCTGATTTGTGTGAGTTAGAGCATGGTGTAAATTTTGAAAAATACCACTATTTCTTGCTATTCAACTCCATCAACAATAGGAAAAGCATCGATTATTATGATTACTGGGCTACTTTGGGAGAAACAGGGACAGAACTGGAGCAAAACCACCAGGCAGATCATACTAACTTCAAATTGAGACTAATACCTTATAAAAGGATGCATGTTAGAGAATAATTGTTTAAGAGCATTATAAAAATATGCATTTGTATTGATAAGATTACTGTTCTTTTATGCTTTGTGCTTTAATTTTTATAGTCTTATATTTAGAAAGTTAAGATATCAGGGAAAATGGGCTCAACTCTGGTGCTTAGAAATTGTCACCAGCCTTTGAGGCACCTGGGTGGCTCAGTTGGTTGAGCATCTGACTCTTGATCTCAGCTCAGATCTTGATCTCAGGGTTGTGAGTTCAAGCCCTGCATTGGGTTCTGCACTGGGTGCGAAGCCTACTTTAAAAAAAATTGTTACCAGGCCAAGTTAGAACTTGGCTAGGTATGTGGATGAACATGATTGGCAGGGAGAAAGATGTTATTGTGTTAAGTGACTAGCCTGGATTCCATGGAGTTCTGACTGTTTCTGTGGACCCAAAATAGACCAAATAAGTTTTTTAAAGTGAGGGAGGGGTGTCAGGTAGGACTATGATTTGCGTTCTTATAAGTGTAGAAATGCCTAGAATATTTTGTTCAGTTGTGACTCACTGTGGCAGTGTCACCTGAACTAGGATATTTTTCTATAGAAAGATAATTTTCAAGATTTATTAAAAAAATGCATTGGTTGGATAAAGAACTCCGGATGTTGAGCATTCTTACAAATGAAATAATGTTAACAGAACTATTATTTTTTTCTAGCTTTCAGAGATTGTTCGTGAGTTCAAGTCAACTAACCGCTTGCTCCTAACTGGAACACCTTTGCAGAATAACCTGCATGAACTCTGGGCATTACTCAACTTTTTATTGCCTGATGTCTTTAATTCTGCAGATGTAAGTTTAAGTCCTATGTTTTAAGTACAGTCTTCTTATGTTCACAGATCTCTTTTCCAATCATAGAATATAGATAAAATTTATAGTTCTTTTTTCATTTGTAACTGTTTATCTGTGTGTTTTGGTGTTCTCAGAAAAAAAGCTCTTAAGCACAAATTTTTCAAATGGGGATATTTAGAGAAATGATTTTCTTTTCTTTGAGATTATTCTGCCTTTTAAACTTTGCCTATATCTCCTTGTTACCACAACTTAAGATATGAGATAGGCTGAGTTCATAACAGCAAGCTCAAAATTTTCTTTGAAAGGGCTTTCTACATACTAGGTTGGCAGGTGGAGTCTTTAAAATGATCTTTGATTATTGTAGTCATTAATATTTGTGAGTACTGAAGAGCTCATAATGTGTGATTCGAAAAACAACATATTTTGTAAATGTATGATTTACATTGTTTTTATCATTAACACAAGGTTATGCTAGTGCAGCAAACCGAATTGAACGATTTAAGGACTTTTGGAGCTTTCCTCATTAGTGCTATTAATTGATAATAAAAAGTACCAAGTTCAGCTATCCATTGGTTTGTATACCTTATATTGCTTTTGTTCATTTTTATTGTTTGTGTAAAAGTTTCATTATTATTATGTGCCTTCAATTTTATATTCTCACTCCTACTCTAACTCTTTAACTGGATATAATACTACTATGGTGTGGGGAAGCCTCATAAAAGTCTTATAAGGAAACCCTGCTGGCGGAGTTCCTGTATCATGGAATTCAAATTTTCTTAACTCATCCAGTATTTTAGCTATTTTCATAAGTAAATAATATTGACCATCATGGTTAATATATTTTTGAAAGTGCTTTTAAAATGAATTACTGCTGTATCACTGTATAAGAATTTATAGAATATTGAGTTTATTAAAACAAACAAACAAACACCTGTGTGCTTACTGCAGAATTTCCACCCCTCCACAGGACTTTGATTCTTGGTTTGACACTAAAAACTGTCTTGGTGATCAAAAGCTTGTGGAAAGACTTCACGCAGTAAGTAATAGACAAGAAAATTTAGTAATTAAATGTATATAACCCAGCTAGAAAACAAACGGCCGTAGAATCTGTTTGAACTTTTGGGTTTACCTCTTGGCTCAGTCTCACTGCTTCTCCCAACCTTTCTGACAGCCTCTTTGGGAAATGAACTCCATTATATTCTCAGCCTGTCTCAAGATGGCATCAGTATTTTTCTAGTTCCCCAATGCCACTTCTTGTTAAAATTAAAAAAAAAATTTAACATTTATTCATTTTTGAAAGAGCATGAGTGTGGGAGGGGCAGAGAGAGAGGGAGAGAGAATTCGAAGCAGGTTCCAGGCTCTGGGCTGTCAGCACAGAGCCTGATGCGGGGCTCGAACTCACAGACTGTGAGATCATGACCTGAGCCGAAGTTGGATGCTTAACTGACTGAGCCACTCAGGCGCCCCCTGCTTTTTTTTTAATTAAAAAAATTTTTAATGTTTGTTCATTTTTTGAGAGAGACACAGAGCACAAGTGGGGGAGGGGCAGAGAGTGAGGGAAATAAAGAATCCAAAGCAGGCTCCAGGCTCTGAGCTGTCAGCACAGAGACCAGCACGGGGCTCAAACTCACAAGCTGTGAGATCATGACCTAAGCTAAAGTGAGATGCCTAACAGACTGAGCCACCCAGATGCCCCCCCACCCATGCCACTTTTAAGCCACTGCTTTTCCACCATCATGTATAGAACTCTTCCTTTAAAGCTTAAGTTATGTTGCAGGTCCAACCTCTACCCATTCTCTTCTCTGTCATCTATTCATCCAGGTGACTCCCTCACATTTGTTAAAAACCAGTTTTCTGGGGCACCTGGGTAGCTCAGTCGGTTAAGCGTCTGAGTCTTGATTTCAGCTCAGGTCATGATCTCACGATTCGTGCGTTTGAGCCCTCATCAGGCTCTGCACTGGCAGAGCTCTCTCCCTCTCTCTCTGCCCCTCCTTTGCTCGCTCTCATTGTCTCTCTAAAATAAATAAACTTAAGAAAAGACAACAATTTTCCATTCTTTGATAACAACTTCTTATGTCCTTTTAACTCCTTCATTCCTGTTACTCCTGTACTTTGTTACCATACAGAGACCTCTAGTCCTTGGACCCCTGTTTTTCTCCCCATCCATTACCTCTTTTCTGTTGTTACTTTTTTCTTAAAAGTTTTTTAAAATGTTTATTTTGAAGTGAGGGGAGGTGCAGAGAGAGGGGGACAGAGGATCTGAAATGGTCTCTGAGCTGACAGCAAAGAGCCCAGTGTGGGGCCCGAACCCACGAACTGCGAGATCATGACCTGAGCCAAAGTCAGATGCTTAACCGACTGAACCACCCAGGCACCCCAAAACCTTTATTTAAAAAAAGGAAAAAGTGAGGCACCTGGGTGGCTCAGTTAAGTGTTCGACTTCGGTTTAGGTCATGATCTCGCGGTTCGTGGATTCGAGCTCTGCATCGGGCTCTGTGCTGATGGTGTGGTGTCTGCTTGAGATTCTGTGTCTCCTACTCTCTGACCCTCCCCTGCTTGTGCTGTCTGTCTCTCAAAAGTAAGTAAATTAATTAAAAAAATAAAAAAATTTTTTAAAAAGATTTTATTTTTAAGTAATATCTGTACCCAGCATGGGGCTCAAACTCACAACCTCAAGATCAAGAGTTGCATGCTCCACTGACTGAGCCAACCAGGCGCCCCTATGGTTACTTTTTTCTGTATCAGTGAACTGAGCCCATTTTCAATCTCTTGAATCACCCTTTTGCCAATACTCCCAAACTCTTTTTCTCTCTTGTCCATCTGTCATTTCTGCCCTGGAAACCCTAAACTAGAATACTATAACTGTCTGTGTCTTCTGGGTTTGAATTCTGCTTCTACCATTTACTAGAAGAGTGACTTGCTCTATACTGGGGGCTTCTCAACACTGATAAAGAAGGTTATACAACTGTATACGTTGGAACAACTCCAGATTTCATGTTCTGTAACATAAGCTGGGATTTGATGATGTCAGCAATCCTTCAACATGGCTGCCTATAACATTCTTTCCAATTTCCTATAACAACTATTTCAGACCTTCCCCAATCTCTCCAAGACTTCTATCATGGATACTCCCTGCCCTTCTCCTTTCTCAGCAGAGAAAATAGAAGTTATTAGGTAGGAACTCCTTCAAGGATATCCATCTTCCAAGGATATCTGCCTCTGTGTTTACCTTCTTTCTGAGTGGAAGAGGTGTTTTCTCTGGTCAGTGGCTAAGTCTTTCAGCATGAACCTTGGATCTCATTCATCTCTTCCTGTTTCCTTATGGACCTTTCCCCATTATTTATCATTCTTATTGACTGAATTTTCTGGCTCTCACTTTATATTGGCTCTTTTTTCTAACATGTAAACATGCTGAAGTATTTTAAAATCCAAACTCATACCCATACCCACCCACCCTCACAAATATACAAAATAGTACTCTCAACATTGTGTGTCTCTAGCTGAGATTCTGGTTTCTTCCCTTGATATCTCAGCTTCTTGAAAAATTAGTTTATATTCTCCGTGTCTACTACCTGATCTCCTGTTTACTCTTGAAACCGCTGACCACTGGCTTCTATCCATTCCACACAACTGAAACTTACCTTGCAAGGTCTTCAGTCAATTTCCAGTTGCTGAATTCAGGGTATACCTTTTGCTCAGTATTTTGTCTTTTCTGTACTGCTTAGCACTGCTAACCACTCCTGCATGAAACCATTTCCTACTTGGTTTCTGGGATACAGAGTGGATTTTCTCTTACCTTTTTGGCCATTCCTATCAGGCTCCTTTATGGGCTTTTCTTTCTCAGTCTGTCCCTGAAAGTTTCATGTTTTGTAGGGCTTTGTCTTTGACTTTCTTTTTCATATGTGCTCTCTCTGGGCATCCACTCCTATGGTTTTAGTAACTACCTATCTATTTATAACTACCAAGTTTCTCTTTCCATATTTCTTGCTGAGTTCCTACATATCCCACTGCCTTCTGAGTCTTTCTGACTAAATGTCTCACAGACAGTTTAAACTCTTAAGAACCTCTCTTAGAAAAATGTAAGTGGCCCAAACCAGTAACCAGAAGTTGTCTTTTACTCTCCTTTTCTTTACCTCCCATAGATCTCTAATAATAATATCTGCTGTTTACTAACATCTACAGTTATTAAGGTCTACACAAGTACTACCACAAATTTTCTCAGCAGCTTTGGAAATAGGTATCATTATCCTAATTTTAAAATGCTTGTCATATACATATATCATAATTTTTTGATGAATGGATGAATAAATAGTCTCAGAAAAGTTAAGGAACTTGTCTAGGCTCACAACAGCTAATCAGGGACTGAGCTGATGGTAGAATCAGCTTGATGTCGGTTTGAATTCGGCTTCTACCACTTACTGGCAAAATGACTTTGGTTAAGTTAATAAAAATTGAAATAATCACATTCCCATTAAGGATGTATTGCAAGGATTTATTACTCAGTCTTGTAAAGTTTATGGTGCAGTTTCTGGCACATTGCAGGTACTCTATAGACGGTAGTGCTATTATGTTCTTGTGATAGAATCTGTCTTGCAGGTGTACACTGATTATTTCACCTTTTTTCTCTATTTATCTGTATCTTAACATTGAACCATTTTCTCTTCATGTATATATTTAACTATTTTGAAGAGGCCTACATCTTTATCTTACTTTTAGTGACACTCTGATCCATACTCTGACTTCAGATTTCCTCTAAGATTTAAAAATCTTGCTGTTTCAGTTAGCATAATACCTTCTAGGTCCATTCATGTTGTCACAAATGTCAAGATTTCATCCTTTTTTTTACGGCTGAGTAACATTCCATCATGTGTGTATGTACACACACATATATGCACATATATACATATATCTTTATCTGTTCATCTATCGGTGGACATCTGGGTGTTGCTTCTGTATCTTGGTTGTTGTAAATAATGTTGCAATAACTATAGGAGTGCATATATATTTTAAAATTAGTGTTTTCATTTTCTGTGGGTAAATACCCAGTAGTGGAATTATTGGATCATATGGTATTTCTATTTTTATTTTTTTGAGGAACCTCCATACTGTTTTCCACAGTGGCTACACCAATTTATATTCCCACCAATAGTGTATGAAGTTCCTTTTTCTCCACATTCTTGCCAGCACTTGATATTTCTTGTATTTTTGATATGAGCCATTCTGACAGGTGTAAAGTGATATCTCATTGCAGTTTTGGTTTGCATTTCCCTGATGATTAGTGATGTTGAGCATCTTTCATGTGTCTGTTAGCCATCTGTATGTCTTTTTTGGAAAAATGTATATTCCTTACCGTCAAAATTATTCCTATACCAAATGAAAAAACAAATCTTGTATGACAACAGCTTTAAAAAAAAAAGATTCTTTTGGGGCACCTGAGTGGCTTAGTCAATTAAGCATCTGACTTATTTTTAATTAAAAGGTTTTTTTTAGAAAATTTATTCACTTTTGAGAGATGGAGAGAGACAGAGTATGAGCAGGGGAGGGGCAGATAGAGAGGGAGACACAGAATCTGAAGCAGGCTCCACGCTCTGAGCTGTCAGTGCAGAGCCCAACGAAGGGCTTGAACCGATGGAGCATAAGATCATGACCTGAGCCAAAGTTGGACACTTAATCGACTGAGCCACCCAGGCGCCCCAGTTAAACATCTGACTCTGGACCTCAGCTCAGGTCATAATCTCTTGGTATGTGAGACTGAGCCCCATGTCAGGCTCTGCGCTAACAGCACAGATCCTGCTTGGGATTCTCTCTCTCTCTCTCTCTCTCTCTCTCTCTGCCCCTCCCCCACACTCACAGTTTCTGTCTCTCTCAAAATAAATAAATAAACTTTAAAAAGAGATTCTTTTATGACTATTCAGTAGTCAGTAATCTTGTTGTCTTTTTAATGTATTTTGTGCCATCAAATTAAGAATATCTAATTTAGGTTCCCTATTCCAATTTTATTTTTTTTAAATTTTTTAAATGTTTATTTATTTTTGTGAGGGGGGAGGGGCAGGGAGAGGGGGAGGGGCAGAGAGAGAGGGAGACACAGAATCTGAAGCAGGCTCTAGGCTCTGAGCTGTCAGCACAGAACCTAACACTGGGCTTGAACCCAAGAACTGTGAGATCATGACCTGAGCTGAAGTCTGGCGCTCAACCAACTGAGCCACCTAGGCGACCCCCCGCCATTCTGATTTTCTAATGGGCCATTACTTGATTCTTTTTTACTGAGAATATTGGCATCTGGCATTGGTGGATGCCAGATTTCTTTCAGATTATGCATTGGGAAGTAAATTTCACACTAGGGTGTTGTCAATGAAAGATGTAGTTTATAATATTAGATATTTTATAAACTTTTATGAAAACTGTCACTTTTTAGGTTTTAAAACCATTTTTGTTACGTCGTATAAAAACTGATGTAGAGAAGAGCCTACCTCCTAAAAAGGAAATAAAGATTTACTTGGGACTGAGTAAGATGCAGCGAGAATGGTGAGCTATTTTGTTTCCATTAGCATTTATTTATGTATAAGGATTTATTAAAATTTAACTTTTTAGTGGTTCAGTTATGCCTTTAGATCAAAACTTACATTTTATGTTTAAATGGCAAGTTAAGTAGTTCAAATATTTTAATAGAAAATTAGTGAATATTTTATTTAGCTTTTGGGAAAGCATGTCGGCCTTGAGTCTATACACCTGTATTTGAATACAGTGCTTCGTCTCTTAGTAGCTTTTTAGCTTGGGCAAATTCTATAACCTCAGTTTCTCTTCTGTAAAACAGGTATGATACTTAGCTTATGAGTTGATGTCAGGGTTAAAGAGGCTGATGTCACTTGCACGTTTGTTTGTTATTTTTGCTTTTTGCATCAGTGAAAATAGTAATAACCATAATAAGTAATAATAAGATGGATGAGAATAGCGATTGTGGGTATTACAAAAATAGAAGCTGAATCGGTTTGATAAGTACAAGCAAAGCAGGAAATTGACAAGAGAAGTCACAAGGAATCACAAATTAGATATGCTTATGTCATAATGCTGCTTAAAGAAGCAAAATGTTGCTTATATAAATAAAATCAGGTCACTTATAATGTATAATGACTTCTCTACTACTGAGACCAGTATAGGGTAGTGGTGAAGAGTATATTTCTCTAGATTCAAACAAAAGACCAAACTCCAGCTTTGTCCCTTTTTGTGGTCCTGAGTAGGCTGTTTCACTTCTCATAGCTGCCTGAATTTCCATTCATAAAATGGGGGTGATTCTAGTACCTACCTCAGAGTTGTTGTGAAGATTTAACAAGATAATTTATAGAAAGCCCTTCCCATGATACCTGGCACTTTCACTCAGTGCAAGTTGGCTGTTACTATAATTAAATATTAATTGCTGTTCAGGTGGATAAATAGGTCTGTTTTCATCTGGGTAAAGGTCAACAAAAGATAATGAAAAACATTTATAGATCCGAAAAAAATGCCTTATGAATATAGGTATAAGAAATTGTGATAGTTTTAAGCTCAAACAAGTAAAAGTTAGATGCCATCTTTCAGCAAATATTGTAGTTATTGAATAGTTAATTATCAGATACAGTTATCTGAATACTTATCAGCTAATGGCAATTTGTAGCAATGGATAAAGCAGGAGGAAACAGGTTTATGGGCAATGTACACGTTAAAATGTTCAAAAGTTTCTTGATTTTAGTGATCAGATTTAGTCTCAAAGTCAGACCTGTTGTTTATATTTAAATAGGACTCAATGCTGATCACCAAAGGGATATTGCTTGATGCCATTAAACCTTTCTAATAATCAATGATTAATTATAGTTTAAAATTTTAGGTATACAAAAATCCTGATGAAGGATATTGATGTGTTAAACTCTGCTGGCAAGATGGACAAGATGCGACTCTTAAACATTCTGATGCAGCTTCGAAAGTGTTGTAATCATCCTTACCTGTTTGATGGTGCTGAACCTGGCCCACCTTATACCACTGATGAGCACATTGTCAGCAATAGTGGTAAAATGGTAGTTCTTGATAAACTCTTGGCCAAACTGAAAGAACAGGGTGAGTTACAAATCTATACATTCACTTGAAATGACTGTATTAGTGACTTGTGTATAAATAATATTTTGCGTATTTACTCATCATCCATTCATTCAGCAAACATTGTTGAGTACTTATTATTTGCTAGGAATTGTCCTATGGGCTGGGTATACAAAGATGTGTAAGACAACAGTCTTTGCCTTGGAGAAACTCATAGTGTAGTGAAGAGGAATAGTTGCAATTTGTAAGTTGAGATGCTAGGAGTAAGTAATAAGTAAATAATAAATAAGTTGAGATACTGGGAGTTGGGGAAATCTTCATAAAGACAACATTTGAAGTTAAGCACTGGAGAATGTGTAGGAGTAACTCATGGGGAAAAGGAAGGGAAACATTATCTAGGGCAATGAAACAGCAGTGTGAAAATAGGGAATGCAGAGCTTATGGTATTTGGGTACAGTGGTAGTTGATGAATCTGGAAAGTTGGATGGGCCAGATTATAGAAGGCCTTTTAAGCATGCTTTAAGGACTTTGGACCACTTGGAAGGTGAGGAGGGGGTTTGTCCTAGAAGATTTTGCTGTGTCAGCTGGCACGATCAGACTTCTATGTTTGAAGGAGAACCTTGGAAGCAGTATGCGGGTTCCACTGAGGATGACAGATGAGAAACAGGAGACTAGTTGGGAGACTACTGCAGTATTCTAGTGAAAGGTGGTGTGGACCATCACTCATCCTTGGGACAGAATAAAGGAAGACTTTAAATAATCTCAGTATGTGTGGAGGGTTTTGAAGTCCTTAAAAATGCATAACTCAGCAATGCATAATTCTGTATAGCATTCCTTGAAGGTTGTGTGTGTGTGCATGTGTGTGTTTTGTGGAGTGTTCAGGCACTATGCATTTTTATTACATGTGATGTTTACTTTTATTTTTGTAAGTTTCAAATTAGTTTTACACAAATTGAATAACTTGCTCTTTGGGGGGAAATGTTTTAGGTTCAAGGGTTCTCATTTTTAGCCAGATGACTCGCTTGCTGGACATTCTGGAGGATTATTGTATGTGGCGTGGTTATGAGTACTGTCGACTGGATGGACAAACCCCACATGAAGAAAGAGAGGTGAGGGGAAAAAAAACTTCAAATTCAGAGTTCAGTTAATCCATATTTTTCATCATTCACTAGTTTTGAACTTTGACTTTTTTTTTTTAAGCTAGGTGCATTGAATTTCTCACTAACACCTCTCTCTCTCTGTCTGAGATCTTCAGTTTGGCTCCCATTACACTGACTCTTCACAAATCATCCTTTTCAAGATCGTCAAAGACATCCTTACTTATCTAAAGGACACTGTACCATTATACCCTTACCTCCTCTAACCACTGCTATCTCTAACCTTTTGATTACTGTTTCTCATCCTACTTTTTAACTTCTGATTCTGTATCTTATTTTTCTTGATTTCCTTCCTACAGTAGACCCTCGCCATTTTGGAGTTTAACAGTTGAGATTTTTCTAGTTTATTAGCAACCCTAAAGACTCATGAAACAGTAATTTGTAAAGGGAATAATCTCAGTGTTAGAGAGATTTTGTAAAACTGAAATTGGATAAGCATAGGTATAGGTGCTTATCATGCATTTGGATCTTGGAATACTAAAAGGTTGGTGTACAGGAATGAGTCACTTAGCTAGTGAGGAAGGCTAACTAGCACCCAGTATCTTTCTCAGCCTGTAAGAATTCCCAAAAGGAATTATTAACAGATCTTTAGATTATCCCTCCTGAATGTCATGGGTCTAATGTAAAGCACTTTCTTGGGGGGAGGAGGGCTTTGCTAATTTATCTTCTTTTTTCTGTGGTCCTTCAAGGCTATGTCTTTGACTTCTCTTTTAAGTCTATTCTCCTGCTCTGGGCAAAGATTGTGATTTCATGGTATAGTGGAAAATGCATTGAACTTGGTTTCAGAAGACCTAAATTTTAACACCAACTCCACCACTTTGTAGTATATGCAAGCTATTTAATTCTCTGAGCCTCAGTATTTTTAACTGTATTATTAGGGTAATGTTAATACCTAGGCTTCTTTTTTTCTGATAATGTTGTGAGGATCATTGGATATAATAGATGTGAGTATAGTTTTTAAACTGTGTCATGCAGGATACACTGTCAGGAAATTGCACACAGGCCTTTTACCTCAACTTTAGGGCCCCATCTCAGGCTACAAAGACTCTTAGTTCGTGTCTCTTTCCTTCCATAGCTTCAGTGAACACTGTCCCTTGTGTGCTTACTTATTGAAGCTTGGTTCATAGCATAGGATAGGGCCTATAGCAGACACACAGGCTCTTTTAATATTCAGGGTTAACCTGCTACCCATTGATAACATTTGCAAATAATGGGTGTCTCAAAGTTTACACTGATCCCTGATCTATAATAGTTTACTTTAGTAGTTTACTAACTATAGTAGTTAGACTTTAGATACAGCAAAGCAGAGCTGTTTTTTTTTTTTTTTTGGAAATGCCCCCCTTTCCCATTATACTGCTGTCCACATAATCATTTCATCTATTTCCCTAGTAAGGAGGAAATGACCATATTTGATTCATTACTTTCGTTATTTGCCAGCTGTTAACAGTTCTTTTTCAGTAGTTCTCAGATTTGCCCTTCAGTGGTACAGGTAAATTCAGCTAGCTAAGACTCTGGTCATTCTCTGACTCATTTCCTATAACCTTTACTTAATTGGCCTCCTCACTGTTATAGGGAAAGGATATAACATTTGTCAAGCAACTACTTGAAGCTAGGCAATGTATAGTTCCAACTGAATTCTTCTAGCATTCCAGTAAAGTATAATTTTCTGGTATAATTTTCTCCACTTGAAACTGTCTCAGAGAGGTTAAATGCTTGCTTAGAAACACATGTGTAATGAATGATAATGATTCACACCAGGTTTTTGCTATTTCCTCTACACCAAATTGCCTCTCACTACACCATGCTGCTTTCTACACTGCCCCCTCTACATGCTATATGGACTGCGGCAGTGAGTGTCACCTCTGCTGCAACTTTTTACCATGCCATTCCATTCATTAAAAATATAACTTCCTGTATTTTCTGATTATGAAAGTAATATATGATTGCTGAAGGAAATTTGCAAAATAAAAGTATTTCTGGCCAATCTCTTTTTGTATATATAACATATATAAGTAATTGCTGTTAAATTATATATACTATATATGAAGTTTGGTAACATTTTACTTAGCATTATGTTGTACTTTCCTATATCAGTAATAAAATTTATTGTAAATAATTTAAGTATAATATATATCCAGTGGACGTACTATAAATGATCTATTCCCCAATTGTTGATCATTTAGGTTGTTTCCAGTTTTTCACTATTATAAATAATGCTAAAGTGAAAGTCCTTATACATAAATCTTTGTGCACATTTCTGATTATTTCCTTAGGATAAATTCCTAGAAGTGGAATTACTGGGTCAAAGGGTATGAACATTTTTAAGACTCTTGATGCATATTGCCAAATTGCTTTCCAGAAAGGTTGTACCAATTTACACTCCCTGCAGCAATGTATGAGAGTGCCCGTCTCACCGCCCCCTCGTCAACATTGAGTATTATCATTTTTTTAATCTTCAAAAAATGGTATTATGTTTTAATTTGCATTTATTTGTTTACTAGTGAGATTGAACATTATTTTTGTATTTATTAGCCATTTGTATTTGTTCTTCTGTGAGTTGTCTGTTTTTTCTTTTTGCTCATTTTTCTATTGGGGTCTTAGTGTTTTCTTTCTAATTAATTTGTATGAGATCTTTATATAGTTCAGATGTTAGCATCCCATTAATTGTTAAGACTCTTTACTAAATATCCCTGGATTACCTTCCTGAATTTCCTCATTACTTCCCTGTTTACCCCTTTTCATGATATGGAAATAAATCTACTTAGCCTCCCCTTTATCCATTGCTCTCATTTGCATCCTGAACCTTTTTCTCTCTTGGCTGATCTTCTAAACTATACCTTCCTTATTAATCCTATATAAAGTAATGGGAATGAAGTTGAGATAGCTGACATTTTACTTCCTAGATATTTTTCAGCTCTCAATTAAAACATATTCACTATTATTACTTTAAATAAAATATTTATTACTTTGTGCAGTTGTTCTGAGTTTGTCTCTATTGATGTAAGCTTCTAAAGATTAGGAACTTTATGTAATATACTTTCTACAGTAATTCACAAAGTACAATATATAGGCATTTGCTTTAATATTTTTGAGATGGAAGAATAGTATAAAGTGGGGTTTTGTATATGCATGTTAAAAATGTTTCTTTCTTAAGGACTGTGGTAATAAAATGTTATTTTTTCTCTCTTTTTCTTTCATCTCCTATGTCAATTTAAAAAAGGAAGCAATAGAGGCCTTTAATGTTCCTAATAGTAGCAAATTCATCTTTATGCTGAGTACCAGAGCTGGGGGTCTCGGAATTAACTTGGCAAGTGCTGATGTGGTTATACTATATGATTCAGACTGGAATCCACAGGTTGATCTACAAGCTATGGTTAGTAATCTTCAATGACGCCAGACATTTATCTTAGCTCAGAATATTATTGTTAATATATACAGCACAGACATAAATAATGATAAAAGGGTAACTATTTTTTGGGAGGTTTTCAAGATGTTGAAATAGATTATCCTGGGAAACAAAAGATGCTGTGCCAGTTGCAAAACAAAAAAGGAAACAAAAACAAACACACATATACCCCAGACCCAATGATAGTATTTGTGTGTTTATTTTGACTTTTATCATGAAACAGTAATATTTTTTCCCACTCCTGAATATTGAAGGGGACATATACGTACGTCTTAATGAAAAGGGTTAAAAAGTCAATCTGTCAGTATTAATTCTGCTTAATATGTAAATATATTAAAATCCTTAGCACTGAAATTGGGAGAGATATGATTTTACCTTTTGTAATAAAACATTTGAGGTGAGGAGGTAAAAAGGTAACAAAAGAATATATTCCAGGAAAATGTTTGCTACCTAAGGATAGCATTAGAAACGATCCTACCCTTTTGGGGCACCTGGGTGGCTCATTTGGTTAAGCATCTGGCTCTGTGATGAGCTTGGAACCTGGTTAAGATTCTCTGCCCCTGTCTCCCTCTGCCTCTCTCCTGCTTGCATGTGTGCACACACACACTCTTTCTCTCTTTCTCAAACAAAACTAAACTATCCTACTCTTTAAAAAATTTTTCAAGGAGCTATTTCTCTTCCTTTTCATCATGGTGTCATTTACTAAATTAGAGCTACATCTGTCAGTGTGACTCACATTTTAAGATAAAGAAATTTAATTTCAGAAGTACAAAGATGCAAAACAGCTATGCACTCAAAATCCCAATAAATTATGGGATAATTTATTCTCTTTGGAAGCAATTAAAGTCATGTCAATGAGGCATAGCTTAGAAGTTCTTCCTTTTTTATTAAATTTTTTTTATAACGTTTATTTATTTTTGAGACAGAGAGAGATAGAGCATGAACGGGGTGGGTCAGAGAGACAGGGAGACACAGAATCCAAAACAGGCTCCAGGCTCTGAGCTGTCAGCACAGAGCCCGATGCGGGGCTCGAACTCACTGGCCACGAGATCATGACCTGAGCTGAAGTCGGACGCTTAGCCGACTGAGCCACCCAGACACCCCAAGTTCTTCCTTTTTTAAAAATGTATTTATATATTTGTATTTATATTTTTTGAGGCCAAAACTCAGGAGTGCACCCACCACCTTCTTTTTTTTTTTTATAATAGAGAATTGAAACATATTGACCATCAGGACATTTTTATTTTTATATTTTTAATGTTTACTTTTGAGAGAGAGAGAGAGAGAGAGACAGAGCACGAGTGGGGGAGGGGCAGAGTGAGAGGGAGACACAGAATCTGAAGCAGACTCGAGGCTCTGAGCTATCAGCACGGATCCTGATGTGGAGCTCGAACCCATGAACCATGAGATCATGACCTGAGCCGAAGTCGGACGCTTAACCAACTGAACCACCCAGGCACCCCTAGCAGCTTCTGTGTTTTAAAGACACTTCCCTAGCTATTTTTATATAATCAGTACTTGCCATCTGTCACCTTTACCAACTATAAATCATAGGACTAATTCTAGACCATTATATAGTAAGGATTTTGATATACCATTAATTTTTATGACCCTTTACATCCCTAAATTGCCTCCATAAACAGAAGGAACTGCGTGATGATGAGAGAAAGCTAACTTTGCCACCACAGCAACCCTTGATAATTACTTTGCCCCTCACAAAATTTCTTGCTAGTGGGGAAGATGTTTGTATTTAGTGGCGTAAATTTATTTAATAAACTCCCTCTAGTCCTCATCTTACAGGTGCTTTGGCTGTTGTCTTTCTGGAAGTTTTCCATTAATGGTATAGTATAATATTTGCAGATTTTTTTTGGTCACAGTGATCTGTAGATATTCTTAATATTCATCATCTTCCTTTTTTAAAGCTTATTTACTTTTGAGAGAGAGAGTGAGCACAGAAAGGGCAGAGAGAGAGGGAGAGAGAGAGAGAATCCCAAGCAGGCTCCGTGCTGTCAGTGTGGAGCCCAGTGTGGGGCTTGATCCCATGAACTGTGAGATCATGACTTGAGCTGAAATCAAGAGTCAGACACTCAACCGACTGAGTCACCACCACCTCTCATCATCCTTCTTTAAAAAGTGACAGGTCTAGAGAGCTCAGAAACTAATTTTATATCCAGCATTTTATAGCATATGATGGCTATACTATATATTTTATCCAGAATACCCAATATCTTACATTAGGATTCTTTCTACTAGGATCGAGCACATCGTATTGGTCAGAAGAAGCCAGTACGTGTGTTCCGTCTCATCACTGACAACACTGTTGAAGAAAGGATTGTAGAAAGAGCAGAGATAAAACTGAGACTTGACTCAATTGTTATACAACAAGGTATTTAAACATATAAACTCAATTAGGTGTTTGTTTGCAAAAACACATGCAATTTTCTTTAAAGGAGATTACTTTTAAAGTTGACAAAAATTTGCAAATTTAGAGGAAAAAAGTCAGTTTTTTTAATAAGTGCCAATTTAAATCTTTCTAATTTAAAGCCTTGTATTCAGTAATGTATGGAGTAGATAGTTGAACTCACTACCTTCTAGGTGAATGCCAATGGCATGTCTTCTGAAGATTCTGATATTAAGCAGCAGTTAAAATGTCTAGGTTAAAACATTTTAAGCAGGTATTAGAGAGTGCCTGTTGGTGGAAAGAAATTTTGATCTGAAAAATGAAGTTTGAACATGAAAAAATATTTCTGTTCTTCTGAGTTTTAGAGTCACATCTGTCAGTGTGACTCACATTTTAAGATAAAGAAATTTAATTTCAGAAGTACAAAGATGCAAAATAGCTTTGCACTCAAAATCCCAATAAATTATGGGATAATTTACTATTTTTGGAAGCAATTAAAATGTCAGTGAGGCATAGCTTAGAAGTTCTTCCTTTTTTAAAAATTAGAATTTTACAGAAAAACTTCTATTGAAATAGAAGGTATGGTAGAAGAAAAATTGGTAGGGCTGTTCATTAATATAACTTTAAAGTTCACTAATTGTTCTTTCTCATAAAGCTTGACTTATGGTTAAATGTGGTAGTGTCTGGTTAGAACTATGATGCTGTGCTTTCTCTGGAATATAATTGAAAATACACAACTTTTATTATTAGGAAGACTCATTGACCAACAGTCTAATAAGCTGGCAAAAGAGGAAATGTTGCAAATGATACGTCATGGAGCCACCCATGTTTTTGCTTCTAAAGAAAGTGAGCTGACAGATGAAGATATTACAACTCTCCTAGAAAGAGGGGAAAAGAAGGTTTGTTAAAATGGCATTTGTTTTCATGATGAATTGCTTTAACATCAACATACTTCGGCATGCTTCTTGTATTTTCATCATTTCAAATGCATGTTTAAAATAATTCCTGTTTTAAGGATTTGTAGATTGATATCCAGAGGTGGTTTAGGGTTTTTTAGTTTAGTTTTTGGTGATAAACACTAAGAAATAGAGTTTAAAATTGAGTGACCTTATACCTTATTTTTATTGAAAATGATGTTGATATTTACTTAAAAGCCAAATAAATTTCATTTTTAATCACATCTATCAGGACCACATTTTTACAACTCCCATTTTTTTGCACTGTATTAGAAATTATCTACTGATAAATTGCATTGAATGAAAATCTCTTGTGAACATTTCATGAAATATTAAAGGATCATTTGTTAAAGTCTAATAAGCTGTTTCAGACTATTATAGTTTTGTGTTGAATTTATCTCTTTTATTTTAAAAATTATGGATAATTTCAAATATAAGTAAGAGTAGACTGAAATCAAAGTGTGACTATATCTTCAGTGATAAAAGATTTTAAAGAAAGCCTAATAGAGAATACTTGAATAACCATTTAAATATTTAAAATACTTGAAGTTAAATTTATATTCACTTAATGTTAGCATTGTATTCTTACCTTGTAAATTAACCGATTGGATATTTCATGTCAAAACCTGACTTCTAAAAAGAGAGTCCACAGATTTTTATAAGCAGTTCAGTGATAATTTTCTAATTTCAATGTATTGAACTTTAGACCGCAGAGATGAATGAACGCTTGCAGAAAATGGGAGAATCTTCTCTGAGAAATTTTAGAATGGACACTGAACAAAGTTTGTACAAGTTTGAAGGAGAAGATTATAGAGAAAAACAGAAGGTAACCTTTTACCTTAACCATTAGACTCTCAAATTAGCATTTCTCCCCATAACCATTATTAAAAAACACTGGCAGGGGAGCCTCGCTGGCTCAGTCAGAAGCGTATGCGACTCTTGGTCTTGGGGTTGTGAGTTCAAGCCTCGTGTTGGGTGTAGAGATTACTTAAATAAATAAATAAAATTAAAATGATAATAAAATAAAATAACCACTGGCACTTAACTCTTACAGTGCTCTGCTATGGAGTAAAATTTGCTGTAAATCAGAAGATCTCATGCAAGTGTTATCTTTTAATATATTCTGCTAGATTATTAGTACCATAATCTTCATCATTGTATTTGCTGCTGTTGCTACTGCTACTCTTGTTTTTGAGAAGCAGTGTAGGATTGTGGTTGAGTTCCTGGATTCTGAAGCTGAAATCCCAACTGTGTCACTAATTGACTTTGGGTACTCATTTTTCTCCCCTGTCAAATTGAGGGTACAGTAATGCACTGTATGGACAACAAGAGTCCTTTGAGGAAGTGGGAGTTTTACTTACTTTGTTTAAAATTATGGCTATAACTAAATTAAAAAAATTTTTTAACATTTATTTATTATTGAGAGACCGAGAGAGACAGAGCATGTGCATGGGAGGGGCAGAGAGAGGAGGAGACACGGAATCTGAAGCAGGCTGCAGGCTCTGAGCTGTTAGCACAGAGCCTGATGTGGGGCTTGAACTCACAAATCGGGAGACCATGGCCTGAGCTGAAGTCGGACACTCAACAGACTGAGCCACCCAGGCGCCCCATAACTAAAAATTTTTAAATTTTTTTAACTTAAAATTTTTAAAAAATATTTATTTATTTTTGAGAGAAAGAGTGTGAGCAGGGGAGGGGCAGAGAGAGGGAGACACAGAATCCAAAGCAGGCTCCAAGTTCTGAGCTATCAGCACAGAGCCTGATGTGGGGCTCGAACCTAGGAACTGTGAGAGAGAGCATGACCTGAACTGAAGTTAAATGTTTGACTGAGTGAGCCACCCAGGTGCCCCTAAATTTTTTTAAATTTTAAATGACTTTAGACTTCATTACAAAAAATAATATGGAGTTCACATGTATCCTTCACTCAGCTTCCCCTAGTGTTAACAATTTACATGATCATAGTACAATTGTCAAGTCCAGGAAATAAACACATTTTCTCCCTAATGTTCTTTCTCTGTTCTAGGAAATACAATCCAGGGTCTCAACATTGCAATTTTTAAAAATGGAGCTTTATTTAAAAAAATTTATTTTAATGTTTATTTATTTTTGAGAAAGGGAGACAGACAGAGACAGAGCATAAGCAGGGGAGGGGCAGTGAGAGAGAGGGAGACACAGAATCCAAAGGAGGCTCCAAGAGCCGAATGTGGGGCTTGAACCCATGAACCATGAGATCATGACCTGAGCCGAAGTTGGACGCTTACCTGACTGAGCCACCCAGCCACCCCTGAAGCCTTAAAGAGCAGTTTAGATTCACAGCAAAATCAAGCAGAAAATGCAAAGAGTTCCCATATTCTCCCTGCCCCAAACAAACATAGCCTACTGCACTACCAGTTTCCCATATCAGAGTGGTATATTTGTTAAAATTGAACTGACACTGATACATCATTATCATTCAAAGTCCATCTTTTTTTTAAATTTTTTTTTTCAACGTTTATTTATTTTTGGGACAGAGAGAGACAGAGCATGAACGGGGGAGGGGCAGAGAGAGAGGGAGACACAGAATCGGAAACAGGCTCCAGGCTCTGAGCCATCAGCCCAGAGCCCGACGCGGGGCTCGAACTCACGGACCGCGAGATCGTGACCTGGCTGAAGTCGGACGCTTAACCGACTGCGCCACCCAGGCGCCCCCAAAATCCATCTTTTATGTTAGAGTTCACTATTGGTGTTATACATTCTGTGGGTATGGATAAATGTATGATGACATGTATCCACCATTAGAGTATCATGCAGAATAGTTTCACTGCCCTAAAAGTCCTTGGTACACTACCTATTCATTTCTCTGTCTCTACAGCCTCTGGCAACCACTGATCTTTGTACTGTCATCATAATTTTGCATTTTCCAGAATATTATATAGTTGGAATCCTAGAGTATGTAGCCTTTTCAGATTGGCTTCTTTGACTTAGTAGTATGCATTTAAGGTGGCTTCTGTTTTTTTCATGGCTTGATAGCTCTTTTCTTTTTAGTGCTGAGTAATACTCCATTGTCTGGATGTATTACAATTTATTTATTCATTCACCTACTGAAGGACACCCTGGTTGCTTCCAAGTTTTCGCAGTTATGAATAAAGCTCTCATAAAAACCCATGTGCAGGTTTTTGGATGGACAGAGAGTTTAACTCCTTTGGGTGGTTACCAAGGAGCATGGTTGCTAGAGTACATGGTAAGTTTATGTTTAGTATTGTAAGAAGCTGCCAACTCTTCTTGCATTCCTATGAGCAGTGAATGAGAGTTCCTGTTGCTCCACATTCTCACTAGCATTTGGTATTGTCAATGTTCTGGATTTTGGCCATTCTAACAGGTGTGTAGTAGTATCTCATTGTTCTCATTTGTATTTCACTGACAGAAGATGTTCAGCCTATTTGCATTTGCTTATTTCCATCTATATGTCTTCTTTGGCAAGGCATCTTTTCAGATCCTTTGCCCATTTTTATTTTTATTTATTTATTTTAAAATTTTTAATGTTTATTTATTTTTGAGAGAGAGAATGTATGAGCAGGGGAGGAGCAGAGAGAGAGGAGACACAGACTCAGAAGCAGGCTCCAGGCTCTGAGCTGTCAGCACAGAGCCAGATGTGGGGTTCGAACTCACGGAAGGTGAAATCATGACCCAAGCTGAAGTCAGACGCCCAACTGACTGAGCTACCCAGATGCCCCCTTTGCCCATTTTTAAAATCAGGTTGTTTGTGGGGCACCTCACTGTCTCTGTCAGTAGAGCATGTGACTCTGGTTCTTGGGGTTTGTGAGTTCAAGCCTCATCCTCGGTGTGGAGCCTACTTAAAAAAACACCTAAAATCAGGTTGTTTGTTTTCTTATTGTTGAATTTTAGGAGTTTTTTGTATATTTTGGATAATAGTCATTTATAAGCTATGTTTTGCAAATATTTTCTGTCATTCTGAGCCTGTCTTCTCATTCTGTTGACCCAGATTGCATTTTTTTGCTGATATTTTTAGGCTCTTTTAATCTGTGTTCTCAGTATTTCTTTGTCTTTCCCAGTTTTTACCATTTTGAAGAGTATTGGTCAGTTATTTTGTAGTTTGTCTCTCATTTTGGGTTTGTCTGACATTATCTCATGATTGGATTATATATTTTTTGGCAAGAATGCCATGGAAGAGATGTTATGTCCTCAGTACATCTTACCAGGGAATATAAGATGTTGCTGTGTTGTATTGTAGGGACTGTTAACCTTGATCACTTAGTTGAGGTGGTGTCTTCTGGGTTTCTTCACTGTAGAGTTACCATTTTCCCTTTGTACTTGATAAATATCTTGGGGAATATACTCAAACATACCCATTGATTTAAGCATGTATTGGAGTTTGCCTGCAATAGTTATTATTGTGGTGTTTGCCTAATAGTAATTTTGTTTTCCTTTCATTCCTCCCACACTTATTAGTGGAGAGTTTTCTGTAAGGAAGACCTGTCCCTTCCCATTTATTTATATACTCAGTTATTTATATCAGCATGGACTCATGGATATTTATTTCACTTTCTGAGTTATAATATAATTTTATCATTTTGTTTGCTGAAATTGTTCCATAAGGCTGTTATATTTTTAACTCACAGAAATGAATTTTGTTAAAATAAGAAAGCTTATTTTGGATATTGATTTTACTGAAGAATGAGAGGTGAGCCATTTTAGTTTGCATTGCAACTAGTATGCTGATAATGCTCTGTTGCTATCGTTATTTCTGGTAGTTTTTAGTGTCTTCACTTACATCTATTTGGTGGTTCTATCTGTAATCTTAGTTTAGACTGTTTACGTTTTATTCTGATGAGATGAACGTGATGGCTTGCATGCATAAGGTAGAAATTGTTTTCCATATCTCATTGTGTGGTATGAATTTTGTAAATTTTACAGTTATTTCCATGGGCTTATTGGTAATAAGAGTATTTTATAAAGTGGAAAAATATTAAACAGCGAAAAGTCTAAATATCAGTGGATCTTCATATCTACATTCTTAGAGTAAAATTAGACTTAGTAAAATATTTGTCTTTCTAATATATCAGGTTTTCCTGTGCTTCCATTTCTAGCAAAGTAATGCACACATATAGAGAAATTTTAGTAATAATTATGATGACTTGTGTTTTTATAATTGAATGGCCAAATAAGATTTTTAAAAATATTCTGACTTGAGATTACCTTTTATTTCTGGCTTTTCATATTTTCTAGATAGGTTCAAAAAATAGGTTAATATTATCCTTTGAAGAGAATTGAAAACATAGAAGAATGTTGTTTGTACATAAATCATGGGAATTATATAATGAGGTAAATGTTCATATATGATTTGTTGAACCAGTTGCATTACTTTACAGCCATGTCTGTCCGGTAAATTAAATCATAATGACTGACATTGATCCTGAAGAAATCAACTTGAATTAGTTTGTATTAATTTACTTATCTAAAACTAATTCAGCACCATTTGGTGTTTTTCAAAGTTTGGGAATTGACCCTTAATGCTTATTCCAAGTTTGAATACCTAGACTTGCATATAAGTTTGGGTTAAATGGCCAGTACATTACTTTTGATTAAGTTAATTTAAATTATTATTGATTTATTTTCATCCCAATTGAGACAAATAACATATTGGTTATTAATAAAACATCTTTTCTGTTACTATCCTCTAGCATTAATTCAGTTGAGGGGAAAAAAACAAAACTCATTTCACTGGGTATTTTTATTTTATGTAAACTTACATTATACTATCTGTATTTCATAAGCTTTTAGAGTTAAAAGATAACTTAAAGGTCATTTAGTCCGACCTTTTTTGTAATTAAGAAATCCCATCTAGAGCATGTAGGACAGTTATCCAGCCTCTATTTGCATGTGGTCATGTTGGGAATCATACTCCTCTTGGGAGAGTTCATTTCACTGTTTTATGTTTTTTGCTTCTCATAACACTTCTTATTTGACTTACAAGCTCCTTGATGGAAGACATTATTTTATTCATCTTTGTATCCATGACGCTGACTTGTAAATAATAAAATAGGTACTTACGACATATTTGTTAAATTATATCAAGTAGCAGTTTACTTTCCCCATTGGTTTTAACCTTATGGCTCAAAAGAGAACTGTGTTCTCTTCTATTTGATAGACTTTTACATATGTGAATGCCACCATTATGTCTGTCTTTAGTCTTCCCTTCTCTGGACACTGAGAGTTTGTAGATCTCTGACCATCTTAGTCATCTTGGTTTATCATCCATTCTTAAAATAGGATACCAAGGTTGGAACTCAACCCTCAGATAGAATCAAATAGAGTGGTATTAATTATAGATTAATGGCCTCTTTTGTGTACAGGCACTAGGATAGACACTCTGAAACCAAAAAAAAAATATCTGAACTGGAAAACCGTCTCTTGAGACTCCAGAATTTTGGATTGTCAGTTTTGCCTATTGGCTTTTAAATTGTATTTTCTAGTTAATATTGGGGTAAAGTCTTTTAATGCAACCTAACCATTGTTCACCCAACTTTGGATATTTAATAATAATTTACATTTACCTCCTGGCAGTTTATTTAATACCTTCACTTACATGGTCACATTTAATCCTAAAGTTAGGTATTACTATTCTCACTTCATAGAGGGAGAAATTAATCTTCCCCAAGTTCTACAACTGGTAAAGTGGCAGAACCTGGTTTCAAATTCAGGTCTTTCTGATTCCACTGACTTTTCCCACAGCTGTCTTACTAAGACCTTACTTCATTTTACATCTTTTTAAAAAATTTGTTTATTTACATTTGAGAGAGAGAGACAGAGACAGAGTTAGAGACAGAGTGTGCGAGTGGGGAAGGGGCAGAGAGAGTGAGAGATGGAGACAGAATCTGAAGCAGGCTCCAGGCTCTGAGCTGTCAGCACTGAGCCCAATGTGGGGCTCGAACTCATGAGCTGGTGAGATCATGACCTGAGCTGAAGTTGGATGCTCAACTGACTGAGCCACCCACGTGCCCCAAGACCTTACTTAACTCTTGATTTGAAGGGACACATGCCTGTTGTGTTGATATTCATCATACTCCATTCAGCTATTTCTAATTCATACACTTGACACAGTCACCAGAATCAACGTTAGTCTTCCATCTGTATTAGATACTGTGTATTCATTTTAACATAAAATACTAATCTGTGCAAATTCTTCCCAATTACTAAGGAAGAACTAGGTTTTTTTTTAATAAGAATTAAACTTATTTACAAAAAAAAAGAAAAAAGATAAGCATCCTTGAACCTGAACTTGGCCTGTATGGTACAAGGTTTTGGAACTTGGGATACATAATTGTGACATCTAAAGCAAGTTTGATTCTTCCTAATAGCTTTAGTTTTCTCATGCTTGTGCAACTTTGCTGTATTTGATTTTTTATAAACATTTTGGAATAATTAAATTCCTTGTTCTTACTGTGTATAGCTTGGGATGGTGGAATGGATCGAACCTCCTAAACGAGAACGCAAAGCAAACTACGCAGTGGATGCCTACTTTAGAGAGGCTTTACGTGTCAGTGAGCCAAAGGTTCCAAAGGTAAAAAAGAATGAGCTCTGTTGTTTTGCTCTACAGCAGAATTCTCCTGTAACATGGTCTGTGATTTTGATTGGTTTATATTAGTGTGAAATTATAGTCTTTAAAATATAACAACAATGTAGAAAAGTAGCTGGTATGCCCAGCCTTATATAAAGGGACTTATTATATTTATTTTTCTATATATTAAATAAATAGTTAAAGAAAAGTATGTTCACTTCATGTACTGAAAACAAATATGTGTATAATGCATTTCCCCCCATAGGCTCCCCGACCTCCAAAGCAGCCAAATGTTCAGGATTTTCAGTTTTTCCCACCACGTTTGTTTGAGCTCCTGGAAAAGGAAATTCTTTATTACAGGAAGACAATAGGCTATAAGGTAATTTTTCAAGTATTTATTATTTTTAAAAGTTTTCAGATTAGTATAATTTTTTTGAGGAGAGAGTGTATGCATGCAGGTGGGGGAAGGGTAGAGGAAGAGGGAGAGAGGAAATCTTAAGCAGGCTCCAGCAAGCGTGAAGCCTGATGTGGGGCTTGATCCCACAAACTGTGAGATCATGACCTGTGCTAAAATTAAGACTCAGATGCTTAACTAAGCCACCCAGGAAGCCCTATAATCTAATCTTCTAAACTAATATAATCTGTTAAAGTAGACTGGAAAGAATTCCATTTTAATGTGAGAGAACATCAGAATAATTCAAAATAGTGGTGTTTTTAAAACCAAAGAGGAGGTTTAACTAGAAGTAAAGCATCAAACTATCAAGTCACCAATAGGATGAATTTGAAATGGGATTAATGGAGAATTATCCAACATTTCAAAAATAATGATAATAACATTATTTTAATAATGCTAGTGTTTGGTCAGAGACTATGTAGAAAGAACAATCGAACAATTAACTTTAATTAGAAGTGAATATATGATAGATGACAGGAGGTTTTTTTTAAATCATTTTCCTTAATAAGATCAAGAAATAATACTTTTGTATTTATTGTTCTTGGGTTGATGAAAGCACTGTTGGTGGTTATTGATTGTTGCCACGTAGGTGTTAAAGCTAATAATAAACATTATAATGAATTTTAACATTTTAAAATGATCTTTTAGATGAGTGCCTGTGTGGCTCAGTTGGTTAAGTGTCTATTTTGGTTCAGGTCTTAATCTCAAGGTCATGAGATGGAGCTCCACTTCTGGCTCTGTGCTGACAGCGTGGAGCCTGCTTGGGATTCTTTCTCTCCCACTCTCTCTGCTCCTCTCCCCACTCACTCTCTCTCTCAAAATAAATGAATAAAAATTTAAAAAAACTTTACAAAATGATAGTTTGGAAATCAAAACTCTTAATTTTTAAGTAGATAGGAACCCATTTTTAGTGAGTGAAATGTTTGTCACCCTAAAGCTTTCACACTGAGAGATTAAGCATATCTGGTTATTTCTATATGCTGAAACTCACTTTCTGGTGAATGGAAAGGGATGACCAAGGTATAAAATTCAGTAGTATAAACAAAATTATAAAAAATATTAACACTAGGGACTGGGTGGCTCAGTCGGTTAAGTGTCCAACTCTGGATTTTGGCTAAGATCGTGATCTCATGGTTCGTGAGTTCCAGCCCCATGTTGGTCTCTGTGCTGTCGGTGTAGAGCCTGCTTGGGATTCTCTCTGTCCCTTCCTTTCTCTTTCTCTTTCTCAAAAATAAATAAATAAACTTAAAAAATATTAACACTATTGTAGTTTTATGAGCTTTTCTGTTTCATGCATTGGAAGCTATGCTTTAATTTATTTTGTGAACCTTTATCACAAGTGGAACTATACCCAATTATTTTGATTAGTAGTTGTAATGTGTCTAGAACAGCTTCATGTAGATAAGATGCTTAGTTCATTTATATTTTGAAAGTAGAGTGAATTTCTAGAGTATTTCTACTGTTTGTCCAGAGTGAGAGCAGTACCATTTGAAATGGAGCAAAAAAGGTTTGCTTGCTATTTATGTACTAAATTTCAATATATATAAACAGGAACAAGAAACTTAAGGTGAATATAAGTAGTTAATTATAATCTGGTTAGGAAATGTGATTAAATTTGAATGTATTGAATCAACATGACTGGATAAAATCTGTCTTAGGAAGTTGTAAAAGACTAAAAGTACCATGGTTGAACATTCAGACCAGGAGTAAAATCAGTTTCAAAGAAAGTGAAAATGGCAATATGCCAGAAGAAACTGTAAAATTAATGGAGAATTATCCAATATTTCAAAAATAGTGATAATAACATGTTATTTTAATGATTCAAAATAAAAATGAAAATAGTATATTAATAAAATGATTAGTAATATTTCATGAGGTGAACAAATATACAAATATATATTATCCCACTAAAGTTATAAACATGTTAATCGTTATATTGTTACTTTTATGGACTGTTATCAGTGAGACTTGAAAATTAATTGAAATGTTAGACCCAGTTATTAATCAAATATCTGTATAGAGCCTTTTATAATTTATGAAATCCTTTATCACACACTTCATCTGATTTCTAACAGTCCTGTGACATTGGTGTTATTTCCTCCATATAAGACATGAGGAGACTGAAGTTCAGAGAGGTTAAAAGACTTGTTCAAATTCACATAGCTAACAGAGTTGCCAAGGGTGCTGGTCTCAAACCTGAGTTCTCACTGTTCAAATGCTATGCTCTTTCCCCCAGGCATTGTGGGCTATTTCTGCATGTGACATAACCCTGCTTCTCTTTGCAGTCCTAAATAAGGACTGTGTTTATAGTGGTGTGACATGTTGTTTGGGAGGTAAGCCAAGTGGTAGTCAAATAGCAGCAATGAAAAAAATCATCTCTGCGGATATAACTATTCGTGCTCCTTTGGAGATACTGAAATTCTTTTCCCTGTCATAGTACAGTGCCCACCACATTCTCGCCACAACTCTGGTTTTAATGTAAGCAGTGCCTTTCATTACGGGCGGTTTGTGGTTAGGGGTGAGGTCTTACAATCATATTTGGGTAGTAGCCAACTGGAAGGAGATGGAGGAGAGAGAAACCTTAGTAGAGAGAGGAATGAAGGGACAGCTGCAGAGGGTGACAAGAAGCAGGCAGGTGGAAGGAGGGAGGACAGGGATGAATGAGGAAAGGGAAGATGGCATGGAATCCACGCTATGGCACCTTGCTGTTTTCTCTTCCTCACCTCCCAGAGAGAAGTAACAGGAGAAGGGAGTATGAGTGAAAGGAGGGCTGTTTTTCATTTAATTCATATTTACTGAGGACTCCTCTGTGCCAGGTCCTATGCCGTGCAGTGATGAGAAAGTAGTGAATAAGACAGACAAGGTCCCTCAGTGCATGGAACTTGTGTTTCATTGGAGGAGATGGATATTAAGTTGATACAACAGAGTAATGGCATTAGTTGTTTTCTGTGCTTACAGAGGGTGCTGCAAGGGAACATGATATGGGTATCAAATGTGGATTGGGAGATCAGGGAGTTGGTCCCTAAGGCAGTGTCATTAAGTTAAGATCAGAGAGATGCACAGGAATTAGCCAAAGTATGAAGTATGGGAGAGAAGAGCTCATCAGGGAAACCATAGGTACAAAGGTGTTACAGTAGGAAGGAGGATTGCCCCTTCAGAAACTGAAGGCAGACCAGGGTTGGTAAGGAGTGATGAGGGAGAGGGGTGAGATGAAGTTGTGGAGTGGGTCATTAACTGAACATTAATTGTAGGTCCTATTAATTAAGTTGAACTTTAGCTTTAGAGCAAAGGAAAACCATTGAGACGTTCTTAAGATGGAGGGGTGAGTGGGTCGTGAAATACTAATAGCAGTTACCTATTTGGTCCTTACTTGTGTTGCTTTCTGTTCTAAGTTATTTAAAAAGATTAGCTCGGGATGCCTGGGTGGATCAGTCGATTAAGCGTCCGACTTCAGCTCAGGTCGCAATGTCACGGTTCGTGGGTTCGGCCCCTCGGCGGGCTCTGTGCTGACAGCTCAGAGCCTGGAGCCTGCTTCGGATTCTGTGTCTCCCGCTATCTCTGCCCCTCCCCCGCTCGTGCTATGTTTCTCTCTGTCTCTCAAAAATGAATAAACGTTAAAAAAAATTTAAAAATAAGAAGATTGGCTCATTATCCTCCTAACAGCCCTGAGACTGTATTTCTGTTTTACAGATGGGGAAACCGAGGCACATAGAGGTTGAGTAATTTGCCCTAGGTTAAACAACTTTTAAGATGAGGAGTATGATCAGATTTACATTTTTTAAAAGATCACCCTGGCTACATACAGAGAATGATGACTTTACCCAGGGACACCAGCCAGGCGGCTGTTGAAGGGTGAAAAGATGAGAGAAGATGATGGCAGCTTGGAGCATGGTGGCGATGGTGGAAGGAGAATTTATCTCCTACCACTCTACTAGCTGTGTGTTCTCTTCAGCCTCATCGTGGATTGTGTTTGTGTCATCTTAAGGCTTGCCTTGATCCTCCATATGCATATTTATTTAGTTGAGGATTTATAACACAAATAAGAGTACATTCTGGATGTTGGCTCTTTCTGAACCTTGTCTCTTCCATTCTTTACCAGGGGATGCAGATCTGAGCTAAGGTGTGTGCTTCAATTGGGTGGGTGTCGTGTTGGAGTTGAGACTATAGGCAGAGGAGCATGGCATGCTAGTCCTCTGCAAAAGTTTTTTTTTTTCCCAGGACCATGTGATATTAATAACGGTTATACATATCTTCTCAGAGGTATCTAACATTTTTCCCCCTATAGCTACAGAAAACTCACTAGAGCCATAAAGTGAATGGAGCAATGGTTTATTCTCAGTTGAACACAACTGCTACAGTGAAACTACCGGGTATTCTCGAAGCATAGTTAAGTTCTTAAAAAGGACTCTTGCCCCCTTTCTGCTTAAAGGGTTGTTGGGGAGAGAGGTGTTGTCTTATAGCTGGGGGTATTGTGGTGCACGGTACTGTTTTGTCCATTTTGAGCCCCCATAGTCTTATTCTGTAGTGATTTTGGGTGGGTCTAGTTGGGGACTCTGTACTTTTGAAGCACTTAGTAAAGAACATTTTTTCTCCCGAGCCTGCCTATTTGCATTTTTAATTTTATTTTGTTTTTCCCCCTGATACTCAGCACAACAAGGTCACAACAATATTGCTCATGATAACATCTGGAATTAAAGTGTTTTATTTTATTTGAACCTGAGAAGTTTTGTTTGTTTTGCCCTAACCACTTGTTGGATAGCAGTGCATCATGTGCCAATTCTCCCTGCTGTCTTAGCTTTGACCTTATTGCAAGTTAGACACATTCAGAAGCTTTACTGCCCTTGCAACTTAAATGAGTTACTCAGTGTGTTTAATCACTTGTTCCCTGAAATCTTTCTATTGGAAGAGGATGACTTCATTGAAATTTCGATTGCAGAATTAAAAAAAAAAACGGAGGATCTGTAAGTCCCATTGAGTCTAAGATCTGGTGTGAAAGACCTGTGCCATATTTGAAGCTGGAGGAAGCTGTAGAACATTCTAACATTTATCTTCAATAAAATATTCTTTAGGGACAGATACAGACACTTGACAAATGGAGAAAGTTCTATAATATCTGTGAGTTTTGGTAATGTGCCATCGTGAGCCAGCTGTTTGCAGTGGCAGGACAGTACCATGTGCTGATTTCAGGTCACTACATGACTTTGTGTGCCACTGCATTTAATTCATTGTTCCATATTTCTATGAAAGGCTTCCTAAAACTCATTCTGACCATGACCAATTTTTTTTTCACTTTTCAATGGAACACAGCTCTTAGTTGCACATTCCTTAATGTCTGACTAGAAATCCAAGTAATAATGGAGATGTTTCCTCTCGAAAGATAACTTTTAGTTTATTGTGGCTGTGTTAAGTGTTACTGGGGGGAGGGCCATCAGTAAGACATACAGTATGAATATTTCAGGTAGTGTGTAGGTATCTCTATGATTTACTTACTTAATTCTTATATAGCACTTTGAAATCACTCCAGGAAGTTTAATGCTGATAAGAACATATTTATAAAATATGTACAAAACTCACGGAGATTATAGAACTTTCTCCATTTGTCAAATGTCTGTATCTGTCCCTAACGAATTTTTTATTGAAGATAAATGTTAGAATGTTCTACAGCTTTCTCCAGCTTCAAATATGACAAATGAAAAAATAAATACCTTTTAAAAATGAATATTATAGGAAGAGATATGGGAATGTAGGCATTTTGAGTAATTTCTAATACTAGAAATTTTAGCGGTTAGGTATTTTAATTAAAATAGTAAACATAACACAGATGAAGTCCTTCTAAAGTTTTGCTGCACTGAAAATATTAGCAGTAGATGTGGAAAAAGTAGTCTGCCAAGGAGCCTAAAATCTAATGGTGTAATATAGTATTATGATTTTGCTTTTGTTAAAATTCAAGGGGGAAATTTTTAGTATTGGGCATATCTGCATAGGAATGAGCAGTTTATTTTGTGCAGGTATGTTTCCAGGTGTATTTCCATTTTCTGGCATAAAATTAGATATTTATAAAATATGTACTTTGTTAAAATGGTTTCTTGGACATGGAGATTTTGAAGCTATTTCATAGAGAAATATCTTAAGATTAAATAAGTTTTTCTCAGTTAAAATTAAAACTTAAAGTCACAGTAATTTCATATATCACCAAGGGTCTATTAAACTTTTTTTTAAAAAAATGTTTTTAATGTTTATTCATTTTTGAGAGAGAGAGTGCAAGCAGGGGAGGAGCAGAGAAAGAGGGAGACACAGAATCTGAAGCAGGCTCCACACTCTGAGCTGTCAGCACAGAGCCCGATGCGGGCTTTGAACTCATGAACCGTGAGATCATGACCTGAGCCAAAGTTGGATGTTTAACCGACTGAGCCACCAGGCACCCCAGGTCTATTAAACTTTTTAAAGCTCTGTCTGTAATTTTTTCCAAACATTTTGTTATGTAAAAATTTTAACCATATAAAAATATTGAAATGATTGTATAGTGAACATCTACATACACACCACATATATTCTTCAATTTATATCTTACTATATTGGCTTTATCACCTATTTGTCCGTTTCTCCAGCCTTCTAGCAAATGGATATCCAGCTTATTTTTTATGCATTTCAGAGTTGCAGACCTAAGTATATTTCACTCAGAAACACTTCAACGTGCATATTATTAGCCAGTGTTCAATATTTATTTGATACTTTTTTCAAGGTAAAATTAGCATACAATGAAATGTATAAATCTTAAGGGTTTCATTCATTGTATTTTGACAAACGTATATTTGCAGAACTAAACCCCTATGGAGATATAGCATATTACCGTCACCCCAGAAAGTGCCTCTTCCCAGTCAATCTCTATACTCACTCCCCAGAGACAACCACCGTTCTGATAGTAGTTTCCTCCATAGATTAGTTATTTACTCTAGAATTTCACATTAATGTAATCATGTGTTATGTGTAAGGTGTTTTTCTCTTAACATAATGTTTTTGAGATTCATTCATGTCCCATTCTTGGTGGCTCATTCCTTTTTACTGCTAAATACTATCCCATTGTAAGGATATACCAGTTTGCTTATCTGTTCTCATGTTGATGGACATTTGGGCTGTTTTCTGGCTTTTGGCTGTTGGCAGTAAAGCTATGAACATTTTTGCAAAAGTATTTTTTTTTAAGTTTATTTATTTATTTTGAGAGAGTGCAGAATGGGTAGAGAGAGAGGGAGAGAGAGAGAATCCCAAGCAGGCTCTGCTGCGGAGCCTGATGTGGCTCAAAACCACGAACCATGAGATCATGACTTGAGCCAAAATCAAGAGTCAGACACTCAACTGACTGAGCCACCCAGGCACCCCTTTGTAAAAGCCTTTGTATAGATAGATATGTTAGGAATGGAATTGGTGGTGCGCCTGTAATTTAAAAATTGAATTTAGCTATTGAAAAATTATTTTATATATATATTTTTTGATAAAAGTTATTTTAGTCATGCTTGTCATTGGCCTGCATTTCATTTTTAATTTATACGTTTTCCATTTACATTTGTAACCATCTTAGGCCAGGTGATCATACCTCATTTCTAGATTATGGCTGTTTAGCTGGTTTTCTTGCCGTTTCCACACTTCAGTGCATCCAGCACAAAGCTTCCAAGTGAAAACACGTTTTGACACTTTAGTCTCCTATTGAAAAATCTCCAGTGGCTTGCTGTTGTGTACTGTGTAGTTTAAAAGTCTTGTAAATCTCTCTCCACCTGGCCTTGTTTCTTACCCCTTTTCAACATAAACCCTGTATGATCCTTCCTGGCATTGCTTTTACTGGTTTTGCTCCTAGTGTTCCAGCCTCAAATATTGTTTGCCTCTTCTTCAGCTCCCCAAATCCTTAGAGTTCAAAATTCCACAACTGGGTTGTGAGGCTTCCTGTAGGCAAGGACCATGTCCACTGATTTTATATTCCAGTGAATACCTGTCATGGTGCTACAGACATAATAGACATTTAGTCTGTACTTACTAATTTGATTGTCTGGTACTGATGATTGCAAATGAACCTGTTTTTTCAGTAATTCTTTTAAAATTAGTAGGGTTTACATTTAAAAAACTACTGGATACAATAATTTAAAAATTATTATGAAAATATTAAAAATTATTGTTGAGTGTCTGACTTCGGCTCAAGTCATGATCTCATGGTTTGTGAATTTGAGCCCTGCATCAGGTTCACTGTTGTCAACGCAGAACCTGCTTCTGATCCTCTGTCTCCCCCCCACCACTCTCTGCCCCTCCCTGGCTCACGCTTACTGGCTCACTCACTCTCTCTCAAAAAATAAATTAAAAAATATTTATTTTCAAGTTACACTATGGTTTCAAACTCTATGAAATATGTACAACAATTAGAAAAATGTACTCTGATGTGTATCATAATTACATTGTAGTAAAACCATAGGGAATGAGTTGTTTATGATAGGTGTGCATATCAAACAGTGGAAGGCTTAGTGTCAGCCTGTTTTTTTTTAATTAAAAAAAATTTTTTGTATTTATTTTTAAGAGAGAGAGCATGAGTGGGGGAGGGACAGAGAGAGAAGGACAGAGAATCTGAAATGGGCTGTGTGCTGACAGCAGAGAGCCCGATGTGGGGCTCGAACTCCAGGACCTCAAGATCATTACCCAAGCCAGAGTTGGACGTTTAACTGACTGAGCCACCCAGGTGCCCCAACCCTTTTCTTTTCATGTTTAATGGAATACTATAAAATGCAGTACACATGTTAGGTACTTGCCCTCTTATGTTACTTATGTTACTGCAGGTGCACATAGAAATGGTGTGAGGCTTTGGGCTGAGTGACTTAGTTTGTCAATCCATACAGTGAATGCTGCTGCAAACTGCTGAGCTGTACTGGTTGTGTTCACTGTGACACACTGGATATAGGGGCTGCGGTTTTGAGATACAGGTGCCTGGCTGATTGCTTGTTTCCTTGGAGAGCTGAGCTTCTGTCCCCACTCTTTTGGACTTGAACTCTCTTCTTAGTTGTCAGTTTATCTGTAACTCTGTATCCTAAACACTAGAATTTCTGTTGGTCACTGCTACTTTATCTTTTTCTCTTGACTGCTGATTGCATCACAGTTGTTCACATACTCAGCCACCCTTTCCCTCTTACATATATTCTCTATATATGTAGAGTGTAGAGTTTGGGTTCTTCATTATCCTGTCACTTCTTCCAGTCTTGGCATTTTATGTGAAGTTGCTCTCCCTTTCCATGCCCTGGCAGGCAGTAAAATCATTCCTTTCTTTTTGCATTTTGAAGTGATCAGAGCATTGAGTGCATTGCACTTCTCTACCCTGGTCTATATTGCCAGGTGTGTATGAGTTCTTTTTGTACTGCCAAACTTTTTGTTTCTTCTGGGCTTGAAATTTTATTGTATAATGTTAGTGTTGGCATAATGGTATTATTGTTACCACCATATATTACAATATTACAAGGATGTATTTTGTTCCACAGTTATAAATAAATCTAGAATATAATGTGGCATTTAGCTGTGGGCTTAACTCTAAAATACCACATGGCACATTTAAAAATGGTTTTTATTTTGGTAATAGCATTGTAGTAAGAACGTGGAGAGGATCCCGTATCATTCTGGTATGGCTTTATATTGTTTACTGTTGAAATAACTCTAAGATTGATACGTATATATATACCCTTAATTAATTTTTCTCAACAGTTTGATTAAAATTCATCTCTTGATTTATAGGTCCCAAGGAATCCTGATATCCCCAATCCAGCTGTGGCTCAAAGAGAGGAGCAAAAAAAGATTGATGGAGCTGAACCTCTTACACCAGAAGAGACTGAAGAAAAAGAAAAACTTCTCACACAAGTAAAATATTTTAAGTGGCTGAAGTGCTTCTTCATTAACCAGTAGAAAAAGAAAAAAAACAGATCACATTTACCTTTTATTGTATGGGCTGATTAGACACATCAGCAACACTCAGGGCTATTTTGTAAACATACATTTAGATAAGATATTCCTCTTTTTTTTTTATCCCATTTGTAGAATACATGCATTTGGAAATGCTAGAGAATACATAAATGCAAAATATAAGTGTCAGTTATTACTAAGAAGACATATTTTAGCAATTATACTAAACTCAGTTAATACACATACGAAGCTTGGTAGACAGTAATTACGAGCATATTCTTCAAAGTTTAAATTTATTTCATTTTTGTGAACTGTCCTCTGAAATTGTACTCTACTAATATTTTATTAGAATAATTTTGTAATTCTCAAAATGCTTTTTATCCTTTCTTGGAAAGGACTTTCATATAACAATGAGAGATTTCTGAACCTGTAATGTGATTATTGTGTAATTAAAAGCTAATAGTTATTAAATAGGGAACATTTTCATTTGAACAAAATATTAATGCTTTCTGGTCATTGTTGGTTTAATGAGTTTTATGAGTATAGAAGTAATACACAAATAATCTGTAGAAAATAAAAAAAGTTACAGTGTAAAAGACCCTTGCAAGATAATAAACAAATGTACTGGATGGTTCCACCTTAGTATATAGAAAGTTGCTAGCAAGATTTATTTATTCAACAAGTTGTTTTGAAAAATATGCAAAGCACAGTGCTAGGAAAGTTGGCCACATTAATTATTGAAAGATAGTTTTGTATTTTTATCTTATTATATAGATCTTTGTTATGATGTGTAACTTTACTGAATGAATTTTTGCAAAGTATAATCATAAGTTTTGCAGCCAAATGCCTGGAAGTCATAAAGTTTAGTTTGACAATGTAATTGCTTTGGCTGAATATTAGGACTTACCACAGAATAAAATAAAACATTTAAATATTCATGTTGTATTTTCACAATTTATTTCCTGAACACAGAAGTAAAGTTCTGGTCTTAGAATACTACTTGGCTTGTAGTATATGGTGAATGTACAGTATATTGTGAATACACATTATCAACTGAGAAATTGCTTTAGTTTGTAACTAGAAGTAAAGTAAATTTTTTTTTGTTCCTCCTAGTAGTTGAATTCATCTTTAAACATCTTTCTCTGGTGCCTTAAATAATTAATCTTAATAAAAAATCATGGCAAAGAAACAAAATGTGGGGTCACCTGAAATCTTCATCAACTAAAAGCTAGGGATAGAGTTTTGAACTGCCAGGGATATCACATTTTTATGGGTTGGGAAATAAGAAGTAGAAAACAAATTCTTGGTTTTGTCATTTCACAGACATGCTAATAATACCAGAGATTTAAAACAGTGATTAAACTGTTCAATCTTTTAATAAGGAAATTGAGTGGGACCAGTCATATTCTGTTTATACAGATTCTATTTTATGAATACAATTTTGAATAGAAATTATTTATTCACAGTACAGTTGACCCTTGAACAATGTGGGAGTTAGGGATGCTGACCCCCCATGAAGCTGAAAAATTTCCTGTAATTTTGACTCCCCCAAAGCTTATCTACTAATAGCCTACTGTTTACTGGAAGCCTTACTGCTAACATAAATAGCAGATTAACGCATACTTTTCATGTTACATGTATTACATACTGTATTCTTACAATAAAGTAAGCTAGAGAAGAGAAAATGTTATTAAGTAGATCATAAGGAAGAGAAGATACACTTACAGTGCTGCACTGTATTCATCAAAAAAACAAAAAAACAAAAAAACAAACCCAAGGGTCACCTGTAATTTGGAATGCTATAAAGAGTATGAAATATTTTCTGCATTCTTATTTTTCCCTCTAAGTTTTTTGGATTTAATGCAACCACATTCCTTTCTTAATTTACATGGGAACAGATCTGAAAAAAAACTGTTGAAGCACTGAAATATAAAGGACTTCGTTTTTATATTAGCATTTTTATATCAGTGCATTTGTATTTTAATGTAGGCCTCTATAAAATATGGAATTAAAAACTACACAATATTTTGGAACTATAAATCCATTTGTAGTACTTAGAAGTATATCTCTTCATGATAGAAAATCAGTTATTTTTATAACACTCAACTTCTGATTCCAAAAATACCCTGGGATTTTATAAGGAGGAACATTTTAAGTCTTTCAAACTGTTTTTAATGTATCATTGTAAAAAACATGTAGAATAATAAATGGATAAATGGATTTGCTAATTTAACCTCTGTTGATGATGCTTAATATTTTGTTCACAGGGATTCACAAACTGGACTAAGCGAGATTTTAACCAGTTTATTAAAGCTAATGAGAAGTATGGAAGAGATGACATTGATAATATAGCTCGAGAGGTGGAGGGCAAATCACCTGAAGAGGTCATGGAGTATTCAGGTTTGTGTATAACTTTAAACGTAGTGTTTAATTGTAACCTATTCATTTCTTTAGTATCAATTTAATTGTATCATTGTTCAGAGATCTTTTAAACTATTAAGCATAAAGTGTAGGTAACAGGATAAAATGTAATTGTATTTCCACGATAAGATTATAAGATTTACCTAAACAGGCTGCTATTATCCTTAGCAGTTAGCTTATCGAGCCAAGTAAAGTCCTAACGAAACAAGGGTAGCTGTTGAATGAGCATTGACAAAATGAGTTTCCCACTTACCCATCTCTGGAATTTGATCCTCTTATGGGCAATTCAGATCTGAGACTTGAGGTTCAGAAGATTGAATTTGTGTCTTTCTAGGACATCCTTGAAGTAGAAGATTCTTCTCAGGGAATTTAGGTCCTCAAACACCCTTAGAATTCTAATCAGCTCCAGACAGGTCATGTGGATTCCATTAACTTGAGGCAAGCTGGAATAGATCTAAAAAGACTGCTAGAATTATTTTTAATTTTTAAATTTTTTTAATTAAAAGAAAATTTTTTAATGTTTATTCATTTTTGAGAGAGAGAGAGAGAGAATGAGAGAGAGAATGAGAGAGAATGCAAAGCAGGTTCCATGCTCTGAGCTGTCAGCACAGAGCACAACATGCGGCTCGAACCCACAAACTGTAAGATCAAGACCTGAGTCGAAGTCAATGCTCAACCTACTGAGCCACCCAGATACCCCCCTACAATAAATCTTTTGATTGGTTCTGGAATCCTCTCCCTTACTTAGCTGTGTCTTTGGTCTTGAAGCATATAGAGTTAATATGAATGCCAATGTCGCAGCACATGGAACCTCAGGCTTCTGAAAGAAATCTTAGTAAAAATCGGTAATTATCTCTAGCAAGTTTTCTATATGTAGAACAGGAATTTTCTTACTTACAAAATAGGTTGAACTTTCAAATTTAGTCTGAGTATCAGCTATTTAGAATCTAGAGCATTTTTTTTCCCTTATAGAAACAATATGACAAAGCAGGTTTAGGTTTCTGTGCTAACCCCTCAAAGCCTATGTGGCTTTAACAGTTGAAATTCTGTGTTTTTGCCATGAAAAATAGCTGGGAGAGGATACTAATAAATATACCAAAAATTAATATAAGCTAGGAACAGCTTTTAATTTATCTGTACTGTTAGTGCTTGAAGAAATCCAGGTTTAATAAGAGAAAAGACACTTTTTCTTTTGGAAATCAGAGAGGGTTTCTGGTGATTAACAAGGAATTTAGAGGCTGATTATATTGAGCTTTTACTTCATATAATACCAAATTTATGAACTTCCTTTTCCTTGATTCCAGTATAGCATTACTATTACTTGTAAGCTTTATCACATAAGTTTACAGCATTTGGGGGCTTAGAAAGGGTAAAAATAGATGAGAAATTCTAACAGCATTTTCATTCTAATGAAAAGAATATAAGAGATTTTGTGCGGAGAGATTTTCCAAAGTAGAATTTTCTTCAAAATAGCATCAATGTTTATGAAATTGCAAGAAAAGAAGTGATTCAGAATGATACCATATCAGATGTTCTCTCACATTTGACACCAAGCCCGGTGGCAGGACTGGCTCAGCGCGGTTAAATTGGGGCCATGTCACAGGATGGGGAGATCGGAATGGTTTCATGTAGTTGGTTGCAATAAAAGAAGTGTATATAATTGGCTGTTCGTATCTTCTACATAGCAGGCATTTGTATGCTGAATGAATAAGAGAGAATGAATAAATGAACAAAGGTGCTTATAAAAACCAGAGAGTGACAGTTTCTTTTGTGATGCTGAGATGGGTGGTTAACGTCCAGCGCAAAGAAGAAAATGGCCCACTAATGTTCAGATTGTGTGCTATAGGTTGAATGTTTCCCCCTCAAATTTAGATGTTGAGATCCTAACCCTCAGTGTGATGGTATTAGCAGGTAGGGTTGGGAGGTGATTAGGTCATAAGGGTGGAGTACTCACGAATGGGATTAGTGCCCTTATAAAAGAGACCCCAGAGAGCTCCCTTGCCCTTTCCAGCATGTGAGGACACATTGGGAAGACCGTCATCTATGAACCAGGGTGTGGGCTCTCACTGGACTTGGAATCTTCCAGCACCTTGATCTTGGGACTTCTCAGCCTCCATAACTGTGAGAAATAAATGTTTGTTACTGAAGCCCCCGCCCCTCCGCAAATAAAAATCAGAGAGCACTAACATTCCTTTTGTGATAGGCTCTAAAAATGAAAAATTTGAGAATGTAGAGTATGCCATTAAAAGGCCTTTCACTGGGGCACCTGGGTGGCTCAGTCGGTTGAGCATCCAACTCTTGATTTTGGCTCAGGTCATGATCTCATGGTCATGGGATTTAACCCTGCATCGGGCTCTGCACTGACAGCACATGGCCTGGTTGGGATTCTCTCTCTCTCTCTCTCTCTCTCTCTCTCTCTCTCAATAACATAAACAAACAAACAAACAAACATTAAAATACCCTCCACTGAAGTCATAAGATGTGACCTAATGCAGCCAGATCATTTAGATCATATATAAAATTTGGGTGACTTTGTGTTTTTTTTGTTTTGTTTTTAAGAGAAAAGACTATTTCAGGTAAGTTTAGAAAACAGGGTATAGGTTGTTGGAAATATTGTAAGTTTAGTGAGTGGTTCCAAAAGTGAAATAAGAGTTTTGGTAAGAGTGGTGCTTAGGTGGCTCTCAAGAGTTCTACTCTTGGTTTCAGCTCAGGTCATGATCTCTGGGTTCATGAGATCGAGCCCTACATTGGGCTCTGTGCTGACAGCACGGAACCTGCTTGGGAATCTCTCTCTCCCTCTCTCACATGCACTCTCTTTTGCTCTCTCTCAAGATAAATTTAACAAAAAGTTTCAGTAATAAATTGCTGCTTCATAAGAAGTTTGAGTTGATAATGGGTTTTGTTTTTGTTTTTTCTTGCTAGGAAGCTGTGTTCTCTAAGTTTATATGGCTACCTCTCTCCTGTTTCACTTTATGTGTTTGGTCCCTTTTATATCATGTTTGAATGAAAGCATAGCTTAAATTAGTGTCTGTAGTATCTTTAAAAATTCTAGTCATTTGAGATTGATAATTAAAAATTCTATAATATTTCATGAAAAGAAATTCACTAATCTAAAACCTTCTTGTTGAGGTGTTTTAAATTTTTTAATGTTTATTTTTGAGAGAGAGACACAGAGCATGAGCCAGTGAGGGGCAGAGTGAGAGGGAGATAAGCCAAAGCAGGCTCCAGGCTCTGAGCTGTCAGCCTAGAGCCTGACGCGGGGCTTGAACTCATGGACTGGTTTGCAAGATCATGACCTGAGCCGAAATCGGAAGCTTTAACTGAGCTACGCAGGTGCCCCAAGGTCTTACTTTTAAATAAAAAGGGGTATTTAATAATTGAACATATACACATATACAGATGAATCTGAATCTTAAGTTTTAAACAGTGTAAGTTTACTACATCATGCCCTGTTAATTCTTTATTCTATAGTTCCTTGGATCCACTTGTTTAAGATGGTAGTACATTTATTGAAAAGTAATAATTGTGTTTTTCAGCTGTCTTTTGGGAACGTTGCAATGAATTACAGGACATTGAGAAAATTATGGCTCAGATTGAACGTGGAGAAGCAAGAATTCAACGAAGGATCAGTATCAAGAAAGCCCTGGATGCCAAAGTACTTTATTTCATAATTTAAAAATTATTATTAGATTGTTTTAATTGATACAGTGATTAGTTTTGACTTATTACACATTTAGTTAAAATCACTATTTTGTTTAAATTTATAGATTGCAAGATACAAGGCTCCATTTCATCAGTTACGTATTCAGTATGGAACCAGCAAAGGAAAGAACTATACTGAGGAAGAAGATAGATTCTTGATTTGTATGTTACACAAAATGGGCTTTGACAGAGAAAACGTGTATGAAGAATTAAGACAGTGTGTACGGAATGCTCCTCAGTTTAGATTTGACTGGTTTATCAAGTCTAGAACTGCCATGGTATGTATTCTTTTCTTATTTCCTTCAACTTTTTATCTTGAAAAATTTCAAATGTCATATATTCCTCATTTAGATTCTTTAATGGTTAACATTTTTGCCACATTGGCTTTCTCCCCCACCCACATATACATTTGTACATATATACATAGAATCTGTATGTACACATAGAGCCTATATTTTGTATTCAGAAATACAGGAACATACCTATATTCAGAAATACGTATCTGTATCTGATAGTCATAAATATACATTCTATATTTCTGAGCCATTTGGAAGTAAGTTGAAAAAATCATGAGTGTCCACCTCTAAATACTTAAACATTTATCTCCTAGAAATAAGAACTTTTCTTTACATAACCATAATACCTTTATCCTACCTGAAAATGTGAACAGTGATTCAGTAATGTCATCTGGTATACAGTCCCATGTACAGAATTTTCCAGTTTCTCTCAAGGTGTCTTTCATAGCTGTTTTCTTAAATTGATGATCTAGGCAAGGTTCACATATTGCATTTTGTTGCTGATCCTCTTTAGTCTTTTTCAATCTACAACTTTTTGTTTTTCATGACAAATGGCTTTTTAAGGTACCTGAACTTACTGTTTTCTAGAATGTCCCACATTTTTTTTTTGTTAAAAAATTTTAATGTTTATTTTTGAGACAGAGTGTGAGGAGGGGAGGGGCAGAGAGAGAGAGAGAGAGACATACAGAATCTGAAGCAGGCTCTCCAGGCTCTGAGATGTCAGCACAGAGCCCGATGCGGTGCTCAACCCACAAACTGTGAGATCATGACCTGAGCCAAAGTCGGACGCTTAACCCACAGAGCCACCCAGGCACCCCATAGAATGTTCCACATTTATCTCGCTCATTTTTAGATTTAGGTTAAGCATTTTTGGCAAGAATGTGACATAAGTGATGTGTACTTATTGCATCACGTCAGGGGGCACGATGACATAGGTTGTCCCCCTCTTGGTGATGCTAAGTTTGATCACTTGGTTAAAATGGTGACCACCAGAGCTGTCCACTTTAAAGGTATACTTCCCCATTTGTAATTAGGCAGGTGGTGCTTCACACTGTGTGAGCAACTTAAGGATTTATTTTCAATGAGAAGGAATTGTTGCCTAAGTGAGTCTTTAAAAGAATATTATGAGACAGAGAATAATTAAGTAGAAAAGAATTTTAGCTTCATGCAATTTACTTTGTTACTTCCTAATGTAAATTGTGTGCCTGTTAAATTTTAATGCTGCTTAACAGAGTTCAAATTGATATTGAATGGTTTTTAAAATGCAACACATTTTTTTTTAATTTTTTTTTCAACGTTTATTTATTTTTGGGACAGAGAGAGACAAAGCATGAACGGGGGAGGGGCAGAGAGAGAGGGAGACACAGAATCGGAAACAGGCTCCAGGCTCTGAGCCATCAGCCCAGAGCCCGACGTGGGGCTCGAACTCACGGACCGCGAGATCGTGACCTGGCTGAAGTCGGACGCTTAACCGACTGCGCCACCCAGGCACCCCAGAATACAACACATTTTTAATGTTAGCATTGTCAGTCTTTTGTCAGCTGAGGTAATTAAGACAAAAGTAGCTTTATATAGCCTAAAAATTAAAAGCACCAGAAACTAACAGTTCAAATAATGGACATTTTTAAGTAGCTGCTATCTTTCATAAATGTTTTCTTGGCCAAGTGGAAATAAGGGTGCAAAGCAATGCTTAATGTTTTGTTTGATTCATTTATGTATGTATGTATATTTATTTATTTTTAGAAAAAGAGCGATCAGGGAAGGGGCAGAGAGAGGGAGAGACAGAATCCCAGGCAGAATCCTGCACTGACTGTGCAGAGCCTGATGTGGGGCTCGAATCCACAAACAGTGAGATCATGACATGAGCTAAGAGTCAGATGCTTAACTGACTGAGCCACACAGGTGCCCCTTACTTATTTATTTTTTTGTGAAATTTTTAAAATATTTATTCATTTTTGAAAGAGAGAGAGCACAAGAGGGATGGGGTGGAGAGAGAGGGAGACACAGAATCCGAAGCAGGCTCTACGCTCCGAGCTGCCAGCACAGAGCCTGATGTGGGGCTCGAACCCACGAACCGCGGGATCATGACCCAAGTCGAAGTCAGATACTCAACCGACTGGGCCACCCAGGTGCCCCATATTTTTTTAAAGGTTATTTATTTATTTTGAGATTGAGAGAGAGGCTGGGAAGGCCAGAGAGAGAGGGGGAGACAGAATTCCGAGCAGGCTCTACACCGCCGGCGCAGAGCCCAACGTGGGGCTCGAACCCACAAACCACGAGATCATGACTTCAGCCGAAATCAAGTCAGATGCTTAACTGACTGAGCCACCCAGGTGCCTCTGATTCATTTTTTATTTTAAGTTCAAGCTGAACTGAAAAAAAAGAAAAATCTGGGTTGCTGCACTGAAGACTCTAATTCTGGCAGATAAGATCAAGTATTTCTTAAAACTGTAACATCAATTTAGAGTGTTCTTGGACTATTAGAATATATCTATCAAGTTTATGAAATACATAATGCTGGAGAGCTAGCAAATACTTTGGATCAAGCCAGGATTCAAAAGGAACTAGAGAAATTGGAATGATGGATAGGTTGAGTCTCACACCATAACATTCAATAGGCATAAATTTAAAGTGCTCTGCTTACACAAAAGAATATGAAGAGGTTTATGTTAATAAGGTATAGTAGGAAGCATTGAATTAAAAAATAAGAATAAAAAAGATAAGAATTAATTTGTAGCATGAAAGCCAGAAGTTTGATGTAGGAAAGAGTTGTTTGACAGAGTTCTTTGGATCATTGAAATAGATTATTGAAGAATGGTATAGAATAGCTTTTCTGTTAGCTTTGAAAGAGATTCTCCTTTGACTGTCTGAAGGCTTTGGCAGTGAGCTAGTTGGCCTTTTAAGGTGTCTTCTAACTCAGTGCATCTATGACCATGTTTAGCAGAGAACTCCTTTCAAAGGCCATGAGTTTAAAAATTTTAGCCATTTGGAGTTTTATGTGTGTAATGATCTAATGTAGAGAAGCACCAACAGCTTGCAAAAGACAAATGCCTACCTGCATTTGTCAGTGAATCATGTTTTAGATCATAAATGCCCTTTTATGTGATAGATCATTTGCTGGATTTTGAGTATTATTTCAGTAATATGTTACTAATTTTTTAAAATGTTGAGAGTTTGATGCTGTTTTCAGTCTCTAGAATCATTAAACTAAAGCAGAGGATGAAACATTCACAAGTGCAAGAAAAACCTTATGTTATTTGAAATACATGAACATGGCTATGGAACTACATATCCTTATTTCATTTTCTAAATAAAAAAACCGGTATATTATTAACAACCACTAGATGGCTCTGAACTCCCTTGTAAAGATCCTCATTTTCCTCCATCTTCTTTCTACAAAGCATTTACTTCTTTCTTTACCAGGAGATTTAAATCTCCTATGTATATTTTCCAAAGGGCAAATATTAATTCATTAGGTGAATATGAAGTGAAACCTTTATTTTATTTGTTAATAATGAAGATACCTTTGTCATTCTGGAAGGTGGAGTTTATGATTTCTAAAGAATCTTTGAGAACATATAATAGTTTATTTTATATTTAAATATTTTAATCCAGAGTTTTTTGTTTAACTTTTCTATCATATTGCTTTTTATTTCCCTCCTAGTTAATGGATAATTTTTACTTATGCTTCTGGATTTAGAGTATAAGTAATATATTTTAGAACATGCATATATTCATAAGGTGTTTTTGGAATATTTCATGACAACATCAATTATTAGGCAGTTAAAGGAATGGAGTATTAATAGATGATCCATTTGCCCTCCTTATTTTAAATAATTGCTCTCATACAGTGAATCTCATGTACAATCTAGGAAGAGAACTTTCCCCTGGGAAAGAGGCAGTTTTCATTTCCGATATTAATTTGTTTCATTGAAAAATCCTATCTTAGAAACACGGAGGATGTAGTTTGATTATGTGAGTGTGTCACTGTGTTCAAATTAAAATCTTATTAATGATTAAACTTTAAACTTAGCTTACCAAAGAAGCTATCTTTAAAAACAGAGTTTTGCTTAAAAGTGACTCTTCTTTCCCAGGGATGCCAATAAATAGTGTGAAATACTTAGGAAAAAAGTGGGAACCTTGGTAGTTATATTTTATTCAGACATCTCAAAGTACTGAATTCATGGCTCCTGAGTTAACTAACAGTCTTAAAGTGCTTAAAGGCATGAACCTCCACTTCTAAATATGCTTCACTTTTAAAGCCTTCAGCTAAAGTATGAAGATTTCTTTGAGGCTTTTCTCCATTTAAAAATGCTGGCTATACAAAAGAGAAAATGAGTTTTAGTTCTATTTCTGTGTGCTAAAAAGATAGTGATTTCTTTCTCTGAGAACTTGTGTGGTCTTTAAGTAAGCAATCAGTCTCTATTGAACTACATAAACAAGTAGGAAGGATATGATCAATTTAGTTTTTTAAGCTCAGAGCATGTGAATTGCCCTACCATTTCCTTCAAAGAAAAATATCTTATAATGGGGTCTTAGTTGTAGGACATTCACAGATGATCAAAGTTAAAAGGACCTTTACCAAGTGATTATAAGAGGAAATGATAATACTCTGTGTTTATATAGTACCTTTTATGTAATGCTTGCCAATCTGTTTACTAACATGAGCTTATTAATTTTTTTGCCATTCCTTTTAGGGAATGAGTTTCAGGATATTATCTCCATTCATTTAGTGACAGACTGACATGACTGGGAGATTGGAGAGGAACCTGAGAGGTCCAAAAGATCTCCCACGTTAGTCAGTTTACTGGAAAGGACATGTGGAAAATACCCAAAGTTCAACCAGTAATTCCTTAGACCTGCTTAGGTCCTTTTAAGGACTTCAAGAAGAAAAGGCAGAATTTAACTCTCTGAGCTAAAGAACATTTCTTGATATAACTATTTATTGCATCCTTTACAGAGTTGCTTTGACTCTTAATTTGAGTCAAAAAACATTCTTACCTTTTAGCCTCTGAGGAGCTGTTTTCTTTCCTCTCATAGCCACCTCAGGAAGCTGTGTGTGCATTGCCTGTGGCCATGTACCTTGGAACTGAATCAAAATATTAGTAATGAGTTGTTTACAATTACCGTGCCTTAGGTAGTTAAATGAATTTTTCTGATAGCATCTGAGAAAAAGAATCACACACTGTTGCATACAGTGTAATAAAAACTTCACATTATTACTGTTTGTTTTCAAATCACAACTTTGTTATTAATGGAAGTGTTCCTTATTTAAAATTAAGACATTGACATCTCTCATTAGAATTGCAGGAGAAAAAATACTTTCTAAAAAATATTGCTATAGCTTTTTATTAGGTTGCTTCCCTTTTTATAAGTTTATCAGTGATAGTAAATGATAATTGGGTTACTAGTTCAGCACAGGATATTTTATAAATTATCTGTCCAGTTAGAGAAGGATTTTCTTTATAGATACTTTAGAAAAATGAAAGTCAAATTAAAACATTTCCCACTTAATTCAGTAGTTGCAATAACATTTTGGTTTGTTGCTTATGCAGCATAGTCTAGGAGATTTCTTACAGAGTGCTGCTTGTTTTTTTTTAAATTTTGTGTATTAGCACTTAATTGTGTGATAATAGCTAATACTGATATTTTGGAGCATTACAAAGAAATGTGAAAATATCAATTACACTGTAAAGTTGGTGAACTGTAATATATACTGATGGATGCTTCTTGACTGTAGAATTATTAAAATATTAAAAAAATATATTTATGCTCATAGGAATGTAATTCCTCATGCATTTAAAAGACTGAATTGTCCCTTTTCAGCCTTAAGTTTGAAAAAGGGTCTATACAAAGGCATGTACAGGAGAGGTAGTGCTTAACTTTGCCTTGGGGTTAGGTTAGAGGAATGGCTTCACAGAAGAGGTCCTTCTTGGATCCAAGTCTAGGAAAACTAGGAAATGGCCATGGGACTACATTCTGGGTTGTGGAAACAGCATATGAAGAAATTGCAAGGAGGTTAGTATAAGTAGGGAGGTACTCAGAGAAGAAGAGATAGCTGGCAGCCAAATTGTGAAGGGCCTTGTCTGCTGTACAGAAGTCTTCTTCGTGTCTATAGGAAATGGAAAGAATCATTGAAAGATTTTAATAGGGCAGTGACAGTGATCAGATTTACATTTTAGAAACACTGTTCTGTGCAAGTGGGCAAATGTCTGCCTCAATTACCATATAGGCTGATTATCACCAAATTTCTATCTCTGTCTTTTCTCTGTTCCTCCTTTTTTCCCCCTTCCCTTGGCTAATGTATCACCATCTGCCCTAGATTCCTTTTTTTTATACTGCTGCTCTCTTAACCCTCAAGTGCATTGGTTATATCTAAAGGGACCAGCATAGCACCTTGCACAAAGTAGGCATTCAGTGAATAAATGGGCATGGAACATTTGTACTTTAGTTGGCTTCTGTCTCATAGTCTCCTATAGTTGGATCACATTTGGATAGAAAGTAAAGAAATGTAGGAATGACTCTGAGTTCTTTTCTTTTTGTCTACCTTTTTCTAATGAGAGACTTTATTTGACTGTCATACCTGAATTTTTTATTTTTTTGTAAGTTTGAAAAGCCTGGTATAAATATCATGTGCTTTATTAGCAAATACAGTGTTTGATTTAAGACTGAACTGTTCTAGCAATCTGAAATACAGTAAATGCGCTAACAGGGGTCCATTTTATGTATTTATACTTCTGTGTTATCTTCTGAGGAAGTGACAAAAACATAAATAATGATGTTTAAATGGCAGCAGTTATGTAAAAGTATCATAACTTTTGATACTTGTTTGAGACATATATGATATATTTATTAGAATATTAACTCCCATTTAACTGCCAATATGCTTGGACCCTGAGATTCTAATATAGAATGCTGTTGCATTATTTTTAAGTATGATAAATGTTCAAAAGTGACAGCCTGGAAAATATACCAGAGAATGTATAGTTAAAGGTATTGATTCTAGAAGGAAAGTATGGGGAGGTAATAAAAGAGCAAAGGAGAAAAATACCAATTTTATTTTACTAAGAATTGTAGAAGAAAATTCTGACTTTTTAGAACTACCTACAGATTTAGAGGTGCAAATGTGAAGTGCAGTTTATTTTTTTTCCCTTGTTCATTCACCTGCTTTTGACTTTGAACTATAACAAGCACAGACCTTCTGTCATTCAGACTTAGGCAGGCTTAGTGTCTAGGATTTTAGTACATAGGAAGTGTAACATGGAGGCTCTTTAATCTCTTTCAATAAGTCACTTCAAGTCTATTGATGCTTTCTGTGCCTTTTGAATTGATGCTTTGAAGCTGAGTATTGGGGCAAAGGATATTTGAACTTGGTGCCTGGTGTGGTTGATATTCACCACACAGTAAAGGGCAGCACTGCTTATTGCAAATATTTCATCATTTATTAAATAAAAGTAGAGATACATATCCTAGTATTCAAAAGTTGAATAGTACTTTTGAAAAGTATTTCAAAAGTTGAAACGTGGGTGACTTTGCATTGAATAGAATCACAAACCATTAAGAAGGTATGGAAAAACCAAGGCACCACAATTTGTTTAAAGTAAATCTAAAGACTATAGTTTAAAACGGGTTGGCAGACTACAGCCTGCCCCCCACCAACCTGTTTTTGTATTGGCCTGCAAGCCAAGAATTATTTTTAGATTTTCAAATGGTTGGAAGAAAATTAAAAAGCTATTTTGTGAAATGTGAAAATTTTACAAAATTCAAATTTTAGTATCTGTAAGTAAGGTTTTATTGGAACACAGCCATACTCATTCATTTATGTATTGTCTACAGCTGCTTTCATGCTACAGTGGTAGAGCTGAGTAGTTGTGACAGAGACTGTGTGGTCTGCAAAGCTGAAACTATTTATTGTTTGGCTCTTCACAGAGAAGATGTGCTGAGCTCTGGTTAAAAGAATGTGGGTAAATGAAGGTTAAGTGAATCAGGTTAAATGAAGGATAGGTAAAGGGAGAGGCTATTTAGCTCAAAAGAGAGGTGTTTGGGAGGTGTTTGTGATGGAGGCATGGGAACTTCCTGTAATATTTGAAGGATTGTCATCCAGAAGAGGGAATCAGCTTGTTCTCTGTGAGTATAAGAATTAGACCTAGAACCAGTTGTTGGAAATATAAGGTAGCATTGCATTATGGAACATTTTTAATTTGTCTAAAGGTGGAATAGAAAACCTTGGGAGGTAGTCTATTGGTATTCCCATCATTGGAAGAATTCAGACGGGTCAGACAACTAACTAGCAAGGACCTAGTAGAAAGGATTCAGCATCATCTTGAATGATTTTTAAAGTTTTCTAATTTTGAGAGTCTGTAATTTTATGAACTCACACAACCAAGAATCTGTATCAAGGGAAGATTTCCCAGTACAAAATACACCTTTGAGTACATCACTGCTTCTGCATAGAAATCCATTAATGAAATCTTTTTGTCAGCTAAATTAAGTAAAATTCTTCAGTTCTCCACTGGTAGTGTCTAGGTTCTTTGTACTTTGATCCAAACTTAGCCTCATCTATCTTAACCTGCACAGCATCTCCCACCTTGGTTTCTACCAAACATTGTTCTAGGATATGCAAATCTGTGATATGTAGAACAAAGGTTCTGTGTTCAAATAGATTTAGGAAATGCTGATACTGAATCTCGTCCTTGACACTTCCAATCTACATTAGGGTACTAAAAGCTCTGAGAAGACCTTGGTTTAACTTTTTAAAACTATAGCATCTCCCACACATGTATGAACACAATACCTTTTTTCCTTTTGCCACCACTATTCACACTGCAGACCAGTTTTCCATTTGTCATTTTTGTATTCTTTTTTGTTTTTTGTTGTTTTTGCATTCTCTCTCTTCTTCTTATGTGCTGTTTTTCTCCCTCCAACTTCATTCCTAATCCTGCGTTTGGAAATGGTGAAAAAGATAATTACACTGCAGAGTTTGTGGAAACCTTTTGAGACCACACAAAACACTCCCTGTAACCCCAGGAAAATAGGAATATAAAGAGGTGCAAGAATTTAGGAGAATATGAATGTGAAAGGAGAAATCCTGTAAGATGAAGGTGCTTTAGATGTCATGAAATTTTTCATAGTCACTTAGTTATTCAAAAAGTGAATCACTGTTTTATTGGTAATCTGGCCTTTTGCCTTGTAATTTCTGGTTTCAGCTAGTGTTCTGTTTATGATACCATCTGTTTGGTTAGGCAGTGTTTAAGCATGTGAATAAAAAATGGGGTTGATATCTATAGAGGAAGTGACATTACCTATGCTAGAAAGGTAATATCCATACTCTCCCACTCCTTGGTGCTGTTCTCTAGAGAGGGTATTTTTCTGTGTCTGGAGTAGTGACAGGTTAAAAGGAATAAAGGTGAGAACTTATTATACAGTCTATTTATAATCATTTGGAGATGTTCTCCTTCCCAGCATATGACACAGTCTCAAAAGTATTAGTTCCCCTGAATCACCCATATGAACCATGAACATGTATCTTACAGATATCTTCAGTCACTGGCTGCTATTACTTATTGAGAATAATAACAGCCAGAGGGTATAGCTTAATGATTCAAGAATCAGCTTCACATAAAGACTCTATCTAGTCTCCCTAGAAACCAACAATCAAATCTCATCAGGGTCAACTTAGCCCTTTTTATAATAGATAAATTGAATAACATGCTGTTTAGTTTGTATGTGTGTTATTGAATGAAGGTATGGAGAATATTTGGTCTGCATATTAAAAACATCAGTATTATTTTGGTAAGTAAGGATGTTATTTTTCCTAAATTATTTAACCTTGTATAATTGAGGATGCAGAAGAAACATGAATATACCAGTGTTCTGTAAGGTTATTTTTAATAAATAGTAATATACATATTTTTTTAAATAGTAATATTTTAAAAACAATAAGAGGATTTGTTTTTCTGGTTACACTGCCTTTGGCTTTCTGCCTCCTTTTGGGCTTGAATTTTTAGAGAGTAGAAAATGCTTGGATAGTCAATAATATTTCTGTATGTATCATTTCCTATGTTGTATGTCATTTTCTGGCTTTTATTTGGAAAAGTAAAAGTGTATTAAAAAGTCACTTGCCATTTCTTAAAAATGTTATAGATTGCCCAAGAATTACACATTCATTGCAGAAAATTTGGAAAATACAGACTAGTATAGACATGAAAATAAAAGTTAGCATTAGTCCTACTTTTAGAGATAGTTGCTGCTAACTGGTAATGCTGTAGTTAGTAATCTCTCCGCTATAATTGTGTAGATATGTATATAGTAAGATGTGTCTGTGTATTCCATTTTTAAATGATCACAAATTTCGTTCTCAGTATTTCCATGCTAAAAAAATAATAACTTCTCCAAATATTCTTTTGTAAGTTTTTGTATACATCTCTTATTTTCTTACATTAAGTTTCTAGGAATGGAATTGTTAGCTCAAAAGGTAGGAGATTTTTAAGATGCTTCACTGATACTCCCAAATTGCCTTCTAGGAAGGTGTAGTATATATTATTTTAAAGACTTTATTTTTAAGTAATCTCTATACCCAGTGGAGCTCAAACCCACAACCCCGAGATCAAGAGTCATGTGCTCCACTGACTGAGCCAGCCAGGCGCCATGAACGTAGTATATGAGTATTAGTCTGCTTGGGATGCCATAACAGAATACCGCAAATGGGGTGGCTTAAACAGAAATTTTTCACAGTTTTGGAGACTGGAAGTCCAAGATCAAAGTGTCAGCAGGGTTTGATTCTGGTGAGGTTTTTCTGCCTGGCTTATAGATAGTATCTTCTTGCTGTGTTCTCACATGGCCATTTGTCTGTAAGAGTGTAGAGAGAGGTATCTCTGGGTGTTTCTTCCTCTTCTTAGAAGATGACCAGTCCTGTCAGATTAGGGCCCCGCTCCTTACGATCTCATTTAACTTAATTAACTCCTTAAAGGCTTTGTCTTCAAACAGTAGTCACATTGTGGGGGTGTTAAGTTTCAATGTATGAATTTGGGGGGAATACAATTCAGTCCATAACAGATATTAACATTGGCATGCCATCATCAGTGAATGAAAGTTCGCATATCCCCATCTTATTGCCAATACTGGATATGTACACCACATACACATGCATGCACATATCATTGGTAATTTGATAAAGATGGCTTTGTTTCACTTTGCATTTCTTTGATCATTAGTTTATTTAGTTTATTTATTTATTTAATTTTCTTTAACTCCAAGTTAACATATAGTGTAATAATGGTTTTGATCATTAGTTTCAGTGAAAATTTTGTAAATATGTGGACATTTTAATTTTTTATGAGTTTTCTATTCTTGTACTTTGACCATATTTTTGTTGGGGGTTCTTTTTCAAAATTTTTTAATGTTTATTTATTTTTGAGAGAGCGAGTGAGCGAGCAGGGGAGGGGCAGAGAGAGAGGGAGACACAGAATCCAAAGCAGGCTCCAGGCTCCAAGCTGTCAGCACAGAGTCTGATGCGGGGCTTGAACTCATGAGCCATGAGATCATGACCTGACCCAAAGTCAGACACTTAACTGACTGAGCCACCTAGGCGCCCCTGTTGGGGGTTCTTAATTGCCAGTAAACCTACATTTTCATTTGTGTGTTTAGCTATGTTGTATGTATCATACCCTGTTGCTAATACAGAAAAGGAATTGTACCTTAAAATGTTATTTATCTATGAATTACCTTTAAATACAGCTGTGTATGCAGGGTTAATATATGTGAGTATCCATATTAATGAATCACATGTTTAATGCTCACCATACATTTATAAGCACTATTTATAGTTTGGATGCATTGATTTGCTGGCAGTGAAATATAGGTAGTGGCAAGGTTAAGGCAAAATCTTTTCAGCTATTGTTTTCTCTGCATTAACAAATACAGCAGTGTTTCCTGAGATGTGCTCCTCAGGACTCTGATCCTACAAGATGTCCTGTGAGAAGAGATTTCTGTTGGTTGAATAGCTTTGAGAACTGCTTGCATCCTACATCTCCCACCTAGTGCTTGAGAGTGCTCATCAGGAACTGAGAAGCCCTGTATGTAGAAAGAAATCTGTTGTACATCTGTAGCCTGAATACTTCCAAAACTTATTTTGGCAATAGGACTTCCCCCTTTTTTGTTTCTGTGATTTTTGTTGACTTTTTATTTTGAAACGATTCACAGGAAGTTATAAAGAAATGTACAGGAAGGTCCCATTCACCCTTCACCAAGTTTTCCCCAATGGTAACATCTTGCATAGCTATACTACGATGTCAAATCAGAAAATCCGTAGTAGTATAATCCATAGAGCTTATTCGGATTTCATTGGTTATACATGCACTTGTGTGTGTGTGTGTGTGTGTGTGTGTGTGTGTGTGTGTGTGTGGTTCAATGCAGTTTCATCACTTGTAGGTGTGTATAATCAGCACCACAAGACTCCCTTATGCTAGCTTTTTATAGTCACATACATTCTCCCCCCCTTTCCTACCTCCTGGCCACCACTGATAAGTTCTCCATTTCTAAACTTTTGTTATTTCAAGAATGTACTGTAAATAGAATATGGTAAATAATTGTTTGAGATTGGCTGTTTTCACTCCATGTAATTCACTTTTGGTTCATCCAGGTTGTTGTGTACCAATAGTTCTTTCCTTCCTATAGCTGAATAGTATTTCATTGAATGGATGGACCACAGTTGGTTTACCCATTCACCCCACTGGATGACATTTACCCCCTCCATATATTTTTGGTGGAATCCATTAATATCCTGTATGAATATTGTTCTGAAGTAAATCAACTTTAGAAATCCTGTACCACAGAAACGATACAATAAATAATTACAACTTTTTAAAGATTATGCCGGAGTTGCAGAAATTAAAAGTCTGTTACTATTTGGTTTAGGAATTCCAGAGACGCTGTAATACTCTGATTTCATTGATTGAGAAAGAAAATATGGAAATTGAGGAAAGAGAGAGAGCAGAAAAGAAGAAACGGGCAACTAAAACTCCAATGGTAAAATTTTCAGCATTTTCCTAACTTTTAGGTAGATCTCACTTTTTTTACATAATTAAAATGCCTATATTATGTTTAATGCCACGTGATACCTATTATAAAAACTGTTTTTATGAAATGCTAATTTGTTTTTGACAGAAAAAGAATACACTACAACCGCATTCCTTATTTGTTTGTAGAACATATGGTTAGGAACTCCCTAGTAAGAGGGCTCAATATTTTAAAAAATTCCTCATGACTTTAAGCAGAAGTATAATGCAAGTAAAATCCTTTGAATGGAGAGTCAAGTTGTCGTGGGGGAGTAGGAGAGGGGTGGGGTGGGATGGGATGGGGCTGAGGTTGAAACTTGGAGTTCTGATTTGATCAAATAAGTTTTCTGATCTTTGTGGAACTATGAGTACAAATGAGACTTGGAGCAGACAGCAAAGCTTTTACTTGGTCTACTTGGTAACAAATAAATTGCTGAATAATAAGATGACTTGGTTTTAATCCAGTCAGGTCGCCTTGTATAGCTACAATTTGAAATATTCTTTAATAGATCATAGTATTTGAGTGTGGTTAAGTAAACTACCATATTTCATCAAGTCTAAGATGCTTCCTATTGTAAGAAACAGCATCATTTTCTGTATTGCTAAGTGAAACTGCTGCCAACTAACTCATTTGTCATCAACTGTAAGATGCATCCTGATTTCAGAGATGCTAAAGTGAAAAAGAAATGCGCATCATAGAATATATGAAATATGGTGCTTTAACATCTATCATAAGGTTTTAAAAATAAATAGCATTTGCCTAGAAAACTTTAAGTATTAAGTAGTTCTTTAACATGAGAGTACATTTATGGTACCCTGTGTAAGTAGACATTTGCTGACTATTTTTGATGGGTATTTTATGTCTTTTTAAAAAAAAAAGTCTTTGAAGGTTATTTTACATTGGGTTATATATTTTGTTGGGCTATATAGAACATTAACTGTGAGTATAACATTTAAGTGAATATTCATGTTAAAATTTTTTTTTGATGCATTTACATCCTAGATTTAACATTGTTGGGCCATTTAAAAATGTGCATATTGGAGCAGAACATTAAATCTGTTTCCATTTTAGTCACAGAAAAGAAAAGCAGAGTCAGCTACTGAGAGCTCTGGAAAGAAGGATGTCAAGAAGGTGAAATCCTAAAGCCTAGAAATAAAGTTTTAAATGGGAAACTGCTATTTTCTTGTTCCCATCTTCAAATGCTAATTGCCAGTTCCAGTGTATTCATGGTACTCTAAGAAAAATCTCTTTGGTTTTGATTTCTTGCATATTTTATATATTTTACAATGCTTTCTACCTGAAATGTGTAGCTTTATATTTTATGCATTCTAGTATTTTTGTGTACTGTATTTTGTGCATTTCATGTCTTCATCAAAATCCTCTCAGTCCTTGTTCTTTTGAAGCTTGTGCTGAGGTTTTAGCTTTTCTATGTTTTATATGCCGCTGCTTTGAAAGAGAACCTAGATTCTATAGCTGTATTATTGTTGTTTCATACTTTAAATTTATATGGCTGTGGAAAAATGAATTAAAATGATTTGAGGAGAAAGACTTTTTCACTTCTTTGTTGCTTTCTTTTCTATTGAGTATGGGCTTGTATGTGTTACTGCATACTGTGATTAGCATAATAATTGTTTCTTTTGAGGTCATCTAAATATTTTTTTCCTAAAGGAATAAAGGGTGAGAACAGAAAAATATTAAAAAAAAAACTAATATTTGATACTGTGCTTGCTGTCAGTATGCATTACATTTAAATTATTCTCTAAATATTCAAGTGGGAAAATATAATAAAGAAATGTCTATAAGAAATTTAATTATTTCCTGTTTTTTGTGCAGTAGAAAAATAGTTGTGTTTATTGAATTGTTTTGCTCACTCTACTATGTATTTGGTTGAAAGTTAAAGCTTTGTTTGCTGACTTGTGCATGATCTTCTGTCCCATAGAGCCAGTTCAGAGGAGTCTGGGTATAACATGTAGAGTTATTAACAACTAAGTTAAGGTTACGAAATAAGTGCTATGCATGTGGAAGAATGGGGGCTGGCATCCATAGGACTACAGTTAGGCTCAGAAAACAAACAATCTCAAAGTATCAGAGTTTTTATACACCAAGAGTTTATTTCTTGCTCACACTACAGATTCCATGCAGGTCAGAAGGATATGAGAATGGGAGGGGATCTGTTTCACACAGTCACTTAAGGTTCCAGACTGACTGAGGCTCCAGTGTTTAGTATTGTGGCAGTACAATCTGGGACATGTGGCCTTTTCAGCTGCTACTGTAGGAGAAAGAGAAGCTGAAGAGTCTCATGTAGGTTCGTCATTACGTAGGCTCAGAGGTGACACATGTCACACCCACTTATATTTTATTGTCCCAAAGTAGTCACATGGTCCTGTGTATCTGAAAGAGGGCTGGCAAATGTAGGGGAACAAATGGAGTGTTTAACATTACTGCCTCTGCCACGGGGCCTGTTGGCTCAGGAAACAACCTGTGTTTTTCACATGAAACTGTTGGTTTGTGATTAATCAGGATGGAGGTCAGGTTGTCAGGGGAACAGGGAAAATGAATTGGGATCTAGTGTGAAACACATAGCAAATAAGCAAAGTTGGGGAATGCAGGACAGTGATTTTCATTACCAGACAAGGCTTGGATCACTAAAGAGTTGTTCCCCACCCTCCCACCCCCCACCAAGATCTTTTGCATTTCCTATCAGACTCTATTTAGTGTATCACCAGCAAAATTTGGGTAGCCGTGCATGCAAGTCGGCATCTTTTACACCCTCAGTCTTCTCATAGGCATTCTGAAACATAGGAATAGATCTAGGAGGACAAACCAGTGTCTGCTGGACTCTTCCAAGTCTTCATTCATTGTCTAGATTTCATATTTCTTCCTGCCATGCTCCTGATTGGGTTCCTTTTACTGTTTCTATTGTTAGGACTTAGAGTCTTGTACTCTGTTGGAGATTGGGGTGAAATGAAGGTGCTATTATGAGGTTAGGGTGATATTAGGTCAAGGGACCGAGAGATCCCCAAATCTGTCCCACTTAACTACCCTTTCTGTAAGATTCACAAAGGAGGCAAAGGTAAGCAAGGTAATTCTTCAATAGCTGGTGCTTTTGCTTCAAACTTCAATCCAGAGCTCTTAAGCCCAAAATAAAATCTTGGAATTTTGTACACCAGTGAGATTAAATGCTGTATTACCTGAGCTAGAGAAAATGATACCCGAGAGGGTTTTTTTGAAACCCCCAAGTTTTGTGCACTGAAAAACAGTGAGGGTCCTGGACTCTGATCAATCAGTTCAGCATTTCTTAGGAATTAAGATGCAGGGTGCGTGCAAGTACAATTAGGATCTTTAAACTTCTTTCATGGAAATTTAACAATCTCTGCTTGTTCTTTCTCTGTTAACCCAGAGGGGTTAATAGTTAAGCTGTATGTGACTATCTGCTTTAGGGGAGAAAATCTGCAGGTAAGTTCCTGGAACCTTTTCATGGGGCCATTTTCCTGATCCATATCATGGCTCTTATGAAACTTTTTTGGACCAAAGAGAAGTGAAATTCAGCTCTCCAAGATGTTCACTGAATACCTCTGATGTCATCCTCAGAAACTTGTGAAATGGTTTTATTCAGGACTTTAACTTAAAGGCCACACTATATATTCAGTGAAAAAATCACCACCTACTATATTCATCTTATTTTATGTACAGCGTTGTTGTTGCACATAGCCTACCAAGGAGGCCCATGCAGTGAACCCCAGATGATAGCATAGTCCAAATAATACAATGTTGGAGATACAAAATGCCCAAGTCTCTATTTGAAACCTCTCTTATTATCAGTTTTACACAGAGAAATTAAGGTATGATAGAAAATTCAAAAGTTCTAAGAAAGAAATCCCATTTCTAACAAGGGGCTGAGACTGATGGGGTAGTAGCCCTAGGCTTGGAGAGATAAAGCAGGACAATCAGTTTACCAGCTACTTGGAGGCCAGAGGAAGCAGAAGAGCATGCTGTATTCTTGAATACAATTGTATAAATGCACAATGATCCAGCTCACCAGCAAAAATGGTCCAATCGGTTGTATGGGAATCTGACCCAACCTGATTCCTTGTTTGCAGAATGTGCAAGGAGGGAAGTGGATAGAAGAACAGGGACCCTGAGTGGTTTTCTTCACTCAAGACCTCTGTAGAAGACAAGAGGTGAATGGGTTTACCAATAATCCTTGGGCTCCCAAAGAGGCACTTGGAAAGCATCTGTCTTGATCCACTGGATACTCAGGCACTAATTTCCTTAGAATCAAAAGAAGGCAGTGAGCTCAGTAATCTCTCATTGTAATAATAGCCATTTGTATCTCATTCTTTATTGCACAGCTCCTTTTTCCCTGGCCTATGAGTGGTTATGCTATATGGAAAACCTGGATACTTGTCGCATTACACAATTCTCCCATGAAACCTGTGCCCACATTTGGTGTATTGTCTGAGACCTTGCAGTTAAGAGAAGTTATTGCAGCTATCTTAGTTGCAGGGTGTTTGGTTTGAAAAGCCTCTGCTCAACTGGTGGAGCTGTCTACTGTCACCAAAATAAAATGCTATTATTTCCCAATTACTGGCCAAGGTCCCCACTGTAGGTTATTGTTCCTCCTCTGTGGTGCAGTAGCCAATGCAGCTATTTCAGATTCCCCTGCCAGTTTCAAGTCCCATGATGGTGCTGGTGTCCACGTTGTTTTCTCTCTAGCTATTCTTAACTAACTCTTGAAATCCTCTAGTTGTCATCAAATTTCAAACTTCTATCAGAATTCTGTTCCATGTCTCCTTCATTTAGTCTGTCCAAGCTACCCTCCCCAATTGACAAGGGGTAAGATTTTCCTGTGGTTCAAATATATATAGCTAATGCCATCTGTTCTGTCCCCTATGCCTCAGCCTTATTTCTGTGTGCTCCAGCTGATTTCTAACTGCCGCTCTTTGTCTAAGGGCTTTGTCTGAGGACTTTATCAGAAGTTTTGGAAGGCTTTTCTACCCTTTGCATGATAGGTTGGAAGAACTAGAAAGTTAACACCTCTGAGTGCCTCTTAACCAAAAACTAATTGGGGTTGGTGTATAAGTACCCAAACTCTCTCACCCCTTGAGTGAGGTCTTTCTCAGGGTCCCTGTTCTTCTATCCACTTCCCTCTTTGCACATTCTGCAAACAAGGAATCAGGTCGGGTCTTTTCTATATGGTTCCCTGGAGTTTACTCAAAGAATTAAGCTCCAGTCATTCAAAGTAGTAGTTGTGTTGATGACACACTTTTTATTGACTTTGTTTCTTTCCCTGTATCACTTGTTCCTCTCTGGGTATTTTCTGGAGTCAACTTGTCGGTAATACTACTTGCCTGAGAATCATCCCAGGGTCTGCTTCTGAGGAAACCCCAATTAAGACACTCCCCTTGTATACATAGTTCTTCTTAGCCCTTAGTTATTTCATTAAAAGGTATAGAGTGTTCAAGGAGAATATTGATTGGATAGTATATCACTGACCTGTTCTTAGGTCTACTCCTCTATAGACACTTAGCAGATGATGTGCTTGGATCAGGATATTCTGCACTGGTACAAAGTGCTAGGTTCTGATTTCTCTCCATAAACAAATGAAACTTTCTCATATAACCAGTAGCTGTGGCGTTGGGATTTCTTATTCGGCAGAGGTTAAAAGGTTACCAAGTTTTTGTAAGGCCAAAGCTAGTGCCCAGGCTATTGTCTCTATAAGTGGTGTCCGTGCTGGTTGGTGCCTCTTGCCTGTAGCAGTGGTTCACGAGATGACCAAGTGTAGGCCTTTATCACTGTGGTGTGGCATATAACTGTGTTGTGGTATCACCAGGCTTTTACATCTGTGACCTGATGATTTGTCCATTTCCTGATACATTGCTTTCCCACTAGGGAAACTTTCATCTAGGCCACTGTAATCAGATTCAAGCTATATATTTCCATTGAAGGCCGAGACATGCTTGGTTAATTTCTGATCTTTTCCCCATGAGATAGCTATTAGTATGTGTCCGTATACGACTACCAAATTTTGTGGTCTATTTTTGAGAGTCCCCATTTATCTATGGAAGGTTGATGGTGAGTACCATGTATGTGCAGTTGTCTACCTCCCATCATGAATACAGCTTTGAACTAATATACCTCATTTGGTGGTAAAGACCAAAGCCCATTTGTTATATCTAAGACAGTAAAGATCTTTGCACCAGGTCTTATCTTTTCTAGAATATTTGGTGTGTGACCATTATCATCATCAGTTGGGATTGATAGATACCTTATTCATTTCTCTCCCAGAATTGAGTATAAGTCTCCCAAATGCCATTTAGTTTTTGTACTGGCCATATGAGAGCATTGATGAAATATAATTTACCCATTTTCTTCTGATCGCCAAGAGTATTCCATCTATTGTTTCTCCATATGTGTTAGCTATACTGCATACAGGTAGGTAGACAGCCTCCCTTACCTTCATGAGGGAGGATTGCAGTTAGGTCTGGGTATATCTTTTTCTTTCATACATCTGTCCTGGCTTCTAAGATGTCAAACTTTATTCTCTTTCTTTATTTCCTAATTCTTCTCTAACTTTTCTCCCATCACAACAAAAGCTCAAAGTATCTCCTGGACAAAAGTTTTAAAATATCCTGTAATCATTCTACCTGCTGACTAATAGCCTTCCACTATTTCCAGGTGAACCCAGTTCTCAAAGCCAAGCCATTCTGGGTATAGGCATTACTTAATGTCTTTTTGACTTTTGGATTTGCTTTTTCTTTATTAAATTTTCCTCTCCACCTCAAAGAGTCTACTTTCCCTGTGAAATAAAGCCCTCAATTCCTTTTTTATTAGTGAACTCTACATGCAGTGATTGCATCCATGCTCTGAAGCCTCTGAAGTTCACAACCATGATTAGACATTTGGTCAGTGCTCACCGAAGATACCTGATCAGGAAAGCCATTGCAAGGAATGTATTTTCTCCCAATTAGGCCTTGCCAATCACTAAGGGTTATTTCTGTTACTCTATCCCTTTATATTTTTTCCACAAATTCATAGATTAGGATTTAGATAATGCCCAAATCAGAGTCAATTTGAGAACGTATGACGGACAAGGGACTCAGAAAACTTTAGAGAAGGCATATGACACCCCAGAATTTCATCCCACCGTTGTTCTCTCTTTATCCCCGGATGTAGTTTAAAACAACATTAAGAGAATTAAGAGTTTGGGCCTGCCATCTACTTGGCCATGTGACTCTTTGGATCTAACAATCCAGTAGGCCAAATATGTCACACTGCTTATTTTAGGAAGACTTAGGTCATGTCTTCCTGGACCTTTGCTGCTCCTGCAGTTTGAAGTCTGCCCTACCTCCTAAAATGAATATTTGCATCAATACTAACACCTGCCTGTTACACGTGGGAGATTATATTCTGGGCGTACAGAAGCACTGCTTCAAGTTGGAGGACTGAAACTCAATCTCTTTCTTGGGACTTTGCTCTCCAAATGTCAGTTCCCTGGGGCATATGTTTGCTCTGTCTGCTGAGATCATGCCAGGGTTAGGGGTGAAGGTGAGATTATTATAAATCTATTATAAATCTATTAAGGGGTAGAATTATGATGGTAATAGGCCTGGGGACTCAGGAATACTTAATTCTGCCTTGGCCTTACCACCTCTATGTGTTCCACAAGGGATACATGTGCATAAAAGAGTGGTAAAAGAAAGCTAAGTAGCATCTTATAAACTGGGACATTGGTTCCAAACTCCAGTTTAGCATGCTACTGAGTTGGGCTTGAGCATAAGCAGGTTTAAGGTAGAGGCTGCCTGGAACTCAGAACCAAAGCAAGATGAATGGCTTAGCATTTCCCTTAGGCCGAAATCAACTCAGAATTTGCTATTCCAATGAGAAAAAAAACTCGAAACTACCAACTCCAGAGGGAATGAATGAATCCAGAAAGAGGCTATCCATATGGGATTGTTTAGATTTCTACAGCTCTACCCACTTAGAAACTGTGGTTCAAGAAGTGTTTGGGAATCTTACCCATCAGTTCAGACTCCTCCACTACTTGTGTAGGAGGATAGGGGGAGGACCACAGAAGAGCCTTGAACCCACCCCCGCCTCTAGGGGCCAGTATGGACGCTATGCATACACTGCTTCAGTGTTCAGCTTCTGTAGCCAGGTCAGTTCCTACAGCTTGTGGTTGATTACATGATCATACATGGCAGGAACATTGACTAATAGAAAAGGTGTCACAAGAGGTACCATTATAGAATACAAACTTGGTAACTTCTAATGAGAATCGTATCATCTATGCGGGATTTTTTATTATCTATCATATTTTGTGATTATTGGTGAGACTAAGTTTATCAGTGAACAATGGTTTATTATACAACAGTGTTACAGCATTTTGAGTTTTCTCTTCTGCGATATGGCAATGGTTGCCTAGTAATGATAGTAGGAGAAAAAGTGTGATGCTTTTCATATGCTATTATAAATGCACATCTACTGCTAAAATTTGAATATGCATGCCCATGTTTTTAAAACATCTGTTTTTATTTTGTAGGGTTTTTTTTTAAAACAGCAATGTAAACTATGTGTGAATAATTTGCATGCCATAATTTTCTTTATGTGGAGATCTTCCAGAGTGCTAGGTCGGTGCTGGAGTTGCTACACTGCTCAAACCTCGTAGAACTGTAAAAGTGATTGTGTCTCCCAGGATGTAGAGTTTGGACTTAATATACTGAAGGAAACATTTGGAATTCTATTCAGAATTGTCAGCTTCAGGCTTTGAAGACAACTAAGCTTGGTTTGGTTTTGTTTTATTTAGGTTCTGCATCAGTTAGCTTTTATTGCATAACAAACCACTCTAACATTTGGTAGCTTAAAACAGCCATTTATTTTTTTTATGTTTTTAAGTAATCTCCACATCTGATGTGGGGCTCAAACTTACAACCCTGAGGTCAAGAAGTCTCATGCTGTACCGACTGAGCCAGCCAGGCACCCCAACACAACCATTTGTTTAATTTGCAATTCTGTGGGTTGGCAATTTGGGTTGGGCTCAGATAGGCAGTTCTTTTGGTCTTGACTGGGCTCACTCACATGTCTTTGGTCAACTACTGGTCAGTTAGGTGACTCTGGTTGTGGTGGTTGACTGATTGTTGGCTTGGTCAGTGGGGGTACCTCAGCCATGTATCTGTTATCATCCAGTGGGTTAGTTTGGGCATGTTCACATGGTAACTTGGCAGGGTTCCAAAAGGAAGAGCGAAAGCTTGCAAGGTCTCTTGAGGCCCAGGCTTGGATTTCACACAACTTCAAGCAAATCACAAGGCCAGATCAGATTCAAGGGGTAGAGAAATTGACTCCAGTTCTAGATGGGAGATGCTGCAGTGTTACATTGCAAAAGGACTGGGTACAAGATGAGTGTGGAGGGGAATCTAGCACAGGCTCTTTCTGTTGAGGTGTCCCGATTTATAGTTAGTGTGTGAATAACAGTCCTCTGGCAGTATCCCAAATTATAACATTTGAGCCCCCATGGGCATAGCTCAGTGGAAAGTTCAGAGTCTATCACTTAGAGACTTCCTTCCTGATATATTTGTGAGGGGTACAAAATATTTTATTTTTGGCTACCATTTTGAACTAGTAGTATTTTTGATCTAGGAGTTTGGATCCCCCATCTATTTTGGCTCCAAGAATATTTGGACCCCCTGTTTCCGAGTATAAGCATGTATATCACAATTATGCTAACAGGGACAGACACTCCTAATTGCATCCCAGTACACATCTTCTACTTCTTGCTTAGTGAGAACATTTATTTTCAGTTTTCCACACTGCCACTTGGCTTAAAAGACTATTATTACCCAGCTTCCTTTGTAGCAAGGTATGGACCTGTACTAAGTTTTGGCCAGTGAGATGTAAACAGAAGTGACATTGCAACTTCTGGAAAGTGTCTTTAAAAGTTTTCTTCATCCTTTCTTCTTTCCTTCTGGTTGGAATGTGGACTTGATGGCTGGAGTTCAAGCAATCATCTTGAATTAAATGGATGCACATCAAGGATGATGTAGTAGCTGGATGGAAGAGCCTGGGTCTCTGATGACCATGGAACTGCCTTCTAGCCCTGAGGTGCCCCCACTTCTAGACTTCTTTATCTTGGGAGAGAAATGGTTTTTCATCTGTTTAAGCCCCTGTCTTAAACTTTGTTTTTATTGGTATATGGAACTGTATCCTAACTAATACCCCAGTATTGATGATTTTTTATTGAGCAAATATTTGAAATAAATTCCCTTAAGCTAACTAAAATCCTTGATGAGTTTTCTAAATTGCAAGGTAGAACAATTCCATTTTTTTCCATTTGTATTTTTATTCTGAACATATTTTCATTGGGATTGATTAGTTTCATTTTAACTTATCAATAAATTATTTTTCATATTTGTGGATGTTATTTTCATCAAGGTATAGTTTCCCTGGGTCAAATTTTATAAATCTAAATTTTTCAAGAACGTGTGATTTTTAAAATTATAGTCAATAACAAATTTTATCATGTGCAGTTTCACCATGTTTCCAATGTTACAAATGACATGTATTTTTTGTTTTTTTGTTTCTAATAAATTATACTATGTGCAGTTTTAGACATTGACCATTTTATTTGTGTTGATTAGTTCTACTTGCTATATTTTTATGACTTGGAAATTGATAGTAATTTCTTGGTGATTCCATAAGGAAATTATGAGCAACTCCCCTCAGATGTTCCAGAATTTTCCCATTCTTCAGAATGAATCTGTGGTCTTGCACATCCATACTTATAATCTTTCCTCTTGTCATTTGTTTCTGGCAATCTCCTTTAGTGCAAATCCTCCTAAGTCAAAGTTGCAATTACCATTACTTTAAATGGGAGAAAATGTCACGCACCCCTGAGCCCCCAAATTGACACCAATTTTGTTAAAACAGCACCAAATTTCCATTAAAATGCACTCAAGTGGTTTAATAATTAATGTTACTTACCATAATAGAACCTAACTAGGCAGTTTCTCCTAATATAATATAGCTATTTACCTGTTCTCCTTAACCTCTTTGCAGCTATTGTATGCTCAACATGTAAAACCCTATTACCACCCCCAGAAATCATCAATATGATACTGAAAGTTTATGTCCTCCAACATTTAATGAAACACACACACACACACACACACACACACACACACACACACATAACAATAAAGACAAAATGAATCAATTAAAATAATACATTTTAGGGGCATGCCAGTGATCTTTAGCTAAAGTCTACGAGGAACACACCTGTAGTTGGACAAGTTGGTCTTATTACTTGCTGTAGGGGGAGAGAACACAAACCATGGGGAACCATGGGGTCTCACATTGGGAGGATAGTAGAAAGAACCTTTTATAGGATTTGAGCTTTGGTTAGGTGATTGAGGGAGGGTCTAAGGAAATGAGGGTTCCTTCTAGACTGGATGCTGTCAGAAGGGATGATTCTATAACTGGGTTTCTCAGTAAAATCTATAGAGAGGGCAGGTTAGAGATAGAAAAGCTATAATTGGTAAAGAAATAGCGATTACTCATTTTAGCTGAGAGGGAGCAGCAGTGTTTGGTAGTTTGTTGGGGGCACAGTGACCTTGACTTTGGGCTTAGGACAAAATTATGAAGTGGCTTTGTTTAGTTGCACACTCTCATGTTCTCAGAGTAACATTTTTTTGGGTTGATATGTGAAATTGTTAATGTCCAGTAGGAGAATAACACGACCTAGCTGTGACCATCAGGCCAGCTTTTGGATTTCAGGAGATGCCTTTTTTTCCGCCCCCAGGCACCACGCTTCAGGTTATCATTGTTATAAACTGGTAAAACAAGAGTACTCTGAGAAGAGGACTTAATGCAACATATGCCAGCTGTATAACTGGGGAGATCAGCATACAGTGTCTTTCCTCATGGGCTCAGTTGCTTTCAAGATGTCAAGTCCCTATTTATACATTCAAAGAAATTTCTTATAAGTTGAAGTAGAGGCATTAAACTCCTACCAAGGTTGAATTCTTCTAACCTGAGTGACTCCATTCTGTGTCGAGGAGAGAGTAAAACACAGAACAAAAATGTTTCTGGGGTTAAGATGGCAGGGTCAAAATAGGCAGTAAGAGCAAAATGTTCTGTGTGTCTGGGAATTCCCCCAAGGTCCTGTATGTTTATCCGGGTTCAGGGCTTGGTCCTGCTACTCTTCTCTTGGCACTGGGTCTGAACTCAGACAAGCCCTTTGAGGGTGGAGACTTCTAACTTGGCTTTTCTAACCTGTTTGCTTCAGGACAGGCTTTTATGTCACTTTCACTGCTACTGAAGTTGGCAAGGGTTTTGATCCTTTGATTTCCCCTGTTGCCATTGCTGTGTTGGACTGTGCGCTGTCACTCGTCATGACAGAGTTGATATGTTTAGTGCAGAACACTCCCACTCGAGTCACTTCCCTGGCCCCTTAGTGAGATCCCACCCAGGCCACCTCTGGGCCAAGGTGCTCTCGCAAAAACTGGTCTGGAATTCAAACACCTGAACTCTTTAGAAACATTAACTTTTCTTAAGGACACCAGAAGAACCGAGGTGCAATTGGTTGCTGGGTTTGGCACCCCTCAGATTCAGTCCTGTTCCTCTTTGACTACCTGGCTGTGAGCAAGGGCTGGCTCACTATAGTGCCATCTCTTTCTACTCTCATAGTGATTTGATCTCAGAAGCTCCCTTACTCTATTCTGCCACAGGGCCTTGACCAGAGTCACCTCTGTCCATCCTGACAAATGTCATTAATTTCATGTATTTAAAATGTATTTATTATTTATTAATTTGTGCATTCATTTATTCCTTTGTTCTTCATTTCACTGGACTTTGGGGTAAACTTCTGGGAGAAGGGGTTGTAGCCGTGACCACTTGTCTGACAGAATGCCCTTCAAGCTTTGCATCAGTAGGACTTTCTCTGTCTCCTTTGACCTGTATTTCTCTGTTGTTTTCTTTGTCTCTCTCATTACAGTGCATCTGTCTCTCTCAACTTGCTAATCACCCTCACCTGCTCTTACACCAAAACAAATTTAAATGGCCCCCTTCTCAGGCATTCTAGTAACTCACTCTGATACCTAAATATGCAAAGGTGAGTATTGTAAGCCAGCAGGAATCCAGGCAGTTAGTTATACTTTCGGTCTCTCTTTAGGACCACACCACATGATGTCTCTCAATGTCCTTGTCACTGTCATTCTATCTCAGTATCTCTGCTTCTCTATAGCCTTAATGGATGGCCTACTGATTTTATTTCTTGGAACCTCATGCTGTTCAATGCATTCTGCTTTTGTTGTTACTTTGCCTTGCCATGATCCTTCATAGATCCTTCTCTTCAGGGCATTTTTGGTAAGCATTAGCTGTCATTTCTAACTGCTATAGTCCTCAGATTTTTTGAGTGGGAGAATCACAGGGACATAGATCATCTTCTGCATCAGGTCACATTGTAGGTAAATGGTTTGACTGACTTGGCTGCAACTGGGTCAGGCGTACACCCTGTGGCTACCGGGCAAGGTCATGTGATATGAAACTTGGCAGCATGAGCAGCAGAGGTTGTAAGCAGGTAGTGATTGATACCTCCCTGTAGTCTGGTTCTTGCCCAATGTATACTAATCTTTCTCCTGTATCCTGCACCAAAGTTGTTTTTGCCTGAAACAATCTACCTATTAGGCTTCAGCCACAAACACCTGCTCCCTCCACTTGCAGGAGGAAGACAAGCCAGTTTTATCTAGATGTGGAAAGATCTCATTAAAAGCTGCTTATTGGACCCAGTGTTGATAATTTCTAGGTGGCATCTTCAAATCTTCAAGTCGTGGGCCTACCTATGGTTGTTTATTCAGAGTATATATTGCATCCTGCAGCTGCTTGGGTATGGTGAATTATATACTGGAATCAGTAGGCATACATTATTGCACAGAAGTCAATTCCTTGGTCAGCAAATCTGACCAACTGGAGAATCTGCCTCTGGGAGGACTTACCCCTGACGTGTTCTAAGGGCAGTGGCAGTCCACTTCCAGGTAATACTGGCATGCTGGGCAAGGCAGCTTTGAGGGTTTACTTCTCAAACCTGAGCTTGGATTGGAATCACCTGGGAGGCTTATTAAACACGACTGCTGGGCGCCTGGGGGGCTTCAGTCAGTTGAGCTTCCGGCTCTTGATTTCAGCTCAGGTCATGATCTTATGGTTTGTGGAATAGAGCCCCGCATCGGTTCTGTGCTGACAGCAAGGAGCCTGCTTGGGATTCCCTCTCTCCCTCTCTCTCTGCCTGTCTCCTGCTCATGCTTGCTCACTCATGCTCTCTCACATTCTCTCTCTCTCTCTCAAAAGAAAAAAAAAACAAAAAAAAAACAAAACAGAGTGCTGAGATCCACCTCCAGAGTTTGGCCTTCAGTGGGAATTTCCATTCTAACAGGTTCCCTGGTGATGTAGATGCTGCTGGTCCAGGAATCACACTTTAAAAACCCCTGTTCTAGGGTGCTTGAATCAGGCCTTTGGTGGTCATGTAGAAGTGGGGTTTTGGGGCGCCTGGGTGGCTCAGTTGGTTAGGCACTGGACTCTTGATTTTGGCTCAGGTCATGATATCATGGTTCGTGGGATGGAACCCTGTGTTGGGCTCCATGCTGACAGCGTGGAGCCTGCTTGGGATTCTCTCTCTCCCTGTCTCTCTGCCCCTCCCCCCACAAATAAATAAATAAATAAACAGTTAAAAAAAGAAGTGGGGTTTTGTTGGTAGTTTCAAGCCAGGAGAATTTCTCTAGTTTATCTGTCAGTTGTGTTACTGGGATCCCTAAAATTTTTTTTTGGCTTTTTAAGTTTTTTTTTAGGTTTTTATTTTAATTCTAGTTATCATATACTGTTAAATTAGTTTCAGGTGTACAATATAGTGATTCAACACTTCATAACTCACCTGGTGCTCATCAGGACAAGTGCACCCCTTAATCCCCATCAGCTCCCTCACCCTACCGTCTGGTAAGCATCAGTTTGTTCTCTATAGTTAAGAGCCTTTCTCTTGGTTTCTCACTCTTTCTCCTTTTCCCTTTGCTCATTTGTTTTATTTCTTAAATTCCACATATGAATGAAATGAATTGGTATTTGTTTTTTCTCTGCCTTATTTCGCTTAGCATAATACTCTCTAGCTCCATCGGTGTCATTGCAAATCCCAAGATTTCATTCTTTTTTTGTGGCTGAATAATCCATTGTGTGTGTGTGTGTGTGTGTGTGTGTGTGTGTGTGTGTATCATACTCTTTCTTTATTTGAGAGAGAGAGCATGAATGGGGGAGAAGGGCAGAGGGAGAGAGAGGATCCCAAACAGGCTCCATGCTCAATGCTGAGCCTAATGTGGGGCTGGATCCTGCGACCCTGGGATCATGACCTAAGCCAAAATCAGAAGTCAGACACGCAACCAACTGAGCCACCCAGGTGCCCCTATACCACATATTCTTTATCCATTCATCAATCGATGGACACTTAGGCTGCTTCCATATCTTTGCTATTGTAAATAATGTTATAAACATGAGGGTGCATGTGTCCATTTGAATTAGTATTTTTGTATTCTTTGCATAAATACCCAATAGTGATATTGATGGACTGTAGGGTAGTTATATTTTTAACTTTTTGAGGAACCTCCATACTGTTTTCCAGAGTGGCTACACCAGTTTGCATTCCCACCAACAGTGTAGGAAGGTTCTCCTTTCTCTATAGCCTCACCAACACCTGTCGTTTCTTGTATTGTTGATTTTAGCCCTTCCGACAGGTGTGAGGTGATAGCTCATTGTAGTTTTGACTTGCATTTCCCTGATGATGAGTGATGTTGAGCATCCTTTCATGTGTCTGTTGGCCATTTGGATGTCTTCTTTGGAGAAATGTCTGTTCATGTCTTCTGCCCATTTAATTAGATTGTTTTTTGGCTGCTGAGTTTTATAAGTTCTTTATATATTTTGGGTACTAACCTTTTATCAGATATGTCATTTGCAGATATCTTCTCCCATTCAGTTAGTTGCCTTTTAGTTTTGTTGATTATTCCCTTTGCTGTGCAGAAAGAAGCTTTTTACCTTCCAATAGTTCCAATAGTTTATTTTTGCTTTTGTTTCCCTTGCCTCAGGAGATCTATCTAGAAAAAAGTTGATATGAGTGATGTCAAAGAAGGTATTGCCTGTGTTCTCTTCTAGGATTTTTATGGCTTCAGGTCTCACATTTAGGTCTTTCATCCATTTTGAACTTATTTTTGTGTATGATGTATGTAAGAAAGTGGTCCAGTTTCTTTCTTTTGCATGTTGTTGTCTGTTTTCCCAACTCCATTTGTTGAAGACACTGTCTTTTTCCGATTGGATATTCTTTCCTGCTTTGTTGAAGATTAATTGACCATATAGTTCGTTGTGGGTTTATTTCTGGGTTTTCTATTCTGTGGGAACCCCTCAGGTCTCACTGTGTTTGTCCCTGTTGGCACCTGGATTGCCATCCTTCTTTATGTGCTGATTGTGATGTCCATACTCCCTTCTGTGATTAACTGCTGCCACTTGTGTTCAACCCTAGTTGACCCCTTCTTCTGTGTATTTAGTGATAACTTTGCTATCATCTTTTCCATTCTAATTTCCCCCCAGGAAAGGACTAATTGCCCCTTGCGTACTTTTTTGTGTTTCCTAACTCCAAATCCTAAGACTAAGAATCTGATTGGTTGGTCAGGTTATCTTTTTGTGTTAGGCCAGAAAGTGTTCCTAGCTGGCCTTTGGATTTCAGCCCTTGGCTTGTGAGCCCATACTGAGTCCCATTGGCTATGGCCAGTCCTGGTGGCTGTGGCCAGTGAATGTCTGAGTAATATAGTATATAACATGGCTGCCTGGACAGCAGGGGTTAAGGGTAGGGTGGTTAAACAAAGGGCTTGGGGTATGCCAGGCACTGACGGATATTTTAAGTATAGCATCTTGACTGGCAGGATTAGTTTTCAGATGGTACCTACCATACTTGTTATTTTGTAAATAATATAGTAATATTTAATAAAATATAATATTCATTATAATATACTAATGTTAATTATCTAATAGCCAGTACCACTGTACTTGTTATTAAAATATTGAAGGGGCACCTGTGTGGCTCAGTTGGTTAAGTGTCCAGCTTCAGCTCAGGTCTTGATCTCATGCTTGTGAGTTTGAGCCCTGTGTCGGGCTCTGTGCTGACAGCTCAGAGCCTGGAGCCTGCTTCAGATTCTGTGTCTCCCTCTTTGTCTTCTTCTCCCCCGCTTATGCTCTCTCTCTCTCTCTCAGAAATGAATAAACATTAATATATATATACATATATATGTGTATATATATATATATATATACACACATACATATTTAAAATATTGAATACCTCTTAGTGATTGGTAAATAGTTCCTTCCTGAGCCTCTTGAGTGCCTCCCTCACCCCAGCTGACTTGATCTCTCCCTGGAAACCCCAAGGTCTTCTTACTACCTAGCAACTAAAAGTGAATTTGTGGTATGAGGACTCAGGCTTATGCTCCAGGGTTAAGGTTGGCTTCTATTTTGATTGGCTGATGTCTTTGCCATAGTGATTGTTAAATATTTTGAATACCACTCCTGTGGCTTATGTGGAAAGAGGATTCCAAACCCATATTACAGAAGGCATATGTACAATATTTTCTATGTTTACTTGTGTAAGTATAGTTGTAAATAACATATTTTGTAGTTGGGTTGATTTCTTCTAAAGCAATTTCAATGTGTCTTTGTATAAATTTTGCATTTTTTAGACATTCACCAATTATTTCTGTAAAAACGAAGAAATCAAGTCTTTAAAAAAGCATTTTTAAAGTGATAATCTTTCTTTAGGTTTATTCTTTTAATGCCAGGAAAATTCATTTTGGTCACAAATCAGAATGAGTTGATTGCCTCTAAGTTAGTATTATATTCTAGTAAAACTGACCTAAGGGGGAAATCCCCTTTCCTTTACAGAGAAGAACTGATTTCATAGTAGCAACAAATTTATTAAAATCTCCTACAAGGCTGTAATGGAAAACAACCTGAAAGGAAACCAAACATTGTTGAATGTTTTCATTCTCAGTAGGGATTTGGCATGATGTATATAGTGTCTGGCCATAGTGCTATGCAATGGATGATCCAAGGATTGAGTAAATAACAAGATCCATAAATGAACATATGTTCATAAAACATATGAGGTCTTAAAACAAGCTAGAATTCATCAATTGGTACTAAACTGTGTAATATACAAAAGTATTGCCCTGGGGCGCCTGGGTGGCGCAGTCGGTTAAGCGTCCGACTTCAGCCAGGTCACGATCTCGCGGTCCGTGAGTTCGAGCCCCACGTCGGGCTCTGGGCTGATGGCTCAGAGCCTGGAGCCTGTTTCCGATTCTGTGTCTCCCTCTCTCTCTGCCCCTCCCCCGTTCATGCTCTGTCTCTCTCTGTCCCAAAAATAAATAAACGTTGAAAAAAAATTAAAAAAAAAAATATTGCCCTGAACTGTCACAGAACAAAATTACGTTTGGTATATTCTTCAGTAGTTGAAGTGTATTTACTGAAAGGAACTGCATTATGTAGTTCAAATTTAAAGAATACAGACTTTTAAAAATGCAAAGTGAGCCAGGAGCATTATTCAAGAATTGTCTCCTTTTGCTAACCCCTTCAATATATAAAGTAATAAAAATGTCTCACTCAGATTTATTAAGATACGAAGCATGACTCTAAGGCAATGTGACTATTTGTTGTGTGTGACTTGTGGAATGAGGGTCATTACTTTAGAGTTGTAAACAATGGTTATTCCTTTTTGGAGAAGTAAATAGTCTAGTGAATAGACATTGGATTAAACATCAGGAAACTCAGACCCAACTTCCCACACTCCTGCTGGGCTTTAGAGACCAGGGAGAAGCATCATGGTATCATGGAAAGAGCACTGGTTTCGGGAATCAGACCCATCCAGGGTCTAGCCCTAGCTTGTCCACTTACTAGCTATGTGAGCTCGACACATTATCTAACCTCTCTGAGCATTAATTTGCCCATCTGTAATAGGATGATATGATATACTCAGGACTGATACTTACCAGCATGAGTGGAGCAGCTGTTTGCAGCTGGGCTCTGTTCTGATTGGGTCATTGTCCACTCTGATGGATGGATGCCCATGTTGTACTGGGTGTTAAATATTTTGGCTATCACTCTGAATGAGACTTAATGGGTAGGGTTATTGGGAAAAGAAAATGAGATAATACATGTGAAGCTCCTGACATACAGTTGCTACTCATGAAATTTTAGTTTTATATCCTTCCTTTTTTTCTGTAGAACTTAAAAAAATATTTTTTCAAGTTAAATAAAAGAAGAGAAAAATGCCTGACACTTATTTTCACTGTGATGTTAAGAGATTAAGGGAACTGTTTATATCTTATATTTATTCAGGATCCATTAAACAAACATTAAATTACTACTTTATGCAGGGTCCTTGATGGGTACAATAGATGGGTAAACTTTGATTTCAACCTAATAATTGTAAGAGTCAATGTGAACCTATAAGGCACCTTTGTGCAAATTTAATAAAAAAGACTTCTTCTAGACAGGTACAGCCTGGCTTGGCAGCTGAACTCAAGATGAATTTCAGCTCCCACTTACTCCGTCATCTGGGTACCTTTGTGCAGTGCACAAACTATACAATTATACACTGTGGCCCTGCATACTGTTATAACAGTATATGCCAAGTGCTATAGGCTTGTAGTTGTAGGAAAGACTGAATTTTCCCAGGTGAATGGCATTTATCCAAATTATAGATGAAGGAGAAGGCATTAGGGTGTGTATAAAGGCACAGATGTATGAAAGAGCTGGGAGATTAGGGGAATAGTGGGTGTTCCTACCAGATAGTATATTTGGATTCCTTGTTTTGAAGAAAGGATGCCAATGTAAGTTATATTTACAACCTCTCTAAGTAGACAGTTTACCGTCATACAATTAAATATTAGAATGGCTTTATGTGTAAGTAATGTTTCTTCGTTGTTCTTGGATTAGATCTTTGCTTCCTGTTTTAAAATTTTCATTTGTATTCAAGAAATTGTTTTTAGTTGAGATGAGAACATACTGCCTTCTAAGGTTAATTGCTTGAGGTCATCTAGTGGTTTTTTAAACACTTTTTATTTTATTTATTTATTTATTTATTTATTTATTTTTAACGTATGGCCCACTGGTATACATCTGAAGGGTCTCATTAACCTTATCTTTTTTTTTTTTTAACATTTATTAATTTTTGAGACAGAGAGAGACAGAGCATGAACAGGGGAGGGGCAGAGAGAGAGGGAGACACAGAATCGGAAGCAGGCTCCAGGCTCTGAGCCATCAGCCCAGAGCCCGACGTGGGGCTCGAACTCACGGACCGTGAGATCGTGACCCGAGCTGAAGTCGGAGGCTCAACCGACTGAGCCACCCAGGCGCCCCATTTTTAAAACACTTTTTAAAAAAGCTTATTTTTTAGAGAGGGAGGGAGGGAGAGAGAGAGGGAGAAACAGAGAGAGAGAGAGAGAGAGAGAGAGAGAGAGAGAGAGAGAGAGAATCCCAAGCAGGCTCTGTGCTGTCAGTGCGGAGCACGATTCAGAGCTTGATCTCACGAACCATGAGATCATGACCTGAGCTGAAATCAAGAGTTGGATGCTTAACCGACTGAGCTACTCAGACACCCCTATCTAGTGTATTTCTAATAGGTCTTGGACCTAGACAAAGATTAGTTATCATAGGAGGCTAGAAGATAAAGTGAGGCATAATTTTTTTTAAAAAATGTAGAGGCTTTTATCATTGAATTATAGCTCTATATTTGCTTCATAAAATATTACATCATAGACTTATAGAGCTTAGAGATTTTTGGAGACCTTTGAATCCAATATCATTCCAAAATGACTTTATTGTTCTTCTAAAATTGATACATCCTCATTATTAAAAAAATTCAAGCCATTCAAAGTAAAATGTTGAGAGCTACAACCACCCCAATCCCCACCACCCTGATACAATCACCATTAATGTGAGGTTAACAGCATTCTAGATATCCCACTGCAGACAGATGATAGATGTACAGAATCATTTTTTTTTAAAAATTGAATCATATTACACATTTTTTATCAAGATTACTCAACGTACTGTTACTAGAAATTAATGGAATAAAAAGAAAATAAGGTCAAACTGGAGAAACTATACACTTTGGAAAAATATTTATTCACCACAAGGCATATCAGTTTCTAATAGATCCTGTAAGATTGAGGGAAAAATTGATGAAAAAAAATCAAGAGGTTGTTATTTATATCCTTATTGTTTCAATTTTAATGATATTGATTGACTCTCTACTATGAAAGGTGAGGAAATCACACTTATGTTTTTCCCTCTCCCCTTACAAGTTCTGTTTTATATAACAATAATCACAAAGTCAAGGTTTGTAACATTTATTTCATGTTCTAGTAATTGGTTAGAAATTGCGTTTGCCAGTTACTAGAGACCTGACTCTAGTGACTTAAACACGTATGGGTTTAGTCTCACACCTACAGAAAGACTGGAGGTAAGTCAGGACATGGTCAGGGCTCCATGAACTTATTAGGAACTCCCTAATATTCCTGTGTTCTGTTTTACCATGTTTAGTGTGTGATTTTCATTTTCAAGGTTATAATGTGGCTGCTGGTGTTCTAGTCCTTGTGTCTATACTCCAGGCAAGAAACAGGAAAAAGGGGGAAGAAGGTGAAAAAGACTTTAAAAATATATAGATATACTTCATTTCATAGTCTTAATTTTTTTTGAGTAACCCCAATGTGGGGCTCAAACTCATGACCCTGAGATCAAGAGTCGCATATTCTACTGAGTGAGCCAGCCAGGTGCCCCCAAAAAGACTCTTTTAGAAGGCTAAAGTGCCATTTTTATTTCATTACCTGCCCCAGCCATCTGCTATCTGTAGGGCAGGCTGAGGAATGTAGTTTTGCTACTTACCACATTGACAATGTGGGAAGTCCCTGTAACCTCAATGTCTTGCTTGATTTTAGTTCTATATTTACATTGATTTACTGCCTGGAACACTAGCCAATTTTACCAAAGAACACTAGCTAATAAATCTCTACTTATAAGATTTTATTTTATTTCTTGCCTGAATGTATTACATCCTTAAGTAGTTCTTTCCAGAAGAGTCTGTGGGCATTGTATCACTTAAGTTATTGCTACCTCAGTTGCTCTCCTAATTCCCAGGTGTTTCCTGCTTTTATCATCTCCTTAGGTTGTTCCTGTTTTTACAGTATAACATCTCTATTTTCTTAAATGCTTATTTATTTATTTTGAGACAGGGAGAGAGAGAGCATGCAAACAGGGTAGAGGGGCAGAGAGAGATGTCCCAGGCAGACTCTGTGCTGTCAGTGCAGAGTCTGACATGGAGCTTGATCCCACGACCCTATCAGATCATACCTGAGCCAAAATTAAAAGTTGGACACTTAACCTACTGAGCCACCCAGGCACCTCTTAAGGATAGTATAAGATATCTTGATGCCTGTTGTCTTCTGTGGATACCTCGTTCCTGGAGCCCTCCACTTGGCTCCCTAGTTCTAAAGAAAAGTGGTCTCTTCACTTCAGTCCTTGCGTAGAGAGCCACTGGATCTTGGACCTCAATGTCTTTTTTCTTTTTCTTTTTGGCTTACTACTTTTTCTTGATGGAACAGCTTCTCAACTAACTTCTTAAGAAAGAATGTGTGAGAGATAAACTCTCTGAATTTTGAATGTGTGAACGTGTTTTATTCTAATTCTTACACTTGATTGATAACTTTGTAGATGCAGAATTTTCATTTGAAAGTACTTTTCGGTCAGAATTTAGAGGCATGGCTCAGTTGTCTTCTAGCATCTGATGTTGCTGATGAAAAATATAATGTCAGTCTGGTTCTTGTACCTTTGTAGATGACTAGTTTTTTCTCTTTGGAAGCATTTAGCAACTTCTCTTGATTTTTGGCATTCTGGAATTTTGCAATGACGTGGCCTGCTGTGGAGTGTTTTTGATTCATTGCACTTGACACTGAAGAAGGCCCCTTTGATATGGAAACTGTTCTTCACAAAACTCATAAAATTACCTTGTATTATTTGTTCTGATCATTTCTTTCACTCTCCTCTCTCAATTCTCTTTTCTGAAATTCCTGTTAATCAAATTTAGAATTTTGTGTTGATCCTCTATGTCTCTTATCTTTTTGCTCAGATTTCCCACCTCTTTTTCCTCTTCATTCTATTTTCTGGGAAATTTCCTCAGCTTTATGCTCAATCTTGTCACTAGGTTTTATTTTGGAAATAACATTTTAAGTTTATACAAACGTTTTCTCTAATTGGTCCCTTGTCATAGCACTTTGTCCTTGTTTTAGGGATTCAATATCTTAAGTCTCTTTGAGGTTGCTATTTAAAATTGTTTTTATTTCCCAAACTTCTTTTGGCTATTTGTGCTCTTTTGTGTTTCCATATGAATTTTGGGATTGTTTTTTCTATTTCTGTAAAAAATGCCATTGGGATTTTGATAGAAATTGCATTGAATCTGTCAATTCCTTTGGGTAGTTTGAACATTTAAATAGTCTGAAAAACTCTGGCAAAGGTGTCTGAATTCTCTGGACTCCTTGGTGTCAAGATTACTGAAATCATTGAATGAACTGAAAACAAGATTTTGCTCTGACAGCGTTGACAAGGATTGAAGACAACACTCCCCTTCTACCAGATCCCTGTGGCTAATTTCATAACATGACTCTGGGTAGATTAGACTCCTTCTAGGAGCACCTAGAGTAGCGCCACTTGGGCTTTGCCATCAGGTTCTCACTAGCTGTACATAATTCAAGTTCTCGGCCTTGTTTCTTCTTCATCTAAAAAATGGTGCTAAATAACACTTTACTTCAAAGGATTATTGTGAAGATGGATAGATTTGGCACTTAGTAGGTCCTCAATAGATGTTAGCTGGTTAAACTCCAGAGCCTATACTTTTAATCACTGTGTTAAATTATTAGTGGGAAAAATGGACTATTATGCATGTTATGCTTATAGGTACTTATTGCCTCGAAATATTTTTTCAGACAGAACACCATATAAGTTATTATTATTATTTATTTAAGGAGAAAATACTCTTTTTTAATTACTGAAGTATAATTGACATACAATGTTATATTAGTTTTAGGTGTACAATATATTGATTCAATAGTTCTATACATTACTCAGTGCTCATCATGATAAGTATAGTCATCTGTTACCATACAAAGTTATTAAAATATTATTGATTATATTTCCTATGTTGTACTTCTCAACTCCATGACTTATTTATTTATTTTAAACGTTTATTTATTTATTTTTGAGAGACTGAGCGAGGGAGGGGCACAGAGAGAGGGATAGAGAGAATCCCAACAGGCTCTGCAGTGTCAGTGTGGAGCCAGACACAGGGCTTGAACTCATGAACCATGAGATCATGACCTGAGCCTAAATCAAGAGTCGGAGGCTTAACCTGCTGAGCCACTGAGGCACCCCGACTTATTTATTTTATAACTAGAAATTTGTACCTGTTAGTACTATTTGTCTATTTTGCTCGTTTCCCCACCAACTTCCCCTCTAGCAACCACCAGTTTGTTCTGTGTATTTAAGTCTTTTTTGTTTTTTTTTTGTTTGTTCATTTGTTTTATTTCTTTGTTTAGTGTTTATTTATTTTGTGAGAGAACAAAAGAGATCATGAGCAAGGAGAGGCAGAGAGAGAGAGAGAGAGAGGGAGAGAGAGAGGCAATCCCAAGCAGGTGCCATGCTGTCAGCACAGAGCCTGACATAGGGGTCTATTTCACAGGCCATGATATCACATTTGTTTTATTTCTTAAATTCCACAGTATTTTATTGAAAAGACTGTCTTTTCACCATTGTGTATTTTTGCCTGCTTTGTTGTAGATTAATTGACCATATATGTGTGGGTTTATTTTTGGGCTCTCTATCCTGTCCATTGATGTATGTATATATTTTTGTGCCAGTACCATACTGTTTTAATTACTAATACTTTGTAGTATATCTTGAAATCTGGAATTGGGATACCACCAGATTTTTTTCTTCCTTCTCAAGATTGCTTTGGCTATTTGAAGTCTTCGGTGGTTCCATACAGATTTTAGGATTATTTGTTTTAGTTTTGTGAAAAATGCTATTTATTGGTAATTTGATAAGGATTGCATTGAATCTATAGTGTGCTTTGGGTAGTATAGACATTTTAACAGTATTCTTCCAATCCATGAGCATGGTATAGCTTTCCATTTGTGTGGTCTTCAGTTTCTTTCAACAATGTCTGATGCTTTTTGGAGTATAGGTCTTTTGCCTCCCTGGTTAAATTTATTCCTAGGAATTTTATTATTTTTTGATGCAATTGTTTTTTTTATTATTTTTAATATGAAATTTATTGTCAAATTGGTTTCCATACAACATCCAGTGCTCATCCCAAAAGGTGCCCTCCTCATTACCCATCACCCACCCTCCCCTCCCTCCCACCCCCCATCAACCCTCAGTTTTTTCTCAGTTTTTAAGAGTCTCTTATGCTTTGGCTCTCTCCCTCTCTAACCTCTTTTTTTTCTTCCCCTCCCCCATGGACTTCTGTTAAGTTTCTCACGATCCACAGAAGAATGAAAACATATGGTATCTGTCTTTCTCTGTATGACTTATTTCACTTAACATAACACTCTCCAGTTCCATCCATGTTGCTACAAAGGGCCATATTTCATTCTTTCTCATTGCCACATAGTATTCCATTGTGTATATAAATCACAATTTCTTTATTCATTCGTCAGTTGATGGACATTTAGGCTCTTTCCATAATTTGGCTATTGTTGAGAGTGCTGCTATAAACATTGGGGTGCAAGTTCCCCTATGCATCAGCACTCCTGGATCCCTTGGGTAAATTCCTAGCAGTGCTACTGCTGGGTCATAGGGTAGGTCTATTTTTAATTTTTTGAGGAACCTCCACACTGTTTTCCAGAGCAGCTACACCAGTTTGCATTTCCACCAACAGTGCAAGAGGGTTCCTGTTTCTCCACATCCTCTCCAGCATCTATAGTCTCCTGATTTGTTCATTTTAGCCACTCTGACTGGCATGAGATGATATTTCAATGTGGTTTTGATTTGTATTTCCCTGATGAGGAGCGACGTTGAGCATCTTTTCATGTGCCTGTTGGTCATCTGGATGTCTTCTTCAGAGAAGTGTCTATTCATGTTTTCTGCCCATTTCTTCACTGGGTTATTTGTTTTTCGGGTGTGGAGTTTGGTGAGCTCTTTATAGATTTTGGATACTAGCCCTTTGTCCGATATGTCATTTGCAAATATCTTTTCCCATTCCGTTGGTTGCCTTTTAGTTTTGTTGATTGTTTCCTTGGCAGTGCAGAAGTTTTTATCTTCATAAGGTCCCAATAGTTCATTTTTGCTTTTAATTCCCTTGCCCTTGGGGATGTGTCAAGTAAGAAATTGCTGTGGCTGAGGTCACAGAGGTCTTTTCCTGCTTTCTCCTCTAGGGTTTTGATGGTTTCCTGTCTCACATTCAGGTCCTTTATCCATTTTGAGTTTATTTTTGTGAATGGTGTAAGAAACTGGTCTAGATTCCACCTTCTACATGTTGCTGACCAGTTCTCCCAGTAACCATTTGTTAAAGAGACTGTCTTTTTTCCATTGGATATTCTTTCCTGCTTTGTCGAAGATTAGTTGGCCATACTTTTGTGGGTCTAGTTCTGGGGTTTCTGTTCTACTCCATTGGTGTATGTGTCTGTTTTTGTGCCAATACCATGCTGTCTTGATGATTACACCTTTGTAGTAGAGGCTAAAGTCTGGGATTGTAATACCTCCTGCTTTGGTCTTCTTCTTCAAAATTACTTTGGCTATTTGGGGCCTTTTGTGGTTCCATATGAATTTTAGGATTGCTTGTTCTAGTTTCAAGAAGAATGCTGGTGCAATTTTGATTGGGATTGCATTGAATGTGTAGACAGCTTTGGATAGTATTGACATTTTAACAATATTTATGCTTCCAATCCATGAGTACGGAATGTTTTTCCATTTCTTTATATCTTCTTCAATTTCCTTCATAAGCTTTCTATAGTTTTCAGCATACAGATCTTTTACATCTTTGGTTAGGTTTATTCCTAGGTATTTTATGCTTCTTGGTGCAATTGTGAATGGGATCAGTTTCTTTGTCTTTCTGTTGCTTCATTAGTAGTGTATAAGAATGCAACTGATTTCTGTACATTGATTTTGTATCCTGCGACTTTGCTGAATTCATGTATCAGTTCTAGCAGACTTTTGGTGGAGTCTATCGGATTTTCCATGTATAATATCGTGTCATCTGCAAAAAATGAAAGCTTAACTTCATCTTTGCCAATTTTGATGCCTTTGATTTCCTTTTGTTGTCTGATTGCTGATGCTAGAACTTCCAACACTATGTTAAACAACAGCAGTGAGAGTGGACATCCCTGTCGTGTTCCTGATCTCAGGGAGAAAGCTCTTGGTTTTTTCCCATTGAGGATGATATTAGCTGTGGGCTTTTCATAAATGTCTTTTATGATGTTTAAGTGTGTTCCTTTTATCTCGACTTTCTCGAGGGTATTTATTAAGAAAGGATGCTGAATTTTGTCAAATGCTTTTTCTGTATTGATTGACAGGATCATATGGTTCTTATCTTTTTTTTTTTTTTATCAATGTGATGTATCACGTTGATTGATTTGCACATGTTGAACCAGCCCTGCATCCCAGGAATGAATCCCACTTGATCATGGTGAATAATTCTTTTTATATGCTATTGAATTTGATGTCCTAGTATCTTATTGAGAATTTTTGCATCCATATTCATCAGGGATATTGGCCTGTAGTTTTCTGTTTTTTACTGGGTCTCTGTCTGGTTTAGGAATCAAAGTAATGCTGGCTTCATAAAATGAGGCTGGAAGTTTTCCTTCCCTTCCTATTTTTTGGAATATCTTGAGAAGGATAGGTATTATTTCTGCTTTAAATGTCTGGTAGAATTCCCCTCGGAAGCCATCTGGTTCTGGACTCTTATTTGTTGGGAGATTTTTGATAACTGATTCAATTTCTTCGCTGGTTATGGGTCTGTTCAAGCTTTCTGTTTCTTCCTGTTTGAGTTTCGGGAGTGTGCGGATGTTTAGGAATTTGTCCATTTCTTCCAGGTTGTCCAGTTTGTTGGCATGTAATTTTTCATAGTATTCCCTGATAATTGCTTGTATTTGTGAGGGATTGGTTGTAATAATTCCATTTTCATTCATGATTTTATGTATTTGGGTCCTCGCCCTTTTCTTTTTGAGAAGCCTGGCTAGAGGTTTATCAATTTTGTTTATTTTTTCAAAAAACCCACTCTTGGTTTAGTTGATCTGCTCTACAGTTTTTTTTAGATTCTATATTGTTTATTTCTGCTCTGATCTTTATTATTTCTCATCTTCTGCTGGGTGTGGGGTGTCTTTGCTGTTCTGCTTCTATTTCCTTTAGGTGTGCTGTTAGATTTTGTATTTGGGATTTTTCTTGTTTCTTGAGATAGGCATGGATTGCCATGTATTTTCCTCTCAGGACTGCCTTCGCTGCATCCCAATATGTTTGGATTGTTGTATTTTCATTTTCGTTTGTTTCCATATATTTCTTAATTTCTTCTCTAATTGCCTGGTCGACCCATTCATTCTTTAGTAGGGTGTTCTTTAACCTCCATGCTTTTGGAGGTTTTCCAGACTTTCTCCTGTGGTTGATTTCAAGCTTCATAGCATTGTGGTCTGAAAGTATGCATGGTATGATCTCAATTCTTGTACACTTATGAAGGGCTGTTTTGTGACCCAGTATGTGATCTATCTTGGAGAATGTTGCATGTGCACTGGAGAAGAAAGTATATTCTGTTGCTTTGGGATGCAGAGTTCTAAATATATCTGTCAAGTCCATCTGATCCAATGTATCATTCAGGGCCCTTGTTTCTTTATTGACCATGTGTCTAGATGATCTATCCATTTCTGTAAGTGGAGTGTTAAAGTCCCCTGCAATTACCACATTCTTATCAATAAGGTTGCTTATGTTTGTAATTGTTTTATATATTTGGGGGCTCCTGTATTCGTCGCATAGACATTTATAATTGTTAGCTCTTCCTGATGGATAGACCCTGTAGTTATTATATAATGCCCGTCTTCATCTCTTGTTACAGCCTTTAATTTAAAGTCTAGTTTGTCTGATATAAGTATGGCTAGTCCAGCTTTCTTTTAACTTCCAGTAGCATGATAGATAGTTCTCCATCCCCGCACTTTCAATCCGAAGCTGTCCCCAGGTCTAAAATGTGTCTGTTGTAGACAGCAAATAGATGGGTCTTGTTTTTTCATCCATTCTGATACCCTATGTCATTTGGTTGGAGCATTTAGTCCATTTACATTCAGTGTTATTATAGAAAGATATGGGTTTAGAGTCATTGTGATGTCTGTAGGTTTCATGCTTGTAGTGATGTCTCTGGTACCTTGTCTCACAGGATCCCCCTTAGGAAATCTTGTAGGGCTGTTTTAGTGGTGACGAATTCCTTCAGTTTTTGTTTGTTTGGGAAGACCTTTATCTCTCCTTCTATTCTAAATGACAGACTTGCCGGATAAAGGATTCTCAGCTGCATATTTTTTCTGTTCAACACATTGAAGATTTCCTGCCATTCCTTTCTGGCTTGCCAAGTTTCAGTAGATAAATCCGTCCCTAGTCTTATCACTCTCCATTTATATGTTAGAGCATGTTTATCCCTAGCTGCTTTCAGAATTTTCTCTTTATGCTTGTATTTTGCCAGTTTCACTATGATATGTCGTGCAGAAGATTGATTCAAGTTACATCTGAAGGGAGTTCTCTGTGCCTCTTGGATTTCAATGCCTTTTTCCTTCCCCAGATCAGGGAAGTTCTCAACTATGATTTCTTCAAGTACACCTTCAGCACCTTTCCCTCTCTCTTCCTCCTCTGGAATCCCAATTATGTGTATATTATTGCGCTTAATTATGTCACTTAGTTCTGTAATTCTCCCCTCATACTCCTGGGCTTTTTTATCTCTCTTTTTCTCAGCTTCCTCTTTTTCCATAATTTTATATTCTAATTCACCTATTCTCTCCTCTGCCTCTTCAATCTGAGCTGTGGTCACCTCCATTTTATTTTGCAGCTCATTTATAGCATTTTTTACCTCCTCCTGACTGTTTCTTAGTCCCTTGATCTCTGTAGCAATAGATTCTCTGCTGTCCTCTATACTTTTTTCAAGCCCAGTGATTAATATTATGACTATTATTTTAAATTCATTTTCTGTTATATGCTTAAATTGATTTTGATCAGTTCATTAGCTGTCGCTACTTCCTGGAGTTTCTTTTGAGGAGAATTCTTCCATTTCGCCACTTTGGATAGTCCCTGGAGTGGCGCGGAATTGCATGGCTCTTGCCCTGTGCTGTCTGAGTAACTTGCGTTGGTGGGTGGGGCCACAGTCAGACCTGGTGTCTGCCCCCAGCCCGCCTCAGGGCCACAGTCAGACTGGTGTGTACCTTATCTTCCCCTCCCCCAGGGGTAGGACTCACTGTGGAGTGGTGTGGCCCTTGTCTGGGCTACTTGCACACTGCCAGGCTTGTGGTGCTGCTTCGATGGGATCTGGCGTATTAGCTGGGGTATAGCCACAAGGTGTACAGGGGTGGAAGGGGCAGACTCAAATTGCTTTGCCTTCGGTTGTCCACTTCGGGAGGGGCCCTGCGGCACTGGGAGGGAGGCAGACCTGTTGGAGGGATGATCTGCAGATGCACAGCTTGGGTGTTTGTGCAGTGCAAGCAAGTTCCATGACGAGAACTGGTTCCCTTTGGGATTTTGGCTAGGGGATGGGCGAGGGAGATGTGGCTTCCCAACGCCTTTGTTCCCCACCAAGCTGAGTGCTGTCCTCCGGGGCTCAACAACTCTCCCTCCCATTGTCCTCTAGCCCTCCCACTTTTGGAGCAGAGATGTTGACTTATAACATTCTAGATGACAAGTCCCACTGGCTGTCAGAACACACTCCATCCGGCCCCTCCACTTTTGCAAGCCATACTCGGGGGCTCTGCTTTGCCGGGTGGGCTGCCCCTCCACCATCCCGGCTCCCTTCTGCCAGTTTGTGTAGCTCGCACCACCTCTCTGCCCTTCCTACCCTCTTCTGTGGGCCTCTCGTCTATGCTTGGCTCTGGAGAGTCTGTTCTGCTAATCTTCTGGCGGTTTTCTGGGTTATTTAGGCAGATGTGGGTGGAATATAAGTGGTCAGCAGGACACAGTGAGCCCAGCGTCCTCCTACGCTGCCATCTTCCTCTCCTTTTTTAATGAAATTGCAAGTGGAATTGTTTTCTTATTTTCTCATTTTGCTACTTTGGAAGATTATATGTTTCCAGAAATTTGTCCATTTCTTCTAGGTTGTCCAATTTGTTGACATAATTTTTCATAATGTTCTCTTATAATTCTTTGTATTTCTGTGGTGTTGGTTGTTATGTCTCCTTCATTTCTGATTTTATTTGAGTCCTCTCTCTTTTTCTCTTGATGATTCTGTCTAAAGGTTTATCAATTTTGTTTATCTTTAAAAAGAACAAGCTAATTATTTCATTAATATTTTCTATTTTCTTTGTTAGTTTCTATTTCATTTATTTTGCTCCTATTTTTATTATTTCCTTCCTTCTAGCTTTGGGCCTTGTTTGTTGTTTTTCTTATTCCTTTAGATATAAACTTAGGTTTTTATTTGTGATTTTTCTTGTTTCTTGAGGTGGGCCTGTATTACTATAAATTTCTTTCTTAGAACTGCTTTTGCTGCATCCCAAAGATTTGGGACCATTGTATTTTCATTTTCATTTGTATGTATGTATTTTTAAATTTCCTCTTTGAGGGGCGCCTGGGTGGCGCAGTCGGTTAAGCGTCCGACTTCTGCCAGGTCACGATCTCGCGGTCCGTGAGTTCGAGCCCCGCGTCAGGCTCTGGGCTGATGGCTCAGAGCCTGGAGCCTGTTTCCGATTCTGTGTTTCCCTCTCTCTCTGCCCCTCCCCCGTTCATGCTCTGTCTCTCTCTGTCCCGAAAATAAATAAACGTTGAAAAAAAAAAAATTAAAAAAAAAAAAAATTTCCTCTTTGATTCTTTATTGACCCATTACTTGTTCAATAGCATGTTGTTTAGCCTCCATGTGTTTGTGTTTTCCAATTTTTTTCCTTACAGTTGATTTCTGTTTGTGGACAATTGTGGTTGAAAAGATGCTTAATATGATTTCAGTCTTCCTAAATTTATTGAGACTTGTTTTGTGGCCTAACATGTGACCTATCCTGGAGAATATTCCATGTGCACATAAAAAGAATGTGTATTGTTGTTTTTAGGTGGAACGTTCTCTGTTAGGTACATCTGGTCTAATGTGTCATTCAAAGCTACTGATTTTTTTTTGTAGATTTTCTGTGTGATGTATCAATTGATGTAAGTGGAGTGTTTAAGTTCCCTAGTATTGTATTACTGTCAATTTCTCCCTTTATGCCTATTAATATTTGATTTGTATATTTATGTGCACGTATGTTGAATGCATAGATATTTAAAATTGTTATATCCTCTTGTTGGATTGATTCCTTTTTTCACCATGTAGTGCCCTTCTTTGTCTCTTGCCACAGCCTATTTTGAAGCCTATTTTGTCTGATAAGAGTATTGCTGCCTCAGCTTCTTTTTTTTTTATCCTTCCATTTGCATTGTATATGATCTCCCATCCCTTCACTTTCAGTATGTATGTATCTTTAGTTCTCAAGTGAGTTTCTTGTAGGCAACGTATAGATGGGTCTTGTTTTTTCTTAGTCAACTCAGTCACCCTATATCTTTTGATTGGAGCAGTTAATTTACATTTGAAGTATTTATTGATAGGTATGTACTTATTGCCATTTTGTTAATTGTTTTCTGGTTGTTTTTATAGTTCTTCTCTGTTCTATCTTCTTTTCGTCTCTTCCATTGTGGTTTGATGGCTTTCTTTAATGTTCTGTTTGGATTCGTTTCTCTCTATTATTTGTGTATCTATTATAGGCTTTTGATTTGTGGTTATCATTGGGTTTATATGTAGCATTTTATGTGTATTAAGTGATTATTCTATTACCTTTACTGTGTGTTTGCTTTTACCTGTGAAATTTTTACCTTTCATGATTTTCTTACTCCTAGTTATGGTCATTTCTTTCCATTTCATATAAGTATTTTTATTTTTTTAAGTTTATTTATTTTGAGAGAAAGAGAGTTGGGGAGTGGCAGAGAGAGAGGGAGACAGAGAATCCCAAGCAGACTAGTGCTCTCAGTGCAGAGCCTGACATGGGGTTGATCTCATGAACCATGAGATCATGACCTGAGCCAAAATCAATAGTCAGATGCTCAACCAACTGAGCCACCCAGGTGCCCTACATATAAGTATTTTTCAAATGCTGTATCTTTAAATTTTTTAGATGTAGAATATATTGATTCAACTGTTCTATGCATTACTTAATGCTCATCATGATAAGTGTAGTCATCATCTGTCACTATAGAAAGTTATTACAATATAGTTGGTTATATTCCCTATGCTGTACTTTTCATCTCCATGACTGACTGATTGACTTATCTATTTATCTATTTATTTGTTTTAAATGTTTGTTTATTTATGTTGGAGAGAGAGAGAGCGAAAGAGAGAGAGAGAGAGAGAGGGAGAGAGAGAGAGAGAGAGAGAGAGAGACACCAAGCAAGGGAGGGACAGAGAGAGAGAGAGGGAGACAGAAAATCTCAAGCAGGCTCCACACTGTCAGCACAGAGCCTGCCCAGGGGCTTGAACTCATGAATTGCAAGATCACGACCTGCACCAAAATCAAGAGTCGGATGCTCAACCAACTGAGCTACCCAGGTGCTGCTTAAGTTTTAATTTTAATTCCAGTTAGTTAACATACAGTGTTACATTATTTTCAGGTGTACAGTATAGTAATTCTAAACTTCTATGTATCACCCTGTGTTCATCACAAGTGAACTCCTGAATCCACATCAACTATTTTACCCATTCCCCCACCTACCGTCAAGTTGTTTCCTGCAGTTAAGAGTTTATCCTTATCAAGTTAAGGAAGTTCCTTTTTTTTTAAAGTTTATATATTTATTTTTGAGAGAGAGAGAGTGAGTGGGGGTGGCAGAGAGAAAGGGAGAGAGAGAGAACCCCAAGCAGGCTCCATGCCATCAGCATAGTGCTTGACATGGGGCTTGAACACAGGAGCCGTGAGTTCATGACCTGAGCCAAAATCAGATGCTTAACTGACTGAGCTACTCAGGTACCCAAGGAAGTTCCTTTTCGTTCTAAGTTGGCTAAGAATTTGTTTTATATTTAACTCATTTGAATAAATATTAAATTTTATCAAATGTTTTTTTGTATCTAGTGAGCCTTGATGAATTTTCTCCTTTGGACATTTAATTTTGTGAATTACATGGATATTCTAATGTTAAATTAACCTTACATTGCTGGGATAAATACCACTTGGTCATAATTTAAAAATTATGAGTTGCCTGGATGGCTTAGTCAGTTGAGTGTCCAGCTCTGGCTCAGGTCATGATCTCATGGTTCGTGGATTCCAGCCCTGTGTCAGGCTCTGTGCTGGCAGCTCAGAGCTTGGAGTCTGCTTCAGATTCTGTCTCCCTCTCTCTCTTGGCCTCCCCCGCTCATGTTCTGTCTCTCAAAAATAAATAAATGTTTAAAAAATTATAATACAATGGTTTGCTAATATTTAATTTAGGATTTTTCATCAATGATCATAAGTCTGATTGTCCTGTTTTTGTCTTCCTTTTGCACTTTTCTGGTTTTGGTACCAATGTGTTCTAGACTCAGAAAATAAGTTGGAGAGATCAGCTTCTTTTTTCATGAAATATTTTATATAAAATCTTGATTATACATTTTTTTTATATATTTTGTTTTAGAAAATTTGGTTAAACTTGCCTCTTTTTTTTTTTTTCAACGTTTATTTATTTTTGGGACAGAGAGAGACAGAGCATGAACGGGGGAGGGGCAGAGAGAGAGGGAGACACAGAATCGGAAACAGGCTCCAGGCTCTGAGCCATCAGCCCAGAGCCTGACGCGGGGCTCGAACTCCCGGACCGCGAGATCGTGACCTGGCTGAAGTCGGACGCTTAACCGACTGCGCCACCCAGGCGCCCCTAAACTTGCCTCTAAAACCATATGGGACTTTGGTAGCTAAATTTAATCAATCATCATTTACTGTGGCTACCAATATATTTGAACTTCTTTCTTTTTTGTTTAGTTTTTTAATAGCTTATTTATTGAGATATAATTCACATACTATAAAATTCCTACTTTTAACATATAAAATTCAGTGGCTTTTGATATATTCACAAAGTTGTACAATCATCACTACATTTTATTTTAGAACACTTTCATCATCCCCCAAAGAAATCCTGTATATATTAGCAGTCACTTACAGTCTTCCTTCCCACAACCCCTGGCAACCACTTACCTACTTTTTGTCTCTATGAATTTACCTATTCTGGACATTTCATATAAATGGAATCATAAAATATGTGGCCTTTTGTGTCTTGCTTCTTTGACTTACATGGTGTTTTCAAGTTTCATCCATGTTGTAGCATATTTCAGTACTTCGCTACTTTTTATGACTAATATTCCATGGTATATATATATATATACCACACTTTGATGGGAATTTGAGTTGGTTCAGTTTTTTTGGCTACTGTGGATAATGCTGCTGTGAACACTAATTTACAAGTTTTTATGTGGACATGCTTTCAGTTCTCTGAATGAGTGTATTCCTAGAAGTGGAATTCCTGGGTCATATGGTAACTTTATGGTTAATTTTTTAAAGTTTATTTATTATTTAAAAAATTTTTAAACTTTTATTCAGTTTTGAGAGACAGAGAGACAGAATGCAAGTGGGGAAGGGACAGAGAGAGAGGGAGACACAGAATCCGAACCAGACTCCAGGCTCCGAGCTGTCAGTGCAGAAGCCCAATGTGGGGCTCGAACTCATGAACAGTGAGATCATGACCTAAGCCAAAGTTGGTCGCCTGACTGAGCCACCCAGACACCCTGAAAGTTTATTTATTATTATTATTTTTGAGAGGCGGGGGAGAGAGAGAGAACAAGTGCAGGAGGGGAAGAGAGAGAGGGAGACAGGATATGAAGTGGGCTCTGAGCTGACAGCAGAGAGCCTGATGTGGGGCTCAAACCCACGAACCATGACATCATGACCTGAGCTTAAGTCAGAGGCTTAACTGACTGAGCTATCCAGGCGCCTCTATGTTTAACTTTTTGAGGAACTTTCAGTGATGATTCTTCTTAATGATTAAGTTTTCTTTTTCTTTCTACCCTCTACTCATTTGGGAGTCATACATGTTGTTTCTGCTTTTCTATTAAAATTTTAAAATTTCTTTAAAATTTCTTTTAAAATTTAAATGAATATGTGATCCCTTATATGTGTACAGATAAATGTGATTGAACAAAGTCTAATATTAATCACTAAATCTATTTTTCTGAATAATTCAAAGTCAGTAGAACACAAATACTTACCACCACCGCCCCCTCTTCCATGTTATTTCCTATTATGTTAAATTTATTACTATCCCCAAATATTATTATTGTTTGTTTTTATACTCAGTACTTTTAAAACTTGTCAACATGTTTTTCAGTTTTTCTTCTCGTCATTGTTTCTTGTGTCCTATACTTTCTCCTGAAATAATTATTATTTTTCCTTACTGAAGTACATATTTTTATTGTTGTTCAGTGAGGGGTTGTGAGTGGAAAATGCTTATAGTCTTATTTATCTGAAAATGCCTTTTGTTTACTCCCACTCAAAAATAGTTTAGCCAGGCATAAGCTTCAGGGTAGCAGACATTATTTTCCTCATCACTTTGAAACTATCATTCCATTTTATTTGAGCCTCTGTTGTCAATCTAATGGTCATTCTTTTGTAGGATATTTTTGGTTAGTTTTACCTTTGCTATTCTGTATTTTCACTATACTATGTCTAGATATGCACTTGTTTTTACTAATCCTGCATAAGAGTCAATGCACTTCTTTAAAATTTTTTTAATGTGTATTATTTTTGAGAGAGAGAGAGAGAGAGACAGACAGACAGAATGTGAGCGGGGGGAGGGGCAGAGAGAGAGGGAGACACAGAATCTGAAAGAGGCTACAGGCTCTGAGCTGTCAGCACAGAGCCCGACACAGGGCTCGAGCTCACAGACTGCGAAATCATGACCTGAGCCAAAGTCGGACGCTTAACTGACTGAGCCATCCAGGTGTCCCTCAATGTATGTCTTTAATGTGAGGAGCTATAAAATCTGAGAACAGTTCTATAAAATATGCAGTTCTATAAAATAACAGTTCTATAAAATTATCTCCTCAAATATTGCCTTTTCCATATTCTTTTTCTTCACTTTTTCTTTAATGCATTTTTCATCTATTGTGAATGGGATCTTTGAAATAATAGTACCTCTTTAATTATATTCTGCTTATTCTATCCTTAGGTATTTTAATCATTCACATTTTCCATCTATTTTTATCCTTCCATGTTGGTAATTTTCTCAGCTAATTTTTACTATTTACAAAGTCTCTCTTTAGCTGTGTCTAGTCTGAAGTTTTACTTCTTTCAGTTTTAATTTCAATAACTATGTTTTATTTCTTGTTGTTTTTGTTCTTCAGATTTTTTTCCAAAATCCTATTCTTTTATTTTTAAAATTGTTTTAAACATGCCTATTTTATAGCTGTTTATTTTGTACAGTTCTTGAGATGCTAATCCTGCTGTTTATTGTGACAACTGATTCTTCTTCACAGTTGTTAATTTTCTCGTGTGTGTGTGTGTGTGTGTGTGTGTGTGTGTGTGTGTGTGTTTTAAACTCTGGGTTGTCTTTTCTTGGGTGTTTCATAACCTAAGGTGTGGAGATATTTCTAAATAATTGCTTTCAATTCCACAAGAACTTTAGGAGTCTTACCAGTTCTGGATCAAGTTTTATGTTAATTTATTGTAATATTCCATGTGAATAATGTATATGAGGGCACCCTCATGCAGAAATACATTACATACTTAGAATTTGACTTCTCAGAGAAGATTTGTTTTCAATCTGCAGCCCCTAGCAGCCCATAAGTATCCTTGATGTTTCCCTGAGATGATGGGTAGAATTGTCTCGTCTCCTTTACATAAAATGGGTAGATTTTGAGGATCCTAATTTTAAATAGGAATCTTAATTCCAGTTTTCTGTCTTGTGTGGGCTCAAGACCACATTTCTTGTCCCCTTACAAACATTTGTGCTTCATCTATGTTCAACTTATAGGGTCCTTACTTCAAGTAAACTCAATGCAACATAAGTTAGAGATATCTCTTTACCAAATGATTATTTACTTTACAGAAGGATCCACTCTAGATTTCTTCTAAAGAACTACTTATGTATTGTATTGAAATGTGGTTCAATTTATAGAAATTAAATCTATTTAACTTCGCACAGTACTCAAAAAATACTTGCTGAATGAATGAGTGACTGAATGAATGTAAAACTAACTACTGTAGCATGAAATTGAAAATGCCATTTTATAAAAACCAAAGGATAAAAAGTTTTGATACAAATTAGCAATAGTAAGTTGGAAAATCTTAAGTGCAACAGGCAGGCTATTAAATAGAAACCATAATGAGTTGCCAAAAAGCCAATGATTGGCACTTAGAAGAGTTCATTATTTTGAAGCTAAATAAAAAATTGCTTCCTGAATATTCAGCCTGTGAAAAGAAATTCTGCTGGTTTGTGATGATCTGGGAAGTTAATTTAAACTTCACGTGAGGCTATGTGTTAAAGAAAAGACAGCTTTATGGTAGGGGCACAATTCAGCAACTGAGACGTACTCCATTTATTGAGCTACAAGAGAGTTTACCAGGTTCAAGAGGGTCAAGTGACTTTTCTTGCAAAGAGAAAGGACCACAGGAGAGATTAAAACAAGAGTTAAAAAAAAGCAGAAATGAAACATAAAGGAAAACCTTTTATGTTCCAAATCTTTAAAACATAGAAAAGGGAGGGGGAAGCCATTTTGAACACTTCCTGTGTTGTGCAAGTATGCTGTACATTTGTAATAATGAAGGGGAGGTCAGCATGAGATTTCTTTAATGTGCATCAAAACCAGTGGTTTACAAACTACATAAAACATTTTTGAATACAAGGCAGAACAAGAACTAGGACAATGCTACCTTTCGTTCTGTGGTTAAATGAGGCTTAGTTGTTGGTATCACATAGGTTTTATATTAATACAATGCTGGAAAGGATGTTCTACATTTATAGTCTAAGAGAAAGAACAAATGGAGTTTAATTCATAACTGTATTATATCATAGAAACTGTTATGTCTTAGCTCATAGTCCCTACAAGGCTTGGGGAATGATTTCATGTTCCTATAGGAGCCAAGAAGAAATGGGGGTGATTTTAGTTTCAGTGCGATGTCAAGATGAGCAAAAGAGCCTCAAGATGGAAAAAGTTCATTTGATTATAAAATATCTTCCTACGTTTTATGGTGTTATTTGAATTTTGAGCCCCATGCTAATGTTTTCTGAACTGTAAAATAAATTAGTTCTATTAATGGTGGGAATGTCATCCTTGAAGGAGCCTTAATAATTATGTAAACGAATTCCTGCATTATTTTATAAATAGGAAAGTTTAGGCTCAGAGAGAGCTAGTGACTTACCTTATATAATACAGTAAGTCAGGAGAGAATTGGGACAAAAAAATTTAGGTCTCTTAACCCCTAGTTATTTTTGATGTCTCATACAAGTTGAAACACTTTGGGTTGTTTTATTTATTTATTTATTTATTTATTTATTTATTTATTTATAAATGCTTATTTATTAATTTTGAGATAGAGAGCATGAGCAGGGGAGGGGCAGAGAAAGAGGGAGAGAAAATCCCAAGCAGGCTCCACGCTGTCAGCACAGAGCCCAACATGGGCTTGATCCCTTGAACCCATGAGGTCATGACATGAGTGGAAATCGAGAGTTGAGCATTTAACCGATTGAGCCACCCAGGTGCCTCTATTTATTCATTTTTAACAGCTGTATTATTTTAATATGGCTTTCATAACAAAATTCCACAAACTGGGTGACTTAAAACAACAGAAATTTATTGTCTCACGTCTCTGGAGGCTAGAAGCCTGAAATCAAGGTGTCAGTGGGCCATGACCCCTTTAAGATTCTGGCTGGAATCATCCCTTGCTTCTTTTTAGCTTCTGGTGCTGGATATCAATCCTTGGTGTTCCTTGGCTGGCAGCTGCATCACTCCAATCTCTGCTTCTGTTGCACATGGCATTTTCCCTGAGTATTTTTGTTCAAATTTTCTTCTTTTTATAAGGATGCCAGTCAGGTTGAATTACACAGCAACGTAATGACTTCATCTTAACTTGATTAAATCTTGATTAAGTTTATAAATAAGGTCATATTCATGGGTATGAGGGGTTAGGATTTTAACATATCTTTTTGGGAGGTACAATTCAACTGATAATATCAGCTTTATTCATATATAATTCACATCCCATATAATTCACCCATTTAAAGTGAACAATTCGGGGTACCTGGATTAAGCGTTGGCGTAAGCGTCTGATTTTGGCTCCGTATGATCTCACAGTTCGTGGGTTTGAGCCCCGCATCAGGCTCTGTGCTGACAGCTCAGAGCCTGAAGCCTGCTTAGGATTCTGCTCCCTCTCTCTGCCCTTCCCCTGCTCATGCGCTCTCTTTCTCTCTCCCTCTCTCAAAAATAAACATTAAAAAAATTTAAAGCATACAATCATTGGTTGTTACTTTTTTTCACAGGGTTGTGCAACCACCACCACAATATAATTTCTATTCCCCCTAAAAGAAGCTCCATATCCATTAGTAGTCAGTCTCTATTTCCCTCCTCTCCCTGCCCCAGCCCTAAGCAATCACTAATCTATAAAATGCTTTCTCCAGACATTTTATATAAATAGAATCATACAGTATGTCCAATGTAACTGTTCTTTCATTTAGAAAAATGTTTTCAAGGTTTATTCATGTTATAACATATATCAATACTTCATTCTTTTTTATGGATTTATATTTTTTTGGATGGATATACTAATTCTGTCTATCCATTTATCAGTTGATGGACATTTGAGTTTCCAGTTTTGGACTATATGGATAATGCTACTATGAACATTTATTTGCAAACTTTTGTGTGGACATATGTTTTGGTTTCTCTTGTGTATATAACTATGAATTGCTGGGTCATATGGTTACTATATTTAACCATGAGGAATTGCTAGGTGGTGTTCCATAGTGGCTGTACAATTTTCCAATTCCACCAGAAAGGTATGAGGGTTCCAATTAATCCACATCCTCCTCAACACTTGTTACTATTCATCTTTCTTAAAAAAGGTTTCATTGTTAAGTAATCTCCACATCCAAAATGGGGCTCAAATTTATAACCCCAAGATCAAAGCATCACATGCTGTCTTGACTGAGCCAACGATACTAGTGGGTATGAAATAATATCTCATTGTGGTTTTAATTTGAGTTTTCCTAATGACTAATGATGTTGAATATCTTTTCATGTGCTTATTTTCCATTTTTAATATGTTCATTGGAAAAATGTCTTTTGGACCATTTAAATTGAGTTGTCTATTATTTATTTATTTATTTATTTATTTAAATGTTTATTTATTTTTGAGGGAGGGAGAGAGAGAGAGAGTGTGAGTGGGAGAGGGGCAGAGAGATAGGGGGACAGAGGATCTGAAGTGGGCTCTGTGCTGACAGCAGAGCCCAATCGCGGGCCTGAACCCATGAACCATGAGATTAACACTGGAGCCGAAGTTGGGTGCTTAACTGACTGAGCCACCTAGGCGCCCCGACTTATATGTCTTTTTATTAGTGAGTTATAAGAGTTCTTTTTTCAAAATCTTTTTTTCTTTTATTTTTTAAATTTATATCCAAGTTAGCATACAGTGCAACAATGATTTCAGGAGTAGATTCCTTAATGCTCCTTACCCATTTAGCCCATTCCCCCTCCCACAACCCCTCTAGTAACCGTCTGTTTGTTCTCCATACTTAAGAGTCTCTTATGTTTTGTCCCCCTCCCTGTTTTTATATTATTTTTGCTTCCCTTCCCTTATGTTCATCTGTTTTGTCTCTTAAAGTCCTCATATGAGTGAAGTCATATGATTTTTGTCTTTCTCTAATTTCACTTAGCATAATACCTTCCAGTTCCATCCACGTAGTTGCAAATGGCAAGATTTCATTCTTTTTGATTGCTGAATAATACTCCATTTATATATATACCACATCTTCTTTATCCATTCATTCATCGATGGACATTTGGGCTGTTTCCATACTTTGGCTATTATCGATAGTGCTGCTATATACATTGGGGTGCATTTGCACCTTTGAAACAGCACGCCTATATTCCTTGAATAAATACCTAGTATTGGAATTGATGAGTCGTAGGGTAGTTCTATTTTTAATGTTTTGAGAAACCTCCATACTGTTTTCTAGAGTGGCTGCACCAGTTTGCATTCCCCCTAGCCATGTAAAAGAGATCCTGTTTCTCCACATCCTTGCCAACATCTGTTGTTGCCTGAGTTATTAATGTTACCATTCTGACAGGTATGAGATGTTATCTCATTGTGGTTTTGATTTGTATTTCCCTGATGATGAGTGATGTTGAACAGTTTTTCATGTGTCTATTTGCCATCTGGATGTCTTCTTCGGAGAAGTGTCTAGTCATGTCTTTTGCCCATTTCTTCACTGAATTATTTGTTTTTTGGGTGTTGAGTTTGATAAGTTCTTTATAGATTTTGGAGACTAACCCTTTTTCTGATATGTCATTTGTAAATATCTTCTCCCATTCTGTCGGTTGCCTTTTAGTTTTGCTGATTGTTTCCTTTGCTGTGCAGAAGCTTTTTGTTTTGATGAGGTCCCAATAGTTCATTTTTGCTTTTGTTTCCCTTGCCTCTGGAGACGTGTTGAGTAAGAAGTTGCTGTGGCCAAGATCAAAGAGGTTTTTGCCTACTTTATTCTCGAGGATTTTGATGGCTTCCTATCTTACATTTAGGTCTTTCATCCATTTTGAGTTTATTTTTGTGTAAGAAAGTGGTCCAGGTTCAATTTTTTGCATGTCGCTGTCCAGTTTTCCCAGCACCACTTGCTGGAGAGACTGTCTTTATTCCAATGGATATTTTTTCCTGTTTTGTCAAAGATTGGTTGGCCATATGTTTGTGGGTCCATTTCTGGGTTCTCTATTCTGTTCCATTGATCTGAGTGTCTGTTCTTGGGCCAGTACCATACTGTCTTGATGATTAAAGCTTTGTAATATGTATTGAAGTCTGGGATTGTGATGCCTCCTGCTTTGTTTTTCTTTCTCAAGATTGCTTTTGCTATTTGGGGTCTTTTCTGGTTCCATACAAATTTTAGAATTGTTTGTTCTAGCTCTGTGAAAAATACTGGTATTATTTTGATAGGTATTGAATTGAATATGTAGATTGCTTTGGGTAGTATTGACATTTTAACAATATTTGTTCTTCCTACCCAGGAGCATGGAATCTTTTTCCATTTTTTGGTATCTTTTTCAATTTTTCATAAGCTTTCTATAGTTTTCAGTGTATAGATTTTTCACCTCTTTGGTTATGTTTATTCCTAGGTATTTTATGTTTTTTTGTGCAATTGTAATTGGGATCGATTCCTTGATTTCTCTTTCTGTTACTTCATTGTTGGTGTATAAGAATGCAACCGATTTCTCTGCCTTGATTTTATATCCTGCAACTTTGCTGAATTCATTAATCAGTTCTAGCAGTTTTTTGGTGGAATCTTTTGGGTTTTCGTATCATGTCATCTGTGAAGACTGAAAGTTTGGCCTCCTCCTGGCCGATTTGGATGCATTTTATTTCTTTGTGTTCTCTGATTTCTGAGGCTAAGACTTCCAATACTATGTTGAATAACAGTGGTGAGAGTGGATATCCCTGTCTTATTTCTGACCTTAGGGGGAAAGCTCTCAGATTTTTTCCACTGATGATGATATTAGTGTTGGGTTTTTCCTATATGGCTTTTATGATCTTGAGGTATGATCCTTCTATCCCTACCTTCTTGGGTTTATTTATGAAGAAGCGATGCTGTATTTTGTCAAATGCTTTCTCTGCACCTATTGAGAGGATCATATGGTTCTTGTCCTTTCTTTTATTGAAGTTATGCATCACATTGATTGTTTGTGTATATTGAACTAGCTCTGCATTCCAGGTATAAATCCCACTTGGTCGTGGTAAATAATTTTTTTAATGTATTGTTGGATCCAGTTGGCTAGTATCTTGTTGAAGATTTTTGCATCCATGTTCATCAGGGAAATTGGTCTATAGTTCTCCTTTTTAGTGGGGTCTTTGTCTGCTTTTGGAATCAAGGTAATGCTGGCTTCATGGAAAGAGTTTGGAAGTTTTTCTTCCATTTCTATTTTTTGCAACAGCTTCAAGGGAATAGGTGTTAACTCTGTCTTAAATGTTTGGTAGAATTCCCCTGGAAAGCCATCGGGCCCTGGACTCTTGTTTTTTGGGAGCTTTTTGATTATTAATTTGATTTCTTTACTGGTTATGGGTCTATTCAAATTTTTTATTTCTTCCTGTTTCAGTTTTGATAGTGTATATGTTTCTAAGAATTTGTCCATTTCTTCCAGATTGCCCATTTTATTGGTGTATAATTGCTCATAATATTCTCTTATTATTGTTTTTTATTTCTGCAGTGTTGGTTGTGATCTCTCCTCTTTCATTCTTGATTTTATTTATTTGGGCCCATTCCTTTTTCTTTTTGATCCAAACCTAGTGGTTTATCAATTTTGTTAATTCTTTCAAAGAACCAGCTTCTGGTTTCATTGATGTGTTTTACTGTTTTTGTTTTTGTTTTTGTTTTGATCGCATTAATTTCTGCTCTAATCATTATTATTTCCTGTCTTTTGCTGGTTTTGGGTTTTATTTGCTGTTCTTTTTCCAGCTCTTTGAGGTGTAAGTTTAGGTTGTGTATCTGAGACCTCTTTTCCTTCTTTAGGAAGGCCTGGACTGCTATATACGTTCCTCTTATGACTGCCTTTGCTGTGTCCCAGAGGTTTTGAGTTGTTTTGTTATCATTTTCATTGACTTCCATATACTTTTACATTTCCTCTTTAACTTCTTGGTTAGCCCATTCATTCTTTCGTAGGATGTTCTTTAGTCTCCAAGTATTTGTTACCTTTCCAATTTTTTTCTTGTGGTTGATTTCGAGTTTCATAGCATTGTGGTGAAAATATGCATGGTATGATCTCGATCTTTTTGTACTTGTTGAGGGCTGATTTGTGTCCCAGTATGTGGTCTATTCTGGAGAACATTCTGTGTGCACTGGAGAAGAATGTATATTCTGCTGCTTTAGGATGAAATGTTGTGAATATATCTGTTAAGTCAATCTGGTCCAGTGTGTCATTCAAAGCCATTGTTTCCTTGTTGATTTTCTGTTTAGATGATCTGTCCATTGTTGTAAGTCGGGTGTTGAAGTCCCATACTATTATGGTATTGTTATCAATGAGTTTCTTTATGTTTGTGATTAATTGATTTATATATTTGGGTGCTATCACATTTGGAGGATAAATGTTATAACTGTTAGGTCTTCCTGGTGGATAGACCCCTTAATTATGATATAATTCCCTTATTCATCTCTTGTTACAGTCTTTATTTTAAAGTCTGGATTGTCTGATATAAGTATGACTACTCTGGCTTTCTTTTGTTGACCATTAGGAAGATAGATGGTTCTCCATCTCCCTACTTTCAATCTGAAGGTGTCTTTAGGTCTAAAGTGGTCTCTTGTAAACAGCATATAGATGGATCTTGTTTTCTTATCCAGTCTGTTACTCTATGTCTTTTGATTGGATCATTGAGCCCATTGATGTTTATAGTGAGTACTGAAAGATATGAATTTATTGCCATTATGTTGCTTGTAGATGGAATTTCCGGTGGTGTTCTCTGGTCCTTTCTAGTCTTTGTTGCTTTTGGCATTTATTTGTTTATTCATTTATTTATTCATTCATTCATCTTTTCTCCCCTCAAAGAGTTTCCCTTAAAATTTCTTGCATGGTTGCTTTAGTGGTCATGAACTCCTTTAATTTTTGTTTCTCTGGGAAACTTTTAATCTCTCCTTCTATTTTGAATGCAGCCTTGCTGGATAAAGAATTCTTGGCTGCATATTTTTCTGATTCAGCACACTGAATATATCATGCCACTCCTTTCTGGCCTGACAAGTTTCTGTGGATAGGGCTGCTGCAAACCTGATCTGTCTTCCCTTGTAGGTTAAGGACTTTTTTCCCTTTCTGCTTTCATGTTTCTCTCCTTGCCTGAGTATTTTGTGAATTTGACTATGATATGCCTTGTTGATGGCTGGATTTTGTTGAGTCTCATGAGAGTCCTCTGTGCTTCATGGATTTTGATGTCTGTGTCTTTCCCCAGGTTAGGAAAGTTTTCTGCTATGATTTGCTCACATAACCCTCCTACCCCTGTTTCTCTCTCTTCCTCTTCTGGGACCCCTATGATTCTGATGTTGTTCCTTTTTAATGAGTCACTGATTTCTCTAATTCTCAAATCATGCTCTTTTTAGTCTTCCTCTTTTTTCTGCTTCATTATTGTCCATAAGTTTGTCCTCTATATCACTGATTCATTCTCTGCTCTGCCTCATTAATCCTTGCCTCCGTGGAAGCCATTCAAGATTGTAGCTCAGTTATAGCATTTTTTATTTCATGCTGAGTAGCTCTTACTTCTTTTATCTCCATAGAAAGGGATTCTAATCTATTTTTGACTCCAGCTAATATCCTTATTATCATGATTCTAAATTCTGGTTCAGACATCTTGCTTATATCTGTGTTGACTAAGTCCCTGGCTATTGTTTCTTTGTGCTCTTTCTTTTGGGGTGAATTCCTTCGTTTTGTCATTTTGAAGGGAGAAAAGGAATTAATGAGGTAAAGAAATTAAAAAAAATTAAAATAAAAAAAATTAAAAACAACACACACACACACACACACACAAAATCAAATAAATGATGCTAGATCCTAGGTGTGTTTTGGTCTGGGTGTTGAAAGGGGCTTGATACATTAGAGAAAAAAAGAGAAAGAAAAAAAAAGGAAATCGTTTGAAAATTTGAAAAAATGAATACACTGAAATAGAATAAAATGAAATAATGGAAGTAAAATAGAATTTGAAAAAAATTACACAAAAGTAAAAAATATAGTAGAAAAAATAAAGAAAAATATTTTTAACAAAAATTGAAAATAAAAATAAATTTTTTCTCTTTCTGTATTTAAGAAAAAGAAAAGAAACGAAAAAGAGAAAAAAAAAGAAAAAAAGAAAATTGAACAGATGGACCAGCGAACAGACTGAAATACGACTGAAATTACTTCGTTTTCCCCTAGAAGTCAAACTATGGAGCGCTTTATAGTCCATAAACTAAGCAGGTGGAAAGACCTGTGTTTCTGAAGAGCCAGTTTGACCCAGTTGGGCAGGGCTTAGTGTAACGGCTTCATTCTCCACTAGATGGCGCTGCTTAGCTTACTGGCGGGGATTGATGCGGCACTTGTAGGTGTGTATGCGCATGCACGGGCTGCGCAAAAATGGTGTCACCCTGCTATCCATTCTCCAGTATTGGAACTCTGTGTTCTCCCTGGCCAGCAATCGCACACCTATCCTTTGTCTCCGGCTTCCACCCACTCCCTTCTTTTACACTGTCCGTGGCCAAGCCCCAGGCGGTACCTCCCTCCTGAGTTTTATCTCAGATGCGGCTGTGTTTCCAGACCCCTTACTTCTGAGGGACTGTGGCTCTGACCCAGTCTGCCCCTCTGCAGGAGAGTCTCACCAAGCAATGGCCAGGTGCCGGCTGCATCCAGGAACGTTCGCAGGACCCGGCTGCTGCTCACACCCAGAGACTGTGGCTGGGTGCCAGCCTGCCCCAGAAAAAGTTCATGTGATTGTGCAGCAGCAGCATTTCAGGGATTATGGCAAATCACAACATGCATCTGGCACCAGGTTTCACTCCCAACAACCTTGTTCCAGCACCAGCGAATGTGGTTGTTCTCCCGGGTCCACTGAGGCCTTTGCCTGTGGGGGGGCCACACAGCCTCTACCAGATGTCCTCCCAGTAGGGGAACCGCCTCTTCCCATGTGGCCTGAAGACCTCCAGACTTCACTCTGCTCCTGGGGATTCGCCCTTCCCACCAGAGCACTGCCAGGTATCGAGCTGTGGAGTTTCAGACTCTGTGCTCCCCCTTATAGAGTCTTAATGGAATTTAAATCCTCTCCTTTATCCCTTTTCAGTCCTTGTGGCTGTTTCCACTTTTCCACTTTCTCTCCAGCTGCTTTGGGGGGGTGCTTTTCCCGTATTCTCCTCCCTCCCCCTCCCACCCCCGCCTCGTCCCCATCCTCTCTCTGCACGCGAAAACAGCTCCCTGCCTTACTTGGCTTCTTTTTCCCCCAGTTTATCTCTCCGCACCATGTTCCTGCTGAGTTCTGTGGTTCAGGTTGTACAGATTGTTGTGTTAATCCTCAAATCAGTTATCTAGGTGTGCAGGATGGTTTAGTGTTGATCTGGCTGTATTTCATAGATTTGAGACACAAAAAAATCTTCCATGCTGTTCCACCATTTGTCTCCTCCCCATAAGAGTTCTTTTTATAATCTGGATACATATCTTTATTCAATATATGATTTGTAGATATTTGCATTCATTCTGTTCTCTTTTCCACTTTTCTTTCATGGTGCCCTTTGAAGCACAAATGTTTTAAATTTTGTTGAAGTCCAGATTATCTGTTTTTGTTTTTGGTCATGTTTTTGGTGTCGTATCTAAGAATCCTTTGTAAAATCTGAGGTAATGAAGATTTACTTCTGTGTTTCCTAAGAGTTTTATAGTTTTAGCTCTTACATTAGGTCTGATCCATTTTGAGTTAATTTTGTGTAAGATGTGACATGTAAGATGTGAGGTGTGGGTTCAAATTCATTCTTTTGCATGTGACTATCCTGCTGTCCCAGCATCATTTATTGAAAAGAATTTTTTCCCAAGTGAATGGTCTTAGCACCCTTATCAAAAATCAGTTGATCCTAGACACATGGTTTTAATTTTGGACTCCTGATTCTATTCTTCTGATCTATGCCAATCCTGTGCCACTACCATACTATTCTGATTACTGTTGTTTTTAGTAAAGTTTTGAAATCAGGAAGTGTGAGTCTTCCTACTTTGTTCTTTGCAACTCCATATTAAAGTTATATTCAGCTTGTAAATTTCTACAAAAGTCAGCTGGAATTCTGATAGGAATTATGTTGAATCTGCAGATTAATTTGGGGAATATTGCCATCTTTATGATATGAAATCTTCCAATCCGTGAATATGGGAAGTTTTCCAATTTATTTAGAACTTTAATATCCTTCAACAATGCTTTGTAGTTTTCATCATATGAGTTTTTCACTTTTAAAATTTGTTCCTAAGTATGTTATTCTTTTTGGTGCAATTGTAAATATCCTTGTTTTCTTAATTTCATTTTTTATTGTTCATTGCAAGTGTATAGAAATACAATAGATTTTTGTATATTGATCTTGTATTCTGTAATCTTGCTGAACATGTTTATTAGGTATAATAGATTTTTAGTGGATTCCTTAGTGTTTTCTAAATATAAGATCACATTTTATGCAAATAGAGATAGTTGTACTTCTTCCTTTCCAATACGGATGAGTTTTATTTCTCTTTTTTTTGCTTGATTGCCTAGGCTAGAACCATCAGTACAATGTTGAATAGAATTGGTGAAAGTGAGCATACTTATCTTGTTCCTGACCTGAGAGGGAAAGCCTTCAGTCTTTTACCATTGAGTATTATGTTCACCATGGGTTTTGAAGCTCTCCTTTAACTCGTCTTAATTTATCTTTATAACTTTTCCCCCACTACAAATCTTGGCATGCCTGTTGCCCAACTCTACAATCCTAACCTTATTCACAAAGACCTGGTTGTCTAAATAACCTGGATATTTTTTATCCTTTTATTTACATGTACTATTTATTTTTGCCTCTGTACCCATTGCTCATATAGTTACAAAGAATGCTCCATTTCCCCCAACAATCTAGTTCATATACTTCCTCGGGATAAAGCTCAATTTCCCAGATCATTGCACCACCACCTCTTCAACAGATACAAGTAGGCACACATACACATGGAGACACACACACACACACACACACACACACACACACACACATCATGTGATTCCCTGACTCCTCACTTCCCTGGGTACTTGAAGCTAATTTACATTTTGTTTCAGCTCATACCACTTTGTGAATGTTCTTTTGTTATTTCAGATATCTTTGTCTTGGCTCCACCAACTGCACTGTAGATATCTATCCAGAATAAGGAGCTGGAACCCTGTATTTTAATATTACCCATGACAGAGTGTAACACAAAGGCTCATAGGAACAAGAAGTGCTCCATAAAAGCTGACTGACCAGTCAATTTTGCTCTCAGAAGGACCTCTAGTTCCTTGTAGGACACTATGAAAATCAGAGACTGCCTAGATGCCACTCATACCTCTGTCAGTGCCTCATTTCTATTTCCAATCCATTTCTCTTCTCCTTATATTGGCTGATTTTCAGAGGGAGATAATTGGCTCCATCAATTTTTATAGCTTAATGAAAGTCTCAGCCATGTTTACCTGCTTTCCTTCCAGGGTAAATGCATCACAAGCCAAAGCAAAGTCATCCCCATAGCCCTTGTTTAGAAAATGTGTGATTTTTATGTTGTCTCCATTAAAGCAATATAGTCTACTAGCTATGACCTCAAACATGACCTTCTTTAGAAATGAGTGCCTCTTAGCATGAAATATTTATTCTTAAGGCCAGGCCCATGCTGGGGTTTGAAGGTTTGTAACAAAGGTCCCAGATTCCTGAGCACATTGCCTGCTGTTGTTTTCTTTCTTGTGGCATTTGCCTGTTTTTTTTTTTTTTTTGTGCTTTACTGCAACTAAAATATTGACATCTCCCTGCCCTACCCCATTAACTATGGAAAATGCCATAGAATGGAAATCTTTTGCAATAAGCATACCACAGACATCAGAGTGTAGGGCTTGGTCTTGCTGTCTTAACAGCTAAAGAGGCCGGCTGCGTACCAGTTTTAGGAGAAAAATGGTTTTTATTAGGTACTTGCTGAGCATATAGCCTGTGTCAGGCGTGGGGGGATAGGCAAGCAAATACATTGATGCTGCTCTACAGGAGTTTACAGTCTCAATGGGGTGATAAGACTAACATACCTCAAACAGAGAACTATTAAGTTAGAGAGTGTGTGATAATTGCTAAAACAAGGGGAGAGGAACATACTGTCAGAGTGACTTGGAGTCAGTGAAGACTTTTGAAAGAAGTTGAACCCTTAAGTTTGACTTGGAAAGATTTTGATGGAGAGAAGAGTGAGAGGGATGCAAAGAAACTAACATAGGGTTGACGACATAAAGAGGCTGACTAAGAGGTTTGAAGATCCATATCAGGGGCCATTTGGAGATAATATCAGTAAAATAAGCATAGATTGGAGTGTATCTTGAGTGGATAGAATTACAGAATATCAGAGCTGGAAAATCTAATATTGCTAATAGCTAATATTGCTAATATTCAAGCTGGAGCTGGAATTCCTAGTCCAGTGTGTAGTTCCTATAGTTTTCATTAGATTTTTTTTAATCCATGGAGTTTTCTTTTCTTCAAATGGAATCTTATATAAAGAATCTCAATACATAAATATAAAAGCAAAAATACTTTGGTTGCTTTTGGGTGAGATCAAGATGAACCCAATTCCTACATTTTAAGAGTGAGACAACTGAGATACAGGGACTGAAAATGACCTCCATGTCATTAAATCCAGTGGACATTTCTCAGTGCACATCTTGCTTGGCTTCTTAGCAGCATACTACATTGTTGACCACTCCCCTTTACTCAACATACTACACTCCTTTCTTATTCTTCTATGATACAGCTTTTCTGATTTTCCTCTTACTTCCTGACCTTTTCTTTTCTGTCTCATTTGAGTGCTTATTCTCCTACATTTAGACTTCAAATGTTGGATTTCTTAGGACTTGAACATCAGCCCTTTCTACTTATTGTCTTACATTCTCTGCCTAGGCAATCTTATTTGATGGCTTTAAGTCTAATCTAAATGATGGCAACACTCAAGTTATACTTCCATCCCCTGCTTCTCCTCAATTACTGATTAGGTATCTCTATAGGGATATACCACATGTGCTGCAAACTCAAAATTTCTGAAACTAAACTCCTCTGTCCCTCTCTACAGTCCTTAAAGTTCGTACCTTCTCCTGTGCATTCTTTTTTTTTTTTCCAACGTTTTTATTTATTTTTTGGGACAGAGAGAGACAGAGCATGAACGGGGGAGGGGCAGAGAGAGAGGGAGACACAGAATCGGAAACAGGCTCCAGGCTCCGAGCCATCAGCCCAGAGCCCGACACGGGGCTCGAACTCACGGACCGCGAGATCGTGACCTGGCTGAAGTCGGACGCTTAACCGACTGCGCCACCCAGGCGCCCCTCCTGTGCATTCTTAATCTCAGTGAATGGCATCACCAACCACCCAGTTTCTTATCCCCTAAACCAAAGACTCATCCTTAACACTTTTTTTCTCCTCTCTTACTTTTCAGTCATCAAGTCCTGTTCATCTTATGTCCTTAATATCTCGTGAATCTCTCCACTCTTCTTCATTTCCTTCACTGCACCAGACTACTACTCCCCTCCAGGCCACCCGTATTTCTGTTGAGCTACTACAATAACTCCATTGTCTCCCTGCATCTACTCTTTCCCTATCTGCCAGTCCTTTCTCTACATTACAACTGAAGTGTACTTTTATTTATTTATTTATTTATTTATTTATTTATTTTTTAACGCAAGAGGGTGATTTTTTTTTTCAACGTTTATTTATTTTTGGGACAGAGAGAGACAGAGCATGAACGGGGGAGGGGCAGAGAGAGAGGGAGACACAGAATCGGAAACAGGCTCCAGGCTCTGAGCCATCAGCCCAGAGCCCGACGCGGGGCTCGAAATCACGGACCGCGAGATTGTGACCTGGCTGAAGTCGGACGCTTAACCGACTGCGCCACCCAGGCGCCCCTGAAGTGTACTTTTAAAGCATAAATATGATGTCCTTTCCCTGCTCAAAAGCCTTCAGTGGTTTCCCAGTGCCCAAGGAAAATGTCTAAATTTATTACACATTTTAGAAAACCTTTTATGACCTGGCATCTGTCCACTTGCTCAATTTCATTTTTGTTTGCCATACTTCTTTCTCTTTTACAATGATAGGCTCACAGTTTTGGACTGTTTTATGGGTTTCTACTGACTAGAACTATAATCTGCCCACATCCTGCCAGACCAACTTATCCTTCTGGTTTCAGCTGAAATTTCACCACCAGTGGAAAATCTTCCTAACTCCACTCCCACTCCCAAGTCCAGGAAAAATGTCCCTTCATTGTAGTCTCATGGTAACTTGAGAGGATAACCTTTCACAGAACACATCACATATTATTATAATTGCTGCTTTAATTGTGTATCTCCCTAATTAGCCCATAAGCTCAGTGAAGGCGAGGTCCATCTTGACTACAAATGTATCCTCAGTGTGCAGCATGGTGCCTAAAATGTAGTAGGTTCTTTAGAAATACCTGCTGAATGAATACATAAATGAACGAATCACACCATTCATCAAAGCTTCTACCACCTTTCAAAAAGCTTAACAAAATGTAGTGACAATGCTAAACTTGGCCATAATTTCCCCATTTTAATTTGTTATTTGATGTCTTCTTAAAGGGATACACTTTTAGATCTTGGAAGATCTTTGCAAATGCCAAGGGCATGATTTGTATGATGATTAGATATTTGGTCAAGATGATTGTGGCTGAAAATCTTTCCAATTACCCTGTGGGGAAGGCCTTCCTTTTGACTTATAATTATGGTTACCTAACTTTTGCAAAGATTCGCTGGGGAAATTAAAAAAACAAAAGATAATTAAAAAATAGGAGATGGCACATTAAACTTACATAGCCAACTAAGGCACGGGCTCTCTCCCTTTTCAGCTATTTGTCATTTATGAACCTCAAGGTATTTTGCTGAAAAGGGGCTATTTTCTATATGTTATGGGCATGCTGACAGAAGACTAGAACACAGGAAGACACAGAAGAGAAATGAGAGACCATTAAAGGCCAATTCAGCAAGTGAACATTTCAACCTCATGAACTTCTAAATTCTGTGAATTTCATTTTTAATGACGAGGGGGAGACAATTTCAAGCCCTGGGGAAAGAATCTTGCCTTTTCAATTGCCAGGCAGGTCAGCAGGGTTGCAGGGCAGCTTTCTAGAAAGGCCTCTGTGGCCTCAGTTTCAAATCTTAGACAACAGCTGTTGGCTGAAAGATCTTCTTGGATTCCTGAGCCTGTGGTCTATAGTGAAGAAATCATACCATGGCTGACAAAGAAGTGAGCTCCACCTCCAGCTCTTCATAGAAAAGTAGATTGAATGTTCCAACTCATTCCAGATGCTCTGTCTTCAAAGCTCTTAACTAATACCCAGGGTAGCCCGCTGCCCTTTAAAAGACAAAAATCAGCCTCCACTCTGATTAAACAACACGTGAGTTGAGCACTAGATGCTTCGTGATGCCAGACTGAACAGCTTGGAAATGGGAGAGCCTGCCTGTCTCTGTTGGTTCCCCTCAAGCTATCTGTTCCCAAGAGATTTTCCGTTTAGGTAAATAAAAAATAATACCAAAGAGGGAGAAATTATGCATTATGTGGCACCAGAAAGTCATCAGATAGGTTCAGAGAAAGTATTTTTGGAAACACTAAGGAAATGGTCGTAAGCACGCTGGCTTTTATAGACATTCTGAGTCTTCTAGGACACCAGCACCCTTATAATCCCTTCTGTTGTCCATAGCTCCTAACTTTACCTAAAGCTGACTCCTCAGAAGTGCCCTAACTCTGAGTAATTTGTTTCCCAAAGCATTAGAGAGCTAATTCACTCAAATCCTCCATTGCACTTAAAAACTTCCCTATCCTATTATCTTGAGTAGGGGACTGTATTAACTTCCTAGGGCTGTTGTAGCAAAGTACGATGAACTGGGGGGCTTGGAACGACAGTTCTCAGTTCTGGAGGCCATAAATCTGAAAATAAGGTGTCAGCAGGCCCATGCTTCTTTTTATTTTTTTTAATGTTTATTTTATTTTTGAGAGAGAGAGAGAGAGAGCATGAGGAGGGGAGGGGCAGAAAGAGAGAGACACAGAATCCAAAGCAGGCTCCAGGCTCTGAGCTGTCAACACAGACCCTGACACAGGGCTTGAACTCATAAACCGGGGGATCATGGGCTGAGCTGACATCAGATGCTTAACTGACTGAGCCACCCAGGCACCCCCTGAATTGTTGAGTAATTCGAAAGAAATTATAAATAATGCATGTAATATATGAATATGTTCAATAAAAATATTATTTATCACCTCTTTGTTATGCATATTTTCCACCTCTTTTTTTCTGGAAGCAACCATTATTATCAGTTTGGTTGTATACTTCCAGAACTTTTTCTGTTCATTTACATGTAAATATTGTTTTCTTGAAGCTTTGATAGAATATGTCAGTAAAACCACTGGGACTTTTTTGGGGGGGGGGATTAGAAAATTTTGGCTACTAATAAAATTTCTTCTGTAGTTTTTGGTTTATTCAACATTCTTTGTTATTCTTGGGCTGATTTTGGTAATTTGTATATTCCTTGAATCTGTCCTTTTTTTTTTTTTTTAAGGTTTTACATTGATTGTTATTAAATTGTACATGGCATTCTCCTGTAATTGTTAAAGTCTCCAGTTTATTTCTTTTGTGTTCCTCATATAGCTTATTTTGCTGTCTCTTTTTTTAAATCATCATATTTGCTAAATTCTTGTTTATATTATTTGTTAATAATATTTTAAAAAATTAAAAAAAATTTTTTAAGTAGGCTTCATGCCCAGTGTGGGGCCCAGTGTGGGGTTTGAAGTCACAACGCTGAGATGAAGAGTTAGATGCTTAACCAACTGAGTCACCCGGGTGCCCCTATAATAATATTTTTAAATAAATATTTTTAATAAATATATTTTAAATATATTATTTATATTTGTTTATATTAATTATTTCAAGAGTACTCATTTTTGGTATTTTATTTAGTTTTTTGAGTTTTATTTTCTATTATCAATGTATATTTTTATCTGTATAATTTTTTCATTTTAACTTCATTAGACTTATTTTATCGTTTTCTTTCTACTGTCTTGAGTTGACAGCTTAGTTCATTTATTTTCAATCTTTATTTCTAATATGTGATTTTAAGACTAAATTTATTTTTGAGTACTATTTGGCCACATCCCTAAGTTATTTATTTACAATTTTTATTGAAGCATAACATATATATAACAAAGTATACAAATCAAAAGTGTTTATCTCAATGAATTTTGACAAACTGAACACACCCTGGTCAGGAAACCGAACATGACCAGTATCTCAAAAGCCCCCTCTCGTGCGCATTTCAGTCATCACCAACCCACACCTATAGGAGTAAACATTGTCCTAATTTATAATGCTGTATAGATTACTGTTGCCTGCTTTTGAACTTTATGTGAATGTAACAATACGGTATATACTCTTTGAGTCTGGACATTTACACTTAACATTGTATTTTTAAGATTCATCCATATTGTTGTAGGTAATGGTTCATTATCCTTGCTGTGTAGTATTTCATTGTGTAAATATACAACAATTTATTTATCCATTTAATTATTGATGGATATTTGGATTGTTTCCTGTTTTTAGCAATAACAAATAATGCTTCTTTGAACCTTCTTTTACATATATTTAGGTAAGCATATGCATGCATTTCTGTTGGGTATATACATATGAGTGGAATTGCTGGATTGTAGGTTACATATGTTTTAAGTGGTTTCATGCCAGTGTCCCTAAGTATTTACACTAAATAGTTTATGAGGTTTTCATTTGCTCTGTGTCCTCACTAACACTGGGTATTTTTCTGTCTTTTTTTCATTTTAGCCATTTCATTGTGAATGGTATTAAATTGCTGTTGTTTCCACAATGATTAATGAAGTTGAGTACCTATTCCTAAGGTTTTGAGATTAGTTCTATTTTAAATGGTTTATAATTCCAATTTTATTAATAGTTTAGTTTAAAAGTTATTTAGAATTGTGTTCATTAAATTTTTCCAGGTATTTGGGTGCCTGGGTGGCTCAGTCGATTAAGTGTCTGACTCTGGCTCAGGTCATGACCTCCCAGTCTATGAGTTCAAGCCCCGTGACAGACTCTGTGCTGACAGCTCAGAGCCTGGAGCCTGCTTGGGATTCTGTGTGTGTGTCTGTCTCTCTCTGCCCCTCCCCCACTTGTACTCTTTCTCTCTCTCTCAAAAATTAATGAACATAAAAAAATTTACATTTTTCCAGGTGTAAAGATTTTAAAGCACTTTCTTTTTTGTAGTTGGTTCCTATTTTATTGCATTGAGAACAGTGAATATAGCCTACAGGACATTATGTTTTTTGGAATTTGATATCTTCTTATGGTGTAACAAATTATCATTTTTGGTAAATAATTGTATATGGTTAAAAGAAGGTATATTCTCTGTTGAGTGCAAAGTTCTATGTATTGTGTTATTCAAATTTTCTTTATCCTTAATTTTTGTCTAATTGATCTCTCAGTTTCTTAGAGAAATGTGTTAAATTATTGTATTATGATTGTGGTTTACATAAAGCATGGTGTGTTATTGTATACTTATCAGTTTATGTTTCTATATTTTGATTCTCTGCATATAGGTGTAGAAAAGTTCATAACTGTTTTCTCTTCTTTGTGGAGTGTTTTTTAAATCAAAATGATGTTTCTGTCTTTATCTCTGAATTATTTTTGCCTTGAATTTATATTTCATCTTCTCTTGATACAGCCACACTGGTTTTATTTTTGTTGTCATTTGTCTGGCATTTGTCTGGCATTTCCCTAGTTCTTTATTTTCAATCTACAAGAGTCATTTTAAGTGTGTCTTTTGATAACATGTAGTTGTATCATTTTTACTGTCTTTAAATAGATAAGTTTAATTCTTTCACATTTACAGTGATTACCTATAGGTATAGTTATTCCTTTCCTATTTCCTGTTATAAACCTATCATGCTGCCACTTTGTTAACTTTTTCCTTCTGCTTTTTAAAAAAAGATTTGATCTTTTAAGTAATGTCTCCACCCAACATGGGGCTTCACCTGACAACTCCAAGATCAAGAGTCACACACTCCACTGACCGAGCCAGCCACATGCCCTGCTTCTGCTTTTTGTTGAATGGATGGAGCTTTTTTATTCCCCTCCCCTCTTCCATGTGGGTAAATTATACATTTTATTTTTATGTTTTATTAATCACCCTTAAATTTTTAACATGTACATAAAGATATATTTTTAACACTAGAATTAGTAAGTATCTAATTCATCTTCCTGAAAAGATAATAACCTTAGCTTTACTACCCTCTGCTTTCTTTTTTTAAAAATTTTTTTACATTTACTTATTTTTGAGAAACAGAGTGCGATAAAGTAAGAGTGGGAGAGGGACAGAGAGAGAGGGAGACACAGAATCCGAAGCAGGCTCTGGGCTCTGAGCTGTCAGCACAGAGCCCGATGCAGGGCTTGAACCCACAAACTGGGAGATCATGACCTGAGCGGAAGTCAGACGCTTAACCGACTGAGCCACACAGGCGCCCCCCCCACCCTGCTTTCTTTTTTTTAAGTTTATTTACTTTGAGAGAGAGAGAGGGAGAGAGAGAGAAAGAGAGAGAGAGGGAGAGAGAGAATGAGTCAGGGAGGAGCAGAGAGAGGAGGAAAGAGAGAATCCCAAGCAGTCTCCATGTGTCAGTATGGAGCCTGATGCAGGGCTCAATCTTATGAACCATGAGATCATGACCTGAGCTAAAATCAAGAGTCAGACACTTAACTGACACCCAGACACCCCTACCCTCTGCTTTCTATCCCCTATTCTCTTATTGATAGTTTTAGGTTTGAGTCTCACTACTTCCTACTGGATTCAATTTTCTCCTTTGTGTAATTCATCCACCAGTACTTCTTTCAGTATGAGTTTGTGGTTGGTAAAATTTCTGAATCGTTCCAGGGCTGAAAATGTCTTTATTTTACCTTACTTAAAAATTTTTTTTAATGTTTATTTATTTTTCAGAGGGAGAGAGAGAGAGAGAGAGAGACAGAGAGAGAATGAGTGGGGGAGGGGCAGAGAGAGGGAGACACAGATTCTGAAGCAGGCTTCAGGCTGAGCTGTCAGCACAGAGCCCCATGCAGGGCTTGAATTCACGAACTGTGAGATCATGACGTGAGCCGAAGTTGGACGCTTAACTGACTGAGCCACCCAGCCACCCTTACTTTATTACTTCTTGATTGATAAAATTCTAGGTTTAGAAGGATGTTCCATTAGCAATATGAAGTGCTCCTTGTTTTCTTACATTCTGTGTTGCAGATGGAAGTCTCCTTTCAAATTGATTGTCATTCTTTTCTGATAATCTGATTCTTCTTTCTGTTCATTGGTAGCATTTAGCACTGTAAGCTTGGTTTCTGAAATTGCACTATAATGTGTCTAAGGGTGTGTGCGTGTGTATAATTTATCCTGCTTGGTCCTTGATGGTCATTTTCAATCAAAGACTCATTATGATTCAATATGGGAAAGTTTTGGCAATTATTTTTCAAATATTTATCAAATATTGCCTCCTATTTTGTCTGTTCTCTTCTTTTGAAACACCTCTTAGACTGGTATTAAAACTTCTGGATCTGTCGTCTGTGTCTTTGTGTTTTCACAGTTTCTATCACCTTGACTCTTTGGGTTCTCTTGGGTAATATCTCAGTTCAGTCTTACAGCTTACTTATTTGCCTTTCCTGTAAATCTGCTATTTCATGTAATCTGCTATTTAGTCTATCTATTGAGCTATTTATTTCAATAGTTCTATTTTCATTTTTCAGATATCTAATTAGATTATTTAAAAAATAATCTTCAGTTCTTATTCAAAAGCATTTATTCTTGTTTTATGAATGTGATATCCTTCCATGCCCCTCTGAGGGAATAAACTGAATTTATGTGAAGGTCTCATTCTGATTTCTCTTTAATTTTGTTTCCTCTAACTTAAATTCTTTCATTTATTGAGTTTGTTGTTTCATTCAATGGTGTGAGTTTTCCTTAAATGTTTTAGCCTCTGTGCAGTCTGCTTGAGGGACTAGATGGAAGTGGCTACTGTTGTTGTGACTGTTTTAAGGGACCATACGACATATTGCTGGTGAGAGTACATGGGTGGCTATTCTTTTGGATGTGGGTGTTTTCTAGGGGTTGCTAGCCTCCTGAATAGGGTTGCCAGATTTAGTAAATAAAAGAATTCCTGGTTAAATTTGAATTTCAGATAAGCAGTGAACTTTTTTTGTGTAAGTATGTTGCACATATTGCATGTTAAAACCTTAAATGTTAGAAGTTTTAAATTTATATTTAAATTTCAGTTAAATTTGATGTTCAGACAAATACTGGATGATTTTTTAGTATTAGTATGTCCCATGCAATATATGGGACACAGTTATAGAGCTGAAATCTTTCTTGCTTATTTACAATTCAAATTTGACTGGGTATCCTATAATTTGTCTGAAATCTTACACGCAAAGCATTGCCGTTTCTTTGATTTAAGGTCCCATACTTACTGCTCCCACCTGGAGGCAGACACTGTTGCTATTTTTACTATTACCTGGCCTGTGAAGGAAGGAAGTGGGAGGGATTTGATCTTGCTTAATCATCTGATAGTTATCCTTGAGCTCTTCCTATTTCTACCACCTGAAGGCATGAAGCATCCTTTTTACTGCTGTCTTCTACCACTACAGATTTTTACTGATTATATTGTGGGCTCTAGTTTCTCTTTAATACTGTTCCACCTGCTTTATATCTTTCAAGGATTCCTCTATATTTCAGTGGTTTTGGTGCTGGATGGAAAGACTGAAACATGTATTAATTAGGTCTTTCATCTTGAAATTCACAATCCTGCACCTTTATCTACCAGATGATACTATCTTTACTTATTTCATGGGATGATCTTTAGTTCTGGTTGTTTGAGGTCTTTTGCAAGGAAGAAACTGGGTAGTTGGTGTCACCCTTGCAGCCAGGTTCTAGGGGCAAACAGAACTCTATGAAATAGAATGGAAGGTGGCATTTGTTGAGAGGAGTAGCAACTCACCTGTGGCAAATGATCTTTGCTAAAGGAAGTAAAGAGATCATGCTGCTTCTATATGCACTGGATGCAGTGATCTGGGTTTGAACCCCAGTCACCACTTAACTAGCTTTGTGACCTTGGACTGGTTATTTAACTCCTCTGGGCTTCAGTTCCTCATCTGTCAAAGGGGATATTAGCTTTTTTCCTGATTCTAACATTTTAACACTTCTGTATTTGATATGTATATTCTAGTTAGTGTGTGTGATCCATATAGGATTTGTTAAATTAATACTGAATCTTAAAATCAATGGAATCTTAGAATCAGGACTAGGGTGCTATTACCTGTTTCATAGAGTTTTGTAAAGATTCAGTGAGGTAACGTATGTGAAAGGCCTAGCAGAGTGCCGAGCACATAAATAAGTGTTCAATGAGTATTAACTCAGTGTTTGTGAGGGCATAGGATACTGACCGGGGTCTGAGAATAGATCCTGTGTCTTAAGAGGGGAAAGGCCTTTGGGTACCCTGACAGTGACAAATGGTAAGAATTTTAGACTTGACTTTAAACTAGCTCACAGGATAAGCCTTTATTTGTAAAGAGTTTATTTTTAAGTAATCTCTATACCCAACAGGGGGCTTGAAGTCACAACCCTGAGATCAAGAGTCGCATCTTCACCAACTGAGCCAGTCAGGCGCCTCTCATGGGGTAATCTTTTGACTGGGGACAGGAGCTGCAGTAATCCTCCAGTTAGAAAATCAGGCTAGCTTTGTCTGAATGCTCTGGATACATTTGTTCTGCTTAATTTATACCTCCTAGAAGCAATATAATTAGTAAATATAAAAAACTCATGGCTATTTTCTGGACAAGCGACCAGTCAGGAACAGCTGCTCCTATTCTGGTCCATGGATCCTATTAGTGAAAACTCTAGAGTAGTGTGCACAGGAAAGGAAGCAAAGAGTGAACATGTTTGCGTTCTTTTTTAAGAGATGACTTGTAACATTGGACAGTCACATAAGCCTTGAGCTCTGTGCAGTTGTGTTTAGGATTTATCTGCATGGTATAAAGTCTACAGTGTCAGGAATGATTGGTTTGCTTTTGGCTTTGGGTGATTCCAATCAATAATTACACCTATTGATCAAAGGCATACATTAAAAACATTAATTTACATTGAGCACCTTAACTTCATAAAATGGCAACAACTGAATTGGCTGAAATTGATTTCCTTTTTGTTTTCAAAAGAAAAATTCTCAGTGCTGTGGATATCTTCAGTATGATTCAGAGCTCAAAGGTGGTTAATTATCCACCAATATCACAGAGAAGAGAACTCTGCAAACATATTATGGTGCAAATTAGAATCCTAGGGGAGGTTGTTTGCACGTCCTTTCTAAAGTTCATTTCCTGGGGTAGGGACCTCTTTCTGGCCTTGGAAGGAGTTGAACATGAGGAATAGGGCCGTGGTCAGTGAGGAAAATGCCTTGGCTTCACAAGATGGCTGAGGTGACTTTTCCAGGGTTAGCGTGCTCTTACTCCAAACTGAATTCATTATGCTTGCCTAGGAAGCTGAACAAAGATAAGCTAGGTCTGCTGCTGGGGCCAAGGATGCCATGCAGTTGTTTTCCAGCTGTATTTGGTAGAGACTTAGGGTTCCGTGGGTGATGCTCAGGAGATTCTGGGTACAGAGGTTGAGGGAGGCTTAATTTTTGAGATTATTGGCTCTATCCTTATTTCAAACAGTGATTTTGTGTTGTCATCGTCAACATTGTCCCTAAATAAACTCACAGTTATAGCCTAGCCTGGTTCTGTTTTTGTTGATGGAACAACCCCCTCAAGCACATGCATACAGTGCATTTGGCTGATTCCCCTCTTTCCAGAGGGTTTCTTTTAGCCAGCAGCCGAAGCCCTACTTTTCTCAACCTACATATCTGAAGCCTATTTGTGATAGATTGCATTGATGGAGGGATGCTTCATCCCTCCCATTGTAGGCAGTATGCTCTGTCCCATCTCTGGACTCTAGGCTCAGCCATATTATGCTTTGCCCAACTGGATGTTAACAAACATGGTGGAAGCAGAGGCTTCCATTTCCTCCTGCTCACTCCTGCACCTGTGCTCTTGCTCCCTTGCCACATCCATGGGAACATGCTTAGGCTAGCCTGCTGGAAGTATGTGAAAAACCATCCCTCACTCAAGCTGAGGCCAAACTAGATCAGCCATCAGCCAGCTGATCTCTAGACATGAATGAGCCTAGCCAAGACCATTTAGCTGACTTCAATTGACTGTAGACATGAACAAATCCAGCCTAGATGATCAGGATTTTCCAGTTACACTGTATACTTGAGAGCAATAATAAGTGATTGTTGTTTTGAGCTACTGAGTTTTGGGGTGGTTTATTGTGGCAGTAGGTAACAGATACACTCCCGATCACTGAGGCTTGGCTCTAATCAGTGCAAAGCATTTCCTAGCAACTCTTACAGAAGAGGATACTCTTTCTTCAGAAATATAGCACTTACTGATTGTGCCGCGCATTTAGACATTTTGATTTTCGGCATTATTTTACAACTATATTTCACTGACTCCAAGATGCCATTGGTGGAAAAACACACCATTATCTTATGAATCACTAAGAAAAATAAAATGCCACCAAATATACTACAGCATGCCACTCATTAGAAGACACATCCTAATTTTAGAACCTTTAAAATGTGTTTTTTAGAATCCATGAAATGTGGTAATTAACTCTTCAGAGTTTTATCTCTTATTTGTCCAATAAAATTATCCTTGAGGACAAATTCTGGGCTTTCATTTTCTTTGAGGAGCAGCATAGTTAGCATAGCTTTGGAATAAGGCTGACCCTTGTTCAGATTCTTGTTTACTCACTTAACCAGTATGAGCTGAGGCAAGTGACCTAAATTCTTTGAGCCCCAGTTTCCTCTCTATAAAGACAGAGATAACATTTCTTATCTTAAAAGGTCACTGTGGGAATTTATCAGATCATGCAAAGAACATGGTGGGTATTTGAAACAATGTTTAGTTTCTTTGATTAGGTAATACAGGTACATGATAAAAATTTCAAAATGTACACAAGGGAATGTGTTGCAAAATGAGCCTCCTACTCACCCCTGTCCCCCAGTCATTCACTTTTCCTCCCAGGAGATAACCACAACCACCAGTTTCTTGAAAATTTTTCCAGAAGTGTTTATAGTAGTCATTAAAATTCGTTTCTTTCCCTCTTTTGAACGCCATGACACCTCGTAGAAAGCTGGGTCCTTCATAAAGGCCAAGGTGCTGATTACTCATTACTATCTAGAACTCCAGATGGAAATAAGTAGTACGGGAAATCGGATTGAATAGACCAATGTCAGACGTTTCTGGGGGAAAAATGTTTGTCAGTCCATATTCACATAATTTCCTCTGTTTTTTTTTTTTTTTCGTAAGTGCTAAGTGCAGAAAATTTCAATTAATAGAGGGCTCATTACTTGGGTGCAAGTTAATATAAGTTTTACTGTAACTGCCACTTCTTCAAAAGTGCTGAGGCAGGGAATGCAGACTTCACTTACCACAACTGAAAAGCTAGCCAAGCAGAGGAAACCAAACTAATAATGTGGCTGATATTGTCAACTGCTATACATACGCAGATAGAGGAAACCTGTATTGACATAATAATAATAAATATGTAAAAAAAGTTCATGGTTTACCAATAAAATCATTTACCATGTTGCTGACTTTACTGGAAAAATGATGCTTTATAACAGTCCTCGATTTGATTGATACCTAATTAAAAATTCACTAGGCTCAACTTCAAGCACCTCAAGCTATATTAAAGTCACTGCTATACCAATGGAGGCATAATATCATTTAAAACCAAAGCAAGTATGATCATTTATTTAAAGCTTAGAAATAGTTCTGAAAATAGCAGAGTTGCAAAAAATCTGTGGCCATATACAGATGAAAACAGCAACGTGGTTTAGTGGAAAGAACTAGGGACTCAGAAGGATCTGGTCTCAATTATGGCTTTGTAGTGTTCACATTGTATGGTCTTGGGTAAGTCACTTCTCTCTGGCCCCTGGTTTCATGGCTGGTATAATGAAGATAATATATATGTATATTTTTAACCTTGCAGGATTTTTTAAAAACTTTTAAAAATTTATTTTTGAGAGAGACAGAGACAGAATGCAAGTAGGTCAGGGGCAGAGAGAGAGGGAGACACAGAATCTGAAGCAGGCTCCAAGCTCTGAGCTGTCAGCACAGAGCCCAACGCGGGGCTTGAACTCATGAGCTGTGAGATCATGACCTGAGCCAAAGTCGGTTGCTCAACCAACTGAGCCACCCAGGCACCCCTAACCTCACAGGATTTTTGTGAGATTCGATAAGATGATATATGTAAACTACTTCAAATGGTATAAAATAGTACCCGAATGTAGTTCCAAAAACATTTAGTGAACTCTTACCATATGCTAAGGACAGCATGGTGCCCAAGGAAATATAGGTAAACAAGCCAAAATCCTTGCCCTTGAGGAACTCATAGATGAGCAGCCAGAAAGAAATGCTAGTGTGGTGTCATTAGAGTTGCTAGATAAAATATAGGATGCCTAGGTAAGTTTGAGCTTGAGATAAATAAGAAATAATTTCTAACATAAATATGTTCTAAATATCACATGGGGCATACTTCTAACAACAATTATTCATTGTTCATCTGAAATTCAAATTTAACTGGGTGTCCTGTATTTTTATTCGCTAAATTTGGCAACCCTATTTATCACATAATAGCAGAATTATGTAGAGTAGAGATGCTGTGCAGTGGAGAAATTAATGAATTCTGTCTTGAGGTATCAGGGAAGTCTTCATGGAGGAGATGAAGTCAGATGAACAAGCTTTTGACAGGTGAATGTGTGGGGCAGGCAAAGGAGGAGAGGGCATTTCAGACAGAAAATCAGCAGCACAAGGCAAGGAACACCTGGAGAGTGTAAGCCACTCCAGGCTTTCCAGGCTTTTCAGTGTTGCTGAAATGTCACATGTGAGGTAGGGAGTGACAAAATTTGAAGTCCTTGAAAAGGGATTTATATGGACTTCATGAAGGGCCTTATGTGGACTTCAAAATGTTTAATCTGTAAACCATAATGAAGATGGAGAGACTAGCCAGGGAGACTATGAGATTACACTTTCTGGATGGATGAGTGGGTGGATACATTTGACCACAAGGACAAAATATTAGGCTTTCTCTATGTAGAGAAAGGATGGCTTACAGTATAGAAATTTTTGTTATCAAAAGTGAGGGTAGGGGGATGGGAGAAAGAGAAAATGGAGCTGTTGTCTATGTTGGATCCTAGAAAGGGCAGGTAGGGGCCCTTTCTGAAGCTAGAGGACTAATGAGATCATTTTACAATAAATAAACTAAGGAAATGAATGTAGACTTCACCCAGTGGGGAGTACATATAAATTTTATTACCCCAAGGGGTAGTATAGGCTGAAAAGATAAATAGAAGAAGTTTAAAAAGTGCTGATATATGGACAGAAATCCCCGGATGTAGCCTAATCCATATATATTCAGTTCATCTCATTACAAATCTGGAGGGCTGGACAGGTGAGTAGCTAGTTATTAGTTTAGAGAAGGAAGCAAGGAGTTTGCTGGGCAAGTCAAATGACTGGATAAATGGACTACGATCTTTAGCCAAAGGTGTACAAGAGTCAGCTCATTCTGGGTCACAGGAGCCAATTGTTAGCTTTTAGGAAATTTTGCAAGCTAATTTTTAAGTAGTAGAGCCATTATTAAAAATTAAATTATACAAACTTATAATGAAAATTATATTAAAAACAAATACACAAAACTCATCACTTCCTAATTGTTTTACTACATTTTGCTTATATATGTTCTTGAGATTATTTACTTATATTTGTGTGTGGAAATACTATGTAATGGTGTACTCTTGCATATCTCTTCCCAACTCTGTGTTCAGGAATGTCAATTTGAAGATTTGAAATTGGCCATGGTAGGAATATTTACACCATGGCAATCAACAAATAGTATGAATAAGGGCTTTTTTCCTCAAAGAGCTGGTTGTTAAATATTTAGCATTTAACTATTGGGGAATAAAAGGGCCTGTTCTGTCCCCATTAGGTAGAGTAGTGGTAAGGTTGTATTATTAGGTTGAACCATAGGAAATTGCTGGTGTTCCATTATTTTGGTCTATAAAAATGATAATTTCATATGGTTCAACCTAATGCAGAAAGGCACTCCTTCTTCTGGCCTGATAGAACCTTGAGCTAGGGAACACTTGTTTGGCTAGGGGGCACTGGCTAGATCTCATCTTTCATCTTTCTCTCAGATTTTCTAAACCCACAAAATACACAATCATATGTGGGAGCCTTGTACCTACCTGTGGTAGAGATTGCTAATTATCCCCTAAATATATTATCATTTCTTCATGAGCAACAAAACCCCAGTTCTTCAGCTGACTACATAGTCGTCAAGAAGAAGAACCATGCTTCCCAACCAGTTTAGCAGTTAGGTGTAACCATGTAACTAAGATCAGGCAATGAATTGCAAGCATAAGCATTATGTGCAACTTGTAAAGAATGTCCTTAATAAGAAGGGGCATGCCCTTCCCACTGCTTTTCTACTTTGTGTTGGATGGGATGGGATCAATCGTGGCTAAAACCCCAGCAACCAACCAGGACTGTGAAATGATGATGGGAATAGAAGCAACACACAAGATGGAGGAACAGAATAGGAATCTGGGGCGTATCATACCAGTCCTACTTGAACACGAGAGGAAACTATGCCCCATGCTGTTTAAGTCACTATTACTTCCTTTTCATTTGTACTTTTCCACACAAAACTAATTCTAATCAGGAACTGCCTAATAGCTTTGAGAATTAAGTGTGATAATACAGTTATCACAGTGCTTCACTACAAAGCACTTGCACAATACATATCTAATATTATTAGGAGCTCAACTTGGTAACAGAGTTAAGATCCACCAACTTGGTTTAGGGATAATGCTAATGTGTAGAGAGAGGAATTATCAAGGACATGGTGGTGGGTTGACACTCACATAGGCTGCTACCATATTCCTTTGGGACAAATATCAGAGTCTGGGGTAGTGGGGGCTCCCAAGGAGTATCTAGAATGTACCAGCACATCCTGGTGTGGTATTTCTGTATGAGACTAAGAGTGCCAATACGGAAGGGTCCTGCTGTGGTAGTGGTGACGACACTAACAGAATTACGGAGGTGGAGTGCTGTGACAGCAAGTAGCAGTAGATTCTTTGCACAGTGACAATGTGGTGGGCTCAGAGATAATTACTAGGACCTGGTCTCCAGGAACCATGTGGAAATAAGGTGTAAGGTAGCCTTTGCCCCAAACCCCAAGGATCCTTCCTTTTCTATCCTTCACCACAGCTAACTTGGGCTAGAAGGAGGAATTTCAAAGGGGCTAGCATTCCTCCGATTCTGCAAGTGGGAACTGATCCAGAGAAGGGTAGTTTTGTTACTGTTTCTGTGTGTGTGTGTGTGTGTGTGTGTGTGTGTGTGTGTGTGCGTGTGACTGTATTGTGTCCTAGGCTGGTGGTCTGGACAACGCCTGTTGGTCATAAATCCAGGAATTACAAGCTGAAAATGAGCCATGGAAGGTCAGGATGTTTATGTAGACATAGAATCTTTGAAGTCAAGGGCCTGAAGAGTAATTTCCACACTCCTACAGCCTGCTGAAGAGGCACCTACCCCTACCCACTATTTGGAATTCTGATGTAACTGGCTCACTGAAGAATATAAACTTACTAGGGGGTATTAACATGTAAAGTGTTCACATGTTCTAAATGTTGTTCCAAGTTTGCTTTGTTGAGTTCTTTTTATTCATAATCTTCTGGTCCCTTTCAGTTTGTAAAATTTAGTCTGTTAAAAAATGCCAATTTCATATGTGATTCAAAGATTGCTCCTTAACCCTGTTGCTATTTAGATGAAGGGATTGGACACCTAGGAGTAGATGCAGGGGTGTAGTATTATTCTCTTCCATTCTTCTTCCCCCTCCTGCTTGTAATTTATCTTCCCCGGTATTAATGTATAGCTGTCTTCTAGGGGTAGGGATATCCCCCTGGCCTTACCCTGGCTAGATTTGCTTCTAGCTTTTGCTGGTAGTTTCTCTTCCTATGTTTACCCTCTGTGTACATGGGTGGCATATGTGGCTTTCATGGGAGTGGTGGCTAGCTTCATTGAAGCATCCTGTTACTAAGAACTCTCCCAGATAGGAGCAGCCTAGTCCCTCACAGTCATTCCCAGAAGTCCACATGCCTAACCTCTTTGCTGAGTGGGTTGCCATGATTATTGGCCCTGAAGTTGCCTAGGTAGCACTAAGACTCATGCTCTTCTACTTCATGCTCCTTCACCTGGAATCACAGAATTGCTGTAGTCCTTTTCTTTGACTTTTAAGGGCATCGAGGATCTCTGGTGGGGGGGTATCATTCTATTTTCCTCCAGGTTACATTACGCTACAATCCTTTCACATCCTATTGGGATGGACTACCACAGCAAGTTGCCTGCCTTCAGAAATCTCCAGTTGAGGAGTAGGTCCCAGCCTCCATATTCACAAACACCCTCTGCCCTTAGAGAACCTATATCACACTCCCTTAAGGATTCTCACCTTGTTCCACCCAACGATATGAGCGTAAGTCCACAGGATCTACAGCTCTTTAAGTACCTTCCTGGAGAGCAAGATTCTAGTCCATTATTCTTATAGATTCTCTCCAAATCTATGAGAGTCTCTTGGGGGCCACCCATTATTTTACTTGGCTTTGGTGGAGGGGAGAGAAATAACTTTTCTTTTTTTCCACAAGGCTGAAAACTCTGAAACTCTGATAAGTTGCTCTTTCTCTTCCTCCAGGCCTCAGAGGAATAGACTGGAAGTAGAGGGTGGTAAAGGATAGATGACAATATGTCCGGTAAGCCCTGAGGAAAATATCTGGTCCCATCTGTTGGTGGCTCTCTTTAGGCTATGAGATAATCTAGGCTACAAAATACTTCAAGCCCAGAGCTAAAGTGCTGAGTTCAAATCCTGGTTCTTGCAGTTACAAACTGGTCACTGAGCAGCTCAGTTAAGTTTTCTCTGCCTCAGTTTCCTCATCTCTAAAATAGGGGTAATAATAGTATCTACATTATAGGGTTATTGTGAGAACTAATTGCATTAAGGTTTATAAAGTGCTCATTGTTGCTGTTATTGTTACTATAATAATAATAATAGTAATAGTAGTAATAGTAATGCTCATTGTTGCTGTTATTATTATTATTATTATTATTATTATTATTATTATTATTTGTCCTCAGCTTTGGACCTTGGTCACCAGTTTGGGGACAATAATAGAAGTCCCCTTCAACATTCTGTTATGTTTGCTGGATAGATCATGAAATCAACCTAGGAATAAGGAAAGACATTTGGAATTGTTTTTGGTAACACTTATTAAATTGAAGCTGAGCAAAGAAACAAACTCACTGTATCTGTTTGAATGTCCCATTAGAAATATCAGGAAAATAATCTTGGGTGGGTCATTGGTCCATCTATCCCTAGTTAGTAAATCAAGCAGGCTTCCCTTCTGGCAGAAGAGATACTATGTCAGAGGGATATATTTATTCAAATTAGGAGCCAACACATTCTTAATAAATGCTCCACATGCACTAAAGTGAATTATATGTTGTGTAAGCTCTGGAAGGATTTTTCAAACTTTCCACTGGATAGAAAAGCTTGTTTTATTAATATATTGAATAACAGCATTCTGTAAACAACTCATACTTTTTAGATTTACTCCTGTTAAAGAATGCCATACTTAAGTGCTTGGAATTGATGCTTGAAAATGAAATACTGTTGCAAATAATGGGGAAATTGTAGGTATATTTTATACCTCTCTTTCCCAAATCAAAAGGACTTATAAATATAGTTTCTAAAAGTGTCAGTGGGGGAGTTAACATACCTGTACAAGCAATAAGCCTGACCTTTCAATGTAATTTATTTTCGATTTGCTCAATCCTTTTTTATTAAAACTAGCACATCTGAAGCAGAATTAAATCCTATTATAACAGGTGTGTGATAATATCAGGTTCTCCCTGACAGCGATCCACTTTATTAAAAGTTACTTTGTTTCAAGGAGGATAACCTGATCAGGGAAGTGGGATGCCTTTGGAAGACTGGGGACGGCAGGGAAGGATGGTTTTATTTTCCTGTGAGCACCTGCTGTTACCAGAGAAATCAAAGAATATTTATGGACATTTCTTTTGTGTTTGGAAAGCCATGGTGGGATGTAATCTTTCCTCTGTGTTTATAAAGGTTATTTCTCTCTGGAGTTATTTAAACCTGGGGACAGGCGGGTCATCAAGCTGTCCTGCATTGTGATCCTTTCTTTACTTAGCTTGCAATCATTTCCATGTGCAGTGTTCTTAAACTCCACTGACCACTGGAGGGGGGAAAAACCTTTGAGACACTAGTTAGATATAGATCCACTTAGTAGAAACAAGCTTTCAGTTATTTGGCCTGTGTTAGGGAGCCTAATTCTACTAGAGCTTTAAAAAAGATTTAGATGTTTAAAAAGTCTGTTGGTGAGTAGTTTGACTTTTCTTGATTTCATCTTCTCATTTCTATATCCTTTTCTCTGCCTCATCATCTTACCATTCAGTTCAATTCCCACATTTTCCAGGAAGCTGCCCACAGTGACCGCTTCCCTCTTCCCAAATTTGGCCACTTATAGTTTATATCCATCAACTGGCCACTGATATGAATGGATTTGTCATAACTCCTTCATCAATCTGAGAACTCCTGGAGGGCAGAAGGTCAAGCCAGGCTGATTCCTTTCTGTAGTGAGTGTGATGGCATAGAATAGGCTGAGCAAAGAAAAAATATATGACCACAAGGTGGCAGTAACACACAATAAGATTTATTTGGGTGCCAATTTGACAGGTTTGCATGGTGGGTGGGGGTGGAGGTTTGTGTAGGGGGGAAGTCCCTTATAGGATGAAAACTTCCAGAGTCTACAATATAGGGGCCACTACCCAGAAAGGAAGGAGGAGAGGACAGGAATGAACTTCCAGAGGAGAGTGGAGTTGAGAAGGAGCTTACATGTCTGCATAATGTTGCTCAGCAGTATAATGGGGATCCTCTGCATTAGAGACTTTAAAGGGCAGCATTGGCGTGTAGGTATGCAAAGCAGATAAGCTCTAAATGGCAAAAAATCTGCCCTATTTGGGCAGTGTTTGAAGCTATTGATGTGCAAAGATTTGAATTTGGTACCTATTGGCTTCTGAGCTAACAGATCCCAGCGTACTATGAAGAAGTCAACAATATAGGACTCAAATACAGAAACCACCTGGGGCTCATTGATACATTGTCTTTTAGTACTCTTGGAGGCTACTACACAATAGCTGAAGCAAAAGCTGAATTTATTGCTTGCTTAAACAAGGGAGAGGTTCACTTATAAGGTGTAGATTATCTGAGAAAAGCAGAGGATTTATTTTATGTAGGGTTTTGGAAAAGGTGAAATTCAGGAATTGGTGAACTCCAGAAACTGAAGTTTTTAGGGACTTGACATCTTCGCTATGGCAACATGGTTACTGGAGTGTATCTGCTGTTGAATAGCTAACTTTTATAGGCATGGGGCTACCACTGGTTGGTTTTCAGAAGCATGATTACTGGTACACAGTGTCACTGACAAAAGAAATGGGCTTAAAACTGGCTCTGGGGGTTACTTGTTGCTACGGCCAGAGGAAAAAAAATCAGTTTTCTTCTTAGGAGACTAGATATCTAGCACTGTATTTTGTGAGCAGGGAACACTCAGTAAGCACTTGCAGAATAAATGAGCAGCATACGTGTATCATCTGAAAGCACACTGGCTTCTTGTCTCCCCAGTGTTGAAGCCCCTTCCTGGTGTTTAAATGTGAAATAATAATAGCATCTGTCACCTATCCTTATCTTCTGTATTTCCATACAAAGCACTTTCATATCCATCATCTCACTGGAGTCTCACTTTTCCTCCTGAGCCTGCGAAGGAAAGGAATATTGCTATCTCCATTAGTAAGTGAGAAGTGAAGTGAAGTGTTGAAGGTTACAAAGTGTTAGATCTTTGGATTCTACATTTCTTTGCCTTTTTTAAAGAAAGTGTAAAGCGAATAGAGCAGAAATTTCCATTTGGTGTGCAGAGATATTGGTCCTCTCACCCTCAGGTGGAACAGGGCCATTTTCATTTTCTATGTGTGTTCTGATGTGAAAATGTGGGAAGCACTTCATGGAAGTGCCATTTAGCGCATATGTGGGTCTGTACAGATTGCATAAAACTCTCTATGAAATAATAACACCTGACATCAGATCATTATGTGAGAGTTTACAAAGTACTTCCATGCATGTCAGAGTCTCATTTAATTCCCACACTAAGTCTGTTATGTAGACAGGGCAGGGATTGGTGTTATTTGAACATACATTTTAAAAATAGAAGAATAGACAGCTTGGAAAATAGAGAGAGTAAAACTTTAATTTTGTCATGTCAATCACTCTTATGATTTTGATAACTTTTTAAAAAACAGAAATATAATTGTCTAACATAATTATAATCCTATTATACATATAATTTGCTATCTGGTTATAGCATAAGCAGTTTTTCCATGTTAGAATAACACCTTTATTACTATAAATTAAAAAAAATTTTTAACATTTGTTCATTTTTGAGAGACAGAGACAGAGTGGAAGTGGGGGAGGGGCAGAGAGAGAGGGAGACACAGAATCCAAAGCAGGCCCAGGCTCTGAGCTGTCAGCACAGAGCCCAATGCTGGGCTCAAACTCAACGAACCACGAGATCATGACCTGAGCTGAAGTTGGATGCTTAACCAACTGAGCCACCCAGACGTCCCTAATTTTTAATGCCTGCAAAATATTCCGAGTAGATGTACTATAATTTACTTTACAGTTCCTTTATTGTTGCTTCCATATTTCTGCTATTATAAATTCTTTCACAATGACTTTAATTACAGGAAAATAATCCTCCATCACCAAATTTTGCATTACTTCTAGAGTTATAGAAATTTATTTAACTTTAGTTGTTAAATTTTAAAAATTAAATATTTTTATACATAGAGACAAATTATTTTCCAAAAGGCTGGCTCCAATTTGCACTTCCACCAAGAATGTATGAGATTAAATTTAACCACAGTTTTGCAGGGCATGTACTGTCACCCCCATTTTCCAGATGAAGACATTGAGGCCTAATGTCACACAGTTAGTAAGTTTCCCAGCTGGGAACTTAAACATAAACACATATATGTGTTTAACAAACATATATAGTGGATAGTATGTGCCAGGCTCTTTTCCAAGCACTTTAAAAATATTAACTTATTTCATAGAGAAATCTTATTAGTAGATATTAGTATTATATAATTTTTTCAGGTAAGGGAACTGAGACACAGAGAAGTTAAGTAACTTGCCCAAGGTCACACAGCTAGTAAGTGGCAGAGGAGATATTTAAACCCATGAAGTCTGGCTTCTTAAATATATAGAGAGAACCGACAACAAAACTGTGAGGTAGTGTAAGAGACTGAGGCTAAGGACTCTTGCCCTGGCCAACTCACAGGATGTTTGAGAAGGAGAAACAAAAAAATGGAAATTAAAGAATTTTGCAAATTGGGAAAGGCTGTACATATGAGAAAACACCATTACTATTTAAATTTTGGAATAGAATTTGTAAACAAATACTCAGGTTTTGCTTCTCCTGCTCCTTCCTTTCCATGACTGCTCTCAGGTGCATACTCCATATCCAAGAGCTTTATATATCCCCTCCTCCTTCCTTCTTGCATTGCTCTGTGTCTGCCCTTTCTAGCAGTGTGGCTCTCCTCATAAGAGCTACCCTTTTCTTGTACCATAATCTAAGGTCTGTGAGGGGTAAACAATACTTGCAATATGATGTGAAAATCTGCCTCTTTAAAAACCTCTTCAAAAATTCCATGTGAGGTTGCTTCTGGGCCAGCAGGGCTTCTGTTAAGACTAGGAAGGCTAACAGATACAGGGTCCTGATCAGTAAGGGATTAGTGTGACACAACCTTCTGTGATGAAGGAGTAATGACAAATTTTGATGCAACTTACTTTCAGTTTTAGAAATTTACTTTTTAAAACATGACTTCTGAGTACTTAATGATTTAGGTCTTTAGTTCTCAATCTATAGTATGTAAACAATGGAATATGAGGTGGAGGCAAGGAGGCTGTATTTTTAACAAGCCATCACACGTGTGTATGATGCTACTGGTCCAGGGATCACATCTTGGGAAACATAGTGTTAAGACAGTCAAATGCCGTGGGCCTCTAAGGAATATGGTCTGCATTCCATGGAGTTCTATTTACTCCAGTTCTTTGAAGATTAAACTGTATTAATCTGTCTCCATGATCCTTGTTCCTTGAATGAAAGGCTAAACAAGGTTGTTTAAACAATCATGAAAATAATCTAGAAATTGACCAAAGGCATATACATTGAGAAGCATTTATTCAAGAAAATCTATTGAATTTTGGTAGGAACAGTGGTAATATGTGATGTTTTAACCTGGACTTGCCACCCTCCTCCAGCTCCATGGCAGGGAAATTCTACCTCGGAAGACAGAAAAGACAGTGAATGCTGCCAGAGGGAGCTGACTTTATTTGGAGCATAGTGTGGAAAAATCCATGTCCAGGGGTGTTGTCAAAGACAATAGCAATATCATTGGCAAATAATTGGGAAGGTTGACATTGTGGTTAGCCTGGGAAATCATGATACTGGTTGGGGAAAATCAACAAAACATTAGCCAGAGATTTAACAGCAAGATTCAGGAACTAGACAACCAAAGGGGTTCTTGCTAAAATCCCATTTGACTTGGTGGTCTGGAAGGCTGTGTACTATGCAAAACTGTGCCCACATAAGAGAGACCAGAGGGGCCCTTGGCAAGATATTCATCCCTGGATAAAATGTGAGGCCTTGCAAAAGCAGGCTTATAAATTTCTTGAATTTTGAAAGTGCTTCCTAAGCCACACACAAATACATGGACAATGGCCCTTACTGGTTAAGTGTTTAAATAGGGGCACCTGGGTCACTCATTTGGTTAAGCTTCTGACTGTTGATTTTGGCTCAGGTCATGATTTCACAATTTGTGAGTTCAAGCCCTGTGTCTGACTCTGTGCTTATGCCGTGGAGCCGGCTTGGATGCTTGGGATTGTATAAATATAGAATGTTATTTTTATTTCAGCATAAAAATACAAGTAATAATAAAACTATAAACATTTTAGCATATAAAGATAATCTTAGAATATACTGTCTTATGAGCTACTTTTGAGCTGAATTTTTTAAATTTATTCATTTATTTATTTTGAGACAGAGAGAGAGCGAGCGAGCAGGGGAGGTGCAGAGAGGAAGGAGAGAGAGGAAGAGAGAATCCCAAGCAGGCTCTGCACTGTCAGTACAGAGCCTGATTCAGGGCTCTAACCCATGAACCATGAGATCATGACCTGACCCAAAATCAGGAGTCAGGTGCCTAACCAACTGAGCCACAGGTGCCCCTGGTTAAAAGTGTTTAAGCATAACCTCTGACCAGTTATTGGCTACCAAATAAGTTATGCTGAGCCAGGAACAACTGTAAGGAAGGCAAGTGAAAAAAAAAAGTAAAACACTGAGCAGAAACATCAGAGATCATATGTTGCAGGGGAAATAAGTTCCAAAGAATTAGTCCAGGCACATCAAGAAACCAACAAAAACAGCAATAGCCACCTCTGAGGGGTATTAGAATTCAGAGTTGCTATAATACCTAATAAAAAATGTGACTTTTTCAACAAAAATTTATGAGACATGGAAGAAACAAGAGAGTATGACTCATACATAGGGAAAAAGCAGACAATTGTCTTTGAGGGGGCCCAAATGTTAAATTTAGTAGACAGACAACTTGAAAGCAGCTATTATAAATATGGTCAAAGAATTAAAGGAACCATATTTTAAAATTAAAGAAAAACATGATTACAATGATTTATCAAATAGAGAATATCAATCAAGGGATGGAAATTATAACGAAGAACCAAATAAAAACTCTTGAATTGTAAAGTCTAACAACCAAAATGAAAAAATTAGCTAGAAGGTCTCAACAGCAGGTTTGGATTGGTAGAATAAAAAAGTCACTTTGAGGATAGATTAATGAAGATCATGGACTTTGAAGAACAGAATGAAAAAAAGGCAATGGAAAAAGAACAGAGCCCCAGAAACCTGTGGGACACCATTAAATGTACCAGCATACATATGATGGGTGTCCCAGAAGGAAAGGAAAGAGAGAAAAATAGAAGAAAAATATTTAAAGAAATAAAAAGGTGATCAGTGAATCCCAAATAGGATAAATAGGGAGAGCCACAGCCAGACACATCATATTCAAACTGTTGAAAGTCAAAAATAAAGAGAAGAAAGTTAAAAACAGCAAGAGAAAAATTATCCAACATATACAAGGCAACCAAAATAAGATTAATGGCCAACTTCTCACAGGAAATAGTATAGGACAGTAGTAGGATGACATTTTCAAAGTGCTCAAAGGAAAAAAAAATTGTCAATGAAGAACTCTATATCTAGTAAAATTTCTTTCAAAAATGAAGGCAGAATAAAGAAATTTCCATATACACAAGGACAAAAGACTCTGTTGCCAGAAAATTTGTCTTACAAAAAATATTAAAGGAAATTCTTCAGACTGAATGGAAGTGAGACCAAAAGTTAACTCAGATACATGCAAAGAAACAAAGTACATAAGTATATATATATATATATATATATATATATATATATATATATTCTGTTTTCCCCTAACTGATTTAAAAGATAATTGTATAAAAGACTAATTATAAAATTGTATTGTTGGGGTTATAACATATAAAGATGCAACATATATGATGGCACAAAGGAGAGGAGAAGGAATAGATCTATCTTGAGAAAACAAATAACACCAGACATTAATTCAAATCCATAGGAAGAAAGGAAGAGTGCCAGAAATGATAAATATGAAGGTTATTATAAAAGACCTGTAAAGTCTATTTTTTCTCCTTTATTCTCTTAAGTCCTTTAAAAGGCAAAGATTTATAATCAATAATCAATACACTGTATTTTTGTGTTTATAACATATATAAATGTAATACACCAATAATGGCACATAAGAGGGGGGAAGGAAGGGAGCTATGTTGGACCAATGTTTCTATATTTTACTGGAATTAAGTTAGTATAAATCTGTAAGTAGATTCTGCTATTCTAAGATGTATATTGTAAACCCTAGGAGAGCCACGGATAAAGTAACTAAAAATATAGTTAGATATCATTAAAAGAGTCAAAATGGTATATTAGAAAATATTAACATAAGACAGAAGGCAATGAAGGAGTAACAGAAACAAAAAAAGTATGAAATATAGAAAACAGCAAAATGGCAGACATGAATCCTACCCTATATCTAATTATAATACATGTAAATGAATTAAACATTTCAACCAAAAGGCAAAAATGTTTAAACTGGATTGAAAAAAAAAGAGATCTAGCTATGTGCTGTCTATAAGAGGTACACTTTAGATTCAAGGACACAAATATGTTGAAAGTAAAACAATGGAAAAAGTTATGCCATTCAAACAGAAATCACAAGAGCTTGGATGGCTTTACTAATATCAGAAAATAGAATTTACAACACAAATATTACTACAGATAGAGGGACATGTGACAATGATAAAAGGGTCAATCCATCAAGAAGATATAAAAATTATAAACATATATGGACTTAACAACAGAGCTCCAAAATACATCTAGCAAAAACTGACAGAAATAGACAATTAAGTAGACAATTTTTGGAGACTTCAATATTCTACTCTTAATAATGGATAGAACTACTAGGCAAAAAATCAGCAAGTGTACAGAATATTTGAACAACACTATTTGTCAGTCTTGCCTAAGTGACATCTGTAGAATAATCTACCCAATAATAGCAGAATAATCTTTCCATGCTTAACATTGGGCACCTCAGGCTCAGTGCTTTGCAATTCACTAAAGTCAAACCTGTTTTATGCAGTTGGCTTTCCAACACGTATGGCTCTTTAACAGACAATTTTCCATTTGTTAGTAACATGACAATTTGTTTTGTTTTGTTTTTGTCTGTTTATTTATTATTTCAGAGACAATTTACATTCCAAGAACCAGTACTCATTACCATTTCATGGAGGTGACCATGCCTGACAGACTATTCTCATATGCTTCCAGCTATAGGATTGAAAAATAAGAAAAAGTTCATCAAGTCCAGTGGAAGCCAGTTAATTACAATTGATACTTTGACTTAGAATTAGAGTTAGAATCTAATTTATTTCTTATTTTTAGAGAGAGTGTGAACAGGAGGAGAGAGACATAGGGAGAGAGAGAGATAGAAAGAATCTTAAGCAGGCTCCATGCTCAGTGTGGAGCACGATGCAGGGCTTGATCCCACTACTCTGGGATCATGACCTGAGCTGAATCAAAAGTTGGAAACTCAACCAACTGAGCCACCCAGGCGCCCCTCTTTTTTTGTTTTCAATTTAAAAAAAGTATTAATGACAATTTCAGACTAATACAAAAGTAATGGGAGTAGTACCAGACCTCCATTATCTGCCTCTAACAATCCTCACCTCATGGTTGCTCTTGTTTTATTTATAACACCCTACCTACTCTTCACCACCTCAACACCAAATTATTTTCAAGCAAAATTCTAGATATTATATTATGGAATTCATATGTAAATTCACCTAGTCAGAGGATGAAGATGAAAAGGTAAGTGTTAGCAACATACTGGGTTTTGAGTTAGGAATCCCAGATCTAGCCCCTGATTATTAAAGGATGCTGGGAAATCTTTTCTTTTGGTCTAGTTACTTCATCTGTAAAATGAAGAGGGTTAGTCTCTAAATTAGTGGTTCTCCACCCTGATTGCACTGATCACTGGAATCACCTGGGAAGCTATAAAAAAATTATGAAGCCTCTTGGTAGTGCGGCTTGGCTTTAGTATTTAATAGAAAAAACCTCAGTTGATTCTAATGTGTAACTAAGGCTGAGAGCCGGTGACCTAGACTGGTCTCCGTGATGGTTAATTTCATGTGTTAACTTGGCTGAACTATATTACCCAATGTTATTTAATTAAATGCTAATCTAAGTATTATTGTGAAGGTATTTGGTAGATGTAGTTGACATCTACAATCAGTTGACTTTAAGTAAAAGAGATTATGCTGGATAATGTGTGTGGGACTCATCCAATTAGTTGAATACCTTAAGAGAAAACATTGAAGTTTCCTGGAGAAGAAGAAATTCTGCCTCAAGACTGCAACATCCATTCCTGCTTGAGTTTCCAGTCCTCCAGACTGCCCTACAGATTTTGGACTTGCCAGCCCTTACAATCATGTGAGCCAATTCCTTAAAATAAGTTTCATTTATATATACATATATATTACAAATTATATATATGAAATATATATATGAAATATATATATGAAATATATATATGAAATATATATATAAATGTATATGTGAAATATATATATATGAAATATATATATGAAATATATATATGAAATATATATATATGAAAAATATATATGAAATATATATATGAAAAATATATATGAAATATATATATGAAATATATATGAAATGTATATATATGAAATATATATGAAATGTATATATGAAACATATATATATATATATATATGAAATTGGTTCTGTTTCTCTGGAGAACTCTGATAGTCTTCCTTTGTATTTTTAAGTTTTTCTGGTTCCCATTATGTATCTCTTCTGCCCCTGTCTGAAATCTCTCTGGTGGTTTAAAGATTTATTGATTATTGAACAATTACTATGTGCTAGGCAGCATACTTAGAGTCTTTCCACTTACATCCCTTGGTTGTTGTATTAACTGAGCTATATTTGTCAATGTTCATAATAGAGTACTTGAAAAATAGCAGATAACATATTCCTTTTCCCCCATACTTGTGTTAGATTGGTATTAGTGTCTTGGGTCACAGAACATTAGTAACTTGAAGATAATTTTTTGCCCAAATTATTATTGTTTTTATTGCTGATAGCCTGATTTCTTTAGCTCTAGATGTATTTCTCGTATCCCTGAGGAGACAGGATTATTTGTAGTGCATAATGCTCAGTAAAAAGCATTTATGTATAATGATAGCATAGAATAAAAATCGATTGCTGTAAATTCAAATTGCACCTTTACTCTGAAATCTCAAGGGCCCACATAGGGACTATCAAATTTGAAAGAGTGAACCCAGGAGGTGAGCATTAGTGGGAAAAGATCTAGATCTAGACACTTGCTACTCAGTATGTACTCTTTGGATCAGCAGGCATTGGCATCACCAGAGTGTTTGTTAGAAATGCAGCATCTTGGGCCCCATTCTAGACCTAATGAATCAGAATCTGCATTTTAACAAGATTGTCAAGCAACTCATATGCACATTAAAGTTGGGAAGTGCTGGTCTGCTTCTCTCACTTTTTATTTTAGCATCTCTCACAAATGGTTTGGCCATTTGTGGCCAACCACTCGCTTTGTGATATGACTTTTGGGGTTAGAGCTCTGATTATAGCCTGGTTTGGGAACTGAAGAAAAACTGGGATCAGGGCTCAGTATAGGGCCATAAAACAGAGCAACAACAACAACAACAACAAGAACAAAACTGGCCTGGGAATCATAGGTACTGGCTTCCTGAAAACTGTTTTATTTTTCTCTAATTCATCCCAACCAGACAATGAACAATGATTTCAAGTAATGCCATCCCATTCCATTTTCTTTTTAGGTTGTTTTTGCTCTTTTCTCATATGTTAAGTACCCTTTCCTTTGGTTCAGGTATGGTCCTGTGACACACTCAGGCCCACTGTTATCAGAGCAGACACTTTTGGATGGGGCCAGTGCTAAAACTACTGGAGTTCTCCAAGTCTGATGCAAAACAAAATGCCTCTAGGCAGGCCAACCCCTCTTGCACTATCCCTACTCCCTGACCCTCCTTCTGCAAGGGAGGCTATTTTCCTGCTCCTGGGATTCCACCTAAGCTTATACATTGGAGCTTGACATTGGAGGGCATTCTAGAAGATCATTTTAGATAAAATCCAAGTTCAATTCATCCTTACCCCTAATTGTGCTATTTAGCCTCAGGAAAGACCAAGTCCTTCATGAAAACTGTCATCAAGCCTTACACTGGGCCTGATAAGTTGAATCTAGAGTATCTTACCTACTTGGATGGGTATCTGAGTTAGCACTGCATGGGTGTCTTACTGGAGCATACATTTACTCAGTGTTAAGTAATTTAAAACTTTTTTTTTTCAAAAATTTTTTCAACGTTTATTTATTTTTGAGACAGAGAGAGACAGAGCATGAACAGGGGAGGAGCAGAGAGAGAGGGAGACACAGAATCTGAAACAGGCTCCAGGCTCTGAGCTGTCAGCACAGAGCCTGACGCAGGGCTCGAACTCACGGACTGTGAGATCATGACCTGAGCCGAAGTCGGACGCTCAACCGACCAAGCCACCCAGGCACCCCTGTGTTAAGTAATTTAAAACATTTTTAAAAACATAAATGGCTGTGTTGTGGAATACAATATAATATTGGTTTAAATTTGTAAGGTAGAAAACAAGACTTCAAAGAAAATTCTGCTTGGGAAGGACATTTTAGACTGAGTCCCCATATTCATTCAGGCAACTGTATCTACTCTACTATTGGGGTAGTTAGTTGGGCAAGTTTAAAAAGCACTGGGTGGGGGGGGGCACCTGGGTGGCTCAGTTGGTTAAGCATCTGACTCTTGATTTTGGCTCAGGTTGTGATCTCACTATTGTGAGATCAAGCCTGCTTAAGATTGTCTCCCTCTCACTCTGCCCCTCCTTGGTCTTGTGCTCACTGTCTCTCTCTCTCTATCTCTCCCAAAAAATAAAATAAAAATTAAAAAAAGCACTGAGTATGCCAAGAATTATGTGAAGTGATGGGGATATGGAGATGATTAAAACCCATCCACTAATCTCCAGCATCTTATAATGGGGGATATAAAACATTCCCAAGTAGACACTGAGCTCCTGGAGAGTAGGGACCATCTTGTAATTGTTGTTGAATCAATAAAACATATTTCTCCTTGTGTAATGATCACCTCCCTTAATAAATGTTGGCTTAGCAAAAACAAAAAACAAAAAACAAAAAAGAAAACAAAACAAACAAACAAAAAAAGGGGCTCTTGGGTGGCTCAGTCGGTTGAGCATCCGACTTCGGCTCAGGTCATGATCTCGCGGTTGATGAGTTCGAGCCCCGCATTGGGCTCTGTGCTGACAGCTCAGAGCCTGGAGCCCGCTTTGGATTCTGTGTCTCCCTCTCTCTCTGCCCCTCCCCCACTCATGCTCTGTCTCTCTCTGTCTCAAAAATAAAATAAAAATTAAAAAAAAAATTTAAAAATGTTGGCTTAGCTCCTCACCCTGTGGGCTAGGCTCTGTGTTGGCAATACAGTGATAAATCAGATACAGTCCTGTTCCTCAGGTAGATCTTCTGGTGGGAGAGACAGTCAGTGAAACATAGACTCACAAGAGGGCACTGTATCCCTGCTGAGAAGCACCAGAAGCAAAGGTTTGTGGTAGGAATGAATTTCATATGGGGTGACATTTAAGATTGAATAACTCTAACTTTGAGAAATATATCACTTAAAACAACAACAAAAAGTTATGTTATCAACTATGAAAGGAGATGCCCTTTTATTTGTTACACCGATGTGAGTTTTATATGTAAAGGAAGTTTTTCGTGGCCTCTCTGACAAACCCAAGACAAACAGCTCAGACTAAATAACCTAGTGGTGGGGAAAGGAGGAGGAGAAGAAAAAATTCTATCTGGGGAAACAAAAAAGAAACTGCTTTCTCTCCCACCATGACTACTACGAAATATGTTCTTCTCTACCAGGAGATAGTTCTGGATTAGAGGGCAAAAAACCTCAGTTCTGGCAAAGTGATTCAACCTTCTTAGACCTGCATTTCCTAATCAGTGAAATAAGGCTTACTTAACAAGGTTTGCTCTGTCTCCCTTATGGATGTTAAAATGATTAAAATAGCTAATATACGTGGAAAAAAATTAAAATGCGGATGCTATATACATATAAGGCATTTCTATACGATTTCAGAGGAATAGGAAGGGCCTCTGGCCTTCCCCAAACTCCTCTCGTTTTATGGCTTAAAAATAAAACTTAAATTATTCCTTTGCAATAGGGTAAATATTTTTTTTTTTTTAATTTTTTTTTTTCAACGTTTATTTATTTTTGGGACAGAGAGAGACAGAGCGTGAACGGGGGAGGGGCAGAGAGAGAGGGAGACACAGAATCGGAAACAGGCTCCAGGCTCTGAGCCATCAGCCCAGAGCCCGACGCGGGGCTCGAACTCCCGGACTGCGAGATCGTGACCTGGCTGAAGTCGGACGCTCAACCGACTGCGCCACCCAGGCGCCCCGGTAAATATTTTTTTAACATGAACTGTTTTACAGGTTCTGAGCTGGCAACTTTAACAATAAATTCTGTTAATCCTTACAACATCACTGTTTGGTACATATTATTATCCCCATTTTGCAGATGAGTTAGCCTGAAGCTCATAGTGATAACTTTCTGAAGATCACATACCTAGCAAGTGTTGGAGGGAAGACCAAAATTCAGGTCTGTCTGAGTCTTAAATTCATCCCCTTAATTATGAAGCCATTCTGCTTCCTAAAGTTGATACACACTAAATTATAATTTTCCCTAGGAGGAATACCAGAATCTCAGTCAGTGTCAGACAACTAAGTGTGAATGAATTTGTTAACTCCTTTGCTCAGAGTTGGTTTTGACTGGGGTTAAAAGATGGTAGTAGAGGGCCCTGGATACTACTCAAGGTGGGTGGGATGATACTAAAAATAGAAGATAGAAGGGAAAGGGTAAGGGCATTGGGAATCAGTCAAGATTGGCATTGAATTCCAGCTGTATTAGACAGCTATGTGACTTTGGGAAATGTATTTAGCTTATATCTTTTTTTTTTTTTTTAATCACTGATCCTCAAATATTTGTTTTATTTTTATCATAATGATATGTGCCCAGACAACAAAATAAATTCCAATAATACTGCATGAGATTATTTAAGAATCCCATAAAAACTACAGGGAATATACAGAATATACAGAGTGTTTATCACTTTCTATTAGTTAGGTATTCAGCTTTTTCAATGAAGTGAGAATAAATTGAAGAATTTTAAGGATTGAGGTGATGTTTGTGAGGGTCAACATCTGATGTTTTGTTATGTACAACCCTCTATGTCCTTTGAGGGACTGTTCCTTCAGCCATTCCATGTGATTCTAGTGGGGTTGTTAATCATGATGTTCCCCAACCCAACCCTGGCTATAGTGGTAATGGTATAATTTAGGATGGGCCTCTTATAGTGTCCTATCCGTTGACAACAATGGTTTAGAGATGGTCAACAGATCTAAGCAGGGCTAGCCATGTGCCTTCTCTGGATTGGCTTTTGGGTGCTGGGGTGGATATAAACAGTTTTATATTTGGATTTCTGAGCTGGGTGCATATAAACCTGGAGCTGTGGGCAGTCATCTTCCCTTGCACATGGAGAGAGTCTGTCTGCAGGATGAACCCAACACTTAGAAGAGAGTTGAGAGGATAGAGTATATGAGCTATCAGTTCATCTGAAGCATATTACCCTTTGAACTTCCCAATTGATAAGAGTCTTGTTTCTTTCTTTTTTTGGTTAAACTTTTGAATTGGGTTTCTCTCACATGCTTCTGAAAGAATCATGATTTATACAGTGTTGTAGCATACATAAATTGCATATACCATAAATAGTACTGAATAAATGATAATATTTGTAATAGAGGAAATAGTTTGAAAAAAATCAATGTGTTTTTCTTATTTGCATTTTGGGGCACGTGATTTTTTCTTAGCTCAAGACATCCACCTACTGATAAGGAAATAAGATTGAGAATAAAATATGAAAGAAAACATTAACTTACAGCTTCTGACATTCATAATAGAATTCCATACCAGGAATACAGCTTGAAAGCTAGACATTGTTGAGAGAGGATTTTCTAAATCCCCCAAATTTCCACTTTTAGCATATCGATAGCCAGGTGTGAACAGACAGCAGGTATAAGGGGAAGAGTTCTTCCCTTCTAGGTCTGCGCCGTGAGAAAAACTAGGAGGAGTAGAAGAGGGCGTGTGCATGTCCTAATTTCTTCTCTTCACTCTGCAATGGGTCCTAAGCAAATAAGGTATGCCTCAACATACTTAAGTGGGTGGGAAATGTAGTAAGATAGAAGTTCTACATTCATGGTTCTTTGTGATGTAGGCACTGAATTTAAGTTACTACACTTGCAAAGGGACTCTTTTTAGTGGAGGGGAGACATGCAATATAATGCATGGACCAGAGAGCTGGATGAAGGATGTGGAAGATATTCAGAAGAGTCTATAGCCCGGCAGGAGCTACAAGGAGAATTATTCATACTACATGTGTCAGAGGCTCTTGCTTGTAAAGCATAGTTGGTGATGTAGTTTGGGCCACAACATAGCCTGGCTTTCTAGTAAGCTGATAGAAGATATTAGAAGAAGCAAAGACTAAAACCATTGGCACTTTCAGCCTGGCACAAGGAACATTAAAATTTTACTTATTTATTTGTTTGTTTGTTTTTAGAGAGAGACAGTGGGGGGGGCAGGGAAGAAAGAGATTCTTAAGCAGGCTTCATGCTCAACGCTAAGCCCAATGTGGGGGGCTCAATCTTACGACTCTAAGGTCATGACCTGAACTGAAATCAAGAGTCAGATGCTTAACTGACTAAGCCACCCAGGCACCCCTGAAATTTTATTTTATTTTATTTTTTAAAACATGTTTATTTATTTATTTTTGAGAGAGAGACAGAGAGAGAGAGAGAGAGAGAGGGAGAACACAAGTGAGGGAGGGGCAGAGAGAGAGAGAGAGAGAGAGAGGGAGACAGAATCTGAAGCAGGCTCCAGGCTCTGAGCTGTCAACAGAGAGCTGGACATGGGGCTTGAACCCATGAACTATGAGATCATGACCTGAGCTGAAGTTGGACACTTAACCGACTGAGCCACCCAGGCGTCCCTTGAAATTTTATTTTATTTTTTTTTAAATTTTTTTTTTCAACGTTTATTTATTTTTGGGACAGAGAGAGACAGAGCATGAACGGGGGAGGGGCAGAGAGAGAGGGAGACACAGAATCGGAAACAGGCTCCAGGCTCTGAGCCATCAGCCCAGAGCCCGACGCGGGGCTCGAACTCACGGACCGCGAGATCGTGACCTGGCTGAAGTCGGACGCTTAACCGACTGCGCCACCCAGGCGCCCCTGAAATTTTATTTTTAAAGGGACTAAAGAGTATATAAAATTAAAGGTGATAATAATGTGAGTCAATGTAACATCTTAAGTTGTCCACAAATGTTTCTTCTACAACCTTCGTGGGCATCCTTTGTTCACTGGGTCTGCAATATGAACTTGATTGGAAGCTTAGATGTTGATTTTTCCCCCTCTAGTGTCCTATAATATGAAGTTTCTAAGAAAAAAACTAATGGTTTTATTTGCAAAATCCCAGCTCTTCTGCTCAGAGATGGATTGTTCTTAATCTAAGCAGCTCAAAGAGCCAGTGGCTTTGCAACCAGAGGATTGAGGGTCCTGGTATCTAGTGGAAGCATGCCACTTTAAGGTCCTGACTCCCAGACACTGTGAGTGTACTAAGTCATAGAAGGGAGGGTAACACTGCAAATAGATTCTTCTGTTCAGAAGATTTATCCTGCCCTACTTGGTTCTCATTTCATTTTCAGGCAGCTGCAATTATTTGAGAGTTATTTCTTTTACTGAGTTGGATTTCTGTTTTCTTTTTCAACCATGCCAATAGTCCCATTTTTGTTCTCTGGAGCCACCCAGACTGAGTAATTTATTAAAAATAATAACTCTGCCAAGGTTTGAAGACACTCCTAATGGTTTCCCACTAAATCTTTTCCTGACTAAACATCTTTAGGTTCCTCAACTAGTTCTCAAAGGCTATGACTCCAAGTCATATAATTACATTGGTTGCTTTGGACACACTACAGTTTTGAAGGTTTCTTGTTTCTTATGACACCCAGAAATGAATACAGATACTTCAGGTGTATATTGCCAGGTGAACTGAGATGATCATCTCCCTTGATCTCAACACTAGTCTTATGTTAAAGCAATTTATGAAGCCAGAACAAGATAATTCTGCTTAAGCCAGTTACAGATGGTAATGACTTTTAAGTCAACCTTAGGTGGGGGATGATGTTGGGGGCTTAGAGTCACACTTAACTTCACTCTATGTTTGGCTTTTATATGCCAGTATATTTCTGGTTATGAAAAGAGCTATATTTTCTCATACTGTTGGCATGATTTGCATGCCAACAAAATCAGAAACTCACAAGTAGACTTTTCATTTGTTCAATACTCGCTCCTGACTTTCTGAGCCAGGTTTAATGAAACCCATCCAGGAAACATGTTTAAGTCCAATTAACTTTCTTACTCTGAGATTATTATTCTTATCGAGATTTCCCACAAATACAAGAAGGTCTATATATACTCTGAGTTCTGTTTTAGTACTCTGGATAGCTCTTATATTCCCCCCTCACCCTTTCTTACAGTTCTGTTGCTATGCAGATTGAGAAGAACCAAAGATATACTTAGACAAAACAAGTAGTATTATTTATAGCACTTAGGAATCCAGAGAAAGTAGGGAAGTGCAGATAGATTAGTAAACAAAGAACTGTGAATCCTTAGATGGCTTCACCAGATAGTTAATTAAAGTTGATTATTGCCCTTAGTCTCCCAGCTCTGGATTAGGATGCTTGCAGTGCGATTTATGTAGTCAGCACTATTTCGTGACTCCACAAGTTTTTATCTTTGTCCAAAATGATCTAGTCAGAGACCCCTACAAATGCCAGGCATTAAGTATATCACAATGCTAATTCTTTTGACTGAAGCCTGACTTGATTTGGTAGAAAACGACTTCAGTGTATTGGATTTATGGTTCATTTAATGAGTGCTGTAGATGTCAATACGTTAGTGTAAACCTGATGCAAGCAATAATTTCATTTGTAATGAGGTGCTCAGCCATCATCCTACTATGAAAAGTAGCACATTGTTCAGTGGGCACACAATATACCTGTCTAATCAGACTTAAGAAACATGCTGGTTGTACATCACAATGATATTAGACCACTTGACTTCTCTGGGACTTGGTCTCCATGTTTGCAAAATGAGTATGTTGAACAAAGGCCTTTGCAGCTCTGAACTTTTAGTATTTTATTAGCCATTTCAGAAAAATCTCTTTACTTTAAGACATGTGCTTTGTAATGCACATGAATTTGTATAAGCCATTTATTCTGTGACCTGCACTCCCTCCCAAAGCCATGACTCCACGAACTTGCCTAACTACTGAGTGAGGGCACTGACTGCCCATTGTACCAGACTATTTTTTCAAGGATGTTTGTATAGGGAAAAGCCTTGCAATATAGAGATAGAGTCTCCATCTGAAACAAAGGGCAGACATGCTTATTGCCCATTGTAAAAGATTCTATAAACTTGATTTCCCTAAGCTCAGGGTTCCTCTCCTATAATGCAACCTACTTCACATGCAGGAGTCATTTGGCCCTCTTCACATTACCCATTGAGAATTGGGAGTTTGGAACCAATGAAAAAATGCTGATACACTTGTTACTGCTATTGTTGTGAGCAACACATTATCTGTCATTTCTAATCCAGGAATCTCCTATTTTCTACCAATATCCATGAGACTGTGGCAGGCTAACTTGCTAACTTTTAGGTAGAGTAAAATCTTAGACCCTTCACAGTTCTTGACAACAACCCCAGCCCACATTCACTGTCTTCTTTTCTTAATGCCATAGCTCTAGCCTCTGAATAATCCAACTCAAAACTCATTTCTTTTATCTAATTGTTTTATATGTTAATCTTATCTCCCAACCAGACTGTAAGCACTTGAGATCAGGCACCATGCCAATACTTTTTATGTCCACCCTATAGTTGCTGGCACAGGGATGGGCACATAGTAGGGGCTTAATATGTGTTTTTTTGATTGACACTGGCTACATGCATGTCAGCTGAGCTAAAATACTTCTAGTTTTTACCAATGAACTTCTCAGTTTGGGTGTCTTGTTATGGATGAAAACTATAGACTTACTCCCCTAGAAATAGAAGAGCATTAATGAGAGAGGGAGATGTTTGTTTTTCAGGCATCTAGGATGCAAGGCATAGACATTACTTAATCAATTGGATACCATTTGACTAACAGGCCAATTGTAAGGCTATTCTGAGCCCCATATTTCCAAAGATATCAGAGAAAGTTTGTTGTGCTGGACTGCTAATAATTTTTTTCAACGTTTATTTATTTTTGGGACAGAGAGAGACAGAGCATGAACGGGGGAGGGGCAGAGAGAGAGGGAGACACAGAATCGGAAACAGGCTCCAGGCTCTGAGCCATCAGCCCAGAACCTGACGCGGGGCTCGAGCTCACGGACCGCAAGATCGTGACCTGGCTGAAGTCGGACGCTTAACCGACTGCGCCACCCAGGCGCCCCTGGACTGCTAATAATTATCATGGTTTAGCTACTTAAACTAGAATATCGTTTCTGTGTAGAATTCAAGAGTCTGGGGAGGGCTTATATGTCAGCCCACTGACTTCAGCATCAATGAGAGCTCATTTGATATTTGATAGAAATCCCAGAGGAGAATTTGACTCCCTATGAGTGCATTCACCAAAGCCACATTGCTGCTTGTATTATTGTAAGTATCTTATTATTATGGCCCATTATACCAGAAAGAAAAATGTCTGTATATACATTTTCATTTGGCTTATCATTGTTTCCAGTAGTCTGGATTATTCAATTAGTCTAAATTCAATTTTTTTCCAAAGGAATATGGAGACACAACAGGCTTTCTGCTATTAGTGCTAAAGTATTAGGACTCTTTCTTTAGCTATGGCTCTGAAAATGCACCCCCTATTCCCATAATAAAATTTACATCTCTCTCTCTCTCTCTCTCTCTCTCTCTCTCTTTGCAGCTATTCGGACTGCAACACACTCTCAGTTCAGTCTTCCTAAGTACAACTGATACTACTTTATAGCTGTGACATGGTTATCTGTTTCTAACTGTAGCTTTGCATATCTGGCATATTCTAACTTTAGTTTTGTAAATTCAAGCTATTCTTCTCACTTAGAAACAGTTCTTGCTATTTGAATTTGGGTATGCTGCCACCAAGTGGTTGCCAGTTTTTTGATTCACATGGGCTCATAATTCAAACTGTAGGTTGTGTTGTTTTTGTTGTTGATTGTGGTGTATATGATAGGATTAGGGTAGTGTGATGACTATGAATAGGTGAATGTATCAGGTATCAAAGGAAGTTGGGAGGAAATCTTAATGAAGCAGCAAAAAGATAGTGAAGAGCAAAAAATGGGCCATAACTTGAGGAGAGAAGAGGAAAGGTGGTCTGAGCTTCAGAGAATGAGATCAGGGACAGAAAAGTTGTGGAGTAAAGGGGACAAGGAAATAATAGGACAAAAAAGAAAATGACCCAGAGTTAAGTGAACTTGATCACCGAACCAATTTGTATCTTTTGTTGTTGTACTTTTCTATGGTTCTTATACTTGTTGGGGAGTCTGAATAGCAAGATAGATGTAATATCTTGTGCAGAATTGTGTCTTGTACATCTTTGTACCCACCCCCCCTTAGTGTCTAGCATAGTGCATAGTTGGTCCTTTAATAAAGGTCTGTTGAATGTGTAACCCAAACTTGGAGGTGTTGAAACAATATATAATGGAGGTGTAGGGTGCTGGCTTGAGGCATACAGGTAGCTCCTGATAAGCAAGTCTTGATGATGTCCTGCCTCTATCATTAAGCTGAGGTCCTGCACAACTTTAGCTGGCTCCTATAATCAGTCTTCCAAATAATTATAACCTTTTCTAAATCTTCTGAGTAAAGTGCCTATATGCCTTCTTTTTTTTTTCTTTTTAAAAAATCTCAGATACAAGGCCCTTGAAGTCCTTAGTATGTCTGAACCAGTCTAGGGGCTGGAAACAGATGATGCATGTAAACTCTAGCTTGGAGGATGTGAGATCTAGAAATTTTTCAATTCATTAGATGTGCAGGGTATGACTATATAGGGCTTTTTAAAAATGCATATAAAGAGAAAACTGAGGATCATTCCAAATAGGATGTTTGTTGGAATTAACACCCTAGTTAGACATAGTTCTTCTCCAGAAGGGGGTTTACCCCTGCATGATAATATGTATGTCATGTTATCTTTGGCCTTGGCGAGCATATGACCATTTAACTGTTTTTTAAAGGTATACATGCCTGGATCTTACCCAATTCATGCAAATCTGGTGAGATTGTCTCCAATGCTTCCCTTAATGTGGAAATTATATCCTTGAGGACAGTAGTTCTAGGGAGCAGATATAATGACCTATTTGGCACCAGAAACCTCCATATCTCTTAGTGCAGAATTCCTCAACCAGAGGTCCATGTGGAACAGTATAGCATGGTGAATAACAGCATGGGCTTTGGAGTCAGACATACCTGCCCTCAAACTTTACCTCTACCTTATAGGAACCCTTTGAGATCAGACAAGTCACTTAACCTCTCTGTGTTCTAGGGTTCCTAACCTTTAAAATGGGGTGATATTAACTGCCTTATATGGTTGTTATGAAAGTTAAAGAAATGGCAAAACATGTAGTGTGCTTAACAGTTTTTATCATGTAGTAAGCACACAATCTCTGGTAGTATTATATACATTTATTCCTAGAACACAAACTTTAGAAAGTGACAGACCTGGATAGCATCTTTTCTTGCTCACCACTACATCTTTGCCCTCAACTTCGGAGACTTGTACTGCTTTTCTGGGCACAGAGACTCAGATTATCTCCTGCCCTACAGAGGGCTGAACAAGTGAGAGTTTGTAAGCTAAGTAGGATGTCATTTTGAGTCACCATTGCTCTAATTTATTTAGACATTTCTGAAGAACAATTGGAGTCCCTTCAGTTTTAATTTCCCTCCCTTCCCAGATAAATTTTCCAAATGTCTACTTCCTATTTCCTTGATCAAGGCCAGAGTTGAAGAAAACTGGCCTTCAATCTTCAACCAGGCTGAGAGCACCGTTTGGGCTCAAGAGCAAATTGTATTGGAAAAGTAGCAGAAGCACTGAAATGAATTGTCATGAAATGAGGCTTCAAATGAAAACACAAGGCAGAGCCTGATCCTAATTGGCAGTGGAGTTACTCAGGTAAGAGGCCAATTCCAAATGTCCCATTGCACAACTTTTGTAATATGCATTTCCCCTCCCTGCAATCACCTCCTTTCATCCACAGAAGGCCTTTGGAAGATGATGATCACTGGGTAAAGGTAACACTGAGTTATTTGACATTTAAAAAATCACTAACCCATAAACAATGTGTAGATATGGAAAATGTCTATACTGTGGTACAGTTTGAAATGTTCCCTATGATAGGGTGAATAATGGTACCCCAAATATTTCCATGTCCTAATCCCTGGAATCCCTGGAATATGTTACCTTATATGCAAAAGGAACTTTGCAGATATGATTAAGTTAAGGATCTTCATATGGGAAGATTATTCTGTATTTTCTGGCTGGGCCCAATGTCATCACAAGGGTCCTAATAAGAGGGACTAAAGAGGAGACAGAGGCAGAGGAGAAGGCAATGTGATGACAGAAGCAGAGATTAGAGTTATGCACTTTAAAGATGGAGGAATGGGCCAAAAGCCAAAGGAATATAGGCAGCTACTAGAAGATGACCAAGGCAAATAAATGGATTTTCCCTTCAGGGCCTCCAGTAGGAACCAGGCCTGTCTACATTGTGCTTTAGGACATTGAAACCTATTTTAGACTTCTGAACTCCAGAACCATAGGAGAATAAATTTATGTGGTCTCAAACCAGCCCTCCAAATTCTCCAAGATATACTGGAAAGCCAGAAGTTCCCAATATTAGAATTATTGCTTTGGGTGATATCACTGAAAGACACAGCTGTTAAAAGCTTCTGCTGAAATGCAAAGGAAAAACCGTGTTAGGCAACATTCAGCCTGCTATGCCTTAATCTTCCTGGCTGGCAGAGAGCATGGAAGGGGACCCAGATTGCAGGGATTTCTGGGCCTTGGATTGTGAGAGGATAGACTTGATGGGTGGTATCTGTGTGGCTGGGCGTAGCAAGTGATAGTTGGGATAAGAGGCTTCCAAAAAGGGGAAAGAGAGAACCTGAAAACTAAATTTCATTTATTACACTTTGTACTGGGACCAACTAGTGAAAAACTCACCTTGGATGGTGAGCATCATCTTTATGACTAATCTAGTTAGTTGCAGGCCTGTTCCATAGAGTTCCTGATGAACTCAAGGAAAGAAAGAACTTCTTGTGCTCTCCTATACAAATCTACAAAATGTCTGACTTTGGGACTGATAGCTCTTTGGTTCACCACTGTTGGTTTTTGTCTCTTTCTAATATTCTGACATCCTGCCACCTCTACTGCCTTTTCCTGCTGTCCTCTAAGTTCAGCTCTTTAGGCTAGGCCTGCCAGACACATTTTCTTTTCATTCCCAGAGACTTGAGTTTCCTGCTCCTAGGAATTCTTTGCCCTAACCTATAAACTTTCTACCAGCCCCTGGCTGGTTTTGATCAGGAGATCTTACAGATTACTTGTGAAATGACTCTTTCCCAGAGAGAATTCTCTTCCCCACTTTGCCTCTCCTCACCAAGTATTCTTATCTTTACAATAAGAAATAGCAGATTTATACATGAAGGATCTTGAATCCCAAAATCTGCCATCTGTATCTGTAATCATTACACTTGGTCACCTGCCTTCCCTACCTCTGATCTCACTCCCAGAGAACTCTAACAAAGGTCCAGAAAACTGATGAACTTTGAACCTATTAGTAGCTTCACCTATCCCTTGTCTACCCCTGCCATCTCCATTTGTAATTTGATGGCTTCAATATAAGGATCAGTTGGGCCTTAACCTAACAGTCAGAGAGACTATCTGATCTACATAGTTACTAAGGTCTTTCAGCAACCCAGGAAGGAGAGAGATTTCTTGTTTTCCAGGCTATTGCCTCAGAGTGAATATAATGATGTCACCAAAGTGATGCCTGTAGTCTAGGATATATAACAGATTCACTTATTAAACTATCAGGAGGCCTCAGACAAATCCATTCAAATGTGAGTGCTGACTTCCCAGGAAGTGGACAAGGGAGTTCAGGTGTTGTAAAGGAGCACTTCTAACTTGTTTACCAGGCCTAAGATATATAATCACAAGGGCCCAAGAAGATCAAATAGCCCACATCCAATTCTTAGACAGCAAGACCTGATATGGTCTGAATCCAAGGCTATGTTTATTATTGAATGGTGTTCTAGCACTTCAGTAATACCTAGTGGTAGAACTAGGACTTGGGGGTGGTAGAATAAGCCAGATTGGAAGAGGCAAGACTTGGGAATTTAGGAGGGCTTAGTGGGTCAGGGGAGGGATGGGATGGGGTAAAGATGTAGTTCCAGGGTTTAATGATTTGGTTATCATAGGCTTGAGTATATGATGTACTTGATCAGGGTAGGTTCAGAATCAAATCAGACTACTGAGGGCTAAAAGCAGGTAAATATCCATAATGAACTAAACCAAGAACCAGGCTATTGGCCAAGCAGAAGTGAGGCAGTTGACAATGGTCATCCAAGCATTTGACAATTGGCAGAGTCTGGATTAGCTGGTGGTCAATTATCAAGGGACTGTGGTATGATATAGTATTGTATGATTATGTGGGATTCAGATCTAGATTCAGATTGGGAAACAGATTTTTCTGTAGAAAATTTAGTCCAACTAAAGGAAGGACTTTAGTCCAGGCAAGGAATCACAGGGGAGGAAAGACATAGAAGGGCTCTGATTGTGGAGGTACTTGTATTTTGTCAGTGGAAAAATGTGACTTGGTACTGAATTGCTGGGTTATTTCAATCTTCTCACTGGTAGTCCTCTCTAGTCTGTTATTCACAATGTAGCCAGAGGGAGCTTTTGAATATGTTAAGATTTTATTGCTTCTAATTGCTCTTAGGATAAAGACTTGACTCCACTGATTTCTATAAGGCTATGCATGGTTTGGCTCCTGCCCACCTCTTCAAACTTGTCTTCTACCATTTTACTTTTCACTCTTGGCACTCTAGCTGCACTGGGTTTCTATAGGATCTTTAGCTCCCTACTGTCTCAGAGCTGGTGCACATGCAGTTCCTTCTGCTTCAAGTATACATTACCTCTCTTTTTATCCTTTCAGTCTCAACTTAAATATCACTACATCAAAAAGGCCTTCTCTGATTCATGTATCTAAAGTAATGTTTCCTTCTTCTTTTTTTTTTGAGAGAGAGTGAGAAAGAGAGAGAGCACACAAATGGGGGAGAGGGGCAGAGGGAGAGATAGAGAATTCATGCTGAGTGTGGAGCCCAATGCAGAGCTTGATTCCACAACCCTGGGATCATGACCTGAGTGAAAATTAAGAGTCGGATGCTCAACTGACTGAGCCACCCAGGTGTCCCTCCTTATTCTTTATAATGGTTCTACTCCCCACCATCACTTACAAGTCACACTCACTAACCTTGCCTACCGGGAGCAGCAAGTTCACCAGTTCCTATGCACCACTTCCATTAGGCTTTACCTCCTCAATAATCTCATCACCCACCACAATTCCCCACTGTCATGTCCACCACCACACCTTTCTTCATTAGCCATACTCTCTAGCCCCACCTATTACTGCCAGCCTTATCCACCTCTTCTAAAACCAATGCTTCTCTTCCTACCACTCCCTATTAGCTATACTCAGAAGCCCCACATACCACCATCAACCATATTATCCTTGCCCATCCAGCAGCTCCAAATAGTAGCAGACCTACCCTACTTACCCTACTAATTAACAAGGGCCCTCTTACTTACTGGTTAGGTATGAGCCTGCTTCAGTAATGTCTTCCCTGATCATTCAATCTGATTTAAATTTCCTTGTTTTCCATAACACCTTGCCCTTCTTCTTTATAGTACTAATCACAATAGCAATTATAATGATTAACAGTTGTCACCCCCAGAGAGTCTATGGCTATTTGTTCACTGCTATTTCCCCTTTACCTAGACATACTGTAGATCTCAAAATACACTCGATGAATCTCATTGTATCAAGTGTTACAGAAAAAAACCCCTGAGCTTAAAATAGTTAAATAATGTACTCAGGTTTCCATATGTCAAAATAGTTAAATAATGTACTCAGGTTTCCACAGCTAGTAAGTGCCAGAGCTAGAATTCAAACACAGAGACAGTTGACTATAAATCCCATGGGTTCTTAATAATTATGCTAGTTGTTTTTGCCAGACCATCAGCATCAGCATCATTTGGGAACTCATTAGAAATGCTGATTCTCAGGCAATACCATAGACTTACTGAATCAGAAACTTTGGAAATGTGGCCTAGCAATCTGTGTTCTAATAAGTCCTCCAGGTGACTCTGATGCATGCTCAAATGTGAGAACCACTGTGTACACTAGATTGCTTATTATATGGTTCCCTCTTGGTAAGAGATCCAGGTTGCGCTCATCTATGCAAATAGCCCTAAGTGTACCTATGGGCTCAGCATACTGTAGATGTTTAATAGTAGTGTTGAATAATGAGTGAATTGAGCTGTAGGGTACATTAGTTTTTGAAAGACATATAGGCCTTTTCATCAAAACCACAGGAGGACAGTGAAAACACCATAAAAGGGCTAATATAAGGGGCATGACACTTGCCTGGAGAAAAGTTATCGAGATGAAATTATTCATTTATTACCTCCTCTTCTCTACCTTCTTCCTTTCAGGTCAATCATGTCCATGGAACTGTCTCTGACCCTAATGGATCATATTGATATCTCTTTTATTTGGCTTCTTTATAGCATTTTGAGTAGCATTCAAGCTATCCCTGGATTATATGTGACAATGCATTTTTTGCGTGTCTAAGATATATAAATCATGATCCCCATAATGAAACTGTATTCTCCTTAGCACACAGACTGTATCTTTCTTTTGTGTCCTCTAGTTTCTACTATGGGCTTAAATGTATAGTAGCATGTTTGGATAATGTTTTAATAAATTATCCTGAGTGTGTGTGTGTGTGTGTGTCCTTACATCTAGCCCTTCCCATATTTAACAAAGACATCACCTAAGAAAAAGGTTAATATAGTAGGAGATCAGAAAACAAAAAAGTTAATTCTTAGCCTTTGAGTTTTAAAAACGTATTTGAGTTTCAGGAATCAAGACTTTTGAGCATAAAGAACTTAGAACATACACTTCATGACATACACAATAAATCTAAAATGATATAAGACCAAACAGAGCCAGTTTTTCTCTCCCCAGACTAGGTGAAAATTCCACGGGATGTGAGAGGAGTGAGAATTTGAGCAAAAGAGTGAGTCTGTGGTAAGTCCTTTAAGAAAGGTGGTGTAACCTGTCCCTGTGGGCCAAGGCCCAAGTTGAATAAATAATATAATACTCAAATGGGAAAGAGTGATGGAGAAAGCTAAGCAAGAGACTGTGCCTTGCCTCTCCCCACATAGGGGAAGGCAATACACCTTGAAGAGTTCTGCTGAACCCAGCCTGGCACCAGAGCGGTAGAGGTGGCTGCATGTGTTCTATTTCAGGAGACAGGGCTTGAACAGTCTTATAATTTTCTGGTAAGGTATGGGAGGAGCCAAGTGTTTTCTAGATAACAACAATGTGCCCTGAGACCCGAGAAAACTTAAATTCAGGGTTGAGGAGGCACAGCAGTGATCTGAGTGCAACTTTGACTGAGACCTGAGTGTAAGTTGAATATCCCCACAGAGACAATCAAGGCCACGCATGACAATGTACCTCTCAGTGGATTCCAGGGTGGATAGCAGAAGACAACTGGAGACTAAATACCTTCTGCTTGTCTTAGCCACAACCCCAGACATTGTGAGGAATGCTTGAATTGACCATTTTATATTACTTGGAGATATGGGGACTCAAAATAGAGAAAGTTAAAAGAAAAGATTCTTAATCATCTATATTTGTGAGTTGACATTTATATCAACCCTACCAAGATGCTCTGTATTTGGTTGACTGGATTGACTTGATGAACCAGAGCCTTCCTCTTGGGGCCAACATTTAGGAGAAAAGTGAATCAGAAGACAAGAAGCTCTTGCAGGGGATTGGGTAAGTTAGTATGTATTTAAGTGCTCCCTGAGTTGTCCTTGCCTCAGTATGCTTTCACTCCAACACTTCTCAGCTCCTCTAGTCTCAGTTGTGATAATAGTGTTCCAAATATCAAACAGTGCAATACCCGTGCTTAGTCAAAGAAGATTCTAGCTAGAGTCACTCAACTATTAAGGCAGGAAGGTGAATTCAGCCATTTTAGAGTTTTCTCATAAATACAGAGATGGAAACAAGAAGTTTTAAAATAAGCCTCAATATCCACTTTTATGTGTAGTTACAGATGTATGACTTGATCATTGATTTTAGCAGGTAAACAGAACTGGAAAGATTCATATTTTTAACTGGGCTGTAGCATGAGTATTGCATTTGGAAGGGCCACATTATTTATTAAACCATGTGGGGCTGCTGTGATTACGCTATAGATAGGCAGGTCTCCAGAGTCAATTGGGGTTGTTGAATCACATTCAATGAATGTCCTCACGTCTCAATTGAAGAAACCTGCTATTGAGGGACTCCTCTAGAGTAATCAATTAAAAGCAGTAGCATTAAGCAGCTAACGGTACTGGAAAATCAATACCAGCATGGGGAAGAAACAATTCCCTGCAATGATTTCATGCAAATTTTTATTCTTGTGCCTAATGACATTAGGATCCACTAATGACACATAGTTCAAGGAGGAGCATCTTTTCCAGTTAAGCATAAAGCACATTTTTACCCCTATAACCTTGATGGCCACTTGGGAGGTCTACTTTCACTGCTGGGAAGCAATAGATTAAGGTAAGGCAGCCAAAGTTTCTATGTATTTCTCCTGTGGGAGAGATGGAGGTAAGATAGAAAGAATGACTTTCTGGAGATTGGAATAGGTCCCTGGAAGGGCCAGGACCATTCCTCTTTCATTCACTAGACATCTTTTCACACTGGCTCTACGCCTTTAACTGCTCCTTCCCCACTCATGACCAAAGGAAGACTAGGAAAGACACCTATAGCTCAGCCCAAATTGCTTTGAGACTCCAGACTCCACTACTTCTCCCCAGTATTAAAACTTGTGGTGGGCATGCATTTTACTCTAATATATGGAGTGAATTAAGTACTGTATTTCTTTTATTCTCTAAACATAATTTAGTCTGCTAAGAGGCCACATCCCTTCCTCAAATTTGGTAGAAAATTCTATCTCAGTTGTTATTGAGGCCTCCAGGATCATGTTAAGTTACTGGGTATCTTGAAAATCATAGGGAGTCTTCGGTCTACATACTGTATGGTCTCTTCAAGGCTAACAGCTCTGATGACTCTGGACCAAGCCAAGGAACAGGAATTTTTATCCAGGTTGGTAGCCCCAGAGTGGCCAGGAGTCTAGCCTTCTTTGTATACCACATTGCTATTTTTCTCTGAGATCTTGTCACCTGCTGGGCACTGTCAGGACACAGGGTGCCTATACTTTCCACTTGTAGAATCTATAAAACTTTAGTAGCCCTGCCAGTTTTAAGGATATTGTCTTTAAATTCTAAGTACCTCTTTATCTGAGGTACCAAATCTCAGAGCCACTTCCATTTTAGGACATCAGTTTAGCTCTTTGCCTCCTTTTGCCTTGGATTTAGAACACAGCACTTTGGCCTGAAGCTGTTGAACCTCCATGGTTTCCAAGTCACAAGGCTCATATTGCCCTGGGTAGGCTGTGTGCATGTGTGCATGCTAGTGTGTGTGTGTGTGTGTGTGTGTGTGTGTGTGTATGCATGTGTATGCTTCTGTGCATGCACATCAGGGGTGGGGTGGGAGAGGGTTTATGTTCTTTCTGAATTTTCCCTTTCTCATAATCCTCCCTGCTCCTCCACCCCCTTTCACGTAGCAAACTCCTAACCATCCTTCAAGTCTCAGCTTATATGTCACTCTTTCAGTTAAGTTTTCCATGGCCCCATGCTCTAAATTAGATCCCCATAATACACATGCATAGCATGGTGTAGCTTTTCTAAGTAGTACACGCCATAATGGTAATGAGTTATTAAGGTGACTGTTAATATTTCTTTCTCTTACAGGTTTGTAACGTCCATAAGAATAGAGACTAGCCTTTTTTGTTTATTGTTATATCCTTTTGCTTCATAATATCACAAGTTTAGAATATGTAAAAGAAGGTGGAGTAAGTGAATAAATGAAGTGAAATCTTTCCACAGTTGTGAAGTAACAATTCAGTGGTCATTTTCTAATCTTTCTTTTTTTAGACTTATATAGTGGTAATAGATTATAGGATGAAAATAGACCATGCATTGACTTGTGCCAGAAAAGTTGGCATTGAGTTGTTTATGTTATCTTTTTATTATCTTTTTAAACATATGTAATATCTGTAGTGATATCTCTTTTTTTTATTCTTTATATTGCTAATTTGAGCCCTCCCTTTTGGATTTGTGTAATAAAGAATTTCTATTCTAAAAAACACTTGAACAGATATTTCACAAAACAGGATATTGAAATGATTAACAAGCATCATTAGTCATCAGGGAAATGCAAATTAAGACCACAATGACCTCAACTCTCAGGAAGGCTAACATTAAAAAAGACTAACACCACCAAGTATTGTCAAGGATGGGAAGCTCCTGGAACTCTTATTCACTGTTGATTGGAATGTAAACTGGTACAACCACTTTGGAAAACTGATAGTATCTACTCAAGTTGAATATAGATGTATCCAATGACCTAATAAATCTGTTCCTGTATATATACAACCAACAGAAATGCATATATTTCTGTAATAGTACCAAATGGAAAGCAATCCAAATGTTCATCAGCATTGGAATAGATAAGTAAATTGTGGTATGGTATATTTAAGTAATAGAATGTCACACAGCAATTAAAAAGAGTGAACTATATTCTTATGTGGATCCTGAGAAACTTAACAGGAACCAATGGAGGAGGGGAAGGGAAAAAAAAAGAGGTTAGAGTGGGAGAGAGCCAAAGCATAAGAGACTCTTAAAAACTGAGAACAAACCGAGGGCTGATGGGGGGTGAGAGGGAGGGGAGGAAGGGTGATGCGTATTGAGGAGGGCACCTGTTGGGATGAGCACTCGGTGTTGTATGGAAACCAATTTGACAATAGATTTCATATATTTTTTAAAAAAAGAAAATTTTAACTTGCAAAAAAAATAAATTAAATAAAATAAAAAGAGTGAACTAAATTACATCAAACAACTGGATGAATCTCACAAAGATAAGGCTGAGAAAGAAGTCAGATGCAAAAGAGAACCTATTTATATCAAGTTCAAACACAAGCAAAATTAATCTATGGTGACAGAAATCAGAATAGTGGTAGACCAGGAGGGACACGAGAGAGGCTTTTAGGATTCTGATCTAGTTCTCAGTCCTGATATAGGTGGTGGTAATACAGGTATGCTCACTTCATAGAAATTAATTTGTACAAGTAAGATGTATCCTTATTATATATATGTTATACTTTAATTAAAAGTTTATAAAAATAAATAAAACAAGAATAAATATATTAAAGAAGAGGAGGGGATTACAGTGGATGATTTTTAAGGTCCTCTCCAGCTCTAACATGTTTTTACCTCATGTGAAAATGCTTTCAAATTAAAAAGTTCTCTACAAGTATATGGTCTTTTACAGGTTACCAGTGGTACCTGATCTTTATTAGTGATTTCTTGACCAAACAATGGCAAATAATTTACTTAAATGTCTATGTATTTATTTTCTATTTGAAAATTTAAGTTACCTATCTGCTTTTCTGGTTATTGTTCATCTTCCAATTCCTTTGAACTTTTCTGTCAAGACCCTGGATGAGAAGCCAGAGACAAATATCATGGAGAATAATCCTGAATCTTAAATTTTGAGCTAGCAATAAACAATGACAAAGCCTCTAAATTCAAGGTTCAAGGAAAATGGTTCATGACTTCTTTGAGTCAGCTGTGGCTTTGCATTCTTCAGACTAAGTTTTCTACTTAAATACTTAATGGAAATAATAATGATTTCCGCAATCATTTGACCTCTGTTAGGAGTCCATAATTCTAAAGTTAGGAGATTAATGCTAGAAGAATAGTAAGATACATTTGACATTAATTTTCAAAAGTAGTCATTCAAATTGTATCATTTTATCACTTTCTTTTCCTTGGCCTCGTGGGTAAAACTCAGTTAATGAATCTACCAGTAAAGCATAGTTGATTAAGTGGTTTACTTATTCTGAGAGATGAGGCTTTGGCTTCACTGAAGCCACTGAGCTTATTCAAAACCCAATATACAATTTTTTTTACTTCGAAGTTTTTCTCCCTTTGAGGTATTCTATTTATTAAGAACTCAACTTTCCTGGTATCTAAATGAAAGTTTCCTTTTAAGGTATATCGCTTTTCTAATTCGTGGCCTGGGAAAAAATGTCAGAAAATTCTTTAAATCTATTTAGTGAAGTATTTAAAATGCTCATCTTGCACTTTTGAGTGAAGTGTAATTTACATTTCATAAAAGTAGAAGCTGAGCAGTAAGCTGTAAGTAATTATCATATAATTAAATGTCTACTATGAAGGGAATGAAAACGTGAGCTCCTTCGTGCTTTCCGTGACTGGGTTATGCAATGGCAAATTAAATTACAGCTCTTTATCTCAGGAGGCTCCAGGGAACCAATTCAGGGTTTGAAGAGATACCTCTGAGTTGCCAATATAGTTTCAGTAGGAGGCTGAAGTGATGAGTTCACTGTCCAAGCAGGCCATATAAAAATGGATTCTGTAGCTTAGGTTTTAGAAATGGAAATCAAAGTGTCTATCCCTCTCAGTGACTTTGAAAACCCCTTTTCCCTATATTAATATTTATAAATGGGAAATAGCACCATGATAATTAATACTTAATTATCACCATAGATAAGTTTTATTTTTTTCAAATTCACAAAGTAGTTGGATTTGGGGATGATATTCAAATACATTTGTAATTAGGTGAAATGCTCCCTCTAATCTGATTTTGTTTAATATCACTTAAAATATGCATTGAGTTCCTGCTAAGTTCAAGATGTCACAGGGCATTCAAAGGTTCAAAAGACATGATCCCTGCCTTGTGGAAGATTATAGTCAGGAAGGGGATAAAAGTTATGCACACAAACTACAAAACAAGGCAAAATTGGATAGTTATCAGAGAATAAAAGGTGTGGAATAGCTCAGGGGAAGAAACAATCATTTCTATTTCTGGCTAGGTACAGCTGGTCAGGTTTCAGGAAGATGGTATTTAATCTGGTGCATGAGAAATAGACTTATTATAAGAAGACATATTGACGAGACCATGAGCAATGATAGATGTGGGAAACCAGCACAGGGGCTTCAGGTTATGAAGTCGACCAATTTTGTTACTTATTCAACAGTCAGGGTGGCAATTTATCTAAATTTGTGAATGCAACTATTGGGTTTTTCAGACTTTCTCCCTAGTCAAAACCTATAATGTGATATTTTTTACACTTTACATTGGAGCATTAGGTATAGTGAAAGATATGGATGAAAATGGAGATATGGAGCTGGGTTATAAAAGCTCTTGTGTAGATTTTATGCAAGGAAACATTCAATTAAAAAATCTTACTGATGGACTATTGTGTGCCAGGCATTTAAAAAATCATGGGGAGTATAGAGATGAATACCTTCCCTGCCCACAGGAAACTAATTTAGAGGAGGCTATGCATGAGAAGTGCTGAGGGCACCTATTCTAGACAGGATATGAGGGGTCAGGAGAGGCATTCTAGAAATGGTGATGTCTGAGTTGAAATATGAAAGAGAGTATGGGCTTTCCTGAAACAGAAGACATAGGAAGAGTGTTTCTAAGCAGAAAAATGAGAAGAACATTATAAGCAGAGAGAATATGCAAAGTCCCCAAGGTGTAGATAGCCTGGAGAATTCCTAGGAGTGCTAGGCTTGAACTGAGGGTGTGAATTGAATGCTAAAGAGATGAGGCTGGAGGGATCAATAGGGAGCTCACCCTGGAATGCCTTATAGAAGCTATTTTAGTGATCCAGGTGAAGATGACACAACTCAGAATTAAAAATATAGTAGTGGGGCGGGGGCACTTGGGTTGCTCAGTGGGTTGAGTGTCCCATATAGGCTCAGGTCATGATCTCATGGTTTGTGAGTTCAGGTCCCATGTCAGGCTCTGTGCTGACAGCTCAGAGCCTGGATACTGCTTCAGATTGTGTCTCTCTCTCTCTCTCTCTTCCTCCCCTGATCATGCTCTGTCTCTTAAAAATGAACAAAAACATTTAAAAAATATAGTAGTGGGGAGGAAGAAGAGGGCATACGTCCATCTGAGAGAGATTGAAGGGGTATAATTGACAGGATTTGTTAATGAAACGTAAGTGTTAAGGTACATAATAGAGTGCAAGGATGAAGTTCAGGCTTGGACTTGGGTGTCAGGGAGAGCCATTCACTCAGAGGGGGAACACAGGTAGATGAGAAGATTTGAGAGGGAAGTCATGAGGTAAGTTTTACCTATGTTGAGTGTGAGAGGCCGGTCAGATATCCAAATGGAGAAAATAGCAAAAAGTTGGATATATTATTTGGAGTACAGGAAGGAATGTAGTTTGAGCTGCAGATATAGTTTTTAGAGTCACAGTATCAGGAGTTGCAAATCCAAATGTCTACAGGATCCAGGCAGGTAACATAAATGGATGACTCAGTCTGGGCTGATATGGGGTAAAGATAAAAGGAGGAGATGTACATAGGCCCTGCCCAGGGCATTCAAGTTGAAAATAATCTAGTAAGCCAGCTAAACAAAACCCAGCTACAAAGCCATATGAATTTTCAAGCAGCCAGTTTTCCACCTTTGATAGAGATCACAATTAGCCATAAAGGGAATGTAGAGTTTTGGCAGAAAGAATGTAGAGTACAGAAAAAAAAAATAAAACCAAGGGCATAACTCCAGAGGAGAAATATAAGGAATAGATAGATATTTGGGGTTAGGGGAGAAGAGAGTAAGAGAGAGCGAGAGCAAGCCAGGCAAGAAAAATTAACTGAATTTGCACCATGGAGGGGTTTGCTAACTTTGCTAACTTTAACTGAAATCATTTCATTGGTGTGGTGGGCGCTGAAACCAGATTGTAGTGGATTGAGAATTTAATGGAGGAAAAGAAGTGGAGACTGAGTATGGACAACTCTTTCAAGATATTTAGCTGTGAATGAGAGGTGAGCAGTTGGGTGATAGTTGGTTATTTATACATGCATGTATACCAGGAGAGACATGAGAGCAATTGTATGCTAAAGGGACAGGGTAAGGTTGAAGATGGAGGAAAGAAAATGATCTGTCAATTATCTGAGGTCCCTAGAGAGGTGGAACCAGAGGAAATTCAGAGCACAGGTGGAAGGATTAGCCTTGAGGTAAGAAGAGTGGCACCTACCCTACTGAATTTGAAGATAATTTCATTTAACAAAGATTTATGGAGCTTCTGTACTGTACTAGACACTGTTATAGGTGTTAAAGATGTAGCAGTTTAAAACAGCAGGAAAAAATTTCCTGTTGTCATGGAGCTTATGTTCCAGAATGAAGTATGTACAAGAACAAATACATATAAGCCATGCTTGGGCTTGAAGCAGACTGTGGTTGAAACATTCAAAGGTCAAAGGTTGACCTTTGTTGTTCTTTAATGACCTATATTTCCTCTGTGACTGATGCAGGAGATCTCAGAACAGTAGGCTTGGAAGATGTTGGAGAAGCTTTGCAATAACTACTGTGGTTCATGTAATAGAGGGGTCTAGGAACAAACAAAGGTACTTCTGAGTAGCAACAAGACCTATAATTGTCTTGTAGTGGAAGAGGGATCCACTGACTTTTCTGTAAAGGACAAGACAGCAAATATTTCGGGCTTTTCAGGCCAGAAGGTATCTGTCACAAGTACTCAACTATGTTGTAGTACCAAAGCAGCCACAGACAATAGATAAATGAATGGGCATGGCTGTGTTCCAGAAAGACTATTTACCAAAACAGGTGGAAGTCTGGATTTAGCCTGTGGGCCTTAGCTTGCCAACTGCTGTAGTAGAGCATTCACAGGATGACAACTGCTTCATAAGAAAATTTTATTTGACAGCACCAAGGAGGTGGGTAGGAGGGTGGAGGACAGTGCATTGGTTCAGGTGAGTCTTAATAAGGATCTGAAGCAGTGGGAATGGAAACTAGCATTGGAGCAGTGGGGATGGAAAGGCCAGGAGAGCAAGGAGAGATACAGTGTAATGCCAGTCAGGGAAGGAGTTGATAATCAATTATGTCAGATACTGCAGAGAGGTCTAGGAAACTGGGGCTAGAGAAGAGGATTTGTTATTGAGGAGGTTGGTGCTCCCCCTTTCTTGAAAAGTTTACCAAATTTTATCAACACATTGCACAATTGTAAAACATAAAATAGTTAACAGGCCCCGCCCATTCCCTCTCTTCCTTCATATCCAGCCTGCTACAAGACCAACACTTAAGTCTTCTGACTACTCCTTCTGGTAGTTGTTTTCCATTTGTATAAATAATATGCTTTTAGTGCTATTTCCTGTTATATGAATTCTAGACAGCATCTATTGACATTTTCTTATGGAATATGGGGATTTAATACTTTTACTTTACCCTCTGCTTATCTTCTTTTCCCTATATCCACTCAATATAATTAAATCATCATCTTTGTTCAAATCAGTATGCTGTATTTTTCTTAGGATAGCTATGTAAGTATGGTTCACTGCTGAGCCAAGTAACATACTATGATTCTTATGTCTTTCTGTATACAACTTTTTTTTCATCCTGGAGTTAATAACTGCTTCATATTTTGCTTAATTAGAAACAATAATTATTTTAATTAAACTTTTTATTTTGAAATGAATGTACATGATAGTTGTGAAAAATAATACAGGGAGATTCCATGTCCCCTTTATCTAGTTTCCTAAAATGGTAACATCTTGCAGAACTATAGTACACTATCAAAAACAGGATTTTGACATTGATAGACTCAAGATACAGAATATTTCCATCACCACAGGATCCATTGTTTTGTTTTTCTTTTAAAAAAATTTTAAACGTTGATTCATTTCTGAGATAGAGAGACACAGAATGTGTGCGGGGGAGGGGCAGAGAGAGAGGGAAACCTGAAATCCGAAGCAGGTTCCAGGCTCCAAGCTGTCAGCACAGAGCCTGATGCGGGGCTCGAACTCACGAACCATGAGATCATGACCTGAGCCAAAGTTGGACGCCTAACCAACTGAGCTACCCAAGCACCCCTGTTTTGTCTTTTTGTAGCTACCCCCACTACCCTTCCACCCTCACCCCCTCCTTAACCCGTGGTAACCACTAATCTGTTCCTCATTCTAAAATTTTGTCATTTCAAGATTCTTAAATAAATAGAGTAATATAGTATGTAGCCTTTTGAGACTATTTTTTTTTCTTTTCACAAAGAATAATTCCATGGAGATTTATCCAGGTTGTTGCATGTATTGATAGGTTAAGCCTTTTTATTACTGTGTAGTATTTCATGGTATGGATGTATCACAATTTAGTCATTCATCCTTTAAAGAACATCTAGGTTATTTCCAGTTTTTGCTTATTATGAATAAAGCTGCTATAAATGCTTGTGTACAGGTTTTTGTGTTAACATAAGTCTTCATTTCTGTGGGACAAATGCCCAGTAGTGCAATTTCTGGGTTGTATGATAATTGCATGTTTCACTTAAAGAAAGGGCCATACTGTTTTCCACAGTGGATATAACATTTTATATTCCCACCAGCAACATAGGAGCAATCCAGTGTCTGTGCATCCTCACCAGCATTTGGAGTCACATTTTTTTATATTAGCTATTTTGACAAGTGTATACTAATATCTCATTGTTTCAATTTGCAGTTCTCTACTGGCTAATGATGAACAACTTTTCAGGTGCTTATTTGCCATCTGTACATCTTCTTCAGTTAAATAGCTGTTCATGTTTTTCCCTATTTTCTAATAGGATTTTTTTAATTTTGAGTTTTAAGCGCTCTTAATATGTTCCAGCTAAAAGTCCTTTGTCAGATTTGAATTTTGCAAATATTTTCTCCTACTCTGTAGTTAGTCTTTTCATGCTCTTAACAGGGTCTTTTTCAAAGCAAACATTTTTAATTTTGACAAAGTCCAATTTATCAATTTTTCCTTATGAATTGTGCTTTTGTTGTCAAGTCTAAGAACTCTTTGCTTAGCCCTACACCTCAAACGTTTCTCCTATGTTTTTTTCTCAAAGTTCGATAGCTTTATATTTTAAATTTAAATGCTTGACCAGTTTTCAGTTAATTTTTCTATAAGGTATGAAATTTATTTTTATTTTTTATTTTTTTCAATATATGAAGTTTATTGTCAAATTGGTTTCCATAGAACACCCAGTGCTCATCCCAAAAGGTGCCCTCCTCAATACCCATCACCAACCCTCCCCTCCCTCCCACCCCCCATCAACCCTCAGTTTGTTCTCAGTTTTTAAGAGTCTCTTATGCTTTGGCTCTCTTCCACTCTAACCTCTTTTTTGTTTCCTTCCCCTCCCCCATGGGTTTCTGTTAAGTTTCTCAGGATCCACATAAGAGTGAAACCATATGGTATCTGTCTTTCTCTGTATGGCTTATTTCACTTAGCATCACACTATCCAGTTCCATCCATGTTGCTACAAAGGTCCATATTTCATTCTTTCTCATTGCCACGTAGTACTCCATTGTGTATATAAACCACAATTTCTTTATCCATTCATCAGTTGATGGACATTTAGGCTCTTTCCATAATTTGGATATTGTTGAGAGTGCTGCTATAAACATTGGGGTGCAAGTGCCCCTATGCATCAGCACTCCTGTCTCCCTTGGGTAAATTCCTAGCAGTGCTATTGCTGGGTCATAGGGTAGGTCTATTTTTAATTTTTTGAGGAACCTCCACACTGTTTTCCAGAGTGGCTGCACAAATTTGCATTCCCACCAACAGTGCAAGAGGGTTCCCGTTTCTCCACATCCTCGCCAGCATCTATAGTCTCCTGATTTGTTCATTTTGGCCACTCTGACTGGCATGAGGTGATATCTGAGTGTGGTTTTGATTTGTATTTCCCTGATGAGGAGCGACATTGAACATCTTTTCATGTGCCTATTGGCCATCTGGATGTGTTCTTTAGAGAAGTGTCCATGTTTTCTGCCCATTTCTTCACTGGGTTATTTGTTTTTCGGGTGTGGAGTTTGGTGAGCTCTTTATAGATTTTGGATACTAGCCCTTTGTCTGATATGTCATTTGCAAATATCTTTTCCCATTCCGTTGGTTGCCTTTTAGTTTTGTTGGTTGTTTCCTTTGGTGTGCAGAAGCTTTTTATCTTCATAAGGTCCCAGTAGTTCATTTTTGCTTTTAAGTCCCTTGCCTTTGGGGATGTGTCAAGTAAGAAATTGCTACGGCTGAGGTCAGAGAGGTCTTTTCCTGCTTTCTCCTCTAGGGTTTTGATGGTTTCCTGTCTCACATTCAGGTCCTTTATCCATTTTGAGTTTATTTTTGTGAATGGTGTGAGAAAGTGGTCTAGTTTCAACCTTCTGCATGTTGCTGTCCAGTTCTCCCAGCAACGATTTGTTAAAGAGACTGTCTTTTTTCCATTGGATGTTCTTTCCTGCTTTGTCAAAGATTACTTGGCCATACGTGTGTGGGTCTAGTTCTGGGGTCTGTATTCTATTCCATTGGTCTATGTGTCTGTTTTTGTGCCAATACCATGCTGTCTTGATGATTACAGCTTTGTAGTAGAGGCTAAAGTCTGGGATTGGGATGCCTCCTGCTTTGGTCTTCTTCTTCAAAATTACTTTGGCTATTCGGGGCCTTTTGTGGTTCCTAAAATATGAATTTTAGGATTGCTTGTTCTAGTTTCAAGAAGAATGCTGGTGCAATTTTGATTGGGATTGCATTGAATGTGTAGATAGCTTTGGGTAGTATTGACATTTTGACAATATTTATTCTTCCAATCCATGAGCATGGAATGTTTTTCCATTTCTTTATATCTTCTTCAATTTCCTTCATAAGCTTTCTATAGTTTTCAGCATACAGATCTTTTACATCTTTGGTTAGATTTATTCCTAGGTATTTTATGCTTCTTGGTGCAATTGTGAATGGGATCAGTTTCTTTGTCTTTCTGTTGCTTCATTAGTAGTGTATAAGAATGCAACTGATTTCTGTACATTGATTTTGTATCCTGCGACTTTGCTGAATTCATGTATCAGTTCTAGCAGACTTTTGGTGGAGTCTATCGGATTTTCCATGTATAATATCATGTCATCTGCAAAAAATGAAGGCTTAACTTCATCTTTGCCAATTTTGATACCTTTGATTTCCTTTTGTTGTCTGATTGCTGATGCTAGAACTTCCAACACTATGTTAAACAACAGCGGTGAGAGTGGACATCCCTGTCATGTCCCTGATCTCAGGGAAAAAGCTCTCAGTTTTTCCCCATTGAGGATGATGTTAGCTGTGGACTTTTCATAAATGGCTTTTATGATGTTTAAGTATGTTCCTTTTATCTCGACTTTCTCGAGGGTTTTTATTAAGAAAGTTGCTGAATTTTGTCAAAGGCCTTTTCTGCATTGATTGACAAGATCATATGGTTCTTATCTTTTCTTTTATTAATGTGATGTATCACATTGATTGATTTGCGAATGTTGAACCAGCCCTGCATCCCAGGAATGAATCCCACTTGATCATGGTGAATAAGTCTTTTTATATGCTGTTGAACTCGATTTGCTATATCTTATTGAGAATTTTTGCATCCATATTCATCAGGGATATTGGCCTGTAGTTCTCTTTTTTTACTGGGTCTCTGTCTGGTTTAGGACTCAAAGTAATACTGGCTTCATAGAATGAGTCTGGAAGTTTTCCTTCCCTTTGTATTTCTTGGAATAGCTTGAGAAGGATAGGTATTATCTCTGCTTTAAACGTCTGGTAGAACTCCCCTGGGAAGCCATCTGGTTCTGGACTCTTATTTGTTGGGAGATTTTTGATGACTGATTCAATTTCTTCGCTGGTTATGGGTCTGTTCAAGCTTTCTATTTCCTCCTGATTGAGTTTTGGAAGTGTGTGGGTGTTTAGGAATTTGTCCATTTCTTCCAGGTTGTCCAGTTTGTTGGCATGTAATTTTTCATAGTATTCCCTGATAATTGCTTGTATTTGTGAGGGATTGGTTGTAATAATTCCATTTTCATTCATGATTTTATCTATTTGGGTCATCTCCCTTTTCTTTTTGAGAAGCCTGGCTAGAGGTTTATCAATTTTGTTTATTTTTTCAAAAAAAGCAACTCTTGGTTTTGTTGATCTGCTCTACAGTTTTTTTAGATTCTATATTGTTTATTTCTGCTCTGATCTTTATTATTCCTCATCTTCTGCTGGGTGTTGGGTGTCTTTGCTGTTGTGCTTCTATTTCCTTTAGGTGTGCTGTTAGATTTTGTTTCTTGAGATAAGCCTGGGTTGTAATGTATTTTCCTCTCAGGACTGCCTTCGCTGCATCCCAATGTGTTTGGATTGTTGTATTTTCATTTTCATTTGTTTCCATATATTTCTTTTTTTTTAATTTTTTTAACGTTTATTTATTTTTGAGACAGAGAGAGACAGAGCCTGAACAGGGGAGGGGCAGAGAGAGAGGGAGACACAGAATCTGAAACAGGCTCCAGGCTCTGAGCTGTCAGCACAGAGCCTGATGCGGGGCTCGAACTCACGGACCGTGAGATCATGACCTGAGCCGAAGTCGGACGCTTAATCGACTGAGCCAACCAGGCGCCCCTGTTTCCATATATTTCTTAATTTCTTCTCTAATTGTCTGGTTGACCCATTCATTTTTTAGTAGGGTGTTCTTTAACCTCCATGCTTTTGGAGGTTTTCCAGACTTTTTCCTGTGGTTGATTTCAAGCTTCATAGCATTGTGGTCTGAAAGTATGCACGGTATGATCCCAATTCTTGTACACTTATGAAGGGCTGTTTTGTGACCCAGTATGTGATCTATCTTGGAGAATGTTGCATGTACACTCGAGAAGAAAGTATATACTGTTGCTTTGGGATGCAGAGTTCTAAATATATCTGTCAAGTCCATCTGATCCAATGTATCATTCAGGGCCCTTGTTTCTTTATTGACCATGTGTCTAGATGATCTATCCATTTCTGTAAGTGGAGTGTTAAAGTCCCCTGCAATTACCACATTCTTATCAATAAGGTTGCTTATGTTTGTGAGTAATTGTTTTATATATTTTGGGGCTCCCGTATTCGGCGCATAGACATTTATAACTGTTAGCTCTTCCTGATGGATAGACCCTGTAATTATTATATAATGCCCTTCTTCATCTCTTGTTACAGCCTTTAATTTAAAGTCTAGTTTCTCTGATATAAGTATGGCTACTCCAGCTTTCTTTTGACTTCCAGTGGCATGAAAAATAGTTCTCCATCCCCTCACTCTCAATCTGAAGGTGTCCTCAGGTCTAAAATGAGTCTCTTGTAGACAGCAAATAGATGGGTCTTGTTTTTTTATCCATTCTGATACCCTATGTCTTTTGGTTGGCACATTTAGTCCATTTACATTCAGTGTTATTATAGAAAGATATGGGTTTAGAGTCATTGTGATGTCTGTAGGTGTCATGCTTGTAGTGATGTCTCTGGTACTTTGTGTCACAGGATCCCCCTTAGGATCTCTTGTAGGGCTGGTTTAGTGGTGACGAATTCCTTCAGTTTTTGTTTGTTTGGGAAGACCTTTATCTCTCCTTCTATTCTAAATGACAGACTTGCTGGATAAAGGATTCTTGGCTGCATATTTTTTCTGTTCCTCATATTGAAGATCTCCTGCCATTCCTTTCTGGCCTGCCAAGTTTTCAGTAGAGAGATCAGTCACGAGTCTTATAGGTCTCCCTTTTTATGTTAGAGCAAGTTTATCTCTAGCTGCTTTCAGAATTTTCTCTTTATCCTTGTATTTTGCCAGTTTCACTATGATATGTCGTGCAGAAGATCGATTCAAGTTCCGTCTGGAGGGAGTTCTCTGTGCCTCTTGGATTTCAATGCCTTTTTCCTTCCCCAGATCCGGGAAGTTCTCAGCTGTTATTTCTTCAAGTACCCCTTCAGCACCTTTCCCTCTCTCTTCCTCCTCTGCAATACCAATTATGCGTATATTATTTCTCTTTAGTGCATCACTTAGTTCTCTAATTTTCCCCTTATACTCCTGGATTTTTTTATCTCTCTTTTTCTCAGCTTCTTCTTTTTCCATGATTTTATCTTCTAGTTCACCTATTCTCCCCTCTGCCTCTTCAATCCGAGCCGTAGTTGTCTCCATTTTATTTTTCAGTTCATTGATAGCATTTTTTAGCTCCTCCTGGCTGTTCCTTAGTCCTTTGATCTCTGTAGCAAGAGATTCTCTGCTGTCCTTTATACTCTTTTCAAGCCCAGTGATTAATTTCATGACTATTATTCTAAATTTACTTTCTGTTATATTGTTTAAATCATTTTTGATCAGTTCGTTAACTGTTGTTATTTCCTGGACGTTTTTCTGAGGGGAATTCTTCTGTTTCGTCATTTTGGATAGTCCCTGGAGTGGTGCGGGACTATGGGGCACTTCCCCTGTGCTGTCTTGAATAACTTGTGTTGGTGGGCGGGGCCGCAGTCAGACCTGATATCTGCCCCCAGCCCACCGCTGGGGCCATAGTCAGACTGGTGTGTGCCTTCTCTTCCCCTCTCCTAGGGGCGGGATTCACTGCGGGGTGGCGTGGCCCGTCTGGGCTACTTGCACACTGCCAGGCTTTTGGTGCTGGGGATCTGGTGTATTAGCTGGGGTGGATTGGTAAGGTGCGCAGGGGTGGGAGGGGCAGGCTCAGTTCTCTTTTCCTTCGGAGATCCGGGAGGGAGTCAGACCCACCGGAGGGATGGATCCGCAGAAGCACAGCGTTGGGTGTTTGCGCGGTGCAAGCAAGTTCCCTGGCAGGAACTGGTTCCCTTTGGGATTTTGGCTGGGGGATGGGCGAGGGAGATGGCGCTGGCGAGTGCCTTTGTTCCCCACCAAGCTGAGCTCTGTCATCTGGGGCTCAACAACTCTCCCTCCCGTTGTCCTCCAGCCCTCCCGTTCTCCGAGCAGAGCTATTAGCTTATAACCTTCCAGATGTCAAGTCCCTCTTGCTGTCGGAACACACTCGTCTGGCCCCTCCGCTTTTGCAAGCCAGACTCGGGGGCTCTGCTTGGCCAGCGGGCCGCCCCTCCGCCCCGGCTCCCTCCCTCCAGTCCGTGTAGCGCACACCGCCTTGCAGCCCTTCCTACCCTCTTCCGTGGGCCTCTCGTCTGTGCTTGGCTCTGGAGACTCCGTTCTGCTAGTCTTCTGGCAGTTTTCTTGGTTATTTAGGCAGGTGTAGGTGGAATCTAAGTGATCAGCAGGACACGCGGTGAGCCCAGCGTCCTCCTATGCAGCCATCTTCCCAGGATCCCCCTAAGGTATGAAATTTAGATGCATGTTCATATTTTGACTATGCATGTCCAGTTGCTTGAGCACTATTTGTTTAAAAGCTTATCTATCCTTTATTAAATTGCTTTTATACCTTTGTCAAAAATCAGTTGGACATATTTGTATGGGTCTTTTTATGGGTTCTCTATTTTATTCCATTGATTTAAGTGTCTCTGTGTCAATATTACATAGTCTTGATTGCTGTGGCTATATAATAAATCTTGAATTTGGGTAAGCTGATTCCTCCCACTTTATTCTTTTGTGAAATTGTTTTTGCTATCCTAGTTCCCTTGCTTTTTCATATACATTTTGGAATAATCTTGTGTATATCTGTGAAAAAATATTGCTGGGAGTTTATAAGAATTGCATTAAATCTATATATCAACTTGGGGAGAATTTAGATATTTAGTATGTTGAATTTTCCACCCCATGAACATGTCCTGTATCTCCATTTATTTAGATCGTATTTGACTTCTTTCATCAACATTATGTAGTTTCTAGCATGTAAGTTCTGTATGTATTTTGTTAGATTTACTCTTAGGTATTTATTTTAAAAGCAATTTTAAGTGGTATAGTATTTTTAATTTCAGTGTCCGTGTGTTCATTGCTATTTATATAGAAATACAATGGATTCTCATGTTATTATCTTATATCTTGCAACCTTGCTGAACTCACAAAAACTCAGTTTTGGAGCGTTCTTTGGGTAGGTTTATTAGGGTATTCTATGTAGACAATCATGTCATTTTCAAATAGGGACAATTTTCTTCCTTCATTTCCATCTGTATGCCTTTTCTTTTCTTGCTTTATTGTACTGACTAAACCTTCTAACACTATGTTGAATAACAGGGAGTGAGAATGAACATCCATTCCTGTTCTTGATCTTAGTGGGGGACCATTCAGGCTTTCACAATTGAGGTATGTTAAGTGTAGGCTTTATGTAGATGCTCTATATCAAGTTGAGAAAGTTCCTCTCTATTCCTATTTTCTGAGAATTTTATCATGATGGTGTGGAATTTTGTCAAATTTTTTTTCTGCATCAATCGATATGATCATGTAATTTTTCTTCTTTAGCCTATTAATATGAGGGATTGCACTGATTAATTTTTCTAATATTATACCAGTCTTGCATTCTTCATATAAATTGTACTTGATCTTGGTGTATAATTAATTTTATGTGTAGCTGAATTGTTTTTTCTATTATTTTGTTAGACTTTTACATATGTAGTCATGAGAAATATTGGTATGTACAGTTTTTTTTGCACTATATATCTGGTTTTGGTATCAGGGTAATACTAGTTTTATCAAATGCATTTTGAAGTGTTTCTTCCTGTTCTATTATCTGAAAGATACTGTGTGGAATTGGCATTTATTCTTTAAATGTTTGGTATAATTCTACTAAATTTAATTTTATTATAGTGGTACTCAAATTATCTATTTTATATTGTGTGAGGTTGTGGTAGTTTGGATTTTTTGAAGAATCAGTCCATATCACCTAAGTTGTTGAATTGTGTGTATAGAGTTTTTCATACCATTCTCTTACCATTTTGTTGTTTACAGGGTTGTGGTGATATCCCCTGTTTCATTCTTATATTGGTGATTTGTGTTTTATTTTTATTTCTTTGTCAGTCTCTCTAGAGGTTTGTCAACTTTATTGGTCTATTTATTTATTTCAGGTTTGTAGATTAATTTCTTAATAAATAGGTTAAAGAGAAGTTACATCTTTGCAATATTGCAATTTTCTACTAGTAAACACAACCTATATCTACTTGTTCCCATAGTGTTTTCAGTTTTTTATATGCCAATATAACAGCTATTCATTTATTATACTAATATATAATTTGCTTACCAAAAACTAATTAAAGAAATTTTGAAGGGGCACGTGGTGGCTCAGTTTGTTAAGCATCCAACTTCTGCTCAGGTCATGATCTCACAGTTCATAGGTTCGAGCCCCATGTCGGGCTCTGCACTGACAGCTCAGAGCCTGGAGCCTGTTTCAGATTCTGTGCCTCCCTCTCTCTGCCCCTCCAACACTTGTGCTCTCCCTCTCTCTCTCTCTTTCTCTCTCTTTCAAAAATAAACATTTAAAAAAACAACAACAAAAAGAAATTTGGACAACAGAAACATAATATAAAAGAAAATACAGAGGTAAATAACAATCCCATATAGTTGTATCACACATAGAAATCCACTGTAAACAGTCTCTCATGTGTGCTGGGCATTATTATGCAGCATATTTAATTTCACGTTGTGTAAAAATGAAGCTTCACATTTGATCTCATGATAGTAGATATTCTCTAAAGTACAATTTATAACTGCCAACATTATATCACATAAATATACTACAATTTTTTCAACCAGTCTTCAGTTGTTAAACATTTCACGGATTTTTTTGGTAATGTTTTATTTTTTTAAGTGGCACTACAGTGAACAAACAGACTTATAAATATGTATGTGTTCTCTTGGTTCTTTAATTGTTTAAATTTTTAAATTTTAATTAAATCCATGTTACTTAACATATAGTGTAATAATGGTTTCAGGAATATAAATTAGTGATTTATCAGTTACATATAACACCCAGTGGTCATCCCAGCAAGTGCCCTCCTTAATGCCCATCACTCATTTAGTCCATCCCCCCACCCACCTCCCCTCCAGCAACCCTCAGTTTGTTCTCTGTATTTGAGTCTCTTATGGTTTGCCTCCCTCTCTATTTTTATCTGATTTTTCCCCTTTCCCTACATTCATCTGTTTTGTTTTTTAAATTCCACATAGGAGTGAAATCATATTTGTCTTTCTCTGACTGACTTATTTCTATTAGCATAATACATTCTAGTTCCATCCTCAGGAAACAAGTTAATGAGGATGTAGAGAAAGGGGAACACTTTTGCACTGTTGGTGGGAATGCAAACTGGTGCAGCTGCTCTGGAGAATAGTATGGAGGTTCCTCAAGAAATTAAAAATAGAACTACTCTATGACCCAGCAATTGTACTACTTGGTGCAGCCATTCTGGAGAACAGTATGGAGGTTCGTCAAAAAATTAAAAATAGAGCTACCTATGACCTAACAATTGCACTACTAGGTAGTCAAAGGATACAAAAATGCTGATTTGAAGGGGCACATTGAGCCCCAATTACTCAGTGATCAAAAAGAATGAAATCTTGCCATTTGCAACAGCATGGATGGATCTAGAATGTTTTATTGATCTTTTTAAAGAATGATCTCTTTGTTTTGAGTATAAGACAATTATAAAGGTTTTAATGATTTCAAAAGCAGTCAGGTTCTAAACCCATTAAGTTCTGACTTGCAACTGAACCCCATGAAAACTGATATGCCCACTTTGAGGAGGTTGTCTGACCATCCAGGTCAAGCTGGATCACCACAAGGTAGAGACAATGGAGTAAGGCAGGTCTAGAGCTGGTGTGTCTTCCAGGATAGATAGGCATTCCAGATAACAGTAACACACTGGACAAGGGCCAAGCTGTAATGAAGGTGAACCAGGTGGAAGTTGGCTAACTGCACAGCAGGCTAGAGATTATAGTTGGTAATAAGGGCACCAGGATTGTCCTGCTGTAGCTTGGCCCATCTGTCCTGGACTGACAGTCCATTGAATGCTCCTACCAGTGGGAAGAAACAGCCTAGAAAGCACAGGGCAAAGCTCCACTGATTTAATAGCATCGTCTTTAGTGCATCTACCTTGGTGGTGCTGGGGATAAGCTGGTCAAAACCCCTGTACAAGCCTTCTACTACAGAGCCCACAAAACCACAGCCCAGAGAGACCATAGTTAGGGTCCAGCCAGTCTGATGTTCCTACAGACCTCACTTCTCCACCAGCTGCTGTGAGATAATGTCACTCAGAACCATCAGGGACGCAGCTGTCATGACCTGTACTTTCCATGGATTTTGTAGTTTCTACAAAACTAAAAGGCAATCTACAGAATGGGAGAAGATATTTGCAAATGACATATCTGATAAAGGCTTAATATCCAAAATATATAAAGAACTTATAAAACACAACACCCCCCAAAAATGAATGATCCAATTAAAAAATGGGAAGAAGACATGAACAGACATTTCTACAAAGCAGACATCCAAATGGTCAACAGACACATGAAAGGATGCTCAACATCACTCATCATCAGGGAAATGCAAGTCAAAACTACAATGAGCTATCACCTCACACTTGTCAGAAAGGATAAAATCAACAAAAAAGAAACAGGTGTTGGTGAGGATGTAGAGAAAGGAGAACCCTCTTACACTGTTGGTGGGAATGCAAACTGGTGCAGCCACTCTGGAAAACAGTGTGGATGTTCCTCAAAAATTTAAAAATATAACTACCCTACAGCCCAGCAATAGCACTATTGGGTATTTACTCAAAGAATACAAAAATACTAATTCAAAGAGTTACATGCATCCCAATGTTTATAGCAACATTATCTACAATAGCCAAATTATGGAATCAGCCCAAGAGTCCATCGACTGATGATGGATAAAGAAGATGTGGTACATACATACAATGGAATACTACTCAGCCATAAGAAAGAATGAAATCTTGCCATTTGCAACGACATAGATCGAGCTAGAGAGTATTATGCTAAGCGAAATAAGTCATTCAGAGAAAGACAAATACCATATGATTTCACTCATATGTGGAATTTAGGAAACAAAACAAATGAGCAAAGCAGAGAGAGAGAGAGAGAGAGAGAGGGACTAAGAAACAGACTCTTAGCTATAGAAAACAAACTAATGGTTATCAGAGGGGAGGTGGGTGAGGGTGTGGGTTAAATAGGTGATGGGGATTAAGAAGTGCACTTATTGTGATGAGCACCAAGTGTTAAATGGAAGGGTTGAATCACTATTTTGTACACCTGAAACTAATATTATACTTTATATCAACTAACTGGAATTGAAATAAAAACTTGAAAAAAGTAAAGAACCATCTTTTTATTTCATAGATTTTCTCTATTATTTTTCTATTTTCACTTTTATTGACTGCTGTTTATTATTTCTTTCCTGATTGCTTTGGGTTTATTTTTCTTTTTGTTTTCTAAGTTCTTTTTTTTTTAATTTTTTTTCAACGTTTATTTATTTTTTTGGGGACAGAGAGAGACAGAGCATGAACAGGGGAGGGGCAGAGAGAGAGAGAGACACAGAATTGGAAACAGGCTTCAGGCTCTGAGCCATCAGCCCAGAGCCTGACGCGGGGCTCGAACTCACGGACCGTGAGATCGTGACCTGGCTGAAGTCGGACGCTTAACCGACTGCGCCACCCAGGCGCCCCTGTTTTCTAAGTTCTTAAGCTGAGAGCTTAGATTATTGATTTGAGACTATTACTGTTTTTTAATATATGCATTTAGTGCTATAAATTTCCCTCTCAGCACTGCTTTAGCTGTCTTAACAAATTTTAATATGTTGTGTTTTCATTTTCATTCATTCATTCTGAAGCACTGTTTGATATCCTCCAACATTTCCTCTTTAACTCATGGATTAATTAGGAGTGCGTTTAGTTTCCAAGAGTTTGAAGATTTTACTGTTATTTTACTGTTATTGATTTCATGTATGATTCCATTATGGTTGGAGAACACACTTGGTATGATTTAAATTCTTTTAAATTGGTTGAAACTTGTTTTATGGCCCACAGTATGATCTATCTTGGTAAATGTTTCATGGGTACTTGAAAAGAATGTGTAGTTGACTGTTATTGGGTGTAGTGCTCTATTTATCCTGTTGGTTGACTGTGTTGCTCAATTCCATATACTTGCATATTTCCCCCTAGTATAATTGTGGATTTGTCTATTTTTCTAAATAGAGAAAGAGTTCTGTTTTTCCAATTCTAAGAACAGTTCTATCAGTTTTTGCTTTATAGATCTTTCAGCCCTGTTGTTTGGTGCATACACATTTAGGATTCCTGGTAGACTTTTCCTTTTATCATTATGTAATGCCCATCTCTGTCTCTGGTAATTTTCTTTGAAGTTTACTTTATGTGATATTAATATGGCTATTCCTAGTGATACTAATATGGCTATTCCTAGTCTCCTTTGCTTGATATGTCATTTTCTCTATTTTTACTTTCAACCTCTCAATATCATTATATTTTAAGTGAGTTTCTTGTAGACAACATAAAGTCGGGTCATGTTTTTAAATTCCCACTGCTAATCTCTGTCTATTAACTGGTATATTTAGACCATTGTAAATTATCAGTATATCAGGGTTGAAGTCTGCCATTTTATTTTTTGTTTTCTGTTTTTGATTTATAGGCTTTACTTATTTTATTTTCCTGTGGGTTACTTGAACATTATTTAGAATTCCATTTTGATTTATCTATAGTGTTTTTTTAAGTTTATTTATTTTGAGAGAGAGAGAACATGTGTGTGCATGTGAGTGGGGAAGGGACAGAGAGAGAGACAGAGAGAGGGAGAGAGAGAATCCCAAGCAGGATCCACACTTTCAGTGCAGAGCCCGACATGGGGCCCAATCCCACCAACTGTGAGATCATGACCTAAACTGAAATTAAGAGCCTGATGCTTAACCGACTGTGCCACCCAGGCACCCTTAGATTCTTTCTGTATAGAATTTTTAGTGATTACTTTTGGTATTACATTTTATATACATGTATGTAACTTATTACATGTATCATCATTTTACCAGTTTGAATGAAGTATAGAAACTTTAGCTCCCTTTATGTCCTTTTACCCTCCCTATTTATAATGTGATTGTTTTAAATATTTTCTCTACATATGTTTAGAACCACATCAGACAATATTATAATTTTTGCATTAACCATAAAACATACTTTAGAAAACTCAAGAGAAGGAAAACCTATTGTATATACCCATACTTTTGGTTACTGTGTTCTTTCTTTTCATGATGTTCCAAGTTTCTTTCTTTTACTATTTTCTTTCTGTTTAGAGAACTTCCTTTAGCCATTCTTATAGGTAAGTCTGCTCATGATAAATTCTATTAGTTTTTCTGCATCTGGGAATGTCTTGATTTCCCCTTCATTCTTGATATTTTTTCTGGAAATGGAATTCTAAGGTGATAGTTTTTGTTTCAGCACTTGAAAGTGTTGTGCTACTTTATTTTGGCATTCATGGTTTCTGATGAGAAGTCTGCTATTCAAATTGTTTTCCCCCTATAGATAAGTAATCATTACTCTTTCACTGATTTCAATATTATTTCTTTGACTTTAGTCTAAGAAGTTTGACTATGATGTATTGGTGTGGATTTTTTAGCATTTACCATTTTTGGATTCACTTAGTTTCTTGAACCTGTAGGGAACCATGTGGGAAGTTTTCAGCTGTTATTTCTTTGAGCATTTTTTTCAGACCCACCCTCTCACTCTTCTCCTAGGACTCCAATGAGAAATATTAGATTTTTTGTAATAGTCCCATAAGTCAATGCAGCTTTGTGTATTATTTTTCACTATATTTTCTATTTTTCAGATGGGGTAATTTCTATTGCTCTGTCTTCTAGGTTACCAATTCTTTCCTCTATCCCCTATATTCTGATGTTGGGACCATCAATTGAGCTTTATATTTTGGTGATTTTATTTTTTAGTTCTAAAATTTGCATTTTGTTCTTTATGTCCTCTGTTCCTTTGTTGAGACTTTCTATTTGTTCCTGAGTTTCTCTGTTTTATCATTTGCTTCAATTGTGTTCATTATTGCCCACTGAAGTATGATTATGATGATGGTTAATCTTGGACCGATATTCTAACTGTGTCATCTTGGGGTTACCGTTTATTTTGTCTTTTTTCATTCAGTTTGAGATCTTCATGGTTCCTTGTACAAGTAATTTTCAGTTGAAGTTTGAACATTTTGGCTGTAATATTATGAGGCTCTGGATCTTTTTTAAACCTGTTTTAGCTGGCCTTTTTTGATACTGATTTGGCAGGTAAGAGGGGTGTCACCTCATTATTTCCAGGTAGGGGTAGAAGTCTATATTCCCTATTCAACCTCAATTAACACCCAAGGTTGGGGAAATTTTCATTACTCCTGGCAAGGGTAGGATTTCCATCTCTTCACTAGACCTCCACTGATGACTCCCTGGCTGGGAAGGAAGGAAGTGCCTTGTTAATGCTCCACATCTGACTTTCACTCATACTAAAAGTTATAGGGGTTTCATTTATGTTGGGCAGTTAGCTTTCTCTAACATCACCCCAGTGCAGAAGTCACCTTGTTACTGTTGAGGGTGTGTGGAAGACCAAGATTCTCAGGTGATTTCTTTTTTTTTAATTATTAATTTATTTTGTTGTTTAAATTACATCCAAGTTAGTTAACATATGGTACAAGGATGATATCAGGAGATTACTTAATGCTCCTTACCCATTTAGGCCATCCCCCTTCCCACAACCCCTCCAGCAACCCTCTGTTTGTTCTCTATATTTAAGAGTCTTTTATGTTTTGTCCCCCTCCCTGTTTTTATATTATTTTTGCTTCCCTTCCCTTGTGTTCATCTGTTTTATCTTAAATTCCACATCTGAGTGAAGTCATATGATATTTGTCTTTCTCTAACTGACTAACTTCCCTTAGGGTAATACCCTCCAGTTCCATACACATAGTTGCAAATGGCAAGATTTCATTCTTTTTGATTGCTGAGTAATACTCCATTGTATATATATATACCACGTCTTCTTTATCCATTCATCCATCGATGGACATTTGGGCTGTTTCCATACTTTGGCTATTGTTGATAGTGCTGCTATATACATTGGGGTGCATTTGCACCTTTGAAACAGCACACCTATATTCCTTGGATAAATACCTAGTATTGGAATTGATGAGTTGTAGGGTAGTTCTATTTTTAATGTTTTGAGAAACCTCCATACTGTTTTCTAGAGTGGCTACACTAGTTTGCATTCCCTTTAGTCATGCAAAAGAGATCCTGTTTCTCCACATCCTTTCCAACATCTGCTGTTGCCTGAGTTGTTAATGTTACCATTCTGACAGGTGTGAGGTGTTATCTCATTGTGGTTTTGATTTGTATTTCCCTGATGATGAGTGATGTTGAACAGTTTTTCATGTGTCTATTTGCCATCTGGGTGTCTTCTTTGGAGAAGTGTCTAGTCATGTATTTTGCCCATTTCTTCACTGGATTATTTGTTTTTTGGGTGTTGAGTTTGATAAGTTCTTTATAGATTTTGGAGACTAACCCTTTTTCTGATATGTCATTTGCAAATATCTTCTCCCATTCTGTCGGTTGCCTTTTAGTTTTGCTGATTGTTTCCTTTGCTGTGCAGAAGCTTTTTGTTTTGATGAGGTCCCAATAGTTCATTTTTGCTTTTGTTTCCCTTGCCTCTGGAGACGTGTTGAGTAAGAAGTTGCTGTGGCCAAGATCAAAGAGGTTTTTGCCTGCTTTCTCCTCGAAGATTTTGATGGTTTCCTGTCCTACATTTAGGTCTTTCATCCATTTTGAGTTTATTTTTGTGTATGGTGTAAGAAAGTGGTCCAGGTTCAATTTTTTGCATGTTGCTGTCCAGTTTTCCCAGCACCACTTGTTGGAGAGACTGTCTTTATTCCATTGGATGTTCTTTCCTGCTTTGTCAAAGATTAGTTGGCCATACGTTTGTGGGTCCATTTCTGGGTTCTCTATTCTGTTCCATTGATCTGAGTGTCTGTTTTCATGCCAGTACCATACTGTCTTGATGATTAAAGCTTTGTAATATGTATTGAAGCCTGGGATTGTGATGCCTCCTGCTTTGTTTTTCTTTTTCAAGATTGCTTTTGCTATTTGGGGTCTTTTCTGGTTCCATACAAATTTTAGTATTGTTTGTTCTAGCTCTGTGAAGAATACTGGTATTATTTTGATAGGTATTGCATTGAATATGTAGATTGCTTTGGGTAGTATTGACATTTTAACAATGGCATGGAATATTTTTCCCTTTTTTTGTCTTCTTCAATATCTTTCATAAGCTTTCTATAGTTTTCAGTGTATAGATTTTTCACCTCTTTGGTTATGTATATTCCTAGGTATTATATGGTTGTTGGTGCAAACATAAATTGAATCGATTCCTTGATTTCTCTTTCCATTGCTCCATTATTGGTGTATAGGAATGCAGCCAATTTCTGTGCGTCGATTTTATATCCTGTGATCTAGCAGTTTTTTGTGGAATCTTGCCATCTGCGAAGAGTGAAAGTTTGACTTCCTCCTGGCCAATTTGGATGCCTTTTATTCCTTTGCATTGTCTGATTGCTGAGACTAAGAGTTCCAATACTATGTTGAATAACAGTGGCGAGAGTGGACATCTCTGTCTTGTTCCTGACTTTAGGATGATATTAGCATTGGGTTTTCATATATGGCTTTTATGATCTTGAGGTATGATCCTTCTATCCCTACCTTCTTGGGTTTATTTATGGAGAAGGGATGCTGTATTTTGTCAAATGCTTTCTCTGCATCTATTGAGAGGATCATATGGTTCTTGTCCTTTCTTTTATTGATGTTATGCATCACATTTGTTGTTTTGTGAATATTCAACCAGCCCTGCATTCCAGGTATAAATCCCACTTGGTCGTGGTAAATAACTTTTTTAATGTATAGTTGGATCCAGTTGGCTGGTATTTTATTGAGGTTTTTTGCATCCATGTTCATCAGGGAAATTAGTCTATAGTTCTCCTTTTTAGTGGGGTCTTTGTCTGCTTTTGGAATCAAGGTAATGCTGGCTTCATGGAAAGAGTTGGGGGTTTTCCTTCCATTTCTATTTTTTGGAACAGCTTCAAGAGAATAGGTGTTAACTCTTCTTTAAATGTTTGGTAGAATTGCCTTGGAAAGCCATCGGACCCTGGACTCTTGTTTTTTGGGAGATTTTTGATTATTAATTTGATTTCTTTACTGGTTATGGGTCTGTTCAAATTTTCTATTTCTTCCTGTTTCAGTTTTGATAGTGTATATTTTTCTAAGAATTTGTCCATTTCTTCCAGATTGCCCATTTTATTGGCATATAATTGCTCATAATATTCTCTTATTATTGTTTTTATTTCTGCAGCGTTGGTTGTGATCTCTCCTCTTTCATTCTTGATTTTATTTATTTGGGCCCATTCCTTTTTCTTTTTGATCCAAACCTAGTGGTTTATCAATTTTGTTAATTCTTTCAAAGAACCAGCTTCTGGTTTCATTGATGTGTTTTACTCTTTTTTTTTTTTTTTGTTGTTGTTGTTTTCCATCACAGTCATTTCTGCTCTAATCTTTATTATTTTCTGCCTTCTGCTGTTTTTGGGTTTTATTTGCTGTTCTTTTTCCAGCTTTTTGAGGTGTAAGGTTGGGTTGTGTGTCTGAGACCTTTCTTCCTTCTTTAGGAAGGACTGGATTGCTGTATACTTTCTTCTTATGACTGACTTTGTTGCATTCTAGAGGTTTTGGTCCATGGTGTTATTGTTTTCATTGGCTTCCATGTACTTTTTAATTTCCTCTTTAACTTCTTGGTTAGCCCATTAATTCCTTAGTAGGATGTTCTTTAGACTCCAAGTATTTGTAATCTTTCCAAATTTTTTCTTGTGATTGATTTCAAGTTTCATAGCATTGTGGACTGAAAATATGCACGGTATGATATCAATCATTTTGTGGTTGTTAAGGGCTTAATTGTTGCCGAGTATGTAATCCATTCTGGAGAATGTTCCCTGTGCACTCGAGAAGAATGTGAGTTCTGCTGCTTTAGGATGAAATATTCTGAATATTTCTGTTAAATCCATCTGGTTCAGTGTGTCACTCAAAGCCATTGTTTCCTTGTTGATTTTCTGATTACATGATCTGTCCATTGCTGTAAGTGGGGTGTTGAAGCCCCCTACTATTATGGTATTATTATCAACAAGTTTCTTTATGTTTGTGATTAATTGATTTATATATTTGGGTGCTATCACATTTGGAGGATAAATGTTTACAATTGTTAGGTCTTCTTGGTGGATAGACCCCTTAATTATGATATAATGCCCTTCATCTGTTGTTATAGTCCTTATTTTAAAATCTAGATTATCTGACATAATATGGCTACTCTGCCTTTGTTTTGTTGACCATTAGCATGATTGATGGTTCTCCATCCCCTTATTTTCAATCTGAAGGTGTCTTTAGGTCTAAAGTGGGTCTCTTGTAAACAGCATATAGATGGATCTTGTTTTCTTATCCATTCGGTTACCCTGTGTGTTTTGATTGGAGCATTTAGACCATTGACATTTAGAGTGAGTACTGGAAGACATGAATTTATTGCCATAATGTTGCTTGTAGAGTTGGAGTGTCTGCTGGTGTTCTCTGGTCCTTTCTCATCTTTGTTGCCTTTGGTCTTTTTCGGTTTTCTTTTTTTTTTCACTTTTTCTCCCCTCAGAGAGTCCCCCTTAAAATTTCTTGGAGGGCTGTTTAGTGTTCATAAACTCCTTTCATTTTTGTTTGTCTGGGAAATTTTTTATCTCCCCTTGTATTTGAATGAGTCTTGCTGGATAAAGAATTCTTGGTTGTATATTTTTCCAATTCAGCACATTGAATATATCCTGCCACTCCTTTCTGGCCTGACAAGTTTCTGTGGCTAGGTCTGCTGCAAACCTGATCTGTCTTCCCTTGTAGGTTAAGGACTGTTTTTCCCTTTCTGCTGTCATGATTCTTTCCTTGCCTGAGTATTTTGTGAATTTTACTAAGATATGCCTTGTTGATGGTTGGTTTTTGTTGAATCGAATGGGAGTCCCCTGTGCTTTCTGGATTTTGATGTCTGTGTCTTTCTCCATGTTGGGAAAGTTTTCTGCTATGATTTGCTCACATAATACTTTTTCTCTCTCTTCATCTTCTGGGACCCCTATGATTCTGATGTTGTTCCTTTTTAATGAGTCACTGAGTTCTTTAATTTTTATTTCGTGCTCTTTAATTTTAGTTCGTAGTCTCCTTTTTTCTGCTTCATTATTCCCCATAAGTTTGCCCTCTATATTGTTGATTTTCTGCTCTGCCTCATCCATCCTTGCCACCATGGCATCCATTCGAGATTGCAGCTCAGTTTCATCCTAACTAGCTTTTACTTCTTTTTTAGCCACAGAAAGGGATTCTAATCAATTTTTGACCCCAGCTAGTATTCTTATTAACGTGATTCTAAATTCTGGTTCAGACATCTTGCTTGTATCTGTGTTGGTTAAATCCCTGGTTGTCGTTTCTTTATGCTCTTTCTTTTGGGGTGAATTCCTTCTGTTTTTTATTTTCAAGGAAGAAAAGGAATCAATGAGTTAAAAAATTAAAATTAAAAAATTAAAGACAACACACACATACACACACACACACACACAAATCAAATAAATGATACTAGATCCTAGGTGTGTTTTGGTCTGGGTGTTGAAAGGGGCTTGATAGATTAGAGAAAAGGAGGAAAAACAAAACAAAACAAAAACAAAAAAAGGAAAACATTTGAAAATTTGAAAAAATGAATACAATGAAATAGAATAAAATGAAATTATGGAAGTAAGTAGTATTTGAAAATTTACAAAAAAGTTATAAATATAGTAGAAAATAATTAAAGAAAAGTATTTTAATAAAAATTGAAAAAAATTTCTCTTTCTGTATTCAAGACAACAAAAAGAAACAAAAAAGAAAAAAAAGAAAATTGAATAGATGGACCAGCATGAACAGACTGAGATACGATTGAAAGTACATTGTTTACCCCTAGAAGTCAACCTATGAATCACTTTATAGTCCATAAACTAAGCAGGCATAGAGATTTTTGGTGTTTCTTAAGAGCAAGGTTGGCCCAGTTTGGCGGGGCTTAGTGTAATGGTTCTGTTCTTCCCTAGATGGCGCTGCTTAGCTTACTGGAGTGGATTGTTATGGCCCTTGTAGGTGAGTATGCACATGTGTGGGAGAGGTTAAAATGGCATCACCCAGCTACCCAGTCTCTAGTATCTGAACTCTGTTCTCTCCAGTCAGCAGTCACACCCTTATCCTTTGTCTCCGGCTTTCATCCACTCCCCTTTTACACTGTCCATGACCAAGTCATCAAGTTGCCAAGTGGCACCTGCCTCCTGAGTTTTATCTCAGATGTGGCTGTTTTTCCCAACCCCTTAATTCTGAGCAACTGTGGCTTTGCCCCATTCTGCCCCTCTGCAGGAGGTTCTCACCAAGCAATGGCCAGGTGCGGGCTGCACCCAGGAATGCCTGTGGGACCGTGCTGCTGCAATGCCTAGAGACTGTGGTTGGATGCCATCCTGCTCCAGAAAAAGTTCATGTGATCGTGTAGCAGCATTGTTTCAGGCATTATGGAAAATCACAACACACACCTGGCACTAGGCTTCACCCTTAACGACCTTATTCCAGAACCAGTGAATGTCGTTGTTTTCTAGGGTCCACTGGGGCCTTTGCCTTTGTGGGGGGCACACAGCCTCTACCAAATGTCCTCCCAGCAGGGGAAATACCTCTCCTTGTGTGGCCTGAGGCCCCCTGGACTTCACTCTGCTCCTGGGAATTCATCCTTCTCACCAGAGCACTGCCAGGTATCAAGCTGCAGAATTTCAGACTCTGCACCTCCCCTGTTTATAGAGTCCTAATGGAATTTAAACCCTCCCCTTTCTCCTTTCTCCCTTTTTAGTTTGGTCCCTGCAGCTGTTTCCACTTTTCCACTTCCTCTCCAACTACTTTTGGTGGGGGGTGCTTTTCCTGTATTCTCCTCTCTCCACCCACCCCCCCCCCACATCTCCATCCTCTCTCTGCACACAAAGACAGCTCCCTGCCCCTGAGGCTTCTCTCTCTCCCCCAGTTCATCTCTCTGCACCATGAACCTGCTGAATTCTGTGGTTCAGGTTGTGCAGATTGTTGTGTTAATCCTCAAATCAGTTTTCTAGGTGTACAGGATGGTTTAGTGTTGATCTGGCTGTATTTCATGGACGTGAGACATAAGAAAACCTTCCATGCTGTTTTGCCATCTTGGCTCCTCCATGGATGTGAGACATAAGAAAACCTTCCATGCTGTTTCGCCATCTTGGCTCCTCCCAACCCCTCCCTTCTGAGGGACTGTGGCTTTGATCTGCTCAGACCCTCTGGGGGACGGTCTCGCTGAGCAATGGCCAGGTACTGGCCCACCCCCAGGAACGTTTGAGAGACCACGTTGCTGTTGATGCCTAGAGACTGTGGCTGGGTGCCAGCCTGCCCCAGAAAAAGTTCACTCGATCTTGTAGCAGCAGCATTTCAGGGATTCTGGAAAATCACAACACACATCTGGCACTAGGCTTCACCCTTAATGTCCATGTTCTAGTACCAGTGAATGTGATTGTTCTCAGGGCCCACTGGGTCCTTTGCCTGTGGGGAGACTGCACAGCCTCTACCAAGTGTCCTCCCAGCAGGGGAACCACAATTCCCCATGTGGCCCGAGGACCCCTTGGACTTCGCTCTCTGCCTCTGGGGATTTGCCCTTCCCTCCAGAGCACCACCAGGTATCGAGCTGCAGAGTTTCAGAGTCTGCATTCCCCCTGTTTATAGAGTCTTAATGGAATTTAAATCCTGTCTTTTCTCCTTTCTGCCCCTTGTTTTCAGTCCTGTGGCTGTTTCCACTTTTCCACTTTCTCTCCAGCTGCTTTTGGTGGTGGTGGTGGTGGGGGTGCTTTCCTACCCTGGTCTACATCCTCTCTCTGCAAGCAAAAATAGCTCGCTGCCCTCTGCGGCTTCCTCTGTCCCCCAGTTCACCTCTCTGCGCCATGTACTTGCCAAGATCTGTGGTTCAGGTTGTACAGATTGGTGTGTTAATCCTCAAATCAGTTTTCTAGGTGTGCAAGATGGTTTAATGTTGATCTGGCTGCATTTCAGGGAAGAGAGACATAAAAAAAAAACTTCCATGCTATTCTTCCATCTTAGCCCCTCCCTCGGGTGATTTCTACTAATGGGTCCTCATTATTGCCCAGGAGTGAAGAAATTCCAACTCCTTACATGGCCTTTTCTGGTGCCACCCAGTGGAGGTTTTGGGCAGCACCTTATGAATTTGCAAGAGTGGATGCATGCAAGAGTGGAAGCATAGTCTTCCTATGCTTGTTTTGTATATAATTTCTAGGGTTTTTAGATGTGCTTAGTGGGGAGAATAAAGAAAAAATGTATCTACTCCATCTTCCAAGAAGCAGAAGTTGTGTTATTTTTTAAAATCAAAGTAATCCATTTGCATAATTTAAGAAGTTAAGGGATTTATGACATAAATCTGCAATTCCTTACCCCTTTCTTATGTATTCCTGGATCTGACTCTTTGGATGCAACCACTTTCAATATTATTAGGTGTTTCTTCTATTATTTACTTCCATGTTTCTAGACAACATCCTCACTCTACTATTTATTGACTTTAAAAATTTAATATCTATTGTTTTTTTGTAGTGGTAGATAAGGATTTAGCTTTCTCATCTATTTTTCTTCATCTTTTCTTTCTTTCTTCTTCATTTTCTTCATCTTTTCAATATAGACATGTCACCATTTATTTTCATTAAATTGGTATCAGTGTTTATATTATTATAATAAGGTAAATAGTATTCTTAATTTTTTTCCAAGTTGTTCTATCAAATATTCCCCCCACCTTTCCTTTTCTCTTCTCTCAAATATTTCATCATATTAACTCATCTACCATAAAATTTCTTTTCCTAAAATTTGCTTTTCTTTAAGGTTCTTTGCTCTCTTTTTCCCATATGGACTGTTTACTCCCTTAGCTTGCTGTACAAATGTCATCCTGGGACTTTTCTGAAGTTTCAGTACTGTGCCCTGGTATAGGTAAAGCTTTTAACATTCATTTTGTTGGAACTTTCGTGAGCAGTTTTAATCTGGAGACTCATGTTTTTCAGGTCCAAAAAATTCTCTTATGGTATTTCTTCGAAAATTTCTTCTCCTTCACTTTCTCTCTCTCTCTCTCTCTCTCTCTCTCTCTCTCTCTCTCCTCTCTCTCTCTCTGTCTCTCTCTCTGTCTCTCTAGGACCTAGCGTTAATTAGTTGGATATTAGAACTCTTGGATTGATTATGGAGAACACTAATTTTTTTTCGATTTTCTGACTTCCATTCACTTTTGTCCTACTTTTGGGGAATTTTCTGTGATTTTATTTTTTCGTTTTCTATTGAGTTTTTATTTTATTAAGTTACATGTATTAATTTTACATAAAATGAATTAAACTAATTTTATTAAGTTTTAATTTTTAAGAGTTTTTTTAAACTTTTTTCCTGATTGTTTTCATAACATTTTATGTCTATTTCATAGAAGCCATAATTTCTCATATTTTTCAGCTTTTTCTCCATTCTCTGAATTACTTTCTTCAGTTTCTTTCTTTCTGTTTAATTTTGCTTTTGTCATATGTTGAGAGCTTTCATCAGTGATATGATGATTGGTTACTTGCTTATATGTAGGTTTGATGCATAAAACATGAATAGGGGCTTTGTGAATATGGGCAGGGTGTACAGTGTGCAGAAGTTTGCTACTGATTGTTCACATAATTCATTGGGGACCCAAACTGTCAATATGTAGAAGTCTTTTCTTTTAAACTACATTTCTCCAGAGATGGTTCTTTCAATTACTTGCCTGAGGTTACTGACTTGGTTAGAAGACTTTCTGACCATGGTATAGAGAAAGGGGTATGCATGGGTGTCTGACCATTTCATATGCAGCATTTCAACTTACATTCAACTTTGTATTCATCCTCACCCATCATCTTTCTTGCTATCCCTGATTCCTCAGATTTTTGTTCAGCTTCTCCAGTTAATAAGTCTCTATTGGTTTCTGGTTTACAGAGTAGGTTCTGGCTGAGGATGTTCTGTGAGTGTTGGAAGTAGTGTGTGTGTGTGTGTGTGTGTGTGTGTGCGCGCGCGCGTGTGTGTGTAGGGGGCAAAGTTTGATTATTCCACATATACATTTTCAATCTATCCCCATTTGTACCCCATAATTCCATTCCTACACACTGCCAGAAATGATACCTCTAAGATTTGAATCTCTCCTGGATTCTGTAGATATTTCTAGGCATCTTTTCTTTAAAATCCCCTCTTTGAGGGGTGCTTGGGTGGTTTAGTTGGCTAAACATCCAACTCTTGATTTCAGCTCAGGTCGTGATCTCAGGGTCATGGGATCAAGCCCTGCATTGGGCTCTGTGCTAAGTGTGGAGCTTGCTTAGATTCTCTCTCTCTCCCTCTGCCCCTTTCCCCCACTCTTGCGCTTTCTCTCTCTCTCTCTCCCTAATAAAATAAAATAAAATAAAATGAAAAATAAATAAAATCCCCTCTTTGCATCCTTTAGGTCATGAACTTCTCTACTTTGATAAACGAGTGACCACTCTTTCATCTACTTTCTGTCTTCTAAAAAATTTCTTGAAATCTTTATCAGCTGACATTTCCTCTCTTGTTTTCATTTTCCTTGCTGGTCCTTCATTCTGATGAAGAAATAAATATGCTTAAAAATATATATTACCATTTTTATTTTTACCACATCTCTAGAAGAGCACATTTCAAAATTTAATGTGCATAAGGGTCACCAGCAGATCTTGTTAAAGTAAATATTCTGATTCCATTGTTCTGGGTGGGGCCTGAGATTATCCACTTACAACAAGCTCCAAGGTAAATCTCCCTGATTACACATTGACGATAGTCTAAAGCATTTTATCTGCCTCCTTTCTTTGATTTTTCTTTCTATCATGTTTAGGAGGCAAGCTAAAGTTGGCTGGCTACTGTGGGATGTGCATGTGAGAAACTGAATTTGAAAGGCCCTACAAAGATACTTCTATTAAGAACGTTTATCGATAGTTTGCAGCATCCTAAAATGTTCCCATATTGACTATTATCAACCTTTTTTATTTTCAAATGTACTATATATCTATGGAAGGAACTTTTCCAGGTTTAGTGAGATATAATTTACATATAACATTGTGTATGTTAAGGAATACAATGTAATAAGTTGATATATATATATATATATATATATATATATATATATTATAAAGGGATTACTGCAATAAGGTTAGTTAATACATCTATCACCTAATATAGTTACCATTTTTTTGTATATGGTGAAAGAAAACATTTAAAATCTACACTCTAAGCAGTTTTCAAGTATATAATATAGTATGGTTAACTATAGTCACCATGTTGTACATTACATCCCCAGAATTTATTCATCTTTTAACTGGGAGTTTGTATTTAAAAAAATTTTTTTTAACATTTATTTATTTTCAAGAGACAGAGAGACAGAGTGCGAGTGGGGGAGGGGCAGAGAGAGAGAGAAAGATACAGAACCAGAAGCAGGCTCCAGACTCTGAGCTGTCAGCACAGAGCCCGACGAGGGGCTCAAACCCACAAACAGTGAGATCATGACCTGAACTGAAGTCGGTCGCATAACCCACTGAGCCACCCAGGCGCCCTGGGAGTTTGTATTTTTTGACCACTATCATCCATCACCTGCTCCCCAGCCCCTGGCAATCACCTGTTGCTATGAGGTTTTTTTTCTTTTTTAAGATTCCACATGTAACTGAGATCATACAGTATATGTCTTTCTCTGTCTGACTTATTTTCCTTACCATAATGCCCTCAAGGTCTACCAATGTTATTACAAATGGCAGGATTTCTTTTTTTATGGATAATAATACTCCATTGTTTATATATGTCATATTCTTAATCCATTCACCCATTGGTGGACACTTAGTTTATTTCTGTCTTTTGGCTATTGTAAATAATTCTACAATAGATATGGAGGTGCAGATATGTCTTCAAGGTAGTGATTTTATTTCCTTCAGTTATGTAGTCAGAAGTGAAATTGTGAGCATCTGGGTAGCTCAGTCAGTTAAAGCATCCGACTCTTGGTTTTGGCTGAGGTCATGAATCTCACAATTTGTGAGTTCGAGCCCCACCATCAGGCTCTGTGCTGATAGTGTGGAGCCTGCTTGGGATTCTTTCTCTCCCTTTCTCTCTGCCCCTCCCCTGCTCACCCACTCACTCTCTCTCTCTTTCTCTCAAAATAAATAAACTTAAAAAAAATTTAAAAAAAGAAGTGGAATTGCTGGATCATAGGGTAGTTGTATTTTTAATTTTTTGAGGAGCCTCCATAGTGTTTTCCATTATGGATGTACCAACTTACATTCTGACCAACAGTGCATAAAGGTTCCTTATTTTCCATGTCCTTGTTAGCACTTATCTCTTTCCTTTTTGATAATAGCCACTCTAACATGTATGAGATGATATCTTATAGTTTTGATTTGTATTTTCTTGATGAATTAGTGATGTTGAGCATCTTTTCATATACCTGTTGATTATTTGCATATTTTCTCTGAAAAAATGTCTATCTAGGTCCTTTGATCATTTTTAAATTTGAATTATTTGTTTTTGGGTTTTATTGTGTTTTGTTTTGTGTTTTTGCTAGTGAGTTTAGGAGTTCCTTATATATTTTGGAAATTAATCTCTTATCACATATATGGTTTGCAGATATTTTGTTCCATTCCATAGGTTGCCTTTTTTTTTATTATCTTGACTCTCTCTTTTGCTGTGCAGAAGCTTTTGAATTTGATGTAGTCCCACTTGTTCATTTTTTATTTTATTGCTTGTCATTTTGGTGTCATATCCAAAAAAATATTTTCTAAGACCTGTGCCAGGGAGATTTCCCCCTGTTTTCTTCTAGGAGCTTTATGGTTTCAGGTGTTATGTTTAAGTCCTTAATCAATTTCAAGTTAATTTTTGTGAGTGTTGTAAGATAGAGGTCCAATTTAATTCTTGTGGAGGTGAATATCCAGTTTTCTTAACACCATTTGTTGAAGATACTATCTTTTCTCCATTGAGTATTTTGTCTCCCTCATCAAATATTAATTGAGCATGTAAATATGGGTTTATTTCTGAGCTCTTAACTTTGTTCCATTGGTTTATCTGTTTGTTTTTATACCAGTACCACACTGTTGATTACTGTAGCTTTGTAATGTAGTTTGAAATCAGGAAGTATGATGCCTCCAGCTTTGTTTTTCTTTCTCAGGATTGCTTTGGCTACTTTCGTGGTTCCATAAATTTTGAGACTGTGTTTTTTATTTCTGTGAAAAATGCCATTGTGATTTTTAAAAGTTTATTTTCAGAGAGAGAATGTGCACACAGGGCAGGGACAAAGAAAGAGGGAAAGAGAGAGAATCTCAAGCAGGCTCCACACTCAGCTTAGTATGGAGCCTGAGGAAGGGCTTGATTCCATGTTCATGAGATCATGACCTGAGCTGAAATCAAGAGTCAGATGCTGAACTGGCTGAGCCACCCAGGCACCCCACCATTATGATTTGGGTAGGGATTGCATTGAATCTATAGATGGCTTTGGGTAGTATGGACATTTAAACAATATTCGTTCTTCTGATCCATGAACACAGGATATATTCCCATTAATTTTTGTCTTCTTCAATTTCTTTCATCAAAGTCTTGTAGTTTTCAGTGAGATCTTTTCCTTCCTTGGTTCCATTTATTTCTAAGTACTTTACCGTTTTTGATGTTATTGTAAATTGAATTGTTTTCTTTTTTTAAGATTTTATTCTTGGTAATCTCTACGCCCAATATGGGACTTGAACCCACAACCCTGAGATCAAGAGTTGCATGCTCCTCTGACTACACTAGCCAGGTGCCCCTGGATTGTTTTCTTTATCTTTTTTGATACTTTGTTATTAGTGTATAAAAACACAACTGATTTCTGTATGTTGATTTTATATCCTGCAACTTTATGGAATTCATTTATTAGTGTTAAGTATTTTGGTATAGTCTTTAGGGTGTTCTATATATAATACCGTGTCATTTGCAAATAGAGACAGTTTTACTTTTTCTTTTCAGTTTGAATGCCTTTTATTTTTGTTTCTTGCCTAATCACTCTGGCTAGGATTTCCAATGGTATGGTGAATAGAAATGGTGAAAGTGGATACCCTTGTTTTGTTCCTGATCGTAGAGGAAAACCTTCATGCTTTCACCACTATGTTAGCTGTGGGTTTGTCATTTATAGCTTCATAGTATTGAGGTATGTTCCTTCAGTACCCACTTTTATTTATCATGAAAGGATACTGAATTTTGTCATATGCCTTTTCTGTATCTACTAAGAGAATAATACAATTTGTATCTTTCATTCTTTTAATGTAATGTATCATATTTATTGATTTGTATATGTTGAATCATCCTTGTATCCTAAGGATAAATCCCACTGGATCATGGCAAATGATCCATTTAATGTGCTGTTGAATTCGGTTTGCTAGTATTCTGTTGAGAATTTTTGCATGTATGTTCATCAAGGATGTTGGCTGGCAGGTTTTTTTTTTTTTTCTCATACTGTCCTTATCTGGCTTTGGTATCAGGAACTGCTGGTCTGCTACAATGTGTTTGAGAGTGTTACCTCCTCTTCAGTTTTTTGAAAGAGTTTGAAAATGATTGATGTCAATTCTTCTTTGATGTTTGTTAGAATTCACCCATAAAACCATCTGGTTCTGAGCTTTTCTTTGCTGGGAGATTTTAGATTACTGTTTCAATTTTCTTAGTCATAACTGATGTGTTCAGAATTTCTGTTTCTTTATGATTAAGTCTTGTTTGGTTGCATATTTCTAAGAATTTATCTGTTTCTCTTAGGTTGTCCAATTTGTTGGTTTATAATTATTCATAGTAGTCTCTTTGTGCTTCTGTAGTATCAGTTGTAATGTGTTTCATTTCTGGTTTTATCTATTCAATTTATCTCTCTTTTTTCTTGGTTAGTCTAGCTAAAGATTTGTTAATTTTCTTTATGTTTTCAATAAATCAACTCTTAGTTTTGTTAATCTTTTCTATTGCTTTTCTATTCTCTATTTAATTTATTTCTGCTTTAATCTTTATTATTTTTTTCCTTCTGCTAATTTTGGGCTTAGTTTTTTCTTTTTCTAGTTCCTTGAAATGTAATGTTAGGCTGTTTATTTAAGATCTTTCTTTTTTTCTTAATGTAGGTATTTATAGCTATAAATTTTTGTTTTTCATTCATTGTGTAAGTTTTGGTAGGAATTTTTTAAAGGATAAGAAAAAGATTATAATTTATAATTATAATGCTATATATTTTAAGAAAGAAAACATGCCACACTGTCATTTTAAAATTCACAACCAACAGTTCTGTGTTCTGATTGTAGTGATGGTTGCTCAAATCTACACATGTGATAAAATTTTATAGAACTGTATGTCAAAAGAGTGCTTATAAAAACTGGTGAACTTCAAATAAAGTTTGTACCTTAGTTAATAGTATTGTAGCAATGCTAATATCCTGGTTTTGACATTGTACTATGGTTATGTAAGATATTAACATCGGTAGAGACTGGGTGAAAGGTACACAGGAACTCTATAATAATTTTTGCAATTATTCTGAGTCTTAAACTATTTCAAAATAAGATGTTATTGTAAAAGTCCATTCAAATGAAAAGATACCCAACATCACTCATCATCAGGGAAATGCAGATCAAAACTACAATGAGGTATCACCTCACACCTGTCAGAATGGCTGAAATTAACAACACAAGAAACAACAAGTGCTGGTGGGATGTGGAAAAAAAGGAACTTTCTTGCACTGTTTGTGGGAATGCAAACTGGTGTAGCCACTGTGGAAAACTCTATGGACATTCCTCAAAGAGTTAAAAATAGAACTACCTCCCAATCTAGCATCTACCCCAAAATACAAAAACACTAATTCAAATGGATACATGGGCTCCTATATTTATAGCAGCATTATTTACAATAGCCAAATTATGGAAGGAGACAAAAATGTCCATTAATAGATGAATGGGTAAAGAATATGTGTTACATATACACAATGGAATCTTATTAGCCATAAAAAAGAATGAAATCTTGCCATTTGCAATGACATGGATGGAGTTAGTATTATGGTAAACAAAATGAGTCAGTCAGAGAAAGAAAAATACCATATGATTTCACTCATATATGGACTTTAAGAAACAAAACAAAAACAAGCAAGAGGGAAAAGAGAAAGAGAGACAGAGAGAGAGAGAGAGAGAAACCAAGAAACAGACTCCTAGCTGTTGATAACAAACTGATGGTTACCAGAGGGAAGGTTAGGTGGGGATGGGTAAAATAGGCAATGGGGATTAAGGAGTGCACTTGTCATGAAGCACTGGAGGATGTCTGGAATTGTTGAATCACTCTTTTGTACACCTGAAACTAATATAACACTGCATGTTAACTACTGGAATTAAAATAAGTCCATTCAAGAGATAAAGAAGGAAGAACTCTACAAATCTTATCACCAAGAAATATTACTATTAAAATTTTGTTGAACATTTCCCCTGATATCCCTATACTTATTGAGCACTTCTTATATGCCAGGAACCCTTCTAAGAACTTTATATATATTATCTCATAAATTTCTTACAACAGCCCTCTGTGGTTGATACCATTATTATCCTCATTTTACAATGAAAAAACCAAACCTTAGAGAGATAACTTGTCTAACGCTATATAACCAGTAAATTTTAGAGTTAAGATGCAAACAGATTTGTCTGATGCCTAAATTCAAGTATTTTGTTCTGCACTGTATTAATTCTTCTAAAAACCACACTTTGATCAAGCCCACCTTGTCTTCTTCCAGGTGCTAGAATGTGAGCTTTCTGAATGTTGGATTTATTGTCCCAGACACCTACCTCAGTGGTTCACATCAGCATGGCTTTATATCACCCAAACTGCTTGCTCAGTCTTAGCCTATATGATAATAACTTACAAATTCTCCACATTTATTTTATTTTCCTCTGATCTTTATTCTGATTTCCCAAGTTATTCCTGTGTTATTTTCCTACAAAGTGGATGCCAAGAATTTTCACCACTTACAGAATTTTGCTACTAGCATATTTGCCTTTGGCTTATATATTTATAACTTTTCACTTTGTCTGATTTTAGCTTCTCTGGCCTTCTGTGTATCTTACCAGAATGTTTTCTTCTGAAAAATATTTAACTGGTTATATATAAACCATCCCCCTTTCATCTTTAGACTTTTGTTTTCTTTTTAAAAAAAATTTTTAATGTTTATTTTTGAAAGAGAGAGACAGAGTGTGAGCAGGGGAGGGTCAGAGAAAGAGGGAGACAGAATCTGAAGCAGGCTCAGGCTCTGAGCTGTCGGCACAGAGCTTGACACGGGGCTCAAACCCACGAACCATGAGATCATGACCTGAGCTGAAGTAGAATGCTTAACTGACTGAGCCACACAGGTGGCCCTAGACTTTTGCTTCTTTCAAACCCGACATAAGTTTCCATAAGAGAGGTGTGGCAAACCACTTATAAAGGTAAACTTTCCTTGCTTCACTATTATTTCAGCTTCTTCCCTTATCTACCCATTGCTATGTGTTATATTCTTCGATTTCATCAATACATCTGGCATTTCATTTCTCTGCAAGAGTTTGAGAAGAAAAGCATATACCAAAGGTATTTTTTTTTGATCCAGACACATTTCACAGCCTTTGACATTTCATGAATTTCAGAGAAATTCTAATAATTGTCAGTCAAATATTGCCTATCCCTTTATTGCTGTTCCTGGGCTTTGGGAAGTATGAATTCTGCCAGTTTCAGCACCTTTTGCAGCTAGATTCCTTGTGTCACCTTGATGGCCATTTCCCCTTCCTCCTAGGTACCACCGAAAACAGTAGCTTCAAAGCTTTGCTGAAACTTCTATCCTCCAGTGTTGTGTTGAACTCAGCAGTGAGGCTGTCAGGACTGAGAGCATTACTCTTTTTCAACAACTGGATCCTGCTGCTCACTTCTGGAGCCATCATGTTGGCTCTTCTATCAGCTGTCTTTTTCTCCTCTGATTGGCACCTCAACATAAGACCATGGCCTCTCCCTTCTCTTTGCTCCTGAAATAATTCTGAAAAGAACCCCATGATCCAAATTTCTCATTTTGCACTGTCAGTCTGTTCATTTTGTCCATTAAGGCCACCACCAGACAATATTCTTCTCTCTTAACTTACCAATTCTCAAATGTTCATAGGTCCTGTCTTTAGTTTGTCTTTAGCTTTATCTTCTTCACTTATCTCCTTGACTTGCTATATAAATTCTTCTTATTCTTTGATATTTGCTATTTTGATTGTTTTTTTTTCTCTCTACTCCGATGAAATACATCTTCATTTCTGAATTTGTGCTTAATTCTATAAAGCCATTGGCTTGGCTCTTTCCTTTGGGGCTTTCCTTGGGATAGTTTGTAGGTCATTCCTGTCACATCCTGAAAGTGGCACAAAATTTATGAGAATTAATTCTGAGGAAATAGTAATACATGTGCATGAAGATGTGTGTACATAAAAGGTTTTTAGCATAATAATATTTAAATTGTGAAAAACCAGGTACAATCAAAATTTGTATCAATAAGAGATTAAATAAATTTTGGTACAACCTTGTAATGAAATAATAAACATGCATTTGAAATGACAATGTAAAGTTATATTTACTGACACTGAAAGATTCTATAATATTTATTGAGTGAGAAGGCAGGTTACAAAGTGTAAATATACTATGATATGTATGGTATATTTGTTAAACAGTGGTGATTCATGTTAGGCACATTTGAGTGTAAATATTGGCTTCATTATTTACTAGCTGTCTGACTTTGGGCAAATTATTAACCTCCCCATGTCTTGATCTGCACATTTGTAAAATGGGGATGATAATAGCACTTACTCCATAGGGTTTTGTAAGGATTAAATGATATAATTCATGTTAAGTGCTCAGAACAGTGACTGGCCATTATTTCCAGTATTTGAAACAAATAAAAATGTATATGAAAGTGCTTCAAAGGATAGAAAGTGACTGAGAGGTGATTGATAAATATCAAAATGTATCATGGCTTTGTACGGATAATATTGAGTATGGGAGAAATGTCTCCTAAATTCTTAAATATTCCATCTCCAAGATATGCCACATAAAGTTGAGAGGACTTCCCCTCATAATAAGGGAGGGGAGCCAAGGTTATTTCTGCACACAGGAACTTACAGAAGTTTCCTCAATATTCTCAGCCCTACAATATCTCATGCCTTAGACAAAATGACTTAAGTAGTTTCTTCCATGATGTCTTTCATACTCTTCCTTTTTCCAGTTTCCAATCAGAAACCAGGGATTTCAGTATCATCATAGGGGAAAATGAGTAATGGTGAGGATTTCTGAGAGTTTGTGTCAGTTAAGTTGGCAGGTAGGATAGATCTTTATGTAAGTAAACCTTTGAGCACTAATGCTCATCACACTTCCCCTTTGAGAGAGACACAACCTCAACTATTTTGATATTTGAAGATGTTGTCATAGTTGAAGAGTTTTCTTACAGGAGAACTTCTTGGAGCATTCAGCCCACCTTCTTGAGCAGGCTCCAGCACCTATTTCCCTTAGGTGAGAGGATGGGTCTTCCTTGTTTTTTTCAGCATTATTGATTTGGTCAAGTTCTCTCCTTATTCAGTTTCCTAGAATTTAACTGTTTTTAGACTTGACAGTTATGGTTCTTAGACTTTAACTTTTCTGACACATTCATTTTTAGGGAACAAATTATTTTATTAAAAATAATGCTTTTGTCTAATCATCTGTAATTAGAAGTTTACAAAGGAATAAGGAATGTGCAACTAGTGCTCAGAGTGGGTATGGTGGGTATTTGCTGATTTTCTGAATATTTTTTTATTGAAGGATGGTTGACACACAATGTTAGTTTCAGGTGTACGACATAGTGATTCAGCAAGTCTATATATTGTGCTATGCTCACCACAAGTATAGCTACCATTTGTCACCATATAATGCAATTACAATATCATTGACTGTATTCCATATGCTGTGCCTTTCATCCCTGGGACTTCTTTATTTCCACACTGGAAGCCTATACCTTCCACTCCCCTTCACCTATTTTGCCAATCTCCCCATCCCCTCTGCTCTTTGGCAACCATTAGTTTGTTCTCTGTATTTATGAGTCTGTTTCTGCTTTTCATTTATTTCTTTGTTTGTTTGTTTTTTTATATTACACATATAACTGAAATCATATGGTATTTTTCTGACTTATTTCATTTAGTTTAATACCCTAATGTCCATCCCAATGTCCACCCCAATGACAATGTCCATCCCAATTGTCACAAATGGCAAAAATCTCATCCTTTTTTATGGCTGAGTATATTCCATTGTATATAATACCATATTTACTTTACCCATTCATCTATTGGTAGACATTTGGGTTGCTTCCACACCTTGGCTGCTGTAAATAATGATGCAGTAAACACAGGGATGCAAATATCTCTTTGAATTAGTGTTTTTGTTTTCCTTGAGTAAATACCCAGTACTGGAATTGTTGGATCATGTTTTTAATCTTAATTTTTTCAAGAACTTCTATACTGTTTTCTGCAGTGACCATTCCCACCAACAGGGCATGAGGCTCCCTTTTTTCTCCACATCCTCATCAATACTTGTTATTTCTTGTCTTTTTTATTTTAGCCATTCTGAAAAGTGTCAGGCAATATCTTATGTGGTTTTCATTTGCATTTCCCTGATGATGAGTGATGTTGAGCATCTTTTCATGTGTCTTTCAGTCTGTCTTCATTAGAACAATGTCTGTTCAGGTTCTCTCTCCATTTTAAATGAGATTATTTGTTTTTTGTATGACTTCCTGAATATTCTTTAAAAATATATGTCAAGGTTCCTGGGTGGCTCACTTGGTTATGTATCCAACTCTTGATCTTGGCTCAGGTCATGATCTCATGGTTTGTGAGTTTGAGCCCCACATCAAGCTCTGTGCTGACAGCACAGAGTCTGCTTGAGAGTCTGTCTCTCCCTGTCTCTGCCCCTTCCCCACTCACTCTCTATCTCTCTCTCAAAATAAATAAACTTGAATATATAAATATGTCAAAATAACATGAATTGGTTGAAGATATGTACACACATTATCACATGATAAAAATTCTGTGTCACATATAAGTAAAGCTTCATTATTCATGTATTCAATAAGCATTGTTTTATCCTACAATGTAAGAGACATAGTTCTGGACACAGTAATCTGAATACATAGTGAAAAAGGTGTAGTATCTGTATTATAGTCTGGTGGGGGGGTATAAGACATATGTCCATAGGTAGAATGTGATCAGTATCACAGAGCCAAGGAAACTAATAGTTCTAGGAGCTTCAGAGGAGAGACTGATTTCTTCTGATTGAAAGATTCATGGAGGGGATACCATTTGAACAACATCTTAAAGGACAAGTGGAGAGTGACATTTCCAATGGAGGAAATAGCATGAGCAAAGACATGGATGCTGAAAAGAACAAGTTTTTTTTTTTTTTTTTAAAGAGAAGTAATTAGTACAATTGGATAGGAGGGGAAAAATGACTAGAAATGTTGAATCATAGAATGTCTGCCCTTGAAGGGTCATTTGAGATAATTTAGTCTTCCCCCTTCATTTTATAGGTGGAGTCACAGGTAACTTGTTCAAAGTAATTAAGCTGGTTTGTAGTAGTTTGGCATTATAGCTTTAGATGTTCAGTTAAAGATATTTCAGTTTATTTGAAACTGGCAGCAGAAAACCCTAGCAATTTTTGATCAGCAGGGTGGTAACAGTAGATAATAATAATAGCTCATACTTACTGCACATTTACTGTGCACCAAACCTGGGTCTAACTTATATGTTGTATCTCATTTATTCCACTTTGTGAGATAGATACCATCATTAGCCATATTTGAAAGATGAATGAAATAATGCTCTTTTAGTTTAGGTGAATTCTCCAAGCTCACAGAGCTCATAAACAGTAAAGCTGAGATTTGAACCCAATAGTCTAGCTCCAAAGTTTAAGGCCTGAATGACTATACTAAACTGCCATCAAAATGATGCATTACAAAGTGGCAGTAGGGCAGAGGATGAGCAGGAATTTGAGAAAGAATGGAGATAGGAAGACCAGTTAGGAGACCATTGTAATAATCCAGGAAAGAGGTGGTTAGGCCCAAATAATAGGTGGGAGTTATGGGAATAGAAGAGAGGGAGATATCCAAGAAGTTTTTTAAAAGAAGACCAGATAGGGGCGCCAGGGTGGCTCAGTCGGTTAAGCGGCCGACTTCGGCTCAGGTCATGATCTCACGGTCCTTGGGTTCGAGCCCCGCATCGGGCTCTGTGCTGACAGCTCGGAGCCTGGAGCCTGTTTCGGATTCTGTGTCTCCCTCTCTCTGACCCTCCCCCGTTCATGCTCTGTCTCTCTCTGTCTCAAAAATAAATAAACGTTAAAAAAAAAAAAAAGAAGACCAGATAGATTGGATGAAATGTTGGGAAGGAGGAAAAAAGTGATTAGGAAACTCTGTGAGTTAAGAGTATGAGATGATTTCCAAAGGAAAGGAGTACAAGTTTACAAATCATCAATGGAAGTATAATAGCTAGGGAAAGAAAAATAACAGTTTTGCCTTAACAGCTATGGTTAAGCCAGACTTAAAGCATCCGGTTCTGAGATTTGAGGAGATTGATAAACTGAAGCATGTTCAAAAAGGGATGACTAGGATGGTGAAGGGACTTGATGGCTAACAGCCATAGGAATACAGCCTGCTTAGCTTGCAGAAGAGAAGGCACAGGGATGGTCATGATAACTGTCCTCAGAAATCTGAAAGACTGTCATACAGAGGTAAAAACAGGTTCCTTTTTTTGCAAGGTATCATGAGGCAGAACCAGGGCCAATTGGTAGAAGGAATCAGTAGAAGAGATTTTGGGCAAAATATGAATAAATATATATAAATGAGAACTGTGCTGATAGGGAAAGGCACAGTGCAAGGTGTTGGTGGAATGAATACCTTGGGAAATGGTGGTTAGCCTGGCTCTGGCTCTGTAATGGTCCAAGAATTGCCTAAGGACAGTTTGTTGGGAATGCTGGAAAGCATATTCAAGTAACAGGTGGCTAGACAAGGTGAATTTTAAGGATTCTTCCAACACTGAGATTCTTTGGAATTGGTATTGGAGAAAGTTTGAGAACTTGACACTATAGCAGCCATTTGTTCTCAAGCATGGTGAACTAAAGCTTTTGGTGGAACTGTGGACCAAGTCTCTAGAAAGACATTAAATCTATTAAGTATGTATAGTCCTGAAACTGAAAAGAGATAACTCAGGAAGATGTTTTCCAGTGACCAAAAGGTATACTAGAAAAGAATGGTGCTACTCTAGATTAGTCTCTGAGTTGGTCAAAATCATTTCTAGGGTATGGCAAAATGAGTTGAATCTTTTGGATCTTATTTTGGGGGGTGCCTCAGTGGCTGCTCATGGAAATAAGGAGCTGAAACTATTCAATGACTCACACAGCAAAAGGTAGAAAGAGGTGCAAGTATATCCAATTGGTGCAAAACCTTGTCACTTCCAACAGTATGCAAAGTTAGGACTAGGCAGGTGGTCAGGAAATAACACTTTCCTGCCTTTTCCCCATCCCTTCTCAGACTGTGCCAACTCTACACCTTTGAATCATGGGTGTGCTTGTACACATATTTTGATTTGCTTCAGGTCTTACCCATAAGTTGATTGTTCCCTACCTTTTTCTGACCCCCCAAAATGGTCTGAATCATAACAATTTTCTTTCCAGGAGTAATCTGCTGCTTGCTTCATGGGCCTCTCTGGAGCAAAGATGATAAATAGATTTTATATATGGGGCCAATTCTGATTGAATAGTAATGGCTGCATAGGACACTACAAGAAGTCATTTGAGGCCTCATCTGAACAAAGCAGGAAAGAAGGCCATGACTGATCAATGATGTCTGTTCTGTAGGTATGGGATGGAAGATTGACAGCACACACTTCAAAAATGTACTATCCTTGAAGTAGAAGAGAAAGTTATAGATTTCTGCCAAAAACTATCATTATCTGAACCTTGCTAGGTCAACAGGTTAAAACACATGACTACTAAACCCTAATCTTCATGTATTTTCTGGATGTCAGCACCGGATATAAGTTGAGCCTTGATTCTGGCTACAATATCATTTCCTGACTGTAGTTAAAGCTGAGTCCTGGTCCTGGCCACAGATTGAGCCCCAATCTGGCCACAGTTGGCACCTTAACTCCAGACAGCTCTTACACTAATGATCATTGTCAGATGGGTTAAGGCAAACCAATTCTCACCACTGGACACACAGTTCAAGGCCTGTGCTTTACTAGAGGTGGGTCAGTAGCTGTGCCTTTTGTCTGTGAAGGGCAGTGCATTATTGATATAGCAATATGCCTATCAGTGTTTTTTCTCCAATTATCCAACTGCAGAGAGCACAAATATTTTATTGCCATGATAAGACAGTCTTTTATTTAAAAAAATGGAAAGAAAAAATGAAAGTCAAGTGAAAGAAGTAATTTCCTGTGACTGTGAAAACATAAGCAAATGACAGAACATGATTTTAAATGGGTCTGTGAGCATGGCTGCTGGAAGGAAGCTTTCTTGGAAAGGACATATACTGTGAGTGCTGCTGGGTACAGAGCACATTAGGGGGCAAGGAAGCCAAGAACCATGTGCTGGAAGTCAGTTTCTATTAAATTAGTAGACTTCATACAACTACCAATTCTGGTCTGAATAAATAGGATTTTAGAATAATTTCTTAAAAATCATGAAGTGACTTGATAAGGTAGTAATAAAACTGTCAGAGTCTCCACTTTGAAGCGGAGGTATAATAGGGATATAAAAAGATATCTAAATATTTCAGAATGTGGGCATGGGGGAAACTGAGGAATTAAAGTTCCATTTGATCCCTGTACAGGGGCAGGGAAGGTGTATAAGAATAGCTCTGTCCAATAGAATTTTCTGTAATGAAGGAAATGTTCTGTATCTGCATTGTTCAATATAGTAGCCCCTGGCAACTTATGGCTATTGAGCACTTGAAATGTGGAAAGTGTGACTGAGGAACTTGGTTTTAAATTTTATTTAATTGCAATTAATTTAAAATTAAATAGCCATAGTGGCTACCGTATTGGACTGCATAACATAGAATTTAGGTCAGTTGCCAGATTCAAGAGCAAGAAAAGTATAAGGAAAAGAGAAAACCCAGAAAATCCATATGTCTAAACTCAGTTTATACCTCTATTGAGAAGAATAGGCTTTTGTTAGCTTTAGACAGACACTTTACCTTGATTTTAGAGGAGAGCATGCCAGTATTTGTGGAGCATGTATCTCTGTGGTCAGTCTAAGGATATGAAAAGTTCAAACTTATTTTTCTTTGCTAATGGGCATTAATGACTTTAATGTAAGTAATGCATTTTGTTTGAAGCAGAGAAATTAATATTTCACAAAAGAAATGTAAATAATATTTTGATTAAAGAATTTGCTAATGTTTCTTCTGTGTTTTGGATATAATAACCAGAGTTCCATCTTTATATGGGACATTTATAATTAAGTGAAAGCCAAAAAACTTAATATCTATTTCAATATCATACTGTTGGAGACTTGGACTATAGAATGAAACAGGAAAAAAAATGATATGCCATTAACCAAATCAATGTCTTGAGTATAGTTTGAGTTATGAAGCAGATCTGAGGCTTGATTAGCTTCCATTTATCCTACTGTTCCTTTAATTGTTATAATTTTGAGGTATAGCTCTTGAATTTGCAACTCATTTCCTATGTGCTACCTTTATGCTTTTTAATCTTCCCCCACTCTATCATAGTGCATTCACTCAAATAACTTGAAGAAGTCTACTGTGGCAGGTGCATTGATTATAATGGGGTATGGTAAAAGATTAATAGCAGGGCGAGATTATGAAGGGCTTTGAAGCCATGTTGAACTATTTAGGCTTTATCCTAGGAACAGTGGGAGTGACATGAGGTTTTTAGAAAACTTAGTTACTGCAGCATGGGGAATGAACTGGAGGGCAAGAGAGGCAAAACCTTGATGAGTTAGAAGGTTAGTGCAATGGTTAAGGTGAAAAGTGATGATGATGACCTAAGGTGATAATTTCAATATAGATCAAAAGAAGTAGACAGATTAAAGAAATATTTAAGAGGTAGCATTTTTAGAACCTGGTGAGTGATTAGATGAAGAAGGATTCATTAGATGAAGAAGGACTCCCCCTGGTTAGCCTCTGCTTTTGCCCTATGCTTTTCCTGAGATAAGATTCATCACTCTGTCATTCATCCCACAAATACATCCACTTCCATTAATGGACAATGTGCATTTTGCTGAATATTTCATGGGGAAAAGGAAGACCTGGTTACACTGAACACCGTAGAGTGAAATTCAATCTGATTCCTTCATTGAACATATCTCTCCCAAAGTCTCTTTCCTATCTAACTCTCCCCAGGTCTTCCCCTCTTCCTTACTTTACTCTTCCTGTCTCAGCTCCTCTGCTGTCTTGCATCCTCCTAGATTCTACTTTACTTCTATCCTCTTTCTTATAGAGAGCAACTTAACTTTTCTCTGAGCTTCTTCAATTTATATCCTCATATGGCAACCCAGGCTTCCATTTTGTTTGGGATCTTCATCTTTAGAAGACAGAAGACATTCCATATAATGATCAATATTGCTGATTTTTTTTTCTTTTGCTTTTAGGCTCCAATATGGCTGGATAGTGCCATTTACTGATCCTGTGTTTATTTAAAATTTTGATATTTTGTTTATCATGTCTTTGCATTATTTTTTATTTTAAAAAAGTTTGCATTGAAGTATTTATCTTGATTCTGAGTCTTTTGCTGCCTTCTTACATTTTGCATCCAAGGAGAATGCCTCACTTGCCCTGGTCTTTGATAACCTGTAGGAATTTTAGACATACATTTTTATTCACTTTATGCAAGTTTAATTTCCTGAAATACAGGCTTTCTTGAGCCACCCAGTCTGACCTTTTGTATATTAATGCTTCTTTCTGTCCATCAGAAGGTGGTATTAGAGCAAAAGTTAGGAATTGACTTTATTCCAGAATACATGAGGTAAATAGTCATATAAGTCAGGCTATGGTTAAGTGGTAAATGTGTGAAACAGTGTTAGACATGTTAGAAGGAAGCAAGATGGGCCAGGGTAAGAGACATCTGGAACTGGAAACTAAACCAATATGTCAGGGAGATTCCCAACTCACTAATGGATTCAGCTCCACATCTAGTACAGGCAACAGGAAGTGATTTAGGTAGACAGCCAGAGTCAGGAAATCCACCAAGGGACACTTTTCCTGGAGAGGAGGAGGAGAGCAGCACTGCAGAGTTTAGAAGCAGAAAGAATGCAAAAACACAAGAAGATATTTGATGAGATGGAAGCCTGGTGATAGTTGGATTGGGTGGCTTTAAAACTGAAAGAAGGGGAAATGAAAGTTGAGGATAATTAACATTTTTTGCCCTGCATGGTTGGAGCAGGGAAGACCATCAGCTGAACTCCTGAACTGACGTTCTTGCAATTTTCTCCTTGATCAGGAACATGTTGGTCCCAAGCTTGTGGCTCATTCTGCAAATGGCTTTAGCAATAGGGAGTGGCACACAGAGAGGAGAGGAACCAGGCAAGACACTGGAGTTAGGAATGGGAGAATATGTATAATGCCTTCTCTATACTATGCATGTGTAGAAACAGAAAATTTTAAACAGCAATTCTTTGTTGTTGTTGATGATGATGATGATAAGGTAATTTAAATGTAATATTACTTAGAGAAAAGCATCCAAAATATGCTTTGCTTTTATCACTAGAAAAATGGTTTTCTTCCAAAGTTTAACTCAATGTCTCACCTCCCCCAGTATGCCAGAACCTCAAAGTCTGCAGGGTGTTAGTTATGCATTCAATTCACCTTCTCATATTCATGATGGCTAAATCATTTTTACTTTTATATTGCTTCTTACTGATAGTTTGCCAAATTCACATATGCACAGGAAGAAAGTTGATATTTTCTCTCTGTTAGCATGAGATGCTTTATTGCTGAACTCAATGGCACCACATTAATTCAAAGGGAGAGAGGCCAATGAGATTGGAAATCAAGCCCTTCAATTCTGAATTTCCACATTTATTGCATTTGAGGATGCCAAGGCGTAATGATAAAGCATTCCAGCAGGCAGAACGCACGGTTTTAAACCTATTTACTCTGCTGTAGCTGAATGTCTCTGCATATGACAAATGTTGTGAATAAGTATGTTTCAAGGCCAAAGAGCTCTATGAGAAATCCCATCGTTCTAAAGATCACAAAATCATTTCAGAAATTGAACAATATTACAGAAGCTTAATAGCAGATTTGAATCTTATGTCTCCAACATGTCAAGAGTCGTTTAAAGCATCCTGTGGGTGGTTTGTGCACAACAGCCAGTATTCCTGTGCTTTGGAACTTCCAGGAACCAGAACTTAAATTCTCCCAAAAAGGGAATTGTCTCAGTACTTAGTTAGCAACAAACTATTTTAGGTTCTCATGGTGGATGAACTCAGGAAGTCAGCCTTTGTTGGTGCAAAAGAGTCATTTTGATGGAACGATGAGCCCATCATACAGCTTGAAATTAGGGAATTCACTTCTGGATTTTAGAACCTGAATCCTTTATGTAAACCAGTTACATTTATTACCTTAAAAGCATTTGTCCCTTTTCTAAAAAGGCTTATAACCAAAGCCTAATAAAATGAGTGCTAAGGAATCCCTGTTGTTTTATATTTGTACACCAGCTCTATGTTCTGAATTTTCTGGAACAAGATCTTTTTAAAAACTGTCCTCTTAGACCCCTGAACTACTGACACTCCCAAAACATTCCAACATTTTCTCATGCAGACCTTATCTCCCTTACAACTGTTTCCATTCTGAGACAGAACAGAAATCTTTTGTAAGACAGCATGAGACAAAGCTGGTATCAGCCTTGTTTACCATAATTGGGATTTTCAGTTTCTGAAAATAGAAGAAGATCATTGCTTTGGAGCTTCTTTATGTGAGGGGAGCACAGAGAGAAGGTTACCCCAAATTTACTTGGTCTGTCCAGACCTAGCTGTGACCAAAGCAGGCTCACGTTTGAGTATGCTTTTGGGAAGGGGGTAAAATAGGAGGGAAAAATAAAGACACTTGGGAAAAGATATGGCCTTCTCTGTATGCTTTAGTGAAGAAATTTGATGCATATTCCTCACATGACTTGTTTCAACCTGAATCTAAATCCACTGATCTGTAAAGCACTCTTTGAATTTGCACTCCTGATTTTTAAATTTACTGATAATAAAGTCTCCCCTGGGCCTCATCAGCTCTTAATTGTTAAAGTATCTCACTGTTGCTGGTATGGTTTGTACAAACCCTAATTGAACTGCTAACATACCTTGAAATCTCAGCAGGATTAATTTTTTCACAGTTTGAGCGATTTTTATCAGATTAATTACTACCTCCTGTAGTCCAATCCCTCACTCTCTGCCAACCCACCTCAAGAACCTATATCTATTTCTGGAGCTGTGAGAAATCTAACTGTCATGATGTATTTAGCTGAATGGTTTTTTTTTTTTTTTTTTTTTTTTTTTTTTTACAAAACTAGGTTTTTCAAACAATCCTTGCTGGGCTAATGGTTGAAAATTGAGATGCTACATGTAAATAGGAACAGTGCTTTCAAGCAAATAGCAAAGTGCTTTTGTTTGGATTTCAGATTTATTACTATGAATAGCTGACTGCATTTAATGTGTGTTATATAAAATTTAACCCACTAGTAGGACTTCCTATAGGTTTACTAGTTTTTTTTCCTTTTATCACCAGATGTGCATGCCTTCTTTCTCTCTTAAAGTGTCCAAACCCTTCTGTATATATTTGGAACCTCCACAGGCTTCTACCATAATATTTTAGCCAGCCCCTATTGTGAATGGCAGAGCCAGGTGTAGGAACCATTAAAGTGTGCATCTATTTATGATTAATAAATAGATAAAAAAACAAATAAATTGGGGAGAAAGGGCTCCTTATGCCAATGATATATGTAGAAGGGGTGGTAGAGCTGGGAAATCATCATTTTGCTGCCCTTATAGTATAGAATGGTTTCGGCAAGAATCATCAACAGATGCTAACTTTGGTGGGGAGGTTTGATGAGGAGCTAGATATATGCATAGTCTCAAAGTGCCTCCTCATAGATTGCTTTGTAGTTATGAAGCGAGAAAGAGTAACTATACAGTGGAAAAACTGGACAATTCGTTGACCAGACAATCAAAATCAAGATCACAGATAGCCTCCAAATGTGATGCTCTGAATAGGACACAGTGCATATGTAGTTTTCTGGCTGAGAATGCATAAACCTGAATGTAATCATAAGGAAACATCAGACAAACCAAAACTGCGGAACAGTCTATAAAATAATTGGCCTCTGCTCTTCAAAAATGTCAGTGTCATAAAGACAAAGAGAGCCTGAGGAACTGTTGGGGATTAAGAGAAACTAAAGAGATATGACAACAAAATGCAAACACGATGCTGGGTTGCTTCCTATACCGGAGGAACCAAAATGCCATAAAGGACATTATTGGGACAATTGATAAAATAAGAAGATGGACAGCAGATAAAAATATTGTAACAATGTTAAATTTCCTGAATTTGACAACTATACTATGATTATCTAAGAGAATATCTTTGTCCTTAGGAGAGACACAAACTGGAGTATTAGGGGGCAAAGGGGATTGATGTATGTCATCTGCCTTCACATGGTTCTGAAAATAAATACACATATATTGAGTAAATATATATATATATATATATATATAGTTCTATATAAGATATATGAATTAATTATATTTAATAAATTATGTACACACACATGTATGTATGTATATATACATTCTATGCTTTTGGCCACTCTGCTATCTGCATCTCAAAGTTGTGTATATGGCAGGGAGAGAATGAGATTAACCTGGGTAAAAAGTATAAAGGCATTCTCTGTACCATTCTTGCAACTCTTAAGTTTGAAATTATTTTCAAAGAATGATGACCTGTTTCCCTTATATGCATACCTTTTGGATTCCCATCTCCATTCCTTCACTCCTTCACTGACATCACTCCCACAACAATTCTCCCCAATGTGGCAAATCAATTTCTCCAATCCTACCTGGATCAACAGGTTCAGTTCGAACAGGCCCCTTCTCTACATTCCTCCAGCACTGCTGGTGTCAGTATCATTTGACCTGATCTTGTTGATTGGCTTTGTTTTGGGATGTAGACAGCATAATGGCTAAATGCACAGACTGTGGAATCAGACTGCCTGGGTTCAGGTCCCAGTTCTGCCACTTAAAAGCTGTGTGACCTTGAGCAAATTCCTTACTTTCTATCAATCTTGGTTCCTTTGACAGGAAGCAGCATTGCATGAGGGAGGAAAGAGCACTCACTGGGAGTTCAGAGGCTTGATTCTACTGTAGATTTGTCACAAATGTGTGACCTTGTGGGTCTCAGTTCTCACACATATAAAATAAAGGCATTGGATGAATAAGTGGTTCTCCACCCAGGTTGACATTAGAATCATCTGGGGAGCTCTAAAATACATATAAAATATATCGGCATCCAACCTCCCCCTCCCCGACCAAAAACTCTGGTAAAAGGTGAATCTTAGGCATCGTAGTTTTTAGAAGGTCTTTGCAACTTTATGATTTCATGAAAAAAGGCTGCTGTGGATTGTTTGTTGTTGTTATTGAGGCCCCTTCTGTCTCACCCACAATGTGTGGCCTAGGGCTTGATCACATGGTAGGGACACACAATGCCAAAGTGTTAACTAAAATAATGATCAGCTAAGATTTTCCTTTTTTCCCCCAGCTAGAAAGAGAGATCTCTGACAATCTCAGCATCTTGACAGAGTGATTATTGCCTCCCAGAATCCCCTACTAGCCATAGGAAATTAACTGTAGGAGTGTATGCCCTTAATGGGAATCTAGCATGTCAATGGGCTATTTCTGTCATTGTGATTTAGTTTAATATTCCAATATGCTCCCGCTGATTTTCATGATACTTAGCAAAAAAAGAAGAAGTGGTGGTTCTCCCTTGGTTCACATTTGACCAATTGCTATGCTTGAGGCAATCACAAAACACCATAGGTGTTGAAAATGATTAGGGACAATTAAGATAGTGCAGCCTCCAAGGAAGAAGCCAGTATCAAGTCTTCGATCTCCCAAATGCACAGGTTGTACGTTCCTGCAGCAGCAATTACCTAAAAATATCTAATACTTAATTACTTTCTAAGTGTCAGTCTTCATAACCGGGTATTAGAATGTTCTAATTGATAGCGCAGCTGCAAACTTCCCTGCCTGACACTGGCATATGGCTTGCAATATTCTTCCACCTTGATCAGTTTTCTTTCTTCATAAAGCTTACCTAGAGATTGCAGATTGCAGGCATGATCTACCTAGGATTGGAATTACTGGACCTTTTTTTTTTCTCCAATTTCCTGCTTTGAGCAAAAGGGGAAAACACACACACACACACACACACACATACACACACACACACAAGTAAATGAAAAGAAAAATAAAAAATAGCTCAGCTCAGAGGCTTATGGCAACCAAATTATGTTGTAAAACTTCCTAGTTCCTGTTGCTTTTGCCTTTCATTTTAAGAAAACCCTATACACATGCAATATAGATATCAGCTAGAGTCACTCCTATCATCCTTAGAATCTAAAAAAGATTGGCTGGAACCTCTATCCCAGTGATTGTGAAAAGTCCAAAGCCCTCCACCAGCTGTGAATGCCATTGTAGCCACTTGTAGCTCTGAGCGCTTGCCACTTTGAGTCTGTTTTATTTCAGTCTGCTGTACGTGCAGTTTCTGTTCTACAGTATGTTGACTCAAACTCAGAACATAGCCCCTTTCCTTAATTTTCCAAAACCCCACTCACTCAAGGAAAGTGGATGTGGCAGATTTTAATGAAGCTTGGGTAATATGGAGGGATTTTTACCACAGGCATGCAAATGACTTCAAATGGAGTGGTAGCTATTCTTGTCCTTCAAAGTCCCTTAGCCCAAGCTCTAGCCTCCTACCACATTGCTTAGCCTCCTTGATCTTTCTTCATGGCTTCTTCCCTTTTCTTTACTTTTTGTTCCTGTCAATTCAGGAAGAATATACAGGTATTGCAAGTTTTCTTGAGCAGAGCAATTGGGCTCTCTAGTGCCAATTCCAAAACTTAATTCTGGGCCTCCCTTTGTGTACCCACAGCTGTAAATTTACTGCCTAAAAGGGCCCATCTGATTGGGTTTGTTTTCTAGTATATACATAAAATGTGTGTATGTATGCATGTGTATGCATAGATACATATGCACACATATATATTTCTAAATTTATAAAACTTATAGCATATATCAATTAAAACTTAATCTTTTATTTGGCAACAATATTTCCTATAAAACAGCCTCTTAACTCATGTGCAGGGCTCTAGGGTCTTTCTAGTCCTAATTGAGTCTCTGTACAGCTGTCAAATGAACCTTCCAGAAACTTTTTTCATCATGTTATTTCTCTGCATACCACCCTTCATTAATATGATGATCTAGTGAATATTTAGAGATTAGTGGTTGATAATGATTATTTATTTCTAGAAACTTATCCATTTTATCAGGAAGTTTTAATGTCTTGAATTAGAGGAATGAGTAAAAACCTACATGATGTGCTTAAACAGATTCTGGAATATAATAAGGGCTAGTAAAGGTTAGTGACTAATATTGTTGTTGTTGTTACATTATTATTGGGATTTTGGGTGTGATGGCATAGAGGAGGGTATAGACGAGGTATGGGGACTTGTTGGTGCGGCTCAAATTCCTATAGTTAAACAGCTTATTTTACCTGTGAGTAATGTCAAAGCTAGGATTCACAAGTAGCTCCTTCTCTGTTGTGTTCATTATCACCCACCAACTTCCCCCAGCCAAGTCAGGAATTACCATTAAGTGAATGTCCACATTCTTCAGCCTTCCATGCAACATGTGGCATGATCAGACTCCTGATCTTTATTTTTCCAAACTTTTATTCCTCTGCATACATATATAATTTTATGTTCTAGTTATACTTTTCTTATTTTTTTGCTTGTCATATAACTTTACCCTAACATATTATACTTGTTAAGATAACGTTATTTAATTTTTTTAAAGTTTATTTATTTATTTTGAGAGAGACAGAAAACACGAGTAGGGTAGGGGCAGAGAGAGAGAGAGAGAGAGAGAGAGAGAGAGAGAGAGACGAGAGAGAGAGAGAGAGAAGAGAGAGAGAGAGAGAGATGAGAGAGAGAGATGAGAGAGAGAGAGAGAGAGAGAGAGACAATTCCAATCAGGATCTGTGCTGTCAGCACAGAGCCTGATGTGGGGCTTGATCTCACGAACTGTGAGATCATGACTTGAGCCAAGATCAAGGGGTTATCATCCCTGCTAAGATAACCTTAAGTGAGAGTTTTTATTTGGAACTGAGGAAACTATACTGGGATCTACCTAAGGGGTGGTGGTGGTAGTTGGGGTTAGGAAATTGGGAATTAACTTAAGCATTGTTGAAGTCTGCCATCATTATGCATTTCCTATTTTCTAAACAGGGCCATATGGTGATCATCTGCATTACTCTTTACCTTTCATTAAGCATAGGTTCCCCAAACCTATGATTAAAATGTTTTCTGAATTACACTGATATCTTACTGTTTCACTGAGCAGGACCGTTTCCCTCTTCTCTGAATTTAACCTCTTAAGTAAGAATAGACAAAGCCAGTGTGGGTGATCTTACCTAGAGTAAGGCAGGGTTCTTCAGAGGCCAGAATCAAGCACCAACTCTGTTAGCAGAACCAACAGAGGCAAGGCTCTCCGTGAAGACTTCCAAGCACTGGCAGATGGGAGGTAGAGGATTTGGGCATGCTTCAGTAGGCTAGGTCTCTACCTAAAGTTTGTTCCAAGAACAGTTACATACTGCAGAAGTCTGGCTCATTTGTTGGTCCACACTTTAATGAATAGTATCTATCAAAAACCATGCTACTTGCCCATAACCGGGTTTATTGTTGTCTTCCTAAAACAATTTTTTGGCCATCAAGTCCCCCAACAAATACCATATTGATGACCATATTGTGAAAACACTGTTTTTTGTAAGATGGTAAAATTGGCCCATCTGTTTCTCTCTCTGCTTACTTGTGGACAGGGGAATGGTGAGACACACCCCTCACCATGGTCTGGACACATTTCAATGCATTATGCCAGCCAGAGAATCTCACCTCCTTTACTTCTGGATATTGTTTCCCTTCACAAGGAGAAGAACACAGACTGCTTTGGGAAAAGATCATAGTCCTGTCATGGATTTCTCTGACCAGATCCAGCTGAGTGGAGGAGTAGAGGATAGGGAAGTCTGGATTCTGAAGGAAAAAAAAGATGGCTGGGGCTGGTATACAACACCAATATCAGTGTCTGGATGTCTTAAAGGGATTGGAGGGGGAAGGTATGGAACCTGAAGAGCTTAGATCATACTGTTTACATCTGTCCATGCACTAAAGTGTCAGTCAGTAATAGTGTTCTCAGTTTTTGCCTCTCCCTTATCCTCACCCAATGTATGAAGCAGTTTCTTCACTTGTATTAATACCTTGCCCTGGAAATCCCACAGGCTTCTTGTGAGACTCAAAGTGGTAATGATTGTGAAGATCTTTGCAAATGGAAAATTGCTGTACAAATGTAGGAACTTGGCTAGAAAACCAAAGAATCTTAAGATTTGATGAGACTTGAAAGGTTACATAGTCCAATCCCAGTCCTATGCTTGAAGAAACCACCATAATTATTATACTTACTTGAAGATTTACAAGTATAAGCATTACTTGGGGAGTGAGTTATCCAACAAGCATTTATTGAGCACCTATTATTTTTCAGATGCTGTTCTATGTGCTGTAAGATAAAACAGTGAATGAAGCAGATGAGGCCTCTGCCCTCAAATAGCTTAAACTTGAGTAGGGAGGGCTATTATCATGTAAATAAAATAACATAGATAATTTCTGATAGTAATACATGGCATTCAGGTAATTAAAATAGGAGTATGTGATAGAGCGACTGGGGGGAGCAACCTTAGATTATGTTTTCAGAGATGGATTCTCTGAGGAGGTAATACTTAAACTTAGTTTTTAATGAAAGAAGGAGCCAGACTGCAAAGACCAAGTGGAAGAACATTCCAGGTAGAGGATATAGCCCTGGGGGAAGGTATATTTTAGGATCAGTGTGGCTAGTGCAGATTTTGTGAAGAGTAGAGTACTAAGAGAGGAGACCATAGAGGTAGGCAGAAGCCAGATCATGAAGGGAATTTTAAACAAACAAACAAACAAACAAACAGATCATTTATATTTGATTCTAAATGAGATGGGAAGCCATTGGAAGGTTTTAAGCAAGGGAATCACATTATCAGTTTTGAATTTTAATAAGAATCTTCTGGTTGCTGTGTTGAGAAAAAAACAAAGGCACCAAGGGTGGAAACTGTTTAGCCATTAGGGGACTGTGGTAATTGTATATTTGCTCATAAGTATTTGTTTCTTCCTTGCCATGATTTCCTGTAGGCTAAGATATTTTCCTTCTCCTTTAACTTTGGGCTTGGCCATGTGACTTGACTTGGCCAATTAAATTTGAGAAGATGTAACCTATATCCTGTCAGAGCAGAGCTTCAGGTATACTTGTGGTTTGGCTCTGCTGCCCATGATCTTCTGTTCTCCACTATGAGAATTGCATGGATCTTCAGGGTCCTTCTTAGACACATGGAACTAAGTTCATCCCGCTGAAACCCAGCAGAGTTCAGTTGAACTGCATCCCTCATGTAACTTGAGCAAGAAATATTTATTTTCAAAAGTCTCAGAGATTCTGGGATTGTTTGAGGCTACCAAATACAAAAACAAAACCACAAACCCAAACCCAAAAATGAAGAAAACCCAAAACCAAAAAAACTGGTAGCAGTGGAAACGGTGAGACTTTACATATATATTTTTTATTTATTTTTGTTGTTCATTTAGTTTTGAGAGAGGGACAGAGAGAGAGAGGGAGACACAGAATCCGAAGCAGGCTCCAGGCTCTGAGCTGTCAGCACAGAGCCTGACGTGAGGCTAGAACTCATGAACCATGAGATCATGACCTGAGCCAAAGTCGGATGTTTAATCGACTGAGCCACCCAGTTGCCCCAGATTTTACATATATTTTGAAGACATAACTAAAAAGACTTGCTGATGTTTGCAAGATGTGGGATGAAAGAGAAGGAGAAGAGTCAAGGATGACTTTTGAGCAACCGAGAAAATAGGGCATCCTTTACTGAAATGGGGAAGAATTAGGGAAAAGCTAGTATGAGGGAAACCAGGCGTTCATTTTTGGCCATCTTATGTTTGAAGTGATTATTAGAGATCCATATGTTGATCTACTTTTTCCTCCCAACAAATTCTTACTTTATTTATTTGTTTGTTTTATTTTAACCTACAAAAAGAATATTTGGTAGCTTAAAGTACTGGTAAAACCACGAAAGCAAGGGGATTCAGAGGGAAAATTATATTGAAAAAGTCTGGCAGAGGAAAACTGCAATTCAATGCAATTAGTTTTGAGCTTCTTAGTAACCAAAATGAAGAGGCAGAGGCAGTGAGTTATAAAACTCTCATTTTCTGGGGCAATGGTTCTCAATCTTGGCTGCAGAGTGTAATCCTGGAGCTTGGCCAAGCACATTGTAAATGGTGACCCCTGATGCTGCACAACTTAACAGTCCTGTCCAGCACCTGCTTCTAGAAATCCAAATTTAACTGGTCTAGGATGGAGCTGGCATGTAAATATGTTTACTATTATATGACTCTAATGTGCAGCCAGAGTTGAGAACTATTACTTTTATAGAAGAAAGAGTACCCATTGATATGGAAAGATAAACTTGTTCTTGAGCTCTGATTAAATTTGTCTCAGGCATCTTTGTGTTGGGGTATTGAGCTATGTAATGAATGATGCTATAGATTAGCAATTTCACATGAGATACAGAAGCTTTTCTGCTTTATTGCTTATTATATGTATCCTCAATGAAAGCTGAAGTTGTTAAGGTTAAAATTATAGTTGTGTAAAAGCAGAAGCAAGAGTGATAGGGTGCAGCTATGTGGCTTTCTAGTATTAGGTTTAGCAGAGTAATAAATCTTGGAAAATCATGAAGAGGAAAGAGTTAGTGGGATCCTCATGAACACCAGCAGATTCAAGAAGACTTTGCTCAGTTTGTCCATGAAGCCATTCTGGAGTATTTCTCAAGTGTCTGAGTCTTTCAGACGGCTCTTTCCCCCTTAACTGAGGCCTGCCTGTGGTTGGACAGGGAGTGGTTTGTGTTCTCCTTCCCTTTTAGTTTTGTCACTATTGTGCTTTCCCATGCCAAGCAGGTTTTTCCTTTGGGGGAAGACACTTAGGCAGAAATGAAATTAAGAAATAATGTAATGATGATGGTGGCAATTCTTTGCGCAGTCTAAGAGCAGTTGGCTGCTAATTGTGAAGCAGTAGTAAGGGGGGCCCTGGGCCATAAGGTTTGCATTAGGAACACCTGTAGTTTTCATTTAACACCATGGATCATTAAACAGCTGCTCAAAATGGCCTTATTAAAACAAACACAGTTGCACTGTTTTATGTGTGTGTTATATTGCAGTGAGCAGATCAGATGAAAACAGAGAGGTCTTGTAAAAAAAAAAAAGATACCCTAAGCATATTTAAAGGTACTATCACATAAAGGCAATTATAGCTGGGTATTTTTCTGCTTTTGTGAAGTTGAAACTGACTGAACTTGTTGGATTTTGCCTTAAGCTTTTTCACTGGGGCTGAGTGGCATGGAAACTTGATGAGAGTCTTCTTTGGAGGAGGCCCTCATTGAAGTCACTGGTATGCTCTGAAACTGGCCTGTCATGTGTGTTCCTTTCCCTGAAGAAAGCAAATTGCACTATCCTCTGTAATGTGAAGATGACCTTCTGGGAAGAAGAGGAGCTCTGGAGTTTTTCTATCATTGAGGATGTGTTTGTTCTATGTCACCTGTACTTTCACATTGATATCCCCTTACCTGTTTAATTACATGTTTGTAATATTGCTAATTAAAATTAGATGTTGAGGTTGTGCCCAGAGTCAGGGTCCGGACTAAAGCTTGAATGTAGAAGTTTTTTGATTTAAAAATAATTGGTCTTTGGTGGAAATATTTTCTAATTATTTGTCAAAGATAAATTTCAGATGCTTCAGGATGCAAGAGCCTTGAGGATGTAGTCTGGACAGTGACATGCTGGTGTTTTTAGATATATTTTTATGAGAATGACAGTAGAGGATGTATGAGGTGTGTGTGTGTGTGTGTGTGTGTGTGTGTGAGAGAGAGAGAGAGAGAGAGAGAGAGAGGGAGAGAGAGAGATGGAGAGATTGAGAGTTTGTTCCATCAACATCAAGCTCCACATGTGGGTTAATCTCTTCTATAATTGCATAGATTTATGACAAGTGACACTTTATGTCTTACCCTAATTCTGTGCAGGAAGCCTTTCATAGACATTGTTTGTGGGCTTGATTTCATTAAAGGGCCCCATGTGCCTTCCTGTTTTATAATCACACAGTCAAGTAGTCTTCAGGCTAGAAAAGAGATCTTGGTGAGTCTGGGAACCTGTCCAGGAGTGTAGAGGAGTGGGACAGGGAGGAAAGACTTAGATCTCTCAGTGGTATGAATTACAGTTACCATAAAGAAAAGTAGGTGAATCCTGAGCATATGCATTTGGCTCACAGTTTCCTCCACATATGTGTCTGTCTCTTCTGCTCCTTTGCTGAGGTTCCCTACTTCCCTAATCCATTTCCTGGCTCTGGTATCTATTGCAAAGTTAATCTTTGGTAAAATTGTTAAAGCTAGCAGTTTGTTCATGGTGTTTTTTTGCCATTCCGGCTGACTTCATTCTTTTTGTTTTCCCCTGACGGGCCTGCCTTTCCTACACTCCTACCCTCCCTGACAGGTTCCCAGACACTTTCAACTTTCTTCTATCTCATCTTGTCAAAACCTTCTCTTGAAAGGGATGGAGAACTTCTACAACATGATGAGGAAATGGCAAATGCAGCACAAAGGGCCCATGAAGTAGGGAACCCAACCTTTAGCTGATGAGATGAAGTACTACCATTGGATATTTAGGCATCTTCTAGCTGGAAGTGAAGTTGGGGGCAGGGGTAGGGTGGGACATTTTAGTTCCTTCCTGTTATATACTGAGATTATATCACAAGTGAGTGGTAATTTTCGGTGTTCTTCTTTTGCTATACTCAGTTTTGTATCTCTCAGGTGAGAGCCTGGACAGTGATAACCCCTCAATAAATTTTTTTGAATGAATGAATGGGCAGAAGGAACTCCCCCATACCTCCTTACTTCACAGTAGTAGCTCTGCCTACTTACAAACTAGACCCTTTTCATAAACAGCAGTGCCTTCAAGCAGAAGAGTATTGTGCTGCCAAGAGTATGGAGTATTATGTTGTCAACGTATTGTCCAGGTCTTCAGTGTGTTGTCAGGTTTCAGTGTAAGACACTTCTTTGCTGAACATTATGGCCCACAAGATGCATCTGATTCCTCTTTCACAGTTAAAGAAGAATGGGCATAAACAAACGTTCCCTTTCCTTTAAGGAGAAGATGCTTCTCCTTAAGCCTACTTACAGATATCCTTAATCTAGCCTTGTCAAATCCTTAATCTCGCCTCGTCAATAAAGAATATGATTGATATAGCCCACATCATTTTCAACAGACCTTCTAGGATTCCAGAGACAATGGAAGGAAGAAATCATGTCTATTTCAGTTCTGTTTTATTTACATGGAAACTAATTACTTTCAATTTTTGCCTGTTTCTTTCAGGCCCTGAACCTTTGGCTTCCAGCCAATTTGCATCATTTAAAAAATTTAAAACACACACACAGACACACACACACACACACACACACACACACCTCCCAGGCAGACCACACCTGGCTCCAAGAGTCTACTTTAGGTTTCTAATCTATGAAGCTTGATTTGGCTAGAGAGATAAGTGTTCAAAAACTCAAACCATTGGCATTCCCTTCTCCATATGTTCTTCATCACTTTTGCTTAAAACTTCTAGGCCATTTGGGAAATCCTAGGTTGACCACTGAGAGAATTCTTGATTCTAGGATTACTAATTAACATCTAGAGAGACACGTAAATAAAGTGTGTGTGTCCCTGAAGAACTTCTTTGATCCTTAATGTATTACAAGCAGGATTGTTTTTAGACAGTGCTCTAGAAAGAAATTTAGTTATTAGCTTATTCATTTTTTACTCATTTCATTCCTGCCATGACTTCAAATGAGCACCTAGGTTACAATGGAGAACCAAGAAATGGGCTTTATGGCCTCAGGCCCCAGGAGTAAGTGTTTATTTTCTTCTGCCTTGGCAGAAGAACTTGAAAAGCATTGTTACTCACTATATAAATTCTCTCTAAACAAGCATTTTTGCCTGAAGTTACTCACTTAAAAAAATAATGTTTGGGGAAGAAAAATAAACATGCAATGCTCCTCATTTGAAATAAAGTGAGAGAAAGTTTCTACTGATAAAAAACCTGATTTATAGCATAACGTTTAGAAAACTATGTTTTGTTTAAGTGTATGTAGTGAATTAACTGTTAAAAATATGGGTAAAGAGATGTCCTGCTATCTCTGGGATTTTATTAAGATATTTTTATAATCATAAAAATAATATATATACTATAGAAAATATTGAAAATACAGAAAACTTAAAAAAAAAAACAAAGTATATGATTCCACTACTCAGAGACAACTGCTTTTAATACAGGTCTACAGGGGCGCCTGGGTGGCTCAGTCGGTTAAGTGTCCGACTTTGGCTCAGGTCATGATCTCACAGTCCGTGAGTTCGAGCCCCATGTCGGGCTCTGTGCTGACAGCTCAGAGCCTGGAGCCTGCTTCGGATTCTGTGTCTCCCCCTCTCTCTGACCCTCCCCCGTTCATGCTCTGTCTCTCTCTGTCTCAAAAATAAATAAACATTAAAAAAATTTAAAAAAATACAGGTCTACAATCCTTATCTGATTCTTAGGACCAATTGTGATTTGAAATTCAGAATTCTTCAGATTTTAGTGAGGTAATCCAATATGTGTACCTAACATTCTATGATACCCTCAGTGGAGTGTGGTCAGTGCTCCACAATCAGACATAGTAATATTTCTGCAGCAAATTGTATAAATATTCACTCTAAGAAGGATAGATATAGACTATAAATAATCTCATAATTGTTCATGTCAGATTTTGATGGCAAATGAGTTATGAATATCTTTCCATTTCAGAGCCCTTTGTATTTTGAAATTGGATACAAAGGACCATGGACTTGTATTTTATCACACTATTTAGATAATTTCTAAGCATTTATTGCATGCTAGGTCTTATGGTGGTTTAATGTGCAGAGATTTGTGCTCTTCATACTGATAGAGGCTTGTCTAAGGGATTGGGGTCCAATGCCTTCAAAAGGTGCCTGATAGGGGCGCCTGAGTGGCTCAGTCAGTTGAGCATCCGACTTCAGCTCAGGTCACGATCTTGCGGTCCGTGAGTTCGAGCCCCGTGTCAGGCTCTGGGCTGATGGCCCAGAGCCTGGAGCCTGCTTCCGATTCTGTGTCTCCCTCTCTCTCTGCCCCTCCCCTGTTCATGCTCTGTCTCTGTCTCAAAAATAAATAAATGTTAAAAAAAAAAAAAAGGTGCCTGATAACAAGGAAATGCTGTACATAGTATCTGTCTGTATCTACCCTAGTTGTCAGGCCTTTTAAAGCTTTGGCCTCAGTTTTGTCCAAGGATGTTAACTCACATTCATCCACTTGGATCTGTCATTCCCTGCTGGGATGACCCTATATTTGATCCTAACTCTGCTCCCAATTCTCTTTGGCTCAAAGGCCAGATTGTGGCTGCCTGCCCATGTTTTCCAGGCCAACAGATCCCAGGCTATCCTTGGTTTTGCTTTTGCAAATCTATTTTGGCACTGACATTTCACGGTGATCCTGCCCTGCTCTACTTGGTCAAGTTAAGACAAGCATGACCTGAAAAATGGTATAGAAAAAAAGGTGAAGTTTAAGTGTATGCAGTATTCATTCAATTTGAAGAGATGGCTTGAAAGGCAAGTGTCAGAAATTAAGCAAGTATTAACAGAACACCATGAGTCATTGGTTTGTAACTTGAGGGCTGCCTGTCTGTACCTCTTACTGTGTGCTCTAGATTTCAAAATTCTACCAGATAATGAGTATTTGCAGAAGCGAATGTAAGAGTTCTTTATTTCATGCAAATAAAGACAGGAAATTTGGTGAAATGATATCTGATAAATTAAAAAATATTGAAAGCCTGCAATTATCTGTGGTAAACAATATGTTATGCTTTCGTTTCTCTGTTCTGAATCTGCCACTGTATTTTTTCTTGTCTAAGGCAGTATTTCAAGCCAGTATTGCTTTTCAATTATGTGTCTCAAGCTACAGTTCCTGCTGACAGTGAGAATGAAAGCACATTTTAGTTATTATGTTTTTCCTTCCCTTCCTCATGGACTCCAAGTGCCTATATGCTAATATATGCTCCAATGACAGGAAGTCCAAATGGAAATCTTATTAGAAAGCTGTGGATATGTAGTTAATGAAATATGTATGATTACAATATTGCAGGACATGTGTAATATTGATGGGGACTCAACTGATATCAATATTTAATAAAGGTTTAATTTAAAATATGGGTACTTGGGGGAGTGGTTGTTTTATACTTTTTGCAAATGTGGCATATATTAATTTCTTGCTGAAAATTTGTGTAGTGGATTCAATTTCCTTCTATAATTTCTCATTTTGAATTTCCCATTTTTGAAATCATACTTCTTTGTGCTGGTCTGGGCTTTGGTATTCCAGAATGCCTGAGGGTTAGAGAGAGACTAATAATATGTTTGGAAGTGTTCTGGAGAAGCTAATTGGCTCATTAATGATTCCCCATGGTCTATTTTAATTAAAATTTGAACCCACTCTCTGGAAATTTGGGCCTATAACGTAGCTTTAGACGTTGTTCTTAAAGAACCTGAATGTTTAGGTGTTGGTTAAAATGATGGATGATACTAGGAAAGGAATTTATGAGGACTGAAATTGTTTGTGTAGTTACTAGAGATTGTACTTGAAGATTGGTTGAGCTCTGGCCATTTTTGAATGCCAAGAAAATGACAGTCTATACAGATCATTAATACTGAGCATCGGAGGTTCATAGATAGACAATTGGAAACTGTAAAAATCCTGTCTCCTTGGACTTATAAGATTATTTTATAGTCACTTTTGATTTCAAATAGTTGTTCTTCTGATAATGTATGAAATTTAAAACAAAATGATAATATATTATTTTGTATCTTTTTTCCAAAATGTTTTCACACATACGGGCATTTTCTCCTCACTAAATCCCTTGTGAAAAGAAATCTGTGTACCCATTTTAGAGCTGAGAAAATTAAATCAAAGAAAGGTTAAGTAACTTGCCCTAGATTTAACATGGAGCTAGAAAGTAGCAGAGTGGGAATTGTAAATTAGGTTTATCTGTATAAAAACAGAAATTAAAAACAATGGTTAGTTCATCAGGTGTGAAATATGAAATGATACAAAGCGGGAGAAATAGAAGAAACAGGTTTGAAAAATTGGTTAAAATTTATCTTTGAGAGGGGTGCCTGGGTGGCTCAGTCAGTTGAGTATCTGACTCCTGATTTCAGCTCAGGTAATGATCCCAGGGTCATGGGATCAAGCCCAGTGTCAGGCTCTGTGCTGAGCATGGAGCCTACATAAGATTCTCTCTCTCTCCCTTTGCCCCCTTCCCTGGCTCTCTCTCTTTCTTAAATAAAAAAAAATATATGCAAGATTTATTTACCCTTATGGCCTATTTCTCTGTAAGACTGAACCTTGGACCATAATAGAGAATATGGATGACATGGTAAGAGTCATCTCTATGTTGGAGAACCAACTTAAAATGAGTCTCCAACTAATAGCTAGCCATGGGGATCATATCCAGATGTGGAATAGAACAGTTTTGTCTTATGAGCCAGACTAAGTACCTTAAACTGGTTCTGGGAGGATAATTTTGCTACTAACCCATTTGCTTAGAGTGAAAGAGCATAGGTTTCCAATCAAACAACATACTTACTTGCCTGTAGAGAGAGTGGACTGAACAGAAAAGTTCATGAACAGGTACATTTTTGTTTAGCCTATTTTCTATGTTGTTTGAGGATTGCCCAGAAGGGTAGGCTGTGATGGAGTACCACTCTGGTGGACTCTGGGAAACTAGGGGTGGGATGTAAGTATTAAGTATGCTCAGAAAGGATTCAAAGGTAAGAACTTTATCTTTGATATCAGACTTTGTGGGATGGAAAACTGGCTCTGCCACTCAATATGTAAACTTCCTGAGCCTTATTTTGCTCAGTTGAAAAACAGGGATAATAAGTGCTTGACTAATAGGAATTTTGGGAGGATTGGATGTGGTTTTTACATATAAATACTTAGAGTAGTATCTGGCTCATAGTAAGACCAACAGGTAACTGTTGGCTATTATTCCTATTATTTCAAGAGCTGACCCAAAGTGGACTATATTATTCTGTAGAAAAGCTTTTTGGGAAGTGTTTTCCTATCTCCAAGAGCCCAACAAATGAGATGACATTTCTTGTGATATTCCAACTGAGTTCTTATATTTATCCCATTTAAAAGAAAAATTTTTTAGAGGCGCCTGGGTGGCTCAGTCAGTTCAGCATCCAACTCTTGATTTGAGATTTGAGCTCAGCTCATGATCTCACAGTTCATGAGTATGAGCCTTGCATTGGGCTCTGTGCTGATAGTGTGAAGCCTGCTTGAGATTCTCCTCCCTCTCCTCTCTGTCCCACTCCTATTCTCTCTCTCAAAATAAACTTAAAAAAAATTTAAGACAAACATTCAAATTCTTTTTTTTAATGTGGTGATTCAGTAATTCCATACCTCACCCCGTTCTCATCACAAGTGCACTCCTTAATCCCCATCACCTATTTAATCCATCTCCTACTTCCTTCCCTTCTTATAACCATCAGTTTATTCTCTATAATTAAGAGCCTGTCTCTTGATTTGTCTCTTTTTTCACCATTTTGCTCATTTGTTTTGTTTATGAAGTTCCACATATGAGTGAAATCATATGGTGTTTGCCTTTCTTGGTCTGGTTTATTTCACTTAGCATTATTCTGTCTAGCTCCATCCATGCTATTGCAAATGGCAACATTTCATTCATTTTATAGTTGAATAATATTCCATCATATATACATGCCACATATTCTTTATCAGTTCCTCTATCAATGGACACTTGGGCTGCTTCCATATCTTGGATATTGTAAATAGTGCTGCTATAAACATAGGGGTGCATGTATCTTTTTGAATTAGTGTTTTTGTATTGTGTGGATAAATACCCAGTAGTGTGATTGCTGTATTGTAGGGTAATTCTATTTTTAACTTCTTGAGGAACCTCCATACTGTTTTCCAGAGTGGATGTATTCCCACTAACAGCGAAAGAGGGTTTCTTTTTCTCCACATCCTCACCAACACCTGTTGTTTCTTGTGTTTTTTATTTTAGTTGTCCTGATAACTCATTGTAGTTTTGATTTGCATTTCCCTTATGATGAGTGATATTGAGCATCTTTTCATGTGTCTGTTGGCTATCTGGATGTCTTCTTTGGAGAAATTCTGTTCATGTTTTCTGCCCACTTTTAATTAGATTATTTGTTTTTTGGATATTGGGTTTTATAAGTTCTTTATATAATTTGTATATGAATTCTTTATTGGATATGTTACTTGCAAATATCTTCTCCCATTCAGTAGGTTGCCTTTTAGTTTTGCTGATTGTTTCCTTTGCTGTGTAGAAGATTTTTACTTTGATGTAATCCCAATAGTTTATTTTGCTTTTGTTTCCCTTGCCTAAGGAGACATATCTAGAAAAGAATTGCTATGGTTGATGTCAAAGAAGTTACTGCCTGTGTTCTTTTCTAGGATTTTTATGGCTTCAGGTCTCACATTTAGGTCTTTAATCCATTTTGAATTTACTTTTGTGTATGGTGTAAGAAAGTGGCCCAGTTCTTTCTTTTGCATGTTGCTATCAAGATTTCCAAACATCATTTGTTAGAGACTGTCTTTTTTCCGTTGGATATTCTTTCCTGCTTTGTTGAAGATTAATTGACTGTATAGTTGTGGGTTTATTTCTGTGTTTTCTAGTCTGTTCCATTGATCTATGTGTCTATTTTTATGCCACTGTCTTGATCACTACAGCTTTGTATCACAGCTTGAAGTCTGGAATTGTGATGCCTCCAGTGTTGCTTTTCTTTTTCAAGATTGATTTGGTTAATTGGGGTGTTTTTGCAGTTCCATAAAAAATTTAGAATTATTTATTCTAGTTCTGTGAAAAATGCTGTTGGTATTTTGATAGGGATTGTATTAACTGTGTAGATTTCCTTGGGTAATATAGACATTTTAACAATATTTGTTCTTCCAATCCGTGAGCATGGAATGTCTTTCCATTTCTTTGTGTCATCTTCAATTTCTTTCATCAGTGTTTTATAGTTTTCAGAGTATAGGTCTTTCACCTCTTTGGTTAGGTTTATTGCTAGGTATCATTATTTTTGGTGAAGTTGTAAATGGAATTGTTTTCTTAATTTTTCTGCTGCTTCATTATTGGTGTATAGAAATACAACATATTTCTGTACACTGATTTTATATACTGTAACTTTACTGAATTTATCAGTTCTAGCAGTCTTTCAGGTTTTCTATGTATAGTGTCATGTCATCTGCAAATAGTTTTACTTCTTCCTAATCTATTTGGATGCCTTTTCTTTTGTCTGTCTGATTGCTGTGGCTAGGACTTCTATTTATCTCATTTTTAAAGTTCTTTCCCTGAGTTTGTACTGAGTTTGTATTTGGTTCTAGGACTCCTATTTTAAAATGTGTCATTTCTGTCCTGGAACATGATGAACATGTTCACTAAATATGCCCAAGTATAAGCAGGTTTTCTAGAAGTGCAGTAACATACATTAAGAAGGAAATTGATTAACCAAAGCAGACTTTAATTGACTTGTCCATGTGAGTTTGTCATTTTAATTATTAGGTTTTTAATACCATCAAATCAGTTAATGGCACCGAGAAAACAACTGCTCTTGTCAGAGAGTAAATAATGTATAGTCATTCTAGTGTGAAGGTTATTTTTGTATCACGTTTCATTGTGCTAGCCTGTCTGATTTATGGCTGTAACCAGCCAACCCTGGCTCTGGCCCCTATCTACTCACACAGTAATTTTAAGCCTCTCCCTCTCAAAAAGACACTGCCAAAGTATTTATGGGAGTCCCCAGGGGTTATCTTACATGAGTTCTGAATTAGCCAGACCACCATCACTGCTGCTGATACTGTGCCCCATACTGTCAGTGCTGCTGCCACTGCCTTGCCAGCCTGCTGTATCCTGCTGATTATTCTGGCTATCGACGCTCTCAATCCTCATAGAACAATGAGACCTAGGCAATCAACTGCAAAGTCAGAAGGGGCAATCATTCTCTTTCCTGCATTATGCTCCCTTCGGGGAATCTCATAGCATGGTTATTTGGGTCCTGAGGTGTTAAAAAGTTTAGTTAGCTCATTTGCCTTTTACTCAGAATCCTAATACCTCAGAACACATATTTGCCCAGTCAGAATAGTTGGGTTGAGATGGATTTAGACAACAACTATCCTATAACTGTAAACTCTGCTTACCCCTTATTCTCAGCCCCTGTTGCTAAATCTGACTCTGTGCCTTGACATCTTTTTGCTGGTTGGTGGATTCTTTCCCAAGAGCCCTACAGTCTTTTCAGAAACATATCTTCAGCTAGGTTCTCTTCTCATTCAATAGGAATCCAAGAAGAGATATGGCTGATGTCCTTTATCAGAAGATTTTGTACCAGTACAAATCAATCAGTATAATTGGTTTGTGAGTGGAGAATGGTAAAGAAAGCATAACTTAACTCTACCTGCCTAGATATGAGACCAATTGAGACCCTGCTCTTGAACTATGTTTACATCTCTAATCTGCATGCCTGTGAAATTGCCATGGTCTGGAATGTCTTATCCCCCATCTCTGCAAATCCACATCTGCCCATTTTCAAAACCTTTAACAAAGTTTACTTTTTAAAAGAAGACTTCCCCAGTTCACCCCAACTGATTCACAAATTTTTATGCTCCACATTCTATGCTTAAATTTTATGCTGATATAATATGTACTTTCAATATGTTTTAAATGTTCCCTGTTTCCTCGCTCAGTAGATATTCCTCAACATCTACTACATGCTGGGATATGGCAGTGAACAAAACAGACATGATTCCCTGCCTTCATGAACCTGACATCCTAGTGGAAGAGATGACAAAAAATAAACCAACAAGGAAGATAATTTCAGATAGTGATAAAGACTATGCATAAAAGCAAGGCAAAGGGATAGAGGGGAGAGGCAGGCTAATTACTTCACATAGACTGGCCACAGAAGGCTTCTCTGAGGAGGTGACATTTAAACTGAGCCCTAAAAGATGAGGAATCAGTCATGCAAATAGTGCTCCAGGCAGAGAGAACAGCAAGTACAGAATCCCTGAAGCAGAAATGATTTTAGTGTGTTCGAAAAACTGAAAGATGTCCTCAATGTGATTGGAGCACCATGAGTATGAGGTTCATTTATCATTTTCTCTGGTTCTGGTTTGCACTTCTCAATTAGACTGTGAATATTGAGGACTAGGATGCAGGGTCCAGGTTGTCTGTTCTTTCCCTAGAGTCTATTGTTGTTCTGTTTTTTAACTGGCATGTTTAGACTATATTTAATGTAATTGTTGATATGTTTAGATTTAGGTCTGCCATATTTGTGTTCTGTTTCTCCTGTGTTTTATTCCTCTATTTCTCTCATCCTGCCTTATTTTGAGTTAAACATTTTTAGTATTCTACTTTTTATTTTTATTTTTTAAGTTTTATTTTTATTTATTTTGAGAGAGAGATAAAGCACAAGTCGGGGAGAAGCAGAGAGAGGGAGACAGAAAGAATCCCAAGAAGGCTCGCACTGGCAGTGTAGAGCCCAATGGAGGGCTCGAACTCATGAACCATAAGATCATGACCTGAACCAAAGTCAGACGCTTAACAGACTGAGCGACCCAGGTATCCCATTTTTAGTATTCTATTTTAATCTACTATTGTATATAATATTTTCAGTTTTTCTCTATGTAGTACAAAATCCATCTTTAAATTTTAACATTTCTGGTAATTAATAAACTTTTTAAAGAACAGTTTTAGATTTACAGAAAAATTGAACAGATAGTACAGAGCATTCTCATATTACCACCCTCTACTCCAGCACAGTTTCCCCTATTATTAACATCTTCTTTTAATGTGATACATTTGTTACAATTAACAAACCAATATTGATACATTATTATTAAGTAAAGTCCATAGTTTCCATTAAAGTTTGCTCTTTGTGTTGCATAGTACTATGGGTTTTGACGAATGCATAATGTCATGTATTCACCATTACAGTATCATACAGAATAGTTTCACCACCCTAAAAATTTCTTATGCTCCATCCATTTGTGTCTCTGTACTCCCAAACCTCTGGCAACCACTGATGTTTTTACTGCCTCTATAGTTTTGCCTTTTCCATAATGTCATGCAGTTGGAATCTTATATAATATATGGCCTTTCAGACTGGCTTCTTCCACTTAGCAATATGTATTTAAAGTTCTTCCATGTCTTTTTGTGGCTTGATAGCTTATTTATTTTCATTGCTTGGGTAATATTCCATTGTCTGGACGTAACAAAGTTGTTTATCTGTTCACCTATTGAAAGACATCTTGGTTCCTTCCACTTTTTGGTGATCAAGAATAAAGCTGCTACAGACATATGTGTGCTTTTTCGTTTGTGTGTGTGTGTGTGTGTGTGTGTGTGTGTGTGTGTTTGGACATAGTTTACACCCAATTGGGTAAATACCTAGGAGTACAATTGCCAATCATATGGTAAGAGTATGTTTAATTGTGTAAGAAACTGTTAAACTGTCCTCCAAAGTAAATGTACGATTTTCTATTGCCGTTAGCAATGAGTGAGCATTCGTCTTGTTCTGCATCCTTGCCAGCATATAATATCATTGGTTTTTGGGTTTTAGATATTCTAAGTGTGTAGTGGTATCTCATTGTTGTAATTTGTAATTCCCTTATGACTTATCGTATTGAGCATCTTTTCATGTGCTTATTTGCCACCTGTATATCTTTTTTGATGAGATATCTCTTTAGATCTCTTGCCCATTTACTGGTTTATTTTCTTGTTGTTGAGTTTTAAAAGTTTTCTTTTTTTGTATGTTTTGGATACAACTATCTTTAGCAGATATATGTTTTGTGAATATTTTATCCCAGTCTGTGGCTTGTTTTTTCATTATCTTAATAGTGCCTGTTGCAAAGAACACATTTTTAATTTTAATAAAGTTCCAACTTATCAATTTTTTTCATAGACATTGATTTTGGTGTTGTATCTAAAAAGTAATAATCAAACTCAAGGTCACCTAGATTTTTTTCTATCTTTTAGTATTGTTGTAATTTTTCGTTTTACACTTAGATCCATGTTGAGTTAATTTTTGTGAAAGATGTAAGGTCTGTGTCTAGATTCATTTTTTTGCATTTGAATATCTAATTGTTACATCACCATTTGTTGAAAAGACCATCTTTTCTCATTTGAATTGCATTTGCTCTTTAGTCAAAGATTAGTTTACTATGTTTGTGTGGGTCTGTTTCTGGGTTCTTCATTTTGTTCTATTGATCTATTTGTCTGTTTTTTTTTTTTTTTTTCACCAATACTACACTGTCTTGATTACTGTAGCTTTATAGTAAGTCATGGAATTGAACACTGTCAGTCGTCCAACTTTGTTCTCCTTCATATTGTTGGTTATTCTGGATCTTCTACTTTTCCATATATATTCTCAAATCCATTTGTTGATATCTACAAAATAACGTGCTGTGATTTTGAATGGGATTGTGTTAAAGCTATAGATCAGGTTGGGAAGAATTGCCATCTTAAAAATATTGTCTCCTTATCCATAACATGGAATGTCATAAGTATTTGATATCTTTCATCAGAATTTTATAGTTTTTGTCATATAGTCCCATTACATATTTTGTGAGAATTGTAACTGAAGATTTAATTTTGGGGGATGGTAATGTAAATAGCATTGTGATTTTTATTTCAAATTCCAAATTGTCAGTGCTGGTATATAGGAAAGCAGTTGACTTTTGCATATTAACCACATAGCCAGCAACCTTGCTATAATCACTTGTTAGTTCCAGGAGGTATTTTATCTATTTGAGATTTTCTATATAGGCAATCATGTCATCCGTGAATGAAGATAGTTTTATTTCTTCCTTCCCAATTTGTAAACCTTTTGTTTCTTTTATTGTCTTATTGCATTAGCTAGGACTTCCAGTATCTTCTAGCATAATGTTGAAAAGGAGTGGAAAAAGGGGACAATCTTGTCTTGTTCTCAGTCTTAGTGGGAAAACACCTAGTTTCTCATTATTAAGTATGATGTTATCCATAAATATTTTTTTGATAGATGTTCTTTAGTAGGTTAAAGGATCTTCCTGTATTCCTAGTTTGCTGAGGGCTTTTTAAAATCATGAGTGAAATTTGGATTTTGTCAATTTCTTTTTGGATCTATTGATTATGAGAGTATGATTTTTCTCCTTTTCTGTTGATCACATTAATTGATTTTTGAATTTGAACATAATTGGAGTAAATTCTAATTGTTGACAGTGCATAATTTATTTTATACATTGTTGGATTCAATTTGCTATTATTTTGTTGAGTATTTTTGCATGTATGTTCATTAGAGATGTTGGTCTATAGTTTTCCTTTCATGTACTATCTTTTTCTGGTTTTGGTATTGGGGTAATGCTGGCCTCATAGAAAGAATTAGGAAGTGTACTCTACTTCTATTTTCTGGTGGAAAGTTATTATAATTTCTTCCTTAAATTTTGATAGAATTTACCTGTGAAAACATCTGGGCCTTGTGCTTTCTTTTTTGGAAGATTATTAATTTGACTTAATATTTTTAAATAAGCATCATTTATCCTTATGTGACTTTTGGTAGTTGTGTCTTGTAAGGAATGGGTCTATTTCATCTAAGTTATCAAATTTGTAAGCATAGAGTTGTTCATAATATCCTTTATTTTCCTTTTAATGACCATGGGAAAAGTAGTGATGTCCTCTTTTTCATTTCTTTAAAAAAATTTTTAAATGTTTATTTATTTTTGAGAGAGAGAGAGAGAGAGAGAGAGAGAGAGCAGGGTAGGGGCAGAGAGAGCAGGAGACACAGAATCCAAAGCAGTCTCCAGGCTCCAAGCTGTCAGCACAGAGCCTGATGTGGGGCCTGAACTCGTGTACCAGGAGATCATGACCTGAGCGGAAGTTGGACGCTTAACTGACTGAGCCACCCAGGCACCCCTCCTCTTTTTCATTTCTGATGAGTATTTGTGTCTTCTCTCTTATATTTTTCTTGGTTAGCCTGACAGATGATTATCATTTTATTATTCTTTTCAAACAATCAGCTTTTTTGATTCATTGATATTCTCTATTAAATTTCTGTTTTTAGGGGCGCCTGGGTGGCGCAGTCTGTTAAGCGTCCGACTTCAGCCAGGTCACGATCTCGCGGTCAGTGAGTTCGAGCCCCGCGTCGGGCTCTGGGCTGATGGCTCAGAGCCTGGAGCCTGCTTCTGATTCTGTGTCTCCCTCTCTCTCTGCCCCTCCCCCGTTCATGCTCTGTCTCTCTCTGTCCCCAAAAAAATAAATAAACGTTGAAAAAAAAAATTTCTGTTTTTAATTTCATTTATATCCTCTCTATTTTTAATTAATTTTCTTCTGCTTGCTTTAGGCTTATATGCTCTTCTTTCTATAGTTTCCTAATATGTAAGCTTAGATTATTGATTTTACATCTTCTTTTCTAACAAATTTTCCTCTTAGCATTGCTCTTGCTTCATTCCACAAAATTTTCTAAGTTGTATATTCATATTAATTTAGTTCACAATATTTGAAAATTTTTCTTGAGGCTTCTTTGATCTATATATTATCTAGAAGTCTATTGTGGGGTGCCTGAGTGGCTCAGTCAGTTAAATGACTCTTGATTTCAGCTCAGGTCATGATTCCAGGGTGATAGGATCAAGCTCCATGCTCTGCACAGAGCCTTCTTGGGATTCTCTCTCTCTCTCTCTCTCTCTCTCTCTCTCTCTCTCTCTCTCCTGCCCCCACTCACTCTCTCTCTCTCTCTCTCTCTCTCCTGCCCCCACTCACTCTCTTTCTCTCTCTCTCAAAAGCAAAAGAAGTCTGTTGTTTTATCTCCAATTATTTTGGCATTTTTCCAGCTATCTTTCTGTTATTGATTTCTAGTTCAATTCCACTGCGGTCTGAGAGCATACTCTGTATGATTTCTAGTCTTTTAAATGTGTTAAGGTGTGTTTTATGTTATATGATGTGGTCTAAATTAGTGAATGTTCATTTCAACTTGAGAAGCATGCGTATTCTGCTGTTGTTGGTTGAATTATTCTATAATGTCAATTAGACACAATTGATGATGCTGCTCAGGTCAACTATATCCTTACTAATTTACTGCTTGCTGGATCTGTCAATTATTGATAGAGGAGACAATTTGTCCATTTCTCCTTACAGTTTTATCAGTTTTTGCCTAATATATTTTGATGTTCTCTTGTTAAGTGCATACATTTCAAAAATCATTATATCTTCTTGGAGAATTGACCCCTTTATCATTATGTATCATCTTCTCACCTCTGATAATTTCTATTTTTTTCTGAAGTCTGCTATGTCTGAAATTAACATAGCTACTTCGACCTTCTTTTGATTAGTGTTAGCATGGTATATCTTTCTCCATCCTTTACTTTTAATACACCCGTGTCTTTATATTTAAAGTGAATTTCTTATAGACAACATGTAGTTGGGTCTTATTGTTTTATTTACTTTGAAAGTCTCTGTATTATAATTTGTGTATTGAGACCATTCAAATTTAAAATGATTATTGATATCATATGATAGATTAATATCTACTATATTTGCAACTGCTTTCTTTCTTTTCTTATTAAAATTTTTTTTAAGTTTATTTATTTTGAGGGTGAGGGGCAGAGAGAGGAGAGAGAGTATCCCAAGCAGGCTCTGTGCTGTACACAACCCAATGCAGGGCTCTATCTCACAAAATATGAGACCAAGACCTGAGCTGAATCAAGAGTCAGAGGCTTAACCAGCTGAACCACCCAGGTGCTCTGCAACTGCTTTTGTTCATTGCATTTGCTCTGTTTCTTTTTTATCTTCTCCCATTTTTCTGGCTTCTCTGGTTTTAATTGAGCATTTTATATAATTCAATTTTCTCAGCATATAAATGATTCTTCTTTTGGAAATTCTAATACAGTCTCCAATATGCATTTAAAAATTATCTAAGTCCACTTCCAAATAACACCGTGCCATTTCATGAGTAGTGCAGATACCTTATAGCAGTATTCCCAAATCCTCCCTCCTGTCCCGTATTATTTTACTGTCATTTATTTCACATATCCATATGCTACAATCTCTCTAATACATTGTTGCTATCACTACTTTGAAGAGTTATCTGTTAGATCAGTTAAGACTAATACAAGATAAAAGATTTTTTTAAACTTTCATTTATTCCTTCTCTGATGCTCTTCTTTTTATGACCTATATAATTTTCCTCCTCTCTAAAGAACTTCTTTAGCATTTCTTGTAAGGCAGGTCTACTGGGAACACATTCCTTCAGTTTTTGTCTGAAGGTCTTTTGAAATATAATTTTGCTGAATATAGTACTCTGGGTGGTGTTTTTCTTTCTTTCAACACTTTAAATATTTCAGTTTACATGGTTTCTGAGAAGTCCAATGTAATTCTTACCCTTGTTCTTCTGTAAGTAAGGTGGGTTTTCCCCTCTGATTTCCTTCAAAATTTTCCTATAGTCTTTAGGTTTTCTTCAGTTTGAATATGATGTACTGAGTTGTAGATTAAAAAAAAATTTTTAATTTACATCCAAATTAGTTAGCATATAGTGCAACAATGATTTCAGGAGTAGATTCCTTAGTGCCCCTTACCCATTCCCATTTAGCCCATTCCCCTCCCACACCCCGTCCAGTAACCCTCTGCTTGTTCTCCATATTTAAGAGTCTCATGTTTTGTCCTCCTCCATGTTTTTATATTATTTTTGTTTCCCTTCCCTTATGTTCATCTGTTTTGTCTCTTAAAGTCCTCATATGAGTGAAGTCACATGATATGTGTCTTTCTCTGACTAATTTCGCTTAGCATAATACCCTCTGGTTCCATCCATGTAGTTGCAAATGGCAAGATTTCTTTCCTTTTTATTGCCAAGTAATACTCCATTGTATATATATACCACTTCTTCTTTATCCATTCATCCATCGATGGACATTTGGGTTCTTTCCATACTTTGTCTATTGTTGATAGTGCTGCTATAAATATTGGGGTGCATGTGTCCCTTAAAAACAGCACACCTGTATCCCTTGGATAAATACATAGTAGTGCAGTTGCTGGGTCATAGGGTAGTTCTATTTTTAATTTTTTGAGGAATCTCCATACTGTTTTCCAGAGTCGCTGCACCAGCTTGCATTCCCACTGAGTTGTAGATTTTATGGTATTTGTTATATTTGGTATTTTCTGGGCTTCTTGTATCTATGGCTTGGGGTCAAACATTCATTTTAGGAAAATATCAGCTATTACTTCAAATATTTCTTCTGCTCATTTCTATTATACTTATTCAGATACAATTCTTTTTATGCTCCTTTATTCCTGAAGTTCCAAGTTTTCTCTTGGTATTATTTCCTTTCTATCTGAAGAATTTCCTTTTGCGATTAAGAACAAGTAAACTGTTTATGAATTTAGATTCTTTTGTTTGAAAATGATTTTATTTTACTTTCACTCCTGAAGGATGTTTTCACTGGACATAGAATTCTGGGATAATATTTCTTTTCTTTCAGCACTTTAAAAATATCATGCAACTTCCTTGCCCTTCATGGTCTTTAATGAAAAACCTACAGTCCTTTGTAACACTCCCCCATCCCTATTTCTCTCTGGTTGCTTTCAGGATTTTTTTCTTTGTCTTTATTTTTTAGAAGTTCAACCATGATGCATGATCTTGACATTCATTTCATTTCATTCATTTTATTAGGTTTATCCAATTTGAGGTTCCCTCAGCTTCTTGAATCTGTAGGGTTTTTTTCTTTTGCTAAGCTTGAGATGTTTTCAGCTATTATTTCTTCAAATATTTTTTCAGCACTACATTATTTTTCTTCTCCTTTTAAGACTCTGAAGACACTATTGTTAAATCTTTTGTTGTTGCTGCACAGTTCTCTGAGACTCTGTTCATTTTTTTTAAACCTTGTTTGTTTGTTTCTACATTTCAGCATGGGTAATATTTTTTGATTCTATTTCAAATTCACAGATTCTTTCCTCTGTCCTGTCTACTTAATGAGACTATTTAATGAGTCCTTAAGTTATTTTTTGATTTTAATATTTTCACTTGATTCTTTTATACATCTTTTTTTCTTTACAGATAATGTTGGATTTTACTATTTGTTTCAAGAGTATTCATTATTGGGACACCTGTGTGGCTCAGTCATTTGAACGTCTCACTTTGGCTCAGGTCATGATCTCATGGTTCATGAGTTCGAGCCCCATGTCTTGCTCTGTGCTGATGGCTCAGAGCCTGGAGCCTGCTTTCAATTATGTGTCTCCTTCTGTCTCTCTGCTCCTTCCTCAGTCAAGCTCTGCCTCTCTCTCTCTCTCTCAAAACTAAATAAACATTAAACAAATTTAAAAAGTGTTCATTTTCACTTGAGCATTTTTATAATAGGTGAATTAAAGACTTTATCAGATAATCCCAACATCTGTGTCATTCCATGACTGACCTCTTGATTATCTTTTCCTATGTAAGTCAAGATTTTGTAGTCATTTGTATGTCTAGTAATTTTGGATTGTATCATGGACATTTTGAATATTACATTTTTGAGACCCTAGGACTTGCTTAAATACTGTTGAGCATGTTGATATTTTCATTTTTAATCAGATAATCTGGTTTAGTTAAGACCACAATTTCCAACACTCCTTCTGTGGGCTGAAGTTCCTATATCAGTTTAGTTTTTAAAACTTTTGTAGTGATGGGGTGCCTGGGTGGCTCAGTTGGTTAATCATATGACCTTGATCTCAGCTCAGGTTTTGATCTCATGGTCTTGAGTTCAAGCCCCATGTTGGGCTCTGTTCTGGGTGTAAAGCCTGCTTAAAACAAACAAACAAACAAACAAACTTTTGCAGTGCTATTTGAATATTTCCTGCCTGTGTGACACCCAGTGGCCAGACTAGAATATGGATAGTAGTATATCCCAAGCAGGCTCCACACTGTTAGTATGGAGCCAGATGCAGGGCTTGAGCTCATGAACCATGAGATCATGACCTGAGCCAAATCCAAGAGTTGATTGCTTAACTGACTGAGCCACCCAGGCGCCCCTAGAGTAATTTTGGTTTGTTGCAGGAAATGATTCATTTTCTCTTTGAAATCAAAGCAAAGTAAAAAATAAAACAGTTAAGACTTAATTAATTGGGACCTTTTTATTTTTTATTTATTTTTTTTTTAATTTTTTTTTCAACGTTTATTTATTTTTGGGACAGAGAGAGACAGAGCATAAACGGGGGAGGGGCAGAGAGAGAGGGAGACACAGAATCAGAAACAGGCTCCAGGCTCTGAGCCATCAGCCCAGAGCCCGACGCGGGGCTCGAACTCACGGACCGCGAGATCGTGACCTGGCTGAAGTCGGACGCTTAACCGACTGCGCCACCCAGGCGCCCCAAATTGGGACCTTTTTAAAAACATTTTTTTAAGATTTTATTTTTAAGTAAATCTCTACACCCAACATGGGACTTGAACTTACAAACCTGAGATCAAGAGTCACATGCTCTACTGACTGAACCAGCCAGACACCCTAATAATATCAAATCATTCTACATTTTTAAAAGTAAATTCTACCCCTAATGTGAAGCTTGAATTCATGATCCTGAAATAAATAGTGGCAATGCTCTACCAACTGAGCCAGCCAGGCACCTCTTAATTAACTGGAACCTTTGGATACATAAACATTTTTTTCTTCTTGGTTACAGCAATTTTAACATTTTATTGGGGTGATACCTTAAGTACAACAAACATTCTTCTAATTTTGATTGCCTCCTCTCCCCCTATTCCCCATATTGGCACATAAAAGATGGTGATTGGGTGCAAAAAGCTAGTATACTAAGTGGAAAAGTGGGATTTCAATTCAAGTATGCCTAATGTCACAGCCTAAGCTTTTCATAAGTATGCTGTGTTGCCTTTTTAAGTTAAATAAATGCTGCCCCACATCTAAAACTTTTATTGACTGTGTTACATTTATTGTTCACTCCCTTGACCTTACTCCTCAATCTCTGTGGGAGGAATATACCTCCATACCATTTTAATATTGAGCTTGGCCTTGTGATTTGCTTTGGCCTAGTAATGGTTGGAGTATGGTCCATCACCCCTTGACTTTGTGCTTAGTCATCTGGCTAAGGAGACATGACAAGGGCAGAGGCATAGAATGTATTTTGTTGTTAGACTTATCTTTTGCCCTTCTGCCATTACCATGAAGTGAACATGACCCACGGATCCCGCTATTCCAGGGAAAATGAGAGATATGTGGAGCATACCTGGATCCATCCCAAAGTCTGGTGCCAAGCCCACGTAGGCCTAACCTAGGTGAGTGACATGTGGGTAAAAATAAATGTCTGTTGTTTCACATTTCTGAGTTTAGGGGTGGTTTGCTATGCAGCATTATTGTGGCAACTGACAGACCTCTTATGACCATATAAATATTTGGTTGAGACCATCTTATGTTTCCATGTGAAATGTAAATGAACATAGGATTTTTATTTAAATTCTAAAGCCTAAGTATATTGTAATCTCTGCTTTCTTCACTGTTTACTATTTCCACGCCTGTTTTTCCTCCTAGAAGAGTTCTTACAAAGGAATGAAATTTTCTTCTGTTTATCACCAGCTCTGCTAGTTCTGCAAAATTCTGCTAGTTTTATTTGGGGCATCAGAGCATAGTGGAGACTTGTAGCGTAAGCATCAAAGTTCCTACTTCCCTAAACTGGATTTGTTATTCTTGGTCCCATTTGTAAATGCAGCATCAGCATCCCTATAGGTCTCTCTGCATAGCTTCTGCTAACAAGAAGCCACAGATTATAGGGTTGTATGCTGGTTCATTCCTCATGACTCTCTTTCTTCCCATGTGATGAACTCTACAATGGTATCTAAACATATTTGGGGTTGAATACTATTTCTATCCTTTAATGTCTGAGGACTGAGGGTAACTTACATATTGTCTCTGAGTCTTAGATTCCTCATATGTGAAGTAAGGTTATAATTTCTTCCCAGTCTCCCTCATGACATTGTTCTGAGCTTCAGGAGCTCAGTAAAGATTAAAGATTCTTGTTATTTACTCTGAGTATGTTCAGCAAGCTAGGAGCTAGTAGTATTCACCACCAGTGTTCTATTCTTTATATGCCTTAGGAAAGGGAGTTTTCAGGAATATGGGGTACTGTAACTCTATTTCACTACCTCTGGCTCCTGCCACAGCCTGGGCTCAATAATCTCACTCTCCTCTCTGTACCTTTTTTCCACCACCTGGGTAGGATCATCCTAACTACGCTCACAATCTGCCTAGGACTCAGAGAATCCTATTTCTTTGACAACAGAAATTTAGGTATCAAAGTGAGTTAGCTTGGAAGAGCTGAAGCAGTGGCACGCTGCCCTTGGTGTTACATTGCTTTTGGCTTCTTAGAGTTCATCCCCACTAGTTACTCAAATGCAGAATGAGTATGTAGCTTAGAGACTAAAGAATAGATGCCTAGCCTAGCTGCTTTTTATCAGATGCATGGGCCCTAAGTTGTTTTGCAAATTAAGGCAGGTTTTCTACCTCATTCTTGGTGGTATTTTAGAACCACACAACCTGTAGAACCTGGAAAAGAGTATAATTATGCTTGCATCCTTCCTTTGGTTCATAAACTTAATTGGTAAGGCTTTACAGTGGGAAAGAATTCTCTTATTATTTACCATGTACCAAGTGCTTTACATTTTTATGTTATTCATTGAGATTTAGTTCTGATATCAACCCTTTTATTCTCATTTTAAAGATAAGGAAACCTAAGCTTAGAGTAAGTAAATTAACAGAGTCAGAAGTTACAGCCACATCTGTCTGAATCCAAAGCTTATGTTTTCCATGGCATCACACAGCCATTTTCTTCATTTTGCTTATGCTTGGTCATTCTAAGGGTATGGTGATATGTGTTCTATCATAATTTTGCTAAAGAGTGGCTAGTGTCAGGTTTGAATTCTATCATTTACCAACTGTGTGATCTTACAAAATTCATTTAACCTCTCTGAGTCTCAGTTTCATTATAGGACTAATAATAGTGTTTGTCTCCTAAGGTATTGGGGAGATTAAATGAGATGATGCCTGTGAAGGGCCTTGTGTAGTGCCTAACATAGTCTTGGCATATATTAAGCATTCAATAAATATTGACTGAAAAAATAATCTGTCTCAAAGTACAAGTACCAATGGATCCTGAATCTCTTCTTTTTGCTTTAATAGTATACTGGCAAGTTCTTGAGAATTTAATTATAGGATGTTAGAGTTAGATGAGATCTTAGGCTTGGGTTATCCAAACTCCTCATTTTGTATATGGGGAAAATGAGGTTCAGAGAACGGGAGGGACTTGAATTTGTGTATCCTCCACTGATTCAATTGCACCTCCTGATAAAGTCAGTTATCTTAGTCAAATTCATGTGTTATGGTCTTGCTTTATCTGTTTGAAACTGGCAAGGATCTCTACCCTTCTATTTACCAGTCCTGAGATTTATAAGTAGAAAATGAAGGGGTGCCTAGGTGGCTCAGTCAGTTGAGCATCCGACTTCAGCTCGGGTCATGATCTCAATGTTCATGAGTTCGAGCCCCGTGTAGGGCCCTGTGCTAGCAGCTCAGAGCCTGGAGCCTCCTTTGGATTCTGTATCTCCCCCTCTCTCAGCCCCTCTTCTGCTCACACTTTGTGTCTCTGTCAAAAATAAATAAGCAAAGAAATATTTTTAAAAAAATGAGATTTTATTGTTAGAAAAGTGTGTGTTTCCTGTAATATGCCCACCCTTTCCCATATTCCACATCCTGTCATGGATTTCTGGCCATGCTTGCAATTCAAGGAGTGTCCTCTATCTCTGGAGATCTCTTTATATTCTTCATAATCATTATTATCAGGAATTCCTTGTCTTGTATCCCAATCCCTTTGGGACCTGTTGTATGTCAAATTTACCTGATAAAGTATAGGTTAATGTGTTAATGGATTAATGTGTTACCTTTCTCATATATTATAGGCATATTAACAGCATGCTTCTCTCAAAGAAATGATATACAGTGGAATTTCATGCATAAAGACATTAGGTTATGGAAGAGAGCAATTTGAGTAAGAGGCTTTCTCATACCACCTGGGTGGCCACTTAGAAAATATTTATCCTTTGGAGCCTTCTTAGAGAAAGATAGAGACTCTTCTTAGGGTTACAATGAAGTGTAGCCTTCCCTTGTTAGCCTTTTGCAGCAGTGGTTGAGCAGAAGTAGAAGTTGCCATTGCTCTTGGTGATGGTGCCTGGACTGCTTGGGTTCTGGGGTTGGAGACTGGCATTTGAGACCTTTTATAAGGTATTTGATGGGATAAGGATTAAGGTGGGTTTGAATCTGGATAAAACTAGCAAGAAGAATTCTGTTGGAATCAAGGCCAGGGTCATCTCCTGCCATTCCTTTGAAGGCACTAAGACTCCAGACTTCACCAAACAGCTGATACTCATCTTCATCATCCTTTCCATCCTCATCAGGAGAGACACCAGCATACTGTGCTGGCTGAACATAAAGGCTGGGACAGCCCTGGTAATTGGTGTGAGGACCAATCCTTCCCCACCAGTATGCACAATGAGGCATTGAAACAGGGATTCTTCCTGCATTGCCATTAGTGCTATGTCCCCTTTACTATTAGTCTTAGCATATAAGAGGAAGGGTTTGTAGGCATTGTCTAGTTTATCACTGGTGGGGGTGACTTGCTTAAGTCTGCAGAGTGAATTCATGGTTTATTGAGTGTTATAGCTCAGAACTCCTGATGCCTTACTTTGTGCTGTTTTTTTGTGCACCACGGTGCCTCTGTTGTGTGAGCTGAGATGGCACAGGTAGGTGGCATGGTGTCTGGAAGAACCCTAGTTTTTATGTATGTGGTTACACATGTACACACGTGTGTGTATGTGTATGTGTGTGTGTGTGTGTAGTGCTTAGAAGAGGGGCTGTCAGATACACTCATACATTTTAACTATCATTATTATAATTGATAATATTTTATATACACATAGCTCATATGAGGGCCTTGAGACTCAGTAACCCACTCTTCTTAGTTCATGAAGATCAAAGCTTATAGAATTCTTTCATGTCACTCAAATCCTCCTATCAATCTCATAGGGATCAATATTATTGTTGTTATTATTTTTGGTGTTGTTATTGTTATTATCCCAACCCAGGGATAAAATAATAGGTTTAGAAAAGTTGAATGGGTATACCAAGACACACATAAATCAGTGATGGAGCTGAGGTAACCAAGGCCAGTGCTCATACTTCTACACCAGAGCCTCCTTCCCAAGAACTGCAGAAAATGTATCAAAAGAGGCATAACTCCTAGGTCAGCACTTGACCTGCAAAACAAGATTCAGGGGAAAAGTGTGTATTTCCTCTAATATGCCCTCCCTTTCCCATGCCTGGTAGCATGAGCTGAGGACAGTGACATCTAAGACTTTGCTTGTTGACCAGTTCTGTTAGGACCAGTTATGCTCATGAGAGTGCCTCTTTTCATCTTAGCTGCCTTTCAATGTGTGATCAAGAAATTCCATCAAATTGGGATAAAACTGGCAAAAATAATGAATTCAGATCAACTTGAGAGGCCCAGCCTTGCCATGAGAACATAATATAGCAATGTATTTGAGAAACAGAAGGTGGAGGAAAGGAAAGAGGGAACATGAGAGAGGGAGGAAGAGAGACATGAAAGCGTTTGACAGGTAAGATCTAAGCATATAAAATATAGAGGTAAAAGGCAAGCAGCTGTGTGAGAACAAAGGAATATTCTGCTGCTCCTTATTCTGCTTGCTGCCCAGACGCTTCAATTGCAGCCTCTACTAAATAATAATGTGGGTTCTCTCTTTGCTCCCAGCTCAAAGAGAATGATAAAGCAGCAAAACTCTCAAAGTTACAGTACAGCCATAGATAAAAGTTGATGACATAGAAATCAGCCCCCTGCCAACACACACACTTTGGCAACCCCTACTGGAGAAACACAATGATAGTGAATATAATGAACAAAGAAGGAGAAGACTATTGAGCTAAGATGGGGAAGGTGCCTTTCTTTGGTTCCCTAATGGGGTGTTTTGATGATTTCTAATGTCTGTAGTACTCAATTTTGCAGCAGAAAGTTGGACTGAAGGAGAGGCTGGTTACTTCAGTGTCTCGGGCTCTCTGTGAAAGTCACACATCAGACATAATCATAGACATTAATTTCTGGATTCTTCTGCAGATAATAAAACTTGAAGAAGCTGGACCAATTTTCAGGAAGACATGAAATGGCCAAATGAAATTGTAGGTTTTGGAAAGGAAGTAATGATGGATTGATTGTATGAAACACAGGCTGGCAAACTTTATGTCAATCTTAGACAATAATTCTAGAGGTTGCAATTAGAAGATAGTTTATAATCCTAAGAAGAGTTAGCTCTGATCAGTAGGAGTCAACATGGATTTGCTGAGAAGTCATATAATACAAATTTCATTTGCTTATTTAATTAGTTGAGTGATGGCTCTGGAGAATGTAGCCTACAATATATATGTGGCTGTAATCCAGGCATTTAGCAAGATTTCTCATGATGTATTTGTGGAAAGTATGAAGATCTGTGGCATCATTCATACAGTTATGTCAATTAGTATAGTTTGTTGAAGTAATATAACAAAAAGGTATGGGTACAGATTTGGACACTTAATATGATGATTTCTAGTAATAAGTTATAGAGTACTGTCCTTAACCTTGTCCTATTAAACATTTTTATTCATGACTTGGTTGAAGTTATAAAAAAACAGGCTCATAAGATTTACAAAGGCATAGTATACACAATGTAAGCCAGAATTATGATTCTGCAAATTTTGACATATTTGGTAGATGGGCTGAATCTGCAAGATGAAATTTAAAAATGTAGCACAAAAGACTATGGGGAAAGTCCAAGAAACTGATTACCCAAATATGGAATGTGGCTTAGCAGAGCTCATATTAAAAAAGTCTTAGGGGCTTTAATGTTCAATGAGCTCAAATGTAAGTTAGCTGTGAGATGTGTCTATATGCTTGTTTGTTTCAAATGTCTTATTCTGTTTTTTATTTAAGTATATTTGACATACAGTGTTATATTAGTTTCAAGTGATAGTGATTCATAGTGATTCAATAATTCTATATATAAAATATTATACTAATACTAATATATTAATATTAGTACATTCTATAACTAATATATAGTTAGAATTTTATACATTACTCATTCACCACAATAAGTGTAGTTACCATCTGTTGCCATGCAAGTTATTACAATATTTTTTACTGTATTTCCTATGTTGTACTTTTTATCCCTGTGACTTATTTATTTTATAACTAAAAGTTTGTACCATTTAACCCTTTTCACTTATTTTGCCCATGTCTATGCATTTTTTTCATGACACCCTAATATGGTGGTTCACACACTTGGCTTCACAGGTTTCAATCCAGATCAACTGCATAGGAATCTGTGGTGGTAGGGCCTAGAAATAAGTAGGTTTAAAGCTCCCCAGGTGATTCAAATGGGAAACCAAAGTTGAGAACCACTATGATGATAGAATGTGAGAGAATCGATAATCCCATCGTAATGTGTATTCATCAAATTAGAATGTTTCACTTAGTCTTGGACAATACCTTTTACAAACTGGAACCCATTCAGAGCAGTGTTACCAAGCTGGTAAGAGTACCTGCAGTCATACAAACTATGCCATGAGGAACTGTTGAAGGAACTGAGTGTGAGCAATCTCAAGGAAGACACAAAAGCTGTCCTCAAAGGAGTGTGCCAGAGGGATTACCCTTGTTCTATTTGGTTCCAGAGATGAGTACTAGAACCAAGAAGATGAAGTAACAGGAAGGCAAATTTTAATTCAATAAAAGGAGTAATATTTTAAGAGGGCTGTCTAAAGATGTTATAGGCTGCCTCAAAAAGAAATGTTTGCCCTACAATCTGAAGACTCCAAACCATTGGGCTGCTTAACCAGTTGGTGAACAGAGTGTGGAGAAGGCTTGTGTTAGTCAAGACTCTTTTTGTGGCACATGAGCAGAAACCCAATTCAAAAGGCTTAAAAATAGAGTCTATTGTGTGATATAATAGGGAAGTGATTTCAGGGAGGGCTGGTTCAAGGGATCAATTGATATCATCAGACTCTTTCTTGCCATTTTTTGGAGGGGGCCCTGTTTGTCTTTGCTTTCCTTTATTTTGCATTTAGGCTCTCTCCATGTGACGTCCTGGCGACCCCAGTAGAGATAGAAAATATTTTCTGATACTTCTCAAAAGAGATACACTGATTCTAAATGGACCAATGTGGTCAGAAAGAGAGTGGTGTGTGTGTGTGTGTGTGTGTGTGTGTGTATTAGGAGAAGGGTGAGGGGAATTGGATGCACAAAACAATAAGAGTCTTAGGCATTGGATGGGGTTGAATAAGTGAAGATCCCTCTTAGCCCTGGGATTTTAATATTATTTGACACCATGGCCAGAATGTAGCAATAAGTATAGACCACTGAGTCTTCTTATGGTTCATCAAATATAATCTTTTGTCTAGTCAGGCCCATCTATTTTTCATGCCCTTCCCCATATTCATATCTTTGCTTGTGTTGCTTAATATTTTTAAAAAACCCTCCACTTACTACACTCTAATCCATAGTTGAAGACTCGTCTCAAGTCCTGCCTCTTCTTCTGCTGTAGCTGAGCCAGTGTGCACTGATCTGCACCTCCTTTGAACTACTACAGTGCTCTTCACAATTACATATTTCCTGATGTCATATCTTGATTTTTGTTTTGTTTTTCCATATGAGTCTTTGTAACTGTATTGTAACTGTAAGTTCCTTGAGAAGTAGGGGCAATTCCTCCTCCTTTTCTATTCTTCCTGTGCCTAGCATAGAACAAGTTGGTTTGTTCATTGAAATGTTTTGATTGATGGTCATTTATGTATATATACCCATCCCTTTACTACTACATGTGAAACCTCTGTCCTGCAAGTAATAATGGATTAGATGGCAAAGATGGGAGCATTGCCATAAGAGGCCCTCTGTGGAAATGACTTACACTACTAAAAAGGGCACTGTAATTCTTTGTCACTGGTACAAGCTCTGCTCCATGCTTATGCTGCCAAGCTGGTGTCCTTGCTTTTGGACTCTAGGAATGGGTACTTTTCTGGGATTGGGCCTTCAATCATTCAGTGATTACTGAAAAATTTATTAATCACCAATGTTATTTCAGGCTATGTTCTAGTTATGGGGTGATATACAAAATCTCTGTTCTAAGGAGCTTGGAGGGAGAAACAGAAAAACAAGATTAGGTAATTATAATATAGTATCATGGGATTCCAGTTATGGGTTAGATGAAATAAGCATACTCTACCTTGTCTTCACCATTGTATTATAGCTATAAAATCTGAACAGAATGAATGGATCATTGAACAGTATGAAAGGTAAATAGTAGCAGATTGGGGGAGAAAAACAAATCAAAGTGTTAACTGAACTGGTGATAAGTATGTCATTTAAAAATTCTGCTATACCCTGGCCTGAACTCAGCACACTAGAATCCTATTAAGCAGCCATCAGGGAGCAGACAGAGAGAGCTCTAGGAGAAGCAATCTAATTCTGGCTCAAGAATGGAAAAGGGGATGGCACCTGGGTGGCTCAATCAGTTAAGCGTCCAACTCTTGATTTCAGCTCAGGTCATGATCTCACAATTTTTGAGTTTGAGCCCTGCATCAGGCTCTTCACTGTTAGGATTCTCTCTCTCCCTCTATCTCTGCCCCTCCCCTGTGCATGCTCTCTCTCTCAAAATAAATAAAATTAAAAAAAAAATAATGGAAAAGGGAACTCCTAACACTTAGTGTGGAAGTCCTCCTTTTTTTCTACTCTTTTCTGTTTTCTTGTGTTCTGGCTCCCATTCTGTGGCAATAGTGGCAGCAGCTGATAATTGGAGCCTGTAGGGACTAAAACTTTGAGGATAGGGAATTTTCCTCCCTTTTTGTTGGATCTGTGGTTCACAGAGGGTTGGGCTAACTTCCATTGCTTTTTTTCCTCTCTCTGTCTCCTATTGCTTGGACCCAAACAAGGGTACAATTGCAAAAGTGCATTGTAGAGTAGGGTAACTAAAGCCTTAGCTTTCAGGCCAGAAGACTACACAAAAATAGCCTCAGGTTCTGAAAAGTGCCGAGGAGATCATAGAAAAGGAGAAGCTTGGGAAAGTGACCTTATAAAGTTGTTTATGAACTACAGAGCTCATCCCTGAGTGAACATGTGTGGATTAGGTCCTATTTAGCAGACTAAACTCTTTAAGAACTGAACAGATAGACCACCACCCAGGTCTCAGACTATTCACTTAATGGTGAACATGTGAAATATACCTGGATAGTGCTGTAAAGACTTTGAAAATGGAATAAACTTTGGAACCACAACCCACAGATGTTGGATCAGAACTTTCACTTGAACCTAACCAGGTTGACTGCCTGCTAAAACAAAAACATCAGTATCAACATTATTCATAGGATTTAAACAATTTCCAAGACCTGATAAGGCAACATCTAAATTATCCAGGATACAATCCAAAATTATTAGGCAAATGAAGAATTAAAGTCTTAACTCACATGAGAAAAGACAATCAACAGATGCCATCCTTGATGACAGATGTTGGAATTATCAGAAAAAATTAAAGCAAAGCTATTATAAAAATACACTAACAAGGGCAAAATCCTTGAAAAAAATAGAAAAATAGAAAGCCTCAGCAAAGAAATAAAAAATATAAACACTAACCAGATGGAAGTTTAAAGACTGAAAATATATAATAAGTAAGACTTGAAAAAGATTACTGAGTGGGCTCTGTAGCAGAACGTCGTCAGAATGATTTCATGGACTAGGTTACACTTCAGTTGCTGCTTGAAGAACAAATGAAAATGAACCAAGTGGGGAAGAGTTGTATTAGTTATCTATTGCTAATAGATAGCTATCATTAATTAGTTATCCCAAACATAGCAGTTTAAAACAACAAATATTAATATCTCACACAGTATTTCAGAGTCAAGAATCTGGGAGTGGCTTAAATGAATGGGTCTGGCTCAGTCTGTCAAGAGGTTGCAATTAAACTGTCAGCCAAGGTGTAGTCATCTCAAGGCCCAGCTGGGATTGCAGAATCTGCTTCCAAGCTTACTCACATGACTGTTGGCAGGCCTCAGTTTCTTGTGGGCTGTTTTTTTCCTTGCCACATGGCCCTCTCTCTAGGGAAACTTAAAGCATGGCAGCTGGCTTTCCTCATAGCAAATGATCCCAAGGGGAGGGTCAGAAAATCAAGATGGAACCCACAGTATTTTTTATAACCTAATATCAGAAGTGACATACCATCTCTTTATTTGTTTGTTAGAAGTGAGTCATTAAGTCCAGGTCATACTCAAGGGGAGAGGAATTAGACTTCACATCCTCAAGTGGGGAAGTATCAAAAATTTGTGGACATATTTTGAAAACGATTACAAGGGGAAATATTCTAGGAGGAGGGAATCGGATATGCAAAAGCACAAAATCAAGGGAAATAATTAAAAATGGACACTGGGGGCTGTTTCTGTCTCTATTTAGTTCAGTTGTGCCTGTTAAGTACTGGTTGAGGTGAAGGTTCTATAAAAGTCCGATAGGGGCACCTGGGTGGCTCAGTCAGTTAAGCATGTGACTTCAGCTCAGGTCATGATCTCGTGGTCCATGAGTTCGAGCCCCGTGTTGGGCTCTGTGCTGACAGCTCAGAGCCTGGAGCCTGCTTGGGATTCTGACTCCCTCGCTCTCAGCCCCTCCCCCGCTCATGCTCTGTCACTCTCTGGCTCTCAAAAATAAATAAACATTAAAAAAAATTTTAAAATTCCGATAATCCTCCAAAGACTCCTACTTACCTGTCCTGTCTCTTTGGGGAAGGCAGCAGGTCCAGGATAGTGCCTTCACACTAGGAGATAAATAGGACCTGTAACCCTCACAGTATTTTGTCTTAGGATCTTGGAACAAAAGGGAAAATATAAAAATATATTTTCTTTTAGTTGTAGGTGTATGCGTTTACAGTAGCATGGAAAAGTAGCTTGGAATTTTAACTGGATGCTTATTGTCCTTGATAATACTCCATTCTGCCACTGTCTTCCATCTTCTTACTAGCTAAATAATTGTAAGTCCATTCTGCTGTAACGTCTGTTTGTTCCAATGTGATTGATATATCAGTGGACAATCTGAGCATGACATGAATTTTGTGTTTGCTTGAGCATGATTCCATCAGTAAGAAACGCCAGGTGAATGCAGAAAACAGCACCCAGCTGAACTGAGCTGTAGGGTAATACACAAAACACACACGTCAAATATATACTAGCCACAGCCATTCACATTTAGTTTTACAACTTTTCATCTGATTTCAGATAACACTCCTTTCACCACTTCACAATAACTCATAATCTGCCATGCCCACATCCACAAGCAAACTTTAGGTTTATTCAAGTTAAAGTGCCATTTTTATCGTAGTATTTATGTATTTCTTAACCATTAGCATGTGCAAAACTGTGCTGCCTTTCTTACCTGGTTTTTAACATGTTGCTGATATTTTTATTGTTGTTCCTCTAGTCCCATTTTCCTCATAAGCCCTGTGGTTTTTATTGTGTAATTTTGCATAGTGCAGCAATTTTTAAAGAATACATATATCATGTTATAGCAAAACTGACTGTATATATATGTCTTTTAACTTACCTAGGACAGTGAATTTGGGTGGACTTGGCAAAGAATGAAAATCGAGTCAGTGAAGATTCTGTGTTGTGGAGGCAAAAAGAAAAAGAAGAGAAACATTCAAGTACAGTGGAGATGCTTATCTTCAGTGGTGAACCATTCAGAGCCTCTATCTGAAGACTCCTTTGGTGGATATACTCACTAATGGCTATTTGGTATTCTAGTGTCTGGGCCTCCTGCTCTTCTGACCTTGAGTATCCTCTTCCATAGCAAGCAACTCTTTTTCTTTGGAATATAGTGCAGCGAATAGGGTAGTGAGACATTGTCAAAGAATTTGGACTTTGTTCCCTTGCTTCTCTGATCTTGAGTGAGGCAAGTAGTTCCTGCCAACTTCATATTGCCTCTGAGGACACAACTTTAAGACTTGCCAGGGATTTTTCTTGACTTTGTATCTGTGGCACCTGATGCTGAGGTGGTCATAATCAAGTTCCAAAGTGGTCTGGAGCATTTGCAATACAGAACCTGCTTCTCTTGCTACTTGGACCATATTCAAATCCACGGGAGGAGGCTGGGGTAAGTTTAATTCTTTATTCCTCTTTCTCTTTCTTTTCCTCATTATTCTTTCTCTTCTTCATCTTTATTGAGGCAGTGCCATGTAGTAGTTGAAAATGTAGGTTCTGGGTCTACTGTGTAATGGTTGTATGACCTTAGGCCACTTACTTAACTTGTCTGCACTTCCATTCCCTCATCTTTAAAACTGAGATTTATAACAGCACCTACCTCATAGGCTTGTTGTGATGAATGAATGCTATAATCCACTACAAGCACTTAGAACTGAGCTAGTTGCTTTACACACATGTTCTTAATCAATACCTAAAGTCTAAGGAGACTATATCCATTTAGGACCAAGTGGAGATAAAAAAGTGATTCTGGGCTATTAAATTCTGTCAGTGGGGAAATGTAGTTGCATTTGTCCACAATGCTTCAGGACTCAGCTATTGCCTTAAAAAAGGTACAATTGTGATTGCAATTTCTATTTATGGAGCTCATAAGCATTGACCCATTTCTTTCATTAACTACTACTTTACCTTGGGCCATGGCTGCCAATATAAAGTTGCTTCTATAGACCTTTGAATAAATATTGGATATTTAGGTCACATAACTCTAACAACAGAAACGTTTTAGGCTGTCTGACCAGTATATTAAATAAAATGTTAAATGAGACTGTGATCTAACCAAGGACAGAGATTTTTGTCTTTTTGTCTTATATCTCCTCCACATCTAATATAATGGTTCTCAACCATGAGTGATTTTGTACCCCCAGGGGACACTTGGCAATGTCTGCAGTCATTTTTGGTTGTCACAACTGAGGAGAAGGCAGTTGCTCCTGGAATCTAGTGGATAGAGGCCAGGAATTTTGCCAAACATCTTACAAGGCACAGGATAGTCTCCCACAACCACTATACTGCCTGAAATATTAATAGTTCTGGGGTTGAGAAACCCTACTCTAATACAATGCCTAAATACAAGGAATACGGTAGCATCTTGATAAATGTGTATCGAATGGATGAGTGAAGTTTGGGGAACAAAAATGTGATTTGGAGGCAGAGACATGGTTTGGGAGACAATCTCATAAAGGAGTTGCAAGAAAGCCTGGCATTCAGCCATTTGGTGTCAGCATGACACCAAGACTAGTAGTGTTTGCCCTGTTCAGGCATCCAGGAAGATTGGTCTGTGCCTAGTTCATTTGGTTGCTAAATATTTTGAATAACATTCCTGGAAGGTGGTATATTTTTTAGAAGTTCTAGGTAATTGCTTCTGGAAATAAGTTGTCTTAGAAACTTCAGGAAGGGGAAATAGACTGACTTAGGCTTTGGAGAGTAAACAGGAAATGGAGTAAGAAGTGGCTGTGAATAAATCATATTGTTATGGCAGGGATAGAAAAAGTTTACCATTCTGGTGAAAGGGAAAATAAGAGCAATCTATTTCATAGTTCCTCAGTCTAAGGCAAAGCAACAGTCTCCCAAATAGGGAATTAGTAGGGGAAAAGTGAAAAGTAAAATAAAACAAGTTAAAGTGGTTACACAACAAAGGAAAATATGTTATTTTCTGCAATGGGACATTGTCTTAGTCCATCCAGGCTACTATAAAAGAATACCATACACTGGGTGGCTTATAAACAACAGATATTTATTTTTCACAGTTCTAGAGGCTGAGAAATCCAAGGTACAGCACTGGCAGACTCAGTGTCTAGTGAGGGCCCACTGCCTGGTTTATAGATAGGTGTCTTCTCACTGTGTCTTCATGTGGTCTAAGAGGCAAGGGAGCTCTCTGGTGTCTTTTGTACAAGGGCATTAATTCCATTCACGGAGGCTCTACCTTCAGGATCTAATCACCTTGCAAAGGCCCCACATTGGGAGATGGATTTCAACATATGAATTTTGGGGGGACACAAACATTCCCTCTATAGCAGACATCTTTCAGAAATTTTAAGAGTAGCCCAAATAAAGAAAGCATGGGAGCTGCCTCAAAGGTAACTGATTAAATAAACAATGGTACCACCTTATTATGGAATATTATGTAAACAGTTAAAAAGAATATGATAACTCTGTACCTACTAACAGGGAAAATCTCTAAGGCATATTGTTAAGGAGATAAAACAAGCAGAAAATACACTATAATAGTTTGGCACTATTTCTTTCAAAGAAAAATCCCTCAAAACAACTTTGTAAATTAAGATATATACAAGAACAAAGATGAATAGGAAAAGGCTTTGAGTGATATAGAGCAAATTGATCATAGTGGTTGTCTCTAGGTAGGGGAATAGAATAGGGAGGCGGTGGTCAAGGGGACCTTTAACTTTATGTGTACCAATTACATTTTTACAAGAATGTATCCATGTGGTATCTGTAGAATTAAAAATATACACAGTGGGAAAACAGAAAATCCATAGACCTAGTGCAGATGTGCTGAAGAATTTTGCAGTCATTTTTGCTTCAAAGAAAGATTTACTACCAGATTCCTGTAAACAGCAACCTTGACTCACAAACGATTTGTTCCCTGCTGCCTTAGGGTAGGAGATGAGGCCTAGTAGCCAGCTAGGCCCAATGCTAAATAAGGAAAGAGAGAGGAATGATTAGGACATATGACCATCAGGGCTTTTTTAAACCAGGTTTGTCAGTGCTGGGTTGGCTGTCCAACCTTTTATTTTCACCCAGAGACCTCAGGTAGTTAGGTCCTGCAGCCTGTCTCCTGTAGCATGCACAGGCCCTGAAAACCTAGGGACTTCATGAAGTGTCCTCACTTTGCCTTATCACTCTGCTAATTGGCTAAGCACTGTGCAGAGGAGCTTGAGTGGGAAGTCTGTGCCGTGTGCAGGAGGTCCTTGGGTCAGGGCCAGGAGTGTTCTAGTCTCCTGTTGGACTGGCTTAATAATTTGTGTTCTTGTTCACCTTACAGAATACAAAGAAGTCTTGAAACTCAGAAATTAGTTTAGTAACAAACTAAAAAAATTGTGGATTTTCTTCCATCCAGTATGCATTAATAAAAATAATCCACTATCCATGTCTCAACAATTTAGTCATATGTTTTAAAATAATCTCCTAAATATCTACCTAAACAATGACCTATTGGACCATGCCATATTTATTGTGTTAGCAAAACAAGTCATTTTCTTACAATGTCGGTTTGAAGTCCTTCAATATTTCATGTGGGGACATGAGTGCAATTAATTTTATGTGCATGGGCCTTGCTCAGGGAGGATGGGACCGGCTTACTGGGCAGATTGGTATGGCTTGGGACTGAGAGATATTATTAGGTGACTGGCCCTGAGGTCTCAGGACTCCTTAATAAACCAATGTTTGGAAACCTAACACTCATGTGATAAACTAGGCTCCCACTTCTCTCTCACTTTTGTCTTTTGCTCCTACCTGGCCCCACAATTCTCCTGGTCAACTTTCACTTATGTTTGATTTATCTAGGGAAATAGGATTTAGGAGACAAAGATGGGAGTGGAGAAAGGCATAGATTTGTTTGTAAAGGGTATGGATTTTCATCTGTTTTGTTCATTATGTATTTTAAGTACCTAGAGCAGTTCCTGTTACACAGTAGTCGCTGTGAATATTTGTTGAATGTACAAATGAAATTACAAATGTCTAGGGTGTTCTAGTAACAGCAAGGAGGCCAATGTGAATAGAATTAGTTGAGCAAGGAAAAGAATGATAGAAAGTGAAATCAGGGAAGTATGTAAAGGCTAGTGGTTCACATGGGGTCTTTTAAGCTATAGTACAGACTTGTGATTTTTATTTTAAGCATGATGGGTATTGTTTGGAAGGTTTTGGGCAGTTATGTGACATAACAATAGCTAATATTTATGGTTCCAGGCACTATGCTAGGTGTGTTGGGTGTATCAATTTCATATAATCTTCAAACAAATCTACCATATAGCTGCTAATATTACCTTTGTTGTAAGGAAGACAGAAAGTTATACAAAGAGATTAAGTTTCTTGGTAAGGTCATACAGCTAGAACGTTATGGATCTGGAGTTTGAATTATGGCAGTCTAGCTCTGGACTTACACTCCTAGTCTGCTTTGTACTGCCTTTTTGTACATCTGCAAATGATTTGATTTACATTTTAAATGGCTCCCTCTGGTCACTTTGTTTAGAGCAGATCATAGGAAGGGGAAGTGGAGGCAGGGAGACCAGCTGTTGGAGTTTACATGGCAAGAGATAATGGTGGCTTGGTAGAGGAGATGAAGAGGAGACAAATTCTGCATTTATTTTGAAGGCAGTTTGCTGACAGACTGGATGTGGGGTATGAGAGAAAGAGAAAAGTCAAGGATGTTACTAAGATTTGAAGAAAATATATAAATGATTTTTAAAATGATTTAGCTATTGTTGACATAGAAATTCCTGGTGTGCCTGTAAGCACTTACTTTCTTCAAAGTGGACACCAGTGGATGCCTAGTTCTTGATGACAATTGAAACCCCATGGATGACTCAACTTAGTGCTGTGTTTCATGCTTGATCATCCATATGTGAATTGACTATTTTGGAAATGGTACCTCCCCCTCCTCTCCACTGGTCTTCTGGGCCTTGAGTATTTCTCTCCAACATTAGGGGTGGTATTTTAAAGAAATTCTGAATAGTTTCTCTTGTCACTGTCTCACCTTACCTGGTTCAGAATTTTTGGGAGAGGTTAAGTAAGCTTCACTAATGGCATAGTGTTTGGAGTGCTGTGTCCTGATAGTCAATGATGGTTCAAGACTACTGTTCCTACCACTCCAACTTTGCCACACTACACTTGGGCCTACATTTCAATCATTCTTTGCTCTCTGTGTTGACTATCTTCTTTGTGTGCCCCAGTTTTTAGGTCTTTTAGTCCAACTTTGACATCTGGATTTAACTGCATCCAATTGAATCTGCTTTATTCCCTAAATTTCAACTTTTCTTCTCCCCTAACTTGGTCTTAGAACCTTGTCTATTGATGTATACCTTTAGTAAGCCATTATGGAAGCTACTGAAAACACAGGTCAATAATTTTGACCCCCAGTGTGTGGCTAGGCACCAACCAGCCCTTGAAGCTCTAGGCCTTTCTCTACACTCATACATATTCTGTATCCCATTTCCTGAGCTCTCTTCTGGGGTGGATTTAATCCTTGAATCTGTGCTGAGCTCCCAATGTGTTTGTATTTGATTCATGCCAGGCAGTGCTTATATTTAGAGAATAGAATATCCATAAATTTTTTTCATCCTAAAGGGAATACTGGCACCATTTGAAGAAAGGTAGGTTACCTCATACACTTTGAAAGATTTCTTCTCATTATCAACAAACTGATAAAGTGTCATAGAACAGTGATTTTTTAAACTTTTAAAAGTTGGATAAAATTTTCTATTTGAACCATTTGAAGTGTATCATTTGGTGACATTAAGTACATTCACGCTGTTGTGCAACCATCACCAATTATCCATTTCAAGAATTTTTCCATCTTCCCAAACTAAAATTCCATACCCATTAAACAATATTTCCCCATTCCACTTTCCCACCAGCCCCTGGCAACTACCATTCTACTTTCTGTCTTTATGAATTTGATTAGTATAGTTATCTCATATAAGTAAAATCATACAGTATTTGCCCTTTTGTGTCTGGCTTATTTTACTTAGTATAATGTCTTCAAGGTCTATCTCTGTTGTAGCAGGTATCAGAATTTCCTTCCTTTTAAAGGCTGGATAATATTCCATTGTAGATATATATTACATTTTGTTTATCCATTTATCATTGGCTATTGTGAATAATGTTGCTATGTCTATGGGTGTAGAAATATCTGTTTGAGCCCCTGCTTCTAATTCTTTTGGGTATATATCCAGAAGTGGAGTTGCTGAATTATGTAGTAATTTTATGTTTAATTTCTTTTCAGGAGCAACCATATCATTTTCACAGCAGTTGCACCATTTATATTCCTACCAGTAATACACAAGGGTACCAATTTCTCCACATCCTCACCAACACTTGTTATTTTCTACTTTTTTATTTATATCCATCCTGATATAGTATCTCACTGTGGTCTTCACTTGCATTTCCCTAATAATTAGTGATGATAAGCATCTTTTCCTGTGTTTATTGGCTATTTGTGTATCTTCTTTGAGGAAATGTCTATTCAAGTCCTTTTCCCATTTTAATTGGGTTGTTTGTATTTTTGCTGTTGGATTTTCAAACTCTTTTAAATTGTATGACTCTGTGTTTAAATGGAATATTTCAACTCAATGTATAAAACAGATTAAAACAAAGATGCCCTGGGTACAGTTGGAGTTGCCATTTCCATGGCAGTTCCTGAGAAAGCTCCTTGACACCCCTAATGCTGTATCTTAGCTCTTTTGAAAAACTACTGCTCCTTGGCATTTAGAAAGGAATCCATGCTTCAGAATATCTGAGGAGACATAGATATGCACAGATAGAGTCACCTCTATGTTTTGCCAACTTCAAATATTGGCCACGACAAGAGAAATGTGGTGCTTTTTACTGGAGCATGTTAGTATTATTTTGTCACTTAGTTACAAAGACACACATAGCTATCGATCTTTCCACATATCAAGGGAAGCTCATAAATTATTGGGGAAATGTCAACAAAAATGAAGAAAATGACAGAAACTCTTCCAGACCCAGAGAAAGACATTATTTGCAAATTCATGTCCCCCAGCATCAGGAAAATCCCCAGAGGCAATAGGAATTTGTGAGAGCAAATAAGCCACTGATCATATTGCTATTTATCACAGTTGCTCAATTCTGCTTCAGCCTTCAGACCTTGTTGAATCAGGAGAATTTTTTTAAATAAGAATTTGTGGGGCTTAAAGGGATTTTTGAGTTCCAAAGTAAAGTTCTGAGAATAGTTCTGTTATTCTCAGCTGGCCCTCAGCCAAATGGTTAAGGCCCCTTTGAGGGTCCTACTCCTTGCTTTGGGTGATAACCTCCCAAGATTTTCATGTTGTCTGTGTAGGGTACTCCCACCCATTCTCCATTGGAATTCTCCATCCCATGCCATCTTGTGAAGCAAATTTCCCTTCATAGACAGACCACTTCTGTTTGTGAGCAAATGGGAGGCCAGTCAAGATTATAGTACTTTACTTGAGTTCTGAACAACGAGAAATTAAAAGTAATCCAAAGATAACCTAAATTATCACCTTAAAGTCTAGGGTGAAGTACACCCTATATAGATCTATGAGCAAGTGGGCTTTCCATTACTGTGATCCTGTGTTAGAGAGACTTACCCCCTCTCTCACAGCCTGTGCCATTTCAGTACCCTCTACAGGGCCAGGCCCCTCTCACTGTTTGGCAGAAAACAGAGCAGATCACAGCTCCTTTGTAGTCTTCCATATCCCAAGAAGAAGATGTTTGGACAGAACTATGCATCCACATTTCCTTGTCCCAGGCTTTACAACCAGTTAAATTATTTCTCAGTCTCCTCCTCCCTATAGGTATATCGCAACATATGGAAAGAAACATCTGGAGTGGGAAGAAGAGTCTCCCCTGATACTACCCAGTTTATTCTTCTCTTAACTCACTAAGTTTAACTGTTGAGCAATCTCTGTAGAGTGGGGAGGTCAGAAGTTTATGACAGTCCTATTCCCACCTTGATGAAGCTACTTCTCCAACAATCACTGGTCTGCTGCTGATGGGGAATGTACATGGTAGTACACTCAGAAGGCTCTGAAATGTGTCTGAAGACTATATTTAATTAAATTAATATCAAGATCATGCCATGCCCAATGATAAAAATTCATTCTCTATTCTATTAACCTTTTCAAATGATGTCCAGCTACATTGTCTTAAGTCATCTATCAGATGATATACAGTGTGATCAAAGGACAACATTAAGACACTGTAATAATAATGTGCAACAGTAAGATGCCACTCATTTGAGTACAGCCTGCGATTATCACAATTATAAGGGGACATTTAAGTCCAAATATTAAATTCCCTTGCACTTTTCAGTGGAAGTCCAGAGAAAGTCCAAATTTCTTAAAATCCAAAAAATTAAAGTTCAAAATAAAGCTTTCTTGCTCTTATGAGTAAAAGTTCAAAGAAATTAAGGACCAAAATGTATCCTCCCTATCTCCTCATTCTGCTCAATCCTAACTAGAAAGGTTCCCAAGACCTGTGTCCAATTGGGATTGATCTTCAGCAATTTTAGCCTGTGCTATTACTTACTGGAATGGGTATGGTCACTTCTGGGCCCCAAAGTTTGTATTAGTTCATTGCCAAGTCTCTGATGTTACACAGAGTTCAAAGAATTAATAGAACCTACGAGATAATCATATCACTGGCCCCATAATTTTCAATTAAAAAACAAGCTATGATAGCTACCTTGTGGCTCACATTGATCCCTACTTCCTACAATTCACCCTTTTTGGAATCCTTTTCCTTGTATGTGGGCTGGACCTAGTGTCTTACTTCCAACAAACAGAATATGTCATAGTGATGGGGTATCACTTTAATAATGAAGTTACAAAAAACTGTGACTTCATGTTTCTAGTACTTTCTCCCTCTCTGGCTCTTTTCACTTGTGTGAACTGATAGCTGCCATGTTGTGAGCAGCCCTAGGAAGAGGCCCATGTGGCAAGGAATGAGGACCTCAGTCCAACAGTCTGAAGAACTGAATTCTGACAACAGCCATGTGAGTGAGCTTGGAAGTGGATCCTCCCCCTTGAGGTGAACCTTGAGGTGATTTCAACCTTGGAAAATACTTTGGAGCCTGTGAAGGACCCTAACATCGAAGATCCAGCTAAGCTATATCTGATTCCTGACGTACAGAGGTTGTGAGATAAATGTTTTCGTTTTAAGCCACTAAGTTTTGGGGTAATTTGTTATGCAGCGATAGCTAATACACTGGCTAATACCTAAAGAAGTTATTCTGTACAAAATTATATTGTCCATATCTAGTACTCAGAATTGGTATATATTGTGGTGAACTCAATGTTATATGAAAATAAAATAATAGATGGAAGGTATCTTGGTTTTAGCTTTGCTAGGGGTGCCAGTCTACCCAAATATCGGGAGTCCATGATCTATGAACGTCAATCCAATTTGGAGAAATTTCTCACTAAGTAGTTAATTTTGGCCTTGTGTATTTAAAATCCAATTGCATAATTATAAAAACTAGACTCTTGGCCTAATGTAAGCCTCTACAAACTGCCAACTTCAAAATATCTTGTCTATATACTGAAGTCCAAGATCTATAACCATGTGCCCTGGCTCCACCCAGAGATCCTTCTCATGTTATTTTAGTCTGCTAATTCTAATTCTAGTCTACTTCTCTATGGTCTTGGTCTAATGTGTCAGGTGTTTGGATTGAAGGAAGTTCAATGAATAAAACCTTGAATTCTAAATCAATAGATACTTAGGAAAAAAATAGAAAGGCAGATGGGAAGTGAAAATAACCCATTTAATCCCAATTAAGCTGATATTTAAAAATGTGCTTATATCTGTGGATAAGTGAGCTTCTTAATACTGCATCCCAGTCTTGTTTACACAGAGGTAGCACTAGACCATCACATTGCCCTTCCCCTCTCTGTGCATATTTATGTTCCTATAACACTTTCTGCATGGAAGGGCAGAACAGAACATACATTCTGTGTAGATAGCTTACTCCCAAGACCAAGAGTAGATAAAGGGGCTGGGACAAATGCAACAGGCTTTTTCTGACCACTTCAATGACTTCCATCTTCCTGAGAAAAAGTGAGGGGGAAGTCGTGGAAAGCAACATCAGAAGTGAGGAAATGTATTCTCTGCTTTCCATAGTTATCAGATAAGGCTGATTAAAACCCTATCAAGGTAATAATTAGTGGTTATCATTCATAGTCATTCAGGGTCTAATGTAAAGTAAGAAGATGCTTAGAAATGGGGAAGGCCAAAAGAGCTGACTCTTGGCAAAATTGTTTAATTGATGATGTAATTTTATGTCATACCACAAGTCTTTTCAGCACTTGCTCCACCTCCCCCACCCCCAAACTCCAGAATCCAGGACCTCTGTCAGACTTACATCCATTGGTAATGTTCAAACGCTGTGGCTCTATCAAGATCAGGCTCCTTCTTGATGAACCAATATATACATACTTCTTTTTTGGGGCAATACCTTTTAACCAGCACTTCTGTGCTTTACTCCAAGAGAATGAATTTTAATACCACATGCCAGGCTAATGGGGAATTATAAACATAGACAGCCACTTCTAGTGAGGCTGACCCTGGTTTGTACTTAAAGTTTTCTGAACTAATTGTCCTATTGTTTGTCTTATACCTTTGATTTAAAAAGCAGACTTTAGCCAGGATCCATGGAAATTTTCCATCTTGGATAAAACCATTTCTTGTTTAGAAGACTTGTACTGCCCCATAGCCAAGAGGCTTCAGCTTTGGGTTCATTGAAAAGTTACCAAGGATAAAAACCTCCCCCAGTGAAAGAGATTATAAATTGAGGAATAAGGTCGCATTCTGTATTGTCAATTTCACTTGGATGAACATACGACACAGCCCTTTGTCTTATACAAAAAATCTTTATCAATGTTGGATTAAAATATAAAAATCCACAGCAGCCAGATACCCTAGCCAGGCTATTCTGCTCCTCTGGAAAAGATCAACTTACATCTAAAAGATTTTATCACTTCCTGTGCACCATAAGGGTGTTCAGAAATGGCTATGGCAAATCAAATATTATCAGAAAAAGAAGGTTCTGACTGATTTTGTCCTGTATTCAGCCTTTTTATGTTTATCAATTTTGAGAAGCACAGAGGTATTTTTTTCACATTTCTGACAACACCTGTGCTCCCCTTCTCGTGCATTATTTCTTAACAAATGCATTTGACTACAGTGCAGCACAACATTTACCCTTGGCCCCACTGTGACAGAACATTATGATCTTTTACACAACTTACCTGGGTCTCTATATATTTGTTTCGTGTGTGTGTGTGTGTGTGTGTGTGTGTGTGTGTTTCTGTTGGGGGGTAGAGGGCTTAGGACTCAGGGAGGCAGGGAGCTAGGGAGATTGGAATGACAAAGCCTTGTTTGGTTTTATTCTTCTGTTTGTTTTGTTTTCAAAATAGCATTTTCAAATAGCTTGGCTTAAAAGTCAATTTCTGGAATACCTAGCAAAACGCTTTATTCCCTTTTTCTTTTGCATGGGGAGCCAAACACAACCAGTCAGGCCTGGATCTATACCAGATAGAATAAGGGTCTGCCTGCAGAAGGGGGGTAGAGCCAAACTAAAACTAGCCCCCGAATCGCTTTCTTTGGGGTACAGCACTTTTGGTTTGGTTATTTTTTGGGAAAAGTATGACAAGTATTTTTCAAGCATTTTGTTAAAATGCATATATGTTATCTAGTGGAAGTAACACACTGAATTATCCTCAGTAGGTTAGGAGGTGAGTTAGTAGTTTAGGCAAGCAGATAGGGCTTTGAGGAGAACTGGGATAAATGTTTTTATGGGAAGTAGCAGGGGAATGATCTGGAAGCTATAATTATAATTAGTACTACCCTTATAATCACTACTACCCCATCACAACATCATCATTTATTGGGTGACTAGTATGTACCTGGTGTTTTACAGACATTACTTCATTTCCTGCAACAGCCCTGTGTAGTAGATTGCCACTATTATCGCAATTTTACAGTTGAGGAAACTGAGACTCAGAAGAAAAGAGTAATTTGCACAGTGTTTCTTAGAAGACATGAACTCACAGTTCTAATACAAGTCAAACAGAAGGCAAGTATACCATAGAAGACAATCTGGTCAGTTGGTATGGAACAAACATTGCCTTCTGAAACATTTTGCTCAGGTATAGCTCAGCTTTTAGTAATGCACGGAAAAAAAAAACCCAAATAAGCTAACAAACTCAAATGCTGTAAGTCTCACTAAGATGAGGAGGGGGTGCTCAGGATTCACAGATTCTAGCGTGGGTTGGCACCTATACTAGGAAACCTTGTCAATTGTAGGAAAACATAAGTATGTTGATGCAAATTTAGAATTTCACTATAAAGATATTAAATCCAAGTTGTAACAGCTCCCTACCTTGTAATAAAATAATTAAATTGCTTGCTAGCTGTGTGGATGGGGGCAAGTTATTTTACCTATTAACTTTTATTTTTCTTCCTCTGTAAAATAGAGTTAATAGCTTGTAGAATTGTTGAAAGTATCAATGTATGTGAGTGTTTTGCAAACTGTGTAGGATGATACCTAGATATACAGATTATAATAGATGGATCATAACAGAAATCTCATTTCTGATCAGAAATATATTTCTTTCTTGAATTCAATGACCCTGAGGACCAAGGAGGAAAAGGAGACCAGTGGCTATCACAGCTCTCCCTGCTCTGTTTGGTTTATGTAAGTCTCTTTATACTGTCAAATGCAGGCACTCATGTACACTGGCTTGAATTTAGTTTCCAATGGATGGATGCTTTGTTCCTCTGGAATGCACAGACATTATGACTAGTTAATGAAACTGCAGCAACATATGGTTTGAATAAAGATCATTTATATTATTCTCTGACACTAGTAGATGGAGGATGTCAGTGTCCTGTATACCAGAGATAGGGAGAAACTATGGCCAATACTTACAAGCCAGGGTCTAAGAGAAATATTTCTAACAGTCCAACAACTCTATACAGCATGCTTATTTAATTTTTGCACTGTGGTAAGAGAACATACTCTTCTCACTGACATCTCTGGAATAATTTGAGAAGTCATTAAATTTGTCTTTGGTAACTCTACCTTTTTAATAATAACAACTGCCACTTATTAAGTACTTACCATGTGTCAAGAATTGTTACGTGTTTACATAGTCCCATTTAATTCTTGTAACAAGTCTTGGGCTGCTTTTTACAAAGTGTTTCCTGTGTGTCCTGCACTATGCTATGTACTTTATGTACATTATCTTATTTAATATTCATACTAAATTGATGAGGGAGGTGCTATTATTATTTATATTTTATAGAGAAGGAAACTAAGACCTAGTAGAATGAAATGATTTACTTAATATCACACACGTAGAAAATAGTAGAATTGAAAGTTCAAATGTGGCTTTCAAAGAAGGACTTGAATCTTATTCACACTAAGATATAATGGGTTTGGGAAGATGGGGAGAAGAGAGAAATGTTTGGCTCAGGTGGAATATTTTCTTAATGTTTATTTATTTTGAGAGAGAGAGAGCACGAACAGGGCAGGAGCAGAGAGAGAGAGAGAGAGGGAATGAGAGAATCCCAAGGAGGCTCCACACTACCAGCACAAAGCCTCATGCGGGGCTCTAATTCACAAACTGTGAGATCATAACCTGAGCTGAAACCAGAGTCAGATGTTTAACCAACTGAGCCATCCAGGTACCCCATTGGTGGAATATTTTTTATCTGATCATTCATTCAACTCCTTTCTTCAAGTTATTCAGATAAAAATGCTTGGAGTCATCCTTGACTTTCACACCCATATTCAGTCTATCAGCAAATCCTTTAAAAAGTAGTATATCCATAAGCCAACCACTCCTCCGCACTTCCACTGCCACCATCTTAGTCCAGGCCACAATCATCTTTTTTTGGATGACTGCAACATCTCCTTTCTTTTGCCCTTGTCCTCTATGGTAGACACTGCTAGCTGTCCATCAAAACCCATTTAACTCTCTTTATATATCCTCAGGAGTACAACTGACTGCACAGCTGTCCTGCTGGACTACATATCCCAATATCGCTTGCAGTTTGGAGTAGCCATATGACTAAGTTCTCATCAACAGAATGTCAGAAATGACATATTCCATTTCTGAGTCAAGGGTTTCTGACATTTAGGCTTGTCTCCTCTATGAGCTCATTTTCGTTTTTCTGTCTGCTGGAACTTAGATATCTTGACAATCTGGCTTTGAGCTTGCAGACCATGACAAGGCCCTAGGTAATGGCACAGCAACAACTTGAAAAGGTCCCATGAATTACCATGAGCAATAGACTAGCTCTATGGACCTGAACCATTTACATTAGGGATAAGTAAGAGAAAAACAAATTCCTTTGTTCTTTAAGCTACCATAGATTAAATCTCTTTGTGACAGTAGCCTAGCTTTACCCTAATATACCTCCTATATTCTGTTCTCTACATAGCATTTGAAAAAAATTTTTTAATGTTTTATTTACTTTTAAGACAGAGAGAGACAGAATGAGTGGGGAGCTGTGAGCACAGAGCCTGACACAAGGCTTGAACTCACAAACTGTGAGATCATGACCTGAGCCGACGTTGGACACTTAACCAATTTAGCCACCCAGGCGCCCCTACACAGCATTTAATTTTTATAAAACACAGTTAATTTTATGAAAACATAAATCATATCATTTTGCTTCTCTGCTTAAAACTCTCCAGTGGCTCCCTATTTCTCAGACTATAAAAAGCCAACAACACCCTTAGAATGGCCTACAAAGTCCAACAGGACTTGTCCATACTCCCATATCTATATTACCTCTGTGAATCTTCTCCAATAATTTTCTCACTGGTCTCTTTTCTATTTTTGAATATATGAGGCACACTCCTACCACAGGGTCTTTACCCACATTATTCCTTCTACCTGGAAAACTCTTTCCCAGATATCTGCATGGCTCATTCACTCACTTCATTAAAGTCTTGACTGAATTACTGCCTTTACAAAGAGACCTTTCTGTACCACCCTGTATATAATAGCACTTCCATCACTAACTAGCCCTAGCTTTAGTTTTCTTCATAGCACTTATCACGAATTGACATATGTGTTTATTATCTGCCTCCTCCATTTATTTTTTTTTTATTTTTTTTTTATTTTTTTTTTTTTTAAATTTTTTTCAACGTTTATTCATTTTTGGGACAGAGAGAGACAGAGCATGAACAGGGGAGGGGCAGAGAGAGAGGGAGACACAGAATCTCGGAAACAGGCTCCAGGCTCCGAGCCATCAGCCCAGAGCCCGACGCGGGGCTCGAACTCACGGACCGCGAGATCGTGACCTGGCTGAAGTCGGACGCTTAACCGACTGCGCCACCCAGGCGCCCCTGCCTCCTCCATTTAGAGTGTGCACTCCATGAAAACAGGGGATTTCATTCATTACTATATCTCTAGTATCTAAAACAGTGCCTTGTACATAGTAGGGACTCAATAAATTGTTGAATGAATGAAATTATTCATTAATCTTCCAAAATCCATTAAGTCAATTGTTCTCAGACATCAGTGGGAGTAAGAATCACCTGAGGTGCCTGTTAAATGCTGACTGCTGGGGCCATGTCCATTCAGATTGTGATTAGCTGATGTGGGGTGGGTCCCAGGAATTTGCTTATTTTAAACATATACCCACTCCTATAATTTTGATAGGGATAGTAAGTTGACATCTCTTTGAGAAACACTGTGCTAGATTATAAGCTCTATGAGGACTTTCTCAATAATGTATCTACAGTGCCTTGCATAGTGCCTCACACATAGATGTTCAACAAATACTTTTTTTGATGGATCAATGAACAAATATTTATTGCAGTTTCTTAGGCTCCAGGCACTCTGGTGGATGCTGAGACTACCCCAGCGGAAGGACCTGGGTCTTTAAACCCATTTGCCTGACAGTCCAAATCCCATAGACCTGAGAGTCCACTCAGTGCTATTACAATAAAGGCTAAGTTGTTCTTTAAGAAAGTGCTTTTCAAACTTTAATGCTCACGAATCACCTGGGTATCTCGTTAAAATGCAAATTCTGATTTAGTGGGTCTGGGATGGGCCAGGGATTCTGCTTTCTTACAAACTCCCAGGTGATGCTGGTACTCCAAGTCCATCGACCACACTTTGAGTAGCAAGGCTTTAAGCTAAAAAAAGGTAGTGGGTATAGCAAGCCAGGGATTTGCTGTTTACTTGGGGCTACTTGCTCCTCTGCTACAGAGAAATTTCCTTACCTGAGGCCCCAATGGTAGCTGCTTAATTTTCAAGCTCTACCAACAACCATACATGTTTTAATTAAAAAAGACCTCAAATCAATTAAGATAGACATGTCTGCAATTATAAAATTCATGGGTATAAATTGTGTTGTTGTTTTTCTGAGGAGGATGGAATAATGCTCCTGTCTTTGTTTAATTAAAAAATTAAACAAGGGAGATTTTGGAGGTGACAGATGCTTGAGAGTGCTACAAAGAACTTAGATGAAAGACTTTTTCTTTGGTAAATGTATTAGTCTTCTAGTCTACCACAGACTGGGTGGCTTAATCAACAGACATTTATTTCTCACAGTTCTGGATTCTGGCAAGTCCAAGATCAAGGTGTCAGCAAGGTAAGTTTCATTCTAAGGACTCTTGTCTTGTAGGTGGCAGCCTTCTTGCTGTGTGCTCACATGACCTCTTTCTTGTGTGTGTTTGGGAGAGGGCAGGAAGAGAGTATAGCCAAGCCCTCTGGTATTTCTTCTTATAAGGACACTAATCCTGTCTGATCAGGGCCCCAGCTTTAAGACCTCATTTAGTCTTAACTACTTCCTTAAAGGCCCATATCCAAATATAGTCACACTGGGGATTAAGAGCTTCAGTGTATGAATTTGGAGGGGACACATTCAGTTCATAACAGTGAACAAAACCTAGGCACAGTACATCTCTGAATTGAGGCCACCTGCAAGGAGTAATTTGGTGGGGATAATAATGGTTTCCTCACTTTTCCTGGCCTTTTAAGAATCCTAAAATTCCCATTGTCACTTAATTCTTTTGCCTCAATAATTTATATTCCAGAAATTCCCCATGACAATTAAAATGCTCCAGAATTAGGAAAATAGTACTTAATGATCATGAACATCTTAGGGCAGGGGCTTTAACTCTAGGGCTTCTCATTTAAGCTTCCAAGGATCTCTGAACTCCACCCCCCAAGTAATTACATACATATATATATGACTCTCTCTCTAGGAAAAAAATTCATAGACTATATATATAGGAAATAAAATTCATAGACTATATATGTTTATATATATTCATATATATATATAATTAATAGACTATATATATATTTATATATATATAGTCTATGAATTTTTTTCCTAGACAGTCCAAAGCTTATATAGAATTCTCAGTTGGAACCCACAATTCCTCAAAGGGTAAGAATCTCCTTAGATATAAGGATGACAGAGCTGAGGACACTGGATTTTGAATGGTGAGGGAGAAATGGGCAACACTTTATTGCAGCCTGTTTTATGTGTCTCTTTCCATTTATTGGACTGTGTCTTCCTTGAGGGAAAGCCATACTCATTGGTGCATACCCGATGCCCAGCATGGCGTTTAGCACAGAAAAAGTATTCAGTACATGGTTTTGAAATAAGGAATGAAACCAGGCCACTAAGGTGCCAGGGAAACAGGATAAGGTGGGAATGCAAGAAGGAAGGGAAATTGAAGCACAGAGTTCTGGGTATTTAGGTCCCCACTCAGGTGGGCATTAGTAGAGAAGTCAGCTGTGCAAGGGTATCCTGAGGAAACTTCAGTTAATTGATGCTTTTTACAGGGCCCAAATTTATATACACATATTCATTTTTGGGGTCATTCTCAATGGAAGGCAAAATTCAAGTCTAACATCTCAGCTCTTTTCTTCTTGTTTCCTAGTTAAGATGTGCTGTTCAATCAATAAAAATGAATAATTTAAATTCAGTATCCCTCTGTCACTATCAATAACACTTTTGTGAGTGATATAGTACTATGGTAACTCAATTTGTTAGTTGCTGCCACACTTTCACATGACAGCCTGCTGAAGTTGTAAACTTAATTTACTCTAGGCATTTGACACAAGTAACATTGATGGGTTTTATCTTTAAAAGCATTGATTTTTTACCCAAAAATATCTCCTCTGTATTTGTGTTTATTGAATAAATATGTACCTGTCTGGTTAAAGAAAACTGGTTTTAAACTAAGGAAGCTTCCTATTTGATTTTATGCAGACTTGTGTTGAACAGCTTAAACTCAGAACCTTACGTCTGGGAGAGACCTGGGATGTTGTGTTGTCCTGTCTGTTTGCCCACCTCTGGGGACATCTTTATATCATCTAGGGCACAAAGTCCACTGCTAGATATCTCTCATAGTTAGAAAGTTCTCTACAGTGGAGACAAAACCTACTATTCTGCAACTTTAATGTATTATTAGCTTTCCTGAGTGACATAAATCTATCCACCAACTGCTTGCCTGTCATTTCATATATTTGAATGCCATTTGCACGTACACTCAAGATTTTTCTTGTCCAGGTTAAACATTCCAGGTACCTTCAATGTCTTTTGATTTGACAGGATTTCTAGATCACCTCACAGTTGTGGTCATTCTCCTCTAGCTGTACCATGGTTGTTGATATCTTTCTTAAAATGTGGCATCCAAGACAAAACATAACTCTCTAGATGAGATCTAAAGGGATTGAACATCACTTAGAGCTCCTTTAAGATGATGCTTACAAACTATTCTTCAGCTCTTAAAGGCAAAACTAATGAACTATATATTTTACTTATTTCTCTTTGTTGTTTGTCTCCTTTTATTGAGACATTTGACTCATTTTTTCCATAATGAATAAATTGATATAAGTAAAATTACCAACTGAAATGGAACAAATGAAAAATATGGATCCACTAACAATCATATTATAAATAACTAAGTGAAGAGCCCCCTTGACATAAGCTCTTATCAAACTCCATTTTTCAAAAGAAACACTTATTACGACTGTAATTAATTATATCTTTAAGTATCTGGGCACTCTGAGGTTTATAGAATAATTGGGGAGATCGGGCAATTTTAATAAACTTTTTTTCCCTGTACCATTAAAAAATGTCTTTCATTATGAAAAACTTCAAACATTTACCAAAATAGAAAACATAATGAACTCCCATGAATTCATCACCCTGGTTCAACAAATATCAGTTCATGGTCAATTTTGTTTCATCTGTATAATCCCACTCTCCTACCCAGGATTATTTTGAAGCAAGTCCAAGACATCTTCTTATTTCATCTTAAATATTTCAGTGTATATTTCTAAAAGATATAAGCTCTTTATAAAAATCATATTCTTAGTACCATTATTATATCTAAAAATTTAACAGTTTTCATCAAATAATATAGCCAGTGTATCAATCTTCTTGATTTTCTTATAAATTTTCTTTCAACTGTTTGAATAAAGATCCAAAGAAGGCCCATACATTGCATTTATTTGATATGTTTCTTAAATCTCATTTAATCTTTTTGTCTCTCTCTCTTTCTCTCTCATTTATAATTCCTTTATTTAAGAAGCAAGATCACTTGTTCTGTAGAGTCTCCTAGTCTGGATTTTGCTCACTGCATCCTAGTAGTGTCTCTTAAAATTACTTATCTGTCCTCTGTTTCCTATAAATGTGTAGTTAGAGTTAGATATTTGATCAAAATCAGGTTTGATCTTTTCACAAGAATACCCCATAGGTGGGGTTACAAATTTCCATCAGGAAGCATATAATGTCCTTCTCTTTTTGTGATATCAGCAGCCACTGACACTCATCACCTACATCTGTAAGTGTTGTGAAATGGTGATATCCTATTACTATTAATATTCCTTTCTCATTTATTAGTTGGAATACCTCCATAAAGACCAATTTCCCCTCATCAACTATTCAGTTTCAATGAGGTATATATTTATAAGAAGAGCAAGGTAGATTCTTCATTCTTTTTTTTAATGTTTATTTATTTTTGAGGGAGAGAGAGAGAGAGAGAAAGAGCACAGGGGAGGGGCAAAGAGAGGATGAGGCACAGAATCTGAAGCAGGCTCCAAGCTGTCAGCATAGAGCCTGACATGGGGCTCAAACCCATGAACTGTGAGATCATGACCTGAGCTGAAGCTGGACGCTCAACCGACTAAGCCACCCAGGTGCCCCATTCTTTTATTTACCAGTTTTCAAAATAATTAGTTGGTATGCTAGCATCCACCAACAATGAGTTGTTTTATTATCATTATGAATTCATATTTTTAATAAATTTGTTTCAATCTGTTGCAGTTATCATTTTTATTGATGATGAAATTGTTCAAACTTTGGCTAGTCAGAGCCTCTTCACATTGACTCTTTTTTTAAATTTTTAAAAAATATTAATTTTTTTTTGAGAGAGAGAGAGAGAGACAGAGAGAGAGAGAGAGCGCAGGTGGGGGAGGGGCAGAGAGAGAGGGAGACAGAATCCAAAGCAGACTCCAGGCTCTGAGCTGTCAGCACAGAGCCCCATGTAGGGCTCGAACTCAAACTTGCCAACCATGAGATCATGATCTGAGCCGAAGCCAGACACTTAACCAACTGAGCTACCCAGGCATCACTTCACATCAACTCCCGAGTCCTTTGACATGACCTATTTGTTTTGGGTAGCTCCTTGCTATCTGGTATGACAAGATGATCCAGGCTCAATTTGAAAATTTCCTGTCTCAGACATAGAATCTGTAATTTCTCCAAGGAGCTTTAGTTTCTTTTTCTTTCTTTTTTCTAGAACATGGTTGGTAATTAATTAATTAAATGAAGTATAATTGACATACAATATTATATTCATTTCAGGTGTACAATATAGTGACTTGGCAACTAAATACATTATGAAATGCTCACTATAATAAGTATAGTTATCATCTGTCACTATATAGAGTTATTACACTATTATTTGAAAATTTTTTTAAATATTTATTTTTGAGACACAGAGGGAGACAGAGCATGAGTGGTGGATGGGAGATGGGCATAGAGAGAGAGAGAGACAGAATCTGAAGCAGGGTCCAGGCTCTGAGCTGTCAGCACAGAGCCCAATGCAGGACTCGAACTCACGAACCATGAGATCATGACCTGAATTGAAGTTGGATGCTTAACCAACTGAGCCACCCAGGTGCCCCTATGATATTATTAACTGTGTTCTCTATGCTATACTTTTTATTCCTGTGACTTATTTATTTTATAACTGGGAGTTTGTAAGCCTTGGTTCCTTTTAGTGGGAAATGGTATTTAGACATGACAAGCTGAGTGCTGAGGCTGCTCATTGATATTATTGCTATTGGGCTGGTCACTGTTTCTAGGCTTTTTCAGTGAGCAGAACTAGAAAATATTTTTTTAAATGTAAAATCCATCATGGGTTTATAGGATCTTTCTAGATCAGAATCCAGGACTGGAAGGTTTTTACTTGGCATCATCAATCTTATGTCTGTATCTCCTTTTGTCTATGCCAAAAGTCCTGCTTCTTTTTTTTTTTATCTCTTAAATGTTATCTATTTAAATAGAATATAAATGGGATATAAATTAAATGGGCTAAAATATAATATACACATATCTTAATTTTTTTTTATCTTTTTTTTTCAATATCTGAAATTTTTTGTCAAATTGGTTTCCATACAACACCCAGTGCTCATCCCAAAAGGTGCCCTCCTCAATACCCATCACCCACCCTCCCCTCCCTTCCACCCCCCATCAACCCTCTGTTTGTTCTCAGTTTTTAAGAGTCTCTTATGCTTTGGCTCTCTCCCACTCTAACCTCTTTTTTTTTTTTTCCTTCTCCTCCATGGGTTTCTGTTGAGTTTCTCAGGATCCACATGAAGTCCTGCTTCTTAACAACACTAATAAAAGCACATATTTCCTTTATCCCTTAATGACACCAAACTATCACCAATAGTAAGATTACTAAAAACATATTAAGGGTTTTAAAAATTAATTCAGTCCTTAAAATATGCCAGAATAGGAATGAGGAGCCAAATTACATTTTAAAATAACTAGAAATAGTTCTTGTATGTATTGTTATAGCATAAACTGTATATGCAGGGTTATTTCTTTCAATTTTATTTCATTTTATACTTATAACTTCTTAAATTTTAATTTAACTTTATAATTATGTATGATATTACAAAAATCCAGAGTTAAAAATCCCCCCCAAAAAGGTGTATTTTTGAAGGTCTAATTTCAGTCTCCATTCCCTCTACTGTGTTCCCTCTATCCACCATGGATAACCATTTCAAAAGTAAAAAATTTTTTAATTTTATAAAAATAAACATTTAAAAAAATGTTTTTAAATTAAACATTTATTATAGTATAATATATACATAGAACAGAGAACAAGTCATAGGCATATATTTTGGTGAGTTATAAACATTTTAAAAATTAAAAAAAATAAACATTTGTTATAATATATGCACAGAACAGAGAACAAGTCACAGACATAGTTTGGTGAGTTATAAAAGTGAAAATATCATTATGCCACCACCCACTTGTTTAAGAAATGGAACATCACCAGCACACCCAAAGCCCCCCTCATGTATTCCTCTCTATCACTACTCCTTCCTTCCTCCCCAAAGTAAATGTTATCCTGATTTCTAGAATTATTGATTAATTCACTTGCTTTTTCACTTTCATGTAAATGGAATCTTATGGTACATATTCTTTTGGGTCTGGCTTTTCTCACTTCATATCATGTTTGTGAGATTCATGGTGTTTCATGGAATACTCATTGTTCATGGATCAATATCCATGGTGTTTCATGGAACACTCATTTGTTCATTTTCATCACTGTGTAGTATTCCATAGTTTATCCATACTAATGTTGAGGGACATTTGGATTGTTGTTCTAGGAGCATTCTTGTAAATATATTTTGTTTCTGTTGTATATACATCTAAGAGTGGAACTTCTGAGTGATAAGGATATGCATATGTTAAAATTTAGTGCATACTTGTCAGTTTTTCAAAGAAGTTATAGTAATTTAGTAATTTAGCGCATGAAAGTTCTCTCGCTTCACATCCCATCCAGGAACAAGGTATATCTCTCCAATTATGTAGGTATTATTTTGTGTCCTTTGGTAAAATTTCAAGCTTTCTACATATGGATCTTGCATAATTATAGTTAAATTTATTACTCTGTATTTAAAATGTGTGTATGTCTGTGTATGTGAATGGTATCCTTTTGCCATTACATTTTCTCATTTATTTTTACTACATATTTGTATTTGAAATAGGAATGTTTTGAATTTTGCATATTTCATTTTTATCTGATGAACACAATGAAGTTCCTACTTAGTTCTTTTAAATCTATAGTTGTCTCTTGTATTACATGGGTATATTTCTTGTATTGCATGGGTATATCATCTGCAAACAATAAATTAAACTTCATTTTTGACATTTCAATCTCATATTTTTCTTTGGCTTACTGTGTTAGTTAATACTTTCAGAACAATTAGAATAATAAGGGCTTTAATGGATGCCCTGATCTTTGAAGGGAATTCCTATAGCATTTTTTTAAGACCTTGGATATTCTTAATTTATTTTTTTTAATTTAATTTTTGATTTTTAAAAAATTTATGTCCAAATTAGTTAGCATAAAGTGCAACAATGATTTCAGGAGTAGATTCCTTACTGCCCCTTATCCATTTAGTCCATCCCCACTCCCACACCCCCTCCAGTAACCCTCAGTTTGTTCTCCATATTTATGAGTCTCTTGTGTTTTGTCCCCCTCCCTGTTTTTATATTATTTTTGTTTCCCTTCCCTGGTGTTCATCTGTTTTTCTCTTAAAGTCCTCATTTGAGTGAAGTCATATGATTTTTGTCTTTCTCTGACTGATTAATTTCACTTACCATAATACCCTCCAGTTCCATCCACATAGCTGCAAATGGCAAGATTTCATTATTTTTTATTGCTGAGTAGTACTCCATTGTATATATACCACATCTTCATTCTCCATTCATCCTTCGATGGACATTTGGGCTCTTTCCATATTTTGGCTATTATTGATAGTGCTGCTATAAACATTGGGATGCATGTGTCCCTTTGAAACAGCACCCCTATATCCCTTGATAAATGCCTAGTAGTGCAATTGCTGAGTCATAGGGTAGTTCTATTTTTAGTTTTTTGAGGAACCTCCATACTGTTTTGCAGAGTGGCTGAACCAGCTTGCATTCCCACCAACGATGCAAAAGAGATCCTCTTTCTCCACATCCTCGTCAACATCTGTTGTTGCCTGAGTTGTGAATGTTAGCTATTCTGACAGGTGTGAGGTGGTATCTCATTGTGGTTTTGGCTTGTATTTCCCTGATGATGAGTGATGTTGAGCATTTTCTCATGTATCGGTTGACCATCTGGATGTCTTCTTTGGAGAAGTGTCTATTCATGTCTTTTGCCCATTTCTTCACTGGATTATTTGTTTTTTTGGGTGTTGAGTTTGATAAGTTCTTTGTAGATTTTGGATACTAACCCTTTATCTGATATGTCATTTGCAAATATCTTCTCCCTTTCTGTCGGTTGCCTTTTAGTTTTTCTGATTGTTTCCTTCACTGTGCAGAAGCTTTTTATTTTGATGAAGTCCCAGTAGTTCATTTTTGCTTTTGTTTCCCTTGCCTCTGGAGACGTGTTGAGTAAGAAGTTGCTGTGGCCAAGATCAAAGAGGTTTTTGCCTGCTTTCTCCTTGAAGATTTTGATGGTTTCCTGTCTTACATTTAGGTCTTTCATCCATTTTGAGTTTATTTTTGTGTATGGTGTAAGAAAGTGGTCCAGGTTCATTTTTTTGCATGTCGCTGTCCAGTTTTCCCAGCACCACTTGCTGAAGAGACTGTCTCTATTCCATTGGATATTCTTTCCTGCTTTGTCAAAGATTAGTTGGCCATACGTTTGTGGGTCCATTTCTGGGTTCTCTGTTCTGTTCCATTGATCTGAGTGTCTGTTCTTGTGCCAGTACCATACTGTCTTGATGGTTACAGCTTTGTAGTATAGCTTGAAGTCTGGGATTGTGATGCCTCCTGCTTTGGTTTTCTTTTTCAAGATTGCTTTGGCTATTCGGTGTCTTTTCTGGTAAAATACAAATTTTAGGATTATTTGTTCTAACTCTGTGAAGAATGCTGGTGTTATTTTGATAGGGACTTCATTGAATATGTAGATTGCCTTGGGTAGTATTGACATTTTAACAATATTTGTTCTTCCTATCCAGGATCATGGAACCTTTTTCCATTTTTTTTTGTCTTATTCAATTTCTTTCATAAGCTTTCTATACTTTTCAGTGTATAGGGTTTTCACCTCTTTGGTTAATTTTATTCCTAGGTATTTTATGGTTTTTGGTGCAACTGTAAATGGGATTGATTCCTTGATTTCTCTTTCTGTTGCTTCACTGTTGGTGTATAGGAATGCAACCGATTTCTGTGTGTTGATTTTATATGCTGCAACTTTGCTGAATTCATGAATCAGTTCTAGCAGTTTTTTGGTGGAATCTTTTGGGTTTTCCATATAGAGTGTCATGTCATCTGCAAAAACTGAAAGTTCGACCTCCTCCTGGCCCATTTGTATGCCTTTTATTTCTTTGTGTTCTCTGATTGCTGAGGCTAAGACTTCTAATACTATGTTGAATAACAGTGGTGAGAGTGGACATCCCTGTCTTGTTCCTGACCTTAGGGGGAAAGCTCTCAGTTTTTCCCCATTGAGGAGGATATTAGCATTGGGTTGCTCATATATGGCTTTTATGATCTTGAGGTATGCTCCTTCTATCGCTACTTTCTGGAGGGTTTTTATTAAGAAAGGATGCTGTATTTTGTCATATGCTTTCTCTGCATCTATTGAGAGGATCATATGGTTCTTGTCCTTTCTTTTATTGATGTGATGAATCACGTTAATTGTTTTGTGGATATTGAACCAGCCCTGCATCCCAGGTATAAATCCCACTTGGTCATGGTGAATAATTTTTTTAATGTATTGTTGGATCCAGTTGGCTAATATCTTGTTGAAGATTTTTGCATCCATGTTCATCAGGGAAATTGGTCTATAGTTCTCCTTTTTACTTATTTTTTAAAAACTTTTTAAAATTTTTTACATTTATTTATTTTTGAGAGAGAGAGAGAGAGAGAGAGAGAGAGAGAGAGAGAGAGGATGAGCGGGGGAGGGGCAGAGAGACACAGAATCTGAAGCAGGCTCCGGGATTTGAACTGTCAGAACAGAGCCTGAAGCGGGGCTTGAACCCATGAACCATGACATCATGACCTGAGCTGAAGTCGGATGTTCAACCGACTGAGCCACCCAGGTGCCCCTGTAGTTCTCCTTTTTAGTGGGGTCTCTGTCTGATTTTGGAATCAAGGTAATGCTGGCTACATAGAAAGTGTTTGGAAATTGTCCTTCCATTTCTATTTTTTGGAACACCTTCAAGAAAATAGGTGTTAACTCTTCCTTAAATGTTTGGTAGAATTCCCATGGAAAGCCATCTGACCCTGGACTCTTGGTTTTTGGCACATTTTTGATTACTAATTCGATTGCCTTACTGGTTATGGGTCTGTTCAAATTTGCTATTTCTTCCTGTTTCAGTTTCTAGGAATTTGTGTATGTTTCTAGGAATTTGTCCATTTCCTCCCAATTACCCATTTTATTGGTGTATAATTGCTCATAAAATTCTCTTATTATTGTTTTTATTTCTTCTGTGTTGGTTGTGATCTCTCCTCTTTCATTCCTTTTTTTACTTATTTGGGTCCTTTCCTTTTTCTTTTTGATCAAACTGGCTAGTGGTTTATTAATTTTGTTAATTGTTTCAAAGAACCAGCTTCTGGTTTCATTGATCTGTTGTACTGTTATTTTGGTTTCAATAGCATTAATTTCTCCTCTAATCTTTATTATTTCTTGTCTTCTGCTTTTGGGTTTTGTTTGCTGTTCTTTTTCCAGCTCCTTAAGGCATAAGGTTAGGTTGTATATCTGAGATCTTTCTTCCTTCTTTAGGAAGGCCTGGATTGCTATATACTTTCCTCTTATCACCGCCTTTGCTGCATCCCAGATGTTTTGGGTTGTGGTGTTATCATTTTCATTGGCTTCCATATATGTTTTAATTTCCTCTTTAACTTCTTGGTGAGCCCATTCATTCTTCAGTAGGATGTTCTTCAGAATCCAAGTATTTGTTACCTTTCCAAATTTTTTCTTGTGGTTGATTTCGAGTTTCATAGCATTGTGGTCTGAAAATATGCATAGTATGATCTTGATCTTTTTGTACCTTCTTAGGGCTGATTTTTGTCACAGTATATGCTCTATTCTGGAGAATGTTCCATGTGCACTGGAAAAGAATGTATATTCTGCTGCTTTAGGATGAAATGTTCTGAATATATCTGTTGAGCCCATCTGTTCCACTGTGTCATTTAAAGCCATTGTTTACTTGTTGATTTTTTGATTAGATGATCTGTCCATTGCTGTGAGTGGGGTGTTGAAGTCTCCTACTATTATGGTATTACTATCGGTGAGTTTCTTTATGGTTGTGATTAATTGATTTATATATTTGGGTGCATCCACATTTGGCACATAAATGTTTACAATTGTTAGGTCTTCTTGGTGGATAGACCCCTTGATTATGATATAATGCCCTTTTACATCTCTTGATACAGTCTTTATTTTAAAGTATAGATTGTCTGATATAAGTACGGCTACTCTGGCTTTCTTTTGTTGACCATTAGCATGATAGATGGTTCTCCATCCCCTTATTTTCAATCTGAAGGTGTCTTTAGGTCTAAAGTGGGTCTCTTGTAAACAGCATATAAATGGATCCTGTTTTCTTATCCATTCTGTTACCCTATCTCTTTTGATTGGAGCATTGAGTCCATTGATGTTTATAGTGAGTACTGAAAGATATGAATTTATTGTCATTATGATTCTTGTAGAGTTGGAGTTTCTGGTGCTATTCTCTGGTCCTTTCTAGTCTTTGTTGCTTTGGTATTTTTTTTCATCTTTTCTCTCCTCAGAGAGTCCCCCTTAAAATTTCTTGCAGGGCTGGTTTATTGGTCACAAACTCCTTTAATTTTTGTTTTTCTGGGAAACTTTTTATCTCTCCTTTTATTTTGAATGACAGCCTTGATGGATAAAGAATTCTTGGCTGCATATTTTTCTGATTCATCACATTGAATATATCCTGCCACTCTTTTCTGGCCTGACAAGTTTCTGTGGCTAGGTCTGCTGCAAACATGATCTGTCTTCCCTTGTAGGTTAGGGGCTTTTTTTCCCTTGCTGCTTTCATGATTCTCTCCTTGCCTGAGTATTTTGTGAATTTCACTATGATATGCCTTGTTGATGGCCGGTTTTTGTTAAATCTAATGGGGGTCCTCTGTTCTTCCTGGATTTTGATGTCTGTGTCTTTCCCCAGGTTAGGAAAGTTTTCTGCTATGATTTGCTCACATAACCCTTCTACCCCCCTCTCTCTTCCTCTTCTGGGATCCCTATGATTCTGATGTTCCTTTTTAATGAGTCACTGATTTCTCTAATTCTCAAATCGTGCTCTTTTGCCTTAATCTCCCTCTTTTTTACTGCTTCATTATTCTCTATTAGTTTGTCCTGTATATTGCTGATTCTCTGTTCTGCCTCATCCATCCTTGTCGCCGTGGCATCCATCCACGATTGCAGCTCAGTTATAGCATTTTTTATTTCATTCTGACTAGTTTTTACTTCTTTTATCTCTGCAGAAAGGGATTCTAATCTATTTTTGACTCCAGCTAATATTCTTATTATCGTGAGTCTAAATCCTAATTCAGACATCTTGCTTGTATCTGTGTTGGTTAAATCCCTGGCTGTCATTTCTCCGTGCTCTTTCTTTTGGGGTGAATTCCTTCATTTTGTCATTTTGAAGGGAGAAAAGGAATTAATTAGGTAGAAAAATGAAAATTAAAAAAATTAAAATAAAAAATATTAAAATTAAAAAATTAAACACACACACACAAATAGAATAAATGATGCTAGATCCTAGGTGTGTTTTGGTCTTGGTGTTGAAAGTCGTTTGACACATTAGAGAAAAAAAGGGGGGGAAAGGAAATCATTTGAGAATTTGAAAAAATCAATACACTGAAGTAGACTAAAATGAGATGATGTGAGTAAAATAGAATTTGAAATAATTTACACAAAAGTAAAGAATATAGTAGTAAAAATTAAAGAAAAATATTTTTAATAAAAATTAAAAATAAAAACTAAGTTTTTCTATTTCTGTATTCAAGAAAAAGAAAAATGAAAAAGAGAAAAAAGAGAAAAAAAAGGAAATCGTTTAAAAATTTGAAAAAGTGAATACACTGTAGTAGACTAAAATCAAATGATGGAAGTAAAATAGAATTTGAATAAATTTACATAAAAATAAAAAATATAGTAAAAAATTTTAATAAAAATATTTTTAATATAAATTGAAAGTAAAAATGAAGCTTTCTCTTTCTGCATTCAAGAAAAAGAAAAGAAATGAAAAAGAGAAAAAAGAAAAAGAAAAAAAGGAAATCATTTGAAAATTTGAAAAATTGAATGCACTGAAGTAGACTAAAGTAAAATGATGGAAGTAAAATAGAATTTGAAAAAATTTACACAAAAGTAAAAAATATAGTATAAAAATTAAAGAAAAACATTTTAATAAAAATTAAAAATAAAAATGAACGTTTTTCTCTTTCTGGATAAAGAAAAAGAAATGAAGTGAAAAAGAGAAAAAAAAGAAAATTGAATAGATGGACCTACTAACAGATTGAAATAGGACTGAAATTATTTCGTTTTCCCCTAGAAGTCAGACTACGAAGCGCTTCATAGTCCAGAAACTAAGCAGGTGGTGAGACTTGTGTTCTCCCCTCCCCCCATCTCCATCCTCTCTCCGCCAGCAAAAGAACCTCCATGCCCGCCGTGGCTTCTCGCTCCCCAAGTTCACTTCTCCATGCCACATACCTGCTGAATTCTGTCGTTCAGGTTGTGCAGATTGTTGTGTTAATCCCCCAATCAGTTTTCTAGGTGTGCAGGATGGTTTAGTGTTGGTCTGGCTGTATTTCATGGATGTGAGACACACAAAAAACTTCCATGCTGTTCTGCCATGTTGGCTCCTCCCCTCCTATAGCATTTTAATATTTAGTATGATAGTTACTGTTGGTTTTTGATGAATAATCTTTGAATTAAGGAAGTTCCTTTCTATTTCTATTTCTTAGAGGTTGTTTTTTTTTTTTTTTTTTTTTTTTGTCATGGAATGGCACAGACTTTTATTGAATACCTTTTTGGCAATTGAAGATACTCATAGTTTGTTAAATAATAGTTTTATGACATATACTTCCATACCTTAAAATTCATCCTTTTAAGGTGTATTCAGTAATTTTTAATATATTAACAGAGTTGTACAACCATCACCACTATCTAAACCCAGAACCCTTTTGTCACTGAAAAATAAATTATATCATCAGCAGTCACTCTCATTCACCTTCCTTTCAGTTCCAGGCAAACACTAATCTACTTTCTGTCTCTATAGATTTGCTTATTGTGGAAAATTTTATGAATGGAATCATACAATATGTTTCTTTTTGTGACTAACTTTTTTTAATTTGCATATTTTAAGGTTCATTCATGTTGTAGCACATACCAGTATTTCATTCCTTTGTACTGCCAAATAATAGTGCATTGTAAGGATATACCACATTTTGTTTTTACAATCATCAGTTGATGGTCATTTGGGTTATTTCCATTTCTTGGCCATTATGAACAATGATGCCATGAATGTTCATATACAGGTTTTTGTATGGATATGTTTTCAATTCTCTTGAGTATATACCTAGAAGTAGAATTGCTGGGTCATTTGGTAAGTCTATATTTAACATTTTGAGGCAATGTCAAACTGTTTTCCAAAGTGGCAGTACCATTATACATTCTAACCAGCAATCTGTATGGGTCTCAATTACTTCACATTCTTGCCAACTCTTATTACTGTCTTTTTTATATCCATATATAACCATTGTGGTTTTGATTTGTACTTACTTAATGGCCAATGATGCTGAGCATCCTTTTCATGTGTTTAATGGCCATTTGTGTATCATCTTTGGAGAAATTTCTTCAGATCATTGAACCATTAATTTTTTTTGCCTTTTTGTATTAAGTTTAAAGAAACTTTTATATATTCTAAATTTTTTTTAACGTTTATTTATTTTTGAGACAGAGAGAGACAGAGCATGAACGGGGAGGGTCAGAGAGAGGGAGACACAGAATCCGAAACAGGCTCCAGGCTCCGAGCTGTCAGCACAGAGCCCGACGCGGGGCTCGAACTCACGGACCACGAGATCGTGACCTGAGCCGAAGTCGGCCGCTCAACCGACTGAGCCACCCAGGCGCCCCATATATATTCTAGATACATATTGTTGCTGGGTGGACTGGGGAGTCATTGGGCGCTGAGGCCTCAACCCAGCTCACCCAAAAGATGTCACTGGAGGCTCTTGGTCTCTCCATAAGAAAGAAGTCAAGGACAGACAGCACAGTGAATGATCAGTACAAGCAGGAAAGTTTATTAAAGTGAGAGTACACTCTTGAGATGTGAGAGTGGGCAAGTTCAAGGGAGAGCTGCATCCCCTGGGGTTTTGGTTTCTATCTTTTATTAACAGTTGTTAACAAAGGGGTGGGATATTCATTACTTGAGGTGGAGATTTCTTGGAAGCAAGACAGTCTCTTCCAGGAATGTAGGTTATGTACTTTTTCTTCCTTATTTGGTCAGGGGTTTCCTGTCATGGCACCCTTAGGGAGGAGATTTAGTATGGTAATGTATAATGAAGGAATAATGTGAACTTTGGCCTACTTTGTCAGCCATCTTGAGCCTGTCAGACTTGATCCAGTTTCTTGTAGTTTTGTTTTAGAGTGCTGCCAGAACAGATCTCTGACTTCTTCGTCATTGGCCATGGCTTCCTCTTTGCTGCCTTCCAGGTATCCTGTTAGAACCTAACTGCTCACGCTAACACATAGGTTTTGCAAATATTTTCTCAGATGTATGATTTGCAAATATTTTTTCTTATTTTTTGGGTTGTCTTTTCATTTTCTTGACAATGCTCTTTGAAACACAAAGGTTTCACATTTTGATGGAATCAAATTTATCTGATTTTATTTGTTTTCATGTGCTTTTATAGTGTCATATCTAAGAAACATTTGCCTCATCTAAGGCCATGATGATTTGGTCCTATGTTTCTCATAAGAGTTTTATAGTTTTAGATCTTGTATTTAGATATTTGTTACATTTTGAGTAACTATTTGTATACATTGTTTGGTAGGAAAATCATTTTATACATTTGTAAGTGGATATCCAGTTGTCCAGGCACCATTTGTTCAAGACTATTCTTTTCTTACTGAAATATCTTGGCACTACTGTTGAAAGTGAATCAACAATAATGCATGGCTTTTTGCTAGACTTTCTATTCTATTGCATTGATTGATAGGTCTATCCTTTCATCAGTACTACACTATCTAGATTTCTGTAGCTTTGTAATATGTTTTGAAACCAGAAAGTATGAATCTAACTTTGTTCTTCTTAAAGATTGTTTTGGCTACATGAAATCCATTACATATCCATATGAATTTTATAATCATCTTGTCAGTTCCTGAAAAGAAATTAGCTGGGATTTGCTAGGTATCATGTTGCCGCTGTTGATCATCAGTTTGGGGACTATTGTCATCTTAACAGTATCCCATGAAGATGGGATATCTTTCCATTTATTTAGTTCTGTAATTTCCTTCAGTAATGCTTTGTATATTTCAATATATAAGACTTTCACTTATTTTGTTAGCTATATCCTTAAGCATTTTTTGATGCCATTGTAAATGAAATTATTTTCTTAACTTTATTTTATATTTTTTATTGGTAGTGTATAACAACAATATTCATTTCTATATATTGATTTCTATATTAATCTTGTATCTTGAAACCTTGATGAAATTGTTTATTAGTTCTAATAGTATTTTTAATGAATTCCTTATGATTTTCTCTATACAATAGCATGTCATTTGTAAGTAAAGATTAGTTTAGTTCTTCCTTCTCAATATGGATGCCCTTTTTTCCTTGCTTAGCATTGTACCTCCAGTAAAATGTTGAATAGAAGAGGCAAGAGCTGATATCCTTATCTTGTTCCTGATCTTAGAGATAATGCTTTCAGTATTTTACCATTAAGTATGATGTTAGCAATGTGTTTATCAGAGATTCTGTTTATCATCTTAAGAAAGTTTTCTTCTGTATCTTGTTTGTTGAGAATTTTTGTGTGTGTGGGGAAAGCTATTGGAATTTATGAAATTTTTTTATGCATTTATTGAGATTATGGGTTTTTTTGTCCTTCATTCTACTAATATTATGCATCATATTGATTGCTTATGATATGTTGAATCAACCTCACATTCCTCAGATAAATCACTCTTGGTCATGTTGTATAATCCTTTTTATATGCTTCTGGCCTTGATTTGCTATTATTGTTTTGAGGATTTTTGCACCTATATTCATAGGGATATTAATTTGTAATTTTCTTTTCTTGTGATGTCTGAGTTTTGATATCTGGGAAACACTGACCTCATACAATGAGTTGAGAAGTGTTTTCATCCCATCTTTTTTTGGAAAAAAATTAATAATTCCTTTAAAAATGTTTTGTAGAACTCACCAGTGAAGCTCTCTGGACCTGGGCTTTTCTCTGTAGGAAGTTCTTATGGTAACTAATTCAATCTATTTAAAAGACCCTAAATAATCAAAATTATGCTGAGAAGACAAACAGAGCTGGAGGCATCACAGTTTCTGATTTCAAAGTTTGTTATAAAGCTATAGTAATCAAAACAAATATGCTATTGCCATAAAAACTAACACATAGACTAACGGAACAGAATTGAGAGCCCAGAAATAAACCTACACGTATATAGTCAACTAGTATTTGACAAGAGAGCCAAGAATATTCAACAAGGAAAGGATAGTCTCTTTAATAAATGGTATTGGGAAAACTGGATATTCCCATGCAAAAGAATGAAATTGGATCTCTATCTTACACCACTCACAAAACTTAACTTGAAATGGATTAAAGAATTAAATATAAAATCTGAAACTAAAAAAATATTAGAAGAAAATATAGGGGAAAAGCTCCTTGACATTGGTCTTGGCAATGATTTTTGGATATGACATCAAAAGTACACGCAACAAAAGCAAAAATAGGGGAACCTGGCTGGCTCAGTTGGTACAGCATGTTACTCTTGATCTTGGGGTTGTAAGTTTGAGACACATGTTGGGTGTAGAGATTACTTAAAAAGTAAAATCTTACAAAAAAGCAAAAAATAAACAAATGAAACTACTTAATACTAAAAGGCTTCTACACAGCAAAACAACAATTAGCAAAATGAAAAGGCAACCTACAGAATGAGATATTTGCAAATAATCTATCTGATAAATGGCTACTATCTAAAGTACATACAACTCAATAGCAAAAAAAAAAAAACTAATTAAAAATGGGCAGGAGTGCTTGGGTGGCTCAGTCAGTTAAACCTCTCACTGTTGGTTTTGTCTCAGGTCATGATCTCATGGTTTGTGAGTTTGAGCCCTGTGTTGGGCTCCACACTGGCAGCACAGAGCCTGCTTGGGATTCTGTCTCTCTTTCAATCTCTCCCTCTCCCTCTGCCCCTCCCCCACTTTCTCTCTTTGTCTCTCTTAAAATGAATAAATACACTTTTTAAAAAATGGGCAAAGGACTGGAATAGACATTTTTTCCTAAAGAAGACATACAAATGACCAACAGGTACATGAAAAGATAATTAAAATGATTAATCAGTGAAGTGCAAATCACAACCACAATGAGATACTATGTCATATCCGTTAGAATGGCCATCAGAAAGACAAGAGACAAATACTGGCAAGGCTGTGGAGAAAAGCAAACCCTTGTGTACTGTTGATGAAAATGTAAATTGGTATAGCCACTATGGAAAATATGATGAGAGCGCCTCAAAAAATTAAAGCTAGAACTACCATTATGATCCAGAAATTCTACTTTTGAATATATATATCTGAAGGAAATGAAATCCCTATCTTGGAGAGATACCTGCACTTCTATGTTTGTTGAAGCATTGTTTATGATAAGTAAGACATGGAAACAACTTAAGTGTTCAGCAATGGACGAATGGGTAAAGAAAATGTGGCATGTATATATTATATTACACACACACACACACACACACACATATACACACGGAATATTATTCAGCTATGAAAAATGGAAATTCTGCCATATGTGACAAATGGATGGAGCTTGAGGACATTATATTAAGTGAAATAAGTCAGAAAACGATGAATACTGCATGTTCTCACTTATATATGGATTCCTAAAATGCCAAACTCATAGAAATAGAGTAGAATGGTGGCTGCCAGGGACTGAGGGGTGGAGAAAATGGGGAGATGTTGATTAAAGGGTACAAATTTCCAGCTATATGATGAATGTGTTCTGTAATGTACAACATGGTGACTATAATTAATAGTGCTGTACTATATATGTGAAAATTGTTAAGAGAATAGATCTTAAATATTATTGGTACCAAAAAATGGTAATTATGTGAGAAGATGGAGATGTTAGCACACCTTATTTTGGCTATATATATATATATATATATACACACATATGCATATATATATATGTATATGTATATATATATAATCATGTTGTATACCTTAAACTTACATGTTATGTATCAATAATATCTCAATAAAGCTGGAAAAATATTTAAAAATTTACTTGTTGGATTTGTTAATATTTTATTGAGAACCTTTACAATAGTATCTAGAAGAAACACAAAGTATTCCTTTACACATAAATTGAAATTTCCTAATAATTGATGCTTATTCCTTTAAATGCAAAAACTTTTGCTTTTGATTATTGTTTTAAACATTTTGTTGGAAATATTTTTACAATGAGTCGTATATTTATTACTTTTGTAAACAAAGTATACTAAACATGATTTAATATTATTATATTTTATTTTAATTTTTGAAATACTTTGCCATCATTATGAAAACTCACTCTTGTACTGGGCTGTGATATAGTGATGGTCTCCAGGTCATAAACGTGTATAGCATAAAATAGTTTTTTTTTAACTTTTTTATGTTTATTTATTTTTGAGAAATGGAGACACAGCATGAGAGATTTAGGGGAAGAGAAAGAGGGAGACACAGAATCTGAAGCTGGCTCCAGGCTCTGAGCTGTCAGCACAGAGCCTGATGTGGGGCTCAAACTCACGGACTGTGAGATCATGACCTGAGCTGAAATTGGACACTTAACCAATTGAGCCAGCCAGGAGCCACATGAATAAAATAGTTTTAGCAAAATGTTTTCTAGTTTGAAAAATTATGCAAACATTATTCTCAAATAATATTTATTATTAAGAGTTTGATTTGTTATATTAGTGATAGTGCCATGGAATTCTACTGTACATTGTCAGGTAATATGTTTATATTGTGATGTGTATGTAGTGTGATGTTCTGTGTGGTTTTCTCTTGACGAGAGGTAAGGAAAGTTTAGCCTTGTGTTATCTCATGAACATACTCTATCTTTGCTTAAATCGAGTCAAGATTGTTGGACTGTGCCAAAGAAGTAAAGTAGACAAATATCATGAATAATTTGGTTCCACTTTCATTTTGAACATGCTCCATCACAAATAGGAAGACTAAATGAACAAGGAAAATATAATCATTTGATAATTTATTAAATATATTTTAAAAACTCACATGAAGAGAATATTTTTGAAGAAAAATGTATTTATGAAGAATATATTCTTGAATACATTTTAAGTGCACTTAATACATTTTGACTATATCTGCTGACTAATTCTTAAATATATTCTTCAATATCTCCCTAAGTATATTTAAAATGGGTTCTTAAATATATCCTTGAGTACATTCTTGACTATGCTCTTGAATATGAAGAATTCTTGTGTATGAAACCATGTTAAGATATTCTTGAAAAAATATTCATAAGGCTCCTTTTTATACAATAGAGTATTCTATGAATGCATTCTCCTTATACCCTCAGTCTCTGTCATTCTCCAGCTGTAGCAGTAGGGAGCTAAGGCAGAAATAAATTGAACATTTCTCAAAATGGTGTTATATGAAGACAAAATGAAAACTGAAACCAAATAGGTAAAAAAGCAAGTAATTTAAGTCATTGGCCAGTTGGTAAGTTGATCATGAGGCCAACTGGCAAATTTTGGTCATCTGACTTAGACTTATATGGGGGAAGACTGTATATGTGTCTGGGAGGCATGGCATGTCCTCTGTTGCTGGTGTTGGGGAGTTTACCTCCTCCTCCCTGGTCTTCTCTGTCCCCCAGGTGAATTTCTTACTGCTGTCAATGGATAAAGCCCAAATAGTCCCACTAATTGATGATTAAAGCTATGTCTTAAATAAAGATGGTACAGTAAAACCTTGGTTTGCAAGCATAATTCGTTCCAGAAACATGCTTGTAATCCAAAGCACTTGTATATCAAAGAGAATTTCCCCATAAGAAATAATGGAAACTCAGATGATTTGCTCCACAACCAAAAAATAATCATATAACAAAGATCACAATACTGTAATATAGTACAAAATAATAAAGAAAATACAAAATATAAAGAAAAATAAAGTAACCTTCATTTACCTTTGAAAACCTTCATGACTGGTGTGAGGGAGACAAACGAGGAGGGTTATTGGGTAGGACAACTTTCACTATCACTAACAGAATCACTGCTATCTATTGGCTCAATGGAATGTTTTTCTTTTAATGCAACTTTAACAAGGAACCTATCCAATGACACTTGGTTTTTGCCTCCTCTTGAGGATTTAACAGAAACGTGACACTGCATTGTTAAACAGATTCATTGCTTGCAGTGCTACAGCCTTATTTGGGTGGTGCTTTTCTACAAAATTTGCACTGTTTCCCACATTTTACACATCTCCCTAATCTCATCTGAAGTGAGGGATTCCTCCACCTTTTTCTCCTCCTCTGCAGATGAGATCTCCTCCATAACCTCTTGCTGTTGCTCACGATGCAGATCCATCAGTTTGTCAGTGGTCAGTTCCTGGCCATGTTCCTCCACTAGCTCTTGAATGTTGTCTTCATTTATCTCCAGTCCCATGGTCTTCCCCAAGGACACAATTTCATCAACAACTGGCAGCTCCTGTTCGTGAGCAAGCCCCTCTAAGTCATGTCCAAGAATGCAATTAGGCCACAGTTTTATCCAAGCAGAATTGAAGGTTCTCTTGGTGACAGCATCCCAGGCTTTATCAATGATCTTGAGGCAGTTCACAATGTAGAAATGATTTTTCCAAAACTCTTGGAGGGTAAGTTTTGCTTCTTTGGTCGCCTTGAAGAATCACTGAAATAGTGCTTTGGTGTAAAATTTTTTATTTTTTTATTAAAAAAATTTTTTTAATGTTTATTTCTGAGACAGAGAGAGACAGAGCATGAGTGAGGGAGGGGCAGAGAGAGAGGGAGACACAGAATCAGAAGCAGGCTCCAGGCTCTGAGCTGCCAGCACAGAGCCCGACGCGGGGCTCGAACAAACAAACCATGAGATCGTGACCTGAGCCGAAGTCGGTCTCTCAACCAACTGAGCCACCCAGTCGCTCCTGGTGTAAAATTTTTTAAAGTTTGAAATGACATGCTGATCCATGGGCTGGAGGATTGGAGTGGTGTTGGGAGGAAGGAACTTGATCTTAATGAACTCACATTCTTCCAGTAAGTTGTCCTCAAAGCCTGGAGGATGAGCAGGAGCATTATCCATAACCAGCAAGGCTTTGAATGACAGATTCTTTTCTAAAAGGTATTTCTTCACTGCAGGACTGAAGACCTCATTGATCCACTCAACAAACAAGATATGAGTGACCCAAGCCTTGCTGTTGGACCGCCACATAACATTTAACTGGCTCTTCTGTACTTAGCACTTGTTCAAGGCTCGTGGATTCTTGGAATGATACATGAGCAAGGGCTTGACTTTGAAACCCGCGCTTCCATTAGCACAAAACAAGATGGTGAGATGGTCTATCATGAACTTGTGACCAAGCATTGCACTCTCTTCTTCTGTAACGTAGGTCCTCTTTGGCATATATTTCCAAAAAAGCCCTGTCTCATCAAAATTAAAAACTTGCCCTGGCAGGTAACACCTGGAAACCATGAGCTTCTGGAACTCGGTAGCAAATGCCTCAGCTACCTTAGTGTCTGAACTCGCAGCCTCTCCATGCCTCAAAGCACTATGGATGACACTTCTCTCCTTAAAGTTATCAAACCATCCCTTGCTTGCCTTGAAGCCTTCTTAATTTTCTGTTGACATACCTGGCAGTTTACTTACAAGGTCAGTGTACAAGGCCTTTGCCTTCTCGCAGATGAAGTTCTCAGTCACAGTTATCAGCGGATAGTTGCTTCCTGTTTATCCAAACCAGAAGCAAGTTTTGTACATCTTCCAGAACACATGGCCATTGCTTTGATGTCTTCATGATTCCTTTTGCTGCATCTAGCCGCCTTATTTCTTCTTTCTTCTTTAATATTGTACAAATGGTCAACATAGACTTCTTATAAAACCTTGTAATTTTGGCCACTTGCATGCCTCATTCATACTTCTGGATGATTTCCTTCTTAACTTCCACTGTAATCATCTCCTTATCACCTTTCTTTTCAACCTTTTTCTGCATAGGGTCCATTGTATATGCTCACATGGATGTTGACTACAGTACAGTATTAATAAACTCTTGTCATGTACTGTATTTAATGTAACTGTCAATAAGACAGCAGAGGAAAGGGTATATACCTGCAGGCAGCCTGACCTAGAATGAAGCAAAGCATTCCTAAGCTTACTCTTATATGGAAAAGCAAAGGACTGTCCATAGGTGTTTTTTTTTAAATATGAAATTTATTGTCAAATTGGTTTCCACACAACACCCGGTGCTCCTCCCAACAGTTGCCCTCCTCAATGCCCATCACCCACCCTCCCCTCCCTCCTACTCCCCATCAACCCTCAGTTTATTCTCAGTTTTTAAGAGTCTCTTATGGTTTGCCTCCTTCCCCCTCTGTAACTTTTTTCCCCCTTTCCCTCCCCCATTGTTTTCTGTTAAGTTTCTCAGGATCCACATAAGAGTGAAAACATAATGTATCTGTCTTTCACTGCTTGACTTATTTCACTTAGCATAACACTCTCCAGTTCCATCCACGTTGCTACAAAAGGCCATATTTCATTCTTTCTCATTTCCAAGTAGTATTCCATTGTGTATATAAACCATAGGTGCTTTGAAGTGACAAAAATTGTGCCACTTGTGGGCACCTTCCAATGTTCTGAAAAATCACTGATTTCTCCCAAACACCATGGAATGATTCGGAGCATCTGAGCATGGGAGACAATCACCCACAATCCCACAGTGAGAGAGAGAGAGAGAGAGAGAGAGAGAGAGAGAACCCTTGGCTCAGTTGTGATCATGTGATGTTCAACATCACATACTACTCGTATTGCAAGACATCGCTCATTTGTAAGTTAAAATTTATTAGAAATGTTTGCTCATCTTGCAGAACACTCACAGAACAAGTTACTCACAATCCAAGGTTTTACTGTATCTGTATATTGGTCTGAGAAATTACCCTATGTGTAGACCAAATCACATTAAATCATAGATACTTTTGCTTCTTTGAAGCTTGTTTTTTTATTTTACTTAACTTTGTTTTTTCTTATTTTCCTTTTCCCCACCTTATTGCAGATAGATGAGATTTCTGTAAAAGTGATCTCTAGTTGAATGAAATATGACAGATTACTGTATTTCTTTGGTCCTCATTTATAAAATAATTTGTTTGGCAGTTTATTTCAAAGTCTAAAGAAATTCCCAAAATTTATTATACTACTGCCAGAATCATTTACACAGCTTGATCTCTAGCTATACTTTTATCTTCAAACAGATCCAATTTACTTTTGAATTTGAGTTTATTATCCCAAGTAGTTCTGAAGGTTTGATATGGGTAAAGCATGTAGTGAACTCTGGGAAATTTATTTTAGAATACGTCTGTATCATTCTGTTCTGTGCTTTAGGAAGCATTCTGGAGTAGAAGCAGGGATTGAAAGGCAGAGCACCTACACAATCTCATTCCTCAGTTGTGGAGAATGAGTTCAAGACCTGGATCCCAAAGAGAATAACATAGATTAGGGATGGGTTTTATTTACTAAGCCGATGGACCTCAAACATTAGAGTACACCAGAATCCACTGGAAGGCTAGTTAAAACATGGACTTCTGGGCCCCAGCCCCAGAGTTTCAAATTCAGTAGGTCTGGAGTAGACTCCATATTTTTGTATTTCTAACAAGTTCCCAGGTGATTCAGATGCTGCTGGTACCCGAGAGATCACACTTTCAGGACCATTACTTTAGATTACTATATCCCTCTCTGGTCTACCCAAAACTAAGCAATAAGAGAATTTCACTTCAAGTACACTGAAACATATCTTATCTACAAATAAATATGTGTGCATATATCCACGTATTTATATCACATAAATTTTACTGTTAGTATCTTAAGCTCTACGATTGGCTCTTATTTGTTTTTAATTCTAGGCCCCTAGCTGAGTAAATGTTTGATAGATTAAATTATGCTGTTCATTTTTTCTACAAAATGATTCATCCAAAAGATTCTTAGGATTCAGTGCTAAGACAAAGCTACTTTACCTGATTTTCCTTGTTACTGGATAATGAGTGTTATATAATCATTCTATACCAGTCTTGCCTTGACTTATAGGAAGCTCAGAGCAGTTTTTTGTATTGCTATATCTATCATTAATTATATTATATAATCATATTTTCTCTTTCAAATATCTCTTCTCTCTATGATAAAACTTTGGCTCTATTATTCTGGTTTTAGTGGCTCATCTTTCTCTCTCTCTCTGTCTCTCATCATATCTTTAATTATAAGGTATGTCAAATCCTTTACCAAATATAAATATCAGTGAGGGAAAAATAACCTATTAGTGCCTTTAACAGTGGGAAGAGCAGTGGATATGAACTTTTTGGGTAAGTGGTCTTCTGTAACTTTGCATGCAGGCATCAATCACAGAACTCCTCTTCTAATTTCATGGGGGGGGTAAGAATAAATGTCATCTTGGCATTTTTTCCATGCTACAGTGGGTACGATGTGTCTGCTTATACAGCCCTTTGCCTAGGCAGGAAAAGGGGCATTAAATATCTCTCCTAATTGTGCATATTTAAAAATACTTACATTATACCTGGGCCTGATTATTCCAGATATGTTATTTTTTTCCCTACTTTTTTGGACTTTAGGTTTAGGAAATAGGGTTGAGAGGGGTTAAGAGGAATAAATCTTCAGAAAATATAATATCCTATTTTCCATTCAAGAGCTGCACATAATCAGGGACAATGAAAAAAACTGCATTACTCAGAAAGAGAACTTTCCATAATACCCTGTAAAGCATTGGATGCTCTTTAAAATTGACTTATTGATGTCAAGGGAGTGAGCATGATGAACACAACAGAGACATGATCAAGAAATGTGGCCTATGTAAGAAAACCTAATTGCTACTTGATGAACCCATCAAATAAAATATGTTGTCCCAGTAGGTAGGCTTATGGAACTAGCATTGCAAAAAGCCACCCATTGCCACTTATAATGGAAGCTGAATGAGACTCTCAGCACCCAACACAAGACACACACAGTCTCTGTATGTTCTCCCAAATCTTCTATACCTTCATCATCATTTTCTATGTCTGGACACTGAGATTTAGATAATTGACATTTAAGATTCTCAATAAACAAAGGTGTGTGAACTTGGCAAAGTTGGCAAAGTCTTGGCAGACTTGGCAAAATGTATTGATTTGTGCCATACTCCTTCAATTCAAAAGGATATTTATTGAACATTTAGTGTTCAAAGAACTGTGTTAGCCACCTTAGGGGATACAATGTCTAATGAGAGGTATAGGTCCAGTGCAAACATCTACAGCTGATGTCAGAATATGACAAGGACCTGAAAAAGAATACACAATGTTATGAGATTTCAGAGGAAAGCAAGATCAGAACTTATTGGGGGAATCAGGGAGGGCTTTATGAAGGAAGAATAGGCACAGCTTTAAAGAGGGAGAAAATAGGGTTTGATGGAGTTAGGTGAAGTGGTAGTAGTAGATTTCTCAATAAAAGAGTAACAAATTAAGTATGTCCCAAGTCTCTGCCCCAAAAAATATTTTGAAATTTTGATTTTGTAGGTTACATGTTTTCCTACTCCCTTATTTTCTCCAGAACACATTTTGTTTAAATCCATATATTTTTTTATTTTTTAAATGTTTTATTTATTCTTGACAGAGAGAGACAGAGCACAAGTGGAGGAGGGCAGAGAGAGAGGGAGACACAGAATCTGAAGTAGGCTCAGGCTCTGAGCTGTCCACACAGACCCTGATGCCAGGCCAGAACTCACAAACTGTGAACTCATGACCTGAGCTGAAGTTGTTCGCTTAACCGACTGAGCCACCCATGTGCCCCTTAAATTCGTATTTTAATGCAGTGTTTCAAGAAACATGATATGTGCAGTGTTCCCCCAAAGTGTGTAGGTGATATTTACAAGTGGTACATAGGTCAATATTTTATATTTTAATAGTCTCATGTTTGCTTTGATATATCAACCCCATGATTTTATGGATATTATGGTTTATGATGTGTAAAAAGTAAACAAGAGAATTGATTTAAAGAAAATACTAAATAAATAATAATAAGATCTAGGGAATTCCTTTTCCTACCCATGAGCATATGTTGGAATATTTGAAAATATTGAAGAGACCTATTAAGTCTATGACAATGAAAATTAATGCAGAATTAAACTCTAAATTAAAGGTACCATTACTGCCTATTAAAATGATCACAAGATGTTGTTTTAAACAGAGGTATGATATGGGAAATACAGTGATGAAGAAAAATACAGTGTTTAGTCACATTGTCCCTAAACTCCCTGAATGCCAGACTTATTTGGTAGGAACAATGCTATCCGATAATGAACTATTTTCTATTCAAGGCGGCAAGTCAAATATTCGTTTCTCATTAATAATTCAATGTGACAAATTTATTACCTTGAAGGTGCTGCAAGTCAATTAGACAATGGGAAATTGTGTCTTCCTTTCAGCCCATTTAATTGGCTTCCAAATGTGACATTCATCAAAACCTTGACTTTTAATGTAAACTTTATTATATGAGCTGGGGTTTGGTTTTGACACTGGGCACACTTGACTAACCCTCAGTGGTTGGGGGCTCTAGAGCTGTCAGAGAATCCTGGTCAATAATTGCTGACATTTTGCTGTAGAATATCAGAGCTTTATTTTACAGTGTCACTGTTGCTGATGCTGGGCATGGAGAAACAGTTTTAAAGATCTTTTTGAACTCTATACATTTTGGCATTTGTGTAATTATCTTTGAGGAAATCTCATGATTTTCAAAATGATGGGGCTGGACTAGTTTCCCAAACTAGTTTCCTAAAGTGTGGTATATGTGCCACTACTACTATATTAAATTCTTTTAGGTAGTAACAAAGAAACATTTTTATTTCACTATTTATACATTAAAATAAATCTATAAATATTGAGATAAAAATGTCCATCTGTGTATTACCTAAAAGATTTCATATAGCTAACACAAAGACTCATGATTTTATATATATTATAGCATAGAATAAGACTAAAGTAGATATTTATTTTTTTAATGTTTATTTATTTTGAGAGACAGAGAAAGAGAGAGTGCAAGTGGGGGGGGGGCAGAGAGAGAGGAGAGAGAATCCCAAGTAGGCTCTTTTGCTGGTAGCACAGAGCCTGACGTGGTGCTCAATTGCACAAACCACGTGTTCATGACCTGAGCTGAAATTGAGAGTCAGATGCATAACCAACTGAGCCACCCAGGTGCCCCTAAAGTAGATACTTAAATAGAAGTTAATTTAAAGAAAATATTAAGTAAATAATAGTACACTGATGCATAATGTGTGGAGAATCATAGTACTGGCAGTTCATTTATGGAAAGAATTGAGAAGGTGGATATGGATGGCTAAATTTGAGAAATGGTGCAATGCAAGAAAAATTGGCTTTACACATTAAGTAGAATTGATAGGTGATGTAAAGGTGTCAGAAGTCCTCTTTAATCTAAAGGGCTTTCCCTCATCAGCCTGCCTGGGAGGATCCTCATGATCAGCATCACACCCTAAGTAGCTCACCCTAAGGCTCTTGCCAAGGAAATATGTAATTAAATTGGGTAGGGGGGTGCCTGGCTGGCTCAGTCAGTGGAGCATGCAGTTCGTGATCTCAGGGTTGTGAGTTTAAGACCTATGTTGGGTGTAGAGATTACTTAAAATGAATGAGTGAATGAATGAGTGAATAAATAAATAAATAAATAAATAAATAAAATGGAAACATGTCACATAAAAATATACAAATACATCATTAAGGGTTAGTTTAATCTGATTATCAAATCCATTATTTCTTACTTACTACAATAGAAAATAGGATCCTGACTAACAGAGACATAGGATCAGTAAGGTATTGCTGTTGAAATGGGAAAGGAGAAGACATGTGCATGGATTTCTACTTCTCTTTTGTTTATATATTTGGGTAGGATGACTTGAAAGGAGACCCTTTGCTTTTAGATCCCATGCTATTGCTTCAGATAGGTGCTTCAGATATTGCACTCAGATAGGTTTTCTTTAAGAAACTATACTATTCCAATCCAACCTGAAGGAACATATAATTAGGGAGCTATTATCCCATAATAAAATGATTATTTGGTTTACCAAATAATGTCCATCTCCTTTAAACATAGAGCTTCCTTAGCACATTGTTGGTTGTTAGATCATATAAGCACTTGAGAAAAAGGCCAAAGGAGACAGCAAAACTTTAGAACAAAAGTGTTAGAACCAAATGGTCATGGAAGTTCATCTATAATAAAGAGAAAATACCTTGGAGAGGTAAGTGACGAAAGTAGAGTTTGGTTTTCAGGAGTTCAGTTTACCTGCAACATATTAAGGAATTTATTTCATTAAATGAAACTCATGCTATAGGTATTGGCTTTTCTTACACAATATTTTTTGCTTTATTTTCCCAATACTTCGAAGACTAAAAAAATGACCTTTAGAAGCTTCTGCCCAGTTCTTTGTAATTCAGGAGATGCTTTACTTTAGTCATTATATTTGTACCTTTGCACGGTATGTTTAGTCATGGAGATACTTACTAGTCTCTGTTGAAGTAGATGCTGATTCTGTTTTGGATCTTCTGATGGTGTTAACCTTTTTAAAATATTCTTATAAATGGATCCTTCAATCCTAGAGGTCTTTCTCAAACTTCTGAAAGGAATGTGACTGCCCTGTAAATACAAAATACTTTTAAGTAGTAAGAGTTCCATTACAGTGTTCCAAGTATGTAGGTGATATTTACATGTGGCTCTCTGTTGCTGGAATGCCTCACCTTACTGAATAGCTCTTGCATGCTAGAAAAACTCAAATTCTTTCCCTTCTAATCTGACAGCTGTTGGGTATGTGAATGTGGGGTGGATGGTGGAGTGAAGTGTACAATATAGAAGTTGGTAATTGAGAGTGGGAAGTACTCAAGGGACAGGAGCAGAAAGGAAATGTACAAAGTAAGATAAAGAGGGATATTGGGATATATGGAAATACTTATTTGAATCCATGGAGCCCAGGAGAAACTATGTTGTCAGTGATGTGTTCTTTTGAAATAGGTAAAGGTTGTTAGCCACTTGCCTCTGCCTTTACTAGTTCTTCCTAGTTGAACAAACTGGTCATATTAGAACTGCTGCAGTACTGAGTCAATTCCATTACAGTCAAGGTGTTTATTCATAATGCCTCTCTGCACCTCCTGAATACCCCTGAACAGCTTTGTGAATCTTGGAATTAGGTCAGTCCTCATACCCAAGGACCTGGTTACACTGCCTGATGCTCCTATGTACTTTTTCCTTCCCCCAGGGTCAGAATCACAATTTGAATCCTGGCTCAAGATGTTTCTTTTTTTTTTTTTTTTTTTTTTTTAATTTTTTTTTTTCAACGTTTATTTATTTTTGGGACAGAGAGAGACAGAGCATGAACGGGGGAGGGGCAGAGAGAGAGGGAGACACAGAATCGGAAACAGGCTCCAGGCTCTGAGCCATCAGCCCAGAGCCTGACGCGGGGCTCGAACTCACGGACGGCGAGATCGTGACCTGGCTGAAGTCGGACGCTTAACCGACTGCGCCACCCAGGCGCCCCAAGATGTTTCTATTCAAAGCCTAGGACCATTCTCCTTTGGATGCTGTATTATTCAGGGATATTCATAGAAACAGATTATAAATAAATAAATAAATAAATAAATAACTCTCTTATTGATTCATATATGTGAATATATGGTATGACCTCATAAAATCTGGTGTATCCTCACTATTATGAGGAATTGACTTACACAATAATGAAAACTGTGAAGCTCCATGATTTCCCACCTCCAAACTGGAGAACAAGGAAAGTGGGTGCTGTAATTCTAGTCTGAGTCTGAAGGCCTAAGAACCAGGGAAGCTGTTGGCATAAATCCCATTCTGAACGCAGACGAAAACTGGTTTCCCAGCTCAGGCACGCAGGCAGAATGCAAAGAGGGGTGAATTCCTCCTTTCTCCACTGTTTTGTTCTATTCAGGTCCTCAGTTGATTGGATGATGTCCACCCACATTATGGTGATCTACTTTACTGAGTTCACTGATTCAAATGCTAGTCTCATCTGGAAACATCCTCATAGACATACTCTGAGATAATGTTTAGTCTGAGCACCCCTTAGCTTAGTCAAGTTGACACACAAAATCAACCATCACAGATGCTTTTCTGTCTGTTTTAAAGGCATGCTTTCTGAACCCAGAATCTGAAGTTAGTCTCTAAACAGAGTCAAAGTCTTTGAGAAGTGTGTCTTCTTGCTCTCAGTTTACTTTGCTTCCCCATAAGCCAACGGAAATGGTGTAGTTTTTGTTTAGTATTGTCCACATGATAAGTACAGCCAGAGAATCCAAAATTGTCCTAAGATTCAGAAAGAAAAATCTTATTTGGAATACATGTATTTTGAATTTGCTTATTTGGTTCCATCATCTATTTATCATCTATGTTGAAATTTTGATTTGGTTCACAGATTTCTGTATTCAACTGAAGTCCTGAAAATTTGTATTTTAATCTATGCTGAAACAAAGCAGGAAATAGGGGCAGGAAAAAGTGTATAATAGAAAGCACATTCACAGAGTCAGAGACCTAATTACTAGTCTGGTCTTAATATGCTATCTGTCAAAATAGACAGAGAAGGGAACTTCCTCAACTTGATAAAAGCTGCTTATGAAAAACTCACAGACAACATTTAACATTATACTCAATGGTGAAAGCCAGGACACTTACTGATAGAATCAGGAGCAAGACAAGCTTGCCCAAATTCATGGCTTCTATTCATCATTATGCTAGTGGTTCTAGCCAGGGCAGTTATGTAAGAAAGAGAAATGAAATGCATCTAGATTTGTGGGGAAGGAATAAAGATATCTCCATTCACAGATGATATAATCTTCTATATAGAAAATCCTAAGGAGCGCACAAAAAAGTATTAGAATAAACAAGTTCAGCAAGGTTGTAAGATACAAGCTCAATATATAAAAATCAATTATATTTTTAAACACCAACAATGAACTATCTGAAAGTGAACTCAAAAAAAGAAATCCATTTACAATAGCATGAAAGAGAATAAAATACTTAGGAATAAATTTAACAAAGGAAGTGAAAACTTGTACACTGAAAACTGTAAAAGAAGATCAAAATGAATGGAAAGACATCTCATGTTCATGGATGAGAAGACTTAATACTGTTAATATGACAATACTCCCCAAATTGATCAACAGATATAATATGATCCTTAACAAATCACAGTTGGCTTCTTTGCAGGAATTGACAAACTAATCAGAAATGGAAATGCAAAGGACCCACAATAGCAAAAACAATCTTCAAGAAAAACAACATTGGAGAACTCACATGTCTTGGCATTGAAACTTACTACAAGACTATAGTGATCCAGACAATATGATATCTACAAAAGGATAGACATATAGATTAGTGGAATAGAATTGAGGGTTCAGGAATAAACCCACTTTTTGGGTTTATGGTCAATTGATTTTTGCCAAAAGTGCCAAGAGGATTCAATGGGAGAAAGAATAGACTTTTCATTTTTTAATGTTTATTTTTTGAGAGAGAGAAAGAACTAGAGAGAGAGCAGGGGAGAGGCAGAGAGAGGGAGACACAGAATTCAAAGCAGGCTCTAGGATCTGAGCTGTCAGCACAGAGCCGGACACGGGGCTCAAACTCAAAATCCGCGAGATCATGACCTGAGCTGAAGTCAGATGCTTAACTGACTGAGCCACCCAGGTGCCCCAAGAATAGTGTTTTCAAATGGTGCTATGACAATTAGATATCCACATGCAAAAGAATGAATTTGTTTCTTTACCAAACACCATATATACACAACCGAAAATGGCTCAATAACCTAAATAAGACCTAAAGCTTTAAAACTTTTATGGGAGAATATAGAGGTAAATCTTCATAACTTTGGGGAAGGCTATGGTTTCTTTGATATGACAACAAAAGCTCAAGCAACCAGAGAAAAAATAGACAAGTTGGACTTCATCAAAATTAAAAGAAAAAGTTTGTATACAAGAGCACTGTCAAGAAAGTGAAAAGACAACCCAGAGAATGGGTGATATTTGCAAATCATGTATCTGATAAGGGACTTGTATTCAGAATACATGAAGGACTCTTACAATTCAATAATAAAAAGGTGAATAATCCAATTAAAACTTTTCAAGGAATTTGAATAGATATTTTTACAAAGAAGATATATAAATAGGCCATGAAAAGATGCTCAATATCAGTGGCTAGTGAGAAATGCAATTTGAGACCACAATAAGAAACCACTTCAGGTCCAGTAGGATGACTCTAATAAAGATACACATAATAAAGTATTGATCAGCAAGAATGTGGAGGAATCAGAATCCTCAGTTCTTCCTTGGTGGGATTGCCAGACACTTGGAAAACAGTTTGGCAGTTCTTCAAAAAAAAGTTACACATATAATTACCATATGGCCCAACAAATCCACTCCTAGACATGAAAAATGAAAACCTGTGTTCATGAGCTGAAAACAATCCAACTGTCCATCAACTAATGAATAAATAAAAATGTTATATGTGTGCAGTAGAATATTATTTGAGCATAGAAGAACATGATGCATGCTACAACATGGATGAACCTTGAAAACATTATGTTAAGTGAAAGATACCTGACACAAAAGGCTACACATTGTATGATTCCATTTATATGAAATGTCCAGGATAGGCAAATCTTTAGAGACAGAAAGTAGACTGGTATTTTCCAGGGGCTGGAAGGAGGTAGGAGGTGAAGAGTGACTGCTAATGGGTATGAGGTCTCTTTTTGGGTTGATAAAATGTTCTGGAATTAGATAACAGTGATGCTTGCATAACCTTGTGAATATACTAAAAAACACTGAAGTGTACACTTGAAAATGATGAATGTCATTGTAGTAAATTCCATCTCAGTAAAGTTGTTCTAAAAGTGTATATATGGCCTGTCTGTGAGATCTTAGGTAAGTCACTAAAGCCTTCTTCATTTTGGTTTCTTCCTTTGTCAAATAAAGGAGAACACAACCCCTGCCCCTTCTATTGTTAAGGATCAAATGCAAGAAAAGATAAAAAGCATTAAATGCTTTATAAATTCAAAGACTTATTTCTTTTATGCTTCTAATTCCTCTCCTGCACTAATAGTCAAGTACCTCTGCCATCGACCGCAACAGAGTCTAGGAGGGCTGCGTAGTTATGCTTGGGGATTATGAGTTTAGAAAAGCCTGCCATTTCATTCTCTTATCGTCCTCTGGTCATGTCCTTGCAACTCCCTGCAACAATGCACATCTGCATTTTAGGCTAAGCAACACTTTCTCTGTTACCATGTAAGAAAAGTCTTGTTTTCTTCCTTCCCAAAGGAAAAATGCAAGCTATTGTATTAAGGTACATGGCAGGCTTTTAAGAAACTTGATTTTAGGATGGAGAAAAAAAAATACAGCCTATAGATGGAAAGCACAACAGAGGGGCCAGCAAGGTGGCTACATGATTAATCTCCTTTTTCTTCCTAGAGCAACACTTTTTAAATACTTTTCAAGTTCTTTTAAATAAAATAATGGGCAATAAACCCCCCAAATCATCATGTGTTATTAAATCTGCCTTCCTGATTGAAGCCAGGAAGACTGGGCTGTGGGTAGAACCTGGCACTCACAACAGAAGCACAGTCAAATGTAGTTGAAGGATGTGTCTATAAATACGTATAGACACATGCAAACTTGTGCACATGTGTCTTCCTTTATTTTATTTGATTGTGCCATTTGTATATAACCCTTCAGGGTATAAATCAGTTTAACATTAATTAAAATGTATGAAGCCTCATAAAATGGTATTAAAATGCCAAGCTTCAGTTGCCACCCCTTTAGAAAAGGTCTATAAAAAGGATAAATCTTGCCTTGCTCATCTTTTCACCCTGTGTCTTATATTCACACATAGATAGACAGAGCTCACAAACCCCTTTTCTGCTAGCCTCTGCTTGAGTTTTTACACTAGCTCTCTGTTGCCATTCGATCAATTCTGAATACTTCAGTCCTACTTCATCTATCCAAACCTGTCTCCTTTTGCTCCCTAACAAAGATCACCCACTTCAGGCTTGCATCTTCATTGCTACATGCTCACTTTATATTTATTCTACCCTCCTGACTCCATGTGGCCTTTTGATACCTTTCCTACATATTTTCAAGAAGTCGTTTTCCTTGTGCCTCCATAAAGGCAGTTCGGAGCTACTTCATTCTATAGTAGTCTCTGTTTTGCTGAGCTTTTATGGAACCTATAGTCTCCACTGAGTGTTCTCAACCATGATGTTGCAATACAACTTGTGAATTGTGTCTTAATTTGGTAACAATAATAATAAAAAATGTATTTTGAGAGGGATTATATATATGTATATGTGTATGTATGTGTGTTCAAATGTATTAGTCATATAATAGACATCTCTTTATTTTTTAAATTTATTTTTAGAGAGAGCGTGAGTGGGGGAGGGGCAGAGAGAGAGGGAGAGAGAGAATCCTAAGCAGGCTCTGCACTGGTAGTACAATGCATGATGCGGGACTCAAACCTATGAACTGTGAGATTGGGACCTAAGCCAAAATCAAGAATTGGATGCTTAACTGACTGAGCTACCCAGGCACACTGATAGACATTTATTTAAAACACTTGTACTCAGATGGGTATAATTTCTTGGATGAGAGAAAAGGGCTTGAGTTATCAGAAACCTGAATACTCTTATATGATTATCTTAGTATGTAAACATGCATTCATATATATTCATTCAGTAGGTATTTATTGAGTCCCTAGCCTATTCCAATTATAGGGAACATATTCATTATATATGTTGTAGAGAGGAAAAAAGTTGACAACTGCTCACTTACACCACACAATTTGGCACCTAATTATATATTGTCTGATATTAGCCCCTAATTTTTTCTTGGGGTTAAGTTTTGTTTCCTTAGTCCGAATTGAAACTTTTTGAAGTCAGTGAAGTCTATTTTAATTCTCTTCAGCAACTAGTACAAGAATGAGCATTCTATATATGGATGCTTAATAAGTACTAATAATTGGTTAAAATGTTATTAGTGAGAGACTAAGATATTGAGAAAATGAAAGTGTACACAAGAATCTAGAGAAGGTGATATTTATGCTGTCCACTTAAAATTATAAGCTGTTAAATTGCCATCACTCCAGCTTTTGTTTATTTCATTTTTCAGTCACCACCTTAAACCAACATCAGTTAATGAAAGAATTGTTAGTCTGAATGTTCTGTGGGTATTTAACTACCTCTTTTTTTAGGTATCTAAAATTTGATAGTTTAAGAATTTAAAAAATGTATGTAGAGACTAGAATGTGTGTAGGTAGAAGGAGGATTTTTAAATAAAGTGTATAATTTTCTAGTAATTTGAATTAGAAAGGAAAATACAATCAGAGAATTTTAAAGTTAAAAAGAACTTTAGCAAATATCCAGTCCAAATCACTTATTTTACAGATGAGGAAATTGAGGTCCAGTCAAGGTAAGGACTTCCTCAAGGTCACACAGTCTGGGGACAAAATGAAAGCTCTCAGTAATCTCGATGCACACGGATGACTCCAGTACCCTGGATTTTACTTGTTAAGAATGGCAGAAGCATAGAAAGATAGAATGAATGCATGTCTATCACCTGGGAAATAACCTGCGAAACGACAAAGCTGACACACTCATTGACATGGTAAATTATAAGTGGCTTAAAGAAATTCTTAACCTTTTTTCTGGCCAAATGGTGCAAAATGAGGAAAGATAATAAATAATCCGGAAATGATTGATGTGGTGATGGTCTCCTGAAGAGGACAAAGGGCTAGCCAGTACCATGCTTCTCACTTAATCGCACTTAATCATGGATTATTTCTTGAACTTCTGGCGTGATTTCAGAATACATGAACAAGGGAGTGTTTTAAATAAAAAAGTGTGGCATTCTTACAGTTTTCAGCATAGGTCTGTTTCAATCTGTTTCTTTTTTACATCATCCCTCCCAAACTTCAGCAGAAAAGTATTCTTATCCTCATTTTCTGGTTGATAATCATTTCCCTGTTTGATCAAAGCCTGTATTCTGCACACATACCTTACTCTACAATCTTGCTATTATTTACTAAAGAGTAGCTTTTGTTATAAAAGGGGCTAGGATTGTACCTTACTTGAATTCTTTTGGTCAAATGAAGTATGATTACATACATAGATTATATCCTTTAAGGGAAAATCTGGCACAAACAGGGTCTACCTCTGAGGTGATTGTGCTCATCACAGAACCTTTGCAGCTAAACTGGACCTTGAAAAGCATCCAGTGCAGCATTTCCCTGAGTGTCACAGTGTTCTCCTTGGAACACTGTCTCTGGAATGTGGTCAGTAAGAGAGATCCTTGATCAATTAAGTTTTGAAAATACACAGCCTTTTTCCTTCTTAGAAGTTCTCACTCTATGTGAGTGCACTTGAGGGTTCTGAGAAGCATTGCAGTAAAGAAACCTGATTAATTCTATCCAGTGTTATACTCATTTTTTGCATCACATTTACTAACATCCCAGGAAACAAGATTCTTGATGGATACACTTGAAAAAACTGATTTAGGCAATCCCCTAGCAGAGCTAGGGCAATACATCAATCTTTTGTTGCTAGGTGCAATATGCGTTGGCAACTTCCAGTAGAGGGTATAATGCTAAGGGTAACAACAAGACAAAGTGCTACTGTACTCCTGCTCTACCCTTTTGCTTCCCTTTTTATATACCATAGATTTCTTTCTCATAACATCTTTCTCTAAAGCAGTTACAATGACATCCGTCATATAATGACTTTTGTTCCTTTTACTTTTCTCATTAATGTTATAGGAGTAAACTCTGATCTATACCTCTTGATTATGTGATTTCTCTAGTTCTTCACGTGGCTAGATTTTTCTTACCTTTCAGGTCTAAGACTAAATGCTACCTCTTCAGTGAGGCCTCCCCTGGCACCTCTATCTATAAGCTGCCCTTTCCTCTCCTACAACCATTACTCTGTATTGCAGCACTACATTCCTTTCTTTTATTGCACCATGCAGTTGTAAGTATCTTAAGCTGTTTTGCTTAACATGTGCCCTTAGCATAGTGCCTGGCCCATAGTAGGTACATATTTATTGAATAAATGAATGAATGAATAAAATAAGGAACTTAAACTATTTCAACAATTTCCATTCATTAAAAGTGCCTTTCCTCATCTTCCTTGACCCTCTGGTTTCTTTTATTTTTTTTTTAAATTTTTTTAATGTTTATTTATTTTGACAGAGAGAGAGAGAGAGAGAGAGAGAGAGAGCACCAGCAGGGGAGGGGCAGAGAGAGAGGGAGACACAGAATCTGAAGCAGGCTCCAGACTCTGAGCTGCTAGCACAGAGCCTGACGCAGGGTTCAAACCCATCAACCTTGAGATCATGACCTGAGCTGAAGTTGGAGGCTTAACCGATTGAGCCCCCCAGGCGCCCTGACCATCTGGGTTCTTTATAACACTTTTCATCTATGTTTTTAATTTCTTAAAGTTTACTTATTTATTTTGAGAGAGAGAGAGAGAGAAAGCAGGGGAGGGATAGAGAGAGAGAGGGACAGAGAATCCAAAGCAGGTTCTGTGCTGACAGCAAAAAGCCTGATGCGGAGCTTGAACTCATGAACCAAGAGATCATGATCTGAGCTGAAGTCAGACACTTAACCTACTGAGCCACCCAAGCACCCCTATAACACTTTTTAAATTAGAGGATACACTGGGTGATTTGTGGAACTCCTAACCCATTAATGTGACATGATTTGCCCATACATTCTACTCATGGACCTGTTCTTCAGGTCAAATAACATCATTTATCTCCTTCACTACAGTAAAGATGTGATTCAATATTCCCTAAAGAGAGAATTTTAAGATTTCTAGAAATTTAGTAGGGGAAACAGTGGAAACATCTGCCAGGATGGTAAGAAATGAAAGGTTTCCATAAGAAATGGCATACTTGGATTGATGTGGTAGATTCGATTATACTTAAAAAATATTTACCTCCTCCAAACTCCATGGGATGAGTATACCTTCCCATTCCTTGATTTTAAACTCAATCATATGATTTTCTTTGGCCAATGGGATGTTAACAGACCTGATGTGAGCAGAGACATGAAATATGCATGTGTCTTTTGTGCTGCTGCCATCACCATAAGAAGAGCCATACCTTCAGTCTGGGTCCCAGAATAAATGTACATAAGCAGACTTGAGCCTATCCTTGAGCAAGGAACCAAGCCCAGCTGGACCTGCAGTTAGAAGCAGAAACTGCTCAGCTGAATCCAGTCTAGATCAGCCAACCACTGTTAATCTGCAAGCTCGTGAGTAAGAATAAATGGTGGTTCTTTAAAGTCATTGAGTTTGAGGTGCTGTTTGTTTATTTTTGCTTTCACTAGCAATAGTTGACTGACAATTGATTTCTGGTCAGTCTGTTTATTTTATCAGGACATTTCAGGTATTTTTCAGTACTTCATCATAGTCTCTTTAGGATAATGTTTGATAATGTCTTTCCAGTCTAGGGAGAGACCTACTTTTGTTGAAAGTTTTGATGAGATAGCTGGAAGCTTATCAGTTTAGCTGCTGCCAGAGATGGGATGGAGCTAAATTAATCTGGGTAAGAAAGGGGAAAATAGGTTGAATGAAGATCGGAACAAGAAGGAGAAAGAAACTGGCAACTGATTGTTGAAGAGGAACTTTGGGGGAGAAATGCCTATTCCTTAAGGATTTTGATTATAGAGGGTTTTTCTTTTGATGTGGTGTAATTCTGAATCCTGGTTTGGAATTGACGTGGGCATTATTGGAGGCTAACCTAAGGCCAAGGTTTTAACACCAAGGTTACAACTGCTAAACTATAGAAGTACTGCGATATAACTGTAAAACATAGAAGGGGGGCCACTCACAGAGAGAAAGTGGTTCTTCTAAAAACTAGTGGCAACTTTGTAAGCTCTAGGTGCTCACAGGTATTCCTGTTTTTTAATTCACTGCCTGTTCTCCCCACCTTGCTTTTTCCCTCCTTTTTATTTTTTAATTTTTCCTTTCTCTTTTCTGCCCAGATCTGTGTTAGTATTTAAGAGATACCATGAAAGCTCCTCCTACTGGTTCCTAAATCTTAATTACTTGTCTTTCCTGGTACCTGAAACACTAATATTATGGATTCATTTGTCTGGATTCAGGTATCATTTTTTTCTTTTTAAATTTATTATTAAAGTATAATTGACAATACAACCTTATATTAGTTTCAGGTATATAACATACTGATTTGACAATTCTTTGCATCATGCAATGCTCACTATGATAAATGTAGTTACTATTAGTCACCATACAATGTTATTACAATATTATTCCCTGTGCTGCACTTTCCCTCTCCATGACTTATTTTATAGATGAAAGTTTATGCCTCTTAATCCCCTTCACCTATTTCACCTATCCCCCTCTGCCAGCAACCTCCAATTTGTTCTTTGTATTTAAGAGTATATTCTTATCTGTTCATGTGTTCTTTAGATTCTACATGTAAGTAAAATCATATGGTATTTATCTTTTTCTGTCTGACTTACTTTACTTAGCATAATATCTTCCAGGTCCATCCATGTTGTTGCAAATGGCAAAAATCTCAACCTTTTTATGGCTGAGTAATATTCCATTGTGTGTGTGTGTGTGTGTGTGTGTGTGTGTGTGTGTGTCACATTTTCTTTATCCACTCATCTATTGGTGGACATTTGGGTTGTTGTTAACCTTTGTTATAAAATGCAGATGATGGGGGCACCTGGGTGGCTCAGTTGGTTAAGTGTCTGGCTCTTTTTTTTAATTTTTTAAAATGTTTATTTATTTTTGAGAGAGAGACAGAGCATGAGTGAGGAAGGGGCAGAGAGAGAGGGAGACACAGAATCTGAAGCAGGCTCCAGGCCCTGAGCTGTCAGCCCACAGCCCGATGCAGGGCTCAAACCCATGAACCGCAAGATCATAACCTGAGCCGAAGTTGGACACTTAACCGACTGAGCCACCCAGGCGCACCAAATGTCCAACTCTTGATATCAGCTCAGGTCATGGTCTCACGGTTCATGGGTTCCAGCCCCCTGTTAGGCTCTGCACAGTATGGAGCCTGCTTGGGATTCTCTCTTTCCTCTCTCTCTGCCCCTCCCCTATTTGTGAACACTCATGCGCTCTCTCTCTCTCTCTCAAATTAAACAAACTTAAAAAAATGAAAAAACATATTCCCTATGTCTCCCTCTGCCCCCCCCCACTTGCATGCTCTCTCCTTAAAATAAATAAATAATAAATAAAATGCAGATGATGTGTATGTAGTGTATACTTTACAAACATTTGCTGAATGGATAAACACCTTACTAGGAATTTGCTTGCAAGAGAAGTGCATTGGAATGGACATTTTGATGGAGGGTAGGATACAATATAATTATTTTATCTTGCTTTATTTATTTTATATTATGAAATATTTCTAAAGAAAAATATAAAGACCATTATAATGAATGCCCATGACTCTAACTCAAAGTTAATAAATGCCAATGTGTTGCCTCTATGTAAGAAATATAGTGTTAAAGTTTTAGTCCCCTTTATTCTTCAGCCTTCCTGATTTCATTGCTTTGCCCTTTTTTTATAAGTATCCTGTATCCTACAGGTTGTGTGCATACTTCCCATGCATGTTAGTGTATTTTGTGTGTTTGTGTGTATATTCACAGATGATATACAGTATTATTATGTTTCAGACTTTATATAAATTACTTCCTGTATACATAACTAGTCTGCAACTTGCATTTTTCATTTAACATTATGATTATTATATTTATCCATGTTGATACATGCATATCCAGATCATTCATTTTACCTGCTGTTTTGTGTTACTATATGAATATAACATAATTTATTCATTTCTGTTTTGATGAATAGCTAGATAGTTCCTTATTACAATGTTGTGGCAGGGGCACCTGGGTCGCTTAGTCGGTTAAGACTCTGACTCTTGATTTTTGGCTCAGGTCATGATCTCACGGTTTGTGAGTTTGAGCACCACATCGGGTTCTGTGCTTATAGCATGGAGCCTGCTTGGGATTCATTCTCTTCCTCTCTTTCTGCCCCTCCCTTGCTTGTGCTCTCTTTCTCACTCAAAATAAATAAATAAACATTTAAAAATAAACAATGCTGTGACAAATATCCTTGAATATGCTACTTCTTTGTGTGTGCAAGCATTTTCCTAAGATAAATGACTAGAAGTGAAATTACTGAGCATTAGAAAATGTGCATATTCAGATTGACTAGATATTGCCACATTGCTCTCCTATGTGATATCCCAAAGTATATGAGATTACACCAACATTATTAATTTCCTCCTTTTTCTATTTTCTTGACAATGTACAGTATTGTTAGATTTTGCATTTTTCCAATAGTGGAAATGGTACCTTACTGCTTTTTTTTTTTTTTTTTTTTTCAACGTTTATTTATTTTTGGGACAGAGAGAGACCGAGCATGAACGGGGGAGGGTCAGAGAGAGAGAGAGAGGGAGACACAGAATCGGAAACAGGCTCCAGGCTCTGAGCCATCATGAGCCATCAGCCCAGAGCCTGACGCGGGGCTCGAACTCACGGACCGTGAGATCGTGACCTGGCTGAAGTCGGACGCTTAACCGACTGCGCCACCCAGGCGCCCCTGTACCTTACTGCTTTAATTTATAGTGTTATCTTGATAACTATTGAGGTTGAATGTATTTTCATATGTGTATTGGGCATTTGAATTTCCTCTTCTGTGAAATGCCTGTTCAAGTCTTTTGCCCATCTTCCTACTGTATTGCTTTTCTTATAGATTTGCAGATATTCATTATATATTTTAGATCTCTATCTTTTGCCCATTATATACTTTGTAAATCCGTGGTTTGTTTTTTTCTTTTGTGTTTATGATGTATTTTGTATATTTTGTAGGTTTCATGGAGTGAAACCTATCCATCTTTTTATTTATAGCTTGTGTGTTTGTGTTTTGTTTAAGGAACCCTGAGTGTACTGAGTACCTGAGGGAAAAGAGGACTGGATGGGCAGATGATAGAGGGTGGAGACAACCCCTTCATTCTTGTTTTTCTCTTTTTTCTTCCTTTTCTCTCCCTTTATCCCCATCCTGAAATAGATGCCTTTAACAAACAAGTTAGGCTGCTTTTTGCTTGATTTGTTCAATTTTACATCTATATGTTTTTTGCTCTGTTCTGTTGGGCTGCTTTCTTCAAAACTTTCCCATCTACTTGATGTCACCAGGAAATATCAGTGGAGAAGATTAGTTTGTGCCATTAAGAATAAAAATTAAATACACCCAGGATTGAAATAATTGTGCCAAGCAAATTACTTAATATAATGAAGAGTAAGTAACAAGCAACATCTCATTTGGTGAAACTTTAATGGTTTTTGGTGAAGGAAGACTTTTTAAACAATCATTTTTTAACCTTTATTGGTATAAATCACTACTGCAGTACCACAATGACACTTTCTTAAACCCCTTCACAGTCTAATCAAAATTGTAACCTGGGTTGGGGATCAGGAGAGAACTAAGAGACTGAACAGTGGTGTTGCATCAAGCTTCTTAGGCTCCCCCCAATACTTCCTTTCTTCCCCCCCTTCTTCACTACACATTGCAGCTTGAATTATTTAGTTACTCAAATCAATCTATTTTTCTCTGTTCAGTGGTTGGACAATAAAAGTAAGATTTACTGCAGCGAGTGAATAATAAAAAACGAATTAGCTGAAAACAAACAAAAAGCTGCTTACGTGGCAATCTTCTGTGTTAATCAAAACCTTGAGGATAGGTTGGAGGATCAATATTTGACTACAAGATGAAAAGAAGCAAAGCTTCCATTGAGGATAGAAGAGGAAGATCTTAGGGGAAAAAAAAGACCTACAGGCAAGGTTCATCAAAAGTGGCCAATGCCAAAATTTCATCCAGTCCTCTGGTAAGCTTCTTAGGGAGGCCTCCTATGTTTGATAAATGACAGCGTTTCTTATGCACATATCAAAGTTCAGCTTGATTGTCTCATTTGGGGAAGAAAGCCATCTGTTACTATTCTCCAAATAATCTACATAATTGACTTTCAAACAAGCCTCAAAGAAACAGGCATTTATCACTCTAATTGTGGCAGGCGGGAGTGTGTGTCACTGCCATTTTATCAAGATAATGGTAAATGGCACCGGAGTTTCTTCTGTCTTCTCCCAGATTTCTTTCAATTTACACATACAACTACATTCCCTTTTGAAACCAAACTTAGGAAAATGCCAATGAGGCTGCCTGGGCCTAGAATAGGGGGAAACTTTGCTTGCCTTTTTATAAGCCCTAGAGTCAGCCACCAGCAACCTGCCACCCTTCACTCTGCTCCTAGGGATTCTACTCAGGGGTAGTTAGAAGAAGAGTATCACTATGAATATCTGCACCAGGACTGGAGCCCTGAGAAGCTTGATTCTGTAAACCTGGATCTGTTGGCTTGGAGTTCCCTTTAGGTATTGGTGGTGGGACAGGGAAGCCTTAGCTTCTAGCCCAAGTAAGTGAGCTAAATGATCTCTAGTACACAAGGGGAATATATTAAGGGATGGTGTTCTTGTTTCCATAGACCCAGGGTGGGACTGAGAAGTTATTGAGATTATCATGAGGTTCCTTTTTCTATAACTGAATCCAGTAACTCATATCTGTAGGAAATTGCTATTCCACAAAACATATATTAAAAAAACATATTAAATCTCAGACCTTCCCTCATATTCAAGATCCAGGACAACGCTGCCTTGAAGAATTTTCAAGGCAAAGGACCCTCTGCTTTACCTTCCCAGACTCTGTAAAATGTGTTTCTTAATCAAGCTAGCTTTAGATGTTCCTATCTTTTCTGAGACTAAAGACCTAACAGTGCTCAATATTTAGCAGGGAAGAACTAAAAGCAAATTGCTAAACTGGGGTTAAGTAGAAACTTTCTCCCCCAGAGGATTGTAACCACAGAAGAAATGGAAATGTGATTGGGTTTCCAAAGAATGTTTGAAAATGTGTTTGCCTGTCAGTGGTCCCATTTCCTCACAGATAGATAATCAGTAATCCATTAAGGGAGAGGTAGAAATTGAAGCAGAAGGGGATTTTGTTAAAAAATAATTCACTGAGGACAAAAATATAAATGAAAATAGCAGTCACATATCTGTGAATTATTCTCCTTTTTGTGATCTTGAACCAGTTTTTGGTCTCAGGCTATTGCATACATATTCAAGCATATATACATAATAGATCTATACTTGTATGCATATACAGAATACAGAATATTGAATAATAACTGTTTCCCAGTGTTGAAAGAAAGAAATATATAAGGCTTGAGTCATGGCTATAAGACATCTTTTCCTTCCCTACCCAGTTAACTTCACTATTGAACTGTCTTTTCTGCTCTGTTTTCTCTCTGATGCACACAGCATGTGGCATTCTGTATTCTGATTAAAGAGTGGAAAACAACAACAGCATCTGGGCTGAATGGGGCAGGGAAAATCCAACTGGTGCAACCAGTTATGATGGGCAGTGTTATTCAGTGACCTAGTAAGGAAATGAAGGTAGAACAAAACCTAGAATAGGAAGGCAAATGCACTTGTTTCATTTGGCTCCCCAGCAGTTCTCACCCAGTGTACTATAGGACAACAGCGTCCTTGAGGCCTTCCCTGCTGCACAGTGAAATTTTGACCATCATGTAAACTGTGTGTATATCACAATTGAGGGATCATACTTTGAGAGTGACATGTGCTACATGGAAGTAGAGACAAGTGCAATCTGTTTGAGGAAGACATAATAGGCATAGCATGCCAGGCCACATCAAGGGAAGATCTTGGATGTCTTGAAACATATGAGAATTTTTCTTGCGGAGAAAACAGTTTGGCTTAAATGATTTAGGGCTGAAGGGTGATGAAAATACATAACTGTAGATATTTGTATAAACACAGCGAGATACAGAAACACTGCAGTGAGGATTGTTTTGTAGTTATTTCTCACTTCTTTAATGTTGTTTTCAGTCTTTTAATCCCTTCAGGTGTGCTGCCCGAAATGCTGGTGTGTCTGCCCAGATGCAAAAGAGTAAAAATGTATGATCCCCTGCATATGAAGTTCAAGAACAGGTAAAACTGATCCACAGCGATAGAAGAATTTACAACAGTGATAGTCTCTGAGTGTGTATATACATAGAAATGACTGGGAAGAGGCAAGGGGAGCTTTTTGGAGTGATGGGAATAATCTATATCTTGTTTTGAGTGGTGGTTACAAGGGTGTTTACATTTGTCAAAATGCATTGAACTAAAAACGAAATCTGTGCATTTAATTGTATGTTATTTTTCTCTCAGTTGAAAACAGAAAAATGCAGAAAAATAAGTATTTCCAGATCACAAGAACTTGGAGAGGCTTTGCTGTTCTGGTTCATTCAAAGTTTGGCTATTTCAGTTTGGGGCTATTTGTCATGGGTTTGTCAGGGGTTCCATGAAAAACTTCCTTTCCATATTAAACTCACTTCAGCAAAATCAAACAAAAGGGCAGCTGTCTTCATATTTTGTAGCATAATTTTACTTTGTGTTTTAAGTGATGTATTTTCCCAAATCAGAGCTATTCAGTCTTAAGTTTTACCACATGAAGAATTCATTCCCTCCAAAGACTTTTCCTTTTAGTGCTTCTCAGCACCAATACAGTGCCCTTAAAACCTTGTGATTCTCTGTTTCACTGATTATCTGTCCCACCAGAAAGTCTACTTGAGGGCTGGGCCTGTGTCTGATTTATTGCTGTGTCACCAGCACCCAGCACAAGGCTTGGCTCACAGGGTGAGAAGCTAAGCCAACATTTGTTAAATAAAGCGATTATACAAAAGAAACCCATATGTTTAATTAATTAGTTGATTCAGGGAATGGTTTCTGTTCTTCAAGAGCTCACACACACACACACACACACACACACACCACTCACCAAAAAGACATCTGGGTATGTGAATACTTGATTTAACTTGATATGTGTTAAGGGGCTACATCTCACTCCAGGTATTGCTCTTATTACCCTATTGCCCATCCCTCCAACCTGCCTTGGTCCTCTCTACCATTAGTAAAATTAGATTAGACAAAAAAGATGGAGATAACATTTTTTTCCAGAGGGATCCAGAAAAAGTGCATCTATACTAGTTTTCTGTAGAAAAACTTTAGGTCACCTTCCATTATTGTACTAGTATGGGTTGGCATGATTAAAATTTAGTTAGCCATGGGGTGCCTGGGTGGCTCAATTGGTTAAGTGTCCAACTTTGGCTCAGGTCATGTTCAAGCCCCATGTCAAGCTCTGTGCTGACAGCTCAAAGCCTGAAACCTGCTTCAGATTCTCTCTCTCTCTCTCTCTCTCTCTCCCTTTGCCCCTCCCCTGCTTGTACTCTGTCTCTCAAAAATAAACTAATGTTAAAAAAAATTAAAATTCAGTTAGCTAATACATAGAAATCAGACAGTATGAACTCTAGCAAATGAAAACGGCTCTGAACTTTACACATTTGTATTCAGTGGACTAGAGTGATGTGGTATCAGGGTATTGGGCTAGAGACAGCTGGCCAAGGGAAGAATGGGGCTCTTTAGGGTGATGAAGTACAGGATGTTAAAGACATACTTCAATTACATTATTGCTAAGGATCCCTTTATGAATTCTTGCAAAATGCAAATTTAAGATAGAGAAAAGACTTATTACCCCAAAAGATGTGGTGCAGGCTGTTGAACATAATAGTTTTTAGGAAGGCTCAAAGCCATGGATAAAGATCTTCCAGTACACAAAGCTTTGAATACAATAAATAATTGTATCTTGCTGAGTTGGTAAATGTAGAAGTGTTTCCTAAGAAACACTGGTACAAAAGTAAGGCTGCTGATCACTGGAGCAGCCTCTCTATGGAAACCTAAGACCTTGAAGGATAGTTTGCTCTTTAAGGCTATTACGAACTTATCCTCCTCATGAGTGTCCCAGCTCTCAGCTCCATAAAACCTGCAATAACTGCTGTTTTATGACTTACACCTGGTCATAACACAAAAGATTGATTGGGGCTCCCATCCTACAAGGAAGGAAGACAGCACTTTCAAATATATGGCCTCCCAATAGATTTTTCATGAGCTGAGCCAAAAATGTTTCAAGATTAATGCATGCAAATGTGGTCAGTGCCCAAGTCTGTAAATAACATACCCAATCTTTAAAGCTTACATTCTGACCTTTTTGAGTTTGTGGTATCCTTATTAGAGCCAATAATGTGTAAGAAAGATGAACTATGCTTTTATGAAAAAAAAATAGATTGAAACCCTTTAGGGGAAAAATATTGCCACCCTCCAGCCCCCATATTCTTCCATTTCCTTATCTCCTCTCCCCACTCCCACCCAGGTAAAGAAAATTTCTTTTAAATCAGCTTGATATTTTCAAGACTAGCATAAGCTGTTGACAGTTTTATACAACTAATAAAGAATATTAAAAAATAAACTGTAACTTTCTGTATTCTGAAATACATTACAAAAAAAAAGGCCCTCTTGTGTGGGAAATGTTAAATACTGCTTTGTCACAGGGTGCTGGAAATATGATAGAAAAGAACAACTTCCAGATATTTAAATGCCATTCAAAAGAACAAAAATCAGGGGCTGTTAATGTGGCTAGATCTTGAGATTCACATAATAGTTCCTATAATTCATACTGACTGACAGTTGTGAGGAGAAATCAAAGTAAGGCTGACCAAAATACAATCTTTTGAAAAAAATCACCAACAGGACTTCAAGACTGATCCCTCACATATCAACCTGATTTCTCCGAGGGGACTCCTTTCCAGCTAAATGCTGAATTTAATTCTGTACATCACATTTCTTTGGAGAGATTTAGTACTTTAATTATATTTTTATGTGTTACAGAACTATAAACATAAATTATCTTTTTGTTTTATCTTTAAAGGAGATCTTAGAAAAAATAATAATGATTAAAGGTGTATGTGATTCTTCTTTGAGTCTTTTCATTGTTTGTGTGAAGGGGATAATAGTTCCCTGTATTTGTGTCTGAGGAACCCACTGGCCATACCTCCAGGAATGACTGAAAAGTCTAAAAGCCACTCAAGCAGCTGTTTTGCCTGCACAGATGACAGCAGTAGTTTGACATTTTTCTTCTTTTTCCTGAAATGCTTTGAACTGAGCATTCATTTCTATATAATATAGATGTTACTTAGTGGCAGCATGAGCTGGAGGAAAATCATTGAAAAAATTTTTTAATTTTTTAAAATGTTTTATTTATTTTTGAGAGAGAGAGACAGAGAGAGCATAAGTAGGAGTGAGAGAGAGGGAGACACAGAACACAAAGCAGGCCACAGGCTCCGAGCTGTCAGCACAGAGCCTGACGCGAAACTCGAACCCACAAACCGTGAGATCATGACCTGAGCCGAAGTTGGGCGCTTAACCGACTGAGCTATGCAGGCACCCCAAAAATATTTTTAAATTTTTAAAATAATGGAAACCTGTGGCTCAGACCCAGAAAAACCTGATCTCAACTCAAATGTTGACATCAGTGGTATTGAAAAATAGGTGTAGTTAATAATCTAATAGAACTATCAATATTTCATGGATGGAGTGAGATATTTTAAAATCAATTGGTCTTTAAAAAAATGCCTATTATACCACATTAGCAGTTGTTTGTCCTACATTTGTACAGAGCTACTTGTAATAGTGAAGCTTGCTGAAAAGCTGTGCCACTCAAGGACTAACCTATTCCCAGCCTGCATCTGGCTTGCAGAGCATGCCAACAATGCTTAATATAATGGGTCACATCTGTCAAAGAGGATTATAAATTGTACCTGTGATGCCCTGTAATTAGTAACCCTCAAATGGCTCCAGCTGCCATTTTCCTGCACATTTGTCTTGGTAACATTTTACAGGAAATATAACTCAGAAACAAAAGTATTTAGGTCCAAAGAACACTGTAGTGATACAGGAGGGTTTTCTTCTAATCTAAAAATACCTCTTTTCCTGTTGCTCTCACCAAGTTTAGCAGAGGGCCTTTCATCCAGAGACCAGTGTGGAATGTGCTTCAGCTTGTTGAGGAGAGATTTGGTTGTTGACTTTGTATCAGAGCAAAATTCACCCATGAGTCTTGTGAAGAGTAAATATGTCTGTTTTCTGTGTGTTAGGGTGATTTGAGAATGAATGTGAATCTGTAACTTAAGACTTCACACTGAGAAGCTGACCTTTTGCTTGCAAAGGAGCTTTGCTATCTGGTTGGCTCATGGGTACATCTGCAAATGCTGGCATGCTGGGCTGTTTGCAGATCAGAATTCATTACTTACTGAGACCTAAGGTGCAGTATGGAAAATGTAGGTTTTGAAAAAAAATTATTTCATTAGTTTGAGAGTTAGTACACTCTTTTTCTGGATTTATTGCAGTGAATTTCTAGTGAAAATTCATCATCTCATAAATGGCGATCTACTAAGAATGAACTAAAATAAGACACCTCATACCATTCAATAGAAATTGCTGGATAATTTAACAAGTAAAATGTGAAAATTAAACTGAAATAACAAAAAGAAAATATATGTATTGATCATATTTATATATTCTTGTATAGCAACATCTTTCTAAGCAAAGGCATAAAATCAGGATGGAAAAGATTGAGTTAATGCTGCAAAAACAAACATATTAAGTCTCCTTTGTAGCCTAAAAATTCATAATAAAAATTTTAGGAAAACAACAACTGGGAAAATATTTGCAGCAGATTGATCTACTTGAACAGTTCTTACGATCTAATTTCAGAAAGATAAAAACATAAATAGGAAAATGGACAAATGACATAAAAGCAATTCACAAAGGAAGAAACAAAAAATGGCCAATAAATAGATTAAGAAATATTTACCTTCATTAGCAATCAAACAGATACAAACTAAATCCATGCATCACATTGGTAAATTAAAAAATTGATAAAACTTGTGTTGACAAAGTTTGAGGAAACAGCTTTTATATACTCAAGTCAGAATATAAATAAGTAAATCTCCTTATGGGGTAACAGGACAATATGTATCTATGTCCACAAAATATGCAATTCCACTTATAGGAAATTACCTTAAGGAAATAATTAGAGATGTGTATAAAACACTGATTATAAAAAATGTTCACTACACCACTGTTTTTAATGGTGGAAATTATAAGAAAAAGACAGTAGGAGATTGCTTAAATAAATTAGGTATAAGACAGAAGATTGCTTAAATAAACTAGGTAACTCATAGATTGAGATATTATGTAGTTATATAAAATCATATTATAATTGAATATTTACTGACCTGGAAAAGTAACCACAATATGTGGTGTGTTTAAAAAACTAAAAATAGTCAGGGTACCTGGTTGGCTCAGTTGGTTAGCATCTGACTCTTGATCTCAGCTCAGGTCTTGATTTGGGGGTTGTGAGTTCAAGCCCTGTTTTGAGACCCATGCTGGGCATGGAGCCTACTTAAAAAAATTAAAAAAAAACAATTTATAAACACTAAATAGAGTAAGAGTAAGATACCATATTTTAAAATATCACACACATACAGACACACCCACACCCACACAATAGAGAGAGAAAGAGAGAGAGAGATTGAGACACATAGAGTTATAGACAAAGACATAGGACTAGAAGTAAATTCTCCAAAATAGTTATGTTGGGGTGATGATATTACATACATTTTTTCCTTTCCTGTGAGATGTATTATTTTTGAAATTAGGAATTGGAAATAATAAAATTATCTATGAAAGGAGATAAATGCTATAAAAAGACACACCAGCCCAGTCACAGGGAAGTGTTGTCCATGACTAGCTTTTAGGATAATGGGCCAAGATTGCCTTTGGAGGCCCATGCCATTTTTGTGCATCCTTCTTTCTTTAAGTCATCATGTCCTAAAAACTTCCTGATTTTTCAGTGTTTTCATTCACTCATCTATTCATCCATTCAACAGACATTGGTTGCATTTACCACCTGCCAGACTCAGTACTGTACCTGACAGATGCTCCATACTGTAAACGTTGCTTAGTTGTTTTCTTCTCTTTCCTTTACTTTTCTTTATTATTATTATTATTATTTTTATTTTTGAGAGAGATAGACAGAGGGAGAGCACAAGTGGGGGAGAGGGGCAGAGGGAGGGGGAGAGAAAGAGAGAGAGATTGAGAGAGAGAGAAAGAGAGAGTCCTAAGCAGTCTCCATGATCAGCACAGAGCTCAACATGGGGCTCAATCCCACGACTCTGGCATCATGACCTCACCCAGAATCAAGAGTTGGACACTCAACTGACTGAGCCACCCATGTGCCCACATCGCCTAGTTGTTTCTTATCTGCACTGATCAGTCTTGGGGGCTCTCTCTTAGACCCTGTTAGGTGACACACTAACACATCTTTCTAACAAGTCTCTCTGTGTTAACTGAGTGATACTAGTATGAAACTTAAACTTGAATGAGAACCTTAAATGCCTTAATCCAAAGAGTGAGTAATGTGAGCATCGCAGGCAACTCTATATGGATATTCTTTCCAGATGATGCCACTCTGTTCTGCCCATGCATATTCTAACTGGACAGCATGTTTCCAACCATATTTACCCTATAGGGTCTGGGCTCCTTTTGTTGGGATCAATCCTCTGGCCTGATCCTCCATTATCAGGGGTGCTCTGGATATTAGTAACGCATATCAATGCTTCTACTTTCTTTATCCTGAATTTCTTCCTTTGGCTTTCCTAATTGTTGCCTGATCTACCTTCCAGAATTTACATCCTTCTATTCCATGACCTGCCCTCTGGACTCTGGCTTCCACACTTGTTCTGATCCAAACATTTGCTCTAACTTTCCTCAGCACTGGTATAGATTTTCTATCACTGCTGTAACAAATTCCTACAAACTTTGTGGCTTAAAACAACACAAATTTATTATCTTAGAGTTCCAAAGGTCCAAAGTCCAAAATGAGTTTCACTGGGCTAAACTAAGGCTGCATTTTCTTCTGGAAGCTCTAGAGGAAAATCTGTTTCCATGCCTTTTTCAGTTTCTAGAGACCACCTTCATTTCTTGACTCATGGCCTTCCATCCTCAAAGCTAGCAACACTGCATCTATCTGATCATTCCTCTGTACTCACATCTCCCCCTGACCATAGCCAGAAAAGGTTCTCCACCTTTTTGGTTGAATTTTCATTCTCCAAAAGATAGATCCACATCCTAGTTATCCGAACATGTGGATTTTACAGGATATTATTGTTTGGAAAAGGATTATTTGAAGATATAACTAAAGATCTTGATATAAAAAATATCATCCTTGATTATCTGGCTGTGTTCTAAACCCAATAACAAGTGTCATTATAAGAGAAAAGCAGAGGGAAATTTTGAGGTAGAATTAAGAGAAGACACAGAGAAGAGGAGGAGGCAATGGGATCATAGAAGCAGAGATTGGAACAATGCAACTACAAATTAAGGAATACTTGGAGCAGCTAGAACTTGGAAAAGATGAAAGGAAGAAGGAAGGAGTCTCATCAGAGCTCCCAGAAGGAGTGGGTCCCTGCTGATACCTTGATTTCAGACTTACAGCCTCCAGAACTATGAAAGAATAAATTGCTGTTGTTTTAAGCCACCCAGTTTGTGATAATTTGTTACAACAGCCACAGGAAACTAATACAGGACCCATGTGATGACACAGAGTTCTCCAGGATAATCAAGGATAATCTCCAAGTCTCAAAGTCTTTAACCTTAATCATATCTGCAAAATCATTTTTTTTCATGTAAGGTAATGCATTCACAGGTTCCAAGATTTAGGGGGCTATTATGCTCCCTACCATAGCACATACATAGACTGTTCATCCCTAAAACCATTCTTGCCCATACCCTCCATGAACACAGCTACCTCTTAGGCTATTTTTTATATTTTGCTTCTATCCTTACTCAATTGTCTAGGATCTGTCTCCTTGGTGTTGATGTAAAATAATAGAAAACACATAAATGTAGAGTCAAGAAGACCTGTGTTTAAATTCTAGCTCTTTACTTATTCTCTGTGTATCCCTGAGCAAATTATTCAACCTCTATGACCTTGTTTCTTCATTCATAAAATGTGACTAGTCTTATGCACACCATAAAGTCATTGTGAAGATGAAAGGAGTTAGCATTATGCTTGCCATAGTAGGCGTTCAATGAATGTTTCTCTGTTTTCTCTATTATTCTATAATCTATGAACCTGTGGCAATCTGTAGTCTTGAGATAGATGGTTTGGTAGAGAAGATGTTTTTGTATAGGAGGTTTCTAATTTTCCTTCAAATCCCACTGTGGAGATCTGATCATACATAAGGTTTCTAATCTGATCATACTTAAGTTTTCCCTTGATATCAATGCACTTTATTTTGAATTGTGATTATACCTACATGACACTAAAGTTCTAACTTGAAAAGGGAAAAATCCTACCAAGTTGGCTACTGGGAATAACATAGCTATAATAACAAACAAATGTGTATTGTGTACGAACAATGTGTTAAATATTGTTGTAGTCACTAGGGAAGGAGATTGACACAGTACTTATGCACATGGAGTGGGGAAGACTGGCAAGTAACTAGGTGATTCTAATATAGTGTGACTGGTGACATGAGCATAAATACAGGGGCACATAGGGATAACATAGCAGAGAATAAAGGCTATAAAGGCTTCCTGGAGTAAGTAATGTCTAATTGAGGATCTGAAGGGTGAATAGAAGTTAGTTATGTAGACTCCCTCTTACTCTTTATGGAAAGGAAAGAGAGAAAAATTAAAAAATATATTTTAAATAAATTTAGTTGATTTAAATACTAGTAAAATACTAGTTGATTTAAATACTAGTAAAAAAAATGTTGGGTGTATAAAGATAGCCATTTTACTTATTTATTTATTTTAAATTTTAGATAGAGTTGCATTACTGTGATGAGAATAAATGGTCCCCTGACAGACTTCTTTCAGGTCATTTGGAGTAAAAGAGGGCTTTTATTACATTTTGCACACATGCTCCAGAAGGCAGGCTGGCAGTTAGTAAACACATGAATACTATACTGCAAATGTCCCTGAATATAAAGTTCTGATTTAGAGAAGAGCATGGATGTATTGTGGTAGTGTGGTCATGGTATGATGTTGGGTAGTCAGTGGTGCCAAATGTTTGGAAGACATAGTTTATGATTTCTAGGAATAATAATAGTGGCAAAAATATGTTATAAATTTATGATATGCCAGATACTGTTCTAAGAACTTTTTTACATATTAACTTATCTAACCCTTTCAACAATCTGTGAGGTAGGTAATACTCTGTTATCCCTATTTTACATAAAAGAAAAGTGAGATTCAGGGGTTAAAACATTGTCTAAAGTTAGACAGCCAGTGACAGAGCTGGGATCTGAGTTAAGACATTTTGATTTGAAAGCCTGTGCTCTTGGCCTCTATAGTAACTACTGCTCCTTTGGGTAAAGAGGGGTCTTGTGGAAATGTAGACATGGAAATTACATATATAAAGGGAAAGCAGAAGCAAATGTCAACATGACCATATGGCTATGTATCCATTATGCACTAAGAGATTGGTTGAATGAACAGTCACTGAACCTGGAATTGCAATGAGGTAGGGGTTACTCGGTTAGGAAGATTTATAGAAAAAGAGATCTTAAGCAGTGTTTTGTTAAGAGAAGAATGTAGTTACAACAACTATTACTGGCTAACATTTTTTGAGTCCCTACTATGTACTAGTAAGTGCTTTACATATCTAATCCCATACTGAAAACAACCTATGAGGTAGGTACTATTATATTTCCATTTCCCAATGTGGAAATGAAGACTCAGAGAAGGTAATTTGCCCCAAATCTCACAACTTAGAAGGGAAAAGCCAGGATTTGCACCAAGTCAGTCTGACTCTTCCTTAAATATATTGAATTGCTCCAGTAATCCTTCCCTCTCTCTCTTGCACCAACAATTTTTCCCTATTTTCTGAATTATTTCCATCATCCTTTAAACATACTATAATCAGTTGCATTATCTTATTTTATTTTATTTTATTTTATTTTATTTTATTTTATTTTATTTTATAAGAGAGAGCAAGCAGGGGAAGGGCAGAGAGAGAGGGAGAGAGAGAATCCCAAGCAGGCTCCATACTCAGTGCAGAACTCAACTCGGGGCTCGATCCCACGACCCTAGGATTATGACATGAGCTGAAATTAAGAGTCAGATGCTCAATTTACTGAGCCACCCAGATGCCCCAACTTGCATTATTTTAAAAGTCAATTTCTTTGTTCTTCTATAGCAAAAAATTTCTCAAACGAATGGTCTCTACTTACTATTTCCATTTGCTGTCCTCTCATTCTTTCCTGATATCACTCCAGTCAGACTCTCTCCCATACCATTTCACTGAAAATGCTTCTGTCAAGGTCACAAATGGCCTCATTTCTTTTTTTTTTTTAACGTTTATTTATTTTTGAGACAGGGAGAGACAGAGCATGAACAGGGGAGGGGCAGAGAGAGAGGGAGACACAGAATCTGAAACAGGCTCCAGGCTCTGAGCTGTCAGCACAGAGCCCAACCCGGGGCTCAAACTCATGGACCGTGAGATCATGACCTGAGCCGAAGTCGGACACTTAACCGACTGAGCCACCCAGGCGCCCCAGAAATGGCCTCATTTCTAATGTAAAGGTCAATTCTCAGTTCTCATCTTATTTGACCTTTTAGCACTGTTTTGTATAGCAGGTAATTCCCTTGGCTTCCGGGGCATCACACCTGGTTTTCTTCCTATCTCTGTGGCTGCTCCAGTTTCCTCCTGCTGGTTCTTGTTTATCTGCCCAACTTCTTAATGTCAGGGTCCTAGACTGCTTCTCAGTTCTATCCATAATCACTCCCTCAGTGATATCATCCTGTCTTGTGGCTTTAAATACCATATACATGCTGTTGAATCCAAATTTATACCTACAGTCCAGATTTCTCTTCTAAATTCTATATTTGTATATCCAATTGCCTCTTTTCTATCTCCTCTTGTATATCTAATAGGAATCTGAAACTTAACATGTCCAAACTGAACTGCTGATATTTTCCTCATAATCTGATCCTCCCATTGTTTGGGTCATTTCAATTAATGGCCATTGATTCTTCCAGTTGCTCGGTTCCTTAGCATCATCTCTGACTCTTCCCTTTTTCTCATCCTCCCACCTCAGTCTAAAAGCCATCTTAATAGTTTATCCTTTAATTTTTATATAATTCGAATCTAACCACGTTTTACCATCATCTCTGCAATCAGCATGGTATGCCTAGATTATTATAATAGCCTATTAACTAAAATTCCTGATTCTACTCTTAATCTTCTAACCCAGAACAGCCTGAGTGATCCTATTAAGACCTAACTCAGATCATGTCACTTTTCTTATCAAAATCCTCCAATGGCTCATCTCATCTCACCTGAAGCAAAAACTAATGTCTATATAGTGGTCTATGGCCCTACCCCAGTGGTTTGTAAACCATTACTACACATTAGGATCACAGAAAAAAACTGAAAAAGAAAATACCAGTGTGCAGGGCTCACTCCCAAATAAACTGAAGCCATACCTCGAGAGGGGATAATATGTGGTGTGGCCCAGGTATCTGCAGTTTTAAAAAAATTCCTCAACTTGTTCTGAGGCTCAGGAAGGGTTGAGAATCCCTGGCCTCATTACCTCTTGATCTTATCTTCTACTACTCACTATCTGACTTTCTCTATTCTGGTTACATTGGCTTTCTTGCTGGAAGAAGCCAGGCACACTCTTCCCCTGGGTACTTGGCAATAGTTGTTTCCTCTGCCTAGTCCCACTTCCAGGCATGGCTTCCTCCCTCACCTTCTTCAGGTCTTTGCTCAAGTGCTGCCTTCCTATTGAGGCCTTCCCTGGTCTTCCATTTAAAATACATTCACTTTTTCTGCTTTATTTTCATTTATACAACTTGTCACATCTTACATACTACTGTCTTATTACATGCATATCTCCCTCAGCCAGAATGTAGGCTCTGTGAGGGCAGAGATTCTCATCTGTTTGTTCATAACTGTATCCTCAGTGGTTGTGAATGCATAGTAGGCATTCAATAAATAAATTGATGAGTGACGAGTTATTTAATAAGACAACACACAATAAAATGAGGTTAGGGTACTAAAACAGTCAAATAAAATGAAGAACAGAAGAAAACCCATAGTTAAGTACTTAAATATATTTGCTGAGGGTGAAAATGTAACCATAAACTAAGTCTACATGCACACTAATAGGACTTGAGATTCATTCTACAGCTAGCCAGGGGTTCCTAAGCTTTTTGTTGTTGTTGTTCATGAAACTGTCAGTCTGGTAAAGCTTATGAAACTTTTCTCAGAGTAGTGTTTTTCAATGTGGGGTGCCTGGTTGGCTCAGTTTGTTACTTTGATTTTGGCTCTGGTCATGATCTCACAGTTCATGGATTCGAACCCCACACCAGGCTCTGTGCTGATGGTGTGGAGCCTGCTTCAGATTCTCTCTCTCCCACTCTGCCCCTCCCCTGCTCACTCTCTCTCTCCCTCAAAAAATAAAAAATAAATAAAAATTTTTAATGAACAACATGAAATCCACGCAATTAAAATCCACACAATTATTTTGAAATACATTTAGTAATAGAATATGTACCCATATTAACGTATCAAATGAGGAGTTGTTAAACTTTTTCTATAAAAGACTAGATAATAAATATTTTAGGTTTTTTGGGCCATACAGTCTGTTGAAACTACTCAACTCTGCCATTTGTAGCAGGGAAGTAACCACAGACAATACGGACATAAATTAGTATGACTGTCTTCCAAGAAAAATTTTATTTACAAAAACAGGCAGCAGGCATATTTTGCCAAATAATAAGACTATTGATGGGTCTGACAACTCATAATTTTGAAGTAGCAATGGGAATAAATATTATTTTGAGATATCTACAATACAATACAATAGTAATGTGATATAAAATGTCTGTAATTTGTTATTGGTAATAAACTCATAGTGCTAATATTAACTATGATTTGTACATTCATATTTGAAGGAAATGCTAAATTATAGTTAGAGGTTAGTGAAAATAAATATTTAAATTTTTTCCATTCAAATTCACAGGCCTTCTGAATTCTGTCTATGGATCCCAGTATAAGAACCCCTGAGCTAGGAGTCTTGATAAGGAGTTAAAAATACACCTGTTAACAATTCAATAAGCACTTAATTCAGAATGAATGGAAAGTCTTTTCTGAGTTGAGTAAGCTTGAAATAGACACAGATCCTAGCCATACACAGCTTTGTGGTGGTAGTATAGGATAATGACAAGAATTGATCTCCACAATATCCCATATCCCCCAGTTAAGGGTGTCAGGAGCAGTTACTGAACAGAAATGAGCCTAGAGGGAAGCAAAGCGGGCTGATTATAATTGTTTAAATTTACTTATTTTGGAGAGAGAGAGAGAGAGCAAGCAGGGGAGGGGCAGAGAGAGAGGGAGACACAGAATCCGAAGCAGGCTCCAGGCTCTGAGCTGTCAGCACAGAGCCTGGTGCGGGGCTCGAACTCACAGACCGAGAGATCATGACCTGAGCCAAAGTCGGATGCTCAACTGACTGAGCGACTGAGGTGCCCCTGATTATAATTGCTTAGAGCACAGAAAAGGAATGGGCACGCTGGGACCTCCTGGCAATCTTAAAATTCCAAGGAAGTTACACACACTTATTGTATTGCCAAGACTTGAAGGCTTCAATGAGGCTGGTTCTGTTGTATACATACATATAATGAAAATGAAAAGGAATATTGTTAAGGGAAACAGTGGAACGCCCATTACCTTGTCTAGGAAATGGTGGATCTCTTTCATATGATTCACACATTACTCAAAAACCTCCAACTTCTTAGAATTCCTAATAAAAACTCTAAATATCCAAGTAATAACTTTCAAACACCACAATTTTCATTAATACTGCCTCATACCCAATTCTGCTTTATAGCACGGTTCCAATGTAATTATAAATACTACTTTGATTAGGTCAGAGAATCTACGTGGATTTCTAACCAGGTCCAAGTAAGAGCTTTCTCAGGACCCAGAAACTTATTGTCCCTTTAAAGTGGTACTTTCAAAAAAGAAAGAAGCTTGGAATTAGAATTTATGGCAATAATAGAAAAATTGTAGGTACTTTTGATGAAGGAGTTTAAAGTGAATGTAACACCGCATATATTGACTTCATATTTCAGTGCACATCCAGATTTATTGATTAGAGAAGGACTGACTGACTCAAGCCAAGATTGATTTGATAGAAATCACAGACCACTTATTTATCATGTGGAGAAAATTTACAAATCTACCTAGGCATAGGAGTATTACTTTATTGACTCTGAATTAAGTCTTGGCTGAATGTCAAGTTTTCACCTGCAGCATCTGGACCCTTTTCAGGACAATTCTTGTTTGAATTTGAGCAAGGAATTATGAAAATGTTTTGTTTGTTTGTTTGTTTTAGTTTAAATGCCCAGAAGTACTTTGAAAAATCAAAATATGGTAAAATATTGTTAACTGGTGTTTGTGGCGATACTAAGAGTGTTGGCTGAATGAATTTTTCCTTCATACTATTTATAAAGAAGTGAAGAATAATGTTGACAATGGCACAAAGTTTCAAGAACTATAGAAGTATTGATAAATAAATATTAGTATAACAATTAGAAGTCTCTACTTAAAAATATAGGATGTTAAAATAAGTAGTCTAAGAATAACCGTTCAAAGGCAGTCCCCTAAGGAATTCTACTTAGAAGTACTTGGTTAGGTTAGCACTACCTTAGCTAACATATAGGAAGTACTTAGAATTTACTGGGATCATGGTATATACTTTTATCAGTGACCTTCTAATTTTTTAATGTTTATTTATTTTTGAGAGAGAGACAGAGCACGAGTGGGGGAAGGGCAGGGAGAGAGGGAGACACAGAATCCAAAGCAGGGTCCCGGCTCTGAGCTGTCAGCACAGAACCCAACACGGGGCTCAAACTCACGAACCATGAGATCATGACCTGAGCCAAAGTCGGATGCTTAACCAATTGAGCCACTCAGGCGCCCCCATCAGTGATCTTTTAAAACCTTTATAGGAACTCCATTAAGTAGTTATTGTATATTCCCATTTTATATTTGAAAAAATTGAGGTTCAGAGAGGCTAAGTGACTTGCCAGAAGTCCCATAGCTGGTACACGGAACTGGGATTAAAAATGACACTTCCTGACTCCAAAGTCTATGTTCTTAACTTCTACACCCTACTACCCCTTGCTTGAAAGCAAAAAACTTTATGTTAAAATATCAACTCAGATATTTTCTTAATTATGAATGAACTCACCCAAATATTTTGAATCACAGGAATTTTACCCTAAATTTGATGGTTTTCCAATTTGGGGGTTTCTTGAGTGAATTAATTCTCCCTCACAGTGAGGAAGAGGTAGGGGGAATAGAGGAGAGAAGGAGTAAATCAAAAGTATTTCACTGAACATCCTAATTTTTGTGTCTTTCAGTAATTCATCACTTAGGGCACTGACTTCTAAGTACATGCCAAGTGGCATTAGAGTTTGGAAGACAAGAGGTTAAACCAGTTTGTTACTGGTTATTTCCCTTCACCACAACAACTGTATTGCAAGGGACATAGCTGCTCATAAGTGTTAAGGGCCTTATTACCGTTCAAATGCCCTTTTAATACTCTTTATGTGTGCAAAGGCACATTACAAATGAAATACAGGGGAGGAATAATTCAAACTCCTAGGATGGTGGCATTTTGTAAACCTTGAAGCCACAGTACAAATCTCTCTCAAACCTCTGGAAATCTGTCTTCATAGCATAGAGTAGGTGGGAAGGGGCTTGCAAATCCTTTTCAACCTGACAGCTCAAAAACCTAACTTGTTTTCTGATTCCTCAGCCGTGACAGGTCTTGGTGTATTTTTCACTTCAGAAGCTAAGGACTTTTGCTAGAATATGGGGGTCCAAGTACCCAGGCTTTAATGTAAATTCTGGGCAGGGGAGACAAAGGAAAGAAGAAAATGAATTATATGTCAGGCTGCTTCTGGTGTTTTTGTTTGAAAAGTATTTGTTGATAAGCATCATGGTTTAGGAATTCCTGTGCCTTTAGACACAGTATCCTCTGAAAATTCTCAACATGTATCTTACTTGCCATTTGTACAAGTCCATTGCTCCATTTAGCCAACCCTTTCTTAACCCTTTCCCTTCAAGGAAGTCTATCTCCATACAATTTGAGGTGACATATAGCCTGTCTGCCCCAAATATTACTCTCACCATCTTCCCAGTGAGCCTGAAATTTCCACCTTAATGTTTCATTTACTTGGTTAATTTTCCACTTATTACATATATCCATCCATCAAATCTATCAAAAAAATTCTTATTGTCTGCTCTGTGCTAGGCACTCTGCTGGGTTCTGGGAATTCACTGTTGATTAAAGCAGACATAGTTACTGCCCTTGAGTGTACAGCCTACTGGGAGAGATAGACAATAAGTAAGTAAAGGAATGAAGCAATTCACTTCATATTGCTCTAAATGCTATGATGAATATGAACAAAGCAAGGAACAATGATAGAAGATACCAGAAAGAGAACTACTTAGCATGCTCAGGGGTCAGTTCAGTTGAGAAATAAGACCTTCCTCTAGAGGGAACTCCATTTAAAATATAAATACATTGTGTAGCAGGCATAATGCACTAAACTCACTAGAATGGTTATATCAATGGAGGATAGAACTCTGAGGGTGTGGGTCTCAGAACAGGTAAGTTTCTTTTGGTGGCATATGGGTCAGGGAGAGAAGTAGACTAACTGAACCCCTTGTGTGTGCTTAGCTTTGTACCAGGTGCTATTGTTTAAAAGGTGGTTCTCTTTTCATTCCAATTGCAACACTAAGAGGTGGTTAACAAATCAATTCTAGGGATAGGAAAACAGGTTCTGAGAGGTTAAGCAACTTGACCAAGGTCACAAGGTTAGTTGTTAACAGAGCCTAGTAATAGGAAGGCTGGGCGTTGTGGGGGAATTGGGTAAAATCTCAGGCTTAACAAAAGAGAAACAGAAGGAAAAAAAAAAGGAAAAACAGATACGGTGTCATCGACCAACAATGAATTAAAAGGCTTGGTCCTGTCTTTAAATTGCTTACAATTCACCCAGAGAAAGATGATGAGCTCTTGAGAGAGGACAGGAAAATTAATAAGCAACACTGTTAGTCAAGTCCAAACTGTGTGTTATTCCTGAGGAAGATAAACAAGGGGCATAAATGGGAGAAGTCAAGATACTTGGAAAAGGCTATTGGGAGGAGGTTGTCAAAGCCAGCTAAATGGAGACTTCTTTTAAATATAGTGCTTGCTTCCCTTTGCTTAGATATAGTGGTTTTAGATTTCAAGCAAGTTAGGTACAAAACAATGATTACTGAACTGTCTGTAGAAGGTCAACAGACACATTAAAATCATTGAGTTATGAATCACTGAAGGCTATATGGGTCCAAACAACATCCCAGCTGTGGGTACTATTTCAGGTCAAAATACATAATACAAATTGTACCCAGCTCCACTTCCTGTCACTAAAATGTGACAGTGATTAAATGCAAAATGCAAATATTACAGTATGTAAGTACAAATTTAAAACAATAATGGCCTCTTGTCAGACAATATGGAAAGGCGAAGTTGCATGGAATTTGTTATTATACTTGCAAATGCAGCAATATTTACAATGGGTTGACACAGTGCTGCATAACCCAGTACAGGGCAAGGGAAGGATTATGGAAAGCAGGAATGGAAATCTGTGAGCACAGAAGAACACTGCCTTTAAGGAATCACAAAGGAAGGCATGAAAAGGGAGGAATAGTTTCAAGGGCAGTATTGCTTGAACATTTCTGAGTAGCCCCCATGTTTCCAATTTCTTTCATGAATCAAGATAAAGGCCAAATTATCAAGTCATTGAAGTTTGCTTCTGGACTAATATCCCCAACCTCAACTCTAATCTCTTAATTTTCTTGCACTTTTTTGAGCTCTTATTATTCTAATTGGGGCCAGAAACCAGGTCTCTGTGTTGTTCACCACTATATCTCTAGCATTTAACAGTGCCTGGCACATAGTGGGTGCTCAATAAATATTTGGTATTTGAATGAATAGTTGTCCTCATGGCTGTCTTGAAAGTTCTCATGGGTTTCCTATCCTACTGAGGAATGCCTCTAGGCTCTCTGCATGTCTCCTTGCCTAATGATTGTCAATAAAACCTCCTTATTTTATATTTTATTCCCTCAGGGACTCTCAAAAGAGGGATTTTAACCAATAAGATTAATAGTTTCCATCACTACATTAATCCAGTTCCAGCCAGAAAAAAGAAAACTAGTCTAAGTGGTTGAAACAGAGGGGATTATATACAGAGAACTGGTTTCACAGATGATGGAGTACCTATAAGGGCAGTCTTATCTCCCAGATTAAGAATATGTTGAAAGTGGCTTTTTAATACACAATTCTGTTATAAGCTCACATGATCTAAGGCTTGGAAAGAATCTTAAATGTCATTCAACTCAAACTCATCAGATGGCTGTTGTGTCATAGTTGTCTCTATTGCCTACCTACTGCAATATCTCTTCTCCTTTTTCTCCTTAGGTATAGAATGCTAATTTTCAGATGGATACCTTTCATCCAGAATAAAAGATTCTATTTTCCTGCCTGCCTTGCAGCTAGCCAAGGCCATGAGACTTTTAGGCAGTGATATTTAAGCAAAAGTTTAATGTGGGACTTTCAAGAAGACTTCTAAAATGGAGTTGGCACATTTAAGGAGGGGGGGGGGTGTCCCTTTTTGTTTTTGTGAATTTCCTCCTTCTTCAGGCCTACACTGAGGATATGATGGTTGGAACTCCAAGAGACCATGATGAATCCATGAGGGTAAAAGACAAATGATAGGATGATACAATAGAAGGATGGGAATCTAGGTCTGTGATGATACCATGGAGTTAACCCTGCAGCTTTGGACTGTTTACCTCCAAACATCTTTCTCATGAGAAGGAAATACTCTTCTATATTATTCAAAACCATGTCTTATTTTCTGATTTTTTTTTTGCTTTCTTTATGTTATATACACCTGATACAAACTGAACTGATTAAGCTATATTGTTTAATTGCATCTGGAACAAGTGGTCATTTAACTTTGACTTGAATACTTCCAGTGTGGAGAACTTACTAACCTTTGAAGTGGTCTGTCCATTTTAGGACAGCTATTACTATTAGGAACTTTTTTATTGAGCACAAATTTGTATTAATGTAGAGTCCACCTATTGGTTCTAGAACAGCTTTGGGGGTCACAACTTTCTTGTCCTTTTTTCATTTGTCAGATGTTTTAAGAAGTGCTCATGTTCCTTTGAGTTGGCTCATGTTCAAGACAAATATCTCTAATTCTTTCAATTAGCCCTCACAAGACATGGTTTTTTTCATTTCAGGAAACTTAACCTATGGGGCGCCTGGGTGGCTCAGTCAGTTAAGCCTCTGACTTCGGCTAGGTCATGATCTCACGGTTCACAGGTTTGAGCCCTGTGTCGGGCTCTGCTGACAGCTCAGAGTATGGAGCCTGTTTTAGATTCTGCATCTCCCTCTCTCTCTGCCCCTCCCCTGTTCATGCTGTGTGTGTGTCTCTGTCTCAAAATAAATAAAAACATTAAAAATAAATAAATAAGTAAATAAACAAACAAACTTAACCTAGCTTTATGTATATGTTCACTCAACAAATGCTTGTGGAGTAGAGCTCCAGGCTATAAGATTCAGTTGTGTTGACTACAGTCCTATTTATTTCATAGATTCAATTGAATTTAAAAAAAGGTACTTTTACTTGCTCTGCACCAAATTAATAGCCTGCAGTTTACATAATGGACCTCCCTGTTCTTGGTGGGCTAAAATCTGGGTTAAAACAAACATGATCATTTAATCCTACACTATATTATAATCATTGTGTGCAGCAAAAGACTTAAAGTTTTAATTCATTATTAACCACACTGTGCACAAACCAGCTTCTCCTTTTACGTAGTAAGAGGCAACATTCCAGAGTCATTAGCTGTTGCTTAATCTGATTAAACAAAGCTCCCTTCTTAAATGTTTTCTGTGGAAGTAGCCAATTCAGACTGTCAGGTTCTCATCTCCAGGACTGTTTAACAGTTATCAATCACTTCTAAAGGAAACATACTCTAGTAGTCTACTCAGAAACGATGTTCTATATGCATTTAAATAACTTTACAGATTTCAAAATGTTTGTCTAAGAGTTTTGTTTGTCCCCCTAACACCCCCAATAAAACAACACTGGCAAAAGTAATTGAGTCTTACCTGTCAAATTCAGTAAACTAATATTTTTTATTATTTCATCTGACATCTCTGTGGTATTCAATATTGTTGACTAATACATTTTCAAAATTCGCTCTTCTCTCAGTTGCTGACACCACACCCCTACTGATTCTTCTTCTTTGTGTCCATTCCTTAGTCTTCCTCTGATCACCCCTTAATTGTTGCTGTTCTCCGGAGCCCTGACAGTAATCCTCTGTGTTCCTTACTTTATACCTGTTCCCTGGGCAATCCCATATGCTTCTGCAGTATCGGTGTAGACTGATGACTTTAATGTCTGTATCTCCAGTTCTGACCTTTCTATTTTGAGCTCCAAACCAATATTCAGCTGACAACAGGGGCAGCATTACCTTGGTGACTCAGAAGCACCATAAACCATATATCCTCAAAACTCATCACCTTCCCCTCCAACTCAGATACTCAAGAAAAAATCTAAGAATAAGGCACTTCCTTACTTTTCTATAGTTATTCCTCCCAACAACCATGTCATGTAAGTATTATTATCCTTATCTATCATCTATCTATCATCTATCTATCTATCCCCATTTAGATATGTGAAAACTGAGGCTCAGAGTAGTTAAGCAGGGTGCCCACAAGTTCCTCAGCTACTACATGGCAGATTCTAATGCATTTCAGTCTGATTCTGGAGCTGGAACTCTCAAACGACTATGTTAAATTCCCCTTATTAGCAGATTCTGTTATAGGATATTTTGTCTTCATATTGAAAATTAGAGAACAGGACCCTGAGGAAAGGAACACTTAAGAGAAATGGGTTATTGGTGTTCCTGGGTGAGCATCTGGCTCCTGATTTCAGCTCAAGTCATGATCTTATGGTTCGTGAGACTGAGCTCCACATCAGGCTCTATGCTGACAGTATGGAGCCTGCTTGGAATTCTCTCTCTCTCTCTCTCTCTCTCTCTCTCCTCTACCCCTCCCCTGCTCATGTGTGCATGTGTGCACTCTCCCTCTCTCTCAAAATAAATAAACAATTAAAAAAAGAGAGAAAAGAGTTATTGAGGTGAGTAGTTAGGAGGAAAGGTAAGATCCCGGAGTATCCTGGTAGAAACAGAAGCTCAAGAAGGGTAGGTAGCAAATGGGAGTAGAGGGAAACAGTGAATAGAGCCAGGGCAGCAGGGCAGGAAAGGCCTGAGGTCAAAATTATCTTCCTTAAGGTATTGTGGTGAGACAACTGACCTTACTGAGTTTCAGTCCTGCCTGAAGGTCAATAGTTTCTGGGTAGGAAAGGAAAAACATTTTGGTAATCCCAAACTTGGATTCCCATATAACCTGTTCTGAATTCAAAGGCCTATTGATTGATATACACAACTAGTAAACATGATGAATAGTTGTTGGATATACTAAATGGCAATTAATTTGGAACAGAACCAAAGGTACACTTTTTGTAGCAAGTTCTGCCATAAAACTTATAAGCAAATTGAGAGAGTAAAATAATTATTCTCCAAATATTGTTTTCAACTCATTTTGGTTAAGCCTCTTTCTATTGCTGTCATTTTTATTCTTTCCTCTCCATATTTCTTTCACCATTTTTTCCTTCAGGATTTAAAGTGAGCATTCCTGTTAGGAATGGAACTCATATCCAGTACGTGAAAGGCATTGGGATAGCAAATTTCTTTAATCTCTCAATATTCTATGAGTACCTCTTGCTTGACTAAATTGCTGTATTCCAACAGTGTTGATTGTAAGACAAATCCTATTTACTATTACCTCACATTAGAACACTGGAGATGTGTTCCCATGAGCAACTCTTCCCCCTTGCCAAATGAAATGTGTTACAAATACTGAGTTATCTGTCAAGAAGAATTTATTATTCCCATGATTATTTCAGGGGGGTATTGTTTGGGGTCTCTTTTCTGCCATAGGTCCATTGTTCATTTTATCCTTCTTTAGGAAAAAGATTTATCCTAAGCCTTATTTGAGCATACATCTTCACTCTTTCTATGGATCTAAATACCATCTAGGAAGTATAGGTGTGATGCTATATCTCATCACTAAGTACTATGTTTTAACACAAGGTATTCATTCCAGCATGAAAATTCCTTATGTTACATTCACAGATACTTGAAAAAGTAAATGACCTTTAAAAATTCAATTATCCAAATTAGATTTCAGGTAAAGTGAATTTATTTAGAACAAGATATCATTTTAGTTAAAGCTCAGGTTTCTATCACCCCCTTCTAACAACATTGTCAAAATGCTTTCGTGTGGCTTAGGGTTTCATGTATAAAAAGTTAGAAAAAAGCCAAATACTTAGTCCCCATTTGCTACTGATTTCTTTTTGAGATGACTGTGGCCATACGGGCTTCACGAATTGATAAAACATAGAACTGAGGATTTCTTTCTTGTGTTTCAGTTTCTCAATGTCATATTTGTTATCCTCAGACCAGCTACACAGCCTCTGGGTTGTTACATTGAAAACAATAATCTATCATTATCCTATTTCCTCATAGTATTGTTAAAAAACAAAATTAAACTGAGTAAATTTGAAGATCCAGTTGGCTTTATTAAATCGTTCCTGAATCAAGCAGCATCCCTTCTAGCAAGTAGAGAGATCCTCTAAGGAGTCTGTCCAAAAATAGCAGGTTTTTAAGGAAGGAGGGTAGGACAAGGACGTTATTAGAGAAAGAAAAGAAAGGATTTTCTGGCCAGATCACCTTTCCTTAGGGGGAAAGGCAGAGGGTTTTATCATGCATATTACATCATCCTCCTTTGGGGGGTGGGGATGGAGGGCCCTGGTGCAGATTACCACAGTAGTGCTGACCAGAAAATTTCTGACTAACCTGTTAAAACTACATTTCTGGGAGAGATTGAAACTGCAAAATAGATTAGGTGTTAAATCCTGGTTTGGCAATTTGGCATAGCATAAGTGCTCCATCTTGGGCCTGTGTGTGTGTGTGTGTGTGTGTGTGAGTGTGTGTGTGTTTTAACAGTCTTATGTGAATTTATGGATTAATGATCAGAAAATCTTTTGAGATTCATGGATGAATCTGGCTGCTAAAGCTGTCTCAGGCATTCAACTAGTTTATGATATAACCAGTTTATGCATTCTGAATGTTCATATCCTTTCTCTGAATTATTTTGTTCCTTTCTCATGTTTTTATAAAAATTTAAGACCTTCCTCATTGAATCATATCAGTATTCCCTATAGCCTAAGATTCTACTTCAACTCTGGCAGGAAGAGAAATTTTGGTGGGAAGATAGATATGTTTGCTTTTCATGACAACGATCTTAAAAGTTTAGGAACACTCCCTAAAAATCCTAACTACTCCCCAATTCATTAAGGATCTGTCATACATAAATGTATGTATTAAATACTTAATATCGTTATTAAGTATTTTATATTTGGACCACTGTATTTTCCTACATGCTGATAAACAAGTAATCTGACTAATCTTTATACATTGAATTGCTTGATTTATTAACAGAATAAGTTGGGTGTTTTGGTATTTTATAGCTGCAGCCAAAGGCACACAAAATAAACAAACTGAATAGGGAAAACATTTGTGACAGGCCTGAGGGCACTGTCAAGCTCTCCTGGCATTCCCCTTTTCAGGGAAACCAAAGGGCATGACAGGACCAATTGTCAAATCAGGCTAGCATCAAATATCAGTAACCAAAGAAAAATGTAGGGACTGATGGCAGACCTGGGTGAGGACCTAAGTACCAGGTGGTATTGTAATACCCCCCAATTTCGAATCCGAGAGACCACCAAGGAGCAGATGCCGATGCAAACGCACGAGGGTTCATTTGCAAGCTCGAGCTTGGGCCCAAGTATACCTGACACAGCAGAGCAGGGACTTGGACCCGTAGGTTAAGAGGCGTAGCATTTTTATAGGGGCCAGTGGCCAATGAGATTGTAACACACACAGAAAGTTGCATAGTCATGTCAGTCCACACACAGGTGGCCAATTGAATTACAATTTACCCTATAGTAACTGTTTGAACTAGCCTATCACTCTGGTCAGAATTGGCGTGCAAGTTTGGCGGGCAAAAGGCTGGGTTTAAGAATTGGCGCACAAGTTTGGCGGGCAAAAGGCGGGGTTTACATTCTTTGGCGGTTAGGGGTTCCTCATTCTTGTATGAGCCGGTTTCCAGTAAGGGTGTGCTCAGAGGCTTGACTAGGGTGGGGGAATGTCTTAAGCAATAAGTAGGTCATGTGGGGGTTATACATGAGATGGTGGGTGTAGCACAAAATGGAGTTAGTCTTGCTCTGCTTGTCCAGGGGTAGGGGATTTTTGTTAAATCCCTTGGGTCCCACAGTATTAGACATATATGTGAGTTTAAATGACCTCTCTAAGCTTACCACATGTAAACTGGACGGTCATTTAATTTCAAGATAAGAGTTAAGATAGTGTTGCAGGATTCTTTTACCTCAGTACCCGGTATTCTTTGTCTCTAAGCTTCGAAGAATGAAGAGGTGGGCACAGAATAAAAGGAGCAGCAGGCAAAAGTTTATTAGAATATAAGATTAGAAAGTAAGAATATTATGAAAGCTCTCTTTACAGAGAGGGGGCATTTGAGTGTCATCCTTGCATAGAGGCCATGCTAATCTTCTCTGTATCCCCCCAATTTTTAGTATATGTGCTGCCGAAGGGAGCACAGAGACGGGACATTTGAAAGTGAATGCCCACGACTGTAGGCAAGGGACTTTCTTTTATAAGGATTTGGTCTTGGGAGGGGTGGGCCCTTCCCTTCCCCCTCATTCCTTCTCAGATTCTACCCTTATTGGCCTGATAACTCTATGTGCTGGGTTGTCCATTCCTGATTGGCTCGATTCCATTGTGTGAGGAGTCAGACTATGGTCATACTGGCCCTCATATATCATAAGTTTTATGGTTTACTTATTTTAGTTAGGTATTTTGATTGTTAAATTCCTGAGGGGAACCTGAGGGGGAGTAGGTAGTGTCCCTTACATTCTTAAGAGGAACCTTAAGACTGAAGGAGTTTACTCAAGCCAGACATTTCCAGAAGAAATGTCTTAAAATGTGTTTTTCCCCACCCAGGCACTTTTAAAAGCCTAAGCATCTCCCTTTTTGCCTATTTTATCCCATCTTTCCCTATCATAATAGGAAACTCCCATGGTCTGGGCCATATGCTTCCAGATGATTTAGTTAGACAAAATCACTCATTTAAATTGGGTGAAGAGGGAAGGAGGGGATATTAATAGAAGTGTAAAATCCCAAACTAGCAAAGAAATGGAACTAGCTAATCATTATTAACCAGACTTCATATGGAGTATTAGATTTCTTTTGGAAACTGATGGGGAAATGGTGGGGTTCAGAGCGAATGGTAAAGAAAGAATTCTTGAGATGTCTTTGGTGCAAAAGATGGTTTTATTAAAGCATGGGGGCAGGACCTTTGGGCAGAAAGAGCTGCATTGGAGTTGTGAGGGTGACTGATTATATACTTTCAATTTGGGAGAGGGCTAGGGATAGTGTCTCAAAGGAATTTTGGAAGCAAGGTTTCTAGGACCTTGAGGGGGCTAGCTATTGTTAGGAAAAAGTCATTTATTACTATCTAGTAAAACCTTAGTCATAACACCCTTTAGATATATATCAGTGGGCCATATGCTTAGAGGATGATTGCTAACATATACCTTTGGGGGGGTGGTGGTAGAAATAAAGGAAGTTTCCAAAGGAATGTTTTATGTTAAAGGAGGCTTACAGGATCCTGGAAGTTGGGATAATGTTAAACTAAGGTTGCCTTTTGCCCTTAGCAAAGTATTAACATTGAGGCAGTTGAATTCCTAGAAGGTCACACTGCTTGTCTTAAGGACTGGTCAATGGACTGTAAATTGTAAGGAAATTTAATGTTTTTATTTTGCCTTTGTTCCCCACATCAGAAATCATCCTTTAAAGAGATATGATCAGGGCGCCTGGGTGACTCAGTTGGTTAAGTGTCAGACTTCAGCTCAGGTCATAATCTCACAGTTTGTGAGTTCAAGCCCTGCATCGGGCTCTGTGCTGACAGCTCAGAGCCTGGAGCCTGTTTCAGATTGTGTGTCTTCCTCTCTCTCTCTCAAAAATAAACATCAATATTTTTTAAAATAATTATAAATTTCAAAATAAATTAATAAATTATATGACTTCCTCAAATTCCATGTGGTTCTGGAAACCCACACATCCAGAGCCAAAGTGACTGTCATTACCAATCTCTGCTAACCAAGGGCTGGCCTCTTCAGGTACTTCCTTGGAGTGTGTTTCAATATGACAGGGACTGCAAATTTTTCGGGCGTAAACTACAGTTCTCCAAAAGGGAACTGAGTAGACAAATTATGCAACATGGGGCATGTAAGGGCCCATCCAGCCCTGATTGTGTGTAGGCACCTGGGTGGCTCAGTCGGTTGACCGTCCGACTTCGGCTCAGGCCATGATCTCATGGTTCATGAGTTTGAGCCCCGCTTTGGTCTCTGTGCTGACAGCTCAGAGCCTGAAGCCTGCTTCTGATTCTGTGTGTGTCTTTCTCTGCTCCTCCCCAGCTTGCACTCTCTCAGAAATAAATAAACGTTAAAAATTTTTTTTTAAATAAAGAGATATGATCAGACTGGTGCCCTTTCAGAAGAGGATTACCAGGGGCTCCTGGGTGGCTTAGTCGGTTAAGCTTCTGACTCGATTTTGGCTCAGGTCATGATCTCACCATTCCTGAGACTGAGCCTTTTTGTGGGACTCTGAGTTGACAGTGGGGAGCCTGCTTGAGATTCTCTCTCTCCCTCTCTTGTTGCCCTGTCCCCTCTACTTTCTCTTCCTCTCTCTCTCTCTCAAAATAAATAAATAAACTTAAAAAAAATAAAGAGGATTACCAGTGCGATGAAGGGATTCCAAGCCACGACATAGGGAACCCAGGATACTGAATTTGGAGTGAAATGCAAACTGGGCAGCCGCTCTGGAAAACAGTGTAGAGGTTCCTCAAAAATTAAAAATAGAACTGCCTATGACACAGCAATAACGCTGTTAGGAATGTACCCAAGGGATACAGGAGTGCTGATGCATAGGGGCACATGTACCCCAATGTTTATAGCAGCACTTTCAACAATAGCCAAATTGTGGCAAAAGCCTGAATGTCCATCAACTGAAGAATGGATAAAGAAGATGTGGTTTATATATACAATGGAATACTACTTAGCAAAGCGAAAGAATGAAATCATGCCATTTGCAGCAACGTGGATGGAACTGGAGGGTATTATGCTAAGTGAAATAAGTCAGGCAGAGAAAGGCAGGTACCATATGTTTTCACTCATATGTGGAACTTGAGCAACTTAACAGGAAGACCATGGGGTCAGGGGGAAGGGGGAAAAAGTTACAGAGAGGGAGGGAGGCAAACCATAAGAGACTGTTAAGGACTGAGAACAAACTTAGGGTTGATGGGGGTTGGGGGACAGGGGAAAGTGGATGATGGGCATTGAGGAGGGCACTTGTTGGGATGAGCACTGGGTGTTGTATGGAAGTCAATTTGACAATAAATTATATTTAAAAAAATACAACATACAGTAAAAAAAAAAAAGGAGTGAAGAAATGTTTAGGGAGGGCTCCTTCATTCCCAAGGCATTAAATTTGTTCTGTGTGGCTACTTATGACAAATCTAAGAGCAGATTTCAGTTCAATATCAACTGGAAGCTGTCCTAACAAGAAAGGGAAGCCTTGATAGTGTTTCCTATTTTTGTTGGTCTTCAAGTACATAGATGTAGGGCAGGAAGAGGACGAGAGGATTCCTGAAGTGTATGAATGTTAGGATCAAGTTAGTTGTTGGTAGAGTATTGGATCTGTATGACTAGTTAATAAAGATTAAAAAAAAAATTGAAAGTACCAATCAATATAGATCTCCAACTTTTAATTTTTTTAACCAAGTGAGGCCTTATGAGGTTTTTGGGATAACATATTTTAGCAATGGATAATACTTTTATTCTCTTCTTGAGTGAAACCCACTGGAAATTGGAGCCAGGCTGCCTGAGTCTGAATATAGACTGTGCCGCTTACCAGCTGAATGACCTTAGGAAAATTCCTTTAAATTTTTGTGCCTTAGTTTTCTCATCTGTAAAATGGGATAATACCTACCTCAAGTGTAAAGCAGTGAACCATGCCTTGTTCATAATAAGCGTTCCATAAGTGTTACCTATTGGCTCTTAATTGAGATATAGGTATAGGAGTCAGCTGGAAGATAAAGGATCACTGCTAGCACTGATAAAGCAGAAACAGAGATTGTAGCTTTAGATCTGCAGCCAAGTGGGTATGCTAATATGTTATCCCTGTTCAGCTTCCCCACCTGGTCATTGTCCCAGCTGAGCAACCATAGATCTTCTCTGTAGGAGTTAGTACCTTTCCTGTTTGGCACAGAATGTGAACATATATGAACAAGATGGCTCCAGAAAGTGAGAAACTCAGAAGGGGCCAAGTAGAAGATGCTCAGTTCCTTCTTTCAAACTTATTAAATCAAATAATTCACTTCTCCTCCCATAAGAGGAGTAAATGAGGGATAAAAGAGGAGTATTATTTGAGTGGAGCCCTCTCCCCATGGATATCTAAGACAAGAAATGAAGGTTCACCCTCTAATGAGGACGCTAAGGAAAAAACAACTACCATTTCAAACACCATCATTTCATATCCCCAAAATAGAATAAAGCAAAGTTTTTTATAGCCTTCTACCACATTGCCCTTATTTTTGACAGACCTGCAAAATTTCATTAGGATTTGGCACTAGTCCCTGGACAAGCCTTTGGGAGACACTAAACTAGATGACTTTTAAGATACTTCTAACCATGAGATGTTATAATTCTATGATAGAATTGCATTTGTACCTGGACTGCAGAAGAGAACCAAGGGACTAAACCTGGGTCGGGGACAGGCAGATCCTGAAAATGTGTTTGTGAAAGGGTTGGCAGAGCAGGGCATTTTTCTCCTTGGAATCCTTAATCATATTTCCGTACTGTCAATATGAAGAAGAATTTATCTAAAAGGCCAGAGGCTTATTGTGAGAAGATCTTGATGTTGAACCTCTGTGCCCAAGTTTGGGCTTTGGGATTTTTCATTGCCAGCCTATGCACCATGATACTTGGAATAAAAGACAGATACATCAGTTTCAGCATCTCTCTCAGTAATAACATTTCAAATATGTTTATCTCTTTGTCTTAATATTTTATTACCGGCTTGTTTTTCTCCTCATCCCACATGTGGTCCCACTCCCCCTACCCCTTGTGAATGGATGAAGCTACATTGCAGCAAATTGAAATAGAAAACCACATATCCAGGGTGATTTATCATTAATGTGAAATTCTATCCTAACCTGAAAGTCGAGGAGCAAGAATCCCAAGCTATTTCAAAATTCATATTACAAGACAGACAATCAGATGCCCCTAAACCACAACATCTTGTACTCTATTAATCGTACACTGACAGAGCCCTTTGGTTGCATTTGTATTTCCAAATAAATACAAACATATGTCACCATTTTTTATTGATTTTGGACTTTACTAGGAAGGAAATGCTGTTAAATTATAATAAATGGTGTCAACTAAGACAAATAACATAAAACCCATTAAGAAGGCATTTATTGCAGAACTTGGTTTGATTTGTTGGCGTCAGTTGAAATCATGTCAAAATAATGTCTTCGGAAACCAAATAAAAATTTGTTTGCAAATTTGTCTGCAGCAAGCATTTCTACAGAATAAAAATCCTTAAGAATCAATATGGTTTTATTCAGTATGCAAATATACCAAAAAGCGTTACAGCAAAAATTCCATTGCTGAATTGTACGATAGTGTTAGTGAATTAATAAATAATAATAAATGGTAAATAATATAGTGACTGAATGAGATAATACATTTATGAAGAAGTAGAGGGAGAAAAGATTAAGGGGATAGGCTTGGGAGAAGATCAATTTTCAGATAAGCTAAACTAACATTTTATATTCAGAAAAATTAATGGAGTTTGGTTCTGTAACTCACGAAGTCCAGTTAAACTAAATTTCACTGCAGCCTTTAAATAGGGAAAGGAGATGCAAAATGCCTACTTCTGAAGTGATAACCATTTGAGTTCTAATATTAGTCAGCCTGCATCTGTAATTTGCATAACTGTGTTTGCCTTCCAGGTAATTGGGAATTTAATTGCTATCAGAATAAAATTCGAGTCTTACTTCCAGATGATGTCAGTGCAATGTATCCTAGTGTGCAGTTTTGAGAGTCACTGTAATTAGGCAAATGAGAGGGCTGCAGTTGGAGTTGGGATTCAATATAAAATCAAAAAGAGTTTATTTTCAGTATACCCTAGGTCCTTTTCTGCAACAAACCTCTTTGTCCTTTCACTGCCTTCCAGGATGCAGTTAACAAAAAAATGCCTCACCTGTAGAGCTGAAGCTGAGTCTACCTTTGTTTGGCCCTCTCTTCTCCTCCCCCTGACACAGAGCCATCTTACTTTCCACCCTACTTCTAATCTCATTCCTGGTATGTTTAAAGGAGCTAATTTGATACACGAGTCAATGTCTTTATTCGTTATTTCTCCCAGGTAGTTTATTTTTATTTTTGCAAAGTAATACAATAATAATAATAAGACCAAAATAAGCTGAATCTCCATCACCAACTACTATCACCATAGTTTCATAAATGAAAGGGCACTTTAATAGCCTTCCCCACTGCAATGAAAGTAGGAAGGATATAATTGCAGAATAAAGGACAATCCTTTTAATTGAACACGTTTAGCTTTATGACAAACTCTCATTACATTGACCTTATTTTTCTAATTTTGTGAAGAAAATCAGTGAGACTTCATCACAGACTAACACTATTTTGCAAACTGGTGTTTGAAAAATTTTTTTTAACTTGGTAGCATTGCTGCGGTGTTCAGTAAAGAGGGCTGTGTATCTTGTTACTGATTTTCTGTGATGGAGTGAAGTATGGTTATGGAATAGAGCAGAAAAGGCTGTGGGGCTCATCTTAGGTGTTGGAGAGTAACCAGAGGCTGTGGGGGTAAAGTAGAAAGAAAGCATGGGGCATAGGAAAGACAAGTAAGACCTGATCAGTGGGGAAGGGTAGCAAGGCGTCATAGGGATTTTACAAACCTGGCTGTTCGAGGAAGAATGCCTACAGGTTCTTTTCCTGGTTCTCCCAACCTGTCCAATGTGAACGGTTGGAGTTACAGGGTTTTGGATGGTGGGGTTGGCCTTTTGCTGTCCACATCACACTGTGCAGCCAGCTTCCTTTTCTCAATGATCGGATACTGCAATCCCTCTTCCTCTATAAGGCACCATTGATATTACCAGATTCCAGGCTGGCAAAACAGCATTTCAAAATTGATTTGAATTTTTCAAAGTGTTTTGTAAGCAAAGTCTTTTAGAATCAGGGAGAGCGAAGTTGCTAAATTATGTATATGTTATATGCACGTCGTATATTTTTATGTGTATCCAACTTCCAATACCGGTTTCTTTTTTTCTTCCTTTGCTAAAAAAGGACCAAAAGAACTAAATCAAAGCTTGAACTAAGTGCTGTCAGGGTTCTGGCTTTGGGGGTTGTTAGAAGCTTTGTGAGGAAAAATCCAACAGAACAATGCCCTGTTGTTAGCTGTAAGTGAAACCCAGAGACCATCAGAGGGAGTACTTTAGCTGCTGTGAAAGGGCTCAGAGGGAGACAGGTAGTAAATGTACAACAAGCAATCCAATGTCAGAAATGATCACTATTGCAAAATGAGACTGAAAACCTATTTTTTTTTTGCAATTTCTACTGAGGAAGTCCTAACTCCAGCCATGGCCAATATTTGCTAGATGATTCTTTGAATCTGGCTAATGTGGAATTTTGCAAGGACAAAGAGGATTTGCTCACTAACCAGTAAAAGAGGTACTGGTCATGCATGCTTAAATGTTCTGGTCTTTAATAATACCAATTTAATGAAGATGATGTTATGCATTTTTAATTGTTCACCTATGATTTGACATTAGCCATGCCTTTCTGACAAATATGAAGATTTGTTGGCCAGCACTGATGTTATCTGAAACTTAGGTCTTTATATTGTCAGTGCCTCCCCACATTTCCTTTGCCTTTGCCTTCCCTTGTGCCTTGGTACTCTTTTGATGGGCCCCGCTTGCAGCCCAGACCACACCCTACCCTATTCCTAAATCAGTTTTTTAAATGACAGAAAATATTCCAGCAATCTGGGACCTCTTTAATGGAGCTTGAAACACTGAGCCAGGAATGAGCTTTATGCATTCATTCTGCCCCTGAATTGCAGTGTTCCCCACTGCTCTTTCTAGGTGACTTTTGCTTTAATCTCTCATTTTATCCAGTTTATCCAGTAGTTCTGCCTTGTTACCTTCCAGGACTGTGTCCCCATCCTACATCTTGCCAACTTCCTGTCAATCTTCTTTCCCTAGACTCTGCTCCAGCCCACTCCTTGATACTTTATCAACTGGCAAGATATGGACAAGTCATGATGATGACAGACACTATGCTTGTCTTCTGGGTTGGAAACTTTCTAGAATTTCTTGTTGCAGGATTGGATCTCCTCCTTCTGACCATTGTTTGAATCTGTAGACACTGCTCTGGAAATCTCGACTGTCCTGGCTGAGGCCAGCCTCTGCATTCTGGTCAGTTTTCCTCAGCACCTATCCTAGTTAATGGGTCTTTGCTTCATCCAGCCTCCTTTTCCATCACAGTCTGTGGCTGAATCCATCTATGATTTGTCTTTGTAGGTGGTGTGATGGATACTACAAAAAGCTGTATCCCTGAAATGTCTATCTCTGATATCTGCAATTTATTATTTTCAGATTCAGCTCTTTGAGATAGGGGATTGTGTCTATAGCAGGCATCTATAAAAATGCATATATTCCAGGTATCTTTGTAAGGGTAGATTAGGCTAGTTTGTAGTAATGAGTAAACCCAAATAAATATATAATATATCAACACAATAGTTTACTTCTTGCTCATATAGCAGTTTGTGTGAGTTCAGGTCAGCAAAAGGTTCTTCTCCCCACAGTCATTTAAAGATCTGGATTTTCCCCCATCTTGTGGCCCCTCAATTCCCTAAGGCCTCATTGGCATCTACACCCAGCTGATGGAAGAGAAGTGTAAGCCTGGAGAGTCAAATGCTTTTCTTAAGAGCTTTGGCATGGAGCTGGTGCCTAGACATTATTCTCACATGTCATTGGTCAGAATTCAATCACATGGCCACAACTAATTGTAAGGGAGGTTGGGAATGTTGTCTAGCCATGTTACCAGGGGAAAAAATGAAAGAATAGATTTTGAAGGACAGCTGTCTCTGCCATACCAAATAAGGATAACACACTGATACATTTTTAGCCTCTGATACTTTGACACAGTTTTGTTCATTAAATTGCTAATACTTTAGGAAGCAGATTACAAAAGAATAGGATATAGGCTAGATTAGGGGAGTGAAATAGGAGGAATCAGGGGAATATATTGCCAATATATGGGTCAGTGATGGGAAAGGTCAGGCCTCTTTCTTTCTTTTTCTCTTTCTTTTTTAATTAAGTTTTATGCCTAATGTGGGGCTCAAACTCACGACCCCAAGATCAAGAGTCACATGCTCCACTGACTGAGCCACAAAGGTCAGGTTTCTTTGAGGTGACAAATTTTGGGGGACAGGACTCTCAGAAAGCCAGGGCTCAATATGAGGGTACTGGGAAGAGGAGAAACAAAGGGATGGAAACAAATTAAAGATAAAAATGATGTCTCAGTTTTGTTTCAGGTTAGACTTGATTCTAATATCTATTCAAAATGCTTGCCAAGTGAGGGTCTTCAAAATGTGAATAATCTAATCTTGTGCCTATTTCTGCCAGTAATCTGTCTTTTTCAAGGAGTGGGAACAAAATCCTTCCAAAGCCCTGGTTCTCAGTATGCTCCAGCAGGTTCCTGCTTCTTGTAAGATTTTTCAACTTAGTACCACACCAGAAGAATGAAAAGCCCATCAATTTCATCATTCTTGATCTTTGCTCAGGTCACAGTGAAGCAAAAACTTTCTCTTAACTATCCACTTGGTGTCAGGCTGCCTACTGGGAGCCTTATTATGTATGAGGCAAATCTTTTCATATAGGTATTGGGTTCTGTTTCCTGTTTGGCCACTTTATACAAACATGACTGAGCTCTAGTTCATTTTCATCCTCCCCTCCTCCATAACCCTACAGACTGTGAGAGATTGACCCACGCTGGTGACCAACCCACACATCCTTAACCACCTGGGCTGGAGCATGAGTTGATTCAGCAGGAAACAGGGAGGTGAATGGGAGGGTGGAGGTTGTCAAGCAGTGAGCCTCAGCTTTTGTCTGCAGAGTTGTTAATGGAGCTGAATCTGATTTGTATTTAGCTGAAAGCACTTTGCAAAGGCAGACAGGAGGCAAAGGTCTGGAGATACAAAGGCATAGAAACCATACCTTTTGCTTTTTAGCTTGTGTCCTGTATATTTTCACTGGATGGCAAAAGAATAATTGAAGGTAGAGAGTCGTGGGCAGTCAATCCATCCTGGATGAATAGATTTCTAAGGGTGTTAGTGCCCTGTTATCGGTAGATGGTTATCCATGTAATGTGATGTGAGGAGTGCTCCAAAATATCCTTTTCTTGCAGTGCCTTACCTCCTATTATTAAAGATTACCTTTTAAGAACTTTCTTAAGCAGGGGTGCCTGGGTGGCTCAGTCGAAGTGTCTGACTTTGGTTCAGGTCATGATCTCATGGTTTGTGAGTTAGAACCCTGCATCAGGCTTGTCAGGTTTTGTGCTCACAGCTGATAGCTCTTAGCCTGGAGCCTGCAGCCTGTAGCTTGCTGCGGATTCTGTATCTCCCTCTCTCTCTGCCCTTTCCCCACTTGAGCTCTGTGTCTCTCTCTTTCTCAAAAATAAATAAAACATTACATATTATTACATAATAAACTACATATATAAAAATAAACTATATATATATATAATAAACTACATTTATTAAAATTGCTTTAGAAAGTATATATATATACTTTATATATAAAGTATATATATAAATTGCTTTAGTATATCTAAAATTGCTTTAGAAAGTATAAGTATATATATATATACTTTCTAAAGCAATTTTAATACATGTAGTTTTATATATATATATATATATACTTTAGAAAGTATATATATATACTTTCTAAAGCAATTTTAATAAATGTAGTTTTATATATATATATACTTTCTAAAGCAATTTTAATAAATGTAGTTTATTTAATAAATACTTGTGTTGCATTTACTATATGCTAGGCCCTATTTAAGGGCCTTATAGATATTAACATACTTATTCCTTTTTATTTCAGAGTCTTCTCTTAACCCTTATACTATTCTGTCTCTCAGAGCATAGGATATTACATTTATTTTGGAGATGTGTAACCCATTCTAGCAGATATTTTTTACCTAATCATAATATCATCCCTTCTACCTAGTAGAGAACAGGGCTCTGAATGCTTTGAAAAGAAGGGGCATAAATGGGTCTAATGAAACTGTTGCGGGGATGAGGGTATCAGGATAAGGGTCTTGTTAAAGGGCTAGATCCCCCAGTATCTGTGCTCCCTAAACATGCAACATTCAAGAAATACTGCTCTCACTTCTTTCTCCTAGTTTGTATTAATTTGATTCCAGTGATTAACATTTTCAGTCTCACCTCTTGTCTTTATTTTAATTTATTTTGATTTGTTTAGTATACTCAGAGGTGGTACAGGCTGATAAACAGATGGACTCCCATTCACCCAGGGAACAAAGAATGTTTGGGGCTGACTAGGAATCCATGGGTGGCCATCTTAGAACTGGTTTCCAATTCTATATTCAGAGTGGGTGCACCTTGCTTTCCCAGGACAGCTCTGTGGAAGCAGACACAGCAGGATTTCTTCCTCTTGCCTGGCTTCCCTGTGGATGATTTTGTACTAGATGCTGCTCGCTGATCATTCAGAGCTCCCATTAGCTTTTCCTCATCATGCTTCCTCCACACACTGTATTTTATAGGTGACTAACTGCTTCCTCTATTGGTACCATGTGGCAAAGGGCCACTCTGTCCAGAAATGTTTTCACCTGGGATCACATAGCCCATTGCTTTTAGTCTCTAAAATCCCTGTTTGTGGCTCTTCGAAACCACAATTTCTTGTATTGGACTTCTATGTCTCACTAAATATTCCAAAGAAGTATCTGATAGAAAAGGGGGTGGTGATGATTTTGGCATTACCCCACCAGTCCTTGTCACTGGAACATTTTCCCAAGCTAGATACTACAATTAAGTCCAGCAGTCACGAGAAATCCAAACACCTACTATGCATAGGGTGCTAAATAAGCTACTATATGCTTTAGGCGCTCTGAACTGATTTCGCTATGCCATTACACTCTCAGCTCTTACAGAGAAAAAAGCTAACTTGACTGACAAACAGACTTTTCATTCCCTGTGTGTAAGCAGGGATTCAGCTCCTACACTTCGGCACCAAGCTCGTTGTCCTCATAATTAATGCTAAAAAGAATAGATTTGGAAAGAACATGGGAACAAGAAGCTAAGTCTCCAGAGGGAGCCTTAGAAGTGGACTCGGTGCATTTCCCCCTACACCATTAATCCCCAATGGTCACATGGGGGGAATACAAATGCCCTCCTCAGGCCCTCCAGTTCAATTTCACCATAAGATAATTGACCTATCGCCACTGTAAGGAGCAAAGCCTTGAACAAAGCAGCTGCCGAAAGGACTTTGTCAAGCTGGAAATGAATTATTAATACGGCTCTGAAAGGGAATAGCATCAGAAACCAGGCTCTTTATTATTTACATTAATGAGCTGGAAGACAATGCAGTGAACAAAATCCCAAGTTTGGAGAATGCTACATTTTGAAGTACAACAATGATGGAAGAAACAACAAAATCCAAAAAATGTAAATCCAGACTAATATATCTCTGCACAGAAAGCCCAAAGGGGAAATATATTCAGAGCCGGAAAGGGCTAAAGCAGGGTGTCAAGTCATTACTGAAATTCCCTACTGTCAGTTTGTTTGAGAATGAAGCTCAGATTTAGGAAGAAAAAGTGCCCAGATTGCCTGCTAGACAGACACAATACAATGCACCTATCAAAGGAGGCAGCATTATCTCTATTAGAGATGTGTGCCCAGTACAATAAGCCATTTGTCTCTTATCTGGGTTGAATGATAAATTATTCCAATACAATATCATATTCTGCTCCTCAGATAGATTCCCAGTCTTCACAGCTTCATTGGCAGAGGCATGAATGTATGTGCAGGTTTTCTGTGTACATCCCCTAATGCTAGCTGCTTTCCTTCTGCTGCAGATAGAGCCCTCTTTCCTATTGACAACTTCACATCCTTGATCACAAATGGTCTTTTGTTTAACCCCCTCTTTCTTCACTCTAGCCATGTATTCTAAATATTTCTGTAAGCCCCAGTCTGGCAATACCAGACTGAGTCCTTGCCTTCACAAGATGCATAACAATTTTCTGAGATGAGAGACAAGGTAATGTTTTGCCCCATTGAATTAGGTCCTCCCCCAAACTGGTGTTTTTATTTTGTTTGAACTGTACTTTGTCCTATACTATATCTCATAGTTTCTGGACATTTGGTCACTTGTCTTCATGTTTGTACATTTTACCAAGCTTCTAGTTTCTGTCTTATTCTGTCTTTAAGGGTCTGTGACCTCTTGGTTATTGGTTGTGTATCAGGCTTCTGGCCCACTACTTACCCTCACCTTGCCTGTTCCCTTTTGTTATGACTCTACCTTGTTTAGTCTGCTTGGCCCAGACCGATTGCCTGCTCTGGTTTCTAGAACTTGCATAATCTTTACTAAAATTCTGTACTTTCCTGGCCTGCTTTCTCTCCTAGGTAATACTTGGACTTGATATAATGGATACTTTGGAGTGATGCCACTATGGATATTTTTCTTGTACAACTCTGTACTATTTTTTTTTTCCGATAACGCTTTGGGTCAATTTGAGGAGAAGGATTGCTGAAGGGTGCGTGTGTGTGTGTGTGTGCATGCGTGCGTGTGTGTGTATATGTGCGCATTTTCACACACACTTAGGGAACCACTTGGAAATTACTTTGATCACTCTTGTTAAATATCTATTGCAGCAAGGCAGGAATTTGAAAATGATCTTAAACAGTGTCAATAAAATTGCTTCACAGTGATAGACCTGAGCTAAACTTAAATCTTGAGTCAGGAAGGCCTTTGGCAAAATTTGAGAAAGATCTTTGATCTGATTTACCTCCTCTTATTAGTAGATCATAATATAGCACATATGCATATATTTTTTGAAGTTGCAAAAATTATGACTGATCATAAATGATCTTTGGCATTTTACAGTTTAAAAGTTGTTTTAAAATACACTATTGTTTAACTGTATGAAATTGTCAATATTTGAACATCTGGACCTACAAAAATGAAACAGCAATTTCATACAACTCACCCTCATAGTTTACAGATGAGGCAGTTGAAGTTTAGTGAGATTAAGTGGCTTCTCCAAGGTCACTCATTTACACACTAAGTAGCGTAGTTGGGATTCAAATTTCCCTGTCTCACTTTCATTTTCTCCATTGCTCTTTTAAGTTCAAGATTCCCTTAAAAAGCCCTGTATGCAAGTTCCAGAGCTCAAGTATTAGTTTTTTTTTTTAATTAAAAAAAAGTTTTTGGGGGGCGCCTGGGTGGCTCAGTTGATTAAGCGTCTGACTTTGGCTCAGGTCATGATCTCATAGTTCATGGGTTTGAGCCCCGCATCGGGCTCTGTGCTGACAGCTCGGAGCCTGGAGCCTGCTTCAGATTCTGTATCTCCCTCTCTCTGCCCTTCCCCTGTTTGCACTCTGTTTTTCTCTCTGAAAAATAAATAAATATTAAAAAAGTTAAAAAAAATTTAATGTTTTTATTTATTTTTGAGAGAGAGAGAGGGAGAGAATGAGTGGGGAGGGGCAGAGAGAGAGGCAGACACAGAATCGGAAGCAGGCTCCAGGCTTCCAGCTGTCAGCACATAGCCTTACATGTAGCTGGAACCCACGAACCATGAGATTATGACTTTAGCCAAAGTCGGACACTTAACCGACTGAGCCACCCAGGTGCCCCAAGTATTAGTTTTTTTAAAAATCTTCAGTGGCCCACTGGAATTAATGATTTTGACATACCCCCAACATTTAAGAACAGTCAAAAATCTTAAACTGACAAAGAAAAAGAGTAATGAATCCTCATGCAAATAGTAATGCCCCACTTATATGTCCTCTGCTTTGGAATATGACAGCATCTGGATATCTGTCTTACTCTTGTTTCTTCCATACCCCTTCCTTTTTTTTTTTTTTTTTTTAATTTGCTCTGTATTTTTTTGTCACCATCTTCTCTTATTATTCTCCATCTCGTCCACCTCAATCTTTTGTCTTGAGTTTAAGCTCTTGAGCTTACTTTTCTCTTTAGGGGTCTTTTTCTTGGCCAAGATCTGATTGTACCACTGACCCCAATTCAATTAATTTCACCAAATAATGTAGAACAGGGAAACTGGAGTCTGGAATAAGACATCCCAGCAGGAACCACTGCCACTTGCTCTCTAAGAGCTTCCTGTTTTCTAACAGGAAGAGTTTATGGAAGCGGCTGGCAGGTGTCCTGCCCTGCAATGCTTCTCATACTGTCCCAATGGGACATCCTTCAGACCTGAACAGTCTCCTCTCTCTGCTGGGCCACAATACTATTGTGAAGTGGTGCTTCACTTAATTAAGTCAAACTGGCGAGCACTGTGCATATTAATGAGCACCCTAATGAGCATTAATTTTTGATGTTCTTCGTTAACAAACATTATAAACTATGACAAATTTTGGTTTGACTTTGTGCCAAAATGAGGATGAGTAGTTGTTTAAAGCTGTAAATCCAAAAGCTTCCCCTGGTACATGGAGGGCTGCTCATTAATACTTCTGGAGCTGCCAATGTCAAATAAGACAAATAAACGGCCCAATATGGTTCCTATTGTCCCTTCCCCCACCTGCCTTTATCATGCCTTTCTTTTCTAAGCAGATGCTCCCCTTAAAGCACACACAGTCTTACTCAAAACCACTTTTCACTTTAGACTGCTGGAAAAAATGTTCACATCTTGGGAGTTACTAGACCCAGTAATTGCCTGAAAATTTCAGATAATGAAACTTCCAGCTTCAAAACACAAATACTTGGCAGGGATAAAATATGGATAGAAAGATGTTTCTTTTAATTGAGAATTGGAAGCTTCATTAGAATTTTTTTTTGAAGAAGCCACGTTTTGTTCTACTGCTGGTTGTTAACTAAGAAAAGTGCAAACTGTGGTATGTTTAAGGCACACATCAAATCCAGAAGGAAGAATAGGGATGATAGGAGAGGAATAAAAAGGTCTTTTGGCTCCAAAGCTTCTTCCCTGAGGGCCTGCCAAGGTGCCCACATTCCTGTCAATAGGTTTCCTCTTTAGGGTTTTCTGTTTAAATGGAGCTAGTGCTTTATATTACCTGGGAGGGGTAACCCATTAGTTACCTGGTAACAGGATGTGATTATTTCATGACATTCATTGCCACCCCTCAGGCTGTGCAACTAAGGACCTGAAATATAGATTAATATGCTTTTTTAGAAGAATAAGGCTGAGATTTATTCCCAGACTGATGAGGTCCCCTGGGTAGCCATAGTGAAGTTATGGGGCAGGAGATTATCAGGTATCTGGGTGTGGATGGGCACTGAATACTAACTTTTTCCTGATTTCTAAATTTCCTGAATCTGCTATAGATCTTTCCATGCTAGATCTCCCAAAATGAGGACATAAGGGCTAGATCTAGAGTGATTTGTGTAAAGAGCTTAGCACAGTTGCTGATAGTAAACCCTCAAAAAATAGCGACTGTTATCCTTTTGTAAAATGGTCTTTATAGTCTGATGTGTGGAGTATGCAAGTCCTTAGGGCCATCTCTTTCCCTCTTTCTCTCTCCCCTTCCTTTATCCCCTCCCACTTTCCCACCCTCCTTCCCTCTATCTCCACCTCTGTGTTATTTGTTTTTTTTTATTATCTTTGTTGTGGGTTATCTATGGAATATTTATCTTTCTCAGATAGTTTTCCTTCATTAGCCACTGCCTTCTCATGTCTATCTCCCCTGGCTCCCTCCTCATTGTGTTCTTGTGGATGATTTCAACACTGTTCAGGGAAATCCTAATGAGTTCACAGCACATCTGCCTTCCTGATCATAGAAGGGATTTTAAATCCAAAATTAAATAGCTTTTGGATTAACTGTGACATTATTTCCCCTTTTCACTGCTGCCCATAATAAAAGTTGTTCTCTCAATATGTTACCTTCTTACCTGCCAGTGATGTGGAACGAATAAATGAGATAATAATTTGGTATAGACAAAAGGGGTAGGGAGAAGGGGAGTGGATTTTGCAGGGATTCTCTCTATCGCTATAAAACCCAGGAGTAAATTTTGGCTGTGCTTGTAGGCATGCAGCCACACTGAATGTGACAAACAGACTCAGTCAATTGACACCTACTTTTTATGTGTCCAGTTCTATGCAAGGTGCCCCGGAGCTGCTAAGACTTATGAGATACTATTCTTGGCCTCAAGTTGCTTAAAATCTATCTTAGAAGTTGAGGTTATTTATTTCATAGTTAAATAATATTATAAATAATAGTTCATAAAACTATTAAATGAAAATGAAGTGGGAAAAGTTTCGTGGGGGAAATGGGACCTAAGCTAGGTCTTGAGGGTTGAGTTCAGATAGCAGACAGGGATGGAAGTCATCCCAGTTATACATATATCAGTGGTGGTAAGGAATAAAGAGGGATAACTGCTAATAGAAAGCTTGGTAGCAGGAATAAATGTGATCTGTACAGGAGATAATGAGATCAGGTTAACAGGAGCAGAAAGTGCCTCGTAGAGAGCAGTGGGAAATATGACTATAAAGCATAAACATGGCCAACTTCTAAGGGATTGAAAGACCAGGATGAGGACTTTTTTGTAGCTGTATTGAGGAATAATTGACAAATACAATTATATACATTTAAAGTGTACAATGTGATGATTTAATATACACATTACACATTACAGAGTGATTGCCAATAACAAAATAATTAACACATTCATCACCTCACATAGTTAACCCTTTGTGTGTGTGTGTGTGTGTGTGTGTGTAGTAAGAATGTGTAAGATCTACTCTCCTTAACTTTCAAGTATACAAGACCGTATAATTAAAAATAGTCACCATGCTCTATATTAAATCCTCAGAACATATCCTTCTTATAACTGAAAATTAGGCCCTTTGACCTATACCACTCCCATTTCCCCCTCCCTCCAGCCCCTGGAAACCACCATTCTATTTTGTTTCTATGAAGTGAGTAATTTTTTGTTTTTTAAGTTTTTTAATGTTTATTTTTGAGAGAGAGCATGCAATCAGGGGAGGCACAGAGAGAGAGGGAGACACAGAATCTGAAGCAGGCTCCAGGCTCTGAGCTGTCAGCAAAGAGCCGGATGTGGGGCTTGAACTCATGGACCAGGAGATCATGACTTGAATGGAAGTCAGACACTTAACCGACTGGGCCATGCAGGCACCCTGAGGTTTTTTTTTTTTTTCAGATGGCATATATAAGTGATACCATACAGTGTTTGTCTTTCTTTGTTTGGCTTATTTCATTTAGCATTATACACTCCTAGTGCATCCATGTTGTTGCAAATAGCAGGTTTCTTTCTTTTTATGGCTGAAAAATATTCCTGAGTGTGTGTATCACATTGTCTTTATCCATTTATCTGATGAAAGACACTTAAGTTGCTTCCATGTGTTAGTTATTGTGAATAATGTTGCAATAAAGCTGGGGTTGCAGATATCTCTTCAAGATATTGATTTCAATTCCTTTGGATATACACCCAGGAGCGGGGTTGCTGCATCATATGGTAGTTCTATTTTTAATTTTTTTGAGGAACTTTTTTAATACTGTTTTCCATAGTGGCTCTACAATTTTACATGCCGATCAACAGTGTACAAGGGTTCCCTTTTCTCCACATCCTTGCCAACACTTGTTGTCTCTTGTCTTTTTGATAATAGACTGAGATTATGTGGTAGGTAATAAGGAGCCATTGTATGTTGGGAAACAGGGATATAATGGGATTGTAGCAGAGAGATCATTGAGGTTGGTGAGAAGCTGTTACAATGGTATAGGGCCTACTACTAAATCAAGTTCCAGCAGCATCATCTTTAGTGTCCCCTGGGAGCTTGTTAAAAATGCAGAATTTTTCAGGCCATACCCCAGACCTACTGTATACGTTATTTCCTGCTGTGTAACACATCACCTCAAAACTTGGCAGTTTAAAACAGCAAGCATTTATCTCACATTTTTGTGATCAAGAATCTCAGAGTGCCTAGCTGGGTGGTTCTGGCTCAGGGTCATCTTTTATGAGGTTGTAGTCAAGATTTTGGCTGCAGCTGTAGTCATCTGAAGGCATGACTGGGGCTGAAGAATCTACTTCCAAGCTCACTCACATGGCTGTAGGCAAGAGCCTTCAATTTTCACTACCTGCTGGATGGACATTTCAATTTATCACTATGTTGGCCTCTCCATAGGCTGCTTGAGTGACTTTGCAGCATGGGTAGCTGGCTTCCCACAGAGTGAGTGATCTAAGAGAGAGAGAAAGAGAGAGACAGAGCAATTAAGACAAAAGCCATATTGTCAACTAAGACAAAAGCCATATTGTCTTCTATAAGCTAATCTGTGACATGATATACCATTATTTCTGTCCTATTTTCTTGGTCATGCAGACCAACCCTGATACAATATAGGAGGAGATAAAACAGGAAGTAAATAGTGGGAGATGGGGATCATTAGAGGCCATCTTGTAGGGTGGCTACAATACCTCCTGGTTCAGTATCTGCATTTTAACAAGCTTTCCAGGTGACATGTATACATGTTATTCACATGGCCTAGGGCAATATTCCTAAAACAGCAATTGATGAGGAGGTGAGGAAAAGATATGTGAAACAGTACACTTATGGATTCAGTGGATCTAGGGTATGAAGTAGAAGGAATAGTCAGTAAAGAATCCAGTTTTTAACTTGGGAGATAAAAAGTAGGAGGTTGAGATGAGAGGGAGATGACATGCTCACTTTGACATGCTGAGTTGGAGGCAATGGGGTGTCTAGATTTGAAACTTTGAGGATGGGATGTTGGAATTTTTTTATTTTAGTTTTTTATTCTCAAGTTAGTGAATATACAGTGTAGTCTTGGCTTCAGGAGTAGATCCCAATGATTCATTTCTTACATATGACACCCAGTGCTCCTCCCAAAAAATGCCCTCCTTAATGCCCATCACCCATTTAACCCACCATCCCATCAATCTGCAGTTTGTTCTCCGTATTTAAGAGTCTCTTATGGTTTGCCTCTCTCTCTGTTTTTATATTATTTTTCCTTCCCTTCCCCTATGTTCATCTGTTAAGTTTCTCAAATTCTACATATGAGTGAAATCATATATCTGTCTTTGTCTAACTGACTTATTTCGCTTAGCATAATACCCTCCAGTTCCATTCATGTTGTTGCAAATAGCAAGATTTTATTCTTTTTCATTGCTGAGTAGTATTCCATTGTATATATATATACCACTCTTCTTTTTTTATTTTATTATTTTTTAATCTAATTTACTGTCAAATTGGCTAACATAGAGTGTATACAGTGTGCTCTTGGTTGTGGGAGTAGATTCCCATGATTCATCGCTTACATACAACACCCAGTGCTCATCCCAACAGGTGCCTTCCTCAATGTCCATCACCCATTTTCCCCTTTCCCTCGCCCCCCGCCCCCCATCAATCCTCAGTTTGTTCTCTTTATTTAAGAGTCTCTTATGGTTTGCCTCCCTCCCTCTCTATTTGTAACTATTTTTTCCCCTTTTCCTTCCCCTATGGTCTTCTGTTAAGTTTCTCAAGTTCCACATATGAGTGAAAATATATGATATCTATCTTTCTCTGGCTGACTTACTTCACTCAGCATAATACCTTTCAGTTCCATCCACGTTGCTGCAAATGGCAGGATTTCATTCTTTCTCATTGCCAAGTAGTATTCCATTGTATATATAAACCACATCTTCTTTATCCATTCATCAGTTGATGGATATTCAGGCTCTTTCCATAATTTGGTTATTGTTGAAAGTGTTGCTATAAACATTGGGGTACAAGTGCCCCAATGAATCAGCACTCCTGTATCCTTTGGATACATTCCTAGTAGTGCTATTGCTGTGTCGTAGGGTAGTTCTATTTTTAATTTTTTGAGGAACCTCCGTACTTTTTTCTGGAGCAGCTGCACCAGTTTGCATTCCTACCAACAGTGCAAGAGGGTTCCCTTTTCTCCACATCCTCACCATCATCTGTTGTTTCCTGAGTTGTTCATTTTAGTCACTCTGGCCCATTTCAGGTGATATCTCAGTGTGGTTTTGATTTGTATATCTCTGATGATGAGCGATGTTGAGCATCTTTTCAGGTGTCTGTTGGCCATCTGGATGTCTTCTTTGGAAAAGTGTCTATTCATGTCTTCTGCCCACTTCTTCATGGGATTATTTGTTTTTCAGGTGTTGAGTTTGGTAAGTTCTTTATAGATTTTGGATACTAGCCCTTTATCCGATATGTCATTTGCAAATATCTTTCCCCATTCTGATGGTTGCCTTTTAGATTTGTTGGTTGTTTTCTTTGCAGTGTAGATGCTTTTTATCTTATTGAGGTCTCAACAGTTCATTTTTGCTTTTAATTCCCTTGCCTTTGGAGACATGTCCAGCAAGAAATTGCTGCAGCTAAGGTCAAAGAGGTTATTGCCTGTTTTCTCCTCTAGGGTTTTGATAGTTTCCTGTCTCCCATTTAGGTGTTTCATCCATTTTGAGTTTATTTTGTGTATGGTGTAAGAAAGTGGTCTAGTTTCATTCTTCTGCATGTTGCTGTCCAGTTCTCCCAGCACCATTTGCTAAAGAGCCTGTCTTTTTCCCACTGGATACTCTTTCCTGCTTTGTCAAAGATTAGTTGGCCATACATTTGTGGGTCCAATTCTGGGTTCTTCATTCTATTCCACTGGTCTATGTATCTGTTTTTGTGCCAATACGATACTGTCTTGATGATTACAGTTTTGTAATCGAGGCTGAAGTCTAGGATTGTGATTCCCGCCCCCCCCCCCCCGCTTTGTTTTTCTTTTTCAACATTACTTTGGCTATTTGGGGTCTTTTGTGGTTCCATCAGTTAATGGACATTTGGGCTTTTTCCATAATTTGGCTATTGTTGATAACACTGCTATAAATATTGGGGTGCATGTGCCCCTTCAAATCAGCATTTTTCTGTCCCTTGGATAAATTCCTAGTAGTACAATTACTGGGTTGTAGGGTAGTTCTATTTTTAATTTTTTGAGGAACATCCACACTGTTTTCCAGAGTGGCTGCACCAGTTTGCATTCCTACCAACAGTGCAAGAAGGTTCCCCTTTCTCCACATCCTTGGCAACATCTTTTGTTTCCTGAGTTGTTAATTTTAGCCATTATGACTGGTATGTGGTGGTATCTCATTGTGGTTTTGATTTGTGTTTCCCTGATGATGAGTGATGTTGAGCGTCTTTTCATGTGTCTGTTTGTCATCTGGATGTCTTCTTTGGGGAAGAATCTATTCATGTCTTTTGCCCATTTCTTCACTGGGTTATTTGTTTTTTGGGTGTTAAGTTTGGTTAAGTTCTTTATAGATTTTGAATACTAACCCTTTATCTGATATGTCATTTGCAAATATCTTCTCTCATTCCATCAGGAATTTTAGCTCCATCTTTTAGTTTTGTTGACTGTTCCCTTTGCTATGCAGAAGCTTTTTATCTTGATAGGTCCCAATAGTTCATTTTTGCCTTAATTTCCCTTGCCTCTGGAGACATGTCAAGTAAGAAGTTGCTCTGGTTGAGGTGAAAGTGGTTGCTGTGTGTTTTCTCCTGTAGGATATTTTTTAAATTTTTTTTTAACGTTTATTTATTTTTGAGACAGAGAGAGACAGAACATGAACGGGGGAGGGTCAGAGAGAGGGAGACACAGAATCTGAAACAGGCTCCAGGCTCTGAGCTGTCAGCACAGAGCCCGACGCGGGGCTCGAACTCACGAACTGTGAGATCATGACCTGAGCCGAAGTCGGACGCTTAACCGACTGAGCCACCCAGGCGCCCCTCTCCTGTAGGATTTTGATGGTTTCCTGTCTCACATTTAGGTCTTTCATCCATTTTGAATTTATTATTATTATTATTATTATTATTATTATTTTAATGTTTATTTTTGAGACAGAGAGACAGAGCATGAGCTGGGGAGGGGAAGAGACAGAGGGAGACACAGAATCTGAAGCCGACTCCAGGTTCTGAACTTTAGCTCAGAGCCTGATGCGGGGCTCAAACCCCCAGACCAGGAGATCATGACCTGAGCCAAAATTGGACACTTAACTGACTGAGCCACCCAGGTGCCCCATTTCAAATGTATTTTTGTGTATGCTGAAGGAAAGTGGTCCAGTTTCATTCTTCTGCATGTTGCTGTTCAGTTCTCCCAGCACCATTTGGTAAAGAGACTGTCTTTTTCCCACTGGATACTCTTTCCTGCTTTGTCAAAGATTAGTTTGCCATATATTTGTGGGTCCATTTCCGCATTCTCTATTCTATTCCGTTGGTCTATATGTCTGTTTTTGTGCCAGTACAATACTGTCTTGATGATTACAACTTTGTAGTAGAGTCTAAAGTCTGGGATTGTGATGCCTCCCACTTTGGTTTTCTTTTTCACCATTACTTTGGCTATTCAGGGTCTTTTGTGGTTCCATACAAATTTTAAGATTGTTCCAGTCTGTGAAGAATGGTGGTGCTCTTTTTTATAGGGATTACATTGAATGTGTAGATTGCTTTGGGTAGTATTGATGTTTTAACAATATTTGTTCTTACAATCCATGGATGCTGGTGTTTTTGTGAAAGGTTAACTGGAGTGTCAGCAATTGAATAAAGGTAGAAATTCTAAATGAGTATAGAAAGTTTGAGACAAATGAGAGGACTCTGAGGTGATGGAGAGAAAAAGGATACTAAAGTTAATAAGAAACAGTAGTGGAAAGCATGGAGAGTAGAAATTATAAGCGAAGTAGAAGATAGGTGGGCAGGAGATGAGGCCAGTTTATCTAAAATGCTAGGGAACAGAAATTATTTCTATTTAAGTATAATTTAATTTTGGGGGCACCTGGGTGGCTCAGTTGGTTAAGCATACGACTCTTGATTTTGGCTCAGGTCATGATCTCATGGTTGTGAGATAGAGCCCTGTGTTAAGCTCTAGGCTGAGTGTGGAACCTGCTTGGGATTCTCTCTCCTTCTCTCTGCCCCTCCCCCACCCCCAAAATAAATAAATAAACATTAAAAAGCAATTTAATTTTAAAATAGATATTATTTAAGTGTTGGTACAATATTCAAAGGTATAAAAGTAAGTCTACTTTCATTCTTGCCCTTTAGTCAGATGTATCCACCCGAGTATGTTCTTTGAATATTTATTTATGAAACAAATTCTTGAATAGTACTTACTATGTGGTAGGCACTGTTCTAAGACTTATAAATATTAACTAATTTAATCCTTAGGAATCCCAAACAATGTAAGTAATATTATTTTCCCATTTTACAGATGAGGAGATTGAGGCACAAAGAAGTCATGTAATTATTAAGTGGTAGAGCCAAGAATCATATTCAAGCTGGTTGACTTCAGAGTTTATACACTTAAAACCATTATGTTCTGCTTACTATCACAGACACATACGTACATATATTTTCCCCCAATTTTAGACAAATGGTAACATATATAAACTATAAACATTGTTATATTCCTTACTTTTTCACTTAAGTGTATATTTTCAAGAGAATTTTCTATCAGTAACATATAGATGTTTAATGTTTGGATCTACCATAGTCTATAAACAAGTTCCTTATTGATTGGCATTTAAAATACTTCTAATCTGGGCACCTTGGTGGCTCAGTTGGTTAAGTGTCTGACTCTTGGTTTTGGCTCAGGTCACAATCTCATGGTTTGTGAGTTCGAGCCCTGCATCAGGCTCTGCACTGATGGTATGGAGCCCAGTTGGGATTCTCTCTTTCTCTCTCCCTCTCTCTCTGCCCCACCCCTGCTCATGCTATCTTTCTCTCTGAAACTAAATAAATAAAACTTAAAAAAATTAAAATTCTTCTAATCTACTACACAGACTTTGTCATTTATTATACATGAACATATCTGTAGAATAAATTCCCAAAAGTGGAGTTTCTAGGTTCAAAGGTAAGCACATCCCAAATTTGATACAGGTTGTGTCAATTACACTGCCTTCAGCAATTTATGAGAGTGACCTTTTCCCCAAATCCTCACCAGTACGGTGTGTTAGCAAACTTTTTCATCATCACCCATCTGATGGGTGGAAATATCTAAATGAAGTTTCAATTTGAATTTTTCTTATTTTGGATGAAGTTGTGCAACTCTCATATATTTAATTTGGTATTTGATTTTCTACAAATAATCTGTCTATTATACTTTGGTCATTTTCTATCTGGTCTTCTAAAATTGATTCATAGGGGTGCCTGGGTAGCTCAGCATCCTACTCTCGATTTCAGCACAGGTCATAATCTCACAGTTTGGGAGACTGAACCCTGCACTGGACTCTGTGCTGATAGTGCAGAGCCTGCTTGGGATTCTCTCTGTCCCTCCCTTGCTCACTTGCGTGCACCTGTTCTCTCTCTCTCTTTCTCTCAAAACAAATAAACTTAAAAAATAAATTTGATTTATAGGAGATGTTTTTATATTAAGAACGTCCCTATTCAGTGATATAAATTGTAAATATTTTTTCAGTTTGTCATTTTTTCTAACTTCACAGAAGTTTTTGCAAGGGATGAATTTTTATTTTTATGTAGTCAGTTGTATTGGACTTTTCTATTTTGGCTTCTGGGTTTTGTGTCAGACTTAGAAAGGACTTATCTTGTACTCCAAGATTATTAAAAACTGACTTTACTCCTTCTTATAGTTTTTTCATGGTTTTATTTTTAGTGTTAAAAATGATCTATCTGGAATTTATTTGGGTCAGGTATGAGTTGTGGATTCAACTTTACTTAATTTCTGGATTTCTACATAGTTGTCTCAACCCCAGTTTATTTAACTATCTCTTCCCCATGGATTTATTTTTTAATTTTTTTAAAGTTTATTTATTTTTTATTTTTTAGAGAGAGAGAGAGAGAGAGGAAATGTACAAGTGGGGGAGGAACAGAGAAAGAGAGGGAGACACAGAATCTGAAGCAGGCTCCAGGCTCTGAGCTGTCAGCACAGAGCCCAACGTGTGGGTGGAACTCACAAACCTTGCGATCATGACCTGAGCCAGTCTTGCCACTTCACTGACTGAGCCATCCAGGCATCCCTTCCCCATGGATTTAAATACCACTTTTAGCATATACTAAATTCCTGTATATGTTTGAGTTTATTTCTGGACTTTGTGGTCTGTTCTATTGAAGAATCATTTCCTCTTTGAAAGGACTTTTCAGCTTATTAAAATATTCTTACAAGAGTCCTATAAATATTGGGTTGCCTTTTGCATTTGTTAACTGTTTATATATCATTAAGTACTTGACAGAGAAGATTGGAGGAAAGAGGGGAGGAGGCAGTGAAGCATAAGACTAATTTGTTAAGAACAAGTACATATTGACAGTCCATCTAAAATTTTCATGTAAATCAGTAAGAAAATAAGAGTTGCTTTATTAAAAGAGTAAGAAATACCCTGTTTATCTAAAATGTGAGATACCTCTGTAAAGCCAGTCATAAGGTGCTATTGCAAAATGTGCACAGTAGATGAGAATACTGGCTCTGGAGTCAGTCTGCCTAAGTTCAAATCTTTGCTATATAGTAGTAATATTTTGAATAAATGCTGTGGCTCTTTTCCAAGGGCCTCAATGTACTGCCTGGCTTGTATATTCTTCCACAGTTCTTTTGGAACATAGCTTGATAGATTTATCTGCTCTAAGTCCAGTTAACTGTGGTCACTTAAACACCTGGTAGATTTCAGCTCTCACTACTACTACTGCTTGAGAGCTTAGAATTCTAGAGCAGGGGTTAACAAACTAGTAGCCAGCAGGTCAAATCCAGCCTCCTGCCTGTTTTTGTACTCATATTTTTAAAGGATTGTAAAAAAAAAAAAAAAAAAACCAACCACCCAACCAAAGAAAAATATGTAACAGAAGCAGTATGTGAACTGCAAAGCCTAAATTCTTTACTGTATATGTGGCTTTTTGCAGAAAATGTTTGCCAGCCCCTATTCTGAGTATGGATTAGTTCTTTGTCTTAGAAAAAATCATACTTGTCTTGCCAATAACAAAGCAAGCTGCCTCTTACACTCTAAATGCAATTATAAGGCATTTACATGGTATAGAAATAGGGTCTTTTTGTTTTATTCTCCATATTGCAGCTCATCTAACCTTCATTTTCATGTAACAGCTGATGGAGATTTAAAGGCTCACAAGAGAATTTCCTTTGCATGACTTTGAGGCAGGATTCATGGTTGAAAATCTGAGTGAGCTTTCAAGACAGACTTTTCAGGCTGTGACCCTACACCATTACAGGTTTGTTTAGAGTAAATCAAAGTAACTAGACATCAATTTATTTTTGAAACCTCTATTTTCTTCTTCTTGGTTTTCTTGTGTGCTGGTAATGAATCATTTCTTTCCTTTGCTGTTCCCCTCTTCCCTCCTCTGTGCATACACACATATATGTACTCTCTTTAGCTGAATCTCTGGGGTCTGGAAATTATTTCCTGGATACGTGAAATCATTGAATCATAGACTATTAAAGAAGTTATAATACCATATAATATTTTTATAATATTCAGGGAGCCTTGAAATATTTTTACACAATTGCATTTTATACACAATTACACAATTCAACTAAGGCCCTTATTTTACATACCAGATAACTGGAATCATGGAAGGCTTAGTTAAATGTCCAAGGTCACACAGCTAGGAAGCGACAGGGCTGGACTAGAGGATGGGTCTCCTGACTGCTATTTCATTATCAAAAAAGAAAGCACTTTCCCTGGCAAGCATGTCTCCTCTTTTTCCTGAGGTGCTAAAAGCAAGCTGCATTGGAAAAGAAATATAAAGGTAGAGGCTGTCCTTCTAGCTTGTTCTCTTCCTCCATAGCATTCAGATTGGGCTTGTCCATGTTACTAGTTTCTCTCTCCAATACTCCACATTGAGGAGAAAATAATCCATTAAGTTTAATTCTTTTATTCTTTAAAAAAATTTTTTTTAACGTTTATTCATTTTTGAGAGACAGAGAGAGACAGATATGAGTGGGGAATGGACAGAGAGAGAGGGAGAAACAGAATCTGAAGCAGGTTCCAGGCTCTGAGCTGTCAGCACAGAGCCTGACGCGGGGCTTGAACTAACGAACTACGAGATCATGACCTGAGACGAAGTCTGACGCTCAACTGACTAAGGCACCCAGGAGTCCCAAATTCTTTTATTCTTACTTGCCTTATTGTACTTGGATTTCTGGGACTGCTCATCTTATAATTTATTTTTGGAACAAAAGCTATTGTTGGTTATTTAGAAATGGACTCTGTTCTTTTTTTCTTCCCAAGTATTTCATCATTTTCTATTTCATCTGGACTATAATGAGATGGATTACTTATTAACATAGAGAACCCTCTGTTTGTCCTAATTTCAACCAAGGTATACTTTGACAAGTAGGGGCTGGAATTTTTAGCCTTCACAGATTGGTCTTGACTCTCAGTTCTTCCTAGATCTCACTTAATCTCTCTCTTTGTCTCTCTGTCTTTCCATCTCTGTCTCTCAAAATGTGTTTTAAAGACTTGGGCAACTTCTTAGGAAAGACTTCTTTGCTCATAAATGGGAAGACAATGTAGAGTGTCCACTTCATTTTAGAAACTACTTGGTTCATTGTTTCACATCTGTAGAGAGCTAAATTTTTTTTCCCAAGGTAGAGCAGAGCTTAGTGGTATTTAACAAGTAGAAGCTGTCTGCAGAGTGATAGTGTTTAGCTGAAATGGATAAAGATTCTTATTTTTTTTTTAACCCATGAGAATGTCTTTGGCTGAATTAGAGAATTCTCCACATTTGAGAATGTCTTTCAGTCTCTCAGCTTAAACTCCAAGCTTTTCAGGGACCACTTAGCATTAGCTATACTTGTACCATCAAATCAGTTTCCATATTTCTTAAACTAAGATATATCATCAGTGATTTGTGATAAAGGATAGAGATGTTGAGCAAAGAGCAGTCAGAATTAATGAAGCATTTTAATGTTGTATTTCCTGGGATATGGGTCCTTAGAAGGGCCACTTAAAAATCTTAATAAGAATTATTCTTGTGTTTTCTATAAACAGTTACCTGGATATTTCTTTGAATAGATTTAAGTATCCCTCCGGTTATCTCATTTACAATATCCACTGGTTAAGTCATCACCAATTCCACATGTGTAGACTCCAAATTAATGGATTTCTCATGTAAACCAAGTTCATTCTTTGGGTTACAAGAAGCTATGCTACAGTCACTTGCAGGTACACCCACACAGATCCCATGGAAAGTGATGCATTTCTTAAGTATTTTAAAGGAATAAAAGAGAAACAGTTTCATGTATTTAGGAGAAAATAACAGGTGTTATGAAATATAGGGGGAGGTGCAGGATTTCTCCTCAAAAGAAAAAAAAAGAAAAGAAAATAGCTATCTCTGGTCACTGGGCACCTCTACCTAGCTTCATGCTACTTTTCTTACTTTTTCACTCAACATATATTGGTGTAATGCCTACTCTGTCCAGGCACTATCTTTTGTCCTATGCCTCATAGGTTCCTTTTCTTTAGTGGCTCTTTAGTTAAAGTGAAAGGCATGAAGGTTGGCTGCAGGCTTCTTTGTAGCTACTGCTGCTGCTGATTCTTGGCTTCCCTTTGCTTCACTTCCACTCCCTTTTACTTTGACACTTAGTGAGTTGAGATCCTCACTCCCCTCACTGCTCAGAAAGGCATCAGTGTCTTTAACCAAGTAGCAGGCATTCACTGAGTACACTGACATGTATGCAACAGATGCTGAACAAGAGCTAAACTTGGAGGCCCTCTTTAGTGATTTCATACTGCATGTTGAGAGAGTGGAGGGCCCTGAAGGAGGAAATATTTGAGATGTGTGCAGAGGATGGTGAGGTGCCTAGGCTGGGAAGCTTACTTATGACACTGGCATTTTTAAGTTTCAGAGCTTTGGTTTATCGCAGATAAAGCTTCATTAGTTGGCCAGGGATTCTTACCCTTTTGGACTTCCCATACCTCAGAATTTTGATGACAGGAAAATCTTTGAAGAAGGTATCTTGCTAAGATTGACTTCTGGTGGCCCATTCTCCCATTCACTCATACCATTGAACGAGCTGACATAGGTATCTCTGGAGCTCCTACTTGAGCCTGTTTTCTGGTAGACATTCTTAATATCTCCACCACCCATTCTCACTTGACTATTTCATGAGTCCTGTTCTCTGAGGACCTCATTATACTCAGTGAAAAAGGGTAATTGAGACAACAGATACATGAACCTATGCTAATCTCTTGCTTTTCTCAAGCAAGGATACCTCCAGATAATTTCAGTGCACATGATTCCAGAAAGGGCTAAATGCTGGATATTTGTTTCTGAATTCTGTCACTGAGTGGTGAGAATTTTAGGTATTAGACAAGTCAGGGGAAGAAAATTTTTGGTTGGTGGTAGTGTTCATTGGTATTTCCTTTTGATATTCCTTGGAAATAGCCATGTGCAAAAATCCTAGTGAGAATTTTTCACACATTTGGATGCCATGGCCTAAGTGGTTGACATTCCTATTATGTTGCATAGAAACAGAAGTTCAACTAGGCACAAACACTAGAAAGTAGAAGGTAGAGGGCCATGCTCTAGCAAAGGCAATGGAAAAACACCCAATTCTACAAAAGGAAGACCCCATCGTATATGGGAACTGATGTCAATATTCAAATTTGCTTACTAGAGGGTAGCTATATACTATTTCAAGCAAACGAGATTTTAAGCCTTCCTACGTCTATCTGGTCACCAAGGATCTCAATTCTACCTGCTCAATAAGTTTTCCATCTTTCAATTACCATTTCCATAGCCTTAGTTAACATGTTCACTGTCCTAACTCGTCAGTTCTCCTACTCCCCACTATAGTCTTTACTTTCTCCCTACTAAGACCCTCTGTTTGCAACACATTATGGACACAGCAAAATGTTTATTCAACTGAAAGGAATGCCACAAATTCAATTAACCTACAGTGTGGTTGTGATTGGGTCCATTCTTGCTCAGACTAATTCTATAGCTCTCCATTGCCTGCTGAAATAGGTGTAAGCTACATAAACAGCCCTTTCCACTCTTTCCAGTTTCATCTCCCCCTGTGCCCCAAGATGGACCTGAAGTTCCTACCATGCTCAACTTAGTTTTTATCTTTTCCCACTGCCCAGTGTTTTCTGAGCATTAAATTTTTTTTTCCAGGGGTGCCTGGCTGGCTCAGTCAGAGGAGCACGTGACTTTTGATCTCAGGGTCATGAGTTTGAGCCCCACATTGGGTGTACAGATTACTTAAATAAATATTTAACATTTTTCCAGGGGTGCTTGGGTGGCTCAGTTGGTTGAGTATTGGCTCTTGATTTCGGCTTAGGTCATGATCTCATGGTTGTGACATCAAGCCTTATGTCAGACTCTGCTCTGGGCATGGAGCCTGCTTGGGATTCTCTGTCTCCCTCTCCCTCTCCCCCATGCCCACCTGTGATCGCACGAGTGCATGCTCTAGCTCTCTCAAAAAAAATTTTCCAAATAAACTTTTGGAAAAAACCAAGACCTGCGTTTGAATCCTGGCTTTGGTAGTTAAACAGTGACTATGAAAATCACATAAATGGTCTGATTTTTAGTTTTTCTATCTGTAAAATGGCATGCTAATAGCAGCTACCTTACTCTTCTACCTCCTCAGACTTTCATCAAATGATATTTGGATCAAAATATCACCACTGTGAGCTGAGATTATTATTTTTATTTTATTTTTTAATTTAAAAAATGTTTATTTTTGAGAGAGAGAGCACATGTATGCAATGGAGGGGGGAAGGGCAGAGAGAGAGAGAGGGAGGCAGAAGATCCCATGTGGGCTCTACACAAGAGCCCAATGTGGGGCTTGAACTGACGAACTGTGAGGTCATAACCTGAGCTGAAGTCAGGCACTTAGCCTACTGAGCCACCCAGGTGCCCCAGTTTTATTTTTTATTCAAGCAAGTTTTGTTTTGTTTTATATGTAGTTGAATGATCCAGGGTTAAGCCACTATTGATCAGCAACCTCTAGAGGCTGGTATTACCCTAGCAAACTATTGTTACTATCCACATCTGTCTCTTGGCACCTAGGTAATATTTTTACAAAGACATTCATTCATTAAAATTTTCATAGTGAATTACATGCATTTTCTTCTGGGATTTTTTTTTCAGAATTTTATGGTGAAATTGGTGACCCACTGAGTTGTTGTCAAACCATGGTTGAGAATAGTAAAACTAGGCTCTTCACATTCCATTATTCATTCATCAAAGATTTATTGAGCACTTACTATGTGCCAACACTGTGCAGGGTACCAGGGTTACGTAGTTGAATAAGACACAATTTCTGTTTTCGAAGAGCCCATAATTTGGCAGGAGAAACAAATAGAGAAGCCAACAATGGCAATATAGAGTGATAAAAGCTGTGAGAGTGGAAAGTACGGGTGGCAGAAGAACTCCAGCAGGCCATTAAACAGTACTTGGTGCCCTGAAGAGTTGCTGTGTTTCCCTTCATACACAGAGGTGACACTTGGAGCCATGTATCTGCTAGTTAGTTTTCACTGAGCCAACCACATACTTACTATCTCTTGGTGATCCCAGTGACCAATGGCACAGAACTTTGAAATGACTGGCCAGAGTTCAGGGGTCAGTCAATGGTTGTGGAAGAAAGCAGAGCTAATTGGCCCACAAGGGCTTCAAATTGGCAAGCATGGCCTCATTAGCACTGTGCTTGCTCCTCCTTTCTGCGTGCTCTGGCTACCAACTTGACTTCCCAAAGGGGCCTTTAGAATCCAAGTATCTTTGGTCAGCTTTTTGCTCTCTCTTATAAGCATCCCTAGAGTATTCTTCACCCTTAATTTTTAGAAGAGGAAATCAAGGCACGAAGAAAATCAGATTGAAGTGAAATTGCTGACAAGTTCATGAGGAGTTTTCTAGCTTCTTTGATGAGTTTTACATCCTCATGTGATCTGTGCACCACTAGGTTAGGTAATAGACTGCTTCTACCAACACTTGACCTTCTAAGCTGTGGAGGGTTGCTCATCACGAATTGTAACATTAGCTCTGAAAATGAATCTTTCAAACACAGATGGGGGAAAAGTCTTCCGATCATCCCTTTCTTCGTTTCAGTTTCAAGCCTCCTCTAAGTTCAAGCCACTCTTTTCCTCCAAAATTTCAAGTTTTCTCTCCTGCACTCCCCAGTCCTTAATAAGCTGTTGATGTTCCAGGAAATGTCTTTTCTTATGAAAGACACATCACAGCAGCTAAACAGCTGGAGTCCTCTGACAGCCAATCAGCCAGGCCTTGGGGTATAAGTGTGATGAGCAACTCAGCCTGAAAGTGTCTATTCTCTAGCTGAGCAAATGTCATCTCCACCAGGAAGCTGCAAAAAGGATGGTGAGAGACTGCACTGAAGTGTCTGTGAGGCTGAGTTCCAAGGAAAAAAATCTATAAATACAAATATGTTGCAATATGGGAGTGCCCGATTCAAGGGTAAATATATGAATGCATCTCTCTTTAGAATGTTTAGAAGCACTATTTACATGTTATGCACATTCAGTGGAATAACTATAAATAATGTCTTAATAGATTTCTTACATTAACAGTATTAATTTATAGATTTTCCTAAGATAGACCCTTGCAAGAAATTAATACCATTGTATAACTATTCTGTCCTTTGTACTTGAAGAAAATGGCTGCCTACCACCAGCAGGATAAGACTACTGAGTTTGGCTGTTAACTGGAATTGACTAACTCTAATCCTTGTACATACTCATTAAGGTTATCAACATTTTTCTGAGCAGAGGTTCCTAGGCCAGCCAAAAAAAGAGGGAAAAATTGTGTGTGTGTGTGTGTGTGTGTGTGTGTGTGTGTAGATAGATAAATATAGATATATATTTGGAGAACTAATATTAAATTACCAGAACTTTATTTTTCCAGGCAAGAAGACATACACACAACTACCAACTACCGTAGTTACTCTTTTATTAAAAAAAAAGTCAGTTTAAAAGCCAGCAAGCAGGAAGGCAAGAGATTAAAATAAAAACCATTTTAGTTGACTGCATTAAATTATATGATTAACTTAGTCTCTGTAAATAAAGATAAATAAGAATTTAGAAATAAAAAAATAAAAAAATAAAAGACAAAAACATAATTAAATTTAGTCTTTGTTATCCTTGTTTTTTTTTACATCTCCAGCAGGAGTAAATTCCATCACAGACTGGCACAGATCCATAAGCTGACATATAGGAACCACCTACTGAATGAAAGTTTGAGTTGATCTCAGCTATAAGAAATGGGCTATGGACTAGTGCTCTGAATCAGGTCCCTCAGAAAGCCTCATTTCAAATGTGGACCTTCTCTACTGACTAGACCATGATTTCATATTATAGGATTTTGATAAGATCTAGGTATTTTTTTTAAAGATCTAGGTATAGCTTAGATTTTCTAGTCTGCTGACTACTTAGTGACAGTTCATCCAAAAGAGCAACAGGATGATTAATGGGATGTGAAAATGTGATTGGTCAGAAAAATTGTTAGTGTGTTACAAAGTGAAGCTACTCCTCTTCTATCTTGGAAGAGTCAGTCAATAATGGTAAGTTTCCTGAAATTATACTCTTTGCCCAAATTTCTACTGAAATAATTTGACATTTAACCAGCTGACCATTATCATACTACATTAAGCAGTTAAACTTTCTGTATGGCTTTGACTATTCTCTTTCCATTAGTTGAATCTTTTGGCTTTATGTTCTGCCATTTGCCCATTTAATTATTTTATCATTTTGGCTATCATGCTGGATTGCCATTGTTTCGTTGACACTGTGATTTGGATAGTAGCAATTATATGCAGTTAAAAAACAAAATTCTGGGGCCCCTGGGTGGCTCAGTCAGTTAAGCATCCAACTCTTGATTTCAGCTCAAGTCATGATCTCACCTTCATGAGTTCGAGCCCTGCATCAGGTTGTGCACTGACAGCTTGGAGCCTGCTGGGGATTCTCTCTCTCTCTCTCTCTCTCTCTCTCTCTCTGCCCCTCCCCTACTCACGCTTTTGCATGCTCTCTGTCTCTCTCTCTCAAATAAAACTTAAGAACAAACAAAATTCAATGGTGTAAGTTTGATGATCTAATTGGCTTTATTAAGTGATTCATGAATTGGGCAGCATCCATTCTAGTGAGTAGGGGGGAGCTCTGAGGAGTTGTACAAAATAGATTTTTATGAGAAGGAGGGTGGTTCAAGGAAGTTATTAGCAAAACAAAAGATTGTTTTAGACAAGTCATCTTCCCTTAGAAGAAGGGGCAAGGGGTCTTGTCATGCAGATTACCTCATCATCCTTTGAGTGGGAGGTAATGGGAGAGGGCCCAAGTGACAGATTACCTCCTTGGTGCTGATCAGCAAATTCCTGACTAAATGATTAAGACTACATTTTGGGGGAAGATCAAAATTGCAGTTAGGTTAGGTAGTAAGCTCTAGTTTGGTGACTTGGCATAGCATAAGTGACTCCATCTTGGGCCTGTGGTTTTCTTTCTAACAATGCTTTCCTCTTTATGACTTTGTAGCTTTCATCCTAGCACCTTCTCATCCCACATGGTTCATACCTTTCCTTAGCTTCATCATGCAGACTTTTGGTATTTGTACATATTGCCTTCTGGCTATTTCTTTTTTTTTTTTTTTTTAAATTTTTTTTTTAATGTTTTTTATTTATTTTTGAGATGGGGAGAGACAGAGCATGAACGGGGGAGGGGCAGAGAGAGAGGGAGACACAGAATCGGAAACAGGCTCCAGGCTCTGAGCCATCAGCCCAGAGCCCGACGCGGGGCTCGAACTCACGGACCGCGAGATCGCGACCTGGCTGAAGTCGGACGCTTAACCGACTGCGCCACCCAGGCGCCCCAACCTTCTGGCTATTTCTTAAGCTCTTAAAATTCTGACATCTTTTCCACTTTACATTTTTTCCCTCCTATATCTTACTGTTCTTGATTTTTTGTTTCACAGCAACATGTACCTGTAGTTCTCAACTGAAAATGCAATTCAATTGATATATATTCGGACTCACTATTTGCAAGGTACTGTGTTAGGTTCTGTGGAGATTTCAGAGATAAGTGTGGCTCAATTTTTGCATCTAAGGAACTTATGGTTGAGTAGACGGTGAGGATAAATATTCACCCCAATATCTACTTATAGTTAGACCATAACACTCTCCCAAAGAAGAAATATGAGGAGGAAGAGATTGTATTTAGCTAGGTGATAAGGAAAGGATCACTGAAGAGGGAATAGTTGAGATGGATCTTGGAGGTGTGTAGGATGTTGACAGGTAGAGGTAGAATTGGGAGAAGAGCATGAGCAGAGAGTTGGAATCATTCTTGATCATGGGTCCTACCTAGAGAATTTAGGGCATAGACATTACCATTTGTCTGAGTAAAGCAAACTGTAAGTGCTATGGCAAAGGTAAAAGAATAAAAATGACAGTAATTTAAAGGCTTTGTTGATTTAAAATCAGCAATTTATGGGGGTGCCTGGGTGGCTCAGTCGGTTGAGCATCCAACTTTGCTTCAGGTCATGATCCCACGGCTTGTGGGTTCAAGCCCCTTGTCTCTGTGCTGACAGCTCAGAGCCTGGAGCCTGCTTCAGATTCTGTGTCTCCCTCTCTCTCTCTGCCCCTCCCCCGCTGATGCTCTGTCTTTGTCTCTCAAAAATAAATAAACATTAAAAAATTTAAAAAAAATCAGCAATTTATGATACTTGGCTTAACATAAGTATTTTTATTGTGTTAAGAGTAGTGAGTTGAATAAATTAAAAAAACATGGATTTATTTTGGTTCACATCTATTAGCTGTGCAATCTTTAGCAGGTTACTTAGCAGATCTATGCCTCATTTCCCTTACCTGTAGAAAATGAGATAATGGTTAAAACAGTGCCTGACTTATAGTAAGCACACAATAAATTGTTGCCATTATAACTTAAAAACAGTATGCTCATGACTTGAGTTTCAGTTTCTGTCTTGGGATGTCTCTGTACTTAAGGAGGGTCCAGCTGCTAATTGGCAGACTGAACACTCTAGATCTATGCCTGGGATCTCTGCATATAGCCATAATCTGGAAGTCCTGTACTAGGCAGAGCTTAGACTTGAAAGATTACCAGGAAGAACAGATAATGTGTATTCCAAATCATATGTAGCCTGTTAGAAAGGTTTGAAGCTTACCTGAAACACTAAAAGTCATTTTGCTTGAAGTAGACAATTTTCCAGATTTAGTCACAAGATGCTCAGTGCTGTTGCCACCTTTTCGAGCACAGGTGTGAGGCAGTTAGGCATGGATGTGTGATTTCCTCTTTCAGCTGATACAAAGAAAGGCTGATTGCTTTGCTTGATGCTTAACAAAAGGCAGCAGCTGTGGGTTCACTGAACACTTGCTGGGAGGAACCATTGTTTTCCTCCTGGGGTATATTTAAATCAAGGAGGTTGTTTGGTGGAAGAGCGCCTGGAAGAATTTGCTGTTGCCAGTGGCCCTGCTTTAGGAAGACAAGGTTTGTTAAACTTACCTAAAAGATCAACTACATTATTGGGGTGTGTGGCGGTTAAATGGGGTGTCTGTCTGATCGGATGGGGGCCTCCAAATGTGGGGCAATGATTGGGTGGAAGCCGGTAGCAAGCCAGTGGCCAGGGCAGGGAAACAATTCATCTGAAGCAGAACAAAGGAGATAGAAGTATTTTAATACACAGCAAGGAAGTAGCGGGCAGGACAAGGAAGAGGAGGCAGTCTGCAACGAGGCGGTGAGTGGGGGTTGTTTTTAAAGGGTTTTCCCTTTTTTGGTAACTCTGCCTAGTTGTAAGTAGCCTATTGGTTAGTCGCCTGATGGGCCTGTCTGTATTCAGCCAGGGGTTTGCTGTGGGCCCTTTCTACATTTCATTGCTCAAGCCTGTTTCCCTAAAAGTGGCCACTACAGGGTGGTTATTTTTTAGAGTGCAAAGGGGTTCCTTAAGGTTTAAGGTGCTTTTTTTAGTGCCTTTATGCTTTAACCTATAGACCATTGATTGAGAGGAGTCAAAACTAAAGTTTTTGCAGCTATCCGATCATTTGAAGATCCATTAGGAAAATGCATTCATCTCGAGTTGGTGAAAATTCATTTTATAATCCTGTTTGCTTGCCACCTGTATTGAATTTCTTCGATGGACCAGGCATTGTAATAGGTACTGGAGAAGAAAAGTTATTCTCTGGCCTCAAAGATCTTCCCTTCTGGGAAGTGGTAAGCTCAATAACAGACATGAGTGAGAAAAAGCCTGGTCATCAAAGGGAGGTTATTGGGGATGTGTTTTCTTCATCTTTGTGGTCACATGCATCTGCAAGGATTTGCTTGACAAACAGTAAGAGGTTAAAATATTTTTTGAATTTCCAAAGAGGTAAAATTACACAACTCTGCTGGAGTCCAGAAGAGTGTATAAGGTCCAGCCACAGAGATAAGTCCTGGCAGCCAGAGTCATTTCTGTATCATGGGTTCACCTCTGTGATGAATGAGATATGACCCTTTTGTTCTCTCTCTCTGTCACACACACACATCACTCTTCTGGTCATTTCTCTACCTTGTGGGGATCTGTGCTCAGCTGAGGTCTTTAAGAGCCATCCCATATACTGTTAGAGCCTGGCTGCATTGGTTGAGGCAGCCCTAGGACCCCCATGGCTGCCACTTTTACTTAAAACCAGAAGTGGTCAATGCCTTACTCAAGAAAGACACAAAATCTGGAAACAAGCTACACTTGCCCCTAGTAGTAGTTAAAGGTGGCACATGTGAGTTAGGAATGAAGAATGAGGAAGGAAATAACAGAAGATAGAGGTGACATTAGCTGAGGCAGCAACTTTGAGAAATCCATCTTGGCCAGTTGAGCCAGTTTTTGTTAGTGTCAAAATGGAATCTTTGAACTATTTTACACAGGTTGGGATACTGAGGAACGTGTATTTCTCTTTTCATGGCAAGTGTCAGAAAGAACACTGTCAGCTTTTTTTTTAACATTTTTTTTGGTTTTTATTCTCTAATATACAAATCAACCATAGGTAAAATTATGAGGCCAGAAAAATTTGTCTTTGGTAGTCCCTCATCTTCATTGGCTTCCTGTCCTACTTCCTTTTATCCCTTTGATGGTCTGTCCCTTTCCTTTTCATCCCTTTCTAGATTCGCTGAGCCTGCAACCTTTCTTGTGTCCCAGCGCTGTTAAATCCTGCTCCAGGAAAGCCTGGAAAACTTCATTAAGGGAAAATGACTGACAGCAGCTCCAAGAGCCACTGTATAGAGTGCCATGACTCCATTTAAGAGAGAGATCTCTATATGAAAATTTTGGCATCTGGCCCCCATTGGATGTTGGGGTGGAGGCGGTGGTGAGATGGGATGGGGGCGTTTTGTTTCCTTCTTAATTCACTCTGAATTTGAATCTCAACAAGCAAGTGATCTCTCTCTGCTCAGTACAATGGTAAAGAGCATAGGCTTTGAAATCAGACTGACCTGGATTCTATCCCAGATTCATCACTTAACAATTGGGTGGCCTTAAATAAGTTCTGTATCCTGTTTCTCAGTTTCCTCAACTGTAACATGTGGATGAAAATAGCTAACTGGGCTGTTTTAAGCACTAAGTAATGTAGAGAAGGGTATTAACATATAGTGATCATTTAAATATTTAGTATTATAAATACAACCTCATTCATGCCACTCCTCTGCTCCGAAATCTTCCAAGATCTCCTAATGTCCTACAGAATCAAGTTCTAAACTCTTATTTTGAGGTTTACAATTCAAAAGATTTGGCCTGGAAGGCTCAGTGGGTTGAGGGTCCGACATCAGCTCAGGTCATGATCTCACGGTTTGTGGGTTCGAGCCCTGCATCAGGCTCTGTACTGACAGCTCAGAGCCTGGAGCCTGCTTTGGATTCTGTGTCTCCCTCTCTGCCCCACTCCTTCTTTTTCTCTCTCTCTCAAAAATAAATAAATATTAAAAAAAATTAAATGTAGGTAAAGCCAGTCCTATTTTGTAGAAAAATATACAGAAATCCAAAATAATTCCTCTTCACCTTAGGCTAGGCAGGGAGATTGTGGAGGCAGGCAGGGGAGCACTAGTAATCCATGAATGGGTAACAGGTTCTTTTCACAATTAAGAAACTAGTGCCCAAAGAAAATAAATCACACAGTCAGCCATAGAGACCTTGAATTTGGACCCTGTAGTCCTCTCAGTTTGGAGTTTTAGGCCAGCTTTCATTTACTGTACTGCTTCCTATTTTCTAGAGTAGTCTAGATGTGGAGATGAATAACAAAACTCACTTTCAGACATGAACAAATTAGTTGTAATTAATTTCTCAGAGCTGCTTGCATTCCCATGTGATATCCTAAGGAAAGGGGTCACTTAAACAGATAAGTGTAGGTGAGAGATGTGAGATACTGCAGGGAGGGCAACACCAGATGGTTCATAGCAATGGGAGGCATGAGAGCGCTGGGCATCTGGAGAGCAGAGAGCCACAAGAGGAATGAAGGCATGCTCTAAGCAAGATTTTTTTTTGCCTTTCAGGTGTACTTCATTTGCCTTTGGGGCAGTGGCAGGGATGGGGAATAAAATGATGGTTAAGATTCAGGGTTGACTTGAAGTCTGCTGAAGAGAGGTCACCTAATCTTGACCTTCATTCACTGATGCTGAATTCAGCATTCAAACAAATTACTCTTTGCAGTTAAAATCTCCATAAATGAGTCCTTTTGTAATCTGTGCTTAGTATGCTAATGAATCCTGCTTGTCTATGAATTTATCATTGAAGGGCTTATGAAGTGCAGTCTATCAAAAATTGTTTTGTATCTTCAGCTTGCTTCTTAAATTGTCACTGATGAATGTGTACTGATGCTCAGAGTCCCCATTATGGCACCTTACTAGAGCTTGACTTATGCCCCAATTATTAACTTTGGTTGCCTTGTGCTCTAGCACCTCAGGAAATTGCCATTCCTAAATTTTATGGAACTTAATCAGGTAAACATTTTAAAAGAAAAAGTGCTTTCCAGGAAATACAATACTCATGCTAGATGGGCAAGAGAACATTTCCTGATCTCCATGTACCCAGGAAACTAAATTAGTAAGGCAGCTTCAGAATACTTGACTGACTAGCTATGAGGCCTTGGTCTAGTCACTTCCCCTGAATCTGGTTTCCCTTCCATGATAAAGGGAATAATTTCCTTACCTCACAGGATTATGGTGTTGATTAAATAAGAAGGCGTTCAAAAGTACACAATAACCTGTGAAGTACAGAAGGAGATCATCAGAGGAATAACAGCCCAGAGGAGGTGAAATATTATGCAAATATCTGATATTAATGTCTGGAGGTAATGGAATGTAATGGTTTAGAGCATGGGCTTTGAAATCAAACTGCTTGGCCTCACATTCCTGTTCTACCATTTATTAGCTGTGTGATCGTGGGTATGTTAAACTCTGAGGGTCAGTTTCCTCACCTCTAAAATGGGATAATAATAGAACCCATATCCATAAGATAGTTAATAAGAGTAAACGATTAATGCATATTAAGTACTTAGCACAGTATCTGGTACGTGGTAAGCTGCTGTTAAGAACAATAGTAAAACAGAACAAATTCCTTGTACTATGTTGCAAGGATCAACTTTCATGTATGCAGTCACATTTGTTTATTAAGCAACTTTGTGAGGTTGACAGGACAAGTATTATCACCATTTCACAGACTGGCGGACAATTTCCTTAAAGACCCTCAGCAAGTAGGTAATAGGCCTTTCATGAGAACACAGAGCTCTGGCTGTCTTTCTTCGGAAGGCCTGAAGTGAATTCTGGGACTTGTCTAGATGATGGAAATGAGGCAGGGGAGAACTTTCTGGCTAGGGATTTTCTCCGGGTAGAAAGAAGCCTTCCTCCTATGCCTATGTTTGGTCCCTGACCTACCATATGGAATATCATAGAGCTATCAGACAAATCATAAGCAGGAGCAAAGGAGGCTTCATCACTTCCTCTTTGTATTGGGTAACATGCCTGAATTGGAGCCCCTCACTTCTCTTATTACTAAGAAATACATTTCATTATTAATTAGTGCAGCTTTTTAATATAATTTAAGAATGTTACTATCTATTGTGCTCTGTAAGCCTTTCCCACGCCTGTTTCTTGTGAGGCAGTCTTTTTTTTTTAACTTCTTTGTTAATCACAGCAGATATCTCTGTCATTTGGGGACCCACTCTGTATTAATGAATATGGATTGGACTCTTCCTAATTGTTCTCTGAACACCTCCCAATTTTCAGGAGGGTAATTGATTTCAATCAACTTCTTTAGTGCACTCTCTACACTCTTGAAGCCTGTAATTTTCAAGTTCAATATTTGTGTGCTTGTACCCTCAGGAGTGCTTCAGTTGGATCCCATTATAATCCCAGAATTCTAACCAGTCACCAACTTGGAGAGTATTTATCATTTAACTAATTTATTTTTTAGTATGGCTGAGCCATGATTTAGAGCATAACACATATACAAAATCTAAATTTTCTGAAAAGCCAAATTACAAAAGCACTTTTAAGTTTAAAATATAAAAAAGCTACTTGGCTTTAGTGAAGAGTATATTGAAATATTTCCTATGCCTTTAGCTGTATAGTAGAGCCTGGGGCAAAGAAACTAAAGGTCAGATGTCAGGTGTTCACTGTGGACAATTAAAGAGAAGACTCACAAATGACAGAAGCTCATTGGGGCAGTAACATTCCATTTACAAAATTTGGTTTTAGCAGAGAATAAAGATATGTATATTTAGATACATTTCCACATAATAGCTAGCCTTTTCTGGTTCTGAAACCTTCCCCATATCACATATTATAAATATATATGGACATATATGTATATATTGCTCAAGTCCATGTGCAAAGATCTATGGTGACTATTTTTCTATGGAATTTGGAACAATTAATTTTACCCCACACTAGATATTCTATCATTAGTTCTGCCTCTGAGATCTCAAAGCTGCTTATTAGATTTTTTGAGACGAATACCTAAATTGAGAACACTTTCATCACTATTTTGTATTAGAATTAATTTCATTGAGGTTCATATTCCTATTTTTTGAGATTCTTATTGCCATGCTTCAACTGAACTATTGCAAAAACCCAGCTGGACTTCCTACTTCTCTTTTCTGTGCACTTCAACCCATCACACACCATTGCCAGAATCATTTTCCGAAAACATTGTGCATTCCCTTGTTAGATCTTCAATGGCTACCTATTACCATTGGCCTGGAATTCCATATCCCATAATTTAAATTGTAAACTTACCTTTCCAAGTCTATTTGCTATTATAGCTTCATATATGGTGTGTTCCAGCCAGTGGAACTGCTGTGATTCCTTGAACACTCCATGCATATTCACACATACCCCTGTGTCTATATATACTGCTCTTTCAAACCAGCATCTCTTCCTCACCATCTCTCTGTATCTTCATTTTAGGTGTCTGCATTTGTTAGGGTAAACATAAGGCTTTTGTGGAGAGATGGACGGACAGAGGGAGAGACGGAGAGACGATAGTGTAGAATGGCTTTAAAAATTCGGAAGTTCTTTTTTTCTCTCCAGTGACTGTTCTGTCGTGTTTCAGAATGGCAGTGGCTCAGCTTTGCATGGTCATTCAAGACCTTAGCTTCCTTACAGGTTCTCAATTCAACAAGTTATTGCTCTTCCATCCTTTAGGGTTTAGTTCTCATCTGAGTGGTCAGTGCTGGCCCACCTCATCCAGGTTCCAGCTGGAAGAAGAGGAAGGAGTGAATAAGGTCTACTCTCTTAAGGTCTAAGCCTGGAAGAGACACATGCCACTTTTCACATTCCATTGGCAATAAATTAGTCACACATTCACACATAACTGCAAAGGAGGCTAGGCATTGTAGTCTAGCCACATGTATGGAAGAAGTGGAGGGCAAATTTTGGTGGTCAGGTAGAAGTTTAGGTTACACTGTTGAAATCTGGTTCATGTGCCATTCTCCTTTCAGGCCTTTCCTGAACCCCTCAGCTGAAAGTGATTTCTCCTTCCTCTGAACTATTGTAGTCCAGGTTTCTCCACCTGTCACATGTATAAGAATCACCTGTGGTATTGTTAAACCAGAGTCTTCATCAGTTGTTCAGGGGCAGGGCCTGCGATTCTGCATTTCCAACAAGCTCCTCAGTGATACTCATGCGCTGGTCTGCAGAACGCACTGTGTGTGTGGAGGATCAAGCCCATTTTCTGTTCCTCTCTTGTGGGATGTAACTTTTCCTCCTTCATAGTAGCTATTCATGTGCATATCTTCATCTCCTTAATAGACTGTTAACTCTCATGGCAGGCTCTGGATTTCTTTGGCATCTTGTTTTTCTCATCCTGTCTCTCTCTAGCACCAAGAATAGTCTTGTACACTTAGAAGTACTTACTAAGTATTTGAATAATTGAGTAGTATCAACTAATTTAGAATGTTAAGCATAAACTTTAAGTTTTATTTAAATTCTGGTTAATTAGCATATAGTGTAATATTAGTTTCTGGCATACAATATAGGAATTCAATACTTCCATACATGACCTGGTGGTCATCACAACAAGGAGCATAAACTTTTAAAAGGCAACACTACTTATTCCTGGTTTTGGACTATGCTTAATGCAATCACTTGTTTGAAAATGGTTTGTTGAAAACCCCACTGCCACATAGCCCAGCCAAACCGAGGGAGAATCTGCCAGAGAGCTGAGCTAAGTGGAATTCAGCAAATGGAAACCACATTTTATCAAATCTTTTCCCCTACATGGGCTGTGACTGTTTCAAAGGAAATGCTAATCCCTATGTTTGGAATTCATTTCCAGAGAGCCTCTCTGTTTAACAAGAGTAGATTTGTGCCCACAGAGCTTCATGAGCCAGCTTGATAATTTTTGTTGAAGAGATGGTTGTTTTTGTTTTTGTTTTTTTCCACCTGGAAGCACTCCATGATCTTCCATTTGGAAAGTCTCAAGTTGAGTTCCAATTAAAGCTGAATGAGAAGGACTCTTCTCAGCTTTCCCCCATTTTAACCTGTTTTTTTTTCAGTCCTGACATATGTTCTGGGCCTCATATTCTGGGCCTTGAGGTTTAGAGTGGAAGAAGGGAGAGGAGATGAAGTAGGCTGGGGTTGAAAACAGAGACTATTTTGTAATCTAGTCTGATTCACATGGAGCAAAGGAGACCTGAGATCTTCTGCCTCACTCCTCCAGCCTGCATCATGAAACCCCAAACTGGAACTGCTTTCTACTTGGAAATTGTCATAAGTGAGATAGGGCTGAAGTTTCTCTTTTGGTGTTTGTATGGAAAAAGGTTTCACAAGCAAATGAATCCTGTTACCAAGATTTTAGAGATTCTTAGCCTAGTTGGAGAAATAAGTTTTAGTCTCTATTAGCCCCTCAACTAATGCACCAATCACAAACCACAGAACTTCAGAGTGGGGTCCTCACTTTTCACCTGTAGGCTCTCTCCTTGGCAGTACCTTGTTAGTCCTTAATTCCGTGACTGGGCTTTGGAACTGAGAAAAGGATATTCAGACATGCTACTAATTTCTACTGACTGGTCCCTTTCCTTACTGTGATTATGTAAGGGTTTATGGTATTATCAGTGCAGTGTGTCCTAATAAGTTGTTATTGCGCGTTATTGTACATGACTTTGTAAGTATTCCACACGTTTTGGCCTTCCCACTCCTTGGTGAGACCTTATAGCTTCACAATTCAAGAATGAAAATGTTCCCAACAGGGTTGGGACTAGGGTGAGCCAAGCCAGGCCACCGGAGAACACAATTTAAGGAGGTACTCACTCAAACATGCTGACCCTGCACTTGTATGACCCTGAGAGTCAGAGTCTTCTTAAATTTTGTGCTTTAGGGAACTGGCTTGCATTATCTTAGTCCAGTTTCTGATTCTCAAGGCAGAGAGCCCAAAGTACTAGTTTCTGAGATCATTTGAATAACACTCAGGCTTTTAAAACCTCATATTCCTTTTCTTTTTTGGTAAATGTAGAGATCTGACAAATGCAGATGGGAGAAAATAAAAATGAAATTCAGCAATCATGATTTTATTCATCATATTAATGTAAGACTGTCATTCTGTTCATTTGCCCTCTATGCTAGAGCTAAACAAAGTCTTGACATAGATTTTATAATAAGCACACATTCATTATTGGCTTTGGGGATCTCCTTTGATTTAACTCTTGACATTGCTCCTTGGTCTCAGAGCCCCCTGAATTTTCAGACCATCAATGGTACATCTAAATACAGACAAGCACATCATTCCTATCCACTGCCTAACTGTACCCACTTGCAAAGCACACATGGACACCACCTAATTAGCTGTGATATGCATTTTGGCATATGTCGGAAGTTAAAGCCACTTCCTTACAGAAACTCAAACTCTGAATTTATCTTTATTAAGGCCTTGTCCAAATGAGAAATATACATTGCCTCTTTGCTATCTGTTTGCAAATAAATCACTTTAGGATTGATTTGCTAACAGCTTTCTTCACTCTAAGGGTCCTTCTGCCCCAGAGGTCACACCATCCTTCACAAATGCTGATAGCCAAACAAACACCAAACTGATCATAGTGAACAAAGAAGGAAATCTGGGGCAAGGGTAAGCAACTCCCTTTGCACATCCTAGAAAAAAACAGCCTGACAAGGCACAATATCACATTCTAGAAATCTATCCACCCCCCCCCCCCCGCCAAACTGCTGTTGAGTATATGAGTAAACAGATGGGATGTATTCACTCTTTTTTTCAGCAAAGTACTGTGGACTCTGGTACTTCAGTCAGGAATTACAAACTCCTACAGAAGGCTGCCAGGTACTATAAATAAATAAAACTGGCTGGGTTATGAGGCATTGAAGAGTGGTATGGACTTTGGGGAAACAGAATACATTTCCCAACCACTCCAGCCTCCTTTTGCCACATGGGAATGTGGGCCAAATGTTGTTATATCTTCTGATTCTTCAAGAGAAGGAGGCAGCTTGTTTTTTTCCGAACACAATAGTTTCCATTTTTTAAATGTTCAAAAGTTAAAATTTTATCTTTTTTTTTTTTTTTTAAATTTTTTTTCAACGTTTATTTATTTTTGGGACAGAGAGAGGCAGAGCATGAACGGGGGAGGGGCAGAGAGAGGGAGACACAGAATCGGAAACAGGCTCCAGGCTCCGAGCCATCAGCCCAGAGCCCCACGCGGGGCTCGAACTCACAGACCGTGAGATCGTGACCTGGCTGAAGTCGGACGCTTAACCGACTGCGCCACCCAGGCGCCCCTAAAATTTTATCTTATTAAAGAAATTTTTAAAGTCACTGTGGGGGACAAACATGAAGGATAGATATGTCTCACTAAGCCTCGAAGTCTTAACTCCGGCTCATCTGTGGTTCCTATTCAGTATGATAGCTCTTGATTCACTTGGGGACTTTTAGTGGCTCAGCCAGTCATGTTTAGGTTGTATGTTCTTAAAATGCCAAGATGTTAAGATTTTAAAGAGTCAGTTTTATGAAGATCTTTGCTTTCCTGCAGCCTTAGCTGCTTCTCTACATTCCCCGTACAACTGTAGACCCTCCATTTCCATTAGCCAGATGAAACTGATTGCCCTGCCTTTATATTTAAAAACAAAATTAAAAAAAATAAAAACAAAATTTAAGTTTATTTGTTTGAGAGAGAGAGAGAGAGAGAGAGAGAGCGAGCGAGCACACAAGTGGAGTAAGGGCAGAGAGAGAGGGAGACAGAATTCTAAGCAGGCTCCATGCTGTCAGTGGTGAGCCCGACGTGGGGCTCAAACTAATGAACTGAGAGATCATGACTCGAGCTGAAATCAAGAGTTGGATGCTTAACCGACTGAACCACTCAGGTGCCCCTTTTCCTGCCTTTATCTTTAGAGTGAGGCCACAAGAACTCCCTGGAACCACCTGCTTCCTGAGGAAGAAGTGAATAGAAATATTGCTGTTCTAACCAGCTTGGCTTTCTTAAATTCTTAATATCTTGCTTGTCGCAACTGCTAACTTCTTGGCCCTTTTGATTTCTCTTGGCCGATTTTGAATTTGGCAGTTGTTGACTAACAGTTGTGGAGCTCGAATCCAGGTGTCTACTTCTTGAGGGAATATGTTCTCTAAATTTATTCCTTGTAGGTTGTTGAGGGAATGTGTTCTCTGAATTTATTCCTTGTAGGTTGAATAATACTTCTTTGATTTGCCCTGTGACCTATATGGCGTTTTCCTGCCTTTGTGATCTAAGACTTGAGATTGCCTCATGGCCTGTGGAAGCTCCAACACGTCCCAAAGATTTTGGTTAACTTCCAGGGGAGCCTCATATACTTCCCGGGCACTCATGTTGTCCCTATCCCACACTATATTTACTTGGTGTGCAAGATAGCCTTTCTTTCCCTTTCCTTCCCTCCCCCCACCCTTTCTCTCTCTCAAACCATCCATGGGGTCAGTAGATTTTCCCAGTGTGTATGTGGTCAGGGTCACGTTACCCTTGCCTCCCAGGCTTGTTCCATCTCACTCTCCCTATGACCCTCCTGTTTCTGCTCCTCACCTCTCCTTACCATATTGTCCTGGGAACACTAAATTCTTTACCCTCTAAATGGACTGAGCAGCCTTCTCACCCTTTTGTGGTATTGTTGCCAATTAACACTCAGGTTGTTAGTGTTGTGGGATCACTTCCATGAACCTGTACAAACTCAGATTCTTTTTGCTAATTAACAAAAGTAGTGCTGAGAAATCTTATCCTCTAAAATCTTAGGTTGTCACAACTTTGCTGTATGAAATTGTATCAGTAATAATGGAATATTCCATTCCACTACACTACACTCCTTGGTAGTGTCCAAGGAAAGAGGACCCTGGGTCTACTTCTCAACCAAGGGCTGATGTTTGCCCCTTTATACAGTTCTGCTCTTTTTTGAGATCATCAAACTGGGGTTTCATTTCTACTGTGCCTATACTCTTCTCCCCTGATCCAAATTTTGGTAGTTTCCCCTGATCTGTGGTGTTTTTGGTTTCACTTTCCCCAGTTTCAGTTACCTGCTGCTGCCCTCAAGTGTAGTCAGGAAACAGATGCTTCTTCTGACAAATCAGCAGAAGCTCAATAGTAGTCTAACACCATCGCCATGCCTGTGTCACTCACCTTGCTTCGTCTCATCACATAGGCATTTTATCTCGTTGTCACATAAAGGGTGAGTATAGTGCAATAAGATATTTTGAGAGAAAGTGAGAGCTGCAAGGAGGGAGGTATCACATTCACATAACAGTATACTGTTATAATTGTTCTATTTTATTGTTAATCTCTTATTGAGCCTAATTTATAAATTAAACTTTATCCTGTGTATGCATAGGAAAAAACAGTCTATATAGGGTTCAGTACTATCTGTGGTTTCAGGCATCTACTGGGGGTCTTGGAATATAACCCCTGCAGATAAGGGTGGAATACTATAACACTGCCACTTCCTTTGTTCGGTGAGTTGCTTCATGGTTACTCTGGTGTGCAGTATCCCTTGCTGTAGCAAGTTAAAACCTAACTTTGTCTGACGACAGGGGTATCCATGGTGGTCTTTATCAGATGGACCTTATGGCTTTCTGCTCCAAGCAGTTATTAAAGTATTTGTCCCAATATATACAGTTTTCTCCCTAAGAGGATCTATCTTTCATTGTAATATAACATCCTTGAAGGCAAAGAATTTTGTCTTCTTCACTACTGTAAGAACAGTAAAAAGAATGAATGTGAATTATGTTAACAGCCTTCAAAGTGATAAAATGATCTCCACATTCCTGTATAGAAGAGTATGGTACCTCATTTCAGCTTCCCTTGAACCCTGTCTTGGGTTCTGGAATCAGAAAGACCTGGCATTGTAGCCCCTGGGTGGCTCAGTTGGTTAAGTGTCTGACTCTTGATTTTGGCTCAGTTCATGATCTCGTGGTTTGTGGGATTGAGCCCCACACTGGGCTCTGTGCTGATCTGCATGGAGCCTGTTTTGGATTCTCTCTCGCCCTCTCTCTCTCTCCTCCTCTCCTGCTTGCACTCTTTCTCTCAAAAATAAACATAAAAAAAAGACTTGGCATAAATTCCACCTTAGTCCATTCAGGCTGCTATAACAATATCATAGACTGGGTTGCTTATAAATAGCAAAAATGTATTGCTCACAATTCTAGAGACTTGGAAATCTAAGTTTAGGGTGCAAGCATGGTTGGGTTCTGGTGAATGCCTGCTTTCTAACTGCTGACTATGACCTTTCCTTGTACTCATACATGGCAGAGGGGCAAAAGAGCTGAGTTCTCTCATATAGGAACTAATGCTTTTCATGAGGCTTATTCCCTCATAACCTAATCACCTCCCAAATGCTCCACCTCCTACAACTTTCGGGGTAGGGTTTCAACATATGAATTTTTTGGGGGGATACAAACATTCAATTTAGAGCAGACCCTCATTCCAACATTTAACTATGGTTTCGGGTGAATTATTTAACCTCTTTATGCCTTGATTTTTTTTTTTCAGCTGTAAAGTGAGGGTGATGCTGCTTATCTTACTTGGTGGTTGTGAGGATTAAATGAAATGATTTACATAAAGGGCTTATCATGGAACGTGGCACATGGTAAATGCTCACTAAACATCAGCTGATAGTTTTCATTTTAACTCTCCTTGGCCTTCATCTTTTCAGATGCTGGGGACTTACAGATCTCTGGGCCTCTGCTACAATTCACCAAATTTCCTTTTGTCCTGTAGTAAAGTAACATGTATGTCTTTTTTGTGTAGCCATAAACTCTTAGAAGTCAAGGTCCATACATTATGTATGAATATATCATTTTAGATAAATCTGCATTTTGCTTGCACATAGTAGGCACTCTAAATATCTGTGGTTAGAAAATCTGCCTGAAAAGTGTGTAGAGCCAGCTGTAGCTGTTGAATTCAGTACATGCATCAAGTGCTAGATGATTATGATACAGCATTAATAGCTTCTTTCCTGAGCAGTTTCAGAATCTATCAACTAAACAGGAGGGGCAGGAGCAATGAAGGAGCTTTTCTGAGTGCTGTGTGCCCCTGCTGAGTGTGCATTTGAATGACCCAGGGAAAATGAGAGGGGCAAGGAGATGGGTGCAAATAAACTTGGTCATTTAATTCCTGTATTTCTCTGGAATTGTCACTTGAGTCCAGCCTAACAATTTGGAAGAGCAGGTGAATTATGCGTAGCTAATCTGTAACTAGAGACCATTGTGCTAAGTTGTACTGGAGTTTTGCTCTCCTGGTGATCAGGTGGGGGTCTGAGACCCCTTTGTCTTGTAGTGTCTCTGGGGACTGACACTATAGGCAGAGGAAGTTGTACTTTCACTGTTGGGCAGGCTGAGCTCTCAATGGCTCTCCATTTGGGGGCATATTTATGGCAACTGCTACCTTGGTCCTCTCTCTCACACACACTCTAGTGCTGGGCTGAGAAAAGCCAAGACCTAGGGGATGGTAATAGGGTGGGATTTCTCCAACCTCCCTTTCCCTCACAAATTTACTCCTTTTGGCTCCCCCCCCCCTTCCCAGTGACCTAATCCTACCTCTTCAGTGTTCTCCAGGGCATTATATTTGGTAATGACTAAGATCCCTTTGTGCTTGTGATGTGCTAATAAACTGGATCTCTAGGAGGGGAAAGCCCTGATTTGTAATGTTTCCTTATTTCTGTGGTATAAATATTCCCATCGAGGTGGATTTTAAGCTAGTACTTGTAGTCACTGAATGTAGGGTTGGGAGATGTTGATAATTGGTTCTTATGAACCAGTTTGTGCTCCAGCATCCTATTGCCTTAAGCTCTGACATTTTATGATTATGTAGTCTTGACCCTTTTCCTCTCCATTCCCCCATACAACATACATTCAATAGCCACAATAGCAGAATTAAATTTTAAATCTCCTCATACTCCAGTCTGGGGCAACAATATGAAAGTATTTCCTGCAGACTTAGTATATATACTATGATATCAAGGTTGTGTCAAGGATGGGTGCTTGCTGCTAATATTTTGTAGTAATTAGGGCAGAGACAGCAGGAAGGACTGTGGTTTTGTGGTTCTGTAATACCCTCTGTGAATTGACAAGAACCTTTCTAAAAGGTAAGCTCTAGTTATGCCGATGGTAGGTCCCCTGAGCCATGTCTTATAATAGACAGTTGTCTCTCCATTAGCTATGGTAAAGCTTATGGGGAGCAGTGGTATTAAAATATAAACAAGTATCACATTATTCACTCTTGTATTTCACCTTTTTTCCATGCCTTTACAACCTACATCAACAATATGCTTCCCTTCACTTTTTAATATAGCAATTTCTGCAGCCAGCAGAAGCTTCTACAAATTAAATGTATTTACCCTAGCTTGGATGACCAGGATGAATGAAAAGAGCTATCCTTGCGTGCAGTTGGTCCAGGTGGGGGAAGAAGACAGCCAGAGCTGAGCTTGTCCAGAACTGCTTAACATGTGTGAGGTTGGGCTCTAGTTCCTTCAGTTTTCATAGGTATCTCCTGCCCATTTTCCAGACTCTGCCCAGCTGCTTCATGCAGTCTTTCCTTATCTCTGTTTCCCAGGCTGGAGCTGTTGCCCAACAACCCTTTAATCACTTGAAGAAACTTAAGGAATGAACTAGGACTATAGTGACTGCTGATATGTATTTTGTACAGCCTTCCTCAGAGCAAAGGGGCAAGGAGCCTGTGTATTCTGGTAAAAGTTTAACAACAGACTCTCCAGAAAAAAAAGAATGAGGGTATATATGTGTATTCCTATATTTTACTGATGTGAAAGATGGGTAGCATACAATTTAAAACAGTAAAATATACATTACTACTTACTTTAAATTTCATATCGCCAGTTCATTCTCACCGAATGCTTTTTTGATTTTTTTTTTTTGTTGTTGAATCTTGTATCTGTAGCCAAACTATGGTTGTGATTGATGAATGAATATAGTCCTGACATAAGTGTTGGTTGATATTTTCATTTGTTAATGAGTAAGTTGAAAGTGAAACAATAAATATGCATGGCAGAACTTCATTTATTCATCAGTGATGTGAGCAATTCCTTGGTTGAATTGGATAATAGTTTTCAAATACCAGAAGAAAGCATCCTTTGTTTTTTGTGTTAATCACTATGTAATAGCTATAGATATAATGCAACACAGTTTTACTTATTTTTTCTGTAATATTCATATGTGTATTTTTAAATTGAATGTGTACCATTCATTGGTTTTTAGTATATTCTCAGAACTGTGAAAACATCACTACATCAATTTTTAGAACCTTTTCATCACCTCAAAAGACATTAATTAGGTTCCCTTTAGCAATCACTGCCCATTTCCTCCCAAACTCTCCAACCCTAGGCACCTTGTAATCTATAATTTCTGTCTCTGTGATTTTGCCTATTCTGGCCATTTCATATAACCAGGATCACACAATATTTGTCCTTTTATGACTGACTTCTTTCATTTAGCACAATGTTTTCAAGGTTCATCTATGTAGAGCTTCATTTCTTTTCATGGACAAGTCATATTCTATAATTTGGAATAACAATTGGAATAATATCTCTAATATCATATTTTGTTTATCCATTCAGTTGATAAACTTTTGAATTGTTCTACCTTCTGGCTATCATGATTACTATTGCTATGACCTTTCATCTACAAGTTTTTGTGAGGGCACAATGTCTTCATTTCTGTTGGAGTGGAATTATTGGGTCATATAGTAACTCTATGTTTAACCTTTTTGATGAATTAACAGATTTTTCCAAAATGGCTGCACTACTTTACACCTATACCAGCAGTGTATAAGGGTTCGAATGACTCCATATCCACACCAACACTTGTTCTTTTCTGACTCTTTGATTATAGCTATCTTAGTGGGTGTGAAATGATGTCTCATTATGGTTTTGATTTGCATTTCCCTGATAGCTGGTGATGGTGAGCATCTTTTCATGTGTTTATTGGCCATTTGTTTATCTTATTTAGGAAAATACCTGTTCACATCCTGTGGTTATTTTTAAGTTGTATTTTTATGATTGAGTTATAAGAGTTCTTTTTAAAAATTTTTATTTTAGAGAGAATGTGCACAAGTGAGCAGAGGAGAGGGGCAGAGAATCTTAAGCAGGCTCCATGCTGAGCATGGAGCTTGATCTGGGGCTTGATCCCATGACCCTGGGAACATGACCTGAGCTGAAACCAAGAGTCAGATGCTCAACCAACTGAGCCACCCAGGTACCCTGAGTTGTAAGAGTTCTTTAAATGTTCTAGATACAAAGTTCCTTGTTAGATAGGATTTGCAATTTTTTTTTTTTTTCAGTTCTATGGGTTGCCTTTTCACTTTCTTGATGGTGGTCTTTGAAATACCAACGTTTTAAATTTCATTGGTGTAAAAGTTATTTTTAAACTCTCCTCTTTGAAAAATAAAGTATTCCTCATTTTGTTTGCATCTGCCCTTTGCTTGTATTGACATTAAGGCTTTGCATCTTGGCCTGAGTACTGTATAGGTGATGTTATGTTCTTCTCAGGGTATATGGTGCCATGTGATGTCCTTATGTCCTTTATTTGGAGAAGAAATTTTGATAATCTAATCAAACTCTTGCCTGATTTCTGTATAATTATTAGGTTTCTTTTCCCCTGCGCATGATTTTTAGAAAGTTTTTATTTTACCTCCAGTTAGTTAACATATAGTATTATATTAGTTTCAGGTGTACAATATAGTGATTCAGGAATTCCATACATCACCTAGTGCTCATCGCAAGTACCCTCCTTAATCCCCATTACCTATTTAACCCATCTTGACACCCGTCTCCCCTCTGGTAATCATCAGTTTGTTCTCTGTAATTAAGGGTCTGTTTCTTGGTTTGTCTCACTCTCTTTTTTTCCCTTTGTTTCTTTGTTTTGTTTCTTAAATTATACATATGAGTGAAATCCTGTGGTATTTGACTTTCTCTGACTTATTTTGATTAGCATTACACTGTATAGCTCCAGCCACGCTGTTACAAATAGCAAGATTTCATTCTTTTTAATGGGTGAATAATATTCCATAATATTCCATTATATATATATGTGTATTCCTATATATGTGATTACATTGCATTGTATATGTATACATTGCATTACATATGTGCCAACTTTTTATTCATTAACCTATCAGTAGATACTTGGGCTGTTTCCATATCTTGGCTATTGTAAATAATGCTTCCACAAACATAGGGGTGCATGTATCCCTTTGGATTAGTGTTTTTTAAAAAAATGTTTATTTATTTAGAGAGCATGTGTGCACACATGAGTGGGGGAGGGGCAGAGAGAGAGAGGGGAAGAGAGAATCCCAAGCAGGCTCTGCACTGACCGTGCTGATGCAGGGCTTGATCCCATGAATGGGGAGAGCATGACCTGAGCTGAAGTCAAGAGTTGGATGCTTAACTGACAGAGCCACCCAGGAGCCCTTGAATTAGTGTTTTTGTATTCTTTGGGTAAATACCCAGTAGTGAAATTGCTGGATCATAGGGTACTTCTATATTTAACTTTTTAAGGAACCTCCATCCTGTTTTCCTGAGTGGCTGCACCAGTTTGCATTCCAACAGTGTAACAGGGTTCCTTTTTCTCCATATCCTTGCTAACACCTGTTGTTTCTTATGTTTTTGATTTTAGCCATACTGATGGGTGTGAGGTGATATCACATTATAGTTTTGATTTGTATTTCCCTGATGATAAGTGCTGCTGAACATCTTTCATGTGTCTGTTGGCCATCTGAATGTCTTCTTTAGAGACATGTCTGTTCATATCTTCTGCCCATTTTTTTAAATTGGAATGTGTTTTAGGTATTGAGTTTTAGAAGTTCTTTATATGCTTTAGATACTAACCCTTTATCAGATATGTCATTTGCAAATATCTTCTCCTATTCTGTATGTTGCCTATCAGTTTTATTGTTTCCTTTGCTGTTCAGCAGCTTTTTATTTTTATATAGTCCCAGTAGTTTATTTTTGCTTATGTTTCCCTTGCCTCAGGAAACATATCTTGAAACAAGTTGCTACAGCTGATGTCAAAGAAGTTATTGCCTATATTCTCTTCTAGGATTTCTATGGTTTTTTAAAAAAAAATTTTTTTTTTCAACGTTTATTTATTTTTGGGACAGAGAGAGAGCATGAACAGGGGAGGGGCAGAGAGAGAGGGAGACAAAGAATTGGAAACAGGCTCCAGGCTCTGAGCCATCACCCAGAGCCCGACGCGGGGCTCGAACTCATGGACCGTGAGATCGTGACCTGGCTGAAGTCGGACGCTTAACCGACTGCGCCACCCAGGCGCCCCAGGATTTCTATGGTTTATGTCTCACATTTAGGTCTTTAATCCATTTTGAATTTATTTTTGTGTGTGGTATAAGAAGTGGTCCAGGTTCGTTCTTCTGCATGTTGCTGTCCAGTTTTCCCAACACTATTTGTTGAAGAGACTTTTTCCCTTTGGATGATCTTTCGTGCTTTGTTGAAGACTAATTAAGTGGTGAGAGTAGACATCCTTGTCTTGTTCCTGACCTTAGGGAAAAAAACTCTTAGTTTTTCCCCAGTAAGGATGATGTTAGCTGTGGGTTTTTCATATATTGCCTTTATTATGTTGAGGTATGTTCCATATGAACCTACTTTGTTGAGGGTTTTTATCATGACTGGATGTTGTACTTTGTTGAATGCTTTTTCTGCACCTATTGAAATGATCATATGTTTTTTATCCTTTCTTTTATTTATGTGATGTATCATGTTGATTGATTTGTGAATACTGAACCACCCTTGCAACCCGTGAATAAATCCCATTTGATCATGATGAATGATTTTTTAAAGTATTGTTGAATTTGATTTGCTACTATTTTATTGAGAATTTTTGACTTGCTAATACTTTGAAGATTTTTGCATCTATGTTCATCACAGATATAGGCCTATACTTCTCTTTTTTGTGGTGTCTTTATCTGGTTTTGGTATCAGGATAATGCTGACCTTATAGGATGAATTTGGAAATTTTTCATCCTTTTCTATTTTTTTGGAATAGTTGAGAAGAATATGTATTAACTCCTTATTTTTTTAATTTTAATAATTTTTTAAAGTTTTTAAAAATTTTAATGTTTCTATATAAGAGAGAGAGTGTACATGTATGAGCAGGGTAGGGGCAGAGAGAGACAGAGACAGAATCTGAAGCAGGCTCCAGGCTCTGAGCTGCCAGCACAGAGCTCGATGCAGGGCTCAAACTCACGAGCCATGAGATCATGACCTGAGCCAAAGTCAGATGCTTAACTGACTGAGCCACCCAGGCGCCCTTGTGTTAACTTTCTTTAAATGTTTGGAAGAATTCATCTGTGATGCCATCTGGTCCTGGACTTTTGTTTGTTGGGGGTTTTTTGATTACTGACTCAGTTTCTTTGCTCGTAGTCCATCTGTATAAATTTTCTGTTTTTTCCTGTTTGTTTTGGTAGTTTCTCTGTTTCTAGGCATTTTTCCAGTTCTTCTTGGTTGTGCAATTTTTGGCATATAGTTTTTCATAATATTCTCTTATAATTGTATTTCTGTGGCTTTGGTTATTTCTCCTCTCTCACTTGTGATTTGAATCCTTTCTCTTTTTTTCTTGATATGTCTTGCTAGAGACTTATCAATTTTATTGATTTTTTTTTTTCTTTTTTGTTTTTTTTTAAATTTTTTTTTTCAAAGTTTATTTATTTTTGGGACAGAGAGAGACAGAGCATGAACGGGGGAGGGGCAGAGAGAGAGGGAGACACAGAATCGGAAACAGGCTCCAGGCTCTGAGCCATCAGCCCAGAGCCCGACGCGGGGCTCGAACTCACGGACCGCGAGATCGTGACCTGGCTGAAGTCGGACGCTTAACCGACTGCGCCACCCAGGCGCCCCTGATTTTTTTTTTTCAAAGAAGCAGCTCCTAGTTTCATTGATCTGTTGTGTTTTTAGTTTTTATATCATTTATTTTTGCAATAATCTTATTTCCTTCCTTCTCATTTTAGGTTTTTTGTGTTATTCTTTTTCCAGCTCTTTTAGGTGTAAGGTTAGGTTGTTTGAGATTTTTCTTGCTTCTTGAGATAGCAAGATTTTTCTTGCTTCTTGAGATATTGCTATCATCTTCCCTCGTAGAATCACTTTTGCTGCATCCCAGTGGTTTTGGATTGTTGCTTTCATTTTCATTTGTTTCCATATACTTTTTAATTTCTTCTTTGATTTCCTGTTTGACCCATTCATTGTCTAGTAGCATATTATTTATTTTTATAAGTTTATTTATTTTGAGAGAGAGAGCGAGAGAGAGACAGAGACAGAGAGACAGAGGTGAAGCATGGGAAGGGCAGAGAGAGAGGAAGACACAGATTCCAAAGTAGGCTCCAGGTTCCAAGCTGTCAGCACAAAGCCTGATGTGGGGCTTGAACCCACGAACTGTGAGATCATCACCTGAGCTGAAGTCAGATGCTTAACCAACTGAGCCACACAGGCGCCCCAGTAGAATGTTATTTAACCTCCTTGTATTTGTGTTCTTTCCAGAACTTTTCATGTGGTTGACTTCTATTTTTATAGCATTGTAGTCAGAAAAGATGCATGTTATGACTTTGACCTTTAAATTTCTTGAGGCCGGTTTAGTTGGCTAACATGTGATCTATTTTGGAGAATGTTCCATGTACACTTGTAAAGAATGTTTATTCTGCTGTTTTAGGAGGAAATGTTCTGAATATATCTGTTAAATCATCTGCTCCAGTATATCATTCAAAGCCATTGTTTCTTTGTTGGTTTTCTGTTTAGATGATCTGTCCTTTGACCTAAGTGTGGTGTTAAAGTCCCCTACTATTATTGTATTATTATTGATTACTTTATTTGTGTTAGTTATTAACTCTTTTGTGTATTTGGGTGCATAAATATTTGTGTTGGGTACATAAATATTTATAATTGTTATATCTTCTTGTTGGATTGTTCCCTTTATTATATAGTGTCCTTCTTTGCCTCTTGTTACTGTCTTTGTCTTAAAGTCTAGATTTTCTAATGAAGTGTTGCTACTCTGGCTTTTTGACATCCATTTGCATTATAGATATTTCTCCATACCCTGATTTTCAATCTGCAAGTGCCTTTGGATCTAAAATGAAAATGAACCTTTTGTAGGCAGCATGTAGATGGGTCCTGTTTTTTTAAGGGACTTTTTTTTTTAAGTAATCTCTACATTTGAGCCAGCCAGGTGCCCCCCCCCCCCCGCCTTTTTACCATTCTGTCACCCTATGTGTTTTGATTGGAGCATTTAGCCCATTTACATTCAAAATAATATTGATAAATATGTATTTATGCCATTTTATTACTTATTTTCTGTTTGTTTCTGAAGATTTTCTCTGATCCCTTCTTATCTTTCTCTTTCATGTTTTGCTGATTTTTCTTTAGTGATATATTTGCATTTCTTTCTCTTTATTCTTTGCATGTTTATTAGTGGTTTTTGATATATGGTTACCATTAGATTTATATATAACCTCTTCTGCATATAGCAATCTATACTAAGTTAATGGTTAAGTTTGAACCCATTCTTCTCTCTTCCCCATGTTTCAGGTAAATGTTATTATATTTTATATCCTTTTTTTTGTGAGTTCTTGACTGATTTTTTAAGAGAAATTTTTATGTTTATTGCTTTTGTGTTTCATACCTTTTATACTGTCACTTTTGGTTTCTCCTTTCTAGTCAGAGTCCCCTTTAAAATTTCTTGCAGGGCTAGCTTAGTGGTCATGAACTCCTTTAGTTTTTGTCTGGGAAACGACCTCTCCTATTCTGAATGATAGCTTTATTGGATAGAGTGTTCTTGGCTGCAGATATTTCCCATTCAGCACTTCGAATATATCATGCCACTCCCTTCTGGCTTGCAAAGTTTCTGTTGAAAAATTTCCTATGAGCCTTAGGGGCTTTCCCTTGTAAGTTACAGGCTTATTTTGTCTTGCTTCTTTTAAGATTGTTTTCACTACGTTTTGCAAATTTAATTACAATGTTTTGGTGTGGTCACACCACTTTTGTTGATTTTGATGGAAATTCTCTATGCCTCCTGGATCTAGGTATGTTTCCATACCCAGATTAGGGAAGTTTTCAGCTATTATTTCTTCAAATAAGTTTTTTGCCCCCCCCCCCTTTTCTTCTTCTGGGACTCCTATAATACGAATGTTTTTACATTTGATGGAGTCACTGAGTTCCTTAAATATATTCTTGTTTTGTGTAATTCTTTTTTCTCTTTTGTTCAGTTGGATTACTTTCCATTACTCTGTCTTCTAGGTGACTAATTCCACTGATTCTTCCTTCCATCAAGTGGGTTTCTCATTTTGTTTATTGAGCCTTTTATCTCTGTTATTGCTTATCTCTGTGTTAGGGATCTCACTCATGTCTTCCACTCTTCTCTCAGATCTGTGAGTAGTATTATGATCAGTGCTTTAAATTCTTTGTCAGACATGTTACTTATATCTGCGTCACTTAAATCTCTGGCTGTGGCCTTGTCCTGTTTTTTTCGTTGGGGATAAATTTCTCTGTGTTCTCATTTTGTCTGCCTCCCAGTGTCTGTTTCTTTGTGCTAAGAAAGTCAACTATGTCTTCTGCTATTAAAAGTAGTGACTTTATGAAGATTGAGATCCTGGAGTGCCCTGCAGTGCAGTGTCTCCTGTTCACCAGAACCTGGCACTTTAGGAGAGTATCCTCTGTGTGCTCTTTATGCCCTGCTGTTGTAGGAATCACTTTTCCTTTCAGTGCAATCATCTGCCCTGACCTTCTGACCATTGTTGGTTGTAATTGCTCTCTGTGGTGTTAGGGGGAACCAGGCAGGCCAGCTCTGAGGTGGCCCACTGGGGAACTTGGGAGCAGGGTGATGGTGGTAGTAGAATTTTTGGTGGGCCATTGCTGGATTCCCTGAAGTGCTGTGTTGGCTGGAGTCTACATGCTGGGGTAGCCAGGAGTGAAAGGCTGGGTCTGGCATGTCAGGGTCCTAGGTGTGGCTGGGCCCTGTGTGTGATGGTGGCTGTGGGTGTACAGCTGGGTGCTGTGCAGCAGCTATGCATCTAGTGCCTGGGAAGCGCACATGCAGTTTTAACAAAATTTGCCCTGAGCCCTGGACTGAGGCTGCAAGTATCTGTACATCCCTGCCTCTCACAGTGGCTGTGTGTTTATGCTGCAGGACGGGGGAGAAAAAGGTGCCTGCCAGCTTCCTTGTTTTCAGAGAAGTCCCCCAACATGCTCCGAAATCAATAGGAAGAGATCTGTCTCCGGTTTCCCCCTGGTGTTGTGTTAAACTGCCATTTTTATGTTGCCTCTCTGCATAGGCTGCTGTCTCTTTAAGTGTGGTGACCCAGCTATCACTTGCCTTTCTGGCTTGCCCAGTGCCGAGGGAGCTAACTTGTAAAGCTCCAGGATTCAAGTCCTAATGGTTTTGTAAACTCATAGAATTTAGCTCCTCTGTTTTTTTTTTAAAGATTTTTAAAAAAGTTTATTTATTTTGAGAGAGAGAGAGAGGGAGAGAGAGAAAGAGAAAGAAAGAAAACGTGAGCACAGGAGGGGCAGAGGGAGGGGAAGACAGAGAATTCAAGCAGGCTCCATGCTGTCAGCCCAGAGCCCAATGCAGGGCTCGAACCCACAAACTGTGAGATCATGTCCTGAGCCAAAACCAAAAGTCAGATGCTTAACTGACTGAGCCACCCAGGTGCCTCTAGCCCCTCTGGTTTTTAAAGCAAAACTTTATGGGGATAAGCTGTCCCTATGTGAGCTCCCTGGTTCAAGGGCCTGTATCTCTGCCATTTCCATGTGCATAGCTCCCTCTCTCCTGCAGGCAGCCTCCCTCCACTTTTCAGACTTTCCTAACCTATTAGATGCAGCATCCTTTCTATACTTAGTTGTGGAGTTTGTTCTGCCTGTCTTCAGATTGCTCTCCTGTCTTTTGACTTGGATATGGATGATATCTAGATGTAAATATGGGGCAGGGTGAGCTCAGCATCCTCATACTCTGTGATCTTTCCAAGCTCCCCAATATGCCAATGCAATATTTAAAAAATAATGTGTTAACACTTTTCCCATCACTTTTTTTAGCTTAGATAACTAACAGAATTATCAATCATACCTTGGTTTTTAGCATTTACAAATCCCCACATTGTAAATACTTTCCACTATGGCTGATGTTGAGCTAAAATTGTGATGTCACTGAATGAGGAGTTGGAAGAGATGTGTTATAAGGTATTTCCACCTTACAGAGACTATAGATGCAAATAACCTCAACGACAGAGAGAATAGTAAAATATAGTATAAGAGTTAGGAAATGATATGCTTTGAGTATTTCCTTTAGTTTTAACATAATTTAATTGTAGATATACATAATTATTAATAATGGCTGTGTTTAACAATTAGCTCAAAAAGGTTTAACAAGATTTTCTGAAGATTTAACAATGGTTTCTTGTGAGCTGGGATGAGACAACTTTGGCACATTGGTAGGCAACTGGACTTTTGCAGAGCCTATTATAGGCTAGATGCTGTATATGTAACCTCTAAGATTCCTTAGTTTTCAGCAGTCTTAATAACAGTACATAATTCAATACCATTGGCCCTTGCTCCATCTGCTGCTTGTAGGATCCCAGTCCTCTGTTGTGTCTCTTAAATTTTTCTTTAAGTTCTTTGTTTGTATTTCTCTTGTGATCATGAATAAGTCTGCCATGTTTTGGTGCTTTGTGGCACATTAAGTAGGTATTCATCTTTTCTTACTATCTCCCATTAGGCTTTGCTGTTTCTTGGGTGCTGCCCCTTCTCTGCTTAACTCCAGTGTCTCTTTCTGTTCCTGTGGATCTTCTGGGTATTGACAACAAAGCACAGGACTGTTCACAATGCCAGAGCATCTGGATATTTGTTTTAAGGTAGGGGATAATGGGTATCTCTTGCTTTAAATGTATTTATTTTTGGTAGGTGTCCTCAAGCAGGAATGATGATAACCTTATAAATTTTTTTGACTAATCTTTTATTTCAGAATAGTTTTTAGGTTTACAGAAAAGTTAAGAAGATAGTACAGGGAGTTTTTATATACCTTACAGTTTCCCCTATTATGATTCCTCTATTATGTAATATTCTTTCATTATTATAGTACATTTGTCACAATTAATGGATCAATATTAATGCATTATTATTAACTAAGGTGTATACTTTACTCAGATTTCTTCTGTCTTTTCCTAATATCCTTTTTCTCTTTGAGGATTCCATCCAAGAGATCACACTACATTTAATAGTCATATTTCCTTTGATTCTTCTTGTCTGTGACAGTTTCTAAGAGTCCTTATTTTTGATGATCTTCACAGTTTTGAAGAGTACTGGTCAAATATTTCATAGAATTTCCCTCAATTGAGATTTGTCTGTTTCTTTCATGGTTACATAACCATGAGCTATAGGTATTGGGAGGAAGACTACACAGGTAAAATGCTGTTCTCATCACATTATATCAAGGGTACCTACTGTCAGTGTGACTTATTACAGTTGTTGTTGAACTTGATTACCTGGCTGAGGTAGTGTTTGTCAGGTTTCTCTTTTGTAGAGCTACTATTTTTTAAGCACCTTTCTATACTCTTTGCAAGGAAGTCACTATGCATAGCCAATGTTTAAGGAGTGGGGAATATCTTGAGGGTGGAGTATTTATATACATTATTTGGAATCTTATGCACAGGAGATTGGTTTCTTCTCCCCATTTGTTTATTCAACTATTTATATCAGTATGGACTCATGGATATTTATTTTAAACTTCTGGGTTATAACCTAGTTTAGTTAATGCTTATTCATGGATTCTGTATTTTTGAATTTGCCTGCTTGTTAAAATTTATTTGTAACTCCCAAATCAATACTTGTGGCACTTTCATGTTCATTTTCAGACATGTGCAGAACAACAAAACACTTGAGTAGCCTTAAGTGCATGTTCCCAGCTGAGGTCGAACAAGGCAATACTCTGCCTTCTTGTTCTGCCTCTCATATTATAAACAAGTACCCTTTTCATCATCTATTTAATGTCATGTTTTCTCATTTTTTTCCATTTTTATTAGTGATTTCACACCTTAAAATGTCCTGCAAGCTTAGTGCCAAGGTACTGTCTAGTGCTCCCAAGTGTAAGAAGGCTGTGATGGAGAAAATACATATGTTGGATAAACTTTGTTCAGTCAGGAGTTATAGTGCTCTTGTCCATGAGTTCAATGTTAATGATTCAACAGTATATATTAAATTAGTTGTCTTCAAACAGAAACCTACATAAAACAAGGTTATATATTGATAAATTAAAGAAAATGTTGTATCAGGAGGCTTGTAGGAACCCAACCCTGTATTTTCCTTAGGAGCAATGGTTGAGTGTTTGCTAATTCAGTGTTCATGGAGACTTTATGGAACATAATTACCATGAGTAATGAGTGTAGATTTTTCTAGTATTTTATTAATTTGTTGCTATGTTGGCTACAACTTTGGCCACTGGAAGCTTTTTCATTTGACTCTTGTATCCTTTTATTCCTTTGGTATAAATATCTCATCAGTGTGTGCCTGTGTGCACGTGCACGTGTGTGTGAAATCACTTTCAAAGCAGTTCCTTAATTTCTAGCAATTCCTTAATTTTATACCTCATTTGTAGAGTCAGCCATTTCTCCAAAGAGCCATGGTTCCTTTTTATTTATTTATTTATTTATTTATTTTTTGGAGAGTGGTATTAGAAGCCAGGATCTGGGCACTAGGTGTGCTTGTTGCTATCGAGGTGTCATTGCTTCTAGACCCTCTTAGCTGACAGTAAAGAGATGTGTGTCTATACTAACACATGTGTATACATATATCTATATAAATATTTCTACATGTAGTGATATGAATCTATATTAAGCTAAACATCAGTTAAAATTGATGTCTCCACCTCTGTTATCACATGGATCATTTTAGCCTCTCTCCTTAATTATCTGTGACCTCCCATTCCAATAGCAAGGTAACTGGCTCCCACCATCTGCCATCCATTTACTTAATTGTTCAATTCTAGTATACATGTATAGTGGTATCAAAATTGTTAACCCATAGTCCTGTGGGAAACCACTTTCTCAAATGGAGTATGGTGCTTATGTATGGTGCCTTTTGTCATTAGTCTTACTGTCTCCACTTACCTCCAAAGTTACTTAGCTCAGCAACTTTTCTCTTACAGCTTTTAGTAATACTCTTTAATGTCCTTACATGCTCCATTACTCCTTATTCAGACATAAGCCATGTGAGATTGGGGCTAGGAAACAAATCCAAGTGGCAGATACCCCACTGTACTCAGGATTCTCGAGGACTATGCTATTTTATCCCTCCCACTCTCCCCCTTGATCAAAGTCAATGTGCCTTATTCCTTCTAGTCCCACAATTCTTCTCCAGGAGCTACCTCAGGAGCTATTTGTAGAAATAGCTCTCTTTAGGGCTGTCTAAAGATTGTACTGGATGTACCCAAACATGTCTGAGTCCTAATTATATAAAAACTATGACCCCTGCTTTACATGCTTCATCACATTTTATTTCACTTAATCCTCATACAGAGAATTACTAAAATTTATAAAGTGCTTATTATTGTCAGGCATTTTTTCTAAATGTATTAGAAGGATAAACTTGATTAGACATCAAAATCTTATGAGATAAGTTCTGTTAATATTCTTCCATTTTACAGATAGGAAACAAAGGCTCAGAGAGGTTAAGTAACTTGTTCAAGGTCCTACACTTCAAAGTCTGTGCTCTTTCTATTAAACCACGCTGCCTCAAGTTATATAGAACCTAGAGCTGAATCTCAGTTAAAAACATTTAACTTTATGTGTCTTTTACTTTTCTTTTTTAGAGGACATTTTTTTAGGAGGTAAGGCCATTGCTGACAATGGGGAAACAAGGAAATCTAGATCCCAGTGAATTTTATTTCTTGTATAATTCATCACACATCTTGGTAAATAGTTCTTGTATGCCCAGGGTCTTTAGTCAAGGTTACTGAGCAGAGAATCTACAAAGAGAAGAAATGTTGCTGCAGATGACCAGAAAATTTTCCTAGTTCTTTTCCTCTCTCATCCTTAGCCATATTTGAGATACAAACATATTTCAATTCAATAAACATGTATTGAGCACTTACTTTCTGTGGGCACTGTTCTAGGCACTATTGGGAAATAGAGGAACAAGTAAGGGATGGTTCCACAACACAAGGAGCTTTATTTTGGAGGGGAAGAACAATGTGTATCTAAAATACATTTTCAAATAATATGGAAAGGGAATAACATTATTTGATCCATTACAAGCCCAACTTGCTCATTTTGAGGGCTTTATCTTTTATGTTATGCCTGATTCATCTTAATATTAGAATGAGTCTCTACTGAGTACCAATGACCTGGGCCTCTTAGGAATATTCAGAGACCCAGAGGGAGGTTAGTCTGTAGTTCCAAAGTAGCTGTGGATAATCACATTATAGAGCATTATAAATTGGCTCTGGGCCTTTGTAGAGGGTTGGTGGTCCCAGTCCAGCAGAGGGCCAGATGTGGTGCTTTGTGCTTGGGTAGTTCCTGCTTAACACTCAGTGAGGGACAGCCTGAGCTTTGCCTAATTTCCTTTTGGCTCCCAGACCTCCCACGCCTCTACAGGTTGGCACTTCCCGGCTTCCTTGCCATCCTTTCTTCCTCTCCCCAGTCTAATTAGTAGATTGGTGGGAGGTAGCCTCAGAAAGGGAAGGCTTTTCCCTGAGTACCTCTTCTTTACTGCAATCCAGCCATTTGGGCTTTAATTGGCTTCAGAGGGCCCCTTAGTGCTTTGTCCTTTGTGTATCAAGAAGTTAATTACTTAATAAACCAAATGGGAACCTTTCAAAAATGCAATGTTAGCTCTTCTCTTTCTTAGAGCACAACTTGGGACAGGCTAGCATACTCTAGTCACAGACTAGATCTGGGAGGCTGCAGAAGTTTGTGTTGAGTGCTCTAAATTTAGGAGTCCCCTTTCATAGTATGGCTTCTCTTAGGGCCCCCAGGGCCCCTCCCTACAGCTTCTTCCTTAGGCCTGTCCTTTCCATGCTGACCCCATCCTTTTGACTCTTTTTTAGTATATATGCTCTGTATTCAATTTTAAAGAGACCCTGTTCACTTAATCTGACAAAGCAATTTATAGTAACATTAGCAGCCAACACTTAAAATGTAAGCCAACACTTACAGGCATTCTGCTAAATGCCTGTAAGGCATTCGTTAAATCCTCCCAAAAACCTTATGAGGTTGATTGGTATTATTATACCCATTATACAGATGAAGAAATAAAGGTCCAAGTGACTTGTTTAAGATCACATAGCTGGCAAGCTGTGGAGCTGGGATTTGAATCCAAGTTGTCTGACACTGGAGCCATGGTCTACAAACCAAATTGTTATGCCAAATATGTTTCACTAATGCCTGGTAATGACTAGTTGCTGAGGCATGTTTGCCTACTTCCCTAACCATTTTCCAGAGTGCCTATACATTTACTGAGCACCTACTATGAACCAGATGATATTTTCATTTCAATAGTGGCATTTAATGTCTTAATTGTTAGGAGTGACTAATGTAGGCATCATGAAAGATTTAAAGAACAATTAAGTGTTAAATTGCATAGTATTGGTCATAAGTACAGTGGTGTTTTAGGAGGTGGAATTGTGCTACATTTGGATAGGTAGAGATAAAGGAGGGGAAAAGTGTTTTAAGCAGGAGGGAATAGCCTAGCAAGGGATAGAATTGAGAAGAAGTGAAAAGGGAGGAATGAGGAGAGGTACTTCGCTGGCATAGTGATTTTCAAGTATATGTGTAACTAGGACAGAACCTCTCAAACTCTATGACCATAGCCCTTCTTATAACATCTGCCAAGGAATATCTCTAGCAGGGAAGGCACATTGTCTTATAATAACAGCTAACATTTATTGAGTGTATCGTTTTGCAATATTTGTGAAAATGATTTCACTGAATCCTCAACACAACCTTATGAAACTGGAACTGTTAGTCTCCCCACTTTCAAGATAAGGAAACTGAGGCTCAGAGATGCTAAGAAACTTGCCCAAAGTTATATAGCAAGAAGTGAAGCTGGAAGATATACCCAGGTAGTCTGGCTCCAGAGAATGGTTGTTAACCATAAAGCCATACTTTATCTGTTTAGACTCCTGTCTAGGGTCTTGTAACCCTTTTGTAAGCTCCTCCTCTGGTTTGTTAATCCAGACCTTATATTTGAAAAGACTACTTTTGTCCTTCATGCTTCTGCCCTAGACCAGGAACAGACCAAGTAGCTTCTTTGAGTCTTTTTTTCTAGGGCCTAACTTTGGTTTTGTCCATCAGTGTCCTCACCACTCTTATAAAATGCAACACAGAAAAACAGTAAGACCAGCAAGTGGAGGCTACCTATAGCCACAGTAATGTGGGGATCTAGCATGTACTGGTTTGGGAGAGCCAATTGTGCATGTCTCTTTTCAACTCTGTGTTCAGTGACCTCATTATGATAGCATTAAATTGGCCATGGTGGGAGTACTGATAGCATGGAAATTGGCAAAAACTAGAAATCAGAGTTTCCATGCTTTTGACACAAGCAGACTGTTAAAAATTTACTAGCATAGCACTACATATAGAAGATATGAAATGCAGATCTGAAATACAGTTGCAAATAGGACCTAGTTCTAGAATCATCTTGGAGGTGAGAGTTGATGCTTTGGCAGTGGATGAGTCTACACAACATAGGTTGGAAAAGAGCAAAGTAAACAAGCCAACACACTTGGGGAATATTCAGTTTGGGGTTTGTAGAATAAGTAAATAGAGACTTGGAAGAGATGGGAAAAGGAGGAGGAGAATGGGGAAGATGCAGTGTCAGAGTAAGTGGCCATCTCTCACAACTTATGATGTTAGGCCCCTTGGCAAACATCAGAAAAGGACCACTTATTCCTTGTTAATTATAAAACAAGAAGTCCGCATACCCTGAATAGGTTGAATTGGCCAGGGAGAGACTCCAGGGAGCCTGTGGACCTTTCAAATAGACCCAAGGTTTGTCCCTTTAAGGCTTACTCCTTGATCCTGCATGGTATTTCAGACAAGATCAAGGGAGACAAAATTTGGAGCAGCTGTTACTATGCCACCTAACAAAGCCCAACACTAACCACTTAAAAGCCCCCATTCCACATTAGTGCTCTTTAACTCCTAAAGAATCTAGCTGCTATTCTGGTTTAAAGTCTTGGACCACTGTCCTAGTTGGGAAATCTAACAGAGGAGCAATCTCTCTAAACAAACAAAAAAGGCCAACTCTATTAACTAGAGATCAACTAATGCTTACCCTAGACCTAGTGGCCTACTTGTTTTGAGATGAACCATTCCTGAGACTAGTAAGGACCTTGTCCTCTTCCCAGGGGATTGTGAAGCTCATGAAAATTCTGCTGCCTTTGTAATTTAAGGGCCTCAGAAGCTCACTTTGATCTTTTCCAAGGCCATATCCCTGAGTCCCTAGATACCCAAAATAAAGATGTATACTTGTTAATAATGGTCCCAGACCCAAACCTGAGGATACCAAATGAAGCTACATTGAAGGCTTTGAACAAAAATGTGGGTGAGGCACAGCAGAAACTTTGGTCTCTTAACATAGTACCTTAGTCTCCAAATGCCATTCTTTGTGTTTATTCCCTAAGTTTTCCAGGCCATGTTGGAGATTTGTGAGTCTAATCTGTCTACCTACCCTTCTTGGATCTAATCAACTGACAGCAAACACAAGGAATTAGTTGTAGATCAATGCCATACCCTTAGTACCTCATTAGTGATAACTGAAATTTATTAATTGATCAATGGTTTGCAAGATATATTTTTTAAAGAGAGTAAATGATTCTAAAAAAAAAAAAACCTTTTTCAATGTTTACTTATTTTTGAGAGAGAGACAGAGTGTGGGCAGGGGAGGGGCAGAGACAGAGGGAGACACAGAATCTGAAGCAGGTTCCAGGCTCTGAGCTGTCAGCACAGAGCCCGATGTGGGGCTCAAACTCACAAACCATGAGATCATGACCTGAGCTGAAGTCAAACGCTTAAACAACTGAGCCACCCAGGCGCCCAGAGAGTAAATGATTTTTAAGGTTTTTAAAAATGTTTATTTACTTTGAGAGAGAGTGAGCGAGCAGGCAAGGGTCAAAGAGAGAGGGGGAGAGGGAATCCCAAGCAGGCTCTGTGCTTTTTATGCACAGCCTGATGTGGTGCTTGAACTCCTGAACCATGAGATCATGACCTGAGCTGAGATCAAGAGTTGGACACTTAACTGACTGCACCACCCAAGTGCCCCTAGATCCTTTGTATCATATTGCTAAATCCTTATATCAACCATATGAAATAGATATTATTAATATTCCTATTTTACAGAGGGGAAAATTAAGAGACAGAAATATTAAATAATTTATTCAAGGTCATGCAGTAGGTGGCAAAGCTAGGATAAAAACCTCAGTGACCCAACCCTAACACATTCCATCATTTCCCTGTCTATATCTAAAAAACAAGATTCTCTGTTAAAGTTGGGCCAGATGATGTGGTGTGAGATAGAATGGGGATTCTGATTATCCCAAGTCCAAAATAGCTATAGGCTTAGAAAGCTGGAGAATGCTGGCCTTTTTTTTTTTTTTTCCAGTTGAGACTCCCACACACAGATGGGCTTACAGAATGGGAGACTAGAAGCTGAGAAAGTGCTAGAGAAAAAAGGCCCACATTATCATTTCAGTAAAGTGACCCTAAACCTTCTGGTTAGTGCCCAATTAATGTTTGCTATAATGTTTCCTATAGTGGAGAGGGGCAAATGGGGGATTCTAATACTGTTTCCTCCTAAGCATTAGAGGAATAGTTCCTCCCTCTATGGAGATATGAGGCAGGGAATAATGTGTGCAAAGTGGCTGGTACATAGTAGATGCTCCACGCATGTTGACCCTAGCTAACTTAAAAAGACCCAGTCTGCTCAGACACATGCACAAGACCAGACCTTTCTCTCCTGGCCTTCAGCATTTGTCTCTCCCCACAGCCTGTTAACTGTTCTGGCTTGCAATTCATTTTTTATTTTTTTAATGTTTATTTATTTTTGAGAATGAGAGAGAGACAGAGTGTGAGAGGGGGAGGGGCAGAGAGAGAGGGAGGCACAGAATCTGAAGCAGGCTCCAGACTGTAAGCTATCAGCCCAGAGCCCAATGCGGGGCTCGAACTCACAGACCATGAGATCATGACCTGAGCTGAAGATGGACAACCAACTGACTGAGCCACCCAGGTGCTCTATTGCCTTGCAATTCTTCAATCTCTCCTATTCTGGTTCTTTGTCCTGTCTGTTGCAGGAGAATCATACAATAAAGGAAAAAGTAATATAATGTTAGGTAAGTGCCATGAAGAAAATAAAACATGGCAATGGGAGAGAGAGTGGCTGAGGGAGTGGCAACATTAGCAGAAAGGCCATCAGAGAAGGTGACATTTGAGCTGGAAGCTGATTGATGGGAAAGACTCTGCCAGACCAAGATATGGGAGAAGGGGGTCCAAGAAGGAACAGCAGGTGCAAAGACTCCAAGCTGAGAATGAGTTGGCAGGTGTAAAGAATATAAGGGTCAATGTGGATGGAGTGTAGTGACTGGAGAGGGTGTGAATATATGTAATAAAGCAGAGTGTGGGTCACTCAGACCCTCATGAGCCATGATACACAACTTGAATTTGATTCTTTTTTTTTAATGTTTTATTTCTTTTTGAGACAGAGACAGAGCATGAGCAGGGGAGGGGCAGAGAGAGAAGGAAACACAGAATCTGAAGCAGACTTCAGGCTCTGAGCTGTCAGCACAGAGCCTGATGCAGGGCTTGAACTCACAAACCACAAGATCATGACCTGAGCCGAAGTTGGAGGCTTAACCCATTGAGCCACCCAGGCGCCCCTTGAATTTGATTCTAAGGACACTGGGAAATCCCTGTTGGGTTTACCACTCTGACTTCTGAAATGTGCCTTAGGGTCCCCTTATTTTCTCATGTTCTATGCCTTGCCATTGTGAATGATGCCTGTTTTTCACTGTCCCAGAGAATTGATTCAATATCCAGTGGTTTAGAACTATGCATTCTATACTGTCACTGCCCCTCCCCAATTTCACCTTTCCATGCCCTGGCTCTGAATGGGCATTTATCATTGTTCTCAAAACAGGAGCCTCTCCAGAACTGGAGGATCAGGTCAGAAAAGGACTCCCCCTAAAATTAAAGGCCTCATGAATCTTCCTGGAGTAGATAAGTGCAGTTTCTTGTGGCCCCCCTGTGACAGATGCATGAAGGTGCAGCTGTTGAGGTGGGATAAGTCTAAATGCCAGACAGGGAGATGTCCTCAGGAAGGTGTCCATCTCAAAGGGAATTCATGATTGATACCCTGCGGTATCACTAAGTTCAGCATGTGCTTCAGGAGATGTCAGGATGGTGGAAGCTCTTCCTGTATGATAGGAAATTTTGAAATAGGTGAGTTAGAGACCTGTGATTTCTCTACATGTCCAAGGGACTGAGGGTGTGTGTGGTAGCTGAGTCCTTAGAAAAGCAGTCTGAGTGGAATGTAGAATGTTTTGGGTTCCACCAGAGTGGGAGTAAAACTGCCTACAGAACTGCTCCAGTTCTCCTTTCTCGGATTGTTTTGTGCACTAAATTGTCTTCTTGTTGCTAAAAATAACCACTTCCATTTGTATCACGTTCTTCAGTTCACAAAATATTTTCAAGTATCATAAAAAACAATGCTAAGTGATAAATATTATTCTTTTATACAGATCAGAAAATCAAGGACCAAAACATCGTTATATGAAGTCATGAAGCTAGATTAAAATTTTTTAACGTTTATTTATTTCTTAGAGAGAGAGAGACAGAGTGCAAGTGGGGGAAGGGCAGAGAGAGAAGGAGACACAGAATCCAAAGCAGGCTCTAGGCGCTGAGCTGTCAGCACAGAGCCTGACACAAACTCAAGAACTGTGAGATCATGACCTGAGCCGACATCAAGATGCCCAACTGACTGAGCCACCCAGGCACTGCTATGAAACTAGATTTAAACTAATGTAGCTCATGTTTATTTTCTCTTCTTTAGATTGTTTAAGGAATTCAGTTTCTTTACTAGAGACCAGGATAGCAGGCCTAAGTATTCTGGTTATTGGATAGGTCCATCCCACTATTATCTGTTAAGAACTTGGAAGTCCATGTTATCAGTCAGTTTAGTGTGAGTTTGGCTAGTCTGAGCCAGTCCCCAGAGGCTGGGGAAAATGACAGAACTAAGATCTTGTAGAGTGCCAGACCCTGGATTGTGGTGATCATACTAAGGTGTAGACATCCTCACGATGCCTGGCTGGAAAATAATCAGCTAACCTTTTCCAAACTGTCTTGACTGCAAGATCACTCAACTGTTTCCACTTTGTTTTTGAGCTATGTGGAAAAAGAGCAAACAACTCCAATTTAGCTGCTCAGTTTTCCAGCTGGAGATGCAGAATGGCATGGGGAGCTGATTAAAATGAGGTGGTACTTTTAAAACCAGGAGCCAATTGACCTTAACTGTGTTTCTTCTAGCTTTATATGTCATTGTTGAAGGAGTAGGTAAGTGATTTGTTGGCTTCCACTCTGGAGAGGTTTTATATATTGTTCATGTAGTCATGGTTCTCACCCATTTTCCTTTCATACTTCTCAGTTCAGGGAGTAATTACTTCCTTGGTTTCCTGCTTTTGGGGTATTAGTATTTGATTCACTGAAAAACCCAGTCTGTCTGTCCTTCTTTCTTTCTTCCTTCCTTTCTCCTTTTAATGTCTCTTTGTTTAGAAGAAATAAATCAATTTTTGAATTGATTTCAAATTGCATTTGAATTTGGAAAATTAAAACAAACGAACAGCAAAATACCATTACTTTTAGAGCTCATAAGACAAAGCCTGGCTGACTTGGGGTTTTGACTATTGGTTCTTATAACAAATGGCTCCTTTAAGATGGCACCAAAGTCAATACTAATGGTTATTATGATTAAGTACAGCTCCCTTGGTCTCCGTTTCCTGCTCTCCAGCTCCTTTGGCTTCCCTGGCTTCCCTCTCTTCTTTCTAGTGCACACACATGGATTCTGTAAAGTCAAGTGTTCCTGAGATACACACAGGTGAAGGAGAGAAAGTTTGTAGCTGGCATTTGCACCTTCCTTGCTGTGTTTTCCCTCTGCCTAACAAGTCAGTGGCCTGGCTTGAGCAGGGCCTCTGCTGCAGTTGCCCCCTCTCGTGGCCTGCACTCACTCTCTAAAAGTCTTCGAAGCTTAAGGCATTTCAAGGTTCTCCTCCCATCACCCCTCATCCTGAGATTGTCTATTCTGGGTGCCACCCTCTAGGGAAACCTTCTCTCTGCCAGGTAATGTTCAGGTCAAATGCCTGCACTAAAGGTTCATGTGGTTTTCAATGTATTATGTCTCCAAGATAGCCTTAATCCAAGGGTGTGACTGATGGTTGGGTTTCAGGTACCTGTGGTAGGCATTGTAGGGAGGAAGTGGGGGTACGGTTTTGGGTGCCTCACATAATACTAAAATATTTCAGATTATACAGGATATTTTATCAAGTACTTTCTCATATCTTTTTTCCCTCCAAATAGTATTGTGAAATATGTGATATTATATCATTAAAAATGAGGAAACTGAGGCTCTGAGAGGTTAAACAACTTGTCTGACCCCATACAGCCAATAAATGGCTAAGCTAAACTGGAACCTAGCTCACTTGACTTGAAATTCCTTGTGATTTTTGTTCTGCCACACTGTCACATAATCATTTAAATCAATTTTTGACCACTAATTGT